>NC_080793.1:66273958-67586458 GCF_028018385.1 Neofelis nebulosa
TAAATCTGTAATTTATTTTTTCATTATAAATAAAAAGTCACAATACATGTGAGTTTGTATTCACTAAAGAGTACAGTCTTTCTTAGAAAAAAGCTTCCCTTCTCTCCTCAATTATGGAAGCTCAGGCTACACAAAACCTGTATAGACCTGCCCCTAGAAAAGACCAATTTGGCATAGCCTTTGGGCCTGAGAATCTTGCCATCAGATACCTACAAACTGGGGTCCCACAGCCAGGGAAGAAGGGAGGGGGCTGCAGGGAGGCGGTTGGCAGGGGCTGCTGAAACAAAACGACGTGCATCGTACATGTCTTTCTCTTCTGTAAGCCAGCCTCCCATACTACCACCTAGTGCAAATGGAACTGGCCTGTATACATTGTTCTTCCCCGATTCTAAAGATGGAGCTCGTCCGACAAAGCACAGCCCACACCCGCTGTGCGCACCACTGTTTCACAGACTTGTGACCCTCGTGCTGCAGCCTCCACAGGGTCCCCTAGGAGTCATGGGATGGAATCCCCCCGCCCCACCCCCAGCTCCATTCAGTGGCATCTGCCGGACCCAGCCCACCCTGGTTCTGCAGACAGCTGGCATGGGTTTCCTGGATGGTCGCTCTGCTTCCTGATGTGCCACCCTGCACGTCTCCATCGGCCAGAGGCACCTGAGCAAGCAGGGGGCAGGTGGCCAAGATGTGTCTGAAGAAGCCCCTTGCTGAACTGTCCTGGGCTGTTTATGTCATTGTGCATTTTTAGCACTTCTCGGCCCCGTTGCTCACTGGTGGGACAAGGATGCTGGGACAAAAATGGAAACATGTCTAGAGGGCAGGAGGAAGCCATACCTTCTGTCACGGTGGAGAAGTCACGAGCAGGGGCTTGAAAGGGGGGACCACCGCGGTGGCCAGAGATGTGAAGGAGATCAGAACGGAGCCTGTCCTGTTACCCAGAGGGGCAGGGGGCGAATGTGAGGAACGCTGGTCCTTGTTTGACAAGGAATGCGAATTGATTTTGCTTCCAGGGAAGCAGAGACATGAATTTTCTGTGCTTCTCTCCCTTCTTTTCCTCTCTTCCCTCCTGTCCCCCTCCCTCCCGCCCTGCCCCGTCAGCAGTGCTGGCCATAGCCTTTTCCTTGCCTGACACTGGTTTTCACATGGATTCCACAGACTGTCAAACACTTGTCACTTATTACTCCTCACCAAGCCACTTTACTCCTAAAGAACCAAAAGCAAGGCAAAATAAGTATGTGTGTGGTAAGGCCTTCTTCTTAAATCCAATTCCACAATTTGATACCGTGAGTCCAAATCCTATCCCTCATACACAGACTGGTAATGAAGTCTACAATGTCAGCCTTTCCTTTTCCCTAGTCGCAACATAATCATCATGATAACTTCCTGTATTTGGGGTTTTGGGTAGGACACTCGGATTCTTTTATGTGGAAAGTTTCACATTTAACTTTTCTGTAGAAAAGCAGAGTTAAATCAGTGTTGAACATCTCACTGGCCTCTGGTGTTTCCCTCACTATGACGAATCCATGGATATCAGCCGGGATTCTTGGTGGCAAGCCACAGGATTGGACACAATGTTAAAAGTAAAAGGGAACTGATCAAAAGTAAAAGCCCACAGAATTGTCAGGCAGACAGGACTTGGTGCCAGGCAGCTAACAGTGCCCAGACCTGGCTTCAGAATGACCTGTGAGGAACCTCCTGCTGTCGCCACCAAATCCTGCCACATAGAACCTTTGTGGCTTGTTCGTGCGAGGCCCACCACCCCCACAGGGACACAGTCCCTGTCCCCACTCTAGGGCACCAGTGCATCTGACAACCTGTACGTTAGCTGGAAGGGCACCTGGAAAAGCACGTGTCTGGCTTATTTTGCTTCCATGACATTACTGGACACCTTGGATACCAGTGGTCTCCTACTTACAGGAAGGGGTCAGGGCCTAGGCAGCTAGAGAGAATAAAAACTCCATAATATGTATCACCTACTCTTTAGCATTCGAGAAGGTCGAGTACCATGAAACAGCCCGACTACTAATCAAGAAGAGGTAGAGAAGGGCCCTTGGCAGAGAGCCAGTGCGCAGACACCTGAGGCCGAGTTTCTCCAGTGTGGTGCGATTGACAGTGTAGGGCAGCTGCATCCATGTGGGGCGTCATGTGCGCTGGAGGGTGTTAGCAGCATCCCTGGCCTCTCCCCACTAACTGCCAGCCCAGCGGTGACAAGACTCTCTCCAGAACGTCTGGGGGGAACCCCCCCTCACCCTCCGGTGGAGAACCATTGCTCTAGCTGGGGGTTTGTTTCTGGAAAGACATCCTGGAGAGAAACACAGTTTCAGACATGTAAATTAGACTTCATAGGATCCTAATAGAACTAGATAATCTGAATCCAAAATTCTTAAGGAAAAATAAGCAATCAGGAACAGGCAGGAAAAATCTGAAAGTAAAGTGTAATGCGGTATAAAGAGATGGAACAAACACTGGCATGTGCTTTAAGGCTGCAGTGTGACCGCAGTGTGGTAGGACCAAGGGAGCTGCACACAGAGACCCCCATCTGGGTGGCGAGCCCCTCCTCATGGACCCAGCCAGAAGTCCTCAGGTCCCGCACAGGCCTGGGCAGCCTCTAATCCCGTCAGTCCCTGCTTCCCCCCTGCCAGTTTTCCCTTGGCTGGCAGAACATTCAAGGGCTTCCCCTCAGCTGGAGAGCTGGTCCCTGCTTGTCCCCTGACCTTTTCCTGGGGAGCGCTCCCAGGCTTCATCGTTGCACCTCTGCCCTGTGTACTTTCCCTGCACTGGGCTTTCACGTAGTATCTTTGTGCAGAGGGGCCACACCCTCTCCTGGACCACAGGCCTGGACGTCCCACTACCCACTGGGCATCCCCTGGAGGTCGGATGCCCATCTCAAATTAACATGTGCAAAGCCGATGCCACCAGTACCATGCCATCCCCCTAAACCCACGATCTTCCCACGTCAGTGGATGGTAACTCCATCTTTCCAGTGACTGAGACCCAATTCTGTAGTTACTCTTGATTCTTCTCTCTCTCACTCCCACATCCAAGCCATTAGATTATTCTGACCATTTCTTGCCCTCCACTCTTAGACACCGTCATCTGCCTGGCCTCCCTGCTCCTGCCCACCTTGCTGCAAGCAGCCTCAGAGATCTCTCTCCAGTGCAACATGGCATGCCGCTGTTCCAGGCATTCCAAATGCTCCGCACTTCACGCTGAGTAAAACCCAACATTCTTAAAATGGCTTTAAGGCCCCACACAATCTGGACCCCCTTTTACTCTCTGACTTCTCCTAATTTTCTCTGCAACTCCTTCACCCACCTACCACCACCACCACATGGGCCCCCAACAGTGACTCCACACATGGTATACCCCAACATCAGGGCCTTTGAACGGGCTGTCCTGAACCTCCTAGACATGCAGGCCAGTTCCCTTGTCTGCTCACAGGTCACCGTCTCCATGAGGCCTCCCTGACATTGACAATCGCACTCCACTCCTCACCCTGCACTACCTTGGCTTTTGTCCCTGACACACCACTTCTAGACACCAGGTAATCTACTTACACCTTTTGTCTATTCTTGTCTCCACTACAGGTGCCTGAAATAGTTGCAGGCATATCAAAGATGCCCAATAATTATTTTTTGAATTCATCTGTAAAGGGATTTAGTATATGATAAAAGCATTTTGATCAACAGGGAAAAGATGATGTCGGGAAATCCAGTTGGATCTCCACTTCTTTGATGAAAAGACACATTCCAAAATAAAATGTCCAACCCTCTTTCTTTACCAAATGTCAGCATCTTGAAGTCTGGGCTGGGGTTCTCTCCACAGAAGGCTCTGGCAGTTCTGCTTGGAACTGGGTGGTAGGAAGGCTGCTGCTACTCTGGGAAGAGAGCCTATTACTAAGATAAATAAAAAGCCGTTTATAGAAGCAGAACCTCCCTGATGTAGAAAGAATGTTTTTCTATTTCATTTAGAATTCCTTGCTTCCCCTTCCCCCCCCCCCCCCCCCCCCCCACGTCCCTGCCTGGGTCTGCAAGTCGAAGTCCCGGGGCCACAGCTTCCAAGAAGGCCTCTTAGTCCTTTGTGGGGAGGCCAGGGAGGAGGGAATGGGTCTTTCCCTGCCCGAGGTGGGGAGGGCCTGAGGTCCCACCCATATCACATGGAAACTTCCACAAATTCTCCATTTGGGGCCCTTCAGCCAAATGGGAGCACTTTCTATGTAAGATAGAAAACCCACGGGCACCTGGGTAGCTCAGTCAGTTAAGTGTCCAATTCTTGATTTCATCTAGGGTCATGATCTCACAGTTTATGAGATTGAGCTGAGTTGGGCTCTGTGCTCACAGCATAGAGCCTGCTTAGGATTCTGTCTCTCTCTCTCTCTCTTTCTCTGCTCCTCCACTGCTCACATTCTCTCTCTCTCAAAATAAACATTAAAAAAGAAAACCCAGAAACCAGGACACCTGGGTGGCTCAGTCAGTCTTGGTTTCAGCTCAGGGCATGATCTCACAGTTTGTGGGTTTGAGCCCTGCATCGGATTCTGTGCTGTCAGTGCAGCCCTGCTTGGGATTCTTTCTCTCCCTCTCTCTCTGCTCCTCCCCTGCTGGCTCTGTCTCTCTCTCAAAAATAAACATTTTTTTAAAAAAGAAACCCCAGAAACCACAGAAGACAAATAAAATTGACCATACAGAAACTTTAGCCAAAAATCCAGGGCACCTGCATGGCTCAGTTGGTTGTCTGACTCTTGATCTTGGTTTTGGCTCATATCATGATCTCATGGTTTGTGAGATAGAGCCCCATGTCAGGTTACACACCTAGCATGGGATTCTCTCTCTCCCTCTTTCTCTGCACCGCCCCCCCCCCCGAATAAATAAAATAAAAATTTAAAAACAAAATAACCAAAAATCTAAATAGAAATAACACTCTGGGGGAAATCATTTGCAACACATGACAAATAACTAAGTTCTAACTGTAAAAGCTCTTCTACATGAATAGAAGGCCTCCCACCCAGAGACTGATGGGCCAGTGATACAAACACTGCACACAATTAACAGGAGAAATACAAAGGACTCTGGCAAGACTTTTAAAAAATATTTAACACGGCTATGAGAAACTCAATTTTTTGTCCCATATCAATATGGTTGGAAAAGCAAAAAGGACTGACACGGCCAGATGGGTGAGGGGTGGGACACAGGCACTGTCCCACATACAGAGAGAAGGACAAGTGGTCATGTTGTAATATTTAAAATGTATACATCCCTGGGGCGCCTGGGTGGCTCAGTCGGTTAAGCATCTGACTTCAGCTCAGGTTGTGATCTTGTGGTTCATGAGTTCAAACCCCACATCAGGCTCTGCGTTGGCAGCCTGGAGCCTGCTTCAGATTCTGTGTCTCCCTGTCTCTCTGCCCCTCCCCAACTCGACCTCTGCCTCTCTCTCTCAAAAATAAAATTAAAAAAAATTTTTAAGTAAAATTAAAAAAATAAAATGTATACATCCCCCAAACAGTGTGGTAACAGAATCGCCATATGATCCAGCAATTCCACTTTTAGGTGTATCCCTGAAAGAACTGAAAGCAGGAACCCAGAGGAGTATTTGTCCACCATGTTCCCTGTGGCTCTACACAGCAGCCAAAGATGGAAACCATCCAAGGGTCCATCGACAGATCAGTGGATCAACACAGGGGTCTATCCGGACAGAGGAATATTACCAGGAATGAGGCTCTGACACCTGCTATAGCATGGACAAAACTTGAGAATATTTTGTTAAGTGAACAAAGCCAGACACAAAAAGACAAATACTGTGTGATTACACACAATATTTATAAGAGGTGCCCAGAGTAGACAAATTTATAGAGACAGAATGGAGGTTGCCAGGGGCAGGGAGGGGGCGGTCTGGGGATGGAAGTTAGTGTTTAATGGGGACAGAGTTTCACCCTGGGGAGATGAAAAAGTTCTGTGGACGGGCGGTGGTGATGGTCGCACAACACTGGGAAGGTACTTAATGCCACTGCACTGTATGCTTGAAAATGGTTAAGACGGTAAATTTTCTTATATAAATTTTCCAAAATTAAAATATTAAAAAAAATTTTACATATCCTGTTCTCCATTAACAAACATCAGTTCTTCAGAGCCACCGTTTTCCATTTCGGGTTGCACGGACCCTGCCGGAACCCTCCCACAGACACACTGGTGCCGTGAATACCCAGAATGCCCAGGGAGACTTCCTGCAGCACTGTTTCAAATAGGCGCTCACTGAAAACAGCTCGAAGGCCCCGCGGTAAAGGGACGGTTAAATAGACCAACAAATGAACAAAGAGGAACACACACCCTTACAGTTGATGCTAGGCCCTGTTATCAGGGTTTTACATCAATTCATTCATCAAATTCTCACAACCACCTAACAGAGTTGTCCAGTTTACAGATGAGGAAACAAACCCAGGAAGATGCACAGATGACGTCTGGCAGGGCCGGGCTCTGAGCAAAGGAGCCCACCAGCTATGTACCACTACTGCCTCCTGAAGGGTGTGATGTTCAGACCACAGAGCCGTCCAAACAGAAGTCAAGCTCCTCCTGCGAGCCAATCTTGAAAGTCTGTCACGTGGAAAGATCGGTGTGCGCTCTGCTCCCATGTGGGCACAGAGCCGGGGCCGTGGACGTGCGCTTACCGGAGCGCATCTGTGGAGTCAGTCTGTGCGGGGCCAGGCCCGTCAAGCTCCTAATGGTGAAGGTTTTGGAGAAGGGACCAGGTGAACATGTGGCGGGAAACCTACTTTTTGCTCTACATATTGTTTCTATTTGTTTGCATCTTTGATGTATACCAAGAAAAAAAAAATTGTATTCAGCAACACATACAGGTGGATTCAGGTTTGCCTGTTGCAAGACAGGCTTATGTCAACCGGAGCTAGGAGGGAACGGGGGTTCAGGGCCACCTGGAGCTGCACAAGGGGACACCCTCCCTGGTATTTCCCACACTTTGCTCAGCACCATGCCATTTTACAGCTTATTTAAGGGACTTCTGTTCTAGCCTTGAACATTGAGTCTTCTAGTAAAAGACAACCTGGTTGCATCCAGATGCCAGACTTACAGGGAAGATGGCCTGAGGACTGGGGTTTCCCGAGCATCCCCGGTGGGAGTAGGGTGTGGGCCATGACCCAACATCCCAATTATCCTCTCATTTATCCCCATGACTCACACTTCCTTTGAGAGCCTCTCCTTACCATACCTGATGTTCAAGTCCTGGGAGACTGAAATCAGGCGGTCGGGTGGTGGAGCCTGAAGCATCAGGCTGAGGAGGGCTGAGGTCTTAACCCAGAGGGCTTCCTTTCCTTCTGCCTTTCCCATCTCCGGGAGTATCCTCTCCAGTCCTAGGACACTCCTGCCCCCGAGGCCTGTTCTGCCAGACCTGGTGCAACAAGGGAAGACTGTTAGAACGGAAAAGAACTTTCTGGAACACGGGGCTCTTGGCAGTACTGCCAGGGCCCAACCACATGCGGTTCCGGCACCTCCCGCACCGCCCACAGACAGGAACGCCTCCTGGGCTGGGCTCCGGCAGAGGAGCCACCGCCACAGGCCGGCAGAAGGAGCACAAGGAGGCTTAAGAAAAGAGAAACCGCGGCATCCTGCACCCCCTCAGTGTGACAGCGGCGTAAAGTGGCAGAGCCGTCGGAAGTGACTCAGGGAGCTGGAGCAGGTGGCGGGACGAGCCTTTTGAGAGTTCTCCGTCTCTTCCCAGTCCTGGGGGCTGAGGAGCCAAAGCCCTGGGCTCATTTTATCTCCACCAGGGCAGTTTCACGTGCGCTGTGTGGGACAGATGGAAATCTGCGGCCGGAGAGGCTTTTACCTGCATTTCTGCGTTCTGCTTTGCATCACGCATGCGCGCGCGCGCGCGCGCGCACACGCACACACGCACACACGCGCGCACACACGCCGGTCTTGTTGCTATCACCAGCCCTTCCCAGGCCCGGCTCCCAAGCGTGGGCTGCTCCGGCAGGTCCTCTGCACCCGTGCTCCGACACCAGATCCCCACCCGTCATCCTGGCAGGAGGCTCTCAGCTACTAGTGCTGGTCCTGGGAACGTCTAGTTTTACCGGAGTTTCCTTCCGCCCCCAGGCTCGGCTGATGGCCGCCTCCTTTTTTCACACCCTCTGGACTGGAACAGAAATGCCTTATTAGCCGATCAATCTCCCAGACAGCACCAAAGGGTGGGAAAAGATCTATAAACCCCCCGCCTATGAATAGCCCGGATCCGCCTCTCCTCCCATTCCACCCTGTAAACCCTCAGGGCCCAGCCAGGGAAGGCCCAGGTCATTGTCCTCAGGACAGTGGCCTGGGGCGGGGGCCATGAGTTCATGCCCTCCCCGCTGAGCTTGGCCTCGGGCACCACCCTGGGAGGTCCAGACAGCCCTTTACACCCACACCTCCCTCAGGCTTCTCTCTACCCCTCCCTCCCCCCTCCCCAGCCCCGACCTTGGGCTGAAGGGTCTCCAGACGTCTAGGCTCCCTTCGGTATGGAGTCTTTACCATAGCTGGGCACCCCACCCCCACCCCGCACTGAAGCCCCCCCACCTCCCCCTCTGTAGCAGGAGCCGGTTCAGCCCAAGGTGTCCTGAGGAGAGGGCACTCCAAGGGACCATCTAACCCCAAAGCAGCTGCACTTTGTCACCTGCCTGTGCCAGCTGCAGCAGCCCCTCTCTTACTTCTCAGGAATGGGGTGTGGTGGGCCCTGTCACCCCGGGCAGGGTGGCTAGCAGAGGCCACAGGCCTGGGGTGCTCAAAGATCTGTCAAGCAGGAGGCGCGTTGGGACAGACTACTCACTCACCAGTGTAGGTCTACCCTGCTGAAGGGGTGGGCAGACCCCCTTCATGCCCCTCATTCTCCTACCCGACCGCTCATCTACTGAATGAGCAAGTGGTTGGCCCAGAACATAGAGCTCTAAAAACACTGGCCCTTAATCACAGCTCACTCAGCTTTTGCTTTCCAGCTGCCCGGTGGGTTTCAGGTGTCTTTGGTGAGGCCGACTGAGCCCAAGGCAGGCACTGTGAGATGGGCCGCCCCACGCGGCTCCCCACAGCTCCAACCCAGGCTGAGGCGCAGCCTGCACTCACCCTTTGCCAAGTGTCCACACTGAACCAGGCAGGCCAGGGAAGAAAGCCAGAACGCACTGGAAACATCTCTTTTGGAGCTCTGTTCTTCATTTTAAAGGGATGGTGGAAGGTTAGGGACACAGTTTACTATTTCTGGTTCCTATACTTGGGGTATTGGGTTCTGCTTGCTATTGTGACATGTCTGTACCTCATTTGGGATGGAGACTATTACTTCGATGTTTTGATTTGAAATTCCAATAAAAATAAATGCTTTGAAACCCTGTAATCCTAAAATAGAGGCCAAGAGGGAGAACTGAAACATCTTCCCTTGTATTTCTTCCCTGTTTCTCCCCCACCTCCATTTCCAGTCCTGGTACAGACAGAGCTCCCAGCACTTCGGCCCTGGCTGAGGCCCAAAGCCGGGTGGTGGGAGCTGGACAGGCAGCGGGGGCTCCTGGGGTGGGGGTGGGGATGGGGGGCTCCCACACCTCCTTCTTCTGAAGCTCGGCCCCTCAGCCTAACTGCAGAAGAGGGGGCACAGGACCACCTCAGGCTGGCCAGGGGGTGGCAGCCAGGCCCCAGCCAGGCCAAGCACAGGGTGGAGGACCCAGGGGACACCAGAGGCCTGGCCGCTGCCAAATATGCTGGAAGCCAAGGTGAACCGGGGAGATGGGCTCCTGTCCCCCTGGTTCTAGAGAGGTGGACGGTGTTTGGCAGTGCACCAGTCAACTCAGAGAACAAGACTGCTTCTTGGATAATTTCTGGTAGAACACCACCCGTCCTGTGCTTGACCGCCTGGCTGGGGTGGTGGCAGGCTCCCATAGCGTCCCCCACATCCCTTGCAAGGGCTCGGCGGGCCTGAGCTCCTCCCAAGAAGGGAGACTGCTTACAGACTCCACTCCTGGTGGGGATCCCCCGACAGCCCCCGTGAAGCGACTGGTTCCTGACAGCCAGTAAAGGCTGAGTGTTTTGGGGTCAGAGTTACCACTTAAGGAAGCCGTAAGGGGCAGGCACCACGGTTGCTAGGTGTTTCTTTGCTTTGCTAGACCAGGGAACCCACGGGGATTTGTGGGACCCTCTGCTGGGGATGTGCGATCTTGCTGGTAAGAGGCTCGTTCCTCTTGGTTTACTTCCCACGCTCATTCTGGGGATGGTTCATCCCGTCACATCTGCTTCACGTGGGAATCGTGGCAGGGGTCAGGGGAACCAAGGCCAGAAACGGGGTCCGGGGGAGCAGACAGCAGAAACTGTGGCACCGAGAAAGTGTGCCAGACTGCCATGCAGACAGGATTTTTGTGACTCCTCCATGGTGACTTGAGTGCATCTGACTCAAGTTGCCATTTTCCCAAAGCAGGTCACCTGGGGTCACCTGACCCCACCCTGGCCCAGGCCCATTCTGACAGCAAATGGGATGAAGAGTGAGGCCTGTCAACCCTCAGCCCGTTGGTGAAGAGGTGGGCCGTCCCTGACAAGTGCAGCACTGAGTGCACGGACCACAGCATGTGGTGCAGTCCCAGGGAGGAAAACCCTGAGGCATGTGGACCCACATTCATACGTTGCCTGTCACTTAGTAGGACACCTCGGGGATCGGGCCTGTTAAACCCATCGAGGCGAGATCCACAGTGGGAACCAGGATAGGACAGGCTCACACCCAGATCCTGGTCTCCACCACAGCCCATCTTCTGTCCCCAGGGCTCCTGGGTCTTCTGTGAATTCTCCGGCCTGGACCGAGGCCACTCTTGGGAGGTGCCACGTGGTCATGTGAAAAAAAGCAGCCCGGGGAGGGCAGGGTGCTTTCTAACTCAAATCCTACTACACGCCCTAGGTGACCCGCCACGGTTACCAGCGTGAAGCTTTTTTCTGCAAGCAGATGAAACATTTAAAAAAGTAGCATGCCGGCCTTAGAGACCTGCCTCCTGGCTGACGGCGGCCACTCTGCAATCCAGCAGCCCCGCCAGGCTCTGGCCACGGACTCCTCCTCTGCACCCTCGCTGCCGTCCTCTTAGGAGATGCTGAGGTGCAAGCTAGGAAAACCTGTTCGAGATTCTGAAGAAACTCGGAAGGGGTGGATAACGGGGTGTGGTCGGAACACCAACAGGAGGTCTCCGTGGAGGCCCACTCACTCTTCCTCCCTCACCTTCCCTGTGGTCCCTGTGGGGACCACACCCGACACAGGTAAGGATGCCCGCGTCTGCAAGCCGAGAAGGCAAACAACCCACGGGACTCAGCCGAAGCCGTGACTGGGGGCGTCAGTTCAGATGACCCCAGAGGACTTGGGATCACGGGAGCAAGGCAATTAGCTGTCTTGGTGCAAAATCCCGTGCGTGCGGTAGCTCAGCTTTGCCTCAGTGGTTTCTAAGGACAAAGGAGGCTTTCACAAGAAGAGGCTAAGCACTGGGCCGGCTGGTTGCCCACAGCCCACGAGGAGGTAGTGAGTGGCTGTGTGCACACAGCCAGGTGGGCAAGCGCTGTCGGTGCCTCTGGGTCCCTTCCCGCTCCACCCGAGACGGCTGAACACTCACACAGACCAGAGGGAGACAGTGTCATTTATCCCAACGCTTCCCAGGAAGCAGCGTTCTTGCATTTATTCAAATTCACAAATAAAAATCTTTTTTGAGGGAGAGAACACGCAAGCGGGGGGGGGGGGGGGGGAGAGAGAGAGGGAGAGAAAGAGAGAGAGAGAATCTTAAGCAGGCTCTACACTCAGCGTGGAGCCCGACAAGGGGCTTGATCCTATGGCCCCGGGATCCTGAGCTGAACTCAAGAGCCAGGTGCTCAATCGAGTGAACCACCCAGGGGGCCCCCAAAATTTGAATCTTGTACCACTATGGCTAACAAAGCACATACAATCATATGCAACTCATGTAACAGAGAAGAGCAAACCCCCAGGAAACCTTCTAGAGTAACAGTCACCGTTAAAAGAATTCTGGAGACCAAGAGCTTTTAATGAAAGAATGTGTTAAAACCACGCTTCCTCCCACAAGCCCGATGCAGAGCCGGGTGAACACAGCCTGGAGCCGCGCTTGAGGCTGCTCTCGTCCAGCTCGGGCTCTGGCACAATCTCGGGATGGTACCAACCACTAGGGCTTCCCGCGGTTTCACACCACCCTCCCTCCAGAACAGCGCCTGGAAGCTTGGTTTCTGTGTGCGTGTGCGCACGTGTGCACCATCAGAGCAGGAGCATACCCTTCACGCTCCCATGGCCACCTGGGAGGGTGACAGACCAACCGGTGGACAGGAGGGACGGTATCAGGTTGCAGAGAATACCCCTGGGGTAACGTCATTTTTCTTTTTAAACAGTATTAAAAAATAATAATAAAAAGTATGAAATTCAGAAGCACGCAGGAATACAAAAACAGCAATCATGTTTTATTATGAACACATCTTGGATTCTTACCCTGCCCTTTCAGAAATAGCTAAAGAACAAGACCTAGCAATCAAGACAATCCTGTAGGATCTTTCTGAAATGACCCAGAGAAGAATACCAAATGGTGTTCACTGATCCCAGTATACAGAATCTCTGACTTCCTGGAATTCTAAAAAACATCCAGTGCAGCCATATGCTGAGAGGATCCATGCAACAAGTTCAGCAGTTTTTCTGATTTTTTCTCAGACAGCTTTCATCGTTTGTGTGAAAGAACTGCCTTGACCTCACAGAAGAGATCCAATTCAGATTGCGTGTCTTGGGGTGGCAAGTTCAGGACGGGGGACAAAGGCACCACGCGGTCTGTGAACTCCAGGGACAGCAGCCTCTGGAAAGAGAAGCACCAAGGCCTGGACGCTGCTGGCTGATGGCTTTAGCAGCCCCAATACCCTTCCTTTGATGTCCAGGGTCAATGCGATCCCGGTCCCACCAGGGCTAGGAGTAGATGCATGAAAAAGAATCTCGCTGTGATCTTTCCTGCAAAGGAAACAGCAATAAAATTTACAGCCTGGTAACAACGGAAGAATTCTTGTAAACCAGTACCGCTGTGTGCCTTCGCTCTCCACTTTGGAGACAAGACTGAGAGGATGGGATGAAACCCACCGCACCTCACGACCCCACAGTGGGGTTCACAGCCGCACTGCTCACACACGGCTGTGAAAGCCAGCGACCGTAACCCGGGCCCCATTCCTTGCACCTGCTTCCGCAGCCTGAACCCAGCGAGCTCACAAGGAGGCAGCGCGGCCTGGGTCCCGTGAAGCGCTAACCGCGTTCTGCCTTTAGGAGTGGAAGCCCGTCCCCTCGTCCCCTGCGTGTCAACGTATCACTACGATGCCACCAACATCCACACCCCAGGGCCACATACAGACGGGCGCCGCCGCTGCCGGGGGTCCAGGCGCGCGGTCTTCGGTGAGCGCAGTCCCAGCTCCGGAGCCTCCGGGCACTTACACACAGGAAGGCTTTTTGCTCTAGGGCTCGACTCCTGTTCCTGCTGAACTGAGCCAGTGTGTAAAATGAGAACTGATATCAGCTCAGTAGGCACCGGAGGGCGGGTCCAATCGACAGCCCGGAAGCAGTGCCTCAGCTGGGAGCTCCTGCGCCGGCCTGCGGGGCTGCGAACACAAAAGAGAGGTTACCATGCTCGGGAGGAGGGGGAGACCGCAACCAGGGGTCTCCTCTGAAAGCAACAGCCCTACTCACATGCAACCAACTGCTGACAGTTTTGACTGGACTTTTTGCCGGCGCATTTAGCTTTAGTTTGTATGTAAGAAGAATTTTTGCAGCTTTCAATACATTTGACCGTTCAGACAGGTGTCTAATCAGTGGACTGATATTCCCACAGACTTTCGGTACACTCATGCATTCACGACAGGAGAAACTGCATCCTCGGAGCCACGCGGGTGTCGCCTCGTCCGGAGCGGCGCCCGGTGCCTGAGCGGACCACCCGGCGGCGGCCTCTGCCCCAGCAGCTCCAACTTAACTGTCCCCATCTCACCTTCTCTTCAGGTGCAGAACTTAGCCACTGTGAACAAAGCGGAAACCAGTCACTGTTCACCAATCAGCTAAGCTCTGCACCTCGTCAGAGAGGTCGTCGGCTGGGCACACTGGGGGGGCCCGGCGAGCATCTTCCACAGCTGTCGGCTTCTTCCGTTTCTGGAGAAGAGCTACAAGATGAGCGTGTTCTCCGAACTGCAGAGAGAGAGAGCTATGGCTTCCGGAGGAGCAGCCAAGGTCGTGGTTGCGTGGTAATCCCTGGCAATGTGATTTTAATCTGAAGTCACAAATCAGCATGCCAGGAACCCAAGCAGCCAGAGCACTCGGAGCAGCGCCGCGCCTGCTCACAGCCCGCACGCACGCGCTGGCTTCCTCACGCACCAGGCGCCGACACCGCTCCGCCCGCTCCCGCGTGGCCTTGACTTCGCCTTGTTGCGCGTTTACCTGGCGTCCCAGAGGCCCAGTGTCTTAAATTGAAAGGGCTCTGTGCAGCCTTGGAGCACAAAATTAAAAAGGCAAGGAGCGGCTGCCCTTGCGCGGTTTGCCGTCTGCACCCTCGGGGCCGGCCGGTGCCGTCGTCGCTGAGGGACAGCCGAGGGGCGAGGCACGCACGGGGCCCCGACGTTCACCCACAAGGGGCAGGAACGGGAAGAGTTCCCAGGAAGGAGCCGACTCGTGACCACCTCCCCGAAAACTCACGAGGAGGAACGGAGAGCCATGGTGCCCGCTGTGGTTCTCCACAAGCTGGAACAGGGGACAGTGGGCCGAACAGCCCGCCCCACTGTGTTTCAGTCTTCAAGAACCCCAAACTCTCCATGAAAACAAAAATCTAAAGAGAAATATGATCTATACTCTTACTACAGGGGGCCCACCGCAAGGGAACCGGTCCCTCTCAACTGGCCCGGCCCTGAAGGACCCGAAGCCACCAAGGAAAGGGTGTGGGTCCAGCTATACAGGACACACAGCCATGGCAATCATTTCCACTACTCTGTTTCCTGGGAAATGTGGTTCCTGCACTCTTATGGAAAAAGAGGATCCTACTTTAAAAATCCCTTTTCTCCCCTTCATATCAGAGTTCTTTCAAATAACTAAGACACTAACACATGTTAGAAATGGTCTTAATATACAGCAAAACATCAGAAGCAAACAAAATCTGACACTGGGTTACGAATACCAACATAAAATATTACATAACCATTAAGAATTCTACCTGTCGATAAGCTGTAGAACATGAAAAATGCTTGAGATCTGATGTGAAGTTTAAAAAAAGACAGAATTAGACGGGCCCCATTACATCATGTGAAACCGTGAAGAAACACTGAGAAGGTAACAAATGACAATACACCCACAGCCCCACAGCTGTACTTAACAAAGCTGCACATACCCCTGCTACGTGACTTGTGAAATGCAGAAACCCACAGTTAAACACTCCTAGAATGTACATCTAATAGGTCAATTCCAAGACAATTAACAGGAAGCAGCTTAAATAACTTAGGACTTGCACTGCAGCGTAGACCAGGAGGAGATTCCACTCCAACATGAGGTGAGAAATAAACCAGGCACAGCGGGGTCGAAGAGCACATGGCACACCTTGGCAGGATGCCCTCAAGTTGGTCAGACCCCTCATGTTCTCATACAGATGGTGGGCTGGGGATGGACCCAGACGCCTGCACGGAGCTCAAGGTTCGGGGTAACCCAGCAACGTGCTCCCGTGTGAGCCCTCACCAGAAGACTGGATCAGTGCTTCCACCGTCCAAACCTATTCCAAATGCTCTCCTGCGTTTTTGTCCCTACAAGTAACAAAACCTAAAGTGGCCAAAGCAGTGCCCAGGGAAGTGATTCCGCCGGGGTGGGCAGCCTCTGCTCCTGGGGCCAACCTGGCCAGCCTAGCGTGAGTTCTGCCTGCACTCCCAGGCCACCAGCCACTGAGGAGTGGAGGACCGTGGCTCAGCGCCTCCTTATCGACTCACGTGGCTCCTACGAGGAATCTCTGGTTAGAACCGAACAGTGGAGAATGGGAAGAGAGAGAATCACCTCTTCAGAATAACATCTCGGCCACCACCTGGGCTGAGGATCTGTCCATCTGCTCCTTGGTCAGCTCGAAGCAGCGGCGGGCGACCTGCTGCTGCCGGGAGTCCTCGCTCACCATCAGCTCCCCGTAGAGGTAGATGCCCATGGCCTGTGGGGCACAGAGCACGGAAGGGAAAGAAATGACACGTCCACACGCACACGGTCTGCGCTGCTGGAACACACACTTGCCCGTGTGGAAACTACAAAGACCCTAGAGAAGACGGCCGAGTGGCTGTCCTCCTGAAGCCAACAGTTTTCGATCCCTTCACTTTCTTGTTCACACTGAAGCCCCCTGGAATTCTTAACAATCAATTCCATCAACAGGACTGTGGTGGCAATCTAATCGGTGACAGAATGACGCATGAGCATTTCTCCAGGGATGACTGTGTCGGTATCACCAGGGAGAGTCAGGGAGGTCCCCACAATGCCCACCACGGAAACATGCGTGGCTGAAAGTGGCCTCCGAGGCGTGGTGTGCGTGTCACAGGGTTGCAGGACCTCTCTCAGGGAAGTACGCCCTGAGGCGCGGCTGGGGAATGAAGACCAGCACGTCACATGGCACCACGGCAGGGAGAACGTCACCCCACCCAGGGAAATATGTCCACTGCGTCAGCCCAGCCCGACAGAGCCCCTCAACCATCCCTGCCGTGGCAGCAAACACCGCCTCTTCAGTTCCCAAAACAATGTTCTCCACACATACTTTAAATTAGAGCCACTGAAGACATGGACACATACTGTGACAGCTAAGCCACGGCCTGACCCAAGACTTGGGGATGCTGTGAGTCATTTGGTACTGACAATGGTCCACAGACATGCACATCTGCATTTTTCCTACAGTTTTACAAACAGCCAGTTAGGTTCTGGAAGACCAAAAGAACCCTTTGGTTCTGCCTTTTCTCTGATTCCAAGCTTACTTATGCCACGGGTTACATTCTGTTGGAGCAAATTAGAGGGCGGATCTCAAAAGATCCTTTTAGCACAAGATAAAAATTTGGTAGTATGGGGCTCAAAAATCCTTTCCTTAAAAAGCTGAGTTATGGTCATCCTTATTTGGCAACGGTCTTGGCTCTAAAAAGGAGTTACTTCTGGTTTTCAGAACAGACCTTAAGTTGCTCTTATATTTTGTCTTTGTTGTCTGTGTTTCCAAACACCTCTGCTCCAACTGTGCAAATGTGACATTTCTCCTGATACAAAGTCATGTACTTTTCTTTGTGGGAAGAACGAGCCCTTACTTGCCGGCTGCCCCCCATACTCAGGCCCTATCAAAAGTCCCTTTGTTTGCCCCACCCCCACTGAAGCATGGCTCCATTCTCTCAGCCCACAGTACCCGGCGGAAAGCTCGCTCACAATGGTCACGCTAAGAGCAACCAGCTGCAGGCTGCCTTCCAGCAGCTGACAGAACCCACAGAACACACATCACCATGCACGGCCGTGCGGGGCAGACGTGGGTGGTGCAGAGGACGCAAGGCAGACACCCCCCAACACGTTCATGCGCATACATGTTTCCTGCAGGCTCCTTGGAAGGTGACTGCCTTCCCCTGGTGAACAGTGAGGTGTGGCAGGGTGTGGCTGGTACAGGTATAGACCAGACTGTCCTAGCCAGGCCGGCTCTCCCTGACTAGTCTCATGTCCACGCATACTTTAAATAAGAGCCGCTAAAGACACGAACACACACCGTGACAGCTAAGCCATGGCCTGACCTGAGATTTGGGGATGCTGTGAGGTCTGCATGTGTGTCATTTAGTAATGACAGTGGTCCACAGCTGGGTCAAACCACCAAAGCTTTTAAGAGGTGTAATTCATGCTTTAGAGGGACAAAGTGGGGGGAGATGGGGAATCAGCTCCAAAATGTGTTAGGTAAGCTCCTACCTACTTCTTAAAAATCTTTGGAAAATGCTTAAGTATTTGTGATGAAAAAGATGTTAATGACCTGGGTCCCTGTGTTAGTAAATGCACTGGACAGTCAGGAGACAGCATTAAAAGAATTCCCAGGTAATTAAAAGAATTACCTGATCCTCCTGGAGGAATCTCTCCACATCTTTGTACGCTTTTGTGTATTTATGCTTTATGATGAGTTCACACCACCGATGGCGAACCTTAAGGAAGGAGAGAAAATCCAGTAAGCAACAAGCTGGTGGGTTTCCTTAGTCTATCTTAATGACAGAATTTGTATTAGCAAAAGTTACACTCTCAAGAATATTAATGATACTTCGTTCCAAATCTCATTTTAGTTTAATTTCTTTTGCAAAGAAAGGAACCATGTCCCTCACTGGAAGGCTGTCAATTTTAGGAGAGCAAAATACACGTTTTAGTTAGGTGTTTTGATGTTTTTAAGTGCAATTCTGCAAGACAAAACAGATAAATGCAAAACATAAGTGGGAAACGAAGTGCACATCCCAGCCAGGTGACTGCTCTGTCCTCCAGCGTGCCACTAGTGAAGGTTCCCTTTAAAACTGCAACTGCTTAATTTCCTGCAATAACCAATCTGGTTCAATGCTGCTGACTGTTAGCAATAAACAAGGTAAATTCAGGAAGACACTGCTCTCCACATTCCCGAGAAGATGCACAGCTCACCTCTGCAGCATTTGGGGAGGGCACCCGGGGACAGGAAGGAGAGCAGGGCACTGTGCTGCAGGTCTGTGCAGCCTGCCGCCAATGAACGAGCTAAATGTGGGCGCCGTTCAGTCCAGATCCACTTGACTAAAGGTTTACCAGAATGCACTTGCCAGGAGCTCCAGCCCCTACAGACAATATGGGGGTCTAGTCCCAGCACTAGCTAGCTCTGCTGATGCAGGCAGAGCCCCAGCCAGCTCTTGGCACTGCTGGCACATTCTTTAGCTGGAGAGTCTACCCGAATTTGGTTTTCAGAATCTAGTTGCAGGCCAATGCCTCAAAGCCCTCTCAATTATCCCTAGTGAGGAGTTCACCACTTTCTATTCCATTCCTGGCTCAACATCAGCCATACATGGAAGTGATTACAAGCACCTAACTTCCTTCCTTCCCTCTTTGTTTTCGTTGTCTTTGAAAAAGGGAGACCCTGCATAGAATCCATTTGTGGCAACGGGATAATGTAAGCAATTTCAACATTCTGACTGGGGCCCCTGTAAATTATATCATTACCCACTGCTGGCCGGATCTCTCCTTTAATCTACTATAAATAGATTTGCACACAAACAAGTAAGTATGAAGAAACAAATCTTCTGGGAAGAATCCTTCCCCTGGGCTACAGTCCTCTCCAAGACTGGGTGTTAACTCGGGGGATCTGGTGGTGCTGCTTTTTGCTTGTGGGCAGTGAATTTACATCTGTGAAGGAATTTCAGAGGCGCATGGAAATGAGCTAATGGCCTCAGAGCATCACAAGAAATGGGAAGAGGTTGGACTGCACTGGTCTTGGCAATCTTTCCATCTTCCACAGAATGTTCTTTCCTATACAGCCAATAGAAATGAACAGACCATGAAGGGCACCCCCTAAAACGGTCTCACAAAAAAGACAACTGAACAGAGCTCCAAGAAGCCAGCTTGTCCCATTACAGTAATCAGAAGCCACCAGAACCACCAGACCCCTGCTCCCACACTCTGGTTCGAGTACCACAGGCTGAGCCCCGGAGAGCACCTGACCAGCACCCTTAGACGCCACCCCCTCCCCCCCCCCCCCCCGTTTTCTCCCTATCACGGTAACCTAAACACCTCAAATACCACTGGCCATATCTTGAGAGCTTGGTGAAAGTGGGGGCCAGCTCCCCAAGGTCAGGAGAAGGACCGGCAAGTCGGTGTGGCCTGGTGGGATGCCCCCTGGGGAAGAGCAATCCCCTCTCACACCTGCACACTGGAAGGCTTGCACCAGCTTTTGGTGGGGTGATGGAGAGCTCCGTCGGCTTTCCAAGTGCTCTGACCTGACCGCCTAGGTGTGTGTGACGTGCCCACACCATACCTCTCTGCACTCTAACACCTGGGGAGGCTATATTTTTTAGACCTGATTTTGAAATGGAGGGTTCAGCCTCTCATTTCCTCTTCCCGTGCTCTCCTTTCCCAATCTACACAGAGATAACAAGGCCTAAACAAGGGCCTATTTCCTGGCAAAGTAAGACCCGCCAGGCTGGCGGAAGGTGGGGTGGTCCCACCACACCGGGTGAAGGTCCAGGAGCCCCAAGTGGAGGCTCCTTCACACCAACATGAAGTCAGTATTGCCACTTCTCTTACTGTTAAAAAGGGTTTATTGTCACGATTAATAAGCGATCTAGTCTTCTGACCCCTGAGGGCCAACATGGCATCCAGGAAGCACAGCTCAGGCTCCCTTCCCCTCCCCTCTAAGAGCAGAAAAAACAACAAGCCTTTTCTTTACAAAAGAACTCAGTGCATCTCAATATTTCAGTGACAGGATGTTTAAAAGACATCACAGACATGCTGTGTGAGGCTAAGGGCCTGACACATTTCTTGCTTGCGCAGAGGGTTTTTACCTCTCTTCGTATTTCGCTGACAAAGAAAACCCTCACTTTTTATCCCCTAAACTTGAGGACCCAATTTGCATGGCCACTTGCCACCACACGTAATGGGGTCTTGCTGAAAAGCTGGCAGCAAAGTCACACCTGTCTTAATTTTTCCTAGCAATTATTTCCATAGTGGGCACTGCCAGAATAGTCCTTCTCCAGATCACTGAGAAACTTGAACAGTCCTTGACAGAGGCTGTCACATACTCGTACTAAGTTCCTGCCCCCTCTGGAAATGGGGAAAGTGAGGTTCTCCATGCTGCGGAGCCAGAGCCAGAGAATTTCAAACAGGTCTCTGAGGAGAGAGCTGTCCATCCTGTACATTTGCTCTTATTTCTAATTAATTTATTAATGGGGGTAGTGGTCACCTGGACTTTTAACTTCCTCCATGAGATGAAAAATAAACATCGTGTATGTACATGACAGTGTGGGCCCAGCAGCCCTCCCACAGCACCTGTGGCTTCTCGACTCTGCTCATTTAGTTCCAATGTTGCAGGTGCACACACACGCCAACACTGACCAGATTACACTTCAAAGAGTCACGTTTTATTACACCGCAGTTATGCTGATAGAGATGAAAACTTTTAATGACCTTTTGAACTAGACTCAAATTCACATCACTCCCAGTCCTGCCCTATAGGAAGCACCTGAAAACCCGGAGTCAGCCAACAGGTTAGCCCCGAACACTGGTCAATGTGATCAGGCCGGATGGAGAAGTAGGGGTGAGGACCACGTGGGGAGGGAAGGAAAGGCCAAGAACCTGAAGAGAATGAGAAAAGGGACAGAGCTGCCCACGGCAGCAAAGAGGGGAGTCCCAGGGACCTTGAGTGCCCGTGCCCTCTCTCCGGCTGCCTGGGACCTAGTGTGTGTGGGAGGGTACCGGAGGCCTTGTTTCCAGGGACGTGTCTACCTCCCCACCGTTGCATGTTCAGGATGGGTCCTGGCCCACCTCCCCTACCAGTGCCGGGACAAGCAGGCACACCCCACAACGGCCACACAGGGGGTTCCCAGCACACACACGGAGCACTTAGCAGAGCATGTGGCACGGGACTGACGGAGGATATGGAAAAAGAGAACTTAGGTTCCTGGTTCTTCCTGAAATGTCGCAATGAAGTTGTGGTAGACAGACATGCATATACGGTTGTGTGCCCACAAATACTTTGGTCTGATAAAAATTAGTCTGAAAATCTGCTTTCTAGAGTTCTGCTCCAAGGACACTCTGAACAGAAAAATGATGTGGATGCTTCAGTGCACAGGTGGGTTTTAAAACACATGCTAATCTGCACCAATGGAAATGGATTCCAGAAGTTTCCAGGTTTCCAAAGCCCCCACGAACAACGATGAGTGCACAGACATCATTGCTCTCCCCAGAGTGCCAAAACAACGTGACTGGTCCTTTGGGGTTGGGTCCAGATGGGGAGGTTTTAGAATTGGGAGTTGGGGGGGGGGGGGGGGACAATGAAGGGTAGGTGTGCAGAAGCAGATTCATCAGACCCACTTTTGGTGACAGAGAATGAAAACCCTCCAATAATCCACATAACTGCTCCAGGATGGTGGATCCCTGAACCTCAGCAGGGACTTCTCCAAGAGGATGGGCTGTGTCTGTGGCAACAGGCCTGAGCCTTGGGGGACGTGGTAGACATGCGGCCTGGATGTCCAAACAGTCCCCTGCATGTGATGTGTATACATGTGGATATACGTGCACATAGACAGAAACATGGTTCTTTTCTTAATCCTTTCCCCTACTCAGGTATTTTGTTCTTCTTTATGCTAGTTGGTACTCAATTGATTTCATGACCCACTGGGCCCTGAGTCACAGAGCCTGAGGCCCCAGGCTGGAGACCCAGGTCTGCCACTGAGCAGCTCCATCAGCTTGGCCCTGCTCCCCGGGGTGGGGGGTGGGGGTGGGTGGGTTGTAAGTGTGCGTCCCCTCTGAGCTATTGTGAAAATGAGGTCACCCACTGTGAGTAGCGAAGAGTCCCATATACTGTCACTTTAGCTGGAGTGCCAGTGTCTGGCTTTTTCTACTTCAGAAGTTCTGTTATTTATTGAAATTATGAAATCTTGGGAGTATCATTTCCAAGGAAGTGTTTGTTACCTGGTGAAATGACAGAGCAAGGCGCCTGTGCTGAAGGTAGAGAGGGCAGCCTGGATGGTGTGTGAGGGAAGGCAGGTGTGTGAGAGGGCTGGGCTCTCTCGGGTGGGCTGGGGAGGGGATTCAGGAGTCTGAGACTCCCCCTGGGAGAAGCAGCAGGGGCACCACCAGGGAGCGGCCGAGAGGCCCAGGGAAGCTGGCTCTTCAGTCCTGCCGGAAGTACACCCAAGGGCCAGGCACCTGGGAGTTTCCCAAACCACCTGTGAAAACAAAACCCTCAGCTGTGCCCCAACCCCCTGGCATTTCTGCCATTTCAAGAAAGTTATTACTACCCAAAGGGCTTGGCCAAGCTGAACTGCTTCTGGCCTGCTCCCCTGATTTCCAGCAGTGCCCAAAAATTGGCACCTGCCTCACAGGGTCATTTGTATTCCCAATCCATGTCTCAGACTCAAGGGGACAAGTCCCATGACCCAGTGGGGCCTCCCTGTGATATGACCATGACCTTTGTTAGGACGTGCTGGTGCTCCCTCTCATGTAATTATTCTCTCCTGGAAACAGCAAAGAGAGGTTGCTGGAGAAGAAGCCCACCCCCCACAACCCCAATCTCTTTTCAACCTGACAATTTTCATGCATCCGGAACCAGTTTTGTATTGAACTCTGAACAAGAGTTGGCAAATTTTTCCTGTCAAGGGCCAGAGGGTGAGTGTTTCTTGGCTTTTCAAAGCCCATCTGCCATTGTACTGCCACAGCAGCCTGGACAGTATGTAAATACATGGTGTGAGATCTGCTATCTTCAGATAAAGCTTTATTTACAAAAACAGGGTGGGCTGAGTTGGCATGGCTACATGCTACAGACTGGTCACCTGCTCTAGGACGGAAGGAAGCCCAAACCCCAGGCCCCTGGAGTGAGGAAAGGTCTGAGTGTGCTGGTAAAATGTTCAACCTCCAAATCTACCTGCACCATGTCACAGAACACAGAGCTGGGAGGTCCTCGTGAGCTGGCTCAGGCCTGCTTCAGCCGGTCCTGCCCGGAAATCTAGGATGTTCCTGAATGTGGGGCTTCTGAGTCCCATTTTGCCTGAGTTAAACTCCTTCTGAAATAGAGCGTCTCTTGAGCTGGTGGGCCCAGCACAAATGTGGATGGTTAGGCATCACGCATGGGTGAGTGACCGGACACTGAGGAAATGAGGTCTTTAGGAAGAGTGACCCCCTCAACCAGCTCGCTCGTCTCCCCACACTGCCGGGGCTCCCCTCTGTGAATCACCACACACCCCAGATCCCATGCTTGCTAACGCTTCACAATTCCCAAGGCTCTTTTACAGCTTTTACCTAATTTTCTTTCTTTTCTTACTTCAATTTGAGTGTTTTCCATGAAGCTAATTTCAAAGAACAAAAAACTCGTCTATGGGAATGCTCCCTGACAGCCTGCTTACTATCTAACAGACTAATTTTCTGAAGTGATTTTTAAACTTTTCTTAAACGTAGTTTTTCTAACTTTTATTAAAAGTGTACTCTGGGGCACCTGGGTGACTCAGGTGAGTGTCTGACTTGATTTCAGCTCAGCTCATGATCTGACGGTTCTTGGGATTGAGCCCTGTGTCAGGCTCTGTGCTGACAGTAGGAGCCTGCTTGGGATTCTCGCTCTCTGCCCTCTCTGCGCCTCTTGCACGTGCATGTTCTTCTCTCTCCCTCTCTCTCAAAAAAAAAAAAGAAAAGAAAAAAGAAAAAAAAAAAGGTGTACTCTGGAACCTCCTAAAGACCAGTTTGAGAAAAGAATTTAAGTGGTTCTTCAAGCAGTCTGAACCTCTGTGTCAGGTAGGAAACACCTTTAAATTAAACAGTAAACTGTGGGGCCTTGCAGGCAGAGTTTGAAAAACAGAGTCTCACAGAGGAGTTACTGTGCCTGAAAAATAAATGGAATCACACAGAATGAGCAGAGACTGCTGTATATGTAAGAGATTAGTTCCAGTAACTTGGCTAATACCCTTAGACTTGGCTCTGATAGCCACTGTGTCACCAACACCATACATCAGTCAAGGTGAGAGAGAGAGTCAACCATGTTGCTTCTGTTGCTGTGGTTTGGGAGCCAGGGTTTGGTTTGATGCACGTCAACATCCAAGCCTGAGCAGGCACCTATGGCTCCTGTAGGCAGCTGCTTCCCTTGCTTTATCTTTAAATGTTTAAAAATTATAAACACATTAAGTTTGCACAAATGGAGAACCCAATGAACATGAAATTCTAGCCATTCAGCCAAATTCATTTCTGATCTTAACAGCAGCATTCAACATGGATATAGTATTCTGCATTTCTCCTTTTCCCTACCTGCCACCATTGGGTTTGCTCGCTGAGTGCAGCCCGCACACCATCACTTAAAAACAACGGCAGGGAATGCTCCCCTGCTAATGTAAAGTCTCAGTGTGTCCCAGAAAGTCCCAAAGTATGTTAAGAGACTATGGCTTTTTAACAAGCAGGCTGTGAGGGGCCAGCACACAGGAGGGGAGGGGACAAAGACTTCTGCTGTGACACTAGACGGCCCTGCTGTGGTCCCACTCTTCCCAGCACACCTGTTTGCTCTTTGGATCTTGTACATGTGCATCCCTGACCTTGCCTCTGTGGCCCAAGTTCATCAGCACTCCACCACCACTGGCCACTCGGTGTTGTGCCTCATGGAACAGGTTGCGTCTCCTTGTTTGCCTGTGCAGTGTACAAGCTCAGTGAGAGCAGGGGCCTGGGTGCCTTCAGGTCATCTAAAGATGACCTGAAGGCCTCATCTCAGTGCCTGGCACACAGTACACGCTTGATAAACGGTTCTGAATGAATGAATCACTATTAAAGACTCAAATGCTTCCCAGCGACTTTGGAATTATAAGGCACAGTTAGAAGCTGTAAAACGCTGTGAAGAATACCACCCATCCTATTTATGACAGGAAGTACTCCCCTTTCTTCTCAGTCCTTTTGATTTCAAAATTGACTGTTAAAGGGGAAAAAGTCCGTCTGGGGAACATGATCTGGGAAGCCCATTAAACCTCATTTAGAGTTCCATTTTATATCTGTAAACAGAAAGACCAAGGCCCATGGCTTTTGGGAGTTAATAAGTCTAACACAGCAATAAATGAAACTGCTTTTTCCATTTGTGTCTGAAATTAGATTTAACTTTGCTTTAAAGTGGCTTCACGGCTGGTGACAGAGGCCTGCCCAGCAGCGCAACGGCAGGAAAGCCTCTGCAGCGACTCCGGGACAGACGGCATCTTCGACCAGCGTTCTGTTTGGGGCCGGACACACCTCGTCCGCTCTCCCTCACGAGGAAACATGGAAGATCCTTCAGCCGTGTGGCCCTCACATCAAGATCCCTAGCACTTCTCCTTTTCTCTTGAAGTCTTTACCCGATTTTTTGAAACAAAAAGGAATGAAAAGTTTCTGCACTTGACGTCACGAAGCCAGGTGGGCAGATCCCTCTGCCCAGGGTAAAGGCAACATGGGAGGCCTCAGAGGCTCTCAGCAATTTCTCGGGGCTCCTACCAACCATCCGTCACGCTCTGGTTATGTAAAACCGGTCATAACTGGTTACAGCCAAATACAACTCATGCTGAGGCAACTTGCAAAACAGAGATCCTTCAGACGGCTGTGGGGACCCCCACACTGGACACGTCCACAGAGAGTGACAGGGAGGATAAATGTATGACAGACATCAAGGATTATAAAGGAGGCAGCCCTATTCAGAGTTCTCTCGGGCAAGTTCTAACCCTTCTTGCTTCTCCTGTGGATATACTATTTGCTTTAATGAGTAAATTATTATATTATTTATATAACATATAAATAATAAACATACACATAAATAATATATAAATGATAAATATTTTATATTTATGTATTATAAATTATATTATTTCTCAAAGCTGTTATTAAAAGCAACTCAAGAGCCCAACTGGGGAAGGCTGTTTCAGCAAAGGGCACTACTATGGGGTCTCTTCTTTTTAAAAAAAATTTTTTTTACATTTATTTGTTTTTGAGAAACAGAGTGAGACAAAGCGTGAGTGGGGGAGGGGCAGAGAGAGAAGAAGACACAGAATCCAGAGCAAGGCTCCAGGCTCTGAGCAAGCAGTCAGCACAGAGCCTGATGTGGGGCTCGAACCCACCAACTGTGAGATCATGACCTGAGCCGAAGTCAGAAGCTCAACTGACTGAGCCACCCAGGTGCCCCCAGGATCTCTTGAGGGAACTACCTGGTGTCCTGACAGCAGGGCTGGGGCAGGGCCGGCTCTGGCCTACTGCTTCCTGGATGGCAGGCTCCGCCTGTGCTCAGCACGGTGGGCTGCTTCTCCCTACAGAGGGGCGAGACGGTTGGTCTACCGAACATGGGTCCACGTGGTTCAAGGCTGCAGTGCAGCAACATGCAGACAAAGTAGCTTAGAAGAACCAGTTACAATGCCACCCCATAAGGTTTAGCTGATCTTTAAATCTCTCTCTCTCTCTCTCTCTCTCTCTCTCTCTCTCTCTCACACACACACACACACACACACACACACACACACACACACACAAAACACATGCCATCATTTGCATATAAACGAGGACTCTTAAATTTTTAAACAATTTAAATCCAATATCATCTTCTCTTTGCCATCAGGTACGGGCACAAACATTCGCACGTGAGAGGCACACGCTGCCAGGAAACTGTGTGGGGTCCACAGAACACTGCCCCCTGCCTGCAGCAGCTGTCCTGGGGAAGGCTCCCTGCACACCCCTGGGAGAGGCTGTGTTCTGTGTGTGGTGCATAGGTACTGACAGCTCAAAGGCTACTAACCCAACCTCAACTCCTGATGTGCCATGGAACTAGAGAGCAAGGAAAGTGTCCAGGCAAGGCACTGGAGGGAAGAAAAGCGATCTGGAAAGTGGCAAAAGTGAGTCCTCTATTTTAGGGCACTTATGGGACACTTTATGTATGAACATGGCTCATTTTATAGTTGTGGGGGAAAAAAAGGGCAGTGTTCACAGACAATACAGTGCTTTTTTGGTGTGGATTTCAGCACAGAAATACAAAAATATGTAAACTACTGGAGGTATAAAGAGCCCAGAAGAACGAACAAAACCCCCCAGTGATTTCACTCATGAGCCCTTTAAAGACAAAATCGACATGAGCTGTAGCTGGGTTTTGGGCTCTACCAAAAGAGCATTAGGGCAATGTTATCTGTAACCCCAGAAAATGTGTTAATCTCTGCATCTTGCTGAGAAAATCTGTACAGATTGGGGGTGGAGAGGTACATAGCAAGATTAGATGATGCTCCTTAAAGTTTCCATACCACAAGACCTGCTGCTGAACACCAAATGGCCAAAAACAAAGAACAGGAAGAGACCAGGAACTTTTCTAATCAAGTCTGGCTGAGCCTATGGCTAACCACCCCTCTATTAAATGTTCCTTTCCTTTTTGTTGTATTTACAGATAAATTATAAATAGTATGAACTGATGTTAAGTGTTTATTTAAATGGTCCTTAGAAGAAAAACTGAGACTATGCCATTAAGTGGCTCACTTTTTCCTTTATCTTCATCATTTAACACATATTTCAGCAGCCCCAACATACTGTAACAATTCAAGGTAAATAAAACACAATCCCTGCCTTCAGAAACAAAGAGGAATATTCATCTAAAAAATAAAAGTCTTTCAACTCTGTCACTGTAGATCACTTTTTGAAAAGTTCCTTTATCACACTATAGCAGGGGAAACTAGTCATTGCAAGATTTCCCCAGGAAAACTCTAGAGGCACTGAACTGAATAATCAAGAAAACTCCAAGAAAGACCTAGAGAGATCTTCCTGACTTGGAAGGAAATATTCTAAAACATTGTTTCATAAACCAAATACAACAAAGAAAAAAATATAACTAAAGAATTATATAAGAGCTCTGTTCTTTCCCACATCATAAAAGGCCCAAAGTTTAAAGACAGGTATATATCTAAAGCAACTAAAGAAAATTACCCTGATCTCTTTTTTCAACTTGTACCCCACCCAGCTCTGAAAACTAGAAAAGGAAATATGATGCTGTGTCAAAGGGGCAGCTGAGCGTCCCCCACAAGCACAGTCTTGGCTTTTTAAAAAGTGGGTATTATTTCACACTATTTATAGCTCACATCCTAAAGTTGGGGTTCATTAGCAGTTGACCTCTTGATTTGCAACCTGAGCTTAACCACATCAAAGGGGCCACCAAGCCAGACCCCTTGTCCCTGCAAAAAAACTATGACAAAAAGCCCAATGCTGGATATGGCAGATGCCAACCTGCCTTTCTGGAAGCTCCCGCCCCATATCTTACCCTGGTAAACCATCTCACTAATTATTACCACACCATTCTCACTCTCCATAATGGTCTCTCTTTCACGTTTAATCCCAAAACTGCCTCATGGGTCTCTGGGCCAGGATGGTGCCTGTTGACAATGCTGGTTGAGGACCTGGAGACGTCCTGGGGTATGTGTACAGCAGAGCAGCCTCTGGGAGGGAGGGAAGGAAGGAAGGGTGTCACTGCAGGCGGGGTGGGGCATGCTGAGCCCCGGCACTGGTCCTGCCCAGTGTCCCTGCACCATGCAGCTCTCACACGGCACCAGGACTACGGGGCCAGATGTCAGCAAGGCCACAGCATCTGCCTTCGTGCTGCTTAGATTGTGCGTGGAGCCAGAGCAGAAGGAGGCATGGAGTTCAGTGGACTGCATTTTAACAAATGCAACTGACAGAGCAGCCTGAAGCGGCAACAAGACCTAAGTGATCACATCTAATCTCTCCTCTAAACTGTTTTGTGTGGAAAACAAAATAGGAGTGCTTTATTTATTTTGTAGCTGGAATACTGTGGGAAAGCAAGCAGCCTAGGAAAGGGGTACTGGGAGCTCTGCACGACAGGGAACAGACCGGAACACCCTGCAGAAGATGGTAACTTTGAATGGAAGGAATGTTAGCATTAAAAGGAATGGGCAGAGTCACAACTATGGATCAATTTCAGAATTGAGAGATATAACACCTTACACTAAACTTTTATTCTCTGCCCTTTTATAACATATCAAGGTCTCCGAACCATGAAATTCTCTCAATTCATAGAAACTATGTTTTGGGCCCAAACGAAATCAGAAATGGGCACCAGAGCTGTCAGACCCTTGCATTCCTGGAATTATCCTGTCTACCTTTGGACTTCAAAGAGAGCCTGTCCTGTTTTCTGTTCAAGCAAACGAAAAATTCTCTTAGTAACGATGTATGCAAATACATGCCCTCCCTGCATAGGCAAAGCCCACCGTGGGAGAGGGTTCAAGGGCTCTTCAGCGGGAAAGACAGGAAAGGCAGCGGTGTGGGAAAGGCGTGCAAGGTTGGATGTTTTCCCATTTGCAATCAACCTTGAACGTGTCCTTTTCGGAGCAGAGCCCACGGATGCTGGCAGGGCTTTTTCTGCACACTAGTGGTAAAACAGGTTTGCCCTTCTTTGCTAATCTGTTTCCTCGGCTTTATTTGCTACCACCACTTTAGTCATAAGTTCCTTCTTTTTCTTCCCTGTAAGAGATTTTGTTTTCACCTCTCCCAAGGTTACACTGTTTGGAGCCTCATGAGTACGATGACTCAGGATGGCCCTTACATGTTGTTAACGATCTTTCTAGCTCCTCCATGTTGTGTTGTAACCACTCATCAGACGCTTTATTAGATGAGAGGAAAAAAATGCCTTTTGTGAATCAGTTGGGGCTATAGAGATGGGGTTCTTAAATGGGGTGACTCTGCCCCCCAGGAGACACTTGGGTATGTCTGGAGACATTTCTGACTGCCAGATCAGGGGTGGGTGGGCAGCACTCCTGGTAGCATGTGAAGGCCAAGGATGCTAAAGTTCCTGCAATGCCCAGGCCACCCCACCACAGTCCAGAAGGTTGGCAAACCGTGATTCAGAGCCAGTTCTCCCTGGCATCGTACCCCACAAGCCCACCACACCCCCAGATCAAGAATTCTGTGACCAGATGCTTCGGGGCTCCCAGCAGTTAGGTAGCCTATGCTTCTTTTCTCTCTTTCTCCCTGACAGATTAAAGGAAGGAGAGAATACAAAGGTTGTCCAAGCTAAATAACATAACTTGACCATTTCACAACAAATGAGAGACTGTGAGTCTTACATGAACACACATTACGTTAAAGCCGTGGATGCTCACAGACGTTTTCTCACAGCATGTTGCTGATGGTCCCATGAAGAAGGGGTTCATGGCTCTACTTTAATCCTGAGAAGGTGGAGGCACAGGATCGTCGTCCACAGTCCGCAGGGCGGAAGCAGGGGAGCTGGTGAGGACCCCGACATCATCTCATCCAGCATTTTTCAAACTGTGGCTGGCACCCATTTGGTGGGTCATAAACTAAGTTTACTGCATCACAATGCACGTTTTAAAAGAAAGCAAAATAGGAAATTATAATAGACAATGTAAGAGTAAAACCGGTTTTGTGAAACTCTTTTTGCCAGTTGGCTGTGGTCATTCAAGCTGGAACACCTGAAGTCTGGTCCCGGCAACAACTGTGCGGACACGAAGACGGGACCCAGCAGGGGGACGACTTGGCTGTGGTCAGCAGCCTCTTGGGGGCCTGGCACTTGAGTGTAGCTCGTTCCTAAGTCAGTGTCTTGGCCAGTACCAGATGCTCTGCGGGGGTGTTAAGAGGAGATCATGGCATGGAGAGTGGCTCCTGAGGTCAGGAACAGGCGCCATCCTTCCCTTCGTGTGGCCAGTCATGGGAGCACATCCAGGGAGACTGAGGGCTGGCGCCCAGCTGTCCCATTCCAACCTAACCCAGGAGACCTCTCCTTTCAGCCTTCAGTACTTCCCCAAACGCAATGATGGGGGGAGCTGATGCTGGTCATGGCCTCTCCCAAGAATTAATTTTCTGGCTCAATCTACCAACTGAAGCACCAGGGCAGGGCATGACACCTTGGAGACCTTTCTAACGTCCCCCACTCTTACCTAAGACACATAAGACACTGAGTTGCTGATTCTGAATTTCCTGAAAGTTCATTGGAGGTGTGCCCCTAATTTTGAAGTGCTTAGCTGTAGTCTGTAGGAAGAAGTTAACTTTGTGGCGCCTGGGTGGCTCAGTCGGTTGGGTGTCCAACTTCGGCTCAGGTCATGACCTCACAGCTCGTGGGTTCGAGCCCTGCGTCAGGCTCTGTGCTGACAGCTCGGAGCCTGGAGCCTGCTTCAGATTCTGTGCCTCCCTCTGTCTCTGCCCCTAACCCACTTACATTCTGTCTCTGTCTCTCTCAAAAATAAATAAACAATAAAAAATTTTTTTAAAAAAACCAAAACACTTGTTTAGAAAGAAGTTAACTTCCAGGTCAGTTGTGGGGCTCTTGGGGAGAAAGGTCCCAGAGCCACCTTGCATGGACCCTCACCTCACTACCATAGCAGCTATTTTTACACTTTTGAGAGACCTGCTGAAGAGGGCAGTCTTCACTTAGAAAGGAACTTAGAAAAGATCTTTTGTTTCAAGAATCAGTTAAAACTTGTATTTGTAAACTTCCATAGCTCTTTATTTGGGCCAATACGGTCAAAAAGTGTAGACATCATATTTCTGTGAACTAAATTTTCCCTCAGCTCATTTTCCATCTTGGTTAAAGCAGCCCCACAATAAGGTTAGTAGTTTCGGTAGCTAAGGATGTAAAAGATGGGTGACCCTTGTACTCAACGATACTTTCCAGGCTAAGGAAGGCAAACATTCCCCCACCACCAGTGCCCGTTTCAGATGATGGCAATGAGAGTGGGCAGGCAAGGCACAAAGTGGCCTAGGAGGACACCCAGGACTGCCCAGCTTCCAATCGCATTTGTACTCCGGCGCTCTTCTTGTAAGGCTGGGAGCAGACCCGTGTATTCACGCCACAGGTGACACGGGCACAGGGAAGTCAGAAGGCCGACACCCACCAATCTGACACGCAACACCCTGGTGAGCAGACGGCACCATGCTCGGAAACCCTGACACACAGAGCAGACGTTCTACCACAGCTGACACAAGAAGCTGCACAACAGGCACCGACACTGAGCTACCTGGAGAGAACAATGAGACACAGACTTCCTCGTGGGCCTGCACTAGGCTGTCCACACACAGGGAAGGAAGGAGGGAGGGGCCAAGGAGGGTGACAGCAAAGAAGCTGAAGCAGCTACTGAACAGAGGGGCCCCATTCGCGGCAAGACAGGTGCCTTAAATAGGTGAGAATCCTCTGGTGGGATGCATCAAGAACGTGCTGTTCTGCCAAAAAAGGAGGGCTGCAGTGATCAGGGGCATGAACAGCTGAACACCCCACCGCCGCAAGCTGTGGAAACACTGTAGCAGCAAAGCCCAGGGAAGTGGGCTCCCCTGTCCAAGACGACTTTACACATACGCTTTCAGGAAAAAGTCCTGTTCAAGAATAAGGGGAGACACCTTGGAAACATGGGGGATGACACTCCCTGCTGTGGGCCATAGAGCCCGGCCGTTCTGGGGCTCAAGTCTTGATCCCAAGGTCACAGCACCCTGAACAAGGATCACGGGGCTTTAGCCTACACTGCTCCCGGGGAAGCCCATCCAGAACCCTTTCCCACAGGTGTGCTCCACACACAGCCTGCCACACTCAAGTTCACACTCAAGTCAGAATCCTCAAGCCCTTCCAACCAAATAACAATTCTTTCTCCCATGAAATGTTCTGTCATTTAAAATAAAGGCAGATGGTTATTCAACTAAATTCCTGCTAATCAATGTCACAAGAAATCACACTTAACTAATGAAGTTTCTAGAAAACACCCTGGTTGGCCAAAATCCTGTTGCTTTTCTGGTTCTGAGTGACATTTCAAGGAAACTTCACAGTGAGACAAGCTGTCAGCATAACCAACTACATGCCAGGACCTCAGAGAACCTGGGGAGGGGGCGAGGCGAGGGCACATTGTTAGAAAAAAATCCCAACCGCGCACCACGGCCCCAAGGCCCTCCTTGATCTGGCCCCTGCCCACCCCTGACCTCAGCCCTGCAGGCCCTAGCACAGGGGTCAACAAACTCCGGATAAGGCAGGCCAGATCAGCCTGCAGCTAGGAGCGGTGTGTATGCTTTTAAATGTCTTTTTAAAAGAACAACAACAAAAAGAGTATCTTGGGACATGTGATAATTATATGAAATTCAAGCTTCAGGGTCCACAAAAAGTTTTACCCGTGCACGGCACATGTTTGCTTACATGCCATCTACGGCAGCTTTTGGACTACAACAGCAAAGTTGAACAGCTGCAAGAGAACGCGTATGGCCTGAAATATTGAATATCTACTTTACAGAAAAAGTTTGCTGACCCCTATCCTAGCACATGCCGAGTTCACACCTTTGTACTTGTGGTCACCCCTGTATAGAAATCACCCCTGGCCCTTGGGCTTGATATGGCCAGTTCCTTCTTGTCCTTAGGTCCTGGCTCAAATGTCACTTTCTCTGAGTGGCCTTTCTGGAGTACTCTATCTAGAGACACCTAGCCCGGCTTCATCCTGTGTATCTCTTGCATAGTTCTGACCTGAAATGGTGTTATTCATTTACTTATGAGCTGTCTTTCCAGAAGACTATAAACTTCCTAACGGTGACCCTCGCTGCTCATGACCACTGCTGTCACCCTAGTGCCTGGCAGAGCTAAGTATCTGCAAAGAGCAACAGGGACGGTACTAGTTATACAAACGGACTAAAGCAGGCTTCAGGCCCCAGGCTCTCGCCAACAGAGACCCAAGCTGGAAAGCCTGCCCTGGCTTCAGGTACCCTGGTTTATAAGTTTTGTGAGATATTGTAAGTAACCAAATTAAACCTGTCCTACTTCTCATAGGTTTAAGAGGTTACAGGTAACAACTTCGTTGAGCTGTAAGTGAAGAACACGATGTGTTTTATGCCAAAAGGAAGGGGGAAAACAGGGTCTCCCACCTCCTGGCTTCCAGGCAGAGAGTGACAGGTGCCCGGCGCCTGCTGTGATCCGCCTGCCCTCGCCTTGGCCGCTGCCGGTCACAGGGGCCTGGCATTTCAGCAGCATTCAGCTCTGATTAAAACATAACCTCATGCCTATAAATAAAAACGTCTTTTAAATACTAATTAAAAATAACACGCTGGCATTTGGAAACTCCCATAAACAAAAATATAAGAGTTGAAATAAACAGCAACCGTTGCACGTGTGATCTGTGCTCAGGTGGGTAAAAAGCTACATGGGTCTTCTCTGGAGTTTTCCATTAATTCCCGAATTTATGGGGCTTTAAAATGCATAACAATGTCCATCTTACCTTTTAATCTAATAATGAGTGGGCTTTTCTCAATTTACTCCATTTTAATGACTGTAATTAGTTTTAATAATATTTTATTTAACCCAACGTACCAAAATATCATTTTGACATTGTATAAAACAATAAGAAATTATTAATAAGATAATTTGCTTTTTTACACACTACGTCTTCAACATCCAGGGTGCATCTCACGCTCTCAGCACGTCTCAGTTCACGACAGCCATGTATCCATTACTCAAGAGCCACACGTGCCTGAAGGCTGCCACGCTGGACTGGACGGTTTTTAAATGTTCAGTTATTTCAACCAGACACAAACCAGACTTACTTGCATTTTAAGGGTTTTACATAAAAGAGCTTTTCTCGTTTTTTTTTTTTTTTTTTTTTTCCCAACGTTTTTTATTTATTTTTGGGACAGAGAGAGACAGAGCACGAATGGGGGAGGGGCAGAGAGAGAGGGAGACACAGAATCGGAAACAGGCTCCAGGCTCCGAGCCATCAGCCCAGAGCCTGACGCGGGGCTCGAACTCACGGAGCGCGAGATCGTGACCTGGCTGAAGTCGGACGCTTAACCGACTGCGCCACCCAGGCGCCCCAGAGCTTTTCTCGTTTTGATTGTGTGCTTGTTTTTTTCGTCAGATGACTTACTACAATAACTATTTACTATTTTATATATAAAAACTCCTGGAATTCACCTTAGGATTCACACTGCATTCTTCACAATAAGCTAGAAGATATTATGAACCACATCATATTGCTTTCCACAAGCATCCAGTTTTGCTTTTCAAACCATGGCTGTTAGATTTAGTTTTCATTTCCTTCACACATGGCTCCTTTCCTGTCCTAACTGAACAAGACTGAGAAGCTGTGGCACATCTGAGCCAAGTTTCCTCAAATGTGCTGCGGGAGGGCGCACATCGTGCACAAAATGACCGCCTGAGTTATAATTCAGAAACACCGCACCCTGTCTGCTCATTCCTTTAGGAAACTTATTCCATCCTCATGATCTGAGAAGTAAAAAGGGAAAACTTAGGACGGCAAGATACTCTGGTGAAATGAGGAGCAGAGGCCCCCTGCTGGAGCAAACACAACCAGGGGAACAGCTTACGCTCGGCTCCAAGTACCTGCTCTTCATCATAACCACACAGCAAGGATGCTGCTGATGGAAACAGCAGCTTTAGCAGCATGGGGGCGATGGGACTACCTGTCTTCCCCAACAGCGAGGGCCCAGCGTCTAAGCTCCAAGAGCGCTCCTGGTTACCTCTGCATCCTGCTGGGTGAGGCGATATGCCCTTTCAAGGCTTTGAAGAGTCCGGGGGTTCAAAGTCTTCTGCTCCAAGAGATGCTCCAGAAGTAAGACAAGCTGGTCTGGAAGAAGCTAAAGGCAAAACCAAAAAGCTTGTGAAAAGACTACAAACTTGACCTTGGTAAAAGCTCAGGGCTTACACTGTGGTTCCCAAAGACACTGCATTCCGGGGCCTGATTAAGCCCTATTCTCCATGGCTTTTCATGTCAGTTCTATATTTAGAGCAGATCAAAAGATCTGGTGTTTATCTTTTTATTTTTAGGTTGTACAATGTAATTTTTTTTAAAGGTGTGCAACATGACAATTTAATATACATATACACTCTGAAATGACAAAAACTGTACTTATCTTAATAAAACAATATCATGGTTTATTAAACCTCTTTCTTTTTGGTATATGCCAAAAAATGCCATTTAACCTAGGTAAAGATTCAAGAAGCCATTTGATTGATATTAAAAAGCAGCTTTCAGATTTCCTTTGTTATCACCTAAACATTGCAAATGTACACCAAGAAATAAAAAGCACATAATGGAGAACCATATCTCACAATCCTCCATTATAAAAGTTGTAAGTTTATTATTTCATCAAAATTTTAAAATGATTGTACACGTGATTTTATACATGTATGTATGTACGTATGTATGTATCATCACACACACATACACACACACAACACACACAAGGTCACCCTTATTCCTGAGTTTTTCATAAGGATGGGTCAAAAGAATGGTGTTTAATACTTAAAGGCAAGGAAAGAATGTTTTTATACAACATAAAAGCAACAAAAACTAATTTGTGAGCAAACGATATTTGTGAAATCCAAGGAAAAATGTCTTTATTCACAACTGAACTGCACGCAATGCCTAGATCAGCCTCTATCAAAGAGCAGCACTAAAACGAAGGAGGAAAAAATTAATCTCAGATACATCTTATAGGAACTGAAAAATATCCATTCTAAAGTCAAGGTTTTAAAACTATTATGAATTCCATTATTCTCCACATTAAGCTGCCCTCCCTCCTTGCTTGCACCCAGATAATCCCTGTCAGCAAACTCAATCTTCTCGGTGTGCAAGTCAATGCTAGATCAACAGCATGTTCATACCACCACCTGGATGTTAATCCCCACTTTCTGTTACTTTAGAAGAAAATTTAAAAATCATTGGCTTCTCTAGCTACCTTTCTGCCTTTTTGTCTCCAAGTGGTACTCCGCCCTACCCTCACTCCCAAACACCACATACACTTGTCCAAAATGTATGGGGAGGAACATCAAGCAGCCTGCAAGCATAACATTCACCAGGCAATTCCACAAGGAAAGCATTTCTTGTATTTTCTCACTATGCCCTTCTAAGTGATAATAAAACTCCCACTTTTCCTACAGATAGACACAGAAGCACATCACTTGATTCCTTGGCATTTGTATTTTATAGCAGCACTTCATCTACCTTAGAGTCATGCTGTGGATCCTCTCTCAGGCTGACAGGATCAGAACAAGGTGCCTTCAGCAAGAATAGAGGGTTACAACCAGCACTGACCTGTGAGGTCCTGTAGGAAGACTCAAAGAATAGCTAACACTTCATTTTCTTTCATTATTAAGTCATGTGCCTTTAAGATGTTCTAAGGGATCAAATCACTACGTAACAACAAAAAGTAAAAACGCCAGTTTTTCATTTTTTATAGTTTCAGACACGAGACTTTTATATTTTCAAAAAATTTGTTTCTAAAACAGCCCAAATCCAGGACCACCAGCCTCTAGGGAGCCTCCTCACCCACCAGTTCACACCACGAGCAATCTCCTTAGGCCCTGCACGTACCCAGGCTCTGTCAGCCCTCCTTCCCACCCACAGCATGCTGCAGCTCCCTCTCTGGATCCTTCCTTCCCCATTCTAAGAAGGGCTCTTCTCTAGTGGAGGCTAATCCTTCAGCACTGGCCTTGAGTACAACCCCTCACGGCACCTTAGGTCAACTCCTCAATTGTCCTCCTGCATTTGAACCCTCTTCAGAGAGCTGGCCTTTCTGCCCCATCAGGGTTCCCACCCCCTCACTACTTTCCTTTACAAAGTGTGCCCCAGTGGCCCACACCTGGCGGTGACCTAGCCTAGCATCTGACTCTGTGGGGGCTGTGGAGGGGAGAGCCCCAGACTGACTGAGGGGCCCATCCAGCCCTACACTCCTTCCCCCCAAAAGGCACTCTCAAAACTGGTCCACAGCACTTCCACAGCTAGCCAACACCAGGAGCGATGGCTTCGTGTCGAGGCCACTCTGGATACAGGAAGAGGGCTTCTGGGGAGGGGCCCACCTGATACAGCATAGAACACTACTCATCAGCTGGGGGTGTGGGACTTGTTCGCTAACTAAATACAGCGATTTGCAGAGTTACAGGGAAGGAAAGAGCAAGAAGGAAAGCATCTCCTTATTATGTGTGCACACACGTACAAAGACGCCTATTGTTACAACTCAAGTCTGGGATTTGGTTTAAAGTACAGAGACCCAGGGAGGACAAAACCCTTGAGTAAGACGAGTCGCTTGGTCCTTAACTTACCCCCAACTGGGTTTAACCAACAAACACAACTCCAATTTACAAATGAAGAATTACTAACGTGAATCTATCAAGATACCTGGATTCACACTTTTATATCTCTTGCAGTTTTCTTCTGAGCAGAAAGGTCACACATCCACACAGAAACAAAACCACAAGGATCAGTGAAAGCTTTTGTCCTCTCCAAATTTTCCTCAATGGAAAAATACTTAAAGCCAAGCCCCCTGCTTTAAGACAGACGTTGGAGATGGATTAGGGAGAGGTGTGTGTGTGTGTGTGTGTGTGTGTGTGTGTGTGTATGTGTGTGTGAAACCTTCAGGGCTCTCTAATACGTTTCATTTCCTCTAACTGGGGCGAGGCACAGAGCAAGCTGCACACCCCGCCAGGGAGCGCCCCCTGCCCCTGGCCCCTACTGATGAGAGAGCCGGCAACGAGGGCCCACACAGAGACTTGAGACCATTCCTAACACAGGGAGATCTGCAAGTCCTACGCTTCAGGATGGACTCTTCTAGATGACTCTCTCTTAGTAAACAACCTGTAGCCGTCTGGCTTTCAGCTGCAGCTCTTCTAATTCACCAGGAAAACTGTAGTTTCTAAACAATGGGAAAACTAGAGAAAATCAGTAATCAAATGCTACTTTAGTACACAGACAATAAAACTGATCAAAGGTCTTTCATTCACAAGTAAACGTGACATAATTTTTTTACATGACATTACAGACCTTGAAGCGACGATATTAAAGCAAAGATGTGGTAAGTTGTTCACTTTAATACAGCACATTTCCCATCGTAAAATCAACATTTACTCCCCGTAAAGCCACCCTACAATGAGAAAGAAGTACTACGTAATAAAGCGAAATGTTTTGCACAGCAGTTCAGAGCTCACACACCAGCCAGTGCAGTGCTGGGCACCACCGGTCCAGCAGCTGGCACGGAGCAGTGGGAAACGTGGTGTGGGTCACTCCACTTCCACCCACATACAAATCAAATCAGATTTCACGTGATTTCTATGCCAACTGTGCTTTAACGCAGCAGTGCTGAGAGCTTCCGTTGCACTACGAAGTAATTAAGAAAAATAAAGTACGTGTTTCAGAGCGTTATCTCCTGAGAAAGCAGCTCTAAACATTCTGAAAAGAACTTGCCTTTACTTCTGAGGGTCTAATGGTGCTTACACCCACAGTTCAACAGTGACAAGAATAGAAGGTCCTTTCCTTTTGCACAAACAAGGAATTCATGACGGGGTAATTATTTTTTCCATAGGGAAACCGGCTCGGTATTTTAAAAATTCATCTGCCACAGAAACTCCGACAAAATAAGACTATGGGGTGCCCGAGTCATGTGCATACTTTGTGTGCGAAAGAGAACTTCACAGCACTGTCAAACTTACTCAAATACAAAAAATAAAACGGTAAAGGGGGGGTCAGTCAACACAAATGCTATTTGTTAAGGATTTAAAAGTCTGTGTTCTTATTTTAAAGAGAAAAGATTCCATAATTGCTAATTACCCAGAAACATACAAAGAAAAAGGAGTCTACCTGGTATTTTCCCAGTCAACTTAAGAACTGAGGCAAGCCACACAACTCGGAATGGTTTTAAAGAGTTTCCACATAGGCTCTTGGAAAGAAAATATGAATTTTCCTAACCCACCCTCCTAGTCTACAAGCAGCACAAAGCAAACAAACCCTGACTCTTCCAGAAGCCCCTTACTGCTGTCACAGGGACATCACTCACTCCTGGCTCCCAGAGGACCACCCACGCAACTGAGCCCCTCCACCATTTCTTCCATTAGCAGGATGCAGAAAAGGCCAGCTTGCCTCCTAGATCAGAAAATGTCACCAATGCGTCTCACTACTGACCTTCCAGAGGCAGGAACCGACACAAGGAACCCGGTGCCACCAACGTCCAAGTCCCACCGCCTGCACCCCTTCAAAAGGAAGGCACCTCCCCTCCCGGCCCAGCTGGCCAGGCTGCAGCCGCACACGAAGGAAGTCTCTGAGAGGCTCCCAGGCGGGGAATGAGCCTGGGACTAAGGCAGCCACCGACTGACAGTGGCGTGAGTTCTATTATTACCCCATTATCACTCTGGATCTGTGCCTAAATGAAGCATGCTTCCTCCCTGCTGCCATTTCCTTTTATCCTGGCTGGAGACTAAAAGCGGATCAATGGGGGCAATACATATGATGTCACTTCAATTTACAGCAACAACCTCCCTCCTTCAGTGTGTCTGAAATACACAGAAAGATCAATTCTTCCCAAAAATGGTTAAAAAATGCTTAGGGAGCATTCTTCTTCCAGAAAAGCATTCTCTGCTATATTTGTCTATGTTACTACGGCAGGAACTGTTTACACTGAACAAAAACAGAAGAAATGGGGGAGGGAGAAAAATCTCAAATTCTCCTGTATGCTGGAGACTTGCTGGCTGAAATTCAACAGAAGCAGGGTCCAACCAGAATTGAAGCTGTTGACCTTTCAAAGTCACAGGCTCTGGGGCATAGGGGCACAATAGAGACAGCAGTTCTCTGGCCTTTGGAATAAAAAGGTAACTCATAGATATAAAAAGTCATTTTTGTAAGATTTCTCCACAAGTCCACCAAATTCCTTTCCATTCTTCCCAGAAAACTCACACCACACTACATAGCCTCAGGTGTCCCCACAGTCCAGAGCAAGAACAACAGTGCCCCTTCATGCACTTTTCTCACTAAGGGCAACAAGGGACTGACTACAGGACACAAAGAGATGGAGACTTAAGTCAGCTTTCAGACAGTGCTCTGACCCCAAATGAAAAACAAAATAAACAAAAATCTCTAAGTTGTATAAATTTTTGTAAGATGATTTTTGGAAATGGGTAAAATTAAGATATACTAAAAAAAAAAAAAAAAAATCCTCAAACCATAAATGCTCCTTCTCTACAACCCCAAAAGACACACAAAATCGTAAGAGTATCAGAACCTTGGTGAAGTTGACCTTACAGACTCCAGACACTGGGCAGGACTATGGTCTTCACGTCATTAGTATATAATCTTCCTTCATCTGTCACCTTTTTTTTTTTTTTCCAGTTTATTTATTTGAGAGAGAGAAAGGGCACACACGTGTGTGTGTGAGTGCATGTACGTGCGTGCACGTGCATGAGCAGGGGAGGGGCAGAGAGACAGAGAGAATTCCAAGTAAGTTCCATACTGTCAACACAGAGCCCGACACAGGTCTTGATCCCATGAACTGTAAGATCATAACCTGAGCCAAGATCAACAGCAGATACCCAAATGACTGAGCCACTCAGGCGCCCCTCTGTCACCTTCTTAATGATAAACGTTGTTAGCTGACAAAAATGAATTATGTAATAACATTTACACAGGAAAGTCTCTGCCTAAGAGCTTTTATCAACTAAAGTATCATGATAGAATTAAAATATTTCTAGTTTAAACTGGTAACTTCTGTAGCGGAAAAACAATTGGCTTGAATTTCTGCTGAAAAACTAAAAACAAAGCCTACAAAAGAAAAACCATCCCCTACATGCTAAAGCAAAAACTGAATACATTTTAAAGAACTGCCAAATTTAAGAAAAGAAGTCATAGTTCATATAATATTGGGGACATGAACTTGATTTACCAACAAATGAAAATCACCAAATAATTAAAAGCAAAAATAATTTCCTTCAAAATAAGAAAGCAATCTATCTATAAATAAAAATTCATATAGCACAGTTTTGATTGTCAAACATCTTTAGGGAGTAGGTCTGTGGTCAAATTTTAATAAGAAAATTTAAGCAGAAGCAACTATTCATATAATTCATTTCACACCAAAAAAAAAAAAAAAAGCATATTTACTACAAAACAAAAATACAGTAACTCCCCTCATACACATTTCTTGCCATCTTACCACATTACGGGAACAGTTCCATCTTATTCTTTTTAACAGCTGCATACTACTCCATTATGTGGTTATATACCATGGCCACAATCTGATGTACAAAACCAGCTGACAGTTCTCATGATAAAGGTATTTGCATGCTGGACTTTAGGGGGTCATAAAATCATATGCAACTAGAATTTTGAGTTAGAAGCTATTACTATGTACAAGTTAGGAACTCTAGCTCATAAAACACACGCACTTATTCAAGACAAAGACATCAGTTATTCAATACAATATTATTAATTTAAGTGAGACAATTAATTCCAAGGAAACAAAAAGATTTCTGTTAAAAAAAAAAAAAACTGCAAATGCAAGAAAAGTTAGAAGCATTCTCTGATACTTTCAAGTGTTCCAAATTCTTTAGAAAGCTTTATGAAGCCCTATACTGAGCATGCCACTGTTGTCATGGCAGAGAGAATAGACTGCATCACTTAGGAATTTATAGTTTCTTCTTCACAAGTGAGGATTTTTTTGAGAAGCCTAAAATTCAGATCAGGAATGGTCACCCTGTGGCCCCTTTGGTTACTGATTTGGCAGGTTCCTGGGTAGGGGAAACAGACATAAAAAATCCTAAGCACTCTGGTAAAATTCTGGTAATTTTCAACGTTGAGTGTTTACAAAGATTTCTTTTCCAAAATATATAATGCCATAAATGATTAACGTACATGTTTATAAAAGCTGTGAGAGGATTGCATTTTATGTAGTTTAAATAACAGGCTTTATGTCAGCATATAGCCTGGATAATACTTTTATAAAAGCTGGTGACATTAAGTTAGCACATGAAAATGTGACTCTTATATAATGTGTACACATGAGACTGACTTACGCCAGTAAATTATATCAGATACTATTTATTTGCTAATGATGGGTGTCTGTTTTAGTCTCTGTGGGGTCACTTTTGGAGGTACTGACCCCACCCATGACTCAAAAGTACAGTACGTGAACTGCCTGGTCTTGGTCTTTTCCCTTTTTTCTGCCTCCCGCTGAAGCGAACCGTTTTTCTTAAGTCAAAAAACATTTCCCAATTTACTTAATAAAGAGAAGATCTACTTTATGAAGAAATTCAATACAGCAATCTAATCTAAGCACTGAAATGCATAAACGATTGAAGCACGTGCTCTAACAAAGCCTGCACCTGGAAACTGGGGGCTTCTGTGAAGAGGTTCAGTCAGTACAGGCAGAATCTCTAGCACGAGTGTCACAAGAAACCTGTTGGTAACCCTCTACTCTTAGTCATAACGACAATATTTGAAAATAACCCAGATCTCAAAAGTTCTGATTTCAACGTTACTATATAAAGATGAATGCTAGCACCGTTAAATATAAGACGTTAGTTCTGTGCAAGCCAACGGCTAGAATTCTACAACCTTGAAATGCTTTCTGTATATAAGGCATTGCATCAAACAGCTGCACGCTCAGATTTTTATGTTGTCATTTACAACACAGATGAACTATCAAATACGTTCAGTTTTTTCCAAGAGAAAAAAGCAAACAGTAATTTCATTCAAACCGAGAATTTTCTTCCCATCTTTCTCTAACTTCCTGTATTACCCCTCAAATGTCAAAATCAGATAGTCTGTGGAACATTATTTATTACAAATTAAATACTTTAGTAAATAATAACTGTATCAACTTTAATGCCTCTTTGTAACATTTGGTTGAATATATTTCATGTAGCCCTATGTTCCTGGTAAAGAGTGATCGATCTATGTAACATGCACAAAAGGTGTTCATAAGTACAAATATGTAACCCTTAGGAACATTCAGTCTAAAAACATACTTTTTCCTCTAAACAAGTAGTTAGCAAAGGGGGGGGGGGGAGAAACTTAAGTTACTGAAAATATTCTCTTCCGTATTTTATGGACAAAAATAAGATCCTTATAAGTTTAATAAAAGAATAGCCGAGTTCAAACAAAACTATATTTTAACTTCCGTAAAAAGTCTAATAAGGCAACTCCTTTCAGACTGGAACCGACAGTGCTCATTTATTGCACCATCTACCCCAGGCCTGACATGCACATGTTTATCAAATTTAAACAAAGGACATAATGTACAATGTAGTAGGTGGAGTAACATAGTAAAAATGATGGCAAGAATGGTTGTCAGTCAACGATTTGGTGATTTAAATCTATTACAAAAAAACTTACAGCTACAAATGAAAATTCTAGCCAGGAGTGATTCTCATGTCTAAACTAAAACAAATCCAAAAAATACAAACATTCAAATACATCAATTTAAAGAGTTTTTTTCAAGCATTCTGTATAATAATAGACGTAGTAGAGGATTCTTAAACGGTACAAATGCCTCTTCAACTGTAATCGACTGTATTCACTGAAATGATAGCTCTGTAATGTTCTTAAAGAGCTAAAAAGTTACGCTGTATGAGGAATTGCAATAACCCGTTCTGCTCTACGTGCAAAAACTTGATAGCATCTCTAAGAGAAACCTGCCTTTTGCTTTCCAGTCTCCTTGTTAAAACTTGCTATTCAAGATTTTTTTTCAAATTAGAAAATTACCTGCCAAAAAGAAAGTAAGCCACAAAATCATTTTAGAGACAATGATACATATGAACAAGACTTTAAGGTGAGAAAGAAAACAAGAAACAGGAGGAGGGAGAAACCAAGTCAACCACTGGCCTCAGCTTACAAACCGACTCAGGCACACAGGGACACACACATTGGTGTTTTTAAAGTGCAGAACGTAATTTATAAACTAATTTCATCTTTGGGTGTTTATTCTGGTCTAGAATGCTCACATTCCATTACTGCTAGTTCCTGCCCTTTCTTCTTCCCAGACATGTAGTCAAAACAACAGAAATATTTTTTATTTTAAGTAGACTTTATTTTCTAATATTCTTTCTATATTTTCTACCAAATTCAAACTAAGCATGAATTTAGCCACATGCCTACAATGTGTTGCGGTTTCTGTCATGAAGTTGACATGACACATATCCCTAGATATATGTATAGCCAACCACAAGTAAGGAGGCATTGTGGGAGTGGGAGGCAGACAAGGGTGGGGAGCCAGACTGTGTGAATGACTCTGGGGCAATAAAACAAAAAGTTATTTTTACCTAATAAAAATGCGTTGAGAGTACAGTTCAATGGACTGTCCAATGTCTCAGGGTTATTTGACAGAATTTATTATAAAGCACATGAATCAGATTTCACTCAAATTCTGTATACTTCTGGATTCAAGTCCAGACATTTTATATCCACGACTAACTCTGAAAAGTTTTATGAAGAATAAAGGATGAACTGGTTAAGGGTCACTTTGACAATTACAGCAATTCGTATTCTTGAAAAAGATATGGACTTAAGAACTTCAAGAGAAAGAAAGGTAGAGAACAAGTTTCACGTACTTTCAAGAAATGTTTACTTCATTTTTAACTTCTTTTCCCCCTCCTCCATATTAACACCTGAGGGAAGCAACACCCCTAGAGGTCAGAGCTCTGTATAAAGAGAAGGGGATGTCTTGTGGTTGCACATCATGTAAGAAGGTGAAACAGTGAATGGGAAACAACAATAAAACCACACGGACACCATCGATGCCAGATTTGTTCACACCAAGTTGCATGCTCTGTACAAATGGTCAAGTAATTCACAAATTAATGTGCTTCTTATCACAGCAGAAACTATTCCCAACTGAACAAGTAGATTAAAATAGTAAGCTTAATAAAAATGTTCTTTTGGAGCAAAATACCCACTTTATCACTAGGAGAGTTCACACACTATAATCTTAAATCTACTGTGAGCTCCAGCTGGGACTTGAGGCTCGCCGCCCCCGGGGGTGGGGGGGGGGGGTGGGGGGGGGCAGCCTGAAGCTGATATGGGAACAGGAAATCTGAAATGCGGCCCTGTTTCCTGCCATGGAAATATTTTCTCATCTGAATTCAAGTACTGGAAAGTCAATCCAACAGAAGTAAGTCTTCAAAGATGCAAACAGATACTAACCATGGATCTAAAATCCTGGTAGGTCAGAGACCTTTCTAATGCGTGTTGGCACGAACATGATTAAACCCCACAACGTGCTTTCTAGTGGTAATCTAAAATCTCAAGGATGTGCGAGTTATCCCTAATAGATTCCTAAAGAAATTTCATAAAAATTGTTTCAGATTTTCCTTTATTTATGTATAATGTGCTCATGTAAAAAAAATATCAATATTATTTTATTGGAGTAATACATTTTAATAGCACAGAACAACTCTTGGAAGTTACAGAACATGTTAAGACATTTCTAAGTTTTCTGTTTATTGAATTTCAGTGGAAAATAGTCCACTGGAAAAGCAAACTTTCCCTTCCCCCTAGTATCCTAAATTATCTGTATAAGTTAACTTGGAATTTATCTTTACAAAAAAAAAGAGATTTTCAAAATTTTTTTCTTACAAAATTAAAACTAAAAAGAACTTAAAAAAATATTTACTCTCAACATTTTAACACAATTTTTGCTACTGTCATTATATCAAAGTTACAACACACCAATCATAATCTACACGTTCTATATCAAAGTGAAGCTTGACTTATTTAAAATAAATTAATTTGAAAAAACAGTCCTCACAGATTCCCCCAAAAATAAAAAAGAAAAACGGATACACATACTTTTTTTTAATGACTAAATGCAACCTTACAGGTTGAGAACTATTTCTTCGCTGATGTCACAACGTAGGGTCTCATCTCAGAACTTTGTTAAGGAATAGTTGAGACACAAATAAAAAACAGGTTGCTCCTTCCTGGGCAACCCAAACAAACTTCTCTTTAGAGTCAATATTTAAAATGCAGGTTTTAAAAAATTGTTTGTGGTCAGCTGCCCAGCATTAAGTCTACATTTCCATCCAAGAATGCCTCCCAGGAATTCAAAGACCAGAACCCCTCTTGATCAGCACACACCCTTGACAGAAGAAGAAAAAGGAGAACAGTTCTCTAGAGACTAAAGTTACCCTGTAGAACGTTTCTAAAGAAGGCTCCAGCCAGAAGCAGTAATTTTTGTTACTCCTTTCCTGATGGATTTGTCCTTTAAATGAGTTTTCTTGTGTGCATCCGAACACACTTGTTTACCTGGTCTTTTTTCCTTGAAGGCTTGGTGAATATAACACACCAAAAATTACAATACCGACGCAGAGGCCATGGAACACACTCTGAAAGTTAAAATGTTTACAGCGACTTACAAAGGCAGGATAACAAAGGCAACAAACAGCCCGTCAGAAGCCCCCTATAGCATTTCTGAAGGCAAAGGAGAGCTCCCATTCACACGGAACGCTATCACCATGGTGGTGGGAATGCAAACTCCACAGAATGGGCTGCTAGCTGTCAGCAAATAAGGGCACGATTATGAAGCAGAACGAGTAACAGTAAAGCAAACTTGGCTTTCTTTCCCGCTAAAGCTCATCTGGTGGAAAGACTGAGGTTAAAAAGAGGCAAACAAGAAGGGATTTGGTAGAAGGGGAAGAAACCACTCTAATTCTCCTAACGAACACCACTTGACGGCCCGGGCCCCCGCAGCTGTCAGACGGGCCGGGATGCGGCGGGCGGGGCCGCCGACCTGCCGGGGGGAAAACGTCTTACTTACTGAGGCTCCTGTCGGGACGTGGGCCGGAGCCTGGAGTCCGCGCCGACGGGTCCCGGCGCCGGCTGATATCTCCCGCGGCCGCCCCGCGCGCCGCCTCCGCCTCTGCGGCCAATCCCCGGAGAGGCCGGCCGCCGCGCCCCGCCCTGCCCCGCCCCGCCTCGCGCCGCCAGTCCGGGCCCGGCTCCCAGCGCGCAGCGCCCCGGCCCGGCCACACCCCTGGCCCCCGCCCCGCCCCGCCAGTCCGCTCCCGCCCGGTAATTACTCTAATTAGAAGTCTTAGTCTCAGCAGTTAAACAATGTACGAACCAGTCCCAACACAGCCTGCAATTCAAGTGGCTTTGAGAACAAAGGCAATCATAGCTGTAGCAATTTTCCCCCTAATTTATAGAATGTGAAGACTTTCTCTCTCTGAACGTTGTACTTAAAAAAAAAAAAAAAAAAAAAAAAGTTTAACCTCTGGTATACATGCCCTTTCACAAAGATATCAGCATTTCTGTGGAAAAACACCGGCACATACCAGCTACATGTAACAAAAGAAAAAGAAACACCCCCGTTTCGAACAAATGAATATTAAACTTGTAAGTTTGATCCCTCCTGCAGAACCAACGTTCTTGGATCACTTGGAAATATGTAAGATGTACAGAGACGTGGAAGGGCTGTTTTTCTAACAGTTTATAGATTATATGAATGAAAGGGAAACAAACTACCCGGGGCATCTTTCTAGCAAGCAATCTGCACAATTCTTTACTAGTACCGGTGAAGGTTGCTAACTGTTCATACTAATATCGACAGAATGGCTACCTTCCTATCCAAGGGAGGAAAACACCACAGGATTGTATCCTGGGTGCAAGAGCAACAAGCTTTAATGCCTAATGACTGGCATGTTCGCCAGAAACAACCAGAATATTTCAACAGCACACAAGAGGCCAGTCTTGTTTCCAATCTTATAGCAATCCCAGTAGATAAAGGTCACCAGAACAGATTCCAACAACAAAATCAAACACTGCAGCTACCATCAACTACAGTAACTATTTCAAAGATTGGGGGAAATGTATTTATCAGGAATAAGGCATTTCTCAAAGAGAGATATACTTCACAATAAAGTCAAAATAACATGGCCCCAAACCCAAGGAACTCTCAGGAAGGGATGTGATCAGGCCTGTTTTCCCTAGAAAATTATAACAGCCCATTCACAGCTCTTCTGGGTATTAAACTCTTTGTGCTAGCTTAAATGTACACTGGAATTTTCAGGACGAGTAAAATTATAACCGTAAAGTATGTGTTAGAAAGACTTTAAAAAACATCAAAAACAAAAAAGCCTTTCTTACTTTACTTTCCAGTACTAATTTGATCTTTAAAGCAATGTGCATCCATTTTAGAAGAATTACTCAACAACTTAGAAGTTTACGTGAATGATTTTTAAAAAAAAAAAGGCAATGAACTATTGGAGAAATAAAAGCAACCACTACAAAAATGTTGCACAAAATAGGGTATATGTCTCAAGTCTTTCCCTTTCATCACATTTTTTTTCCCAAACACAGATTTTAAGTTTTTCAAAATTTCAGGCATAAGTACAATTTTCAGTTCCACTCCATGCATTTACCAGGATATGCCTGAAAGTTTCTCCATTTTTAAATGAAGGAAATCTTAACTGTTCACATTATGAAACACTAATTTAGTGCCTTAGTTTCTTACAAAATGTGATTTTTGTTTAGCAGCTGTTTGCCTCTCTAGATGTTAATTAAGACAAATACCTGAACACAACTTAGTTTCATTGTAGTAATCATTTAAAAAGTTAATCTCTTTTAACAAGGAAAACAACTAATTCCAAGTTAAAACAAAGAAACAACTAAAACCAAATGGAAACACTTTCAAATGCTAATGTGCCTACCCCGTTTAAAAGGATAAAGCCCTGAATATAAGATGATATTCTTAATTAAACACTTAAAGTAGATCAGGTGCTTGGGAAATACATAGAAAGGACTTCCCAACACTTGTTCTGCAGATGAAATAAACATAGTGGGCAACTGAGAACCAACACAGGGAGAAACCTCTTTCAGAAAAAAAAAATATTTCCCCCAAAACTTATCCTTCCAAAATTCTCCACTGAGCCAACATCTAAATATGTAAATGGCTTTAAAGTCTTCCTTAGCTAAGCCAATCTCTTTGCGTACAAGACAGGACAGCCTCTTTTAAATTAGTTAAGAACATTAATATGCTTTTCAAAAGTGTAAGAACGTAAAAATCATTCAATATAACACTTTTTTAAAAGTTTGTTTGAAAAATCCATGTTATCTTCCTTCAAATAATAAACATAAATATTCCGCAATAAGAGACAGAAAAGAATAAAAATTTTTTTACAAAATATACCAAAATGACTCACAAAAGCAAACCTCTAACAGCCAAGTACCCATGCTATCAGCCTCATCGCTGACCCAAACTTATTTTAACATTTATTTTTAAAAGCAAAAAGCTACTGTCGATTAAGCTATTAGTCAAAGTTGCAATTTTGCTTTACATTGCAAGGTAAAGAGCAAGAGTTAAAATAAAATACACATACCGTCCTGAAAGTATCTCCACTTAAGGCAGAGTTCTCAACATCAGAGATTTCATTTCTCGTTGATTCCAAAACTATTTGCTCAAGCTATTATTATAATTACCATTTCCGCCTTTGGAAGCCAAATCAATAGCCCTACTCCATGAAATTGTTATTTATTTGGAGGGGGGGGGGGGAAGAAGCAGTATTTAGGAAACGTTTGCTACCCCCTCCCCTTCCTAAGCAGAACGCTGTCCTCTGAGGGCCAGCACTGCGAAGCCACCTGCGCAGCACCCTGCGCTCCCACCTCTCTTCAAAGCGGGGTGGGGTGGGAGTGGGGGGGACACCTCTCCAAGGGTTTTCAAAAGCAAGTCCCCAAACGCCAGTATCAATTCCACAGGTCCCGCTGGACGATGCTGCCCGAATTCTACACGTCTCGCTCCACGCTGTCAACCAACTTCACCTAAACTTAAAACCAGGTAGGACTACACTGACATCTGTCCCCGAGCACATTTGTCTCTGAAGCAAAGAATGACCTAAGTTAGAAAGCACGGGGACAACAAATTATGAAGGGTGGAGGGGGGCACAAAATTAAAGTACCTAGCTCCTAGGAGCCTACGGCTGTTGCGTAGAATCAATGCGCGAATAACGCTCTCCGGTTACGAAGCCGAGACCCTGGGTGAGCACGCCGGATACCTCCACGATACGCACAGAAGCCTTTTCGCCGGGAGAACCGAGCACCCAGAGTCCACCAGGAAGGCGCAGTCGGTCCCCGCAGGGAAGAAGAAGAAAAGGGACTTAGGGAATCTCTGGGGTGCCCAAATGCCTGGATCCGAAGCCCGGAGCACCCCTAATACAAGAAAGTTTCAACCAAAGCAAGTCGTGTTGGCTCTGGGGCCCCACCGGCCGCGGTTCGTCTTCCCCCACCCGGACCCTCACGCGACACGAACCGCCAAGCCCAGATAAAGTCCGCTCCCGCGCCAGTGTCGGCGCGGCCTCGCAGCCCGAGAGTGGGCCCATGCGCCGCAGGGGTCAACCTACCGAGAGCGGGTGGTGGGCGGGCTGCCGGGGCTCTCACGGAGGGGGCGGTGTCCTGGTTCCGCGCCGGCCCCGCCCCCCCCCCGCCCCCCCCCCCCCCCCCGCCAGCTCTGCAGGTGTCTACCCGGCCGCGGCACCCTCCCGCACCTGGCTGCACCGGGCGGGGCGGGGTTGCGGCTCTCGCCTGGTGCAGGCGGTAAGACTGCCTTGCCTCTCTTTAAACACGAGCGTCCTTTTCCTCCGAACACAAACAGCAGGCAGTAGGGGCGCCTTCAGCGGGCAAGTCAGAACCCGGGTCTACTTGCCTAATGACCTTGGGCGCAAACTGCGAGTTCCATTCTCGCATCCCCAAAAACTCTACCCAACTCTTAAGGGTGTCAAGAAATACTGGCCAGCGCACTTCTGGGCTCGTGACCCACTTTGGTCCTTGGCGTGAATTTACAACGGCCCACCCTCCTCCCTCACGCTCCCCAAGAACCAACTGTGCCCACAAGGAGACAAGCAGCGTAGAGCACGGAGTGAAACCAGTGACCCTCCCAAAGTTAACCACCAAACGTGAACCAAAGCAGCTCTTCATTCTCCCTCCCTCCGTGGTTTGTAGCGCCTCCCATTGTGCGGGCCCCTGGGCCTCGTCAGGCCTGCGTGACGGCATGGATCTGGATTATAAACCCATGTTGCCCAACCCCACCGGGCAGGTGAGTGTCGCTTACGCACAACTCTGATTCTGGCCGCCTCTTCTCTCTGTTCTCTGACACAGTGACCTGTATGCCCCAATGTGTGTCATTCAATACGTTCATTTCCAGTTCCAATCCTCTCAGCCGGTCAAACTTTCTTTGCAAACTGATATGAATTGCTAATAACCAGTCCCTCTGCCTGGAATGCCCTCGGATCCCCCTAATCACTTTTCAGGGGCTACCTTTTTCAAGAACCCTTCCAGAAACGGTTTGTGCTTCCTGGGTTTTATTCTCTCACCTATTCCCACGTGGGTAGTCCCTCTCTGCCGTATAACAGAACTGTCGGTGCTGCTGTGCACACACGGAGCTTCTGAGCTCCTGGAAGGGCCCCCGGAGGTCTTTTCTTTCAGTCGCCCCACCCTCAATACCCAGCACAGCCAACTTACATGATTCGGAATTAATGTAACCTGACTTGCAGCAAGATCAAAGTTTCAATCTTGTGCCCATTAGCACTGATTTTAGCAACCAAAATGACGAAAATTTGTTAAAACAGGATCAACTTTAAAACAGAAATTCAAAGATAATTTTTTTCTTTTTTTAAGCCTTACACCATTAATTTCACAGGCAAAGAAAGCCATTACAGGTAAATGTCATATCTACTTCAGGGACATTTTCTACTAGGAAGCTGTTGACAGCTTAACCACTGCAGCTCTGTTTTATGCAAATACAGATGGCGCTTTTCTCCCAGAGAACTTCACACATCTGCTATCTCAGTTGATTTTGCCATGGCCTTGCAGACATGGGCTCACACCACCCAGGGCCTTCAAAAGAGATGACTGGGGCAAGGGCCCACAGAAAAGTCAAGCCACTTACACACAAGAAATGCACACAGTGCTTAAAACTATGTAAAACTTTTACAGATGTGAGCACCAAAAGATCTTTATAGTGCTAAAAATAGAGTATCCTTGTTTTTTAAATAGAGTATCATTTTCATTGGACATTCTCCTATGAAGTGGGGTGTTAATGACAAATTATACAAAAAATTCACAAGACAAAACATGATTAATTCAATTATTCTCAAGTCAATGAAACTATAATTGGATCATTCTTTTGAATAGAGAAATGCCATTTCCCCCCAAACTAAAATTATAAATATGTGTATGTCACACGTAAAGTGTCTTTATATTTACTAGTTGACATTAGATATTACAGTAAAATAGAAACCCACTCAAGCTAAAAATAAAGATCTTTTTATTTATTGGTGTTACATACCATGTGTGTTCATGTACATATATAATTTTTCCAGATAGTAGTTATAAGAAACCTTAGTAAGAAGCTATGAAAACCCACTTCTAATACCACACAGCCTGTATCTACTATCCAACTCTATGAACTCCTAATTCACTAATCTCTTACATTATCAATACTCTCTAGTGTGGTAAACAAGATAATGGCCACACCCTGATCCCTGGAACCAGTGAGTACTTTAGGTTGCCCGGCAAGGGAGAGTTAAGGTTGCTAATCAGCCGATTTAGAGCTGGGATGATCCTGGATTACCGAGTGAACCTGATGTAATCACAAGGTCCTTAGAAGGAAGAAGACAGGCAAGGAAGAGAGAACCAGAGAGACAGTAGCGTGAGAAAGACTGGCCGGGCCTTGCTGGTTTTGAAGATGGAGGAAGAGACCATGAGCCAAGGACTCAGGGACCTCTAGAAACTGGAAAAAGAAAGGAAGTGGATTCTCCCAGAGCCTCCAGAGTGGCCTACTGACACCCTGAACTTCGCCCAATGAGAATGATTTTGGACATCTTACCTCCAGATACTGTAGGTAATAAATCTGTGTTGTTATAAGTCACAGAATTTGTGGTAATCTGTTACAACGGCAACAGGAAACTAATACATGTGGGTTCTAAGTTCCTCTTAGAATCAACCTCACTGCTGGTTTGTGTTTGGCTCAATATGTGAGGAAGATAAAAACATTCTTTAAAGGCTCTCGGCTACACCTGCAGTCTGATCAGTTTCCTCCTAAGAGGGGAGGATTCCTTCCTGGGCCCTCCCCTCATCCCCAAGGACACAGCTTCATGGGGAATTTCAGGCTCGACTCTAGTGGCTGAGAAGTTTGCTGGAGTCGGTGGGCTGAGATGAGAAGAAAGCTGGATAGGGGGTCTAAAAGCCCTTTAGGGTCTGGTTCCTAACTGCTTCACTGCTTTTCTAGTGCCATGGAGGCCAGGGCAGAGCATGTCAATGAAACAAAGGACAAACATGAAACAAAACGCCATGGGCAACCACGTCTTGATCAAATCTAAGAGTGATTCAAGTTAATAAGTAACATAACCCCACCACCTTTTTCATGGCTTTAATTATTACAGCCAGTAAAAAATATTCAGGCCATCCCTGTTTAGTGATGTTTTATTTACCCCTAAAGGCTAAAGTCTTCATTAAAAGCAGAAGAGTTGTGTTCAATTCAACACATATGGTGAGATCACAGCCCAGTTTATTATAGTTTTTTGAAATGTTCACTCGCCCTCCCCCCAAAACATATATACACACAATCGAGGAATCTGAATACACAGCACTGCAATTACAATTGGCCCGTATCAGATTTTTAGTACATAATTGATTTAAAACACAAACTTATTTTTGAATAGATCCCCATGGTTTCTATTTTTCTAGCACAAATCAATCTTTTCCTAAGGCCATTTCTTCCACTGTTCAAAGGGAACAAAGCTGCTGTTGAAGGGGTTTTCCTTTGCCCCAGATGTTTCACTCAGGTGTGCTAAACCTGGCCAAGTTCCGGAATGGCCTGACACCGTGTGGTTGCAGAAGCCAGACAAAATGCCTGAGCTATAAAGGAACAGGTTAAGAGGACGGAGCAATCCACACATCCACAAGATCAGTGCCATTAATTTCTTTTTTTTTTATGGTATACAGACTTTATCACGGAACTGCCCAATTATGTTTTCCAAATTTCACACTTTATGTTTTCCAAAGAGAATTAATGAGCCGTATCTTTCCAGGTAAACTCTTCACTGAGGGAAGAAGTGTAATTCTTTGCCATGTCTATATTAGAAAAGCAATTGTTTCCAATCATACCTCACTTGGATCAGTGGTTTTTTTTAAATACCTTTGGCTCTCTTTTGGCATTACTTGGTCTGTGAAGCTAAACCAGCAGGAGAGGAGCTGGAATCATTCCAAATTAAGACCCTCCCTCCTGCAAGAGAGGAAGGCTGAGGGGGGAGGGGTAGTTCTGTCACAAATGGCCTCACCTCCATGAACACTCAACCGGAGGGAGGGGGAAAGCATCCTCACCAGTAGGTGTCTCTTGGAGCACTTGGTCAGAAATGAGCAAAGGAGTCAGATCTCCCTGCTCTTTAATCCCAGGGATGGAGGCAGGTTCTGGAGAAGAACTGGAAAATGTGGAACCTCAGGCACTGGGAAGCAGCCCAAGATGAAACACACTTGGACCTGGGCCTTGACATTCTTCTTTAGAAAAAAGTGCTTATCATGTGGCTGTACAATGGTCTAAATGCTGGAAGCATTTAGCTGGAAGCTAAACTTGGCTTTGTGTTTGACCATCCATTTTTATTAGCAGAATTGCACACTGTGAAATACAGCCCTCCTTCGTCCCTAGTTCTCAGAAAACCATTCCTGATGGCAATGTAATTCTAAAGGGGAAAAAAAACCCACAGGAAAAAGAGGCCAGGCATTAAATTTTACAAAGCACAGGAAAGTAACTGATGTTTGATTATGTACGGACGGTTATTCCTATCAATGTAGACACAAGCCTATGGGAAGGGCTTGGGGAAGCAGGGCCCTCTGGTGAAGCTGCGGCCTCAAAGCCACCTGACCCCTGTGCTCCTCTCCCCTCCTGAGGTCCTCTGGAACTGAGGAGAAACCGTCTCCACCTGGTGCTGCTTGTGTTCGAGGAGGGCTAACAAGACCCGTGCTTCCTCTTCTAGCCCTTCCTACAAGCCCCTAATGCTATTCTTATTATATTCCCAGAATTAAATTAAATTAAATTAAAATAGCATCCTTAACATGCTTTAGTTCTGTGGGAAAAGGAAATATATCAATCATGTACTAACTTAAGAAATTTAACATCCTGAAAAGTTTTTACAAACTCTGAGAAATAAAAAATAATGTCAGCAATCTTGGTCTGCCGTTACAAGTCACTGTTCTTGACAGTAAATAACACCAGGGGCCATTTTAAAGACTTAAAAATTAATAACATGAAAAATGAAGGAATGACAATAAACAAACATGATGTCCATAGCAGGGGTAAACAAATTAGTAAACTCTTAAGTTGTTTCTATTGTATAGCCTGCCCTAAAGACTTTAGGAGAAGTATTATTAAAGTAAAATGTTGTGGGTTTTCTTTTTGTTTTTAAGTAGGTTTCAAGCCTAGTGTGGAGCCCAGTGCGGGGATCGAACCCATGACCCTGAGATCAACATCTGAGCTAAGATCAAGATACAGCTGTGTAAAAATATGAATTTATTAACCGTTTCTATTAGTAACACAGTATATTGATTTATAATTTGCAAAAATAGGACTCTTAAACCCGCCAGTGCAGTTTAAATCACTTAATTTTTGTCCTGTGAAAATACAGATTATCTTGTGGACACCTCCTTTGAATACAGGACAAAATACAAAGATGGCAGGATGTCTGGCTTCCTCACTACAGGAGAGTTTTGAGAGGCACTCAGTGACTTGTCCAGAGGCACAAAAGCTAGAACCCTGCTGGCAGTTCATCCCCAAAGCCTCAAACATTGCTGCTACTAGACAGAAAAACTCTCCTCATAGATCTTAATGTTTATTCTCTAATATTACCTCTCTTTGGACGTTTCCCAACTGATCCACACTCCTCAAGATGCAGACTCCCAAAGTGCATAAAGCATACTGTCTGATCCCCTCCCAGCCATTACACTACTAAATATTTAAAATTTTTTTTTCAACGTTTTTTATTTATTTTTGGGACAGAGAGAGACAAAGCATGAACGGGGCAGGGGCAGAGAGAGAGGGAGACACAGAATCGGAAACAGGCTCCAGGCTCCGAGCCATCAGCCCAGAGCCTGACGCGGGGCTCGAACTCACGGACCGCGAGATCGTGACCTGGCTGAAGTCGGACGCTTAACCGACTGCGCCACCCAGGCGCCCCTACACTACTAAATATTTAGAGGCAATGGGCAAATCCCCACAGGTGTCCCATTCAACTTCTGTCTGCCTAGTGGATCCACAATAACCCTGCTTTCAAACCTAGGGCTGGGAGTTTCCCACATGAATCTAAACAGTGCCTGGTCTACCAAGATCACTGCGACTGCCACATTTACTGGCAACTTTATTAAACCTGCCTCACCTATAAACTCGCCACGGTTATCTTGAAGTCCAAATCCCCAACACCAACAGTCAGCCACACTGATTCAGGGACTGCTCCTATCATTTCCCTCCCTGTGGCAGTGTAGGCCCTGATCCATCCAAACAGGACTCCGTGAGTCCTGAGAGCCGCTACAGGAAAAGGTAAGATAAGCCAGTATTCAAGAAACCATCCAGTACCCCTTCATGGACAAAACATGCTGCTGTCAATAAAGAGATCTACGACTTCTAACAATCTTAATACAGGACAAATTAAAAATACAGGAAAAGAAATCTCCCTTAATGAAAGAAACCATTTCCATGAGGAGATCCCTTCTCTTGCAGGGGATCCTGGAAGCAGAATACCCACGATTTGTTCGTACCGTAGAAATATTAATCATTTTGCAACAAAAGGAGTTATTTACAGCTGCTTTGTCTTCACTTCCTAGATTTAACCACCAGAATCTCTAAATAGCCAGGTAGTGGCCTGGATTTGTTTGCTGTAGTTACCAAGAGTTGTGGCAAACAGGGGTTATGTCACTAGGCTTTCTATCATTGTATTCAGGAGGGTTTTTTTTGGTTGGGGAGGGGAGGGGAGGGGAGAGTTTATGTGTTTATATTCAGATTTAAAATTTGTGCAAGTTGCCTAGAAACCAAAGCACAGAAGAATTCACAGTCTGATGTATGTGAAATTGCAGCTGCTGGAAACAGCATGTTCTCCCAACTACATTCTGGGCTGGGCTCATTCCTATCTAGCTCTGTCATTCATGGTTGATGGGATCTAGTTTTCCAGAGCGTTTGGTTTAGTTTATACCATCACCTTTGGTATAATGACAGGAATCAGTGTTGTTTTCCACCTTGCTTGAATGTACTTTATTCTTTAGGAAACTTCCGTTCCTTCTCCTGTCTCAGGACAGTACATACATGTAGCTTTACTTTTGAGAGATACAGGCCTTGCACAGAGTGAGGATGGGTGGATTGATGGATGGATGGATGGATGGATGGATGGATGGATGGTTTCTCACACTGAAAGCATTCTTCACACCGAGCAACTTTCACCGAAAGAGCTCCATGTATTCTGTACACATCGGAGGTGCCAACATTCCCCGCCAAGGCACCATACTCCTGGTCACATTCGGTAAGTAGGGGCCCAGTAATAATGCTGCTCAGGATAACGATAAATCAGCAAGTGAAGCCAGATAAACGTTCAGGAATTTATGAGCTTGTCTGCCAGGTAATGGGCTATACTATACAGATAAATCACTTATAATGTTGCCATAGTTTTCAGGACTAAGCACTTCCTTCTCCAGGAGCGTCTGAAGGCCTGCAGAGAGCAGCTGAAGAGAAATAAACAGCACTTACGGGCTTTTCCTTTCTAGTTTAGCAAACTGGACGATTTACCATCCTGTCCCCGTCCCTCAGCCATCTCCTGGAGGCACTATGCCCAGAACAAAGATGATGCCTTATTTACTCCACAAACTGAGAGGTGGAGAAGAAAGGTGAATATTCTAGGGAAAAAATGCAAGTTAAATTTCTGTAGCACACCGGAATTCATCAAGCTCTGGTGCCCAAGATACGGTGTTATTTTTTATACTATAATCTCAAACAATAAAACCCTGTACAACCTTTACGACCAAATGTGGCAATACTTCTGATGACTTATATGTCCTAAGGACACAAATATTTTCTGTAGTTACTTGTATAGCCTATTATTTTCTATCAATGAACTCTAATCAGCTTTTGGGTAAAATAAGCAAAGGATGACTTCAGAAAAAATTCTTAAGATAAAATAGACACTGATAAAAGAAAATCCTTTCTTTTTTCCCCCCAACTTAAAGGCGAACAAAAAAATACAAAGGTGAACAAATAAATACATTTTTCCTGAAACATCATAAAACAGTTATTCATAACCAAACTACCAATACCGTTCTGAAGTCATGCTGGTAAAAAACTTCAAAAGCCTCTGTAGGCTCTCTACAATCTTCATGCCCACAGTAAGGCTGGAGACACCTCACACATGTGTGATGTTCCAACAGAACAGCGGCATCCAGGTTTCAAATGAAAAGTTTAACAGATGCTACCACTTTCTGCAAGTAGCACATTCAGAATGCGCAACCTGCCCAAACGCAGTGAGCATCTGATCCCCTAACAGTTGAGTTGGCAAGAGAGGGACATTCAGGGCCTGGACTGCTAAAGTGAGCTGTGGCCAGGCTGGGACAAGGAGGTCAAAGGGCTCTCAGAGCCACAGCCCTGCCCCCACCCCGGCTGACTTCCAGCCCTGTGGTCTCCAGGTCAGACGTGGAGCTCCGGGGGCCAGGTTTCCTCCACTTCTCGGTTATGTCACGCCTGGTGACGTCTGCAACAAACTAGTGTTCTCCCCACTTAAAACAAAAAAATCCCCACCATTCTGGTAGCTGCTGAAAGGAATACAACACCACACTTCTGGTTTTTAAGAGCAAGTAAATACACACGTTTTATGGCCAATTACGTATTAAGCTAATTAGGGAGCAAGGAAAGATTTTTGACAAAAAGATTAAATACCTTTATAAGGGATGAAGGACATTCCCCCACCCTCCATTATGATTCCTGTCATTTTAAGGGTTGCTACTCTTAGAAAGTTATTTAAAATTTAGGATTTTTTTCCATAGGTGACAATTAAAAGCAAGGACCTTGGAACCTGGGTGGCTCAGTCGGTTAAGCGTCTGATTCTTGGTTTCGGCTCTGCCCTGGCAGGGCGGGGCCTGCTTGGGATTCTCTGTCTCCCTCCCTTTCTTCCCCTCCCCTACTTGTGTTCTGTCTCTCTCAAAAATAAACAAACATTAAAAAAAAAAATCAAGTGAAGCCTACCAGACAAATTCCATCTTCAAGAATTACAACCTCAGATAATAAAATCAAAAGATTGTATTTTCATACTTTCAAATAATTAAATTACAAAAAATGTCCTTCAGAGAAACCAGTAAGATCTTGCAAAAGCAAGCAAGCTCACTGGAAGATTCCAACTGCCCTCAAGCTTAGAGAAGCTTAGGCTTACAGGAAATGTGCACACACAAAATCACAGGTGCATCCTCATAAAGGAACCCTTAAACACAGCAGGAATTCTTAAAAGACACCTCAATTACGAGATAGCAAAAATCTGGGGAGATTTAAAACACGAGTATTTGTACAGTCTTTTGTATTCAAGAGAGTTCAGTGTGACCAACGTCACAGGAGCCTCTCCCCGGGGTCTGCAGTCTCTCATTTTCATTTTCTGGATGAAGCACCTGAAAGCATGTGGTGTAGGGGGCGAGTCTGGGTCAATGAATGATGAAAGGGCAGTGCCTGCTCTTACTGACAGACAAGCTATGCTACGCACTGATTTCTTTTAAAAAATGGGGCGCCTGGGTGGCTCAGTCGGTTAAGCGTCCGACTTCAGCTCAGGTCACAATCTCGCGGTCGGTGAGTTCGAGCCCCGCGTAGGGCTCTGGGCTGATGGCTCGGAGCCTGGAGCCTGCTTCCCGTTCTGTGTCTCCCTCTCTCTGCCCCTCCCCCGTTCATGCTCTGTCTCTCTCTGTCTCAAAAATAAATAAACGTTAAAAAATATTGTGGGGCGCCTGGGTGGCTCAGTCAGTTAAGCGTCCGACTTCAGCTCAGGTCATGACCTCGTGGTTCATGAGTTCGATCCCCACATCAGGCTCTGTGCTGACCACTCAGAGCCTGAAGCCTCCTTCGGATTGTCTCCTTTGCTCTCTGCCTCTCCCCTGCTCACACTCTTTCTCTCTCTCTCAAATAAATAAACATTAAAAAAATTAAAATATATATATTGTGTGAATCTGGTGTCAACGGGATTCATTTTTAAAAATAGCAAGGCACCAGTTCAAAGGAAATTCCTTAGAGAGTTACTATTGCTTAGATCTTCAAGGTGTTCCAACTGGTCCTCAACCTGAGTTAGTTTCTGACTGCTCTCACAGGATGCATCTTTGGGGCAGATTTTTCAAATATGCCAACAATTAATGTCCAGTTTCAGGGAAAAAAATGAAGTGTGACTACTGTTAGAAATGTTTTTCTTCCAAATTATTAAACAAAATGCTAGATGTATAGGATGTCTTCCCGCTTCCCTCCCAGGTTCATAACAAAACCAGAAACATATCAATCAATCCAATCTAGCCTTTAGCAAGAATCACAGCAAGGTCTGCCTGTCAAGCTCCTCTTTCTAGAGATGTGTATTACATCACCGAAACAGTATGTGCTTTCTCTCAGTGTGGCTCATGTGAAATCAAGGACTGTCAGTTGATCAGAATTGAAGGCATAATTGTTCCAACCTTTCTCCATTAAAAAAACATGAGGATATTTACATCTTCCAAACAAGTACCTTTAGCCCACATAAAAACTGATGAGCCAAAGGAGGCCTCACAGGCCACAGTGCATGGTTTAAGGGAGAAATTATTAATGCCCAAGTACGGTTTCAATACTAGCTCATCTTTACTGTTCAACTGTTTCACCCTCACCATTTATGCCATTTCTGCCCCATTTATTGTCTCAAACTGTAAGGAACATGGTCTCAAATTCTCTCACCTCTTTGATCTGTGTCAGAAAACTCAATTTGTATTTACCAGTTTTGCCCTTTCTTATATCTTGATGTTATTTTTCAAATCGACCTATATTACCAGGAGGGAGAAAATGGGGGTGAAAACGTATGTTTTAGTGGTTGTCTGGACCCATTCTCCTTTGTGAAGGATCCACTTTATGAAGATACCTAAGCTCTTATTCAAAAGTGTAATAAGAATAAAGATGAAGTAATCACTACTTACATTTTGGCTTTGAACAAGAAATAAAAGTACGATTAAGTTTCAAATATAACTGAAAACCCCTGGTTTTCAAATATGCACCCTAAAGAGAAAACAACATGAATGCCAGGACTCGGAACCAAATCTCTAAACAGAAGACAAAGCAGGGACACGTGTCACCAACAGGTCACATAGAAAGCAAGTCTCTTAATTTAGGGGACAGAACTGCACTAACACAGGTGACAGCAAAATGGGCAGAGAATATACAACACGTTAGAACCCCTACTTGATTAAGCAAATGATGCGGTTTGACATTATAAACTGCTATGTATAGTATACTAAATTTAATGCCCAACACGAAGAACTTTGGACATTTAACTTCTGGCTATATGATTTTTATTATTTCTGTATATTAAATTGTTATGTAACTCATACTCCAGTCCCATTTCTGATATGGCACGATACAAAAAACAGCACTGTGATTCACTGAATCTTGCCAGATTCAACATAAAGCTCATATTCCTAAATGTCAAATATTCCCAACGGGATCCTTCTGGTGAAAGGAATATTTAGTAGACTAAATTTATTATTAATTAGTGTCAGATAATTAACCTAGTATTTCATTTTCAAAGAGGGGAAACTGAGTTATGGAGTTAACATGAAGAGTCACTGACCGATACAGAGAGGACCACACACATGTAAGCCCATCAGTGCTACTGGGTTAACAAGGCCGTCTGGTGGAACATGACTGGGTGGAAGGAGAGGGAAACTGGACAAGTAGATTCCGCAGGACAGAAGGAGTCACCATGTGGGGTGCAGGGGAGCAGGGATAAGAGAGGAGAATGGAGAGAGGAATGCTGGGCACCCTGAGGGGACGAGCCACCCAAATCAACAGGTGGGGGGAGAGGCTAGCACCAGAAAGGGGAACAAAGGTATCAAAAGAAGGGGTGAAATGAGGACACACTAGGTGGACACCTTGGACGTGCCACCCTCCAGCCTCTGTGACCCAGTAGGAGAGAACTGCCTCTGAAATTAACAGCACATGGTAGCAGGGCTACTCTTAGCGATCTGTGCTGACTGGAGTTGCAGGTACCTGCCCTCAAACCACGCAAGGCGTTCCTCTAACTCCACTGTTTCTAACTGAAATCTCCTCAGAAACTACACTGGTGCTCTAAAAAACAGCCATTCTAAAATGAACTCGGGTGTTCCAGCACTTGGCACAGTATCAGGAAAGCCCGTCCCCATTATACACACACACATGCACACGTACATCCACAGTCAGTAAAGACCTCTGGGAATCTTTCAGGGCAGCACAGCCTACAAAATCAGTGAGAAGGCTATTTTATCATAGAGTAAAGGCTATTTCATCACAGCACACAACTGGATACAAGAAATCACCCTGCCCTGACTCTATTCAGTCATGTATTTACCGATTTGTTTCAGAGAACGTGTCTCTATTCCTCAATAGCACCTACTGTTTACTGGTTACAAAAACTAGCCTCTGGCACTCCTGAAATGTGCCACGACTGAATCCCGTGCCTCAGAAAGACCCACAGAGCAGAGAGTATGCTGGAGGAACATCAACTCTTCTGACCAGTCCCACTGGACACCCAAGGTGAGGGTGAACAGTGAACACCGCTGTCTTTCCAAGGACAGAGAAAAACATCTCCAGATTTTAGCCAGTGGCTTCTGTGTCAATAGAAATACCTCTGAAGGGCAGAACGGCGGACCGTACTTAACTGAGAACATACCCACGAGGCGTGCTTTAAAAACAGGGCTACGGGACCCTCTTGTTTCCCTGGAGGCAAAAGCCCACTCTGCTCCAGAAGGGATAGGCTTTCTGATGAGCCACAAGGCCCCACAGACTGCTGAGGAATACCTGGTCAACCCCAGCGCCCCAGGAGGGCCAGGACTTGCACCTACAGCTCCGAGAGGGGTGACCCAAAAAGGAAAGCCACACTACCAGAAGCATTTGGCCCTGGTTGGTCAGGACCAATGGGGCTTTCTCAGACATACACAACAAAGTGTGTTTTCAGGCACACTGGAGAGTTACTGGGCCACTACACATGAGTCTGATATCCTTGGACTTGTGCCTTCTGATCAGGCCCCTTTCCATGTTATGGTTAACACAACAGGATGAGAGAAACCACAAAGTACAAAAAACTACAGGGGACTGAGCAACTTATCCATGCCCCCTGTAAGTGCTGGAAAAAGACGTCTTTAGCAGAAACACATGTAATCAAAAGAAAGGGTGGGGGCTGTGGAACACCAAAGCCCCTCAGGGTGGCACAAGGTCCACAAACAGGATAATCCTCCAAATATTGGGGACAAGTTGCAAGATGGGGGAGCAGATAGCATCTGCCTGTTGGAACGGAGATACATTTCCAAAAATGACCCTCAATGACATGATCGAGTAACAGTTTAGGAAGCTCGTGTTTTAATTCTGCTACCCTCTGGGAGCTGGGCTGGGAAGAGTATTCAAGATGCACAGGGAAGCTTCTGCAATTCTTTGGTTCCTCGGGGGACTAAACCCCAGTGGCCCCTTTCATTTTCATGACTGTGCAGCTCTGATGTCATGCTCCACACCAGCTGGCACTGTTAGGGCATTGTCAAGGAGCTGTGCACCTGACCTTTCACGGACAGCCACGACTCGGCAGGTATCAGCTGCTGTAAAATTTTTCTAAGGGACTTGCTTTCTTCTCACGTTAAAATGAAGACCTACCAGATATCACATTCTGGCATGCTGGGAACATGTGGGCCGTGCCTAACCAGAGTATGTCCTGCAACAAAAGAGAGCCTACCTAAGACTCATGACACTCTTTTTAAACTAAAAAGAGTAGATGCACCAAGAGCAAAAGCAGACAGACACACTGACTCCATTTAAGCCAATACTGGTAAATACTGAAAAATCCATTCATCGCCAAAATAATCGCCACTATTCACCCACACAGATTTGTGTATGACATTCACTTTGTGTGGTAACACTACCAGGCCCGTGATGATGTGTGTGTGTTTGTGCACACGTGTGTACCTGCACACCCCAAGGATGAAATAGGCAATGCACATGCCAGACTTTCCAGTAGCCTGGGACGAAGCCTCTCTGGGAGGGGTTTTCACCAATGTAGAAAGCAAGATAGCCAGAAAAGCCAGCCTGGCTGCAAAAACAAAAACAAAAACAAAAACAAAAACAAAACCCAGAGAGGCACGGCATCAGTTATACCCCTGTTCAGGACTCAATTATACTACTTTGAAGTTAAGACTATTTGCATTTTAATAGAAGCCAGAAAAGACAAGATGGCTGTGTAACTGCATATTCCTTAGAAACAAGCTGGGAGTATCAATTTCAGCATAACTCTTGAAGTGGAACAGAAATAGCCCCCTATTTAACTGATGAACAGAGGCATCTTCCATAGTTCCCATACTGTGACTGCAAGCTCGACCCACAAGTCATGAGGCGAGCTGGTAGCATACCCTCAGATCCTGAAATGGATGTCTGTCTGATTCACAATGAGAGAGGAAGCAGAGACACAGCATGTTGCTGCCACTGTTTACACCAGCGGCCACACGCAGAAAGTCAAAGGTAAAAGGAGTATCCCACAAGCGCTGGACACCCACTCCCGGCATCCATTCGTGAGATCGTGACAATTGCGTTTACAAAGGTTTACTCTAGTACACACAGGGTCATTTCCACACGGATTTAGTTAAGGTACACAAGTCCCTGGGAAAGCCAGGATTCTAGCATTCACTGTCAAGCAAGTTAACTTTTTATGAAAGGTATAAAACAGACCTTTCCAAAAAGGCAGAATTTCAAAATCACTGAATTCAGTTAATTAGGAAAAAATAAAAAGTAGCCTGAATGAACCACCTTTGAAGTCATAAACACAAAACACACTCCCATTCTTTTTCAATAAGTTTTTTCACTAAGAGACTTAAAAGACAAACACTAAAATGTTAAGAGTAAGTAGCTCTCTGGATGACTGGATTACTGTCAGTTTTCAACCCTCTTCTTGATCCTTTCCTGTATTTCCTAAGTTTTCTCTAATTGACAGTATACCACTTTTGCAACAAAAAAAATGTTGATTTGCTTGGCTCACGTTGATTTGAAACGAGAAACAGAGTTAAACATGCTGAAGTAAAAATACAGGAAAGGTGCCACACAGGAGAACAAACTGAAGTTATTTTGTGTAGAAACTGGGGACATACCACTCTGCACCAGTTAGCACTCGATCTAGATGTCCAACAATTCGAGCAACATAAACTGGGATCCCCAGAGAGCCCACTCAATCAGCCCCGTGGGGCGGGCATACTGTGGCCCAGGCTACCCTGCAGTGTCATTCAGATTTTACCAAGAAACTCTCAAAGGCGTACGCATGGCTTAGTGGAAACTCAAGTTGTTCTATTAACAGTGGACTTGGGTTATTACAAATAAACTAAATTAAAATTAATTCCAAGTCCCTGCCCCAGTAAATCTTTCTCAGGAGCTTCCATGAAAAAGCTGAATTAATTTTTTTCCCTCCTTGTGTCCCTAATAAGCTGTTGGAGAAGGCACTTACAAGCACTGAAATGCCCAAAATATCAGTAACAATTAGAAGGAGAATAATTAGTATCGGAAAATCTGCAAACTTGAATCAGTGCTAAGATCGTTAGGAGCCGGTCAAATATCACGTCTCGAAAACCCAGGGATGAAGAGGGACTGGCATGGCACAAAGTGGCCCAGAGTGATGACAGGCTGGCAGGTGTCTGAGGGCCCAGGAGGGGAAACTGTCACTCACAGGGAGAAGGACACTTGCAGGTGAGGGCTCCGAGTAACTAACTGCCCTGCTAACAAAACACAGGCCCGAAGGGGCTGCTCCAGTGTGTATCAGGGGGCACAGCTCCTTGTCAGGAACACACACAGACAGAAGGGCCAAGGCTGTGAAAACTGAGACTGGTAAGATGATTTAATGTGTGCGTCTATGCAGCGCCCCTAAGGAATTAGGTAATGTCATCATGAAGCCCGACAGCTCAGTTCTTCACTCTCCACTCTGCATCTCTTCTCAGAAATATGTGACTAGCCTCGTGACCATCCCCCCGCCCCCCTTCCCTACGGAGGGGAGGGTTCTGCACTGGAGGAGACAGCAAGTAGTCCCAGGGAGTACTACAGAGCCCACAGGAGAATCCATTTACAGCAAAGGAGCACAGCTCAGTGACATGCAGCACCCTGCCCTCCACAGGTATCTGCAAACTCAGCTCCCCCTGCACCTCCCATCAGCTGGGGACACCCCCTTCCACACACACCTGTAACATGGACTGAAAGCCTATTGGAACGTGGAGCCAATGGCTCTCATGGTTATCAGAAACAATGCCTCGCTTTTAAAACTAACTCAAAGAGAAATCCTTAGATAGCCTAACACACATACCACAAATAATGGGAGGGAGAACTTAACAGAATGCCCCATCTGTAACATAAAGGAGAAGTCAAAGGAAAGCAGGTCCAAATGTAGTAATGTGCACTGCGGTATTTACAAACCCATGAACCCTAAAAGACATAATGAAGCAATGAGAGGCCTGAAGAATCCCCATAAACACACAGCTATTAATGCAAACTGAATCAAGCACGCTGTGTAGTTACTCAGACACAAAAGCATTCCCACTGAGGACAAAGTTTTCTGAAATGGCAAGCACTTTGGGGAAAATTCAACAACATACAATCCTCACAGATTTACTTGGCAGTCACATTCCTAGAGAAAATTGGTAAATATTAAAACTGTGTATACAAGAGTTAGATTAGAGCCAGGATTTTCACCTGTGTAACTCTCCAGCAGGCACCCAGACGCTGAGGAAAGCAGCTGATTCCTCGCCACCCTGAGAAGAACTACAACTGTAGGTACACGGTTCCTGGACGCAGCCCACTAATGGCCACAGTGCCCCCCAACTGCCGTGATAACCACATCATCCTCATGGGGGCGATTCTGCCCCTTGAGAACTACTCCTTTATACCAAACTGCTCCCACATGTCAAAGTGTCAGAACAGATATGGAGACTAGGACAGTTCATGCCAATTGTATTCAGCTGCGGTGGTCTCTTCAGCCATCAGGACACAGGAGAACATCTCTGCTGCTGTTTCCTTCCCATGGACTTCTGTCACTTGGCACTTGGGTACCCCTCTCATCCTTTCTTCTTGGGAGGTCAGGTGCTCTCATCCCTGAAAAACCGTTATCTTTATCCAGTCACTGCTAAAGCCAACTCTGGACAAGCACAAATTCAAAAGACAAGCAGGCCTGCAGGTGTCCCGAGGCACCCATGGAGCAGCCACAGACATCACCCAGGAAGCTTGGCTGTGACTAGGATGTGCTTAGAAAAATGCTTATTTGATAAGCTCACTGTCAGAATAAAACACACCTGCAAATCCTAGAGTACACAAAAATAATAAGCAACTTTTACCACTTGGTCTTGAAAGTGCACAGAAATACCTGCCATGTCAAATTATGTGATAAATTATTCCTGCACAACTTTTGTGATGCCTCTGGAAATGGCCCAGATTAATACAAAAACCTCTACTTGCATTTTTAATAAAGAATGCTTAAAAGCTACCTAATTCTATAAACTAGAAACTTACCATTTGATTATTTAAAGTACCATAAAACATGGTTCTACAACACATGTGTCTACTCTATATTAAGACAATCTGTATAGTTAGAAATATAAACTTGGGGCGCTTAGGTAGCTCAGTTGGTTAAGCATCTGACTCCTGACTTCTGCTCAGGTCATGGTCTCACAGTCCGTGGGTTCGAACCCTGAGTCGGGCTCTGTGCTGACAGCGTGAAGCCTGCTTGGGATTCTCTCTCCCTCCTTCTCTCTCTGCCCCTCCCCCACTTGTGTGTACTCTCTCTCAAAATAAATAAACTTAAAAAAAAAAAAAAGAAATATAAACTTATAACCTTTTGTCTGAACAGAGAAACTAAAAAGAAAAGTCCAAAAAATAAAATCCCTTCTCAAAGTAAACTAATTTAATGTTGAGACAATTAACAGCACACATACACACATACCCTGCATACTTCATATCAAGTCCACACACACACACACACACACACACACACACACACACACAACGTAATTAAATGGAACATTGTAAAACTACTGCAAACTATTGCACCACTGACTGGTGGTAGACCCCGGAGATTGGAGAAGACAGAGTACCAAGGACTACAGTTTCGGTTAAATTGTGTTAACAATGCTTGAAAAGTTACAAAAACACTAAAACAGTTTCTACCTTTCTTTTATGCATAGAATATCAAATAAAAGTTAAAAATTAAGGTTATTCCTTAAATATAGCCTGTGGTTAGGGTGTGGAGAAACTAGAACCCTCATACATCACTCACTTCTGGGAATGTAACAGGATATAGTTTTTTTGGAAAACAATCTGGCAGTTTCTTAATAAGTTACACATAAATTTACTGTAATACTCCTAGGCACCTACCCAAAAGAACCGAAAACACACGTCCACACAAAAAGTTCTGTGAGTCTTTATAGCAGCAGCATCTATGATAGCCCCAAACCAGAAACAACCCAAATGTCCATTAAAGAGTGAAGAGACAGGCAAAATGTGGTATATCCATCCAACAGAATACTACTCAAGAATAAAAAGGAACAAACTACTGATACATGCTATAATATGGGTGAACCCCAAAAACGTTATGCTAAGTGAAAGAAGGCAAATGTATTAAAACCACATTGATTCCACTGATAGGAAATGTGCAGAAAGGCCAATCTAAATGAAGAGCAAATAGATGACTGGTTGCCCATGGCTGGGGAGCAGGGGTGGGGGGAAATGGGGAGGGAGCCACTGCTAATGGGCACCAAGGATCTTTCAAGGACGACGGAAATGTTCTAACACTGGAGTCTGGTGATGACCGCACAACTTGGCAAAATTATTAGAAACCAATGAATTACACACTGAATTTCACACTGTTTACATTACACCTTACAGAAGCTGTTGAAAACATATACACACATATACCCATAGAGCCTACAGCTGAAGCTCTGGACAGCTATGAAATGTTAAATCTGTGTTTTGGTCATCCCTCTCTCTTGACTCCAGACTGGAAAAGATGACATCAGGCCATTAACATTATGAGAATGCAGAATTTTGCTATTCAATTTCCTCTTAAAGATAATAAAGGAGCATGGCAGGGAGGGAGGCGCACAGGGGGAGCAAATAAATCTGCTCTTTCCTCATTATGGAGTTCAAACCGGGTCATGGCCCTATTAGCCGGTAACTACGAGTAGCTTACTTATTACTGCACACTGCCGGCGGGGACTGTGCTGGGGCCTGGGAACGCAGAGTCCACTGCCCTATGAACATAGGACCTTTGTAATGGGCAAACCTAGGCCAGGCACTAGGATAAGCATGCTAATGGACACTCTGAACAATTAAGAAATGAGAAACTAGGGAAATGCTTATATTCAGTTTATGTGCCGAAAATCTAACACAAGCCACTTACCTCCCAAACCTCAAAGTTAGTTTTATTTGTTAAAATGGGTACCTACTTAATAATTTTACATAACGACAAACTTCAGTCTGGTAAACAGGCACACCGTGTACGATGCCCTAAGACGACCTAGCCTGCCTTCCCCTCCCATCTCCTACCGAGTCCACTTTTGCCAAGCACCTCCTAAATACACTCACTGCTTTGCTCAGCTGGGCAGTGCCTCACAGCCAGGGTGCTAGCTGCCTTCACAGCAAGGTAACATGCTGGATGGCATCCGGCACCGTTCCTGTGCACAAGGAACAGGTTCTGGGCACTGTGGGCTGATGGAAGGGGCAGGGTGACAAGCACGTGGAATAGCCCTCTAGGAAATGGGTCATGGAAGAAACAAGGACAAGGACAAGGACAAGGTAGTCAGTATCCAGAATCTCTGTCCATCCATAGCTAGGACACCAAGACTGCTCCTGCCATCTACTCACGGGAGGTCCCGCCGCAACCCACGATACCTGTGCCACGTCTACGGACAAGCACCTTCAGGACCACCTTGTACAAAAGTTTGAGTAGGAAAAATAAACAAACAACGGTAAGTACACAAGTGATGAGAGGGCCAATCTGATAGAAATGGTAGGCAATTATCTTCTGTTGAAGTTGGCAGGATAAAAATCCATCTTAAGAAAAATGAAATGCTGTGAAGAACAGAATGAGCAGGAAAACGGAAACGCTATACTTATCCTCCTCTCTCCCACCACTCTTGAGTATTTCCTCTATTTTCAGAAGCAATAAAACCAATAAAACTGTTCCCCCTACCAGCAATCTGCCTGTACTCGGAGACACACTGGCTGGCAGGGCCCCCACTTGGCCCAGAGTATAGGAACATGCCATCTCTGGGGCAGTCAGCACTCACACGGGGTCACAGTGCTGCCCTCTGCTGAGCTCCCCCCCCCTCCCCCCCGCCCCATCCCCCATGAAATCCTTCCAGTGGCTCTCGCCACTCACAGAGAGGTAAGGCACTGCTTGGGAGAAAACGGGGACAATGTTCCAGCGACCGCCTCCTCAGGGGGCCCCACAATGCCCCTTACTGCTAGCAAGCCTTGCAGCTGAACTGCTGCTCTCTGTCAACAGAGGTAAGAATATTCCAAGAATGTCAAGGACGAATGAAAAGGACCAGCAGTGTTTTCCCATGATTCATTCCCCTCGTTCCAAACCTACTTTCTCTCTCATTCTTGAATCTCTTATTTAAAATAAACTTCACAGAGGAAAAGTAGGGATCAGGTGAGTAAAAGCAGCAACGTGCATAACCTGATAGAGCTAGCTGGCTAATATAACGTTGACATGAAAATTATCCTACATAAAAAAATAATTTCTTTCCCATAAAAAATTCAAGCCTGTTCATAATTTAGAGGGTATGTGGAGTTTCAATCCTTAGCAATTAGGGAGCAAAGTCAGTCCACTGGGTTTTGTCCAATGACCCTTTTAACTACTTGAAAATGATGTCTGATTATCAAATAATGTGATGGCTTATCTATAAAAACTTCTTTCTAAAAAATATTGATTCTTGATTTACATAAGCAAGGACATTCTGAGAAGCCTTTTTAAATCATGCATAATACATTACTTATAGTTGAGAAAAACACTGGGCCCATTTCTTCAGTGTCTAAGTGGGTTTCTATTAGTAAGTCTGCGCCTGGGGAAACTCACTATTTGGAGCCAGCTCTACATAAGAATAATAGTTATTGTAAACTCAGACCTCTATGGTTGCTGGGGGGCGGGGGTATCTCAACGCTTATTTTTGATAACTTCCTGGAATTCTACAGTGCTCAGACACCAGCACTGTATTTCTGGATAGCCAGACCTTTTGATGATTGAGATGACTTTAAGTAAGACCTCAACCCAAATCAATAAAACCTCTCTGAGGACTTCCAACTAAAACTGTCTCGGAGGAGCCTAGTGGAAACTTCCAACAGAACCCAAAGCAGCATTTGTCTAAAGCAGAGTGGCCCCACAGAGCAGACTCCTGGGTCAGCTTGGGAGAGAGGTGTACCTTTAGGCGTAGCTGAGACCTGCCAGAGAAGTCACTGGGCTGCCTCCCTGGTCTTAATGCTGGGGACACTCCAGCTGGTCCAGAGATGCCAGGCTGATGTTCCCAACGTGGCCATTCTTCTGTGGCTACATTTCTTGATCTATCTTATTGCTTCTCAGGGCTCCTTCTGTTCTCTCAATACACCACATATGATAAATGCCTTTCACCCCTGATGATGGTATTGGAAAAGCCTATCACCAATAACGCTAATAACTAGTATCAGTGAACAATGATCTAGTGGCAGCTCTTTGCTAAATGCTTTACAGTAACTATTTTACGGATGAGGAAACTGAGGCTTACACTGGCTAGTTTGTCCAGGGTAAAACAGCTAGTAAGGGATAAAGATGGGATTTCAATTCATCTATCTGACTATGAATTCCATGTCGTGAAGGACAATAGAGGGGGAGAAATGTACTGTACCATTTCAGTTCAATTCTAGGAGCACAGATGACCCACAGGCATCAGTGGTGGCCATCTCCAAAGTTCTGTGGAGAAAGAAGTTAATGGAAACCACACATGTTCTGAGAAGAGGGGAAAAAAAGTGTCCATCCACAACAGATTAACATTTTTCTTGCTAAGAAAACTAGAGTCAGAAAACTGTTTGGGAGGTAAATGCTCTTGACACATGAACTCTTTCTACTGAGCTATTATTAAAATAACCACTTTATTTTGATTTTCAACTACTTCTGATACTAAAATGAATGGTCTTTAAAAAATGAGGAAGTGTTTCCATATATGCTGGTAACTGTTTTTCATAGGAAAAAGTCCCATCAAAAATAGCATAGAGATAACTTCTTTATTCTTAACCCTCTTGTAAATGACATGTCTCACCCTCCCTATTATTGGAAGTTCCTTTTGAATACAAATAATTTGAACACTGAAGTTTGCACATATTTATAGTATATCCCCTTCTCTGCAACAGTACACAATCACAAAACAGGCTGGATACAAAAAACTGGAAACTGAGAAATTATGGATACATGTTCAAAATCTACAACAATCACTTAGTTTACTCTCCTCCCCTCCTCCTGTTTTAAGAATGTAAACACAAGAGTGAGGAGTCCTGCAGCAATAAGCCAGATCTCTCTTCTAGCATCTCCAACTCTAGCAGGATGACGGCAGTTCTCAGAAAAGTGACTACAAGTTCAGCGAAACTAAACAAAAAACATATCTTTCACCCCCTGCTCTGGAGCCTGCTTTGCTCCACCGTCACTTTTTCCACCAAACCTCTCCCTCAGATGGCTCACAATGACAATGACTTTGCATTACGCACAGGGAGCATGAGTCAGACTCAAACAGTGCCAGCTGTGGAAACAGAGTCTGCAGCTTCCCTCTGAGATGGGAGACAGTGGTCACAATAGCAGGCCTCAGCCCTAACCTCCCCTGCTTGGAGGCCAGAGGTCGATGGAACAGGTAAATGTGTGTGCACATGCGTGTGTGCGTCTGCATGCATACCAACCAAGTTATATGTGCGTGCGGGTGCAGCAGTAATCCTTTGTTGAAGGACAGTTCAGCATCATCGAAATTTGTCTTATGATAATCTGGTGCTCTAGGACTGGGTAATGCTACTGTTGACCAAGCCAGGGACTTAATCTCAAAAGAAGACTCAAAGTATACCAGATCAGCAGTGCAGGAATCTCATCCCGTGCCTTCTCTCCAGCCCCTTTCATTTTGCTGGGAGTGAGGGGACAGGGTGCCTTCTGCAAGTCTGAGGCAGCTCAGTACCCACTCCCCCTTTTCGTCTGCCCATTTGGGGCACTATCCTTCTGTATCTGCCAGCTGTGTTGCAGATAAAACACAAGCAGTTTTTCCCCTAGATCATAATATTCCTACTCACTTTGCCCTGCCAACAGTACAGCAAGTTCTGGGAACTAAACCTTTCATAATCCAAGTTCAGCACTGGTTTTATCAATACTGTTTTGGAGGTGGAGGTGGTTTGATTTGGCCTGTAAGCCACAAGCCAAGTCAGAGACACTGAAGAAAAACATAACTCTAAATGTGCGATACATCGAGGTAGGAATATGTAGAAACACAGAAAGCAGCCTTGCATTTTAGAATAAACATTGAAGATATCTGCACAGACTGAAGAAAAGGCATTTGTGGGTGTGCCTTTACCACATTCCAAAATAAAATGCCTAGTAATCTGGTCACACTTATGTCTGATTAAAAAAACTACCCCAACAACATTTTCGTGTTGCAGTTGCCTGGCCTGTGATAAGCATCACAAAAACTTCAAATAATCTGTGCCTTGTAAAATTCACTCATTTATTATGAAAAGCAAATGTCCACGTCCACCCTTGCAGACACCCAGCTGTCTCACCATGAAGTCTTTCTCTGCGTTCGGAAATGACCGAGCCCTCAAAATCAGACCTGGTCGGTGCCTACCCAAGCCTCTGTATGCTAGGAAAGGGCCCTCACTCCGGATGTGTTTCTAGGTGACAAGGAGTGGCCTTGTAGGGACATTCTGAGTCCCCCAGACCTTCTTTCCAGGCCTCCCTCAGCTGTCCATGCCCTACAACAAAACAAAGACCAGCGGGACCCACTTCTCCTCACCGGAGTCCAAAGCCGCTCTGCCCCCACACCCTGCTTTGGGGGAAGTGCCCAGGTGAAGACAGCAAAAATGGGGACAGACGTGGGCTCTGGTTCCAGGCGGGCACTCCAGCCTGGGACCGAAATATTCTCAAGGCCCCCGTGTTTTCACATGCAGAAAGGCTGGCCTTGGAGAAGCCGTAAGGTCTTCCCTATGTCTAACAGCTCCATCCCGTATGGCCTCCCAAATAAGTTGAAACTGGAGTTGTTCAACTTTCCATGGGACATTCCCCTCCATTTCCCCCCTCATGGTCCTGCGCGCTTAGGACCTCCAGTAGCTTTCATAACATTACAGCCCCGCACACGCTCCTCCAGTCATTTTAGACAGCTCCTTGGGGGTGGGGAGGCTAGTTTCTGAAGTTCTCAACCTTTTAGCTCCTGTTCTGTGTGGCAGCCAGAGACCAAGATGAAATTTTTCACAGATCCAAAAACCACGTTCCCCTTTAACACTTAGAAACTCAACGTGACCAAGAGTCATTTCAGAGAAAATAATCATCTCACAGACAACTACCTAGAATTCACTTTTTGTCATGAAATAAACACTACAACTGTGGCCAGCAAAAGGCAACAGAGGTTAACTGGAACCTTCTCTTCAACATGACCTGCAAAGTGACAATGGAGTGGGGAGGTGTGCCCCATATTTAAGTGCTTTTCATTAGCTGGGTATTTGTATAAACCCCACCAGCCTTCAAAGGAACTTCATATCAGAACATTTTGGTCCAAAGAAACAAAAGCAATGACACGTTGAGTGTAAGAAATGATTATAGACTGATCTAAAGCCGAACTTTGCTAGAACACAGATCTTATAGCCTAAAGAACACTTTGAGCACTTCAACTTGGAACACGGAACAACAACACCTTATTCTACCAGAGTGGACAAACCGAAGGGAGACACACATGAATTGATCCAGTAGCTCTGAGAAGTAGGATTAGTCTTCTTGAGTGAAGCCAAAAGACAGGGACTAAACATACAAACTTATAAAAGTACTACTGCTACATTTGCTGCAGACCAAAGAACAATAAGAAACCATGGCTGATTTTTTAAAATTAGTATATAAATTTAAGAATGTTTTCCTGCCTCACTGTACAGACAAAAAAAACCCATAAGAGTGGTGTTACCATCCACACACCACAAGATAATCAGCCCTTCACAGTCATCTGAAGAGGTGCTGTAAAATGTATTAAATATTTAGTACATGCCAGCTGTTTTCGATAAGTCACCTCACTTGACTCCCACAAGGCTCTGGTGAGGCAAGCATCTACCCCCTTTGACAGGATGACACGTGGTGGCACAGTCCACAGGGCCCGCCTTGGGAGCCAGGCCTGAGCCACACAAGCCTGTGTACTGCAGCTAAGGAGCACCTCTCCAAGACACGAGCACATCTCTGCAGAAAACAACTGGATTTCATCAGACAAAATTCCACAGAGGATAAGAATGATCATTCTACAAAGATCAAAAGAAAGCCACACCCAACAAAGCTATGAGGACAAAGAAGGCCCTGAGTCACAGGGAGCCACGAGTTGGAAAACAGGCTGCTGTGTCCCCAACTGCTGCATGAGGACTCTAAGCTCAGTGATTCATTTGGGGATCTTGGGTGAGACATTTAGATTCTCCAGGTACTGCTCTACTGCCTTCTGATCTGTAAAATGCGGGACACAAGCATATTGGGGTATAGAGATACTTTGAGATCCTCACAAGAAATAAAAGAAGTATAGAAAGCATAGTTCAACTCCCATGAGAATGGTTAAAATAAAGATGTCTGACAATTCCAAGGGCTGATGAGGAGACAGAGAAACTGGGAACCTTAGGAGCGCCTGGGTGGCTCAGTTGGTTGAGCATCAACTCTTGATTGGCTCAGGTCATGATTCCAGGGTTGTGGGATTGAGCCCTGCATCAGGCTCCACGCTGAGCATGGAGCCTGCTTCAGATTCTCTCTCTGCCCCTCTCCCCAGCTTGCACTCACTCTCTATAAAAAACAAACAAACAAACAAACAAACAAACAAAAACACAAAAAACTGGGAACCTTAAACACTACTGGTGGAAATATGCTGCAGCCACTTTGGAAAAACAGTTTAGCAGTTTCTTGAAAAGTTAAACATACCCTTACCCTATGGCCAAGCCATGCCCAAAAGAAGTAGGTCTACATAAAGACACTTAAACACTATTCATAATAAGCCAAAACTGCAAAAAACCCAAATGTCCATCAAGCAGTAAACATATAAACAAAATGCAGTCCACCCACACAATGGAATACTACTTGATAATGAAAAGGAACAAACACAAATATATGCAATACTTCTGATACTCAAAACAGGATGATAAATGGAAGCACCCAGGTCCAAAAGACTAAAGTGTGTATGATTCCATTTATATGAAATTTGTGTAAGAGGCAAAACTAAAGACAGAAAGCAAATTGGTAGTTCCCTGGGGCTAGGGGTCAGGATGGGGATTAACCACAAATGGATACAAGGGAACGTTTTGGTGATGGAAATGTTCTAAAACTAGATTGTGATGATGGCTGCACAACTGTGTAAGTGTCTTAAAACCCAACAAACTGTATGTGGGTGAATTTTATGTCATATAAAAGACACAGGACATTAAATTCAATGAAACTGTTAAAAGAGAGAATCAGAACCATAATCTTCTGTTGTCTGTGGAAGCACTCAGCATCCTTTACCATTAGCGTCAGGAATAAATGCTCACACCGTACCTTCGACACTGAAAACTAGAGTTTGTGTGGCTGACAGTTAAGGAGAAAAAGTGAGAAACCAAATTGTACAGGAACTCAGTCCAGAGCTGTGACCTGCTTCTCTTCTAGATTTGTGCTGTTCCTTTTTGACTTCTCCTGCTCCTCATGGAGACCATGAATTTCTTTCCTTGGACATCAAATGAAAATGGCCACAGAAAGCGAACAGCATAAGCTTTCTGTCTTTCAGTTATAAAGGCAGCTGCCTAAGAGGGCTACTGTTCCTGTTTTCTGCGAAAATGCCAGGGAAGTACAAACATATTCTAAGACCATCTTTTCCCACTTTACATAGTTTCCTTGGTATTAACCACTGCAAATCAGGTTGTTTTCCTGCTTCGTGTCTATGAAGTCTGAACCTTCACATACCTATGATTTAGAATTTAACACTCTGAAAAACAAACCTTTCGATTTGTAGAGAGACATTTAAAATGTTGATGATTTGGATGTGCACTTAATGCCATTCTGTAGCTCGTTCGATGAGTCTGTGCTCATCATCAGAAAGGTAAAAGGGGCATAGAATTATTTCCTTAATACTTTTTTTTTTTTTTAAAGGTCATGCTATATTTCTGGTGCTGAAACAAGTGCGATGCTTTGTGAATAACACGATCCAACGTTCAAGAATCACAAGAGGAAACGAACGGGCTCTAGAGCTTGCAGTCACCATCCCTGATTCTGAAACCAAAAGTTTAGGGAAGGAAAAAACTCCAAAACTTAACGATGCAAATAAAAGGGCAAAAATAGAGTGAAACAGACTGAAAACCTGACGTCCTCAAGCCCAGAGATAGCATGACCTGGCAGTGGCACTTTGCAAAGCCGAAGGGAAGTGCTAACTGCAGCATCAGTATGTTCTCGGGAAGACCATCAGAACCTTGAGAACCGAAATGCTGGTACCCTCAATTCTACAAAGTAACAAAAGCTGAATAAACTCGAACAAATATTTATACCCTGCTATCATCCGGGACCAGACTTATGGATAACGCAAAATGCCCAAAGTGAGAGGGTTCCCTTTCCTTACAGATATCCAAACTACTCTGTGCACATACCTGCGTTACCATTCATAGACGTTTGATTCAGTTCTGTTTCCCACTTTATACAGTTTTTCACACCTAACTGTAAACTAGTTGAGGCCTGTTTTCCATTCATCTCTGTATTTATGCATACTCCTTATTCGGGGTTTTGTGTGCTGTGGATATGCAGTTAAGTCAGTAAATAAATGGTTCAAATAAAAATAGAATTTAATAAGGAATGTGTTAAACATGGAATTATAGGCAGTATTATATTTCTAGCCTTGGGTTTTTGAATGATTCTGGTTCATAAGTGTCAGCAGAATTTCTATGATAGGTTCCAGCCTTACTTGCAAAACATGGATGAATTTATTTTTAAGAATCACATTTTCAAATAAAGACACTAACACTATTTACATGTACGTCAATCAAACCCCTATCTGTGCTTACAAATCATGTAAAAGCATTAAAATGGATTCAGTTAATTCAGTTACCCAATTTCCCACCGCAACTTCCAGGCTGCATGTGTAAAGGTTGCTTTATCAAAACATGGCCCAGGCGTGGAAACTCGAGTCCAGGGTAGCCTCAGGTAAAATGCATCATATACTCATGTCCTTAGTTTGTGCCACACTGGTTTGAATTTATTTATCACATGCTGCTTTGTAAATGATCTTTGATATGTGTGTGTTTTATCTCCCATGGCCAGAAATGACATCTCCTGTGTCTCTGGTATTTTCCAGCAGCTTCTTATATAGGACTTATGTACAGCAAATCCAAGAAAACATGTTGGCTGATGAGAACTGACTTGAGTTTTCAGCTCTCATTATTTGAAAAACAAAATTTTTTTTTCCTGTGTTATTGTTCTACACGTAGACTACGGTCATGTAAACCCAGTTTTATGTGGGAAACTAAGTGTGAGAAGAGTGTGAGTAGAATATAATGGAGGAAGTGTTTTCTACGTGAGATTCTTTCAAAAAGCACCACTGTTTTTAGGCCAGAAGTTCTCCACGCATGGGCACAGACCGCCTGCTTACCGCAAGGAGTCGGCATGCATTTACACATCGCTAAAATGCAGACAAAAGACTTCAGAGAATCCACTTTAGATTTATCCCAAATATAAAGCCAACTCAAGTCCAAATGCCCATAAAATACTCTAAATTTTAAAGTTCCTAACAACAGGGGACTTTGAAGAGTCACAGAAACTAAAATAAATGTAAAGCACTTTATATACAGTATCTTAGGTGGTCTTCAAATCCACTTTGAGTAGCAAAAAAAAAAAAAAAAAAGTTACCATTATTCTCATTTTACAAATGAGGCAAATAAAGCTCAAAAGCCAATGGACAACTGTGAAAACTAGCCCACAATGAGACATACCCAAGTAACATTTTTGGAATTTAAAGAAGAAATGATCTGGATGTCCAAGAGAAAAGACCAGGTCACTCTGAGGGGAAGAATTGAGACGAGCAGAAGACTTCATGCAAGACAATGGAGTAACATACTCAAGACACTTAAACAAAGAAAACATGAATCCAAAATTTTGTGTCTAGTTGAACTGACCCTCACATGGAAAGAGCACAAACTTATTAAAATGCAAGACCTCAGGAAATATAGTTGCCCCAAGCTCTTCCTGAGAAATCCACTCTGGAACTAGCTTCAAAAAATCCCAATTGCTGAAGATCAGTTATATAAGGGCAGCTGATGAGCATTATAAATTTACTTGCAGAATTAAAACTATGTGATTTTATAAAGCATATGGTATACTATGTCTACATGCGCTGACACTGTAAATCTAGTACAACTATCAAAAAAAAAAAAAAGAGGAGGAAATGGGAAGACTGTATAAATACTGTCAGCTTGTTGGCTGTGTTAAAGGTGTTTAACTGAAGCAAAAAAACAGTATTTCAAGTCACATGACAGAAGATCAAAAGAGGAGGGGCAAGAAAAGGTTAACATCTAATTTCACTACTGCTCACAGCAGGAAATCAATACACAAGAGCAAAAAAATAAATAAAGTGAAGAAAAGAAACCAAAATGTATTATTATGTCAAAGTAACCACTATAACAAAAATATAAGCCTCCTAAATACCAAAAATGGACAAAAGAAAAATTACATCATAAAAGTATAAGAAAGAGTCAAGGCCAAACACACACATTAATCTTATCATTAAGGTACACTGGCCTAACTGGCCTGTTAAATGAAAGGATTTTCAGATGAAAGCAGAAGTCAAGTGACAAACTCAGGGAGCACATGATTGGGTGGCAGAGTTGGGACCAGGGTCAGGTCTTCCTGGCTCTGAGCTCTCTTTATAGACGAGATGAAAAAGATGACCCATGACAACCAGGAAAGCTCTCCCCAATGTGCCTTCGTGAAAACCTCTGTCATTAAAGATCAAAATAATTAAACAAGAACTGGGACGTTACAATTTTTAAAAAATGTAATCGCCAAGTATGATTTAGGAAGGTAAGTGCCATGTGTGGGAATCATTCATCTAACTCATTCAACAAATAGTAATCAAGGCTGCATGTAATCAGGTCCTTCCCTAAGTGCTGGAGATAAAATAAAAGGCTTGAGTGTCAGTTCTGCTGCACTCAGAGACCCAGAAACGTAAGTGAAATACATGTCAGCTATACCTAAAGACACATAATAGTGTCCGCCTCCTGAAATAGAAGATGAATGGAAACATTCACAGGTCCTAAACGACACTGACATCAGTAGGTCCTACTAAAATAACGCATCTTATTACTACTGTATGATGCTAGGCGCAAAACAGCAATCATTAAAACGCCTGAGATGAGAATGATGGCCAAGTAAAGCATTCTATCACAGGAATGTAACTAATGCTTCCTATAAAAGTAACTAAAAAGGCACGAGATTGTTCTCTGCCCGCCTCCCTGTTCCAGCCACACTCATGTTTTATATTAAAATGGCTTTCATCTTTCATGGCACAGAAGAGTTGCTGGCTGCTGGCATCAGATCTGCTAAAATCAACAATAGTGTAATTATCTGCACACTTTCATGTGTTTTCAAAACATTCGCTGGCTAGGATTTTCCTCATTTAGAGATGCGTCCTTTATGCTCGTGGTCTAGGGCTATCAATAGCCTGGGCTAAAAAAATTTGTTTAAATCTTGCCCAAAGCATTCTTTTCTGCAGCAATTATTTGATTTGTTTATACCTCACCTACTTTCACAAAGCGTTTGCCCCCGTCTACAACATCCTCATAGCACATTGCTGGTTGGTGGTACTACTTTAATGGTACATTTACATGAGCGGGTACATGCAAAGCACTTAGAATAGAGCTTGACACATGACAAGTGTCAGCTATTATTATATTAATAGTCCCATTCACAGATTCTTTTTAAAATACGTGAATAAGTGCGTGAGGTAAGTGGATGACTGTACTTTAATTTTCTCCGTTATGCTAGTTGAAAATGGAAGGAATTTCAGTACACTCAAAATTCTTAGAACATTTTCTTAAAGGTGCAGATTCTTAAAAAAATAAATCTATGGAACAGATGAAAATTTAATGGCATAAAATTATGCAGATCAGCCTCCTTTCCTGAGGCTACCAAAAATACATTTTCTCAGCCATTCTTCCTCGGTCCAGTTTAAAAAAAAAAAAAGGCAGAAAAAGCCAAGATTTTGTAAAACCAAATCTACTTTGAGACCTAGGTATAGAGAATTTAATAAATTATGTATTTGCCAGAGATTTACAAGGAAAAAAGGGAGACCCACAAATAAGACCCAGTTCTAAATATTGCAGCAATAAAATAACGAATTGCATATTAACAGCACTGTAATTACTCTTTTTGTTAGGTTTCTTTGTAATTACTTTTAATAAATTACCCTGCCTCTCTCCATCACTCAAGTAAGTTGTCATCCAAAGGCACAATCAGTACAACACAGGACACAAAGCCACTCACAGATAGGGAGGGCGGCTGGTGCCTCAAGAGCAGTGACTCATTAGAACCCATAAAGCTTTTCTATGGAGATCAAGTATCAATGAAGCTATTGTAAGAGATTACAGCTATATAAATGTAGACTAGTTATGAATTCTCACAGGGCAGGAACATTTTCGAAAAGAGGCAAGGGCACCGATGCCTGGGAAACCACTCAACACCAATGCTGCCTCAGTTGCATAAGAGTGGCTGCCTGCAGCCTACCATTTTGCTAAATGTGGGGTAGCTCCTGTAAAGTGAAGGGACCCTTGGTTCAGCACTCTTTAAATTCGTCTTGTGCCATTTTCTCAAGCTTTGTATCCTGATCGCTCCAGAGTCAAGCCTAACACGGTCACCGTCTGCTGTTACAGGTCCAAGAAAGAGCCAGATAATTTTTATTAGTCTTAAATAGTTTTCCAGAAATCATAAACTTAATATAAAACAGACCTTTGTCACAAAAGACAAACAGCAGTAAAGCATTTTGTTAAATAGTTTAAAATTTGTACCTACCTTTAACGTGTTGAATATTTCAATATTAGAATTGTAATAAACGCATTTTCTTAGAACATATAAAATTTTAAAAGGAGCAATAAATGTGGCAAAATGCATAAGCCAAAATGGGTTCTATACACATTTTTTAATCTGTAAATTATTATTCATACCAAGATAATCACTGCAGTTCAGAATCAAATGTGAGGAAAGAACACATGAAGTAAAACTGAGGGAAAATGCTCCAGATCACAAAGAAAACTGTCCGCATTTTCTCTTCTCAAAGACTCTGAGATGGTGACTAAATACTATAAAATCCACATTTTCACAACCATCTCTCTAGATCTTTATGTCTCACTCGATATTTCAAGGAAAATTTCACATTTTTAACAATCTTATGCTCTGGAGTATTGTTTTTAGGGTTCTGGCAGGAAAGAACAATTAAGGTAACCTTAAAGGGTGCTTTTGTTAGAAACCATTTGCACCTCCTGTTCCTTATGACTAATCGTAACACAGGCCAGACACTCACCCTCGCCAAGACCACTAGCTTGGAAACAAACTAACACACATAAAAGATAGCTTGTCAATAATAATAGTCAACCTTAGTATCACTAAATTTTCAACGTTCTGAAAGTTTGCCAATGAATACCTGTGACATCATATATACTCGATGATGACCAGAAAAGAGTATCTTAAAATTTATCCTCTGTACATTATCAGGTACGTATAAAACATATTTCAGGTGCTTCTCTGCAATCTGAAAATTGGAATTTTCTTCTTCTAAAGGAATCATACGTCATTCACACATTCTTTTCCTCAATATACTATTTATTATTGTGTAGTATAGTATTACTAACCCTTAAAATTAAAAAAAAAAACCACTATTTAAAATCTTTATATTTCACATATATTTTAAAAGTATGTTTTTCCTTAATCTTTGAATGTGATGGATAATTTGAATTTATTTTTGAATCAGTGAAAGATAAAAGCAGGGAAAAAAATGTTCCTCTTCCAAAACCAACAGCCATTTAGAAAAATCTATTAACATTATTAAAAAAAAAAATACACATACAATTCACTTTTGCAACCACCATTGTTTCACTGCCCCTTGCAGAGCTGAGCCATTCTCCCTAATTGTTCTTTGTGTAGTTGTTCCTGCTCTCCTTGCCTTTCTGCTGCACAAATTATTGAAACTAAATAATAGGAACTTGAAATAACATAAAAGGAAGAACATCATAATGTAAGGAGAAAACACCTGAGGACCAGAAGCAAAAGAGAGGTGAGTTTGTAATTTAAAATGAAGAAGACCGAGAACAGTATAAAGGATCTGAGCTGCACCTAGTGGAAAGGGGGCTAAAGTATGAAGAGAAAATAAAATGAAAGTAAATATCAGGGAAGACAGAAGACGCATAAGACAGCACTATGAGCTTCAGGAAGACGAGAAGCAAAACCTGGAAGACAGCACTGGGCCTCCGGTGGCTGGGTGGGAGGGAAGGACTCAAGGACTCGCACAGGAAGGAGAACAGCCGGGAAAGGCCAGGAGAGCATTTTAAATCACTTCTCCCGGTAGAACCTCTCACTCACCCAGTTTACTTTATTTCATTATTCGTTATTTTAACCCACAGCTGAGAACAGGGTAAGTTTGTTTTGCTTCCCCTTCTGAGTTCACTGAAAAACTCAACTCCTAGATCAGGCCGTGCCTACCACTTAGCACCTTCGTGATTTTCTTTACGGGGGGTGGGGTGAGGGGGACAAATACCTCCTGTAAGATTACATTCGCCACCTATAATTCCTCGCCCGCTGCCCGCTTCCAGACTGTGGCCTCGCACTGCTGCTCGGTTTTCCTTCCGCGGGCAGGTCAGGAGACTCTGCTCTCCACAAGTCAGTAAACACTGCAGGAGAAATGTTCCGACCCTAGCACAGTAAAACACAGACTAGTTAACCAAGTTCAGTCAGATCTGGGCTGAGTCCCACGTGAGCCTGGAAGATGTAAATACAGACTTGGGGGATGGAGGAAGGGCGGCGTAGGGGAGAGAAGGGGCAAAGAAAACAAAGTAGGCAAATAAAAGCAATGGGTAGACTGAAAATTATGCCTACCAGAAATGACTACCACTCGTTTTCATATTTTACAGTAATATAAAATGAATAAAAGCTGAAAATACCACAGTGTTACTTGAATGCTGTAGAAATAGCGGATGCAGGAAAAAGGAGAAACTGGCTAACGTGCCTCTACTCGTCGCGTGGCAGACATTTAAAAACCCTTACTAAACTCAACAGAGAGTTAACTACTGAGATTCCTACTAACAGGTTCAAATCGTAGCAAAAGGTTAACATATGACCTCGGTTTAAATACTCATTACCACACAGAATTTGATCTGTACTTCAGAATAGACACTCAGGCAATCAGGGGACGGCACCCTGGCTTCCAGCTGCAGGGTGGCCTCTGTGCCTTTCAGAACTTGCTCTGATGCCCTTGGTCACTGATCACACTCCATTTCACCTTGCCCTTGAAAATATCGCAGGCCTTTGCCTCAGGGAGCTCCTAACCCTCTCCTGGCTGTAACACAGGCAAAACAGTGGGCAAAGGGCTCGGCTGCCTCGCAGAGCCAGGAAGAAAGACTGGACACGCTGATAATTAATATTCTCTGATCCAACTCTGAAATCTCCCATCTTCTGACCTCTCTACCTCCTCCCTCAAAGCTTCAGCTTTCAGCTTCATTCTTTGAAATCAAGTTCAGTGTGTTGATCCCAACCTACTTCATTTTCGTATCCTCTTTAAAACTGTTGCCCACGTTTTCTAAGAAAAGTCAAACGTGCACCTTGCCCATAAGCTCTAATACACAGCCTCTACGGAGCCGAGAAGGCTCAGCAAAGAACCCCATTTTCTTGGTAGGTGAAATCCTCAGCACCCCCTTCTCATTCTCTGAAATCCTCAGCACCCCCTTCTCATTCTCTGAAGGCGTCACAATACTTCAAGTTCAGATTTGGGGAGTGATGGTACCTAGTAATCCACAAAGGTAACGGCTTCCCTTCATTCACGCCTGGCATATGGTCTACTTGAGTAATCTTATTTTTGGCTTAAAAAAATCATAGCTGGAAATTTTTTTTTTGCAATACTAAGCAAGCCATAAAACTTTTCCCTTCTTTGGACATTTTATGATCAGATTCATCACCTTACATTTTTTAAAACACCTAGAGCATGAAAGTTAAACAAACACAACCTACCACAGCATGCCGAGGTATGGTCAGAAAACTCAAGTCTCTTCAAAATGACACCTTTTTCTATTACTGTTTAACTGAACTGACAGATATGACTCTGTTTAAAAAGGTTAGGGCTGGGGTGCCACTTTTCACACACTGAATGTCTCCCTACAAATGACCAGGATCCTAGGCCAGTTCTTTTCCCCATTCTCTTAGAAGCTGGCCTTGGTATCCTTACATGCACTCTGGAACTCTGGGATCACCTTCATTATGATGTGCTTTGTGCACATTCTCGGACACTGCAATGCCCATACTAAGGCAACACATCACCGAAGTCAGCAGCAATGCTATCAGCAAGAACTTGGCTTCAGAACCAGGAGTGATTCATCATACATTCTAGCAGCAGAAAAACAACACACATCTATTTTAATCCCCTGGTGCTATCAAGAATCAAAAAACAGTACAGTAATTAAGTAGGCGCAACAAAAATCGTATCTGCTATAACATTTGTGAAAACGTTATTCACTTTTAAGAGCTTTCAATAAAAGTCACTCAGAAAACAACAAACTATACTTACCTTATTTCATACTATTTATTATAATGACAAATCAAGTTTTAATTTAATATAATTTCAGGAGAAAATAGGTAGTCCAAACTTCTGCAAAGTAACATATTGAAATTCTAAATTTAGAAAAACAAGTTTTTCATGTGCTTTACAGTAAATAAAATCCCTCCTAGGGTTTCAAAAGAAATCCATCGTCTCCCTCCATTTTTAAGATTACTCTAATTTAAAGTCCCAAAGCTAAGTGAGTGTGCTGTGTCTATCACAACCGAACAGAGAAACCCGATATTGTGGGCAATTTATTCAGAACGCCCCCCCCCGCCCCCGCCCGTCTAGAAGTACCTTAACAACTGCCATAATAACTACTACTGGTCTAACATAATAATGGAACCCGCTTATGTCCCATTGCTCTATTTAATGGACATGAAACATAGCTCCATCCGGGGTCATCCTCTTCCTGACAACATAGTACGTCCATAATCATTAGCACTGTCAACCAATTTTTCTGTGTAACTATCCAGGTTAATTTACAGCCTACTGTAAATTTAATTAAAACTTAAAAAAAAAAAAACAAAAAAACGCTACTCTATTGTTGTGACCAAGTCCTCTGGGGCGGACAGGGAGCTTTCTCAAGAACTCCACCCGGTGCTCTCTCTCGAGGGCCCTACCTTTTCAAACACTTGTTCGGTCTCCCTTCGCTTCCGTTTTCGGGGTCTCCGGTTCATTCGAATCCATTTCTCGACCTGAAGTTCAAAAACCACAGAGCATTTTAAACAGGACGACGGGTCGTGAGGGCCCTTCCTCGGCGTGAGAAAGAAACGATCGACCGCCTCGCGACGCAGCCTTCTTGCGCTTCACCTGGGGAAGCCACGGGCACCTTCCGGGCCCGCTGGGCGGCCTCAGTGCCGGGGGCCCGGGAGGCGCGCGGGGGGTGCGACGCACCCAGGCCGTGACCTTCGCCCGGGCCGCTCCCTCCGGTCACGGGCCCGGCTGCCCGCCCCCGCGCCGGTGCGCGCCGGAGCCCCCCGAACGGGGCCATCTTACCCACCGCGGTCGCGCGTCGCGCCGCGGGGACTCCGCGGCGGGGATGCGGCGCCGGACCCACCGCCCCAGGGAGGGAGAGGAGGGACGGGAGCGCGGGGAGCGCGCCCCCCGCACTCACCTCGACGCTCACTTGCCGCGCGAGCCCGCACTCCGCCCCGGCCTGGCGTTCCCTCTGCAGCGGCTGCGGGGGAAGGGGACAGAGTCAAGTTTACCCCGGGAGCCGCCCCAGCCTCCCTCCCCCGCGCCCCACCAACTCGGCGCGCTGACCCACTACCTCGACCGCGGAAGGTGAGGGTGGGAGCCGGGGCCCCGCCGCCCGCGCCCAGCGCCCGCCGCCCGGCCAGCCCGCTCGAGAGCAGCGGGCGCGCGGGGCCCGCAACACCTAAGGCGCAGCGCGGGCAGCGGGCGGCGCGGGGCCGGGGCGGCGGCGCGGGCGGAGGGCGGGCGCTGGGGCGGAGGCGGGGCCTGCCTTAAAGGTATAGGCGGCCGGGCCGGCCTCCCCGCAGGTCGCGCCCGCCCCCGCCCCCGCCGGCGCGTCCCTATTTTATTGTTCTCTTTGCGAACGTCTTTCTTCCTCTCCCCGAGTCCCGCCCGCGCCCGCGCTCCCGCGTCCTCCCACGCGCGGACCGACCCGGGCGCGCACGCCTTACCTTTCCAGCCCCCACCCCCGCGGGCTCCGGGGGACCCGCGAAAGGGTTTCTCTGCCGCTGAGCGTGCCGAAGCGCGGCCCGGCCGCAGGAGAAAGGGCTTAGCTTGAGAAGTGCCCCCACCCCCGCGGCCAGGCCACCTCGCTTCTCCCGTCAGAAACCTAAGTGTCCAGATGGTCTATGCGGAGCGGAAAGGAACTTTCCTAGTGGACTTTTTTTTTTTTTTTTCCGGGAATGGATTAGACGCCATTAAGTAGACATTTTTCAGTGGCCCCTCCGGACTCCGGGGCTGTGACAGGTGACCTCCCCAGGGAGAAACCGGGAGCGCGTAAAGGCGAGCCCCGCGCACCGCCCGCGCTTCGACGGAGCCTACACGCTCCGGTTAAGCGCAGTAGGCACCGCACGCGTTCTGCCCATGGAACCCCACCTCCACCCCACCCCCGCCAGCGACAGTGGTTGAATTTAAAAGGGTACATTCTGTATTCCTTATTAGGGGAAAGTTTCCCCTTAGTTTGTAAAAGCCTGCGATACTCCAAGTTTTTCCGCCGACCCCCAAAAGACTTTCTTCCCATCCGCATCAGAAGTTGGCTGAACCAGAATGGGGGTGAGCGCTTGGGGAGAGGAGTCGGGTAGCATTTCTGTTTGTTGATCTTGACCATCCCTTTAACTTTATCGCATTTCTTTAAAGAAAATCTGTCTTGCCCTCTCTTTATTGCTACCCCATCCTTCTTTCAAGATCAAAAGCTTTAGATCAAAGCCAAGATCAAACTCACTACTTTAAATAGAAGCAACTTTGCCACGGAGTATTTTACACAAAGAGGAGCTTCTTAATGGACACATCAGAGTGGAAAACTTTATTTTATCCCTTCATCCCATATTCATAACTGGACTACTTAAAATTACATTGATGATGCACTTATATGTCCTAAAATAAACAACAGGTCTGCTCAAATGGGGGATTCTTAAGTGTTTGTGCTTCCAGGAATACAAAGAAAAAAAAAAGTCACTCTATAGAGTTAGATAGGCATATTAGCCATTTTGTATCATTACTAGCTAAGTGCTATGAAATGCATGCTCATTTGGTAAAGATTTTTCAAAGTGGTAGTGAATCCTTACGTAATGTACAACTATCATATACAATTTTTCACTGTAAAAGAAATGCATAAAAATAGTGAATGTCTTGCAAATTTCCAGTGCACAGTACACATAGGTAGATAAAAGTTACAAATGATGAAGTGGATTATGTATACGCAGAGCTGCTTAATTTTAAATGGAAACAAAACCTTGAACTATTTGAGCTTCCACGCTGCTAATTACAGTTCCAGAATCAATAGAAATCTATATACTGGTAAACACTTCCCTTTACTCACTAGAATTTTTTTCCTTGGGAATTCACTATCCCTAAGAACTCTGCTACAAATCGTTCAACACTGATGTATTAAAACAGCACCCTGCCTAAAGTGGACCTTCCTTAAGTATCCTTTTTGTTGACTTATCAAAAATTTTTTGACACGTAGCCTTAAAAGAAACAAAAAACAAAATAAATTCCAACAATCCAGTAGCAGGAATGGATAACTATTGAAAATTAAATCCGACACAGATTTCTATGAAAATGTGTTTTTACAGCTGGATAGTTAGTACTTGAAGGCTTGTTTTCCCTTATAATTCTCATCTTATTGTAGTCTCAGATACACACACACACACACACACACGATTGTTCCTCATTCTAAAAATCCCACTGAGCTGCTGGAAAGATCTTAGGAATGGAGACCTGGGAACCCCGTCTTGCTGCCTGTTAACAGTCTTCTGTCTTCCTAGCCTGTGGCTCATGGAGAACCTAATGGCTTCTGGCATAAGCTGAGCAAAGGAAAGAATCCTACTGTCATTCTGTTCTACTACTACTTTGAGTAGATAAAAGCTATGGTCCATTCTAAGTTCCTCCTAACTTGTCTCCTTTGTACTCATGCACCCTCATGACCACACCCATGATCCATCCTCCATGGAGAAGTCAGAAGAATATTTCCAAAGGTAGTTCAAATGATATCACTTTGCTTCACCAAGAATGTACTTCTTTCTCTTCTCTGCCTGGCTGGCTCCTACTTATTCTCTAGTTCTGACCTTAAACAACAACTCCAGAAAGGTCTTTCCTTATTCCCCAGTCCAAATTATGTCACCCCTGCTATTCCTTCTAATAGCATCCTGTTTATTTCTTTTAAATTGCTTATCTTTTAGAGCTATTAAATATTTTTTTATTTTTAATTAAGACTTTATTTTTTAGAGCAGTTAACAGAAAAATTTATGCAGAAAGCAGAGTTTTCATATGCCAACATAACACACAGTTTTCTCTGTTACTAACATCTTGCATTACTGTGCTGCATGTTACAATTCATGAACCAATATTTGATCCATCATTAGTAACTACAGCCCATGGTTTACATTAGGGCTCGCTCTGTGTTGTACATTCTATTAGAGCTATTTTTTATTAATTTGTTGAATGTCTATCTCCCCAACTGGCTTTAAAGTCCAGGAAGGAAAAAAAATAAAGTCCAGGAAGAAAGAGATACTGTCTCTTTTCTTGTTGATTTTTATCCAGTCAATAAAAACACTGCTGGCACATAGTAGATACGAAATACGTATGTTAAGTAAGTGAGTGGAAGACATAGGAACAAATGGCTGAATGAATAGTGTATGAAATTTCAAGGGGAAGAGTCTCAAGATGAAGATCTTTCTAATTAGCTCCTGTTTGTTTTTCCACTAAAATACCTTGTTTTGTAAAGAGCACAAAATTGTGCATTTTTTAAAGAGAAAGACCATGGACCTCAGTTCATTGCTAGGGTACTTCTAAAATGACTTAAAAAAAATAAAAACAGAAAAGCAAAAAGAAAATAAAAATAGAAATGAGAAATAAAGATTCCTAATTCCCTAATATTAATCATAAAAATTATATTCTAAAATGATGCTAGCAGCTGAATTTAATTTGGAATAAAACAGTAACATATTTCAAAATTATTGGGAAAATATTATTAGAAAAATTTTAATTCTTTTTTTGTGTTCAATATAACTTCCACACATTTCTCCTTTTGCCCACCTGAATCTCTCTTTCTTCATGGGCTGACCCTGACAAAGGTAACGTGTGGAGAGACTGGAAGAAGACCACTTTTTAAAAATTGGAATTCCGTAGTCAGGGATGGATAGTCTAATAACTATCTTTAAGAAAGTGGTGAAAGCACTTTAAAGCTATCTTTTAAAAACAGATGTTTTCTATTTGAATTATGTTTTGAAAAATGTTTCGTCTAGTAGAGATGCAAGTTTTGAAAGGAAGTTGTTCTAAGAAACTTTCTTGTCAATGCAGTTTATAATAGCTGAAGACAATTTCAGAGGCTGAGGAAAATGCCATTGCTTTAGAATAAAAGCATGACTTAATCTAGTGGCTGGAGACTACTTTTGGAGAGAAAACCTTTTTCTGTTTTTTTTGTTTGTTTGTTTTGGTTTTGTTGTTGTTGTTGTTGTTGTTAAGAGGAAATGACTCCTTTCACTGGAATAAGATAGTGATATCAATGTCGTGTTGTTAGGATGGATATGTGCTTCTGTTTCATGATGAGCTATAGTCCGGAGGAATGAGAAGCAGCAGCACACTTTCTTAGTCACCTAGAAGGCCGAAAGGGCAGACAAGGGGAGCCCTTTAATTAGTCCAAACAGCCTCAGATGGCAAATTACACTCCCTTGGGCACAGCAGAGGAAAAACTATCTACTGTAAGAAGTCAAAAGACCTTTTAATACCAAACAAGGTAGAGAGGTCCAGAAGCTTTTGCTGGTTTCAGAAGGGATCTATAGCCAACATATATCAAGGGTAAATGGAAAAGTAAGCATGTACACAAAACTGGAAATAAAATCAAGGCTAGTTTAAGTTGCAAATAACAACAAGGAAGTAATCCTGATTGGGGTCAAAGTTCTCATATGTCTATGTCTTTAAACTTTGCTCTACCATTTTAGAATGTAGCATTCCTTTATGATATCTTTTGTTTGATTTTAGAAAGGCTATAATTTCTATTATTGCCCATTTTGTGTCTCTAAGAATGAATGCCTAATTCTCTCTCACAAGGATTTTGGCCCTGCCCAATGGACCTCTTAGTGGAATCCTTATAAAGCATGGTTTTCAAAAAAGGAAATCCTTCCCACATTTGTTCTGCAGTGAACGGGCTCACAGAACCTCTTTCTCTCAGCTATCATAACCCCAAACTGTTAGAAACTTTTACGGAACGTGCCTGAGGGAACATGCTTGGTTCTTGCATTGGTAGATCCCCTCTGAGAATCTGAAGCATTAGCTATCAGCTGTTGGCACCCTAGGAAAAAAAATACCCCTACAACACACACGGTCCCCTACCCACTTCCTCCACACACATCAATTGTCAGAAGGTTTACAGATTTTTCTGATTGCCCAAACCCTTACCCTAGATACTCTAAGATCCTTTTGGATTAGAGCAGACCACCATACAGCTGGCGCAGGACTACATCTTACTGGTGCTCTGTGAAATTCCTTTTATCGCATTATGTTCTGGTAAGAAGCCATCAACCTTTATTGAGGCACATTATAAGAAACAGCCCCATAAAATCCATCACAATGTTTACCGTAAGGATGGTTTCAGAGGATTGTTTATTACATTAAAGGGTAATTTTCTGAGAGGACCCACAGGAAAAACTTCTCCCTGGTATCAACATCAGGAATAGCTGGACTGAGGCACCTGGTTTGTTTTACCTCATGAACACTGCAAATTGATCCCTTTTCCCTCTTCTAGAAAATTCTGTGACCTTACACTAAACCAAGCATAGGAACTGCAGGGAGTGCATACTGTATGCTAATTTAATTCCTGGCCCCATCTTATTTTCTTGCCATTATTTTCACATTGCTTCATTTTTAATATTTTAATTTATTTTTATCATTCTGTATTTTGCTTTGGAAGCTGTCTTAACTCTGTTTTGGGCAAGGAGGAATAAGAATAAATAAAATATTCTTGGTTTATTTTTTCTTTCTTTAATTTTCTTTTTTTTTTTTTTCTGGGAGAGGAAGGGGGTCTGGAAAAAATGTTATGGTTCTAATATTTCTCTCCATTAAAAACACTTAGAAGTGAAGCACAAAAGGTAAGGACGTATGATTATAGTCATAAAATTCAAGGGAAAAAACTGTTAAAATATAAAACAAAAGTAAATACAGTGCTATACAGACATCACACTGAAATACTATAAAAATGTTAACCAACCAAGTATTTTATCTTTTTTGATATCAAAACCAGAAGAAATGAGCTCTGACCTCCAGAAGAAGAATGTAGACTGGACATATGGACAGGTTAGTCATTTAACAAATGTACTGAGAGCCTACTGCAAAACAGAACACTAGCTTGTGAACACAGAGATGAGTAAGACACGGTCCCTCACCTCAGGACACACATGTGACCAGGCAGTGACACGGCATGGTAGCAGGAGCATGCAGACAGCCTTTGAATCCAGGCTCTGCCATATATCCATCGTGTGAGGTCTAAGCCTCCTTTCTTAGAGAGTTGTGAAAATCGAGAGACACATGTGATGTGCAGTTGTTATTTATCAAATTCTAGACTGTTAAAACTAAGACTACAACATCGCTAGAAGCTGGACAGAAGAGACCTTAAGACACAAAAAGTACTGAACTGCTATGTATATCAGAGATGACGGAACCTCAGAACTGGTAGAAAGAACCAGGGTGGTCAATTTTGTAAGGCTTGCAAAGTGCTTCCACATGTAGGCCATTCTGTTTGTTTCCCACACAGTCCCATTTTCAGGATGAAGAAACTGAGTCTTGGGGAATTTTTGGACCTTAAAAAAATTTTTTTTCATGTTTATTTATTTTGTAAGAGAGAGAGAGAGTAGGGGAGGGGCAGAGAGAGAGAGACAGAGACAGAGACAGAGACAGAGAGAGAGAGAATCCCAAGCAGGCTCCATGCTGTCAATGCAGAGCCCAACATGGGGCTTGATCTCATGAACCCTGAGATCATGACCTGAGCTGAGATCAAGTTGGACGCTTAACTGACTCAGCCACCCAGGTGCCCCTGTATCTTTTTTTTTTAAGATTTTATTTTTAAGCAATCTCTACACCCAACGTGGGACTCGAACTTACAACTCCAAGATCAAGAATCACATGCTCTACCAACTGAGCCAGCCAGGTGCCCTAAATTTTCCTGTATTTAGTACTTAATATTGTGTGGCCCTTAGATCTCCTGGCTGTAAATGTAGTACTCTTTCTACTCTAGCATGAGAGCTTAAGGAACATCTAGCATGACTGTCTTACTTTAAAATAGTTGCTTATTATGTGGATCCGATCAACGTCAGATCAAAACACAGCCCATAAAATATTATCCCATACCATAAAAATCCATTGAAATGGCCATTTCAGAAAATAGATATTGTATACCCCTTCAGCATCTGTATGACTGCAATTCTTTACAGAAGCTTAACATTCACGGACACTTTGACCTTAAAGAGTTTCACAGGTGAAATATAAAGTTATTTAGGTGTGGCTTTAGATCAGTGGGTCCCCTGACTGCTTCTTAGAATCACCAGGAGGATTTACAAATCCCAATGCCCAGGTGGCACTCCAGACCATTTAAATTCACATCCTGAGAGTGGAACCCTGGCATCAGTCATTTTTAAAGCCTTCCCCACCCCCATGCCTCCCCCGTGATTCCACTGTACTGCCAGTGGTGAGAACCCCTGGTTTAGATCATTTTAATGATGACCTATCTCTAACAAGTTACTATTAAGAAATTCCAGATGTTTGGGAGACATCTAAATTTCAAGGTCAGTGCCACAGAGGACAGCCATCTATTAAGTTCTATTTCAATAAGTCTCTGGGTAGTCAGCAGACACAATGCTGTCAGCCTGACCCAGCGTAGCATTTCCTATAGTTTACACATAGGGATGAACTTCTCAGCAAGATTAGTTAAGTACACACATAGACAAAAGATTGAAAAGAAATGGAAGATCTCAACACTAACCAGAAGGGAGGCAAGAATGGATGGGTATTTGGCTTTTCAGAATTTTTTCCAGGTTCGCAGTTAATACAATTCTGGATCCTGAGTGAAAGCAGCATAGATCCTTGCCTTTCAGGGAACCTGGAAAGCTGTATATATGAGGTGGTTATTTCCCCACTCATCCCCTGTAGACAATGCTCTAATTATGTCGATGGCTGCCACCTATTCCCTGGAAACAAATATCTTGCATTTGGAAGACTTCTGGCCATGATTAAGGGTCAGTGTGAACCAATGGAAAAGACCCTTCGTTATGTGCAAAAGCTACTGTTCTGCACAGGAAGCAACCCAGGTTGATCCTGCTTAGTGTTGGACACCATCCTCTTACCAGATGGGCTTCCTTATTTAGAAAAACACACTACAATGATGCTATAGGAAAACTACTCTGGCAACAAGCCTTACAGAAGATATTAGTTACTATTTTTTAAAAGCATAAACATATATGTTAGTATTTCAGTAGCTTGAAAAGCAAATGCTCATGCCTAGGTCCCTTTGGTTATTCCCTAAGATGGAGTGGGTGTGGTACCTGTAAATATTTGCACTGGGAGTGCCTTGTGCTTCATGGTACCTTTAAAGGAGGCTATGCATTGGGAGTCTGGGGCCCCAGCATGTCTATTTTTAAAAACATTGGCACTCAGACTGGCTTGCCTCTCATCTGGCCTCCCAAGAGAACCCAATGAAGTCACAATTTGCAAACAAGCACAATGGGCCTAAATCATCCCACTTCTGTTCAGAAGTAAGAACACACACACACACACACACACACACACCACACACAGAGTAAGGAAAGTAAAATCCATCACAATGGGAGGGTGGGTAGGATGGCTGTCCCAAATATAAATAATACATGAGAAAAAGCTATTTTCCAGACTGTTTGTTCACCAAACATTTAGATCCATAGAAGAGGTGTTCCAGGAAAACAACGGGAAGGGTCAGAATTAATTGGCTGCTAATCTCTTCACTTTTTGTAGGATGTTTCCTCCAGCAGTGGATTAAATCAATGTTTAATGCTACACAGGCTCAGCTGTGTCCATATTAGGAAAGCCCAAGCTCACATCTCTTTCTCAGTGAAGAAAGGACCCAGCCTCCCTCCTTTGCTTCACTTCCACCCCCCTGCCTGTGTAGGTGGGAGAGTAGGAGCCAGGGAATGTGAACTTGATCCAGCATTGATCAGCCAAGCAGCAAACTCTCATTGTTCTTTAGATACCAAACATAACTTCTCTCTACTAGGGATCAACCCAGCCATTCTGCATACAACACAGCTTTTGTGCTCAGTAGTAGGAGAGATGAAAAAGAACCACAAAGAACATTAAAGCTTTATTAGCCTCATCATAAGCACCTAATATGCAGAATTTAAGAATCTACCCAGGGAATTCATATTCATATTAACATTACGTATGTTAGATTCTCTTAAACCTAACAATCTGCTGGTCATTTCTGTCTTTACAATTACGGATTTCAATTTATACCATAAATACTGAGGTCTGCTTTAGTTTTGCCTTCCATCTGAACATTTCTTACCTCACTGCCTTGCTCTCTGAGGTCCAAGAGCATTGGAAACCAGGCTAATATACCACTAGATATGCTGTTGTTGCTTTTAAGTGCTGTCTTATGAATGTGGCTTAACAATCTTTGTACAAAGCCATGTGTAATAAGAAATATACAGTTCAGAATTTAGACCTCAGCTACCTCCATCCTTGCCAGCTAGAAGCTGTGTAACCTCGGGCGTGTCACATGACCTCTAGGAGATTATGCTGTCTGTCTTGCAGAGCTGAGGATGAAATGAAATAGCCCATAAAGCAAGAGGCACAAAGATGGGCCGGTAGATGCTAATTCCCTTCTTCTTCCTCCCACCCCCCAGCCCCAGAACAAAAGCCTGGGCCGTATGTCTGATATTCTGAACTTAAGTAAACTTTCAAAGGTATCAAATCAATGAGATGTGACATCATGATACAAAGCCTCACCTGACCACCGCACAGATGTGATGCCACTGATGGGGCCTATGGTGATATGGCACGGCTGAGCTACAACGAACAAGTGCCTGTCCCTTCCCAAAGGACTGGTGGACATGAGGAAGCAAGTTCTCTTTCTCATGTGCCTTATTATAAAGGGGATCATTCTGTTTCTGGTCCCATCTCTCTCAAAACAATAAGCCCACTGTTGTTCTAAGAATATTGTAAAATGAAATTTGATATTTCCAAATTGTTCTCTGAAAGTACCAATATGACCAGGTGTTAGATGCAAAAACATCTAAAATCCTGATAGTAGCTACGTGCATTTAAAGCTAATGTAATAATTAAGAAGAGAGAAAGATTAAATTGATAAATACAATTCTACACAGAGCTATCTAACCTACATGTTCTTGGATTTACCCATTTACAGGTTTTTTTTTAAATGTTTATTTACTTATTTATTTTGAGAGCGAGAAAGTGAGCAGGGGAGGGGTGGAGAGAGAAGGGAGAGTCCCAAGCAGGCTCTGCACTGTTAGCACAGAGCCCGACACACAGCTCCACCTCACAAACCGTGAGATCGTTACCTGAGCTGAAATCAAGAGTCAGACACTTAACCAACTGAGTCACCCAGGCGCCCCCATTTACACTTTCATTCACTAGATGCATTTATACAAAACTCAGGCAGACATCTTTCAGTCACAAAATCACCGACAGCGATGAAGAAATACAATCTGAGGAGGAGAAACTCAGCAAGAACTCTGGAGAAGCCAACTTTCCAATAAGTATAACCAGGAAGAGTCTTACAGAGAACGTATCTTTGTCTGGCCACAAGGAATATGAAAAGTGACTGCACACACAACTGAGGAAAAAGGAAGAGAATACAGAGCAAAGGAGATGAAGACCAGAGGAGCTGCCAACACGGAAGACAACCTCTCCCCATAAACAGGCCATGGAGTGAGGGCCTTTCTCTCCAGTTCAACCCTATTATCACTTGTTGCCCTGGAGTCTTAGCCCCCAAGTCTGATGTATTGACTCTGGTCTCCCTTCCATGCATTTTCATGCCAATAAAGTTGCTGAGATTAAGAAGTGAATTGTGAAGGTTTCTGGCATAAATAATGTCGTATTGCAAGGTCAGGACTAATGACAACCAGGATGCCCTAAATGCTCTTTAAGAAAAACCATCTGATCTATGTAGCTCTCAATGTGGTTTGAAATTCCCTTAGCCTACAAAGGAAAATATTTTTAGCATGTAGCACACTTTGTAACAGACATATAAATGCACTGAAAATATAATTTTAGGAAAGCATCTGGGTTTGATCATTTCTTGTTATACCTCAATGCCAAATAGGTTCTACTTTGTCAATATAAGGAATATTGCAACATTCTGTTACAAGCTCAGCGATCACTGTAGCAATTTCTCATAAACATTTCATTACTGGCTCTGCTTGGTTTTATTTTTTAAAGTGCAAATAATCTACAGATTTAAATATAAAAGCAGCATAAAAAATGAGATGCTCCTTCTGGACCATTTGGCCCCAATGTCTTCCTCTCCCAGAACTCACTGGACATTTTTCCCCCCAAGGTCATCTGGAGAACAGACATAAGTGAATATTTATTTTTATGGCTCAAAATGTGTCCTAAAAATAATAGTTGCCTCTGTCTAAGGTAAACTCACCTGAAGCTTTTATTGATCTGCAGGCATTTCAAGACATCGACAACCCTGGCAAAAAATTTTTTTTCACCTCCTGCTGGCCAAACAGGTCTGTGAATAACTGATTTGCAATAGAAGTAAATGCCTATTCTTCAATGATCAGCCAGCCTAAACGCTCTTGCAGATTGATTATTACCTATGATTTCTCCTAATAATCATTTCAAATAGCAATGTGCCAACTGAAGAGCAAAGAAATGCACACACAAGATTTCTTGAGAGTGTACCTTTGTAAAACACCACTCAGGAGGAAACATATGAAAACTCTCCCAATACCACTCCAAACTAAGGGCAATTCCACAGATTCCTAGGTAAGAAAGGAAGATGCTTAGAGGAAAAGCAAATCCCAACTTTGCTCCTCTCAGAGGCCACCAGGCTCATCTGGAGCTCACAGCTCAGCCAGGTACTGGGCACAGCATATGGTAAAAAAGTGGCTCTGGCCTTCACCCAAGCCAGTGCCCCCCATTCCCCAAAGAAGCAGGAAGGGCTCAGAGAAGGCAAGTGGTTCACCCAAGGCCACACAGCTTAGTGCAGTACAGGACTGCTTGCAAAGCTGCATCTAATGTATCAGTTGCCTCCTGCATCCAATATAGGATTAGGTTTGCAGAACAAAAATTCACTACAGCGTGCTTTGTGAAAACAGCAAATTGGATACACCATAACTGACTCTCCTCTCCCACCCAGCCTCTGTTCCTGCTCCTTAACCTCAAAATAATGCAGCCTTGCATTTTATGCATCAAATTGTCTGGACCCCACTTAGATATGGTGGTGGTAGTTATAAATAGGATCAGCAGCAGAAACACTGAGCCTGTGAAGGCCCAAGCTGGAAGGCCGACCTGGAAGGACAGGGTCTGCTGTTGAATGAGCCGAACACACCCACTGCCAAGTGCCAATAAATCACAGACAACTGTCATACAGAGATAGGTGTGTGACATGCTGTCCTGTTTTAAACACGTATTTGGATTTGGGAAGTTTGACAATCATGAACTATTATCCTGACCTGCGATACACTTCCTGGTGGGTCACCATCGGGCCGTGCACCCCAATGCTCTCCTGCTCTGGGGAAGTGGAGGGGACAAAATAAGGGCAAAAGCCAGGGACTCTAGTTGGAATTTGCTTTTGAATGCAAGTAAGAAGATAAAGGATGCATCCCTTAAATGCTTTAGAAAGTACATAAGCACACATTTTTGTTAGACCAATTGCTTTTTCTCATTTGTTATCTTGGTGACCTGATATTTATTACCTAATTTAGTTGCCATTTCAAGGGAGGAATAGCTATGTCTTTCTAAAGGCAAAGACCTAAACTCATCTCTACACACACTCCTATTTTTCACACCAAAAAATGCCGTAAAGCCATAAATTTCCCATGCAAAGTAGTCAGTCAGATACACAGGGCTACTATTTAGAAACATCCATTGGAAGAAGGATGTATATACACCATGGCACACACTTACGAAAAGCCCTGGAAAGTGAGGTTCATATTACTGCATGCACAAGGCACATTTTTGCCCACGAAAGAATAAAGAACAGATTTAGGAAAAGGAGCAGTCATTAGTTACATTAAAAATCACCACCGCTCAGAGCTCCCTGCTGTATTCATTTGTTATCTCTTCATAAGTCTTGTAAAACTGAAGACAAGGATGGGATCAAGCTGATTTGGATTAAAAGTAACACTGCTAAAAACACAAAATACCTTACTTGGATGGACAGACGATTGAGGGTCCTAGAGCTGAGCTGTGGCACTGTCATCCACAAGAGCTATCAGCTTGGGCAGATCAGGCCACCACTCCTGGGGTGCAGCTCCCCCATAGGAGAAAAAATGAGCTCCTCACCAAGACTTGCTCCTGTCTAGGATTCTAAAGCAGACTGAAGGCTGTGCAACACCAGAAAAGACTAATATTTAACCAGGAAGCAATAGAGGCCACACCCAAGAAGCACATACCACGCGCATAGTAAATATACACCTATTTCGTACGACATAATGTCTTTCCACAAAAGAGAAGGGGAAAAAAAGGCCTGTGGCCTAAAATCAGCCAAGTGTTCCTAATAGCTTTCCTTGTCAGCAGGTGCTCTGGCGGCAGGTGCTGGCGGAAGTCCCTGTGAGCATCGTGGAGGGCCACCATCAGAGCCACTGCCCAGAGGCATGGGATGCAGAGCTGAACATCAGTATGTGCAACAATGCTGTGCAATGTCAAAGTGCCAAGGGGCCCTGTGTGTGTGTGTGGGTGTGTGGGTGTGCAACAAGTGCACAAGTCGCCACACTACTGGGTCTCAGGGCTTTCCCCAGATGTGGGAAGAGTACAAGGCAAATACAGAATAACCAGCCTTTGCTACAGAGTCTACAAGAATATGCCTTCAGGCTAATAAAACAGAGAATAGGGGCAGTTCTTCAAAAGTAGAATCAAATGCTTTTCTATTGACATAAAGGTTTACAACCTAAAGCTGATATCTTTGTGCTAATTCTTTGAGTTTACATTGCTCCTTCTTTCCAGAGATGTCTCTCTATGAAATAGATAAAGCACCATTACAATGAAGTCCTGATAAGTGGTATCACTATGATTGCTGCGATGTCCTTACTTAGATGAATCTCTCTCATGGGTGCACAGTATATATGAGCCTGAAAAACAAGTAACACCTGTAGATCCAAACATGGACTACCAGACTTTATACCGTGAGGCCAGTCACACTGGCTCCCTTGCACATGAGCTGGCTGACTTGTGACCCAGTGGGGCACAGCTGAGTCTCCTGCCTCCAGGCATGCAGTCTTCCAATGGACTTAGTCTCCTAGCTGAATGTGGCAAAGAAGTCAACCTCTTTGATTCCTCTCAGGTCTCAAACTCAGGGCAGAGGCCCCTTTTGCACACCTGGAAAAAATGGCTGGTTTGTAGATGCCCCTATGGGCCATGGGCTCATGAGCAGAGCTGTGTCCTTTCCGCTCCATAAGCCCACTGTCCAGCACAATGCGTGGCATAATGGTTGAACAAATAAACCCGAACCATACTGCCAAATAATTGGATTGCCCAGGAGGAATGTAAGACTAAAGGATCCTAAGAGCCTAGATTATACTCAGTGAATAAGAAAACTTCTTTTGATTCAATACATTCCAGAATATGACCTAATTATGGATTCTGTCAGTTGGTCCCAGCCCTACTTATGGAGAGCATCATTCACTAGGTAGGGTCTGAGCCCAGGGTCCGTAGTTTTAAACAGCTTCCTGGATGATTCTGATAACCAGGTCTCAGCACGACTGGGCTTCGTGGACTTGAGGATCTCTAACCCAAGCCCACAAAGCTATGGTTCTAGAAAATATCCACACTTATCTCTTTATTAAAAACCATGTGTGTAGACAGGCCCCTACCAACTGTCTCTATCAACTGGATGGAGCCAAATAGACTTTTCAAAGCTAGTGGCTCCTGCTTCCTTTTCCTTCTGATTCAAAAGGAAGCAAATATTGTTTTTCTCTCCACAGTGTCACACCCTGATCATGTTAGTGTCCCTCTGGGCCAGTTCAGAATTTTTACTCTTTTTTTTTTTAATTGTTTTTCACCATTTATTTTTCAGAGAGAGAGAGACAGAGACAGAGTATGAGTGGGAGAGAGGGGCAGAGAGAGAGGGAGACACAGACTCTGAAGCAGGCTCCAGGATCTGAGCTGTCAGCACAGAGCCCAACATGGGGCTCAAACTCACAGATCGGACTGTGAGGTCATGACCTGAGCCAGAGTTGGATGCTTAATAGACTGAACCACCCAGACGCCCCCAGAGTTTTTATTCTTTTTAAAGAAACAAGTTCTTAAATGCTCTTTACCCACCTGAGAGAGCCATTCCCATATGCCTTCCTGAGCTCACTTTAAAAATAGGTGTCCAGGGCACCTGGGTGGCTCAGTCTGTTAAGTGTCCGACCCTTGATCTCAGCTCAGGTCATGATCTCACAGTTTGGCGGGGGAGGGTTGGGATTCTCTCTCTCCCTTTCTCTGTCCCTCACCTGCTCATGCAGATGTGTGCACTCTCTCTCTCAAAATAAATAGAATTAAAAAAAAATAAAAATAGATGTCCAATCTGAGATCCTAAAGGATGCAGGCCTCAGTCTAGGTCAATATCTTCAGTGTTTTCCCTCATCACTTAGCAGGATTCAGTCATGTTATCTGCATTACATGAACTTGTGCCTGTTTCACATGGCTTCTTACTTATTTCTCTGAGGGCACCTGTAGATATCTGTTGGCCCACTGCATGTGCTTTCTGGGGAGACACCATTGGCCATCCAGATACTGAATGATGCTTTTAAAAAGCATCCATGTAAATGAACAGCTCCTGGACATAAGAGTTCGAAGTTAAAAACTATGGAGTGAAAGTCACTCCCTCACTGTTCCTCTCACTTCCCGAAACTCCCTAGAACCCGAATGGAGGAGTGAGGCTTGGCCTTTCATCCAGGAGTCTTCCTTTTAGCCAGGCTGCTTGCACATCTGCAAGCCTCTGGCGGCCCTCAGTGGCTCTTGAATCTTGTGGGAACCCTCCAGCATCACATCCAAGTTCCTGTGCAGTCTGGCAGGGTCCTGCCTAACTAATCAATGCCCTTTGCAGATCCCACTCTCCACGAAAAGCAAGCAACAATAAACCTGTCCCTGACAAGGGAAGTGGAAGGGGGAAAGATCACTATTCCAAACTGTGGTCAAAATGCATTCACCTAGAGCCCCTGGGTGGCTCAGCTGGTTAAGTGTCTGACTCTCTTGATTTCAGCTCAGGGTCATGGGATTGAGCCCTGTGTCGGGCTCCACACTGAGCATGGAGCCTGCTTAAGATTCTCTCTCCTTCTGCTCCTCTCCCCTGCTTTTGCACACGTTCTCTCTAAAAAGAAAAAAATGCATTCACCAATTATATTTTTTTATCGCTACAAAAAAAAAAAAATGCACTGACCCTTCTATTACTGCGGGCAGAATGACCTTGTTTAGAATGTGGCAGAGGCTGGGAGGGAGCAGGGAGTGACAGTGAGGCTCACTAGGAAGCTGCTTTCCCCCCTCCCTTCCATCAGGATACTGCCTCCATTCCTCCATTCCTCTGGGCACTACCCACCGAGCCTTAATCATGCTTATGACAAACTGGTTCCTCAGCCCTGCCTCCCCATCATAGAGCTCTGACTCCAACATACATGCTCAGTTTTCTACCACCAGATGCTGGTTACGGCTCTCCTCCTGCCTGGAATGGCCTTCTCTCCTACGTGTCCTTCAAGATTGCCTTCAAATGGTACTTCAGCCCTCCCTGCTTCCACACATGGGAAATGACCTCTTTCTTCCAAATGCTAAACTTTAGTTCATTTTTCACAAGTTACTGCTTTCTGCCTTAGGTTGGTTATTTGTGTATCTGTTTTCCCTACTGAATTATTAAGCATGTTGAGGGCAAAGCCTGTGTTCTCTCATCTTTGAGTCATCCACAGTCCCTCATAAAGGACAGCCGTACAGGCTTTATTTGTGGGAAGAAGGGAGGGGACAGAGAGGGAAGGCACTGGAGTGGGTATGATTTCAGACCCTGGAAGATTCCTCTCACAAATCTCATCCATCTGGCCTGGGATGCTTCACAGCTCTGTAGAAGCCTAGGCTCCAACACAGTTACAAAGGAAATCTTCAAGGGAGAGGAGACACTTTTCATCCTTATTATTCCCTTGGAGTCTCCTCTTAGACTCTTGTGAATGAGATTCAAATTCTTTCTGGAAATCGGGTTTTGAAGGGAGAGAAAAGAAGGAAGGACACAGAGCTTTCATTGGCACACCAAAGGGAAATGCCTCCTGTTTCCTCATGGTGCCTTATGCATTTAGACAGTGTCAGATCAGATGCCCCCACTAACACGCAATGCCCAGCACAGACCTTCAGTTGCCTAGTACTCTCTGGGAGAACAGACCCTTCCTTCCCATATTTCTTTCTCTCTCATTCCACAAGACAGAATGTCATTTGGGACCCTCCCAAAACTATAGACACCCAAAATATACATCCCTAGGGGAATAAAATATAGTGAGGTTGACTTGAGTGATTTTTATTGGCCATTTTGAAGGGATTCACAAGAAATGTGGAACTAATCAGGGAAGTGTTGGGAATAAACATTGCTAAGTACTGAAGTTTTCTCCCCAAAATCCACGTGTTGAAGTCCTAACCCTTAATACCTCAGAATGTGATTGTATTGGAGATACGGCCTTTAAAAAGGTGATTAAGGTAAAATGAGATCACATTAGTAGGCTCTAATATAATCCAACTGGTGTCCTTATAAGAAGAGATTAGGACAGAGATCTGTACGAACACAGAAGAAGAGACCACGTGAGGACAAAGCGAAAAGGCGGCTGTATGTAAGCAAGGAAAGAGGCCTGAGGAGAAACCAAACCTGCCCACACCTTGATCTTGCACTTCCGGCCTCCCAAACCGTGAGATGATAAATGTCTGTTGCTTAAGCCTCCCAGTCTGTGGGATTTTGTTGTGGCAGCCTGAACTAATACGAGCATGAAGGCACAGACGCCTTCATGTAAAATCAGGCTACAAACGAAAACTCTCCGTCTCTTGTGACTGTGGAACAGTGTATCACTCTGAGGGGTTTATTCGATAAACCATGGTGACTCAACATTACAGGCCCTGCCCAAACTGAGGCCAGAGAATCTAGTCAATGTATCTCAAAGTACCCCTTACAAGATGTCTACTCACTTAGAAAACATGAGTCAAACCACTGGACAAAAATGACAGCAAAATTATTAGGAGCCCCCAAAGCTCACCTCATAATGGTAAATGCTATTATTGATTAAAAAAAAAGAAAAAAAAAAAAAAAAAAAAAAAAAAAAGAACTAAGGCTCTCATAGCAGATATAATTCGAAAAATACAATTTCTCTGGAATTTGTAAAAAACAAACCAACCAGTCTCGGTTTTCTTGAATGACCATTACATGTAGAATTCTTGGGGCGCCTTGGTGGCTAGGTTGATTAAGCGTCCAACTTCGGCTCAGGTCATGATCTTGCAATTCGCGAGTTCGAGCCCTGCATCAGGCTCTATGCTGATGGCTCAGAGCCTGGAGCCTGCTTCGGATTCTGTGTCTCCCTTTCTTTCTGCCCCTCCCCCACTCATGCTCTGTTTCTCTCTCTCTCTCTTTCTCTCAAAAATAAACATTAAAAGAATTTAAATGTAGAATTCTTATAGACACCACTGAGATGGAGTATCCCAACGGGCTTTAAAATAATGTTGGTGTTATGGCACAAGAACAGACACTCAGACCAATGGAACAGAATAGAGAACTCAGAAATGGACCCACAAACGTATGGCCAACTAATCTTTGACAAAGCAGGAAAGAATATCCAATGGAATAAAGACAGTCTCTTCAGCAAGTGGTACTGAGAAAACTGGACAGCGACATGCAGAAGAGTGAACCTGGACCACTTTCTTACACCATACACAAAAAATAAAAAAATGGATGAAAGACCTCAACGTAAGACAGGAAGCCATCAAAATCCTCGAGGAGAAAGCAGGCAAAAACCTCTTTGATCTTGCCCGCAGCAACTTCTTACTCAACATGTCTCCGGAGGCAAGGGAAACAAAAGCAAAAATGAACTATTGGGACCTCATCAAAATAGAAAGCTTTTTTCTGCACAGCAAAGGAAACAATCAGCAAAACTAAAAGGCAACCAACAGAATGGGAGAAGATATTTGCAAATGACATATCAGATAAAGGGTTAGTATCCAAAATCTATAAAGAACTTATCAAATCAACACCCAAAAAACAAATAATCCAGTGAAGAAATGGGCAAAAGACATGAATAGACGCTTCTCCAAGGAAGACATCCAGATGGCCAACCGACACATGAAAAATGCTCAACATCACTCATCATCAGGGAAATACAAATCAAAACCACAATGAGATACCACCTTACACCTGTCAGAATGGCTAACATTAACAACTCAGACAACAACAGATGTTGGTGAGGATGTGGAAAAAGAGGGTCTGTTTTGCATTGTTAGTGGGAATGCAAGCTGGTGCAGCCACTCTGGAAACCAGTATGGAGGTTCCTCAAAAAACTAAAAATAGAACTACCCTACGACCCAGCAATTGCACTACTAGGCATTTATCCACAGGATACAGGTGTGCTGTTTCGAAGGGACACATGCACCCCCATGTTTATAGCAGCACTATCAACAATAGCCTAAGTATGGAAAGAGCCCAAATGTCCATCGATGGATGAATGGATAAAGAAGATGTGGTATATATATATGTGTATATATATATATATATATATATATATATATATACACACACACACACACACACACACACACACACACACACACACAATGGAGTACTACTCGGCAATCAAAAAGAATAAAATCTTGCCATTTGCAACTACGTGGATGGAACTGGAGGGTGTTATGCTAAGTGAAATTAGTCAGTCAGAGAAAGACAAAAATCATATGACTTCACTCATATGAGGACTTTAAGAGACAAAACAGATGAACGTAAGGGAAGGGAAACAAAAATAATATAAACACAGAGAGGACAAAATAAGAGACTCTTAAATACGGAGAACAAACTGAGGGTTACTGGAGGGGTTGTAGGAGGGGGGGATGGGCTAAATTGGGAAGGGGTATTAAGGAATCTACTCCTGAAATCATCGTTTCACCATATGCTAACTAATTTGGATGTAAATTTTAAAAAATAAAAAATAAAATTAAACAAACAAAAAATAATGTTGGTGTTATTACCTAAACCGTGCAAAAACAAGCCTACAAGTTATTCGCCTAATGAACCACTGACTTTCTCTGTGCTACAAGCACCACATCTTATCAAATTTCCTGTTTTGTAACCGGCCCACTTTCCCTAGGAGACTTGAGTTTTCTATCATTTGCTTGTGTGGCCTTTGGCAACTTGTAGATGTGTGCTTAAAAAGAAGTGGTGTTTTCCAAGACGACACAATAGCCTGCTGTTGTAACTTCTGGGATGCAGGAGCAAGTCTGGGAGCTTGAGCTGCTTCCCGCCTATTTCCCAGACACTCGATGTGATCAGCTCTCCCCCATCTTCTCTATCCTCATCGGTGCCACTGCTGCCTGTGATTTTGCCATGTCACATGTGCTGAGCACTTCCCCCAGAGCAGACAGAGCCCGAGATGGGCCGTGAGGCGCTCTGGCGTCTGTATGCTACTTAATAGTACCTCGGGAAACAGGTTGCCTGGGAGTTGAAATGAGGAGCTGAGGTGAGGCTGGTAATTAGTTCATGCCCTTCTGGATGTCCACTGTGAATAAGCGCTCCCATCCATGCATTATAATCATCTGTGCCGTCAGAGCAGATTGAAGGGCGTGTATGGGTTGGTCAGGCTGTATCTTTATCCATACATCTGACAAAAATATAGATGTTTTCACTTACATTTATTTGGTGGGGGATTTTAAGGCATGGTGCACTCAGATTTTAATTCAACTAATAGCTTTACAGCAGCACTGTTCAATAGGAATATACGCAAGCCACATTTGTCATTTAAAATTTTCTAGTTGGTGAATTTAAAAAGTAACATGTAACAGCTACAATTAATTTTAATAGTATTTTTTACTGGGTATATATGCATTGGGTTATGATGTAGCCAAAATAGTATCATTTTGACATGTAAACAATATTTTAAAAAACATTAAAGAGATATTTACCCTTCATTTTTTTATATTAAATCTAAATCTGATGAGTTTTCACAGTCACCTCAAGTGCTAAATTTTAACCAGAAATGCTTGAACTGTATTTAGATTTCATAAAATTTAGTTTAAAAAGTAGATTCATTAGGGCGCTGGGGTGGCTCAGTCAGTTAAGTGTCCGACCTCGGCTCAGGTCATGATCTCACGGTTCGTGAGTTTGAGCCCCACGTCAGGCTCTGTGCTGATAGCTCAAAGCCTGGAGCCTGCTTCAGATTCTGTCTCCCTCTCTCTCTGCCCCTTCCCAGCTTATACTCTGTCTCTCTCTCTCAAAAATAAACATTAAAAAAAAAAAAGTAGATTCATTCACATACCCAAAGTTGTTCCAAACAAAAACTGAATTATTCTTTTAACTTTAGATTTAGATTCAATTAAAAATTCAGCTCTTCAGCTACACTAAATATTTTTCAAGCACTAATAACTGCATGTAGCTAGCAGCTGCCATATTGCCATAGACCCTGAGCACCTACTATGTGCATCACAGCAGGTAAGGCAAGGATGAGTTAGACACAGCCCTTGTTTCCTCTGGCGGGGGGCGGGGGGGTTGGGCAGCCTGTGGATGAGGCACAACGCAAACAGCAACAATGTAAGGCAGGCTACCACACTTGCTAAGGACACAGAAAGGAAGACATTGCAGGGAGAGAAAAAGGCATGCACAAAGGAAGGCTGGGGGCAAAGAGACGATCATGTAGAGATTGGAAATTATGGTTGGACATATGCCTAGGAGGGTAGAAATTAAAGTTTAAAAAGACAGCCTGGGGCAGTTCTGCTGATAGCCTCAAATAGCAGACCAAAGAGTTTGTTCTCAATCCACTGTCAGTGGGGAAAAAAGTTCCTGGTGAGGATGAGTCTTTTGGAAAGATTCACTTGGTATTGATGCAGCAATAGATGGGGGGGGACGGTTTGGTGGCTACAAAACCAATTAGAGGGGCACCTGGGTGGCTCGGTCAGTTAAGCGTCCGACTTCAGCTCAGGTCACCATCTCGCGGTCTGTGAGTTCAAGCCCCGCGTCGGGCTCTGGGCTGATGGCTCAGAGCCTGGAGCCTGCTTCCGATTCTGTGTCCCTCTCTCTCTGTCCTTCCCTCGTTCATACTCTGTCTCTCTCTGTCTCAAAAATAAATAAACGTTAAAAACAAAAAAAATTAAAAAAAAAAATTAGTTACTGAACCAGTCCAAGCAAAATACAATGAAACAATGGGGGAGGTGCTAGGAAAGGAAAGAAAATTCAAAATTTAATAAATATGTACATAAGGATACCAGGACTTGGCAATGTGGCCAGGAATTCAAAGAAAAAGAGGAGTCAGAGAATTCTGTAGCAGCTAAAATAAGGAAGTAGAGATGAAAGACTGGATGGGAAAAGTTATTTCTAATGTATCTGCATATAAATGTTTTAAAAGGAGATTGGAATATGTGTACATATGGGCTGGTAGGGGGCGGGAGGAGACCTTTGGGCAGACATGAAAAGAAATCAAAATCTATTTATAGAATGGCCAAATTAGCAGAATGGGTGACTTTCTAAGAAATAATGTATACTATTCCAACAGTGGGGGCGAGGAGGGAATCTGAGTAAATTAAATTACAGTACCATTTGTTAGAAAGCCATGCAGCTGCAGGGGTGCCTGGGTGGCTCAGTCGGTTAAGCCTCTGACTTCAGCTCAGGTCATGATCTCACAGACCGTGGGTTCGAGCCCTGCGTCATGCTCTGTGCTGACAGCTCAAAGCTTAGAGCCTGCTTCAGATTCTGTGTCTCCTTCTCTGCCCCTCCCCCGCTCACACTCTTTTTCTCTCTCAAAACTTAAAAAATTAAAAAAAAGAGAAAGTTATGCAGCTGTTAAAAATTATGGCTCTTAAATTATATCATAGGATATGGAAAACTGCTTAAGATATACTTTTAAATGAGAACTTTCAGTTTGAATAAAAAGATTCCAATTTTATTTAAAAAAGGTATGCACATTAAAAAAGGATGCCTGGGTGGGTCAGTTGCTTAAGCCTCCAACTCTTGATTTTGGCTCAGGTCATGATCTTGTGATTTGTTAGATAGAGCCCTGCACTGACAGCACAGAACCTACTTGGGATTCTTTCTCTCCCTTTTTCTCTGCCCTCCCTCGCTCTTTCTCTCTCTCTTTCTCTCTCTCTCAAAATAAATAAATAAACTTTTTTTTTTTTTAAGATATGCACCTACATTCTGTATATCACATAAAATGTGTGGAAGGACTCATACTAAGTGGTTAGCAAGCATGGATTTGCTCTGGGGAGTAAGACTGAGGGGGCAAGGGCTTTTGCTCTTTATATTTTGCTACTGCTTGAACTTGCTACAGAGAACATGTTATTTTGAGTTTTAAAAAGGGAGACAGGGTACCTGGGTGGCTCAGTTGGTTGAGCATCCAACTCTTGATTTGGGCTCAGGTTGTGATCCTGGGGTCATGGGATTGAGACCCATGTTGGACTCCACACCGAGTGTGGAGCCTGCTTAAGATTCTCTCTCTCCCTCTCTGTCCCGCTCTCCTGCTCACGCATGCACTCTCTCTCTCTCTCAGAAACAAAACAAAACAAAAACAACAATAAAAAGGTAGACAAAGGTCAAACTATGTATTCGTACATCAAAAAAAAATGACTGAAGGGATTTATCCCAAAAAATTATCTCTGGGCCATTTTAATTTTCTTATTACAAATTTTTTTATATTCTAAAATAAATATGTAATACTTCTATAATTAGAAAAAAGTCATAAAAGGAAATAACCTATAATACCAATGGTACAATCAATTTTAAATCTGTTTGCAAAGCCAAAGGTTACAGGGTTGGGTGTTCTTTAAAGAGGTTTGGATCCAATTTCTTTTACTTCTTTGGGGCTCATGCTTACTTTTATTGCTGCTGAAGTGATTTCCACATTTTTTTTAATGATTTCCATTCAGTGTGGCCAAAAAGGAAAATCGAGGCCAACCACAAGGCAAGCCTTCCTGAGAGGAGACAAAAAGCCTCTGTAACCTGTGGAATGAAAACTTTACCAGGAGAACGTGACTCTTTTGTCATGAATGACTTCAATTGCTGGTGGACAGAAATTTTTAACGAGAACAAAGAGCATCGAAGCGATTTCAGTGCCCTGGTTGTCAATCCAGGCCAAGCACACTAGTAACTTTATATTATAATGATGAGGACAAAGAACAAGGTGTCCCATTCACCGCCAGGCTCCTGCAACCAGAGGGTCCCGGGCCTTTGCAGAACCTTTCACTGCGGTGGAAGGGAGAAGGAACTCTCAAGGAGCACAAAAAGGGCTGTGAGCAAGTAAATCAGCATCAACCATATACATAATGGCAGAGAATGGGTACAGAGATGAAACGATGTCGTCTGATCATTCACCAATGGAAAGATATGCACTAAATCAGGGTCTTTTCTGTCTGATGCTGTTGTTTTTACTGAACAGTTAAGCGCCCAAGGAAATACCAGTTGGGTCTTAAAGACAATTTATAGCTGGGTTGGCCTCATTGCACCTGGCTGTGTTTTGACAGCAGGTTTCGTCAGTTTATAGCATAAATTCTTGTCTACACTATAAGCTGTCACAAACGCAACTAGACCTTGGAAAAAATGTACCGCTTAAAGGCAAATCTCCCTTTCGCCGCACCCCTCCCACTTTTAATGAAAAGCAAAAGCCTCCTGCTGGTGGCACAGCCTCCTTCTCTTCAGGGGAAATCAGGGAACCTCCTGGGACCAAGAGGGTCAGTCCCAGTGTTACAACCCAAGCAGGGTGCGCCTGCTTCTGGGCACCCGATTAAGGACTCTTTCTTTCCTCTTCCCTGAGGGCTAACTGCTGAATACAGCGGCCTTGTTGTTCGGAGCCAGGAAATTTCAGGATTCTGCTCTCTGAGCTCCCCACTCTTCCCAACTGCCAGGCCACGGAAAGAATGTCTGGGCGCCTTGCAACCGCCTGGCCTCGGAGCACAAGGCATGCAGCTTTGGCGAATGCCCTCTGCCCCCATCTAAAACAAGAAGGCAGCGCTTGGCTAGTTGGGATCAGACAATCCTTAACTTTGTTTTTGAGATTTTTCTAGTCGGCAAATGGCCTGGCAATGACTTCGGCAAATGACTTCCACCACCGTGGAAGTCACAGAACCTCATTACAATACCTAGGAGGTGAGAGCACTGGCTCCCGGGACAAGGTATTGCCTTATCCACCCCTGTTTTGTGTTGCTTTTTAGACCTCAGGATTTTATTTTCTGCTCCCAAGGACTGGGCCAAACAAATAACTTTTAACAGGTGCCACGCATCCCCGAACAGAAGGCAATGCGTCCTTTTTAGGAATGAGTTCATGGTGGCTGGTGGCCGACATCCCCCCCGTGGGACAGAAAGGACAAAGATGCAAAGAGAGGATGAAAAGGTAATGGAGAGCAGCCCCTCCTGTTCCTTAATTTCATGGTTCACAGACATTCATTGACATTCAGACACTCCCAAGGGGAAGCTCATATAACCAGCCATGAAACTAGAAACGAGCAAGCTAAGGGGGCTGCTTGCCTGGACCCAGGGCAGAGTTTCTCACAGCCATGGGGGTCCACTCCCAGACACTAGGGCCCACTGTGATGGGTCTGCAGCTGCTCGGGGGACCAGCCCAGATTGGGAAGCTCCAGGCCTGCAGAGTCCTTTGACCAGCCCCACGCAGGATGCCTCCCTCGACTTCCCAGGGCCCATGCTCTAGTGAGGGTCAGCACTCGGGGGCTGCCCTTCAGGCTCCAGGAAGCACAGGACCTGGGAAGAGTGGAGAGAGAGGAGGCCTCAAGCCAGGTAGTTCCAGTGGAGCTGGGGCTGGATGGGAACATCTCTCCCACAGAGGTGCCCATGGGCCGAAAGAGGAGGAGACAGCAGAACCTTCAGGAGGGGCAGGTCCTGGTCCCTAAGACAGAGAGATGAATCTAAATAGCGCATGCAGATAGGACCAGCTTGAGGCAGGGATGCAGAGCCAGAGGAGGAAGCTGAGGGGCTAGCTGCACCGGGGAAATGATGGGGAATGAGGGCACAACAGGTCAGAGGAGAGCTGCAGGCGAGCCGGCTCACTCATTCATCCGGCTGTGTCCAAAGAGCAGAGCTGGAGGCCACCTGCTCAATCCACTGGTAGCCTCGAAGTGCTGCCTGGTGACAGCACCCAAAACATACACCACACTTTGCAAGATCTCATTTAACACACCGCTCAAGGTCAACCAGGCGCCCTCCTACAGCACCACTTGAGGCAGAGGCCAGAGACACACGTCATGATGGCAGGCTGACAAGGGTGGGAGACTGTCATTTTCCCGACTCAGGGATACTCCAACTCAGCCAGATGATTAATTTTATATTTACACACATAAGTAAATCACTGTCCTAAGCAATACACCAAGCAGCAAGCTTTACTATCCTCCACAGACTCTCCTGAGCAGCAATGTTGGGCGCACCTGGGGTATTCCAGAACTCTCAAGCCAGTCTCGGAAGATGTTCTCCACAGACAACTCAAGCCTTTAAAAATAAAATGAAAAGGAAAGGATTAAAAAGGTACAGAGCACTTATTACATAGCACATTTCTATGGTACCTCACAGCATCCGTCTTCCAGAGAGGTAGCTGCTCTCTGGAGAAAGCAACTCTGTCCCAGGTTAAAGTGCAGGGGGGGGACCCAGCCACACTCAGGACAGCTTCAGTCAATAGGAAGGTGCACCATGAAATCTAAACATCAGAGGCACACCATCATAGGTGCTCTCAATGCCTTGGCAGGAACTGTTTGGTTGGGAGTACCAATTCACGGACAATAGGGCATGTCCACAGGACACATCAGGCGTGACCGCTTCCCCCAGAGCTGGCGGCACAGTGAAATCCGAATGCTGTAGCACTTAGTACACCAAAGTGACATTTGAACTTTATCGTGACGAGGGGCTGTGACAGGCATAAATGGTGCAATTCACCGTCAGAGCACAGACGGGCTTGGCTGCAAGAGTGCACACAGTTTCCATGCCTCTGTTTTAAGCAGGCCCACATTGCTTGTTAAGTCTGACCCAAAGTCAGCTGAAATTCTTTTTTTTTTTTTTACGTTTATTCATTTTTCAGAGATGGAGAGAGAAAGAGAATGAGCAAGGGAGGAGCAGAGAGAGAGGGAGACACAGAATCTGAAACAGGCTCCAGGCTCCAAGCTGTCAGCACAGAGCCCGACATGGGGCTTGAACTCACGGACTGTGAGATCATGACCTGAGCTGAAATCAGACGCTCAACCGACTGAGCCCTACCCAGGCGCCCCAGCTGAAATTCTTTTGGTTTCAGGTCCTGCTGATTTGAATACTCCTTAAATTTGTGAAATATCCAGTATATTTAGGGTCAAGAGACCTTAGGTTGTGTCTTCCTGTCTTCCTGGGCTAATGATGTTTAAAGCAACCCCAGCTCACTTCTAGATAACTCCCACTCATGCCCCGTATCTCTGCTCGCAGAGGCCTTTCCCAAGCCCTCTCCCAGGCTGTGTATGACACCCACTGTGCTCCCTGTCCCCTGCACCACAGCATTCATCAGTTTGTAACTGTCATTTATTTAACCACTTGCCCTTTACCTGTCCCCTCGCTGGGTTGAAGCTCTCTGAGATCAGGGTCTAATGTCTGTTTTACTCACTTCTCTAAATCCAGAACGGAGACCAGTTCCTGGTGTAAGACGATTCCCACTGGTATTTTTTATTGGAATGAGTGAAAACACATTTCACAGTGGACTCAATAAAAAATATTCCCTTTTAATTTAAAAATTACCTTTCCCAGTAAGAGATTCCCAAGGTGTTAGGCTCCAAAACGTTAAAAAACTGTATATATATAGAATATCCCTTTCCACCCTCCCTTTAGGGGTTACAGAGAAGCTGTGGAAAGATACAGTGCTGTCTGCATTGTGAAGGTACTGAAGGCCGGAGCTCCTTTCACCTCCCAGGCTGGGAAGTGGTGGGAAGGGGAGGAGGGAAAAGTGGGTGGGGGTGGGGAAGAGGGGGCTGGGCTGATATTTTCACTTCTTTTTTCTTCCCCAGTGAAAAGCAAGTCGCTGGGTGCCTTGGTCTTCCCGGGGCCAGGGCAAAAGCCAAGGTTGCCAAAGGGCTCAGCTGTTGGTATTTCCAAACAAAACAGGGGGCAAGAGGGACTACACAGACAAAGCGATTTGGATTCATTTTCAAGGTGATGTCCATCTGTGAGATGAACAGCAGGGGAAGGGGAGAGGCCAGCGGTGGAGAAGGGGAGAGTGACGACCTCCCAAGGCTGCTCACCCTGGGCTCATCCAGGTTCCCAGACTCAGTGGAATTATTGGATGTGCCTCGTGTGCAGGTACCACCGGGTGCCACTGTCCCCGAGCCTTGCCCCACCTCTTTGTGGCCAGTTAGCAGCATCAATCCAGGTGTGAGTGGCCAAGCTCCCCCTCATGACCAGGAGAGTGTAGAGACGTGTGTGCATGCACGTGTGCACTCATGTGCCTGTGTGTGTGTGTGCAGCACGTGGCGCAGGGGTGGGTGGATGACTGGAAGAGAGGAGGTGGCTCCCAGAACACCTTAAATCCAGGTCACTGTTCCTTTTTGAGCTTGGTTGGTGGCACGGAGCAGTGCTGGAAATGCCCTGTAACAGGCCTGATTGATCTGCTAGGGAGAGTAGGCAGGGCTGAAGGGGCCTCTTGGAGAAGTATCTGAGGAAACTCAAAGTGGTCTTATTTTCTAAGGAAATGTGAGGGGCTGCAAAGGCAGAGACTGTATAATTTCCACTGAAGACAAGGTGCTCCATGCAAGGCCTGCTCGTTTGGAACAAATGCAGACCATCCCCACCTTGTCTGGCACTCAGGAGGGCGGGTCATTTGGTGGTGCTGGGTTCCTGCCCTGGGGCCTCAACAGCTGTGGGGGGGATCTGCTGGTGCTCTAAGTTGTCTGTCCTGATTGAGAGGCATGCCTGCTTTCTTCCTGTCCTTCCTTCCCAGAAGCTTTGCTGAAGCTTCTCCTAAGCAGCCCATTCATCTGTTTCCTTTCCTGGGTCTGGAGCCCTGGGGCCAAAATCTCCTGTCGCCATCCTTCCAGCGAACTCAGGAAAGCCAAAGCAAGAGGCTCACTCTGACCTGAGCTCTGTTGTGCTGTGGCATTCTAGAAAAACAGGCATTCTTAAACCTTGCACAACTTGAGAGGAAGACAGGGAATTTAGAAAGGATTTAGACAAGAGTGGCAGTGAGGATCAAAGGGCCGAATGCATTGGATCCGCAAGGGAGGTCAAGGGAACTGGGATTAAATGTCCTGAAGAAGAGAAGTCTGGGAGTGACTTCATGGCCATTTTTGAGTGATTTTACAAAAGATGGCGAACAGCTGTTGTGCCTCCCCGTGGAGGAGTAAGAGCACGGACATAAATTTCCTTCAGGGAATTTTAGCTTAAAAACACGTTGTTAGGGGTGGCATGGGGAGGGGCTGAGGAGTTGAGTCCTGGAATGCTACTGAGCAAGGCCCAGTCTTCACCAGAGAAAACTGAAGAACAGGCAGTGCCTCCTGCCTGCGGGCGTTCGTTCCCTGCATAGATCTATAGGGCACAGGGTTCTGGGGAAGGCTCAGATCGGAAACCCTGGGGCCTGTCTGGTAGGGACACACAACAGACATAGTCACCGTGCTGCCAGGGCCTGTGCGGAGAGGTGGGACTATGTGTGGAAGGGGCACCGGCTGCATCAGGTGTGGCAGCTAGAAGGACAGTGGGAGGTGTGTTAGGGGAGCCTTTTTTTTGAAGCTTATTTATTTATATTGAGAGACAGAGTATGCTCATGCAAGCAGGCTGCTGGCAGAGAGAGAGGGAAAGAGAGAGTCCCAAGCAGGCTCTGTGCTGTCAGTGCAGAGCCCTACACGGGGCTCGATCCCATAAACCGTGAGATCATGACGAAATCAAGAGTTTGATTTAACTGACTGTACCACTCAGGCATGCCAGGAGTCTTCTTAAAGGAAGCAAAGCTTGGACCACGTCATGGAGGAAGGCTGTGCTATACCCAGTGATGGAGCAGGACCAGTAAAAGAGAAGGAAAGTGCATGCAGGTAGAGGGAGCTGAAGCAGGAAAGCGCAAAGCCATGGTCACCTGGGCTGGCACACGGAATGAGGTGAGGGAAGAAAAGGGGTAACCTGTGAGAACGCTGAAACCCTGTCCCTGGGCCTGGGCTTCATCAAAGAGGCACTGAATATGGCTGCAGAATGACACAAACAAAATGGAGTCAAGGAAGAGCACCTGAGGGAAAAGAGGCTGGAGGCAGAGAGACTGAAGTGGAGGCTGTGAATGTGTTCACATGAGAGGCTATGTGAAGAGGATTAGACAGACGTGGTGTGCTGGGGATGGATGTGGAGGGTGGCACTGGATGAGTGAGAGACCATGTGCAGACACTGGGCCCCATCACTCTCTGCAGGATGATTCCCCATGGAATGAATCTACATGCTGGTGAACAATTTGTGCTACGGTCTACAACCTGAACAACGGACCAGGCCAACTGTGTGGGTTATTCCGTTGGAAAGTATTAAGGCAAATTTTGCTTTGCCATATTTAGTATTTGCACACACAGGTACTACTATACCATGGCACCAAAACAAAGCAAATAAGAACTCCTCTGTCCACTATCAAGTAAAGGCATAAAAGCAGCAGCTACTATTTATTGAACACCTACTATGTACCAGGCACTGTAGCGAAAATCTCATTTACACTTTACAACATTTGTGCAAGACCAATACTATTATCCCCATCTCAGAGATGAGCAAATACAAATTCCAAGAAGTTAAGGGATTTATCCAAGGCCACACAGATGGTACTTGAAGAGCTGGGATCCAAGTCTATGCTGCCTGGCTACAAAGCCCCCGCTTTTCTTTCTATGCTGAACCTAGGCATCGTGATATGTTGGTTGTGACTTTTGGTGCAGGCAAATCTGTGGAAAAGAAGGGCCTGTGCTTGTTCCAAACACTGCTGCCTTCTTGCTCATGTCTCTCCTGCTGAAGGTGGCCTGGCCCCTGCTGTAGTCGCCCTGTTTGTCTGCCCTTCGATTTCAGTTCTGAAGAGATGGAGAGACCCTTAGGAGGGGCAAAAGTGTGAGGGCAGAAGAGTTCATTGTTCAGCTGCATCCAGGGGCAAAAGACACTCTTCCTTGAATGAAAAGAACATGTGTTTTCAGATCACTTTCCTTTGGAAAGGTTCAAAGCATCTTATAACCATTATCACTTCATTCTTCATAATATCCTTGTGAAGTGGGTGTCAATTGTTGTGTGTGGCTTCTAGCAGATGGAGAAACTGCAGCATGAGAAGACTGGCCAAAGTTGGGCCAAAGAAAAGACCCAGGTTTCTCGACTCCCAGTGCCATGCAGATGTCAAACTGCACTGATGCCTATTTGGGAATTGCTAATGGGGAATGGGACGCTGAACTACGAGAGGAAGATAAAAGCAGTAACTGCAGCTGCTAAAAAAAACCCATTATTTTTTTAAGGTACTAGAAGTGGCTTTACCTCCCAAAGAAGTTATAAGGGATGTGTGATTAATGCCTACTTTTTTTTAAGGAGGCTCACTGCCCAACATGGGGCTTGAACTCACAACCCCAAGATCAAGAGATCTACTGACTGAGCCAGCCAGGTGCCCCAATAATGCTTCATTTGCAAGGAAGAAATGGACTGCATGTTTGGAGGGAAAAAGTGACAATTATGTAGTTTTTGCTGTTTTGTCACAATTATTGAGGTGACAGTGCCGGTGAATTTTTAGGTCTGGATTTGGATATACAGCCATGGTAAAGCAAAAGTTGGCTTTTTCAAATCAAGACGCTCAGAGTCTAAGCCAGTGGTGAATGTTTTCCCTCTGAGATCATGTGGCTTAAAGCATCACAACAACAAGCAGAAGCAATTCCACTTCGGTGGGACCCAGGACTTACAGGAAATTACTCTTCTGCATGTCTGATCACTATGGAAATTGATTTTATACAGATAGCTAAAAGTACACAGGCCCACGATGCATGCCCCCATATTTGTACTAGCGAGCAGTACTTCTGCCTCATTACCCAGGCCTCCTGGATATCTGGAACAGCACGTTGTTTCACCCTCCGGCTGGGAGAGTTCCCTCTCTGTACTCCTACATCCTGTAAGGCAACTCTGCATTTCAGGCGTCTGTCTCCAGTCCCTCTGAGCTATAAATGTGGTCACACATAGTTAACACGGCAGGGGAAAGAATATGCTGGACGCCCTGGCATAATGCTGGCTAGAGAAATAAGCTGTGTTTAAAGCTGAGAAAGTTTAAAGGCAATGGCTCTTCTCTCTGTGAGGTTAACATGCATAGAAATAGACCCAGGCTTGTGTGAAAATGGTATTGCGCTTGTGGTATTGCTTGTTCAGTTGATATCTGAGGGCGGAGTGACGAGGCTGGGTGGGCTGACCATCAGCTGTTTCTGCCACTTGTGCCTCTCAGCTTGTTGCTGACCAGAAGAGATGTCTTTATCACTCTGGCTCCCACCTGCAGCCTCTTGAGGTTCCAAAGATCACACACTCTCCATATCTCTAAAGGAAAGCACAACTTGCGCAACTTTCTAAAGCCCCTTGCAACTTTCACGTGAACTAAACTGCAGATGGGACAGACTTTGGAAGTGCAGGTACGAGATGCACTCAAGCACTGGGACCCTCAGTGCTCTGGTCTAAAATGGAAATGCCCTTGTTTGGCACATGACTGACATTCTGCATGGATTTTCAAATTTTAGTAATTTATGTTCTGGTTTTTAAAATTTTTTTACTTTAGAGAGACAGGGAGCGTGAGCAGGACAGAGGGGCAGAGGGAGAGAATCCCAAGAAGGCTCCACATTGTCCGCACAGAGCCCAATGCAGGGCTCAGTTCCGCAAACCTGGGATCATGACCTGAGCTGAAGTCAAGAGTTGGATGCCCAACCAATGGAACCACCCAGGTACCCCGATAATTTGTCTTTAAGTTTTCTCTCTACAGTAGATACAAATAGTGTGCATCTCAGAACCGTGCACATGGTTACTTGTTTCTTGATCAAAAGGAGTCATTTGTGCTCGGGTAGATAATGAAGATTGCTGAAGTCACATTTATAAGCAAGTACTCCCTAGCTCTGTCGGGGAGGAAGGGTAGTGAATTAAACCAAACATAGGAACATGCACACACAGACATAATAATTGATGAGACCCACTGTTGATACGGCTGCAGTATCAGGTGGGCAGGGTGCTCTTGTATCAGGGCTGGTTGGCACCTAGGATCCGTTTGGATTTCCTTCTAAGCCCTTTCAGCTTTTTCTTCCCTTGGTCTCATAAAACATTAGCATTTAAACAGAAATCTCACGTTGAAGATGTGTGAAACACAGCTCCTCACCTTCCTCCCTCCACCTTCAAGTCCTCTCCCTTTCACTCCCTCTGCCCCATACTGGTTCCTGAGACAAATCTCCCCTCCCTGAGCTATGTTTCCAGCGCTACCTCAGAGAATAACTGAGTGGCCAAGAAAGGTAGGTCAGGTCGTGCTGGACTCCTCCCTATAACTTCCAAAAACAACCAACCAAGTCTTACCTGTGGCCCCTCTGGAATATCCCTCAGATCTGCTCATTATTCTCAAACCCTCCTGCCACAACCCCTGCTGGGTTCCAGCTCTAGATCTTGCTGGGTGAACAGCTGTCTTGGTTTCTCATTGGTGGACTTCCAGTCCCTCCCACCCACATCTATCTTCCACAGTAACCCCCCCCCCGCCCCCCTCCCCCCAGTATCTTTCAAACCTGCTGATGGCACTCTCCTACTTTAAACCTTCAGAGGTACTTCCTTGCCTCCAGGCTTGAGGCTAGGACATGGGGGACCTTTCCCTGTATACCGAGGAGTCTGAAACTCCCAGGAGCACTCCCAGGAGTCACAATGATCTGTTTCACGTGTATCTTCAGCAGTGGATTAGGAGATCCCTGCGGGCTGGGCATGGAATCTATTCCTTCCCGTCCCCTAGTGTCCAGCCTTTATATAAAGCCTGGTATGGGAGGTGCTCAATAGATAATGTTAAATTAATCAAAGCAAAAGAACAATGCAAAAGCACTATGACACACAGGATGCTGGCTCCTGAACACTAACTGGTCTAATCTGAAGAACCTTGTCCCGATCAGAATGGCTCACGTGCCTAACAGATGTGCCCAGGGATCAGTTTGCAGCAGAGCCACAGATTAGAAGCTCTGGGGGTAGGTGTGGGGCCTTCGGAGACCCAGATAAAATTGGTACAATATGCTGCATAGGTAAAAGGGCAAACGGTCTGTTTTAATAGCTGAATTAGATTCTCAGTTTAGTTAGCAGGAAAGAAGATGTTTGAGTCTCAAAAACTATTCTGGTATACTTGCTGAAACAGATTCCTTGTAGGGAGGAAATGATGTTAACTTTTAGGGGGATTTTCACAAAGAAGCTTAAACCTGCTAGCCAAAACATGATCCTAACTGGGAGAGGCATCCTCTCCTATGGTGAAGGTTGCTGGTCGGTGGCCACTATCAAACAGACGGGGCTCTTCCACAATCACAACAAAAGTCTCTTTGTGGGTCCAACAGAATGTCCCTCAATAAATATTCACAATGATAAAATCCAGGTCCCCTGGAGCCAGAGGGCTCAGGGCCATCCAAATGAACTTCATAACCTTAGTAGCAAGAGGATGAAAAGAAAGACCTCCCAAACCAAAAATGCACTTTGTTGCTTCCATGAAATTTGCTGTATTTGTGCCCTAAGAGGTTCTTCTGAAACAATGTATAGTAACAGACTTCGGTAACAGCAATATACCATTTCTATTAATTTTCTTTTCTTTTTTTTCTTGCATTAGCTTCTAAGGAAACTGCTTAATTCTACCAGAGGGCATGAAAACTTATTTCAGGGAGGTACAGAAAAAAAGAAAAGAAAAAAAAAAAATATATATGTATATATATATATATATATATATATATATATATATATATATATACACACTGTTGTTCTTGACCTTAGGAATAATGGCCACATCTGATGTGATTTTTGCATAAAGAAAACCCTTATCTCTGCTTTAAAAGAAAGGATTGTAAATCTGAAACATTTTAGACTTTCCAAAACAAACCACACTTCCTTCAGGAGCAGCCTCGTGAAAAGCTAATTATCTTGGCCAATTACTAAGCTCCATGCAATCTCCCCGTATAAGATTTCCTACAGCATCAAAAGGCATGAACATGAAGAGGCAGAAATAAAGGAATTTATCAAATAATAGAGGTATGTTCATTCTGTATGGTGCACTGGTTTGCTTTATGTGTGTGTATTCACATCTAATTTTATTTTATTTTTAAAGTTTATTTATTTTGAGAGAGAGAGAGAGTGAGTTAGTAGGGGAGGGGCAGAGAGAGAGAGTGAGACAGAGAATCCCAAGCAGGCCCTGCACTAACAGCACGGAGCCCAATGCGGGGCTCAAACCCACAAACCGCACTATCATGACCTGAGCCAAAACCAAGAGTCAGGCGCTTAACCAAATAAGCCACCCAGGCACCCCCACATCTAATTTTTAAAAGTAAGTGGCTAATTGGAATTAGAAGTAGAATTGGAATTGGAGTTAGAATGTGAAAGATGGGAGTTAAGACAAAAGGGCAGGCAAAAATCTGAAAGATGGGAGTTAAGACAAAAGGGCAGGCAAAAATCTAACACTTAGAAAAAAATCTTCATGTCTTCACAGCCCCTGGAAACTCCCCTGAACCTATATGTCATCTTCTGGTGGCATAAACACTGCCACCTTCCCTTTAAGACATTCATCTGGACTGCCTGTAAGACTGGCCCACCTACATGGAAGATGACCTTGTGTGGGTCCAAGTAGTGTCTGTGTGAAAGAATTCATTTCCACATTTGGAGACCCAGTGTGAGCATAAAAACATAGTTAAATCTGTGGGTCAGAAACGAGAGGAACATTGGCTCCGCTTCAAAGAAATGTTTGATTTCTCAAGATGCCCTCCTTTAAGGTTAAATACCAATTTTGCTATTAGAAATTATGTTTCAGGGTATTCACTTTTACTGTCTAAATGAAGACGGGAAATTAGAAGGAGAGGGTTGGAATGAACCTAGTCTAAACTTTGATGTAGGTCCTAAACCTCCTCCTCCTGTACGTGGTCAGCTCCTCGTGCCTCAGTCCTCTTACTGGTAAAATAGGGGCAGGCATGTAATGCACCAAACGGTGTTGGATGGAAGGTTAACTGAGTGTCTGCATATAGAAACCTTCCAATGAGTGCTGGCTCACAATAACCACTATGATGGGGCGCCTGGGTGGCTCAGCCAGTTGAGCATCCGACTCTTGATTTTGGCTCTGGTAGTGATCTCATGGTTGTGGGATTGAGCCCCATGTTGAGCTCTGTGCTGAGCATGGAGCCTGCTTAAGATTCTCTCTCTCCCTCTCTCTGCCCCACTCCCCTGCTTGCTCTTTCTCTGTCTAAAACAAAATTAAAAAAATAAAACGATAACCATTATGATGATGGTGGTGGTGGTGGAGGACTGTAATGAGGATTAAATGACTTACTGTATATAGATCCTATATACAGTGACTGATGCACAGAACATGACTATTGTTTTAACTGTATCAATCATTGATTGAGCACCTACTTTTCACAGGTATTATATCCTTTAATCCTCCCAAGGGTGAAAAACTGAAATTTGGAGGCATGAAGTAACGTGCTCTGAATCTCAGAGCTAGGAAGGAGCCACAGTGATGTAAGAACCTACCTAGGAGAACTTGACTTCAAATCCCAGGCTCTTATTACTACACTATGCTTTTACCTTCAATTAAACAGTATTTCCTTATATTAAGCTACATTAACTAGAGAACCCTAACCTAGAACTCTCCTCTCCTCCATTCTTTTTCACAGTAACTAAGGCCACAAAGTGTCCTTGGCTTGCCTCTTACACTACTTTCAGGGCTCATCTATTCTGGGCCCTCCCAAGGCTGCATGCCCTAACTCCCAACACCCACCTGGGCCTCACTCTCGGTCTGGTTGACTGTCCTGGGACTCCCTCCGCCTGGGAGGGAGTTAGTTAAGGGAGGAAGATTGAATTTTCTAGATTGTAACAAGCCAAACAATGGCAGGATCCTTTTTTAACATTAAAAGTAAAACCGGGCTCTTAATTCCTAAATTGGTCCTCACCTTTTCTCTTCTGGGATGTTCTCCAACAGCATTTGAAGGAAATCCTGGAATAAGAAAAAAGCAAACCATTAAAGATGTCCATCAATAAATAACTCTGTCCGGAATCATGCCAGAGACCGGGTGCTCCCAGCTGCTGACAGCTTACCTGGTAGGGAAGCCAGGCCTATGTTGACTTATTATATGATATATTGTATTTATTAATTTACCAGGGCTTCAATCCAATCAGTTAAAGAGATTTGTTTTGTAAAACCCACAAACAAATTGAAAAATGTACTGTTTGTTATTTTGACCTAACCCACCAATTTATTTTATTTCATGTTTAACTATTTTCAAAAGGCACCATCCTCTCTCTACTCAACCACATTCTCGTCATGAGCTTTCCCTAGAGATCCTGTTACAACTGGACAATCACAAGGCCAAGGGGCTAGTGACTAACTTGCAACATTCTTGCATTACTCTAAGGAAAGATAAAGACAGGCACCTGGCTCCCTCAGTTGGTGGAGCATGTGACTTTTGATCTCAAGGTTGTGAGTTCGAGACCCACGTTGGGTATAAAGATTACTTAAAAAAAAAAAAAAAAGATGAAGACAAAAATCAAGACAATTAATACCCCAGTGGAGGAACAAAGATGTCACAATTACAAAATGGTTCATGGGCCCATGCCTCCACAGCCTCTTCCATGCCGCTGTGAAATCCTCAATTATTTCACATTTAGGATCTTTCACTAATAGATTTTTCTAAACTAAAGGTATGACTTAAGACACGCCCATTTTTCCCTTTATGATGGAAAATTTCAAACACACTCGAAAGTAGAGAAGAGTATAATTAACCTTCATGTACCCATCAACCCACGGCCAATCCGCCTTAACCTCTTACCTGCCTCCTGTATTATTCAGAAGTGAATCCCAAATGTTACACAATTGCATCAATCAATGTTTCAATAAATTATCTCTAAAAGATAAGGACTCTTTAAAAAAAAAAAATAGCCATGGGGTGCCTAGGTGGCTCAGTCGGTTGAGCGTCCGACTTCAGCTCAGGTCATGATCTCACAGCTCATGAGTTCAAGCCCCGCGTCGGGCTCTGTGCTGACAGCTCAGAGCCTGGAGCCTGCTTCTGCTTCTGTGTCTCCCTCTCTCTCTGCCCCTAACCCATTCGCATTCTGTCTCTGTCTCTGTCAAAAATAAACAAACATTAAAAAAAAAAAATAGCCATGGGGCACCTGAGTGTCAGTCCGTTAAGTGGCCAACTCTTGATCTTGGCTCAGGTCATGATCTCACAACCCATGGGATGAAGCCCCTCGTCAGGCTCCTCGCTGATAGCACGGAGCCTGTCTGGGATTCTCTACCCCTTTCTGACCTTCCCTTGCTCTCAGGCAGGAGCTCGCTTTCTCTCTCTCTCCCTCTCTCTCTCTCAAAATAAACACACATTAAAAAAATAAAAATAAAAACATAATCACAATATCATAGGCCTAAAAATTTCACATATAAATGTTCAAAGTTACATTTATATTTAATTGGCACCTTAAGTACTGTGACCAATCTTTTCAGCCCATCTAATTCTAGAATCTCGATTTGGTCTCAACTAGGTTTGTCAGATAAAATACAGGATGATCGGGGCGCCTGGGTGGCGCAGTCGGTTAAGCGTCCGACTTCAACCAGGTCACGATCTCGCGGTCCGTGAGTTCGAGCCCCGCGTCAGGCTCTGGGCTGGCGGCTCAGAGCCTGGAGCCTGTTTCCGATTCTGTGTCTCCCTCTCTCTCTGCCCCTTCCCCCGTTCATGCTCTGTCTCTCTCTGTCCCAAAAATAAATAAACGTTGAAAAAAAAAAAAATTAAAAAAAAAAAAATACAGGATGATCAGTTAGATTGGGGGCATACTTACACTAAAAAATTATTTGCTGTTTATCTGAAATTTGAATGTAAGTGGATGTTATGCATTTTTATTTGCTGAGTGACCCCAGACTAGTGTTAACCCTAAGTTATTTTCAGGGTTTGATAATATTCATTTTGGATAAATGTAGAACATGAAAGAGAGAAGATGAATATTAAAGTTTCTAGGGACTTGATATTGAACAATAAACAAGGTCTACGCATGAAGTTTTTCTTTTAATAAATTGAAAACAATCTTTTAAAACAGGTCCTTTAAAGAGGGACCTGTGTGTGAGTCCAACTGATCAAATAAGACACTACCAAATGACTCTCTTCAGAAAGAAGCCCCACCCTCTGCCCCAGCCCCAAGAACCAAGTCTTCAGATCCAGGGTCAGCTCGGGGCTCTGATGAGATCCATCTAAGTCATGGTGCAAGATGGAAGCAGCACTGACTTTCATATTACAAACAGATGGAACTGCAGAGGAATGGAAATCTGCAAACAATTTGTATGACAAGGTGTTCTCTCTCCATCATGGCACCAAGCATAGCCGCCATCCCTTTCTGTGTTTACAGGTGGTTAAGGCCATTTCTTCCACAGGCAAAGTCTCTCTAGTTGGAATACTAATGAAAGGTTTATTTCTCCTAACCTCCCTTCTCCTTCCAAGTTATTATTTGTCTACTGCTGCTTCACCTACAATAAATGATACAAAGAGCAACAAAACTAATTTTTAAAAAAATGTATTGTGTATGGGGCGCCTGGGTGGCGCAGTCGGTTAAGCGTCTGACTTCAGCCAGGTCACGATCTCGCGGTCTGTGGGTTCGAGCCCCGCGTCGGGCTCTGGGCTGATGGCTCGGAGCCTGGAGCTTGTTTCCGATTCTGTGTCTCCCTCTCTCTCTGCCCCTCCCCCGTTCATGCTCTGTCTCTCTCTGTCCCAAAAATAAATAAAAAACGTTGAAAAAAAAAAATTAAAAAAAAAAAATGTATTGTGTAGTCAGAATGGAAAAGGACAACTCCAAACAGAATAATGCCTCACATCTAAAGTCCTTCCTAGCACCTTCAGTAGATATATGGAGAAAAAAGAGGAAATGAGTAATATCTAAAATGTGAGGAATTATTATTTAAACATTTTTTTAATGTATATTTATTTTTGAGAGAGAGAGACAGAGTGTGAGTGGGGGAAGAGCAGAGAGAGAGGAAGACACAGACTCTGAAGCAGGCTCTAGGCTCTGAGCTGTCAGCACAGAGCCCGATGCGGGGCTCGAACTCATGAACTGTGAGATCATTGCCTGAGCTGAAGTTGGACACTTACCGACTGAACCACCCAGGTGCCCCTGTGAGGAATTATTTTTGTTTGAGGTTCTTAAAGTCATTATTTTTATAATTTAATTTTTTTTAATGTTTATTTATTTTTGAGAGAGAGAGAGAGAGAGAGAGAGAGAGAGAGAGAGAACAAGCAGGGAAGGGGCAGAGAGAGAGGGAGACACAGAATCCCAAGCAGGCTCCGAGCTGTCAGTACAGAGCCCAATGCAGGCTCTAACCTGTGAACCATGAGATCATGGCCTAAGCCAAAGTTTTATAATTTAAATAATTATTTTGTAAAAAAGTTAATTTAGAAATTAATTTGTCACAATCTGGTATACTGATTACTTTGCAAATATTTCTTTCATTGGCCTACTGATAGTATTCTTGCTTCTTAAAAATCTGAGTGCTGAGGCATGCATGGGTGGCTCAGGCAGTTAAGCATCAGACTTCAGCTCAGATCATGATCTCACAGCTTGTGGTTTCAAGTCCCACGTCGGGCTCTGTGCTGACAGCTCAGAGCCTGGAGCCTGCTTTGTATTCTGTGTCTCCCTCTGTCTCTCTTCCCCTCTCCTACTCATACTCTGTCTCTCTCTCAAAAATAAATAAACATTAAAAAAATTGTTTTAATCTGAGTGCCATAATTATAATTTACTAAGTTTGCTTCATCATCTCCTTATAGTCCATACTGACTCATCCCATATTCATTCAGTAATTTATGCTCAATTATATAGGAGAGAAAGTGACGTTAACTCAATGACAAGGAGGAGAATTTAACTGCAGGAGAAGCAGGTAATTCAGAGTTAACTTTAATTCTTCCCTTTTGCATTTTTCAATCACAATTGGATCTTTCTTTATAGGACTACAGAACACAATGTTCCAGAATTTTGTGTGAATATAGGAAAAGTATAGGAGGTCTCCAAGAAACCTTGCTTCATTTTTGAGAAAGCAGGTCGTCATCTGCCTCATCCTGCCTCAGGGTTGAGACCTGCAGGTCACATGGCAGCTGGCTGGCGGCTTCCAACCAATGCTGGGGACAACAGGTCTAGAGGATCACGATGGATCACAAAACCCCAACACCTCGAGCATCTCTAAGTCATGGTGCCTGTATTCCCATGGGCTGTGTGAATGCCATCCACAGTGCTAGATCCATCCAATCCAAAGACATTCTTGGCCCCATTGCTGTATCAATGGAATCAACCCTGCTGGTCCTTCTTACTCCTTTTATAGACCTAATCATTAACCACAATCTGCTAGCTTTCCTGGCTCTTTTTGGAAATTGGCATATACCCCAGAGTGGACTCATGACAGAAGCTTTCCCCCTCTTCTCACAACAGGAGAACATAAAAGGAAAAATGTCTCCTATGGTTATTCTTTCCTTCACTACCTCTTTTCAATTCTTCCATCCAGCTTCTTTCTTCCCTTCAACATGTTGGCTGAATTTTAAGTTACAAATCTTAACTGGACAAGGAGGACTTTCCTTAAAGCCTGATTCTAGGATCATTGACAAAGTTAGCTAGCAACAAATGCCAGAGTCCCAGTTTGTCACCTCTACAGTATGCCTGAAAAAAAGATTAAAACCAAAGGCAAACCAAACCAAACTCAAAGCCCAAAACCCCTGTTGTTTTGACAGTGGGCTAGGATAAACTTTTATCTGGATCCTTGGAAATTGTTACAAGCCCTCACCCCAATCAAAAAATACATTCCTTGTGAATATTTTGTCATTTCCTACTGTCATAAGAATCTGTATTCCTGCTCTTGTAATAACCTATATAATCAGGTCAGTCCCAGATAGCTTAGTTTGATTAATACCTAATAACAGTGAATTAGGCATGATTAAAAAAAAAATACACTAATGTTTGGCACAAGGCTAATTTGGTAATTTCTTTTTTTTTTTTTTTAATCCGGGTAAAAATATTCAATAAAAAGCAGGTACACATATATTCTACCAGACAAACTGACAATGGCTTGATAATTGCACAGGACTAGTGATTTCTTTCAGATGTTTTATGAATAATTACCATGGTCATGGGGAGAGGGAGGTAGGAGAGGCAAAACAAATAACCAAATAATTTAAGCAAGGACAGGGTTGGCAGGGTAAGAACTGAGAAATGAACTGGTCAGCAAGAAGTCATTGTTAACATGTAGTGGGGACTGGGAAGATGGTAAAACCATAAAATATTGGACAGGTGGGGTTTCATAAGGGATATGATTAAGAAGTAAATTGGAAAAAGAAGAAATTGAAGGACTTCTTTTTTTAAATTTTTTAAAATGTTTTTATTTGTTTTTGAGACAGAGAGAGACAGAGCATGAACGGGGGAGGGGCAGAGAGAGAGGGAGACACAGAATCCGAAGCAGGCTCCAGGCTCCGAGCTGTCAGCACAGAGCGCGATGCGGGGCTCGAACTCACAGAGGGCAATATCATGACCTGAGCCGAAGCCAGATGCTTTACCGACTGAGCCACCCAGGTACCCCTGAAGGACTTCTGAGCAAAGAACCTGGATCACAGCCTTACTCATCATTAAAAAGTAAAAAAAAAAAAAAAAAAAAAAAAATCAAAAAATTAAAATTAAAAAAAAAAAAAAGACAAAAAATGGCACCGGCAGCATCCAAACAAGGAAAGAAGTACAGCGTCACGGCATAAATTTGAAAAGGAGACAATACTAAGGAAAGAAACATAAGAATCCAACACAGCCTTAAGCCCTCCCTCTGCACCACGCAACCTCATGCTTAGCAGTAGTGGGACTGGTAAATTGCCCAAACCCTGAAAATTCTCACAGATACCCACACATTTGGAAAGAAACAGGACTATCTTTACCTTTCCTCTACCACCACCACCACCGAGTCCTCTTCCTCCTTCTTCTTCTATTTATTTTTTATTTTATATTTCTTTTTGACCATGAAGGGACTAGAAATGTTTACTAGAGAGAGATAAGCAAAACCTGGGAAATAAACAACTGAGGAGGATGCTCTTTGATGGACTGTATAGCTTCTAGAGATCCAAGCAGAACTGGAGGAACACTATTGAGAGAGTACCTGCAGTGGGAAAAAGCTGCACCCAAATTAGGTGATGAGAATCTTTGCTGGGGACATTTAACAGAATTTCAAGAGTTACTGCAGCCAAATTTTTGCAACAAAAGCTGTATGTAGCTCCAAGTGGAGCTCTTGCCCTTCACTCTCTCCATGCATTAACACCCAAGGTTTAAACTGTAGCTCAGAGGGAAAGAAAACATGTCTATGACAAGTTGGGAAAGAAATCAAGAACAAAGTTCTAATACATATGAGAATAAATAAAAGGTCAGGACAGGGCTACTTATACTGAGAATAAGCAACAAGAAAAGTATGGCAACTATGCAAATTAATGTAACAAAAACCCACATAAAGGGCGAGAAAGAACTAAGAAACATAAAATAAAAGACAAAGACTCCAGTCTTGAAGAAAACCTAATCCAAGGAACAGAAGAAAATTCTCTATGAACATTTACACTATAAAATAATTTAAAGATTATAATAAGAACATAAAGTCAGTAAAATGAAAGCTCAGACACAAGATGACAAACCAATGAAATGAGATGAAAAGAGAGATTTCTTTTTTTTTTTTCAACGGTTTTTTTCTTTTATTTATTTTTGGGACAGAGAGAGACAGAGCATGAACGGGGGAGGGGCAGAGAGAGAGGGAGACACAGAATCGGAAACAGGCTCCAGGCTCCGAGCCATCAGCCCAGAGCCTGACGCGGGGCTCGAACTCATGGACCGCGAGATCGTGACCTGGCTGAAGTCGGACGCTTAACCGACTGCGCCACCCAGGCACCCCTAAAAGAGAGATTTCTAAGCAAAGAAAATAAATTAAGGACCAAAATAATAACAGTACAGGAGCACCAATAATACAGAAACAGCAATAAAAACAGACATTAAAGAAAAAAAATTGCTATAATGTTATAACAACATTAATAACAAAAATAATATCATCTGAGATAAACACAGGCCATCAAGAACAAAAAGACAGAAGCAATTACAAAATAAAAGATATGGAAGGCAAGAATGATATAAAATAGAGGCAGGTGCCTGGGTGGCTCAGTTGTTAAGCACCTGACTTCAGCTCAGATCATGATTTCATGGTTTGTGGGTTCAAGTCCCCACATCAGGTGATCTTAAGCCCCGCTTTGGATGAACACAAGCCCCACCTTCAGGAGAGGCCCGCTTCTCTCTCTCTCTCTCTCTCTCTCTCTCTGCCCTCGCTCACTTGCATCCTCTCTCCCAAAAAACAAAACAAAGATGATGTAACATAAGGATAACTGGTAACCTTGAAATTCAGGACCCTTCAAGGGAAAAAAACCCAAATGTGTTCAAACATACAGCTAAGACAATTTTACTAAAAGAAGGAAGAACAGAAGGTAAAACTGGAAGTGCACACTCCTTTCTAGGGAAAAACAAACAAAAACAAAAAACTGATGCAGACTCATAGACACCGAGCTATTTTCTGAGTCAATTACTAAATGTCACAGATAAAAGAAAAATAATCCTTCTTTCATCTGAGTGGTATATAGAGGAAAAAGTAGTTTCTACAGCTTTATTAATGTCAGGAGGCAGGTTAAGCAACATCCACAAAGTTCTGAGGAAATGAAAATGTGACCCAAGAATCTTATACCAATCCAGTTTGTAATTCAACTATAAAGGCAACAAACATTCTCAGGCACATACGAACTCAAAAATCACAGAAGCAGTGAGTCTTCAACTTGAACATCAATTTGATAACAAGTCCAGCCAACAAAAAGTCAAATCAAAATATGGCACTCCTAAATACATAAGCATGAAACAGTGACAGGTGGTGAAAGTGAAGTCCTTTACATACAGAGCTAAGACTATACAACTGTGAAAAGTATGGCTACAGCACATACTGTAAAGGATATAAACCTTAACTATGTGAAAATATTCACTAAGAAAAGTTTCAAATTGGGGGAAAAGTAGTAGAAATACATAACTGCTAATTTCTTCAGCTTTTACAGAAGTGAATAAACAAATGCTTTCTAAAAAGAAAATAAATAGCTAAAGAGAAAAAAATAATTTCAACCTCAAAGACTTTTTTGTAATCATCCTTCTTAACTATAGAAGACTCTTTTCTCTCTTACATGTATCTGAAGTTCAGGAAAGTTTTTTGCATTCACTAGTTTCTTTTTCATTTGTTAAATTCAAGTAAAATAAAGTTGAAAACACTTCATTAAAAAGCACATACAATATAATCCTATTTTTATAAAATTATTTTATTTTTAATTTTTTTAAACGTTTATTTATTTTTGAGACAGAGAAAGACAGAGCATGAACGGGGGAAGGTCAGAGAGAGAGAGGGAGACACAGAATCTGAAACAGGCTCCAGGCTCTGAGCTGTCAGCACAGAGCCCGATGCAGGGCTTGAACTCATGAACCGCGAGATCATGACCTGAGCCGAAGTCGGACGCTTAACCGACTGAGCCACCCAGGCGCCCCTATAAAATTATTTTAAAATATATCTTTGTGTCTATACATGTGTACACACATACACACACATATATACACTATATACAGATATACATCCAGATACATGTATACATATCATCTATAACATATAGAAAGGGAGATATAGAGAGTGTAATTCCTGGAATGAAGTTCACCTAATATTCATTATGGGTATTTATAGGTGGTGGGATTTTAAATATTATTTCACATTCTTCTTTGTACTTTTATGTATTGCTTGAATTTTTTTTTATAATGAGTATGTGTCAGTGAAAAAGCCATAATTTCCAAACTTATTGTGGTACTGGCAGAAATAGAGATTGATGGAATGGAATTAATAGTCCAGAAATAAACTGTAGATAAAATAAAGTCAACTGACTTTCAGCAAGGATGCCAAGACAATTCAATGGAGGGAAAGAATAATCTTTTCAACAAATGGTCATGAGACAACTGAATATTCACATGCAAAAGAATGGAGTTACATCCCTACCTCACACCATATATAAAAATTAACTCAAATGGATAAGAGACCTAAATGTAAGAGCTAAAGCTATAAAACACTTAGAAGAAAACATAAGAGTCAATCTTCACAACTTTCAATTAGGCAATGGTTTCTTACATATCATAGCTAATGTATAAGCATCCAAAGATAAAAAAGATAAATTGGACTTCATCAAAATTAAAAGTTTTTGTGCTACAAAGGACATTATCATGAAAGTGAAAAGACAGCCCATAAAATGAGAAAGAACATTTGCAAATCATATATTTGAAAAGGGATCTGAATCTAGAATATACTAAGTACTCTTAAAACTCAAAAATAAGAGACAACCCAAATGAAAAATTGGCAAAGAATCTAAATAGACATTTCTCCAATGGAGATACACAAAAGGCCATGAAAAGATGCTCAATATTGGGGTGCCTTGCTGGCTCAGTGGGTAGAACACCGGTCTCTTGATCTCAGGGTCATGAGTTCAAGTCTTGAGGGTGGAGCCACTTTAAAAAATGCTCAAGATCATTAATTCTCAGAAAGATGCAAATTAAAACCACTTCACACCCACTAGGATGGCTATTACAAACAAAACAAAACAAAACAAAACAAAACAGAACAAGTGTTGGTCAGGATGGGAAGAAATAGGAACCCTTGTGTACTGCTGGTAAGAATGTAAAATGGTACAGCTGCTGTGGAAAACAGTATGGCAGTTCCTCAAATACAATTAAAAGATAAGAAGGCAGGGACTCCAACAGATATTTGTATACTAATGTTCAAAGCAGCATTATTGACAAGAACCAGAGGGTGTAAATAACCCAAGCATCCATCAACAGATGGATAGAAGAACAAAATGTGGTTAGATACATACAATGGAATATTGAGTCATAAAAAGGAGGGAAATTCTGACATGTGCTCCAACATGGATAAACCTTGAAGACATTATGCTGAGTGAAATAAGTCAGACATAAAAGAATAAGTATCGTACGATTCAAACTCATGAGTAGTCAAACTCATAGAGATGGGAAGTAGAATGATGGTGGCCAGGGGCTGGGGGAAGAAAAGAATGTGGAGTTATTGTTTAATGGATACAAGTTTCAATCTGGGAAGATCAAAACATTCTAGAGATGGATGGCGGTGACAGCTGCACAACAATGCAGATGTACTTAATGCACCGAACTACACATTTCAAAATGGTTCCAATGGTAAATGTTGTTATGTACATTTTACCCAAGTTTAAACAGTAAAAACTAAAATTAAAAAAGAAAGATGAAGTACTGCTACGTGCTACAACATGAACCTTGAACACACTGTACTACATGAAAGAATCCAGCGCAAAAGGCCACATATGATATGACTCCATTTTCACGGAAGGCCCAGAACAGGCAAATCCATGGAGACAGAAAGTAGGTTAGTGGTTGCCTAGCACTGGGGGGAGATGGAAACGGGGCGGTGGCTGCTAATGGATTGGAGGCTTCTTTTGGGGGTGATGAAAATGTTCTGAAATTACAGCATGGTGATGGTTGCACGATCTTGCAAATATACTAAAACCACCAACTTGTACACTTTAAAAGGGTGAAATTTATGGTATGTGAATTATATCTCAATAAAGCTGTTATGTGAAAACAATAAAGCTGTTGTTCACAGAAGATAAACAACAGAAAAACCGAGCAATTTGGTGGAGGGGGGCACTAACTATTTCACGGGAAGTTGAAATCGGAACATCCGAAGTCACGGTAAATGTGAGGCACTCATTTAACAATACAGTATCTTGGTGAGAAGTGGTTTTAAGCAGTAGGAGTTTGGGCTAATCAGTCAACCAAGCATATAAGACTTCTGAGCCCCTTTTCGAGATGTCTTTCCAAATACATGCCTAGGAACACCTTCCTTTCCCCCGCAACCAAAAGAAAAAAAAGAACGTAGAAGCAAGGAACAGCCATCCAGTCTTGTCACATCATGCTATTCCCTCCACAAGTGTTTAGACTGTGCATGCACATCTGTTACATCTAACACTGTGGGCAATGTGACTTCAAGACTGTGTATGAGCACCACTGTCAAATAGCAAAAATACCCATCAGACCAATCTGTGCTGAGGCTGCATCTTCTATTCTCTATCAGTTATGAGTGCTGTTTTCAGAGCATCTCCCTCTTTGTTAACTTTCTTGCTATGTGCAGCCCGGCCTCATGCCAGTATAAGCTGACAGTGTCTTTCTCTGATAGTTTTGTGGCCAGGCTACCTGACTATGTCAGTGTATCTTTTTATTAATCTATTCGTTTATAAAATATATATGGCACATGTACTGTACCAACTGTATATTAGGTACTGGTGACGTAAAGAGCATGGTCTGGCCTTGTTGAACTTATACACAGAGTGGAGGAGACAGAAAAAAGCAAATGGACCCACAAATGAAAATATAATTATAAATAATGGGAATGACAATGAAGGTTATGATAAGGGCAAAGGGGAAAGAATAACACGGTGGGTGCACCTTTGCTTGCAAAGATCATTCCAGGTAGAGAGAAGAGAGGGACTGCGCTGCTTCTGTTTTTAGGGTCACTTAAGGTGCAACTATCCACACCACTGTGCACAGGAACAGCTTTGGGTTACAGCCTGTCCCAAAGCTATAGGGAGGTCAGCCTCCCTGAAACAACACTGCCCTGTGTCCACTTCGTTAACTTCCTATTTTTCTTACTGCATTAAATCGTAAATCTTTCCCCTACTTTTTAATACTCACATAACCTAGTCTCTACATACCACACTCCCTCCAATTATATATCATGGACTCATGATGACTCATAAATTACCTGAGAAAGAATCAACTGCCCATGAAAGGTGTGCACAAATTTTCTTAAAAATGCAAAATAGGTGTCATCTCCAAGCCTTTGGGCAAGGAACCGGAGAAGGAAATAGCCCTAGAAGAAAGGAGGGGGAAAAAAAAAAAAGATGCCTGTCAGGGGTTTGTGAGAAAACACAGCCAACTCTAACTCACCCACCAGTGCTTTATGCACATGTAAAGTGTTCTTTCTGGCCTGTCCTGGGCTGCCTTCCACACCCTTACCAGTAAGGCGGGTCCTGGAAATTAAGGAAGGCCTACTTTGCTTGCAATTCTTCGGTTAATGGTATCACCATCTTGTTTTTCCTTTGTTTACATGAAGCCTGATGTCCATCATGGACCAAAAGTGAAGAGGGGCCCAGCTCCTGCCACCCTCAGCTATGAGGAAAAGCCTTTGCAATGTAAAATACTTCCTTATTACTCCTGTCTTCTACTTGGAACCTAACAGCAATTTCAAGATTCTGTTCTTCAAAAGTGACAGGAAGCAGAGGGAAGGGAAGTGCAGGGCAGGGAATTTGATTCATGTCTCATTTGGGGGGTATGACATGTTTTAATTATGCGACAATCAAGATATCTTCCCAGTCAAATGACATTACAATGTGGATAATGTTTTTGTTTGGCACCAGCCATGTGATTAGTCTTCCCTGGTTACATGTATAACCTAAAAAGTGCTGCCCCGTAACAACTGGCCTCTGCCACTTGCTACACGTACCTTTAAATAATGAACCTGCATGAAGACCTTCTCAGGATTGAGCCCATGTTTGACGACAGATGATCCTGAGTCACTCACATAGCCAGTCTTCTCTTTATTGGGTCTAAAATGATGCAGAAAAATTTTAAGTATGCACATTCTGAACTAATTAAACCGTAACATCATCTTATTTCTTATTTTCAAAGTTGCTCAACAGTGTCTGAGTTCTGTTCAATTGTACCAGGTATAATTTAAAACAGTTTATATTATAAATTCATGTACTAAACAAGGAGGGATTTATATTTGGGTTGGCAACCTGAGGTTGGCTATTGGCAATATTTTACATCATCTTATCCAAGATTAAAGCTTGCCAGACCCTCAAGGAATCTGAGCTCCAATATGAATTATTTAAGAACCGATGGGCTTTTCTTTCAGTGGGAGTGATGAACTGGGAAATGCAATGGAAAATGCAGCTTTACTTGGAAGGATAAAGAATTAATATCATTTTCAAAAAATTCTGAAAGCCCCAATGTTATCCACTTCTCTTAATTTGCATTTAAGTAGTTCAAGGCTTAAGAAATGTTTGTACTCCGAGGCCATTTTACAATCTCAAAAACAAAAACAGAAGTTGTAGAAGCCCACGTTTTTAGAACTGGAAGACATTGACATCCTACATGTTAACCTTCTTGCTTCACAAATGAGGGAAACTGAGGCATACCGAAATTAAGTCTGCATCCCCAGTCTCCCAGCTTGTTTCGACTTGTGGTGATATCAGCATTGAAACCAATGTCTGCTTATTATCTATCAGGGTGCTTTTCATTTTGCTCTATAGTGTCAAGTATTTTTTAAAAATCCCTTTAAAAATATAAGTGCATAACAAAGAAGCTTCAACAACTAGCTAAAATCAAAATAAGTGGCAAGGTATTTGCAGCCTTCAGCTGTTCTAAAACCAGTCACTTATTGGACACACTGAAGAGCATGATTTGGGGTGAGGGGAGGGAAGGGCTGACCAGAGGGCTGACATATCAGACAGGGGGCGCTTATTTTTCAAAAGTAGTGTGGTGTTTCAAGGTACATGGCCTTTAATCTGAGAGACCTGGTGTCGAATCTCAACCCCACTTCTTACTACTTGTTAATTACTGGCAGATTACTTAGATTCTCTTGTCTTCAATTTACTCATCTGCAAACCAGGACTAATCCTACCTAACTCCCCAGGTCCTATGGGGAATAATTGAGAAAATACACGCAAAGCCCCTAGCAAGGGCCAGGGATACAATAATTACTCAATCAACTTAATAAAATCTTTGAAAGCAACAAATACTGCTAAATTCAAGGTTGGTCACCTGATATTAGAGGTCACCTGATTTCAGTGGCTCACCCATGCAATCCATATGCTCACAGACACAAGGGTGTAAGGACGCTGTACCCAAATGGAAGTACCTGAGGATGGCCCAGCTTGCCGGTCAGTACCTTTGCAGTGTGTTCAAGCTGCCAAGCCAGAACCTCTGATTAAGTCTCTGCTGAATATTCCAGTACATTATCCCGGCAGACACAAGGCACGGGACCAGCAGATTCCTAAAGGAGAGACAACAACTGGCCGATGGAGCTAACTGCATAGTTTCCATTTTTGTGCTTGATCCCTGACTTACATACATGACCATACTTGCGGCTATAACTAGTCTCTTTCATCTTCATTTAAGACTCCATTGAAACGCACCGGCTTTATTCCTGCTCTCAAGTTTGTCCTGGGATTGAGCGTTTTTATAAAGAAAGCCGCACTGGCTTTGATAGGGAAAGCCCACCACCCACAGCCTTGGCAGGAGGAAGGCTTCTCAGAGTCGGCTTGAATTCAAACCAGCTTTCCCAGCCCCAAGAGAGGCAGACTTGGCTGTGAGTGTCTTAGGCCTTAAACTTTAAACTGAGACTATCAGAAGGGGAGGGACACAGAAGACCAATGTAAATGTCTGCTCTGAAGGTTGCCTTCTAGCTCAAGTTCCTGACGACACCTTTATTTTATTTTATTTTATTTTATTTTATTTTATTTTATTTTATTTTATTTTTAAGTTTATTTATTTTTGAGAGAGAGAGAGAGAGAGAGAGAGAGAGAAAGTGAGCAGGGGAGGGGCAGAGAGAGAGGGAGGCACAGAATCTGAAGCAGGCTCCAGGCTCTGAGCCATCGGCCCAGAGCCTGACGCGGGGCTCGAACCCACAGACCGTGAGATCATGACCTGAGCCAAAGTCGGACGCTCAACCGACTGAGCCACCCAGGCGCCCCTGATGATGCCTTTAGTTGGTGCTTCTTTTTTCCTTTGCCTAAAAATGTCTTTCCAGAAAGCGTCCCTCTCTTACTTTGTTCTTCCACCTTCTCCAAATGAAGAGGTGTTCAAGAAAATTCTTTTATGCTCACAGCATCCAAGGCAAACGTACAGGTCTCCAAGAGGTTCCTTTTAAAGTAGACGTTGTGGCGGAGAGAGCAGTGTGCAGGCAAGCTTTGTGAGAAATCAAAGGGAGTGGTTTTTACAAGGAAAAGATACTTCATGAGCGGGAAGAAGGTGACTTGCTCTGCTGTCCTACTTTGGTTCTCATGATGCCATTTACCCCCAGGTCTGTGCAGAGAGACAAAGCACAGAGAGAAAGCAGGAAACAAAGGAACTACCATTCCATGCAAAAACAGATGACTCTCCTGGGTGAGTGACAGGAGGCACACCTAAAAAGAGCACATGCCAATGTATGATTGCATTTAAATAATTGTAGTCAAAGAACAGGCAAAACAGACCTTTGAGAATGGAGATCAGAACAATGGTTACCCTTGGGAGCAAGTATTGACAGAGCAGGGAAAAAGAGGAGGGTCTCTGAGATGCTGGGAACATTCTATATATTGATCTCAGTGGTACTTTCACAAGGATACATAGGTAAAAATATACTGAGCCATCTAGAAGTATCTGCATGCTTCATGCATGTTACATTTCAGTTAGAAAGTTAAGAAAAAATAGACGCACGTGAAGCAGTACACATTTTGTGAGAATAAAAGGGAATCTGTGTAGAAAGGGAGTTTGCTGTTCATGTGCTGAGAACACATGACTAACATTAACGAAGCCCTCTACACCTGAGGACCAATGAAGTACGTTTTTCTTTATTTTAATTTTTTTTAATGTTTAGTTACGTATTGAGAGAGAGAGAGAGAGAAAGAGAAAGAGAAAGAGAAAGAGAGAGGGAGGGAGGGGCAGAGAAAGAGGAAGAGAGAGAATCCCAAGCAGGCTTCGTGTTGTCGGTGCAGAGCCCAACTCAGGGCTTGATCTCACAAACTGCGAGATCATGACTTAAGCCGAAATCCAGAGTTGGCGGCTCAACCGACTGAGCCACCCAGGTGCCCCTGCAGTATGTTTTTCAAACGACACTGTGAGAGGCAGGAAGAGCTGTGGCAAATGTAATTTGGCTCAATCCCATTCTCATCCACCTTCTCTCCTGCCTCTTATACAATTAAATCTGAAAAGTTAAATGCTCACTTTCCAAGTGTCCTGGCAGCTATGAATAGTCAGAAGACACGGTCCAGGTCAATGGGACAAAAGCAGATGTCTACTGTGGTTGAAGTGGGGTTCTTGGAAAGCTTTTGCTTTCCTTACAAAAGAGGGAAATATGACTGGAAGATGGAGGTACAGCAGCCACCTTGCAACCTGGAGGCAGTAAGTCAATATGCTATGGAGACTAGAATCACCCAAAGAAATAACATAAATAGTCTTTAATGGTATCATTCGGCTGCTGGCCAGCCCGAGACTGACTGCCTTCAAACTTTTTATTGTCTGAGAAAAAGAACCCTCATTTGTTTAAGCCAAAATCGCTTTACTATTCTATTAATTGTAGCCAGATTCATTCCTGATGGATGGAGAATGGAACTAATACTAACAGCTACCATTTCCTGTGCCAGGTACTCTGCAGAGTTCTTCTTACATATGACGTCCTTCTACCCTCACAAGAACCTGCTGGGACAGGTACTATGATTATGTCCATTTAAAGTGCTGGAAAGTGAGGCCTGGGGAAGACCACAAAGCCAGTTAGTGGCAGAGTTGAGGCTGGAACACTGAAGTCCTTGCTGAACTCTGAGGTGTCCCCAAGATCCAGGCCCCCGTGGTGGATGCGCCAAATAGAAGTGGAGAAACAGGGACAGGTGGCTTACCCTCCCTGAAGCTCAGTTTCCTCACCTATCCAGAGCGTGATGACGCTCAGATAACATGAAGGCACTTTGTGAACACAAAAGTGTTAAGCATCTCTCTAACATGACACACCAGTGTTTATTTCCTTGGCTGGAATACATGGAATGTGGGAGATCAAGTTACCAAGGTCGTTTGGGCTTAAATGTCCTTGGTCTCTGTTGGACCTGGCACCAAATGCAACAACCGAGATTAGCATGACCTTTCCCTTCCTTGCCTCCTTCCTTTTCCGCTGCGCTCAGAAGCAATATGGACATTGAAAGAAGTGTCAGATAGCAGTGATCTTTGATAACACAGTGATTTCACTTAGACTCAAACCTCCCGAAGAAAGGACCAATTCTGTAGGAGCATCACCAAAGGTGGGATTTGGGAAAATGCCTCCGAAAGGTGCTCAGGCGTGTCAGCTTGGGTCTGAACACCTCCTGTTCTGCCACCGCCCAGACGGGCCGTCTGCCAGCCTTCTCCATCTCCTACCCCTTGGCAGTAGAAGTGAGAGCCACGAGATATCTTCATCTATAAATTCTCCACTGTTGTGCCTGAGCCAGAAACTAAGCATCCCAGAAATGAGAGAGAAAGAAATGAGACCACAGGCCGTTAGCTTTTCAACATGCTTGTCTGTCTATCCATCACAGCTGACCTGCCAGGTGTGAAAGGCCGGGAGTTGGGCCTCACTCATGCCACCACAATGGAGGAAGTTAAACACTACCTTTGTCCAGAAACTGGCCTCCTGGTACTTATCTGAGCCCCACATGCGAATGTGGGACCTACAGAGGAAGCAGTGTAAACACTGGATAAGAGTTTGGGTGTGAATTTTAACTCTGCCGCTTAAGAACCACGCAAGTCAAGCAACCCCACGAAGCCTGTTCTTTCATCTGTAAAAAAGGGGACAGCGATCGTGACCATGACACCTCATCAGGCTGTTGTAGCATCTAGTAGCACTTAGCCATAATTCCTGTTGGCATTTTGTAAGCACAGCATGAATGCTGTCATCGGCATAATGCATTCTGACTGGAGTTCAGGGAACACCAGCTGACCCCGCCTATGACAGGCAAAGGCATTAACAAAAGACCTCACTCTGTGGTCCTACACGTTATCACTAGGGGAAGCTGGGCGAAGGGTACACAGAACCTCTAGTTTTAATAACTTCGTGTGAGTCTAAAATTACTGCAAAATAAAAAGTATTTTAAAGAAGGTACGGCACAGTAATGAGGACTTACACCTTCCCTTTGAGAAACCCAATTTTGAGTGTAAACCCTGCAGGGGTCAGTCTTTAAATCTGCTCCTTGAAGAATCAGCAGAAAACGAATAAAAAGAAACAACAAATTTCAGGTGTTGCCTAAAGTTCTTGTGAGCTAGGTCTGGGCATATTTCTGACACACAAGCCCATAGTCTACACCACTCTGTGAGAAGATTTCTAAAATCCTGGGTAAAAAATGAAGGCGCAAATAATTCAAAGTACAGGAATCTTATATTCTCCATTTGTTTTTGCAGCAACTTTCCCATCTATAAAATGTGCATCCTTGCCACCGACCTGACTGTGGACTGTGCTACCAGAGAGAAGTGGACAGAAAGTTGTGCACACCTTTAACTAATGAAGTTGTGTTGTGTCAGAGATACCGTTTGGCAAGTTTGATTATCTGTGTGCTTTTCACAATGGATTTAACAGTTATCCAGCCTGAAGGTTCTCTTCCCCATCAGGGACCATTATCCTGTAGCAGACACAGCAGGATATTGCTCTGGTGTTGAAAAAGGCAATTGTTAAGATGATTTAAGACAGAAGGAAGCTTCCCTCCAAGGAGCCAGAGAAAAGTGCAGACGTATGTTGTAACCCCTGATGGTGAAAGGAGCCAGTGGTCAGAACCTATAGAAAGAGAGGTCAGCTGCTGAAGGTGACCAAGGAAAAATCTGTAGTTAGCGGAACTGTAGAAAATACAAAGTCCACCAGCTCTGATAAGCAGGGTAGGAAAATGAAGGATGAAATTTCGAAAAGTGGGAAGCAATGAGCATCAGTACAAAACCAAAACAGTCCTCAGGTTTTTGAAGGCCCATAAATCAGAACTCCCTAGGAAACAAAATCCCAGAGGAAAAAAAATAAAATAAAATAGAGATTAATACAATGGTCTGAGCCAGAGGTAATTTGGACATGTCTTCAAAGGACATAAGGAAGACAACAGAGAGCAAAGACACCAAGATGGCTGCCCAGGAGGTTTCCGATGAGGTGAATTTTCAGAGGCCATGTGCGAAAGATGAAAGTGGGGGATGCTGGAGAGAGAAAAAAACCAAAGCTAAATATAAGAGCCCAGAAGTATAAAATCCTTGTCAGGAAGGCAAAAAGTCAGAAGGAGCTGATGCTAATGGAGAATGTTTAGGACAACAAAAGGGGCTTTAGAGGGATTGTTTGGAGCATAAAAAAGACCAGGTGTGAAGACACAACGGAACCAACAGAAGTACTTGAACTCCCACTTTGCTTCAACTTTCCTGCCAAGGAGAATGATTTTCAAATTGCACATGGCAGAACAGCATTGTTCTGTGGGAACTGATGCCTGGGACAGGTGACGGGGGCTCCCTCCTCCTTGAAGAGTTCTGACGCCAGGCCCCAGTAAGGGACATGCCACAACTCTGAAAGCTTCCATTGGCAATCATAGACCTCTGGGGACATCACCAACGGAGACAACAGGAAAGGGACTGGTGGGGACAGACAAATGTTATTCTCATTTGCTAAGGAAGAGGGGTTAAGAGGAGGAAAGACGAAATTCGTGACTGTGACTCACACAGAGCTTGTGAGCTCTTAGAACAGAAAATGAGGAACTATAGGAGTGAACATAGAATCTGGAGGGCCACTTCCATAAATTCACTGCGGGCATCAGGCATCGTGACAGAAGTCAGCTGGCAGAATGGATGTAGCAGTGGTGAGTGCATAGTGGTTGTTTCATGCCTTTTAGGTTAAAAAACAGAACTCAAGGCTGTTGATTAATTACTGGCTAGAACCAGGAGGGAGTACTACTTAGGCTGAGCCCCAGGAATGACGATGTACTGGTGTAACAGATTTGCATTTTAGTCCAAGCTGGGAGTCTAGCTGGTTGATTGACAGCATCCACAGGCAAGAACAGCAAGCACATGCTGACATGAAGATCCAAAATTAATAAGACAATAGTTAATAAGAACAAAGAGGTTTGAAAGAATAAGTCTTTCCCCATAAACTCAACAGCGATTGATGTGACTTCCAAAATAATAACCACGCTGGTAGGTGGGCTCAACAGGAGCAACGAGAAGGTAGTTGGAAGTACTGCTGGGGAGGGCATCAGACAGCGTCCAGAGCAGTGGTCAAGAGCTGAGCTCTGGAGCCAGACTTTCCTCTACTTGCATCCCGGCTTGCCACCCACTGGCTGTAGAAAAGTGGCCAACTGCTTAACACCCCTATGCATTGGTTTCCTCATCTCTCACATGGGAAGGAAGATGGTACCAGAACCCATCTCATAGGGCCATTTTGAGGACAAAATGAGATCATGTATAGAGTGCTTAGAAAAGTGTTTGGCACATCGGAAGCACTCAATGAATGTTACTGAGGAGAGAAAAATGTGTGGGGATTGGAATGGTAGGACCACCATTAGAAGGTGTAGGATACTGGTTTAAAAACAAAATATGGTATATATGTGAGTGCATCCAACTTGATCAGTACTTGTCCATTCTTTTCTGGCCTAGCCGGACAAGAGAAGCAGGAATAGTCCCACTGAATTCTTCAAAGGTGTAACTACAAACAGCACTGTGTTCAGTTCAGGTGTCATATCTGGAGAAAGTCACTGTCAATGAAGACAACAACAAAGGACCAAGCCCAGGAAGGCAAGGGTTCTCCCAACCTTGCATTAGGTATGACAGATTTCCAAATCTTGGGACCTAGTGACCAGGAAAGGAAAGACAATGGTCTTCACACATGTGGATTTGTTTGGGTGAGAACAAGGCAAATCCTGTGTAACTCTGGAGGTAAAGAAGATGACCTGGAAGAACTTACAAGGAGGCAGTTCCAGCCCAGTCTGAGGAAGGCCATTTTAAGATGGGCATACCCACAGGGAAATTGCTGCTTGCCAGAGCAGGGAGAATTGGATCCTGGAAATCCTTTGGTAGAAGCTGGGTAGCTGTCTGTCAGGGATACAGAAGGTTAGGCAGAATCACTTTCAAGGTCCTTTCTGACCCTAATGTTCTAGGATTTTAGAAGATAAAATAACCCAGAATTATTTAAGCTGCAGTATTTAGATGTAAAACATTATTCATCCACTATAGTGGAGTCAACAGGTTTGCTATGTAGCCTTGGTCATGCCAAATCAGCATCAAGGGTGATTCTGATTAAAAATTCTGATTAAAACAAGCACACAAGGAGCTTGGTGGTTCAGTCGGTTAAGCATCTGACTTGGGCTCAGGTCGTGATCTCACATTTCTTGGGTTCAAGCCCCGTGTTGGGCTCTGCTGATAGTGTGGAATCTGTTTCGGATTCTCTCTCTCTCCCTCCCTTTGTGCCCCTCCCCTGCTCTCTCTCTTTATCAAAATAAATAAACTTCACACACACACACACACACACACACACACACACACACACACACACACGTGTAAATGAATTAGAGGAAACTTAATTTTATTCAACCACATATATTTGGGGATAGATGTAGCGTAAGAGTATATGATCCAAGCATAAGAGGCTTTCATTATATTTTTTACAGAGTTGTAGTCTAGGAGAGAGGGCGAAGGCAAGAGAGGTGCATATGCAGTAAACCTGAACTGGAATCCTCAGAATCCAGGTTAAAAGGAGCCGCATACTCTACTCAGGGCTAGGGTGATCATGACGAAAGGCAAGCTGTCCGTCAGCTATACACATTCAGAACATAGGACTACAGAGAACTTGGAAATTACAGGAGGTGATTTCAGGAGAAAAGGTAATAAGGGAAAACTTTTTTGTACTGCATCAAAAAAAAAAAAAAATCCACGACACTATCCCAGAAAGAGACAAATGAGACAAACACTGGCTTCATTTTGTAAGGGGGGCTGGAAGCACTTTTTGAACACCAACAGCATGTGTGCTGCTGTGTGCTGAGATGGTGGGAAGATTCGTCTCATCTTATGACTCAAAGAGGAGCAGATGGTCGGTGGGAGCTGGAGAAGGACTTTCCCTCCTTGGTGGAGAATGGCACAGAGCTGAGGACTGGTAGCCACAGGGGGGTGGGGTGGAGGGCTTGCCTGGGTTTGAAGCCCAGTATGCACCAGGATGTAAAACAAGATGAGTAGTTGGGAGAAGAGCTCTCTTCTCAGCCTTGCGGGCAACTGAGTACTATTTAGGTCTTATATTTAACATGCTGTGCATTAACAGTAAGACCATTCACCACAGTATTGTTTGGAAAAACAGAAAGCTAGAAATCACCAAAATGTCCAGTGGTTGACAAGTGGTTAGTTGGTTGTGGGACACTCATATCCTGGAATATTCTGCAGTAGTTAAAAAAAAAAACAAAACCTACAAGTGTTGATAATAGAACTAGAGTCAGGACTATATTATTATTTTTTTAGTTTTTATTGTGGTTATTAATTTGAGAGAGTGTGTGAGCAGGGGAGAGGGGCAGAGGGAGGGAGAGAGGAAGACACACACACACACACACGGAGAGAGAGAGAGAGAGAGAGAGAGAGAGAGAGAGAGAGAGAGAGAGAGAATCTTAAGCGGGTTCCACACTCAGCATGGAGCCCTATGCAGGGCTTGATCCCATGACCCTGGGATCATGACCTAAGCTGAAATCGAGTTGGATGCTCAACCAACTGAGCCACCCAGGCACCTCAGGTTATTAAGAGAACAATGGAAGGGACGGTATGTGGTGGAAACAAATTGACACACACACTCACTCATGTGTATATACTTGTACTTGAGGGATGCTTTCTTGGAAGTGACTCATCTCTAGGTGGGGTTGTTATACCACAAACCCTATAGAGATATCTTCCAGGCATCCAGTGCTAGATATGGCTCCTTGGGGCTCATCCAATGCCCTGAGAAAACCAGTTGCCTTCTGCCATAACTTCATCTTCCATCTCTCCTTCAGACACTGCTGGTCAACCCTGCTAAGGCTGAAATGATGTTATGAAATGTTATAAAATATGCAATGATTTCCATCAATCCCTCTCTTTAAAAAAAATTGAGATATAATTCACATATCATAAAATTCACCATTTAAAAAAACTTCAGGGGCATCTGGGTGGCTCAGTACAGTTGAGTGGCCAACTTGGGCTCAGGTCATGATCTCATGGTTTGTGAGTTCGAGCCCCACATTGGGCTTGCTGCTGTCAGCACAGAGTCCGCTTCAGATCCTCTGTCCCCCTCTCTCTGCCCCTCCCCTACTTGTGTTCTCTCTCAAAATTAAACATAAAAAAAAAAACTAAAAACAAGTATAATTCACTGGTTTTAGTATATTCATAAGGTTGTGTAACCATCACCAGTACCTAATTGCAGAATATTTTCATCACCCCCAAAAAAGATCCCACACCCACTAGCAGTGGTTTTCCATTTTTCCCTTCACTCCAGTCCCTGACAACCATTAAGTTACTTCTTGTCTCTATCCATTTGCCTATTCCAAATATTTCCAATAAATGAAATCATACAGCACATGGCCTTTTGTGACTGGCTTCTTTCACTTAACATAATGTTTTCAAGAGGCATCTATTTTTGTAGCACATAACAGTACTTCATTCCTTTCTATGGTTGAATGATATTCCATTGCACGAATATAACACACTTTATTTATCCATTCATCTGCTGATGGACATTAGGGTTGTTCCTACTTTCACTATTAAGGACAATGTTTCTATGAACATTTGTGTACACGTTTTTGGCTGGACTTATGTTTTCACTTTTCTTGGGTAAATACTTAGGAGTAGAGTTGCAGGGTTGTATGAGAACCCTATGTGCTACATTCTGAGGATCTACTAGACTGCTTTCTAAAGGAGCTGCACCGATTCACAATCCCACCAACAATGTACAAGGGTTCTAATTTCTCCAAATCCTCTGTGGCACTTGTTCCTATCTGACTTTTCAGGATAGCTGTCCTAGTAGGTATGAAGTGATACCTCACTGAAGTTTTGATTTGCACTTCCCTGATGGCTAATAATGTCACATTTTTTAATGTGCTTATTAGCCATTTGTATATCTTCTTTGGAGAAATGTCTATTTAAATCCTTTGCCCATTAAAAAAATCATTTGAGAGAGAGAGAGAGAGAGCACATGAATGGGGGAGAGGGGCAGAAGGAAAGAGAGGGAGAATCCCAAGCAGACTCTACACTCAGCACGGAGCCTGACACGGGCTTGATCCCATGACCCTGGGATCAGGACCTGAGGCAAAATCAAGAGTCAGATGCTCAACTGACTGAGCCACCCAGGTGCCCCCTTTTGCCCATTTTTAATTTGAGTTGTCCTTTGAGTTATAAGAGTTATAGGAGTTCTTTATATATCCTGGATACTAGTCCCTCATATACGATTCACAAATATTTTCTCCCATTCTGTGGGTTGTCTTTTTAGTTTCTTGATGGAGTCCTTTGAAACACAAAAGTTTTTAATTTTGATGAAGTCCAATTTATTGATTTTTTTCCCCTTTGGTCACTTGTTCTTTAGTTTAAGAAACAGTTGCTTAATCCAAGGCCATGAAGATCTATACCTATGTTTTTAGCTCTTACATTTAGGGGTTTGATCCATGTTGAGTTAATTTTTGTATGTGGTATGAAGCAGAGGGTCTAACTTCATTTTGTGCATGTGGTTATCCAGTTACCCCATGGCCATTTGTTGAAAAGACTATTCTTTCTCCCATTGAATGGTCTTGGCACCCTTGTCAAAAACCAGCTGATCATAAACAGAAAGAACAGTTTGTTTCCAGACTCTCAATTTTATTCCATTCGTCTATATGTCTGTCCTTATGCCAGAATCACACTGTGTTGATTACTGTAGCTTTGTGGTAAGTACTGAAATTGAGAAGTATGAGTCCTCAATCTTTATCATTTTGGTTATTCTGGGTCCCTTGAATTTCCATATGAACTTTAGGATCAGCTTGTCCATTTCTGAAAAAAAAAAAAAAAAGGCAGCTGGAATTTTGACACTGAGCATTGCCATTTTAACAATCTTAAGTCTTCCAATTCATGAAGACAAGATGTTTTTCCATTTACTTCATTCTTCAGTTTCCTTCAACAATGTTTTGTACTTTCCACTGTATTGCACTTCTTTTGTTAAATTTATTACTGTTTCATTATTTTTGATGTTATTGCAAATGAATGTTTTCTTAATTTCATTTTCAGATTATTTATAGCTAGTGTATAGAAACACAATGGACTTGTGTACATTGATCTTGTATCCCGCAACCTTATTGAACTTGTTTATTAGTTCTGCCAGTTTTTTGGAGAGAAAATTCCTTAGGATTTCCTATATATAAAATAATTTTGCCTGCAAAAAGAGATAGTTTTATTTCTTCCTTTCCAATCTGGATGCCTTCTATTTCACTTTTTTACCTAACTGCCTTGGCTAGAACCTCCAGTGCAATCTTGAACAGAAGTATAATCCCTCTTTTTTATTCTTTATCTCCTCCACCACTGACTTGAAAGAGGAAGAAGCCCTTATAAAACTTAACATGTAGAAGATTCTTTTTATGTGTCCTTGCAGCAGTCCAGTCAAATACCTGTATTGTTTGTCAGCCATTCTTGGTCAAAACTATTGGCTAAAACACAAACTAAATGGTGGTGTTCGGGGGAAGTGTACAGGGAGGATGAGAGTTTTTCTGAGCGGGCAACTAACACTCACTAGCCATGAATGTAGTGTACATCATGCTAGGATTGGCTGAGTGCGTGAGATATCCTCAGAGGCAAAATAAGAGTGAATTATTATAGATTGGTTTATATACATGAATTATTATTATACAGGACTAGTATTATGTTTTAGGAAAATATTTCACAGGCAAACAGTGTTATAATGAATCAGTCGCACACGGGGGAGCAATACAGAAGTATGCGTGTATACTTACAAAATTTATTTTTGGAAGGATTCACAAGAAAATGCTAGCAGAGATTATCTTAGGGTGAATGAAGACTGCAATGGTGGGGATGCAATTAACACCTTTCTAAACTGTCTGGGTTTTCCTCTTAGTACTTTTATTACAAAAACAAAACAAAACAAACCCACCCCCACACCATGGTTAACTAAGCAGTGATTATGAACTGCTTTATTTCTTCTTTAAGTTTTTCTATATTTAAAAAACCCTACTAAATGTAATTGTAAAAATGAAACACAATGTACAGTAAATATGTAATTAGGGGCCTATCAAGGAGAATTCTATCCCTCCCTTAGAAATACCTGAGTGATGAGTAACCAGGGAATGGTTCAGCAAGATGAACCATTTGAGTGCTATTTGAGTTCAAATATTCAGGACATGTCTATCATCTTTGTCGGGTAAAAGAAGTGTGAACTGAGGGTGTCCCTCCAACAGGAAACAGGAACTGAGTGGGCAGCTCAGGGGGAGGGAGCTGGCCTTTGAGACAGGAAAGGGCAGAGTCTGTTTCTGGCTAGCGGAGAGCCTTAAGGTTTTTCAGAAAATGCTGGCACAGGTACAGCACCATCCTGTCACGAAAGGGTAGAAACCGTCTATACAGCTAGCTTGCTAGTGTGCGCAGCTCAAAAAAAGAGAACAAGACAGAAAAAATGGGGTGAAGGGGGTCCCGGGCTTGAGGGATGGAGTAGAGGGTAGGAGTTCCAAGGTATGTATGTAGAGATCCCAGGAAGTGCACAGGTCAGTGCCAGTGGTCAGAACTCAGGTAAGAACGCTTGAAGCCATAGAGGCCAGAATTGTTTTCTCCTCAGGGCTGTGGTCAGATTCTGCACAGAATGCCAGGGGAACTGTACCGAGTGAGCAGCACCAGAGGGGACACCAGTGTGGCCCTGATGTACAGATGAGACCAAAAGTAGGTTCCAGGAAGGTATGAAGATTCCATTTGTCTTAGAAGCATTGCCGAGGTAATTCTTGCCTCAAGCTATTAGTTTAAGCATCTTTGTCTAATGTTCAAACTTTTTGGGGGGTTTGTTTTTGCTTTTAATCCCATCTTTTTCATTGGTAACCAGGCATTCTTGCTCCCCCACCCCTTCTTTAAACATCCTCTTAACTTCTTGGGGCACCTGGGTGGCTCAGTCAGTTGAGTGTCCGACTTCGGCTCAGATCATGAGCTCACAGCTGGTGAGTTGGAGCCCCGTGTCAGGCTCTGTGCTGACAGCTCGGAGCCTGGAGCCTGCTTCAGATTCTGTGCCTCCCTCTCTCTCTGCCCCAACCCACTGGCATTCTGTCTCTCTCCCAAAAATAAACATTAAAAAAAATTAAAAAAAAATCCTCTTAACTTCTTAATACAATTAACTTTTCGGGGTGCCTGGGTGGCTCAGTCGGTTAAGCATCCCACTTCAGCTCAGGTCATGATCTCGTGGTTTGCGAGTTCAGGCCCCATGTTGGGCTCTGCGCTGACAGCTCAGAGCCTGGAGCCTGCTTCAGATTCTCAGATTCTGCCCCTCCCCCGCTCTGTCTCTTTCTCTCAAAAATAAATAATGAAAAAAATTTAAGTTTATAAATTAACTTTTTGAACATTCTTGCCAATTCCAAGTTAATCAAGAGGAAAAGTAGTGTTTCCAGGCTCCAGTTGTTAAAGAGACAGGAGAAGGGTGCCTTTGTGTTCACCAGAGGAGGGTGGCAGCAGTGAGAGAAGAGACAGAAACCAGAACAAACCAGGAGAGAGAGTGGGGCTGGCTGCGAGGGCTGTGTCCTTGTGCCCTCTGTCACTCGTTGGGTAAATATTGACCAAGTGTCAGAGGGTCTAGATGACAGTACCTAACATGTGTTGAGTGTTTACTGTAGGTTGAATCATTGGAAACTGACACTACTGAGCCATTTTAGATCTACCAAAATGGCAATTCTCTGTGACTCAACCCAATATATGTGTTCTAAGTGATTTGTACATATTCATCACATTATCCCTCTTACTCATCTATAAAGTAGAAACCATTGTGTTATCATCTCCATGTTAGAGTGAGGAGACCAAAGCTTATTATGCTGTGTACCTCTGTCAAGGTCACTCAGCAAGTGGAGGAGTCAGAACAGGATGCAAATCCAGGCACTCTGGCTTCCTAAACCCTAGACTACTCTCCAGGGTTGAGACCTGAAGACTGACAAGCTCTGGAGAGGGTCCAGGCCTTCATTCGTAGCTGTTGTTTCTCTAAAATGAGGCAGGACAGACCAGGCTTTGGCCAATAAGGAGCTGGGACTATTGCCTTTCACTCTGTTAAAGTCATAACAAACTTCACAAAGCCCACATATTCAACCACTTCCTTTAGTGGGTCAATCCAATCCTTATCTGCAATCAGAGAAAGCTTTACATCCTATTATTAGAAGCCTTCTCTGAAGTTGTATGGACTCTCCAACCAGTTTTGAATAGCCCCAAATGAGCCACTTAGAGCCCTAGGCCAACCAGGAAGAGGATCCTAAGCTCTTCTAAATTCAGGTGTGGGTTCCTGAAATGGCTTCTAGTCTCTGTCTCTCTGATCATGTGTGATCTCACAGGCTGGGTAATCTTCCCAGAACTCTCATTTTCATTATGTCATTCTTGGAACTGAAAATAGCTCCCCAATGCCTGGATGGTCACGTGCAAACTTTTGAATCTGGCATCTAAGGAACTCCATTACTTAGCCTGTCCTTCCCTGGCCCCCTTCAGTCTCATGGGGTTCCTGATGGCTATCCTTTCCAGGAAGCTCATTCTCACTTTAATGTCCATTTCCACAATTAATTCACTGTTTACGCCTGCCATGCTTTGCTCCTTGAGTTCCCTTCCTTCCAGCTCTTTCCCAGTCTCAATGTTAGCCTTTCTTTCCATCCCAGTTCAAACCTCACATCTTCCCAGCCACCCTTTCTAGCTAAACCTGCCAACAGTAATATCCCAGTCCTTAGAACTCTGAGGATACAGCCTAGGGTTTTTCTATCTACTGTCTTCTGACCAATATTTCAACGCTGCAAATAATATAGAAAGAACCTCAGGGACAGAGGTCATGTTGTCTAGGACATTCATTTCTTCAACATTTATTGAGTATCCATTTAGTGCCAAACCCTGTGGTATACAGAGGTGAAGAAGTCCCTGGATTCACAAGGCTCATGACTCAGAAGAAAGATGCATTAGGTTGGACCATATGAAACTAATGTGTTTGTAGGTTAAAAAGGGTCGATAATTGGCAATATAACATGGCTCATTCTGAATTTAATTATCAAATAATGTAGTAAGATGAGGGATGGAGATACAACCAGAGCATTTAGGGGTTACAGATGAGGGTCACATGTTTATATTGTCAGGAGAGAGCCTGAGACTTTTGGAATGTGGTGATATCTGTGTTGAATCATGACGATTTGGGGTCATGCAATAAGAGGAGGACATTCTAATAGAGACCACATGAAAACAAGGCAAGGAGGTTAAGAAAGAACAGGCATACAGTAGATGTTATGGGCTGCATTACATTTCTCCAAAATTTTTATGTTGAAGCCCTAGCCCGCCCTACTTCAGAATGCAACTAGATTTAGACACAGGGCCTTTAAAGGGCTAGTTAAGTTAAAATGAGGCATTTGGTTGGTACCCTTTACAAGGAGAGGAGATCAGGACACACAGAGAGACACCAGGAATGCAGGCACACAAAGGAAAGACCAAGTGTGGGCTCAGAGAGGAGAGGTTGCAGAAGAAGCCACACCTGCTAACACTTTGATCTTGGACTTCTAGCCTCCAGAAGCGTAAGAAATAAATTTCCACATACCAGTCTGTGATATTTTGTTATGGCAGCTCTGGCAAACTAATACTGTAGGGTTCTATATGACCTCAGTGAGGGGGCTGGGGTGAAGCAAAAAATGGCAAGAGAAGGGACTGTAAAACACAGGTAGGAGTGATGGCGTGCAGGGCTGTGCCTGCTGTATTAAGGAACTTGGAAGTTTTTCCTGGAGGTGAAGGGAAGCTTTTGGAGAGTTTTAAGTAAGAAGGTGGCGGAATTAGAAGGTGTTTCAGGGAAAGCTCCACGGTGGCAGTGAGGAAGGTGGACTTGATGACTAGAGACAGAAAGAACAATTCGGGAGCTGTTGGATTGGTGCCAGCGAGCTAAGTTCTAACCAGGGAGACAGCAGTATTAGGAGTGGAGAAGGGCCCAACTGAGAACACTTGTGAGAAAAGTTCATAGTGATGACTTAAACCCTCCCAGGGCAAGGAGGAGAGAGGAGGGAGGAATTGGAAGACCCCCCATTTTTGACCTGGGATGAACGTGAGAACCTGAGCCACCACTGATGGGCTCACCACCATAGGAGGTGAGCAGATGGGGCCCATGGGACAGGGTTACCAGTGTGAGATGGCTGTAGGGCCAGCAGGAAAAGAGGATGTCAAGTGGGCAGCTAAGCAGTCACATGTGATCTTTAAGAGAGAGCGGGGCTGGCCTGGGGATGTGGGAGCCTCCAGCACAGAGAGGAGGTATAGTCAGCAGTGCCCATGCCCCACTCACATTCTGTGGGGCCTTTTTATCTGTGTGCACGTTAACTCTTGTCCTGCTCTCCATGACTCTGTCAGATGTGGCTCTCTGGTTGCCTGAGGTTCTTCTACGTGTAAACACAAGAGACAGAAGTACCTCGGGATGTACATCTGTCCAAGCAATGAGGACAGGCAAAGGGGTATACACACGCTGAGCCACACCCTGGTGGGGACAACTCTGAGACTGACCCGCACTGCCTCCACAGCAATCCTATGTGACTTGACTTGATACCCTGGCTTGGCCTCCTTTCCTTCTCCTCACTTCTACTTCCCCTCCTGGGAATACTTCCCCATGAATCTTGTCTCAGGGTCTGCTTCTGGGGAATCCCACCTAAGGCAGGGGGTGTAGATGAGACTACTCTAAGAGTGGAGCCCCCGAGGAAACAAGAACTCTGAACAAGAGCCAGAAGAGGTGCCACCAGGAAAGCCAGGTGACTGAGATCCCCAGAAGGCAAGAGTTATCAATAGTATCAAACAAAGCAGAGGAGTTCCAATAATATAAAGACCGGAATACATTTACAGAATCTGGTGATCTTAAGGGCAAAATGGCCTTAGGAAAAAAGTTCCCCTAGAATCATGACCCCAGCCCATGGCCCAAAGTGATGGCAACTTCATTCTCCCTTCATATATGGATTCCCACCCCCCCCCGCTTCCCTTCTTCCTTATGGGCAGAAGGTTTAAAGCTCACCTAGGTATATGCAAGTTCTAGACTTGCGTCGATGCACATGCATTTCCACTTCTACCTCTGGAACTAGAAATTTGTCTGTAACTGTATTAAGACTGACAGGTTGCCTTCAGGCATCTGAGAGGTCAGGGAGAAATGGATGTTGATGCATTTATAGAATTGAAGGGAGAACATGGCTGATGGCTTCAGTTTTCCCTGGGGGACAGGAGGCAAGAGAAGAGAGAGCAGGAAAGGTCTGGAATAAACACTGAAGACCATGGGGAAGGGAGCTGCCCAGGAAAGAGTGAACAGATTTGTTCCCAGGCTGTGGGGCCGGTGGAGACTGAGGTGGGCATGCTGGGAGTCTTGGCCCCAGGAGGAGGAGCGGCGGAGGCTGAGCCTCTGGGCTGGAGGTGGGTGCGTGACGGCAACAAGGGACTCTGGAAGGACGGGAGCTTTCCCATGAGGCAGCTTTGTGTGGCTACGAGTGGCTGAGTTCCCACATGTGGGTGGGAAAAGACTGCTGTGTTCTTCAAGGATCAGAAATAAAAATTTTGAGAAAAACTTTAAAGGCAAAAGCTTCATGCATACCAGAGGTGTACACATAGACTGATTTCAAAAGTCTTACTGTTTTATTATTTTTTTAATGTTTACTTATTTTTGAGTGAGAGAGAGAGAGAGAGAGAGAGAGAGAGAGAGAAGACAGAGAGCAAGCAGGGGAGGAGCAGAGAGAGAGGGAGACAGAATCTGAAGCAGGCTCCAGGCTCTGACCTGTCAGCACAGAGCCCGATGGGAGGGGTCGAACTCACTGTGAGAGCCGCGAGAACCGTTTGATCATGACCTGAGCCAAAGTTGGACGCTTAACCCACCGAGCCACCCAGGTGCCCCCAAAGTCTTACTGTTTTATTTATTTATTTATTTTTCAACGTTTTTTATTTATTTTTGGGACAGAGAGAGACAGAGCATGAACGGGGGAGGGACAGAGAGAGAGGGAGGCACAGAAGCGGAAACAGGCTCCAGGCTCCGAGCCATCAGCCCAGAGCCTGACGCGGGGCTCGAACTCACGGACCGCGAGATCGTGACCTGGCTGAAGTCGGACGCTTAACCGACTGCGCCACCCAGGCGCCCCAAAGTCTTACTGTTTTAAATGGAACATCCAGTGTTCAGGTGTCACACAAACCCACAGAACCAACGGCACGGCATGCACACTTCGTCTTGGCTGTGGACAGCTGCATATGTGGGGTTCCCCCCATTATTATGGGATGTCTTTTCGACCAGGGAATGAGACATTTATGAGGAAAGTAGGAAAAGATATTGGTGTTTCTCTAGAATTATATCGTCTGTGGAGGCAGCAGCTAGGAGAAAGAGCCACATCAGACTCTGGGCCTGTCAGCGCCTTCTCAACATGATATATTTTCACGTTTTTCTCAGCATGAGCTTGACTTTAACAATGAATCCAGAAAAGAGGGGAAGTGATAATAAATCACAAACAATAAAAACCAACAGAGATTTCTCCTGACCCTGCCACTGTAGCTCTTCCGTCCCGCAGACCTGTCAGAATATACTAACACTCACAGGGTAAAGCTCTTTAGAGAGAGAATGCCAGAATCCAGCAGCGCCCCAGGGACCAAAGGCATGGGAGTCTTACAGAAGGCCCTTCACATCTTCCCTGGCAAGAGTCACGACTGCTGCACAGTCAAGGGTGGGGCGGGGGTGGAAACAACAGGAGAGCAGAGTGGTGGCGGCCAGGCAGAGTAGGACAGCAGTAAGATCAGCTTTGCCTCGTACAGTTCTGTCCAGGGTCAGTGGACAGGTGAGTGGGGGGGGGGGGGGGGAGTCTGGGGAGAGTTGCCGGGCTCTCATCTATGGGAAAAGCATCTTTAATAATTAACAAATGAGAAAAGACATGGAATGAGTAATGTGACCCCTAGCATTTTGAAACTATGAGCAAATCGTCATGCCACAAGAGCCTGCCGCCACATTACAGGCTCCCCAGCCAAGGAACGCTGAGAAGGAAAACACAGGAACTGTTGTAACCAAATGAAATCTTACAACCAAGTCAATCCAGGACATATCCGATGAGAGCCATGTTCAACACCGGGTGTATGGAAGACACAATTGGGAAACAGTTATAACATTAGCACGTCAGAGCCAAATACAATTTTAGTTTTTCTCTTCTCACTTTGTTAATACTCCAATATCTATAATCAACACAATGTTGAGGTTTTTTTTTTTTTTCTTATAGCTACTGAAATAATCAGACACATGCACTCATGTGTAAAAGACAAAGATGCTTGGCCCAAGGATACTTTTTTCTTTTAAGTTTTTTTATTTATTTTGAAAAAGAGAGAGAGAACGCAGGGGAAGGGCAGAGAGAGAGAGGGAGGGAGAGAATCACAAGCAGGCTCCACGCTGTCAGTGCAGAGTCCAACACGGGGCTCAAACTCACCAACAGTGAGATCATGACCTGAGCCGAAATCAACAGTCAGATGCTTAACCAATTCAGCCACCTAGGCGCCCCTAATGATAATTTTTTTAACCCTAACCTTTGTATCCTTCCATGGTTCAAGATACCTTCAGGGTTTGTTTTTTGTTTTTTGTCTTTTTTTTTAAAATGCAACTAAATGCTATACCGAGTTCCTTGAAAGCAGAGAGAGAAAGACTAGGGAAAAGAGGGTCGTTTCCATCCCTAGGTTTCAATCTCTGCTCTGCTCTTTATCAGCTGTATGATGTTGGACACCTTAATCTCTCTTTCTGAGCTGTGAGTCATCTAAGTGAAGATGTTGAATAGCCAGCAGGAGGGGTGGGGAAGGGTTGGCATCAGAGCAGAAGGAAATCAGGGAGAGTGGGACACACAGAAGCCAAGTGCAGAAAGTGGTTTTAGAAGGAGGGAGTGGTCAACCATGTTGAAAGCTACTGCAAAGATGAGTAAGAAAAGTTTCCATTTTGTCTGTCAACACCGAGGAATGAGGAACGTAGCAAGACACAAACCAAACTTCTAAATTGTTGGTCCATCACTTCAAGACCATGGGGTATCTTGAAAGAGAGGGAGGAGAAAAATAGCGTCTTTGATTATGGTCTTGTCTTAAGCTATTTCTTTGCATATTAAACCAAAATAAAACCTGAGAACAAATTCTCATAACTCTGATTCTTTTTTCTTTTTCACTTTCGGTTATTTCTAGGCTCTCCGTTCCCATTTAAGGGAGAATTCCACAGGATGGGAGTAAACTAAACCTAGACTATGTAACTCGGGGCAGGTTCAGAAACATCTCATCTCCACCATAAGCACATCTGATAGCCTTGGTTTCTATACTGATGTGCAACAAATCTTTCAAATGCAGCCATTTCATGGTTTGCCTAAATTTAGGCAAACACGATTTCTGAATACTAAGACAAAAACAAATGCCATAATAAGCTTTCCAGCACAAGGGTCTAAATATAGTGTATTTCTTCTCCCGGCTCTACACACACAGGAAAAGCTCTTGGCCCTCAGAGGCTGGGTTGATCACAGCCCCATGGAGTGCAGAGATAAGGCTCTCCTCATGTGTGTGATGACTTCTCTGTGTGCGGTTGGCCTGCTTATAAATTGGGAGCACATTTCATCAACTCACGTTCATTACGATGCCCCACCCCCCTTCCACACTGATTTCCAGAGTTCCTCTGCTGGCTCCCCACCTTCCTCCAACCTCTTCCCTTGCCGTCCTCTCTCCCTGGTGATTTCAATGTGCTCAGTTTTAAGTATTTATAGTCTGAATGTTCCAATCTCTCCAGTGAGCTGCTGACTTGTAGACCCCACTGAGTTCTCAATATTGAGTATCTATTTGGCATCCCAAACTTCAGGATTTTTATTTTTCTTTCCGGTATCTCGGCTGTCTCACCAAATGGCCTCACCGTCTACCCAGCTGCTCAAGTCAAAAGCCTGGAATCATTCTGGACACTCCCATCTCCCTCTTCTCCACATTCAATGACCAAAGATCCGGCAGCTCCACCACCCAAACCTGTCTCAAATGGGTCTATTCCTTGCATCTGCCCCCCACCCCCAGGATCTCCTGCATGGATAACTGCAGGTTCTAACCCTTCTCCTTGCCATCCTTCTGCTGCCTGTAGCCCACCCCCCCAACTGCCAGAGCAGCACTGAAAACACAAGACAGATCATGACCCTTCCCTGCTGCAGGCACTTGGAGTAAGGCTTGCTGACCTGACTCCTGCCTGCCTTTCTCTGCCCATCTGGCCCCACCATCCCTCGGCACCAGCATGTCAGGCCCTTTCCTACTTCAAGCCTTCATGGTCCTCAGAGACACCTTCCCTTCGTGACACTTCTCAGCATAACTAGCTGTGAATATGACAGAGTCCCGCTAAGTCGAAGCTCCACGAGATCAGGGACGCTGTCCATATCAGTCCCATGGGAGGTATAGCCGTCCCACTGGCTGAGTGCAGAGGTGTACAAACAGTGGTGCTGGGTGGGGGACGCGGGGCTCCTGGCTCTGGCTTTGGCTCTGGCTCTCCTAAACAATAGATGAGTCAGCGGACTGCAGAGGTTTGCGTGCGAGCTGGGGGGACTTGTCTGTGGGAAGAGTGGCCACGCCCAGGCTGCAGTGCTGCTCAAAAGCACCAGCCAGCCTCCCTGGGGTCAGGCTGGGCCCCGTGCATTTCCCTCAGACTTAGCCTCAGTGGACACTCACTGTGGAGTGGGGGTGTTCATTTAAAAACAACAACTGAACCATTTCAGGCCAGCCCTGCTGGGGAGGCGGACTGGCCTTCAGGGTCATCATCAAAAATGAGGGGCTATTGCTGGATGGCTGCCTTCCCACCTGTCAGACTGAGGATTCCACATGCTTGGCTCTAGCAGGATGAAAGCTTCTGTTGTCATAGCAATCGTGGCGTTCCTAGGGCCTAGGCTTCGGGTTTCAGAATAACAACTATTTAGAGAAGTGAAGGAAATGAGCAAAGCAGAGAGGGGCAAAAATGGAAAAAGCGCAAGAAGTAATCCTACAAGTAAGTGCTACAAGTCACACTCTGAAAACAAAACTCAGGAGCTAGGAGTAGAATCTTCCCCAGGCACGGGAGCGGCCTCCTGCTGGGAAGACGGGAAACAAAAGGCCCCATTGACACAAACATCTGTTATTACTAAACACTTAGGAATCAAGTTTTTCCTAAAGGTTTTTTTTTTTTTTGGCTTTTATTATTTATTTATTTATTTATTTATTTATTTATTTATTTATTTATTAATTATTTTGTCAGGTCATCAGACCCCAACCTTGTCTGAGTCCTCAGCCACCACATAAAGTGACTCTTAGAACATCAAATGAAGAATTTGGTCCTGGAAACGGCCTTGTGTTAGTTTTTTCCTGGCCAGAGACACCAGGAAAATGTCAGAAGGCAAAGCCCTGAAAGACGCAAAACACAACAATCACATCCCTGGGATGGGGAGGGTGGTGGTGACCTAACCCAATTTGATTTAAAAAGGAAACGCAGCAGATTTCACAGATGGCCAGGAGGTGCCTGGAAGGAGAGAAGGAAGGAGGTGGCAGGCAGAGGATGAGAAGGCAAAGAGATCACCTGGCGCTTTACCTCAACACCTGCATCTCCTCCGGGGAGTTCCGCACCTCGTCCTGGAGACGACACCAGCGTAGACAAGCCTTCAGCTCCTGCTGCTCCTGGGTCTCATGGGGGTCCAGCTGCTTGGGCCACAGACACACAAACACATGTGCACAAAACACGGTCACTGTTGTCCTCGTGTGGGTCACAGCTGCCCAAAGGAGCAGCTTGCTCAGTTTCAGGGTGATGGTCTCTCCACCGTGCCTTGTGCCCCACCAGAAAAGTCAGAGGGCAGAGGGGGTCTGGCGGGTCCTCAAAGAGCCAGTTGCTCACTCTTCTGCTGGTGACAGAGCTGGGCCTGGCTGTTTGGAAGGCGCCCCCTGGTCCTAGACCCACCCTTCACACAACCCTGGCCCCAAGAGAGCAGGCTTCCCTAGGGGGCCATTTCCAGTCTGATTCCATCCAGACCTTTCCTGCTTTGTCTTTATGCACAGGGTGGGGCAGGTCCCCTCCATTTACCTCCTACTTTTCCCAGCCCTCAGTTTTGTTAAGGGCTGTTTACAGTGGAGCCTGCTAATGCAGCCCAGATGATTCTGTCTGCATATAACCAGAAAGAGTGTACTGCCTGGACTGAGTCTGGGGGAGGGGAGCACCATCACTCCCTGCCCTGCTAGTGAGAATCGGCGGCTGTCACTGTGCTCATGAGGCCCTGCGGCTAAAGTCTCTGTAAGGGAGGGCAGCAGAACATCCACTAGGGAGGGAAATGTCAGTATCAACAGGCATTTCTGGAAACTAAAGAGCCTTAATGGTTCATTCAACAGATATTTACTGAGTCTCTGCCAGGCCCTGGGTACATTACGGACACAGCATGTACTCCAGGAAGACTGATAAGAACACCAGCCATTAGAGTGCAGTCATGGTAGACATTAAGGAAGAATCTAGATGCCCTCTGGCCAGCCAGGTGAGTCAGAAGGCTTTCCTGAGGAGGTGCTGGGGCCTGTGCTGGTCCCCAGGGACAGGAGGAGTCAGCCAGGGGAGGAGGAATTTCAGGCAGAGGGAAAGCATGTGCAAGGTTCATGGGGCCTAGAAAGAGTGTGATGTATTTACAGAATGGTGAAGGATATGGTCAGGCTGGGAGCACGCTATTATTGGGGAGGGACAGAGGTGCCAAGTAGCCAGCAGAGGCCAGATGATCAATAGGTTCTGTGTGCTCTGTTGCTATGGAAAATTCGTATGTTGAAGCCCTAACCCCCAATGTGACTCTATTTGGAGACAGGACCTTTAAGTAGGTAATTAAGGTTAATGAAGTTATTAGGATGGGCCCTGGTCCAACAGGAATGGGGTCCTTACAAGTAGAGGAAGACACGCCAGAGCTCTCTCTCCACATATGCAGAGGAGAGGCCATGGAAGGACATACTGAGAGGTGACCATCACCAAGCTAGGAGAGAAAGGTCTCCCCAGAACCCAAGCCTGTCAGCACATTGATCTTGGATTTTTAGCCCCCAGAACTATGAGAAAACAAGTGTTGTTTAAGCCTCGCAGCCTGTGGCATTGTGTTATGGCAGCCTGAGCTAAGACACCTGTGAAGGAGTTTAGATTTTTATCAGGGTTGATGACAAGTTATATGATACAATCTTGCAGCTAACTCAATTCACTTCTCCCTATGGAATGCCACTTTCTATCTCCTCATTCAGTGACTTCCCCCTCCCCACTTTGCCCCGCTTGCTAATGTTCAGTGCTGCACAGCACAGTCATCTGGGCAGCCAAGTGGCCAGTGTGCCTCATGACATCTTCCCTGGTGACATCCACTGCTGGCCAGAAGAGTCCTGTGAGCCAGTGCACCCTTCCCTGCCCCAAAGAGCCCTCCTCTCATGCTTGGGAGGTCTGCTGCACACACTCAGACCTCCCTTCAAGGAAGGAGCTAGAGTGACCCATGTGCTCTGGAAATGTTTCCAAACTTTGTGCTAAAATCCGGAATGGCCACTTTATTTCAGACCAAAGCGTTTTCACGTATAGAAGAGTTATTGCCCAGACAGTAAAGGGTGATGAGGTGGGTTGTCTCCTGCGCCAGGTTAAGGGGAAAGGAGGGATAAAGAATCCTCAACTCCTGCTTTCCCTTTGAGGCCCATGTCAGAAGTCACCTCCTCCAAGAAGACTTTCTGGATCAGCTCAGACCTGACCTCTCCCACCTTTGAAGCCATACAATATTCAGTGTTTACCTCTCTCTTCTAACTTGTTGTCTGCTGTGTGCTTTTCTTATCTTCACAGTTCAACTATGACCTCTTTCAGAGCAGGGTTGTGTCTTACCCATCCTATTATCTCTACAGGTCTAGCACAGATGGACACACAGAAGGTATGCAGCTGTGAGATGAGGCCAGACTGGCTTCATGTCTCTGTTAGTGGAGATGGACATATTCAGGGCAGTAAGAGGCAGGACCCATGCGATGAGACTCAGGCGTGATCCCCTGGAACTATGGGCAGGGGCAAAGCCAAAGGAGGAGCGCTTCATGGGGATGGAGATGATGAACAGAGAGATCATCATTACATGCCTGAAATAAATTTCACACTTATCAAGAATAGCACAAATCTGATTGTCTCAGGACAGAAGCACCTGAGAAAAGGGATGTTGATAGAGACTCATTGATATTAGCCTATTTAACCCTTGCTAAATGTCTACTGTGCGTCAGATGGTGGAAAATACAAAGAGAATGAGAGCAGAAAAGGAGAACTGGTATTTCTTGCACAAGCTCCATGTGTCATTCATAATTTTCCCATTCACAGTGCAAATGTTTATTCTTATACCCATTTTCCAAATGAGGAAACTGAGGCTCAGGGAGGCTACATAAACTACCCACACTTACAGAGCTGGTGAACAGCAGAGGTGGGATTCCATACCTGGTCTGACTCCAAACCCAGCTGCCTTTCCCAAACCTGCCACGTGGCTGCTCTTCACTGTGTGGCAGGGGACACAGGGTGCATGCTGCAGGCCAAGGGGCAGAGAGGGTGGGAGGGCGAGTAAGATGTAGCTTCGTTCGGGAAGAGGTCACAGTCTAGTTGAGAGGTTCGAGGGAAAAAGAAAAAAGTGAGGGAAAAAGAGGCAGGTACCAAATACTGGGGGAGTTCCAAGCTTCTAGAAGAGTAAGTATTGGATTGTGAGTGGACTGATCAGTCTGGGTTATTCAGAGTAGGTGATCTTGAGCTGGTTAGTGAAAAATAAACAGGATTTCAACAGGCAGAAGGAACTCGAACAAAACCACACAGGTATGCACAAACTTGAAGATTTCAGAAAATGTTAACTAGTCCAGTAAGCATGTAAGGGGTGGGGATGACAGGGAAGAGAAGTGACCAAATATTCGGAACTAAAACATAAGCAGGAACCAGTTTAGCTGCCATATCCTCATTAGCACTGGCATCCAATTCTTTAAAGCAGAGGTTGTAAACTGGGAAAGTGTTGCCCATACCTCTGGGTATGTTTGCTTGGCATAGTATTCTTTAAATTACTAAATTTCACATAAAAATCCAGATTGCGAACTTCCTTTAAACAACTACGAGTCCAGGCTCCCCCGAGCCCTCCCGTCCACATGATGACAACTGGCCCTCACTGATGCACAGCTCCCAGTTGGCCTGAGTCCTCACTGCTCCCTAACCTATTACACCAGCCACGTTTCAGTCTTCATTAGTTGCCAGCAGACATCTGAGATGACAACTCCCGATTTAAATTTTTATCTTATTAGTAAAGAACCAAAACCATACACAGTCAACATCACCACAACCATAACCACAAGGGAGTGCCTGGGTATGCCACAGCCTGACCTGAGCTCCTAGTCTCTGCTCAAATGTCCACTATCAGAGAGCCCTCTAGTGCCTTCTAAAACTCAGCTTCCCACCACTCTCTCCAGCTTCATCTGCCTTCCAGTCCTCACCACCTGACGTGTTACAGATGTGTTTGTCTGTTTCCCCATTCTCTCTCCTATCCCTGCATTGAGAACCCCCAGGGCTCAGGGACTTTTCTCTGTTTACACAGCTCTCTCCCCAGCAAGCAGCACAGTCCTGGTGCACAATAAGCCCTCTACATATCTGTTGAATGAACAGATGCCTGTGAAGAGAATCTGACTCTGGGTGGGGAAATGCTTAGGGTCACTGTAAACCTACCTGCTGTGCTTTGGCCCAGAACACATCTTCCAAGTGAGTGGCGAACCCTTCACTCAGCCACTCCTCCGTCCAGTCCCGGGCCCCAATGGCTAGGCCAAACCAGGCGTGAGCGATTTCATGGCAGAGACGGGTCCCACAGAGATGGCTGTTTCCCGTCAAGACGCTCTGAGAGAGGAAGATGATGTGTGGGCTGTGGATAATGGGGGAGAAAACACACGGAGTCTTGTTAGAGCCTGCCCTCGTGGTTGCCCCATGGGGCGGCTTTCTCAGCCTGGCGAGCCTGTTATTATCATGTGCATGCCAGATCATGACGGATAGGCTTGCAGCTTAGATGCTTTCAGAAACAAATAAAGTGGCAGTTTACGTTTCTGGCAGCGGTTCAGGTGGCCGTTTGTGCCAAGCAGTCGTCTCCGTCACCCAACGGCTATTACCTGTAATGAGTAACCTGCACCAAAGTTTTATGCCGAAGAAATTACAAGGCAATGGAAGCATTTACTCTGAAATCTGGACTGTAAAAGAAGAGCAGGTGTGAGACTGTGAAGCCCATGCTGTCAAGAGAGTGATCAAAGAAGCCCCTTCAGCCAAAAATCCGAGCAGCTTACACGCAAATTGAGAAGTCATGCAGAAGGACAGGAAAGGCCCAGAAGAATGGAAGCAAAAATTTTCCATTTCGGACTGGGGCTGGTCATGGAGTTAACACACCAACAGGTGCCGTGGATGGGTGAGGTTTCTGAGAGACTCAGATGAAGGCGCAGTCTCTGCAAGGCAAAGATTTTCAAAGGTATCATCTCCTATCTGTAGCTGCTTATACATTCACATGACATAACAAAATTAGGCAGGGGGTGGGGGGAGCCAACACTCCCAGGTGTGCGAACGGCCCCAGGGCTGGCCCCAGCTGGGGAGATTTATCTAATCTCATTTTCCATACCTTGTTTTAAAACCCCAAATACCATGATTAGATTGCATAGACAAATGGGAGGAAGGGAGGCTGAAAAAAAGAAGAGGCAGATAGAAAACCTCCTCTGCTTCCACCTTCCACATTTTTCATTTATCCAGGACTTGTTTACACTTTTATTAATGAAGAATTTGCTTTAAAAAAAAAAAAAAATCCCTCCTCCTTCATTTGGACAAGAACAGTTGGGAAACCTCCCAAATTAAGAAACTGTACACACGGGTTCCCTCCTTCAAAAGCCATTTGTTTGCTACCACGCCGGCTCTGCACAAGCCGGGACTGCTCGCAGATTTGTCCTCCGCCCCCACGGCCACCAGTAGAGAAAACCCCACCTGTATTTCCCTTGCACAACATCGCCCATTCAGCTCGGAGAGCTCCACTGAAATCGTAGGAGCCACGTGTGCCAAAATAGACAGCTTTCATGTGAAATAATAACAGGGCAAGCACGCAAATGAAGTGTCTGCCAGGCCCTCAGCAGAGTCCACCAGAAACCCCAGGAATTAAAACGTGTGGTTGGGGCATTTAGGATGCGGCGGGTGGGGGAGGGGGGCAATGCAGCAGCCACCAGCAGTAGTTCAGAGGACAAAGTCAGAAAACAAAAAAGGAAGGCAGGGAAGAAGGGAGGACAGGAGGGCCGATGGAAGCAAGGGAGGAAGGAACTGACAGGCACAGGAGCTAACCTTCTTACTGAGAAAGTCACCCCATAGAGAAGACAAACTGTGAAACCTGGCATTTTCGAGTAAATGACCCCTTGCTCTGGCATGTGCAGCGCTACAAAGGAAAGCCACAGAAATGTACCAAGTAAATAACATTCCAGACATACTGCTGGCAGCGCTTGGCCCTTTTGGCTAAAACAAAACAGAAGTAACTGCAGGCCTTGTAAACAGGCTCAAAGAGGAGTCTGCATTGGAAGGGTCTGCTGGCCAGAGACACAGACGGTGCGCACGTAGTTACAGAGACTGGACGACTGACCCGTCCACTCAACCCACGAAGGTTACACAAGCTGATGACTGTGAAGTCACGGCCAGACTGTCCACGAAGAAAATGCCTGCCCTGTCCTTGGTGATGGCTCGCTGTTCTGTCCCAACGTGGAAGTCCAGCCAAGGCCCATTTATGCAAATATCAAAGTCTAGAGAGCCTGAAGGAATGCACAAAAGCAGCTGCGTGGGGGGTGAGGGGTGGCTGTGCGCTTTCCTGCCCTTTAATCTTTTCCCTCCTAGGGCCTTTGTTGTCTCCGCCAGACCTCCCTCCCCACCTGCCAGTGCTCTGGAGACTCCACCCGGCCTAGCCTCCGTGCGTCTTGGCCGGGCTCAGGACGGGACCGGCGTGGCTGGAATCCTACGTTCCCACTTCCCATCCCCAGGCCCTTCTTCCTAGCCAGGAATAAATGGATTTCCTACTGTCTTCGGAGAAAGATCAAAGCTTAAACATCCTCCTGGGTCGGAAGGAAGGGTGTTTCATTTGATATAAGTGACCCTATTATCAGTGGAAAACATGACCTTCTCCCTGAAAAGCAATTTTGCAGTTGAGAACCAGACCCCAAATCCTGCTGCAGTGGAGTCTGCACTCTGAGCTTGGCTTTTTAACTGTGGGCGACTCTGGGGTGGTACTTCCCTATGAAGGAAATGGCTTCTTTCTTAAAACTAAATTTAAAACATGGATTAAAAATGGAGTAAGGTTTTGATAATCTTTCTCAAGGGTTATTAACAAAATTCTGACACAAAAGGACCAATAGAATTTACTTTTAAGGAGAATTTCCTCCTCTCGACCCTAAATGTCAGAATTGCTCGTGTTACGTACAATTTTTACCCTGTTGTTTTTTTTTCAACAGTGAGTGAGGAAAAGTATAATGCTCTTAAACTCACTTTAAGGAGTAATATTAAATACTCCTTTACCGGCAGATAATCTACTTCCTGCCCACCTTCAAAACAGGATGGATGTTTAGAATTTTCTACTTCTACCTTAACCTTGATTTATAAGTTTCACCCCTGGGCTCCTCACACATTCCCGCATTCTCAGAACCTTATTCATGGTCCTGATCAGCCAGTGGGTCATCCGTCTTCACTCTGACAAGGCCCATTTGAAAACAGGTTGTCTTGTTTCCCCCTAAAAGGGCCTGTGTCAGCTGCCTCTACCATATGCCAAATTGTCGATTCATCACTGCAAAGGATGAAGATAATCACTTCAATGACATCTTCATCCTAAAAACTGTTTTCTTTTTAAATTCACAGAGTTTATCACTTTTCCCAAATAAGAGATGGGCAGAAAAGTAATACTTCCAACTCTCAAAAACCAGAAGCCTCCTGGGTTGTATCATAAATTCTCCCTTGCTACAAGTGGTCGGAGGAGGACAGGGGGCAGAGGAGGGGGGCGGCACAGAGCGACAGCAGGACACGTGTTCCCATTCTTTCCCAGGAGACCACCAGCGGGGCTGCTCCCGACAGAGGCCACGTGGTGGTGGATGTCTGCTGCCTTGCCCCTCGAGATTAAAAATATCATTTCTGGCCTGAAAACAGCTTCCCAGGACTGTTCCTAAAAGCTACCTCTCCATCCAGATTAGAAGGCTGTGTCTGTTAATGTAAAACATGCTTCTAGCAGAGGAGGAAGGAGTGCCTTCATTACTCTCAAGAGCTGCTCCAATCCTTCGGGAGGAATTCAATTTGGAACGGAAATGGAGAATTTCATCAGATCTTAAGCAGGGGCTGGTGTGTGATTTATTTCAGCTTTGTCCAGGGAGACGTGACCAGCGTGGCCCATCTTGCTGCCCAGGGAGAGGTACAGCACTTAGGGGCTCCAGCTCCACGTTGCCACCCAGCGGGTCAGAGCAGGCTGCGGGTGGGACCGGGACAGGAAATGGCTTTTGGTTAAGGCCACCCCTCCCATCTTACTGGAGCTGATCCCAATTCCCCCGGGGGTGGGGGGGTGGGGAGAGGAGAAGCAGATTCACTTTTTCTACAGATCCTTGGGAGGGGCATCCAGGAAACAGATTTATACTCTTCGAGCTTGAACTTCTTAGCGGTTCAGTTTTTCACAATCTCAACAATACGTGGACTCCAATGTCCCATTATGGGGAGGAAGGAAGAAACCAGGAAAGAGGCTCTTTTCCCTGCAAAGTCAACCTGGATAGTTTTAAGGGTCTCATAATCATGTGAAAGCAGCTTTTGCTTGCATGACTTAATTACTTGCTAATTTAATTTGGACAACTAAAAGTAAATTCGTAGTAGCCTGGGGCAATCTGCAAAGGGAGACCAAATCTTAGTTACCACTCCCTAAGATTCAGAATGTGTTTTCTCTTTCATCCTTAAGGTTAGCGTGATACATGTCAAGCACTTCAACCAATGTGTTTACAAACAAAAATGCTCAATCTGGAGCCCCTCTTCTCTGCAATGAAATCCTGTAGTCCCTATCTCTGGCATGCAGTCTGATGTAGGGGAGGCATCTGTGGTCCCAAAGGCAAAGGGGTGGCCCAGATGACCTGGAGAGCCCCTGCTCCCATCTGGCTCCGAGACTGCTCAGTAGGAACTAGTTATGCTTCATTTGCCCCATCTGGCATCCCACTGTGGTCACACAAGGTAGTCTTTACACTGGACCTGTAGGAGATGAGGGAACGTTCTTTCAGGGATATGGGACTTTCAGGAGCTTGAGGTAGAAACCAGCTCTAAAACCTTGACGAAAACCTACTACATCTGATCAACACTGAGATCTAGGTTTGGGAGAAAAGGCTAACATTAGTATAAGTTTTCCTTTAAAAATTCTGAATAGCAAACAGGTGGCAAAACATCTACTCATTTTCCTAAATGAATTCAGGTTTTTAAGTTTTTATTTATTTATTTTGAGAGAGAGAGGGAGAGAGAAAGAATCCTAAGCAGACTCTGCTGTCAGCGCAGAGCCTGATATGGGGCTCGAACTTATGAACTGTGAGATCATGAAATGAGCCAAAACCAAGAGTCAGATGCTCAACCAACTGAGCCACCCAGGCACCCCTACCTAAATGGATTTTGGCTGAAACTACCAACATAACTACAGCAGAGAGTGACTAAGAGAATCCCCAGGCCACATTCCAGAGGCTTCTACCAAAAGCAAATCTTCCTTCTAAAGATTCATATTGCTTGAGTGCTTCCTATGTGCTGGGCACTATATGATATATATATCATCTCATCTGATCTATCTCATGACCTCAGGAGATAGATTTTATTATTATCCCCATTTTACAGATTCTGAAAGTGAGGTAGAAAAAGGTAAAGTGACTAGCTGAAGGTCACATAGCGAGCAAGTAATGGAGTATTTCCATTCATACAGTCTTGACCCTGAAGCCTTACTCTGCCCAACTCTGCCCAGGGTCATTTGGTTTAGATCTGCAACTTCTGGGCTCCCATCCCTCTGTGCTAGCTCAAGCCCAGTGGTGCAATAATGTCCTTGATGGAGCCCCATCTTCAGAGTCCACCCAAGGGAAGCCACCAGCCATGCCCTGGGACCTCTGTTCCCTAAATGTATGTCACAGCCAGAACCGGCCAGGGTTACCAGACTTTTGATTGGTAGACCTTCAGCCTCTTCCTTGTGGGAAAGCAGGTGAGGATGGAAGGGACAGGGGGCAAAGCGAGGAAAACATTACCACTCCACTTCTGATGCCTTCATAGGGCCTAAATTCCTGAATGTAGCACCTCATTCTTTCTAACCCTGTCCTATGCCAGGAGTCCCTCGTGGACCACCACAAGGGGATGCTTAGATAAGCAGGTGCAAAGGTGCTTAGGCCCATCCCTAGGAGGCCAGGAACACGCCAGACTCTCCCTGCCTTCTATCTCCCACCCATTTTTGCTAACTCCTGATGTTCCTTTTCCTAAATAGACTTTATTTTTTAGAGTTGTCTTAGGTTCAAAACTTAGGTTCTGCAAAAACGGAGCAGCAGGGTACAGAGAGTTCCATATACCCCTCTGCCCACAAATGTATAACCTCCCCTACTATCAACATCCCCCACCAAAATGGTGCATTTGTTATTGTAATTGATGAATCTACCTTGATGCATCATTTTCACAGTCTACAGTTTACATTAGTTTCACTGTTGGCGTGAGGCATTTTCTATGGGTTTGGACAAATGTATGACATGTAACCACCATTATAGCATCACACAGAGTAGGTTCACTGCCTGCAACAATCCTCTGAAATTTTTTTCAAGAAGAGATGGTTTAAAGCAGGTCGCAAGCTCAAAGGTTTACAGGAGCCAAGAACATAATACAATGAGGGATGCAGAGACGGGAGAAATGGATAAAAAGATAAGGGGAGTAGACAAAAAGATGGGAGGAGCACACAAGGAGATAGAGAAATAGACAAGGAGAGGGGGAAGGAGTCAAGGAGAGGGGGAAACAGATCAAATGAGAAAAGCAGATTACAAAAGGAAGGAGGAAATAGACAACAAGATGGGAAGCAAATAACAAGATGAAGGAAGTAGATTAGAGGGGGATAATAATATAGGGAAACAGGTAACTACAAGATGGAAGTAGAAAACAATAGGGGGAAATAGGCAGCAATTTTTTCAAACCCCAGGTCAAAGCAAATAAACCTATGGACAGGAGCTACAATCTTTCTCCTCTCTGGTTTAAAGCAGTAACCTTAGGTGAAGAAGCTCATGGTTTCATTGCACACTGAGGTGTGCATCCTACCAGGGTTCAGTATGGGGCTCATGGAAGACAGAGAAAGGCTCAATAGCTGAGCACAGATGACAGCTGGGAGGAGAGATGGGGTTCCAAGTGAGGCACAAGGAGGGAAAAAGGGTTGGCGCTGGGGACACCAAAACATTTTGCCCGCTTCACAACTTTGTTTAGTGTTGGCCTTGGCCTCTTGCTAATGGGAAAAATCATAGCATGGCAGCAACAAAACGCAGAGACCACCTCTCATTCCAGCAAACACAAAGACCACTTCTGACTTGAGAAAACAGAGATTGTCTTTGGCAGAGTGCTTAGCTGTCAAAAAGCAGAGCAACAGACACCGTACTCCTGCACCGCTGGGCAATCAGTCCATTGGGAATGCTGTCTAGACCTCAGCCCTGAACGAAAAGTGGAGACAGGGCTAGCAATGAGCTATCAGGAGTTGGCTACATCTAACTGGGGCAACCCTGCCTGAGGAAGGCGGTGGCGGTTGGTATCTCGTGGTTATGCTGATCTAAAAGCTAAATAAAGCCACAAGTAAAGCTTAAGAATCATAGGTAGAACTAGTATTTGAATTATCCAACCAGATTTGGACTCCTTTCCTTCTGAATCCTAATGTGCAATGTCTACCTAAGGAGTCTTTGGATTTTCACAGACGAAAACAAAGAAAGAGCTTTTTTTCTTTTTTTAAGTTTATTTATTTATTTTGAGAGAGAGAGGGAGAGAGCACATGAGCTCGGGTGGGGCAGAGAGAGAAGGACAGAGAAGATCCCAAGCAGACCCCCTGCTATCAGTGCAGAGCCCCACGTGGGCTCAGACCATGAGGTCGTGAGATCATGGCCGGAGCCAAAACCAAGAGTCGAACGCTTAACCAACTGAGCCACCCAGGCGCCCCAAGAAACAGGTTTTTTTGAAGTTACTGAACACTCTGATGTTTTGGACACCGGGGACCTACCCATACCAAAACTACATGAACAATATTTATTGTAGCTGAGCATGTCTTTTGAAATCACTAAATTACTTATGAACCAAGAGCTGTGTTCTGCAGGATCTGGAGAACTCTCCTGGTAAGTAATTACCAATTAAAACATGTTGGCAGCCTCCACTAAAGCACACGGATGACAAAATGTGATTCCACTCCTTTACCCCCTGCTCCCGTCCTCCCCAACCAGGGTGATGATGTTTGTTCCCATAAAAAGAGCTAATAAAATTAGCTTCCCCTGTGATACAGGGGAAATTTTATTCAATAAAATAATGCATTTTGCTTCATTCTCATATTAGCAACAAAATGGTGCTACTCAGCACCATAATATCTCATCCAGTCGGTTTTTGCTGTGTGTACAGGTCTGTCATTCGTGGCCAGGTGGAAGCCTGGAAAGCTGCTTCGATGAAGGAATATGTTCAGGCAGTTTGCACCACCCTCAGTAAGAACCACATGGTTATGGGTTTCCCTTGAAATATGGTGTGAGCACTCTTTGGATCCACAAACGACGTCCTCCCATGTTCCTTGTCTAGAGAAAGAAATTGCGGGAATTTCCCCAAGAGTACTTAGAAATTTAACTGGGGTGGAGGGGAGGTCATCCGTTGCTTCCACCACTGAGAGGCACTCTGGGAATCTGAAACCTCAAGATGTACTTAGGAATATGTTTAAGTGTTGTGCAGGGGGCTGATGAAAGCATACAGGGGGCAAAAAGGTGGGTCTGGACAGCGATAGCCCTGAACACAGCAGGGTGCTGCAAACTGATAGAATGACTCCTGGAAGCAGATCTGTGCAGAAGGCACAGGGTCCTCCTGCCAGACAGCCACACTGTCAGCTAGCTTCCAAAGCAGTAGGGTACTCTGTGTAGGAACAAGCACCAGAGCTACCTTAGGGTATGAGGTAACAGACTCAGATCTCTATATCAAAGGTAGATCCAGGAAGACAGAATTAAAGGAAGCTGAGTTCAAGTACTCCCTGCTGGTTGGTCCAATGGTGGTGGCGGTAGTGGAGAAAAATGAGAGGAAAAACAAAATAATGATGATGGTAAACTCTGAAGACCTTGCTTACTCTCACCCAGGCATGGTTCTAAATACATTCACTAACCCGTTCAATTCTAACAATCCCGTGAAGGAGATATTACTATCCCCCATTTTACACACAAATAAACCAAGCCACAAAGATGTTACATCGCTGGTCCAAGATCCCATAGCAGATGTCAAATCTGACTCAAACACAGGCAGCCTGGCTTATGTATGTGTTTTGCTTGATCAACATCAGTGTGTTTCAGAATCATCCAGAGGTAGGGTTGCTAGATAAATACAAGACACCCAGTTAAATGTGGATTTCAGATAAACAATGAATAATTTTTTAGGGTATGTCATGCCCCGTGCATTATCTGCTAAACCTGGCAACCCTACCTGGAGGGCTCATTAGAATAGATCATTGGGCCCCCACCTCCAGAGTCTGACTCACAGGCCTGGTTGGGGTCTGAGATTCTACATTTCTATGAGTTCCCAGGTGATGCTGATGTTGCTGGTCCAGGGATCACACTCGGAGAGCCACTGATTTACATTGTGGTGGCTGTATTGCTCTAATTAAAAAAAAAAAAAAAAAAAAAAAAAAAAATCCACTGTCAAAATTTCTAAGTGGGAATATTTCACCTTGAGATCCAGATTTTCTAATTATACTGAAAATTTGAAAGATTTGGCCACACTAGACCCATATTCCCATGTAGCAACTGCAGCTGAATAGCAGGTGACCCTTTGAGTGGGAGCCTGGGCCCTCAGACCCCAGCTCCCCACCACTCCTTTCTGTCTCCCCACCACTGGCTGAATCCGCTTGTGTGTTTTTTCTCCCCCTTTCTTACAGCAGGATTAAGGGCAAAGTGAAATATTTCTTCTACCTGCGTCTCTATTAAAAGTAGGCAGAGAAGACGAAGTGTTCTAGGGAATCCTCTGCCATGCACTCATTTTCATCTGCTGCCTCACTCCTTGTAAGCATGTGGATTTATTAATCTCTTAGTTTTTCATGAAACATTCTACTGTCAAACTTGTTGGTGTCTATAAAACAGTTTAGCAGACTCTTGCTTCGTGGAGAGGACAAAGACACAAACTCCTGCCTCGCTCAAGCCATTCACGACAAATTCCATATTACTAAGAGTGGAATTAATCAGGTTGATTGTATTTTTGAAATCCAAACACAGTTTCAATTATTACTAGTCACTAATGGCTTATAATGAAGGCAGAGCTTGTTAGCTAAGCAAACAACTGGCATGTTTGTTTAAAGTGTAAATAGAAGGGAAATTCATGAATTAAATGAATGAATTCGCTGATTGTTCTCTTTAGGCTGTAAAAGAGCATTCAGCTGCCACAATATATATCACCACCTTTGCTGAAAGGATTAGCCTGCTCAAGTTGTCTTTATCCGGTCAGGGATCTTCTTAGTAATTGCTCACGAAGTAAATGTCTCTCTGAGTTTTTGAAAGTACTCATCTGCATCAGTAAGTGCCATTAAGGACAAGGGATCACCTGACTGTTGGAGGCTCATAAATAACTTTGCTTTTAAGAACAATAGCCATATTCCCTAATCTTTATTTGACTCCACAAATAGACTAACAGCATGCTTGAGGATATAAACAGACAATATGCCTCATATTTTCCAGGGTGGTCCTAGAAAGTATGGGGCAGAGGGTCATTCTCAGAGGTTTTGAACTTAACAGCATTTCCCTTTAAAAGGTAATAAAGTGCACCAGAAACGAAAAATAAACAAATAAAAGGTTTCACTCTTCAGTCTTCTGGTTTTTAACTAAGCTTTTCATTTAACAGAAAAGACAACTCACACTGGTACACACGAAGAGGGGTTCTCTTCTTTCCTATAACAAGACGTCTGGAAGAGGGTGGTTGCTGGGGTTGGTTCAGTGACTCAGCAATGCCAGTCAGAGCTCTAGATCTTTCTATCATCCCATTCTGCCAGCCATCCTTACTATTTTCGCTTTCGTCCTCACACCTGCCACCTCATGGTCTCAAGTTGGGCTACCGCAGCTCCAGGCATCACATTCATGTTCAACATAAAACAAAAAGGCAGGAGAAAAGGGGTGCTGTGCCAGCAATATCTATTCCTTTCATCAAGAAAGCAAAACTTGCTCCAGAAAGCCCAGAGCAGATTTCCTCTCACTGGTTACCCAAGGCTGTAAAGCAGCATGGGGAAGAGTCTCTTTGGCTTTTTCTGATTCCATGGCAGAGGTGGGCAGGAAGAAGGGGTTTGCATATAGGTGTAGGGCCAGCCACAGCACCCGAGTTCAGCCGTCCTTCTCATAGATGTTAAAGAGCCACTCCTTGGGTCTCTTAGAATGCAAATACTTTCAGAAGAGCTACTGTGCTAAAAGAATTCACCCTTAAGTGTTAGTAAAGTATCTCATATTTTTCTAGACAGGAGGCAGTTTGAACGCAGGGACTGCAGGATGGGCAAGAGTATGTACTTCAAGGCCATATTCTACCTATTTCCCAACTTACCATGATGCTGGCTGACATCTGGACTTTTATTTTACCGTCTTATCCTCCACAGAAGACTGAAACCCATTCAAGCTAAAGGCAATGCTATCAATATATTATGGTGGTTTTTAAGAACTCAAGCTTTGGGGACAGAGCCATGGGTTTAACTCATGGTTCTCCCATTTACCAGCGGCAACACTGTATCAGTTTCCTGTTGCTGCTATAACAAATCACTACAAATTTAGAGGCTTAAAACAACACAAATCTCCATTTTACCATTCTTCAGGTCAGAAGTCTGACATGGGTCTCACTGCTTTTAGAAGTCAGGACATTGGGCCTTGTGTGTGTCAGGAGGGAGGTGACTGGAAGGAGGGGGGCATGGGTTCTTCCGGGGCATTGGTCGCATTCTGCTTCTTGATCAGGGTGCTAGTTACAAAGCTATATTCAGTTTGTGAACGCTCGATCAGCTGTACACTTAAGTTGTGCACTTTTCTGCAATGTGTTGTCCTTCAGTGAAAGGTTAAAAACAAGCAGACGAATATCTTGGGGGGAGTGGTCTCCATTTTCTTCTTGGAAAAATCAAGGCAAAGATTAAGCCAGAGTCCCATCAGTAGGGACAGGAACGAGACCAGAGACTGTGAAGCCTTCCCCTAGTTCTTTAAGCTGAATGTAGTCCAGGCCAGTTTCCAACACTAATTATGTATATATTTTAAATCTCTCGAGAAAACTTTTTTTTTTTCTTTTGCCATAGAGTCACATTTCTATTGCAAGTAAAAGGTACCTTGTATCCTTCAGACACACCTGTAAAAACAGAACTGATACTGCCATATATCCATGTCTGCTTCATTTTCTTTCAGACACACTGGAAAACATGCCACAATAATAAGCCCCTTTTCCATCCTGGCCAGCTGGAAAATTACGTTATGATTGAAATGACATCATACAGCTATGACACTCAGCCAGCGGCCGCTCTGAGAAACCTGGGTGAGGCAGTGACAGCATGGATGTGAACGCCACTCGCAATGAATCCCACCTTTTATTAGCAAATGACTTTTTTATTGCCATGACATTTTGAAAATGAAACTGTGGCAGCCACACTGTCGGAGGCCATTGATCACCCAACGTCCCCTATCGCCACAACTAACCACACTGGCCAAACAAGACAAGAACGGGACTAGGAGAAAGTTCGTTTTAAATAACTAGTTCCAAAGGCAAAAGACCAGGGGCTGAGGCCAGGCCCGCAGTGACTCTTAGGGGGTGGGTTAGCATTCCCTCTACTGCTATCAATTGTTTCTCAAGTGACCTCCAGTAGTAGTCATCATAATAATAGCATAAGGAGTAGCAGTAGTAGTAGAACCTACACTAATATCCTTCGATGTAGAATACTGACATTTCTGTAATGTAACACTCCAAGCAAAACCCAGCATGCTGACTAGGCAAATAAAAACAGGACAAGGCCCTGACTCTCCTCCATCTTTACAACTTTTGGGACGAACCACATGAAACTGCTGATATTTGACCATTCTCAACGTCCAAAGATGGGCGATCTCATATGGCTCATCCTATAGACTGTCCCTCCTCCACCCAAGATCCTGCTCTGCAGCAATGTCAGGAGCTGCCACGAGATCTGGGAAAATTCCTATACTTCTCAAGCAGCAGGGAATTAGAAACACTGTTGCATCCCACTGCGGAAAAGTGCAGATGACAGATCCTGGGCAAATGACACTGAGTTGTCCTCAGAAAGAGGTGGACCCTGCCTAGGTCAGTGCCCCAGATCAGAGCCCTCTTTGGCCAAGGCCAACTCAGTGTGAAGCTAGGCATCTCAGGTCAGGAGCAGATCCTGAAGTCAAAAGCAAAAGCAGGAGTGGGCCAGAACAGGGAGACTGGAGCAGCGATCACTCCCACACCCTGAGGGAAGCCGAGTGTATCCGCAGCTGATGTGCTGGGTGCCTTACGGCCACCTAAGACCCATGCCCGGAAGCCAGAGGCAATGAGGCTGGGGTGCCATGGCAGAGAAGCTGGAATCGCAACCGAGTGGTGTGATTTTAGTGACCCAGCCTCGCAAAGACACCTGACCCTTCCGTAATAGAGGCAGCCCCCATGGATTCAGGTATTACATGGTCCCAGGGCCCAGGGGGAGATAGACAGCACACTGTTTCATAGCCACTGTGCACAGGATGAACATGCATGCGATATTTGTTTAGCCAGCTGCCAGGAAGGGCTCTGGGAAAGAGAACAGGTTCATTTTGATGGAGGACTGGAGGTGGGGAGGAAAGGTGAGCACAGGGAGCACTGTCAAGGAGAAAAACTCAGCCCATGGGGGTCATGGGGGTGAGTAAGAGGAGCAGATCCGGGGCAGGAACACGGGATTCAAAGGCCTGGGTAGAATCTGGCTCACAGGTGGGAGACGGGCTGAGGCAGGGAGATGAGCTAACACTGAAGCTGGGGAAGGTATGAGACTGGTTCTGGAATCCCTGGACAGTCCATCCAAAAGCGATCTTAGAGACCTGCCCCTCTCCATTCTACATATGAGAACACAAAGACCCAGAGAGCGAGCTCATTCATTCCACATGGTGAGAGCTGCCTGTGCCACAGCTAATTCATGTCAGACCCAATTCTGCCAGACATTTTATTCTAAAGTGTTTCACAAAATCCCAGTCACAGCAGAACCAGCGAAGCCCCCTTGCCTGAGACTGGTGTCTCACTCAAAGCTCGTGGCGACTGAGGGCAGACATCGGTGGACCTCATCTTCTCTAGCCATGGTCACAAAATGCTTCTGAGATGGATGTTACCCACCTAACAGCCACTGATTACTGGGATGCGCCCTCTGGTAAGATTTGGCTTTTTATCCTACTGACAGAGGGCTACCCTGAAGGAAAGCTTCAACCACATTGTTTTTGTCTGTTGGTTTCTTTTTTTTTTTTTCCGCTCACCAGTTTCACATAGGAGGAAAAGAACAACAAACAAGAAAAAGAGAACACCCCATGCTATTTTCTTGGTATAAAAGGTGTCATACCTTCAGTGTGTAACTAACGGTTTACTTTACTGTTTTCAAATTTTCTCTCTTGTTCTTTAATTCATTTTTTTAAGGCTCTGCAAACTGACCTTTGGGTTGAACACATCTATGGAAAGAAAGCCTGGCGTAAAGAAAAACTGGGTTATGATGGAGCGTCAAGGCAGGTAGCCTTAACTACAGTGTTTGCAAAAGCAAACACTGTAACGTATGAAATAAAATATTAATAGCCATTACCTCAGTTCTTCTGAGAACAGACCTGACTCACAGTTTTTGTGTGGCGTGATTTCCACACATGAGCCTCACCGTGAACACTGCTCACGTTACCAGGCGAGAGAAGCCTCAAAGCAGGCGAGACCAAGTCGAGTGTGTGTTTTTATTCCATAATGTCATGGGCAACGTTGCTTATTTTGGCGACCAAGTTCAGTTCTCCTGAATTTACCACCTAGTGCACATTTAAGACTAATCACCTAAACATATACTAGGAGGGTTGGCAAAATTATTTTCAACTTAAAAAGGAAAATATTGGAATAAGATTAATGTCTCCTGGTGATTTATCAGTGGCTAGAGATGCAATCACTCAGCTGAACCCTCTGACATTTGAAAGCACAAAGAGGGCAAAATATTTGTGTTAGTGGATGTATTTCCAATGCCTCATATGTGGGAGTTGCGAATGAACATAACTAGATTTTTTAATTCTGTGTGGATGGTGTTAACGTACGGCAAACACATTCAGCTTCTCGGGGGCTTATGGTAGGTCTGGTTTCTCCTTTTCTCCCTCTTTCCACTGTCTTCCTGAAAAGTTTTAGGTTCATAGTGGCCTAAAAAGAAACTGTTTTGACAGTTTTGTATATGATGATTATTTAGCTGAGTTAAATAAAGAATAAGAGTCAAGTGCCTACCTCAGTACCGGCACACAGAAAACTTGCCACAAATGTTAGTCCCTCCTTCTTATGCTGTCTCTTAGACCGCGAAGTGCTTTCAAGTCCGTGTTTAGAATTGATTCTTCAAATCCCCCATGAGATAGTGTAAAGTGAACAGTCCGCTTTTATTGGCGGGGGGCCCAGAGGGAGAGGATGGCTAATTTACTCCTCCAGACGGGATGCTGGCACAGTCCACGGCTGGACTGAAACTAGCTCTCTCGGCCACAGCTTAGCGGCAGGGGTTCCTGAGCTAAACTGCTTCTTGAGGTGGCCTGCCACACCGAGGTGTGTTTTTTAAATCTGTGCAATAAAATTTGGTGTGGTTGGAGAGGTGGCGGCGGACGGGAACCCACCCACAGGCAAATGACGTCAAAAAGCTAGAGGGAAACATTGGGCTTCTCTGTTCTCGAGAAGCTTCTGCTATGTTAAGCAACCTGAGAAGGAAGCTGACTTTCCATTAAAAACCAGCCGCTTTGGCAGTCGTCAGAGACAGCCTGGGGTCTATACTTCCCCTCTCAGGAAAAGTGGGGAAAATAATTTCCATAAGTTGGAAAGGAAGAAACCTGGAGTTCAAAGAGTCTTAGTGCTGGAAAGGCACTTAATGGTCATTTGGGGCAACTACCACTTCCAAACAGCAAGGAAGGAAACTGAGGCTCAGAGCAGGTTGGGGACTGAGTCTTGGCTTCTGGATGTCCAGGGCAGCTCCTTCTCCAGACTGTCACAAAGCCAGCTGCCTACCTACACCTTTGTGAGTGGCTCAAAGGAGAAAATACTTTGCACTCCAGTTTGCAGAGGGATTGTTTCAATAGAAGTTCATGGATGACTGAAGGGAGAAATGTCCTGTCCCACTGATACTCTGAGGCCCAAGATCTTGCTTGGGAAGAAGCTCTGGAGAGGCTGGGATGTGTGTGTGTAAGGGGCACACCTTTGCCCATAACAACCTGATGTGTGGGGTTGAGCACACTTTGCAGTGGCCCCTGCACCCTGGAACTCTGGGAGACCATACTGCGTGGGAACCGGGGCCAACCACCAGATCTCTCAGATCTTCAGCTTTCTCCTTTGCAGAAAGAACCCTGAGATGACAGCTAAGGGACGACTGGGAAGCAGCATGCAAAAGTCACCAAGCAGCATTGTCCACACATTCCACACGAGGCTGCAAGTTCAGCTTTACTCTGTGTGTTGGGAAATCAATAAGCCCGATTTAAAAATACCATTATGTCGCTCACAAATGTGTTTGTATTTTCTTTAGTAAATTAACTGTCCCATCAGTGACTTCCCAAAAGAGACATTCTTCAATTAATAAATTGCAATATCCTTATAATTTTAAAAGGCCCTTCACATCCATCTGTTCTTTCTCTTTTTAACTGAACCTTAACAGCTTAGTGAGGATTGTGGATTTTTTCCCTTCGGGGGAGAAAATGAAGGCTCAGAGAGAGGAAAAGACTGACCTGAAACAGCAAGCACATGGGTAGGAGCTGGAACTCAAGCCCAGCTCCTCTTTCTAACTGGACTCTGGACACGTGTGCAGTAGGACCAGCGTTGGTTCCATGGTCTACAAAGTGAATTCACTCAGGGAACAGAAATTCTTGGTTCAATACTGGGTTGCACAAACAGGACACATAGGGTGGACACTGGTGCTGATCCATCCATTCACTCAGCAGATGTTTACTGAGAGCCTGCTAAGTGTCAGGCTCTGTGCTGGGTGCCTGGGATACATTCATGAACAAAAGGGGCAGAGGCTGGGGTGGTCAGAGAGATCACAGTCTAGCAGGGGAGACATTCAGTAAGTGGTACTTACTTTCCCTCCCTTGGTTTGTGTTTTTTGTGGTGCAAAATCAGATCTGCACCCCCCACCTGCTTTATGTTTTGCTTGCTCAAGGGCCTCTGTAGCCCTCCCCTCAGAGGCCCTGATCTCTACTCCCTGTGGAAATGACAGTGATGATGGATGGTTCTACACAGTGTCTGACTGCTTTAGTTTGAGTGGTGGCAGTTGTTAGTGATGGACATTATTATCTGATCACTGATAGATTTCATTATGTGTAGCTTTCTATCATGGCGTTTACTGGAAGAGAGTGTGTGTGTGTGTGTGTGTGTGTGTGTGTGTGTGTTTCCCAGAATACATTTTATGGTAAGTTTTAAAATGGTTGGGGCAAAAGTGTGAGGTGAGCAACTTTCCAATAAGGGCTCGATGATGCGTAGACAGAAAGTGCATTTGAACAACAAGGTTATCCCTGTACATGTAACTATAGAAAAGAGATGACAGAAGAACATGTGTTTTTACTGTTTTGATTAAACTAGACTTTTAAATCAAATTTTTATCTTTTTTCTTTTCTATATGCAACTCTTAGTTTCTTGATCCACAAAGGCTGGCTCCTTCCTCTTACCTCTATTATTGGAGGGGTTAGGACAGTTATTTAATGCAATCCCTACATAATAACTGCTTTTATAACATTTTAAAACCACTTTTCTTAAACAATATGTAAGTGGAGCATAAAGAAACCAATATTTTAAATTTACTAAAAGATCACTGATCGCTCTGGAGCTTGTTCCTGTGGTGAATGAAATGCATTCTTTAATCAGGGGGGAAAAAAAAGGATGAGAGGGAAAATAGCACATAAAAGCATAAGTAGCAACTCAAAAATTATTTTCTTGGTTTATTTTATGTTGCAGCTACACAAGCCATCCCTTTTTGTGTACCCATCAATAAGATATCTGTTGTGCTTTTGTACAAAGAACAAAGATGCTTTTATCAATTCTCAAAAGTCTGTAGGACAAACCATTCATGCTGTCAAACCCCCTAAAACCCTTTCAGCAAATAATGAAATCCATCAGTGACAAATGTCAACATACTAATTTGTTAAATGCAAAACAAAAGCAACATTCAGACAAGGCGCTTCATTTCATGTTATATCAGCACTCCAATTTGTACCAAGTTTATGGCAACCCACGGATCATGCAATATTAAACAGGACTATTATAATGACTAAAACTGGAACAATAAACTCTCCTTAGCTAGAATGCTAATAGCAGCTGAAATACTGGCTGTGATTTTAGTACATTCAACTGCTTCCAAACTATCAGAATTTCCATGAAGATACCTATTTGTAGTAAAGAGTGGTGGCGTACATGACCCAAATACATGGATTCCTCGTGGATAAAAAAAGAAATTTGAAAAATAAAATGGAAGTCATAGGGAAGACTTAGAACTCAGTTCAACAAGACCACTTGGAGCAAAATGAAATTCTTAAAGGTCTGAAAAGTACAATGGAAGGATTTTCCTGATTTTTATTGTTGATCATGATAAAAGGACATGTACTTTTTAATTTGTTCCTTTTTTTTTTTTTAGTTTATTTATTTATTTTGAGAGCGAGAGAAAGAGTATAAGCAAGTGAGGGGCAAGGAGAGAGAGAGTCCCAAACAGGCTCCACACTGTTCAGCGATGTGGGGCTTGAACCCACAAACCATGAGATCATGACCTGAGCTGATATCAAGAGTCAGACACAACCAACTGAGGCACCCAGATGCCCTGATAAAATGGATATTTCAACTGAGGTTGTCATATTCCGCATTATGGCAGATTTTAAAAAGAAAAGCCAGAAGAGAAAAGGGAATGGGTGATGCTGAGAGGCGGGGCTCTATACTTAGTGTGTGTGAGAGAGAGAGAGAGAGCCATTGACATTTCCTATGATTTTTTTTAAAAAACAGCTTCAGATGATGCCCAGTGCCCTAGAGGACTCTCAGTGAAGTAGTCAAAGAGCTAGTGGGTCTGGCAGGCTTTGAGGCCAGACAGAACTTGAGTAAAAATCCTGGTTCAAGTGCATGATAAGTGTGTGACTTCAGGCCAAGTTCTTTACCTCTCTGGGCTGCAGTTTCTTATCTCTAAAATGGACATCACACCCACCTTGGCAGGGAAGCTGTAAGGATTTCCAAAGTCATGTACAATATTGATACATGAATGTCTTGGCCAGACTTCCCTCAAATCATTTCATTTTACCCCCTTTACTTTCCAGAGAGATTAATTTAGTTGGGCTTGTGGGCACTCAACTGAAGATATAGCAAAGAGCACCATTTTGGACAAGAAGAAGGCTAAATTGTGTAGTTATGGTGTGCAGTCAAATCGCAGCAAATGGCAATCACATGGCAATCTCAAGTGTTTTACTGATATTTTAAAAAGTGTATCTAGTTTGGATTTCCATGTATCTTCAACCAATTCAATTACCATAAAGACAGGGTAAGGATGACACCTGCTGTGTATGACCACAGATCCATTTGCTACCATTCTCCCCCAGCACGGGGGCCTGCTGCCCTTTTACAATCTTTAAAACAGAAGCAAACAAACAGAACTACTTCAAGAAACAGAAATACGAAAAGTTATCACAGAAAGATAAAAATGAGCTTCCAATTTTCTTCCCTAAACGGAGTGTGTGTACACGTGCGCATACATACACATTAAGAAAATCGTAGGAAACTCAGGGCCAGAAAATGTGCCTAAATTGTGATGAAAGAGGTAGACAAACATATCTTTGTCGAAGATAAGTTACACAAATCACACCACTAATGTGTTGGGTAAATTCCCAATTGGGCAATTGCCACCTGCCTGTTTAAAGTCCCATTCCTTGTCATTTCTTTTGGATACAATACCTGTCTGTCTATGCTTCCACTCCTAAAAGGGGGCATGCTGTTGGGGAAAAGACTGAGCAGCTGCTGTGTTTTGCCCACGCACTAACCTGTGTTTTGGCAGCTGACCCGCTCACCTTCCTCAGGAGCTGAAGCAACAACACACAAAGCAAAATCTAGCCAGCTTCATTATTTTTTTTCTCATTTTCTGAGCATCATTCACACGTAACCCTATTCACCCTTTTCCACCCCTTTTCATTTATGTGTGTGTAAGAAACAATAAATGACATACTCACTGGAAATTGAAATGTGACTTTCTTTCCTGATTAAACAATTAACAGCACACACAAGTTCAACTGCAACACTTTGACACTCAAAATGTGGTCTGGAATGAGGACCATCAACATCTCCTGGGAGCTTACTAGAAATGAAGAATCTTGGACCTACCTCAGCACTGCCAAATCAGAATCTGCATTTTAAACATGATCCCCAGTGGATTTATACGCATATTAAAATTTTAGAAGCACTTTCCTAAGTGAAAAGTACATGTGTTTTAAGTGAAATCAATTGAAGAAGTCAGATTTTTTTTTTCATTCTCTTATGGATAGCAATATGGGTGTGAGACACTGGAGGGGGTGGGGGTTAGTCCTAAGGACTCAGGGTTAATCCCACATTCAAAAGATAAAACTCACATTTAACAATCAGAGGAATACTGGGCACATATGGAACACTGAGCCAAGTGGAAGGGGTTTAAGGATGATATGCATAGGGCCTGTCCTTCCATTTAAAACACTCACTATATCCTCAACATAATAAAGGCCATATATGACAAGCCCACAACTAAAATCACAGTCTACAGTGAAAAGCTGAAAGCTTTACCTCTGAGATCAGGAAAAAGACAAAAATGCAACTTTGGTCAATATTAGGAGTCCTAGACTTCTTCTAATAATATTAGAAGTCCTAAACAAAGCAGTTAAGTAAGAAAAAGAAATGCAAATTGGACAGGAAGATGTAAAACTGTCACTGCGGATGACATGATATTATATAAAGAAAATCCAAAAGATTACACCAAAAAACTAGTAGAGCTAATAAATAAACTCAGTACAGTTGCAGGATACAAAATCAATATACAAAAATAAATTGCATTTCTATATACCAATAACAAACTATCAGAAAGAGAAATTAAGAAAACAATCCCATTTACAACTATATTGGAAAAAATAAAACAGCTAGGAATAAATTTTTTTTAAATCATTTTATTTTTTTCATCATGATAAGGGTACTCTTTAATTCCTATCCTCTATTTCCCCCATTCCCTTCCCCCAACTTCCCCTCTGGTAACCACCAATTTATTTTCTATACTTAAGAATCTGTTTCTTGGTTTGTCTCTCTTTCTCTTTTTCCTTTGCTCATTTGTTTTGCTTCTTAAATTCTACATGACTGAGATCACATAATATTTGTCTTTCTCTGGCTGACTTATTTTGCTTAACATTATACTCTTTAGTTCCATCCCTGTTGTTGCAAATGGCAATTATCCATTCATCTATTGATGGACATTTGGGCTGCTTTCACAGTTTGGCTATTGTAAATAATGCTGCAATAAACGTAGGGGTGCATATATCCCTTTGAATTAGTGTATTTGTATTCTTTGGGTAAATGCCCAGTAGCGCAATTCCTGGATCATAGGGCAGTTCTATTTTTAATTTTTTGAGGAACTTCCATTCCATTTTCCACAATGGCTGCACCAATTTGCATTCCCATCAATAGTACATGATGATTCCTTTTTCTCCACATCCTCACCAACACTTGTTTCTTGTGTTTTTGATTTTAGCCATTGTGACAGGTGTAAGGTGATATCTCATTGTGGTTTGATTTGTATTTCCCTGATGATGAGTGGTGTTGATCATCTTTTCATGTGTCTGTCGGCCATCTGAATGTCTTTTTTGGAGAAATGTCTGTTCATGTCTTCTGCCCATTTTTTAACTGGATTATTTGGTTTTTGGGTGGTGAGCTGTATATGTTCTTTATGTATTATGGATACTAACCCTTTATTGGGATACATCATTTGAAAATATCTTCTCCCCTTAGTAGGTTGTGTTTTAGTTTTTTTAATAAATGTTTATTTATTCTGAGAGAGAGAAGGGGAGGGAGAGAGAGAGAGAGAACGAGAGAGAGCGAGCACACATGCAAGGGAGGGACAGAAAGGAGGGGAGAGAGAATCCCAAGCAGCCTCCACACTGTCAGCTACCCAGGCACCCCAGGTTGTATGTCAGTTTTGTTGATTGTTTCCTTTGCTGTGCAAAAGCTATTTATTTTGATGTAGTCTGAATGGTTTATTTTTGCTTTTATTTCCCTTGCCTCAGGAGACATATCTAGAAAAATGTTATTATAGCTGATGTCAGAGACATTACTGCCTGTGCTCTCTTCAAGGATTTTTATGATTCCAGGTCTCACATTTAGCTCTTTAATCCATTTTGAGTTTATTTTTGTGTATGGTGACAGAAAGTGGTCCAGTTACACTTTTTGGCATGTAGCTGTCCAGGTTTTCCAACACCATTTGTTGAAAAGACTGTCTTTTTCCCACTGTATATTCATTCCTCCTTTGTTAAAAGTTTAATTGACCATATAATTGTGGGTGCATTTCTGTTTTTGTTGTTGTTGTTCTATTCCATTGATCTATGTGTCTATTTTTATGCCTGTATCATACTTTTTAATGCCTTGTAATATAACTTGAAGTCTGGAATTGTTTTGAAGTCTGGAGTTGTGTTTTTCTTTTTCAAGATTGCTTTGGGCCTATGAATAAATTATTCAAGGAGGTGAAATAACTACACACTGAAAACTGTAAGATATTGATGAAAGAAACTGAAGACACAAATGAATGAAAAGACATTCCATTATCATGGATGATAAAACCTAATACTGTTAAAATGTCTATATTACCCAAGGTGATCTACATACAATGCAATCCCTACTAAAATTCCACTGGCATTTTTCACAGAAATAGAACAAATAATCCTAAAATTCATATGAAACCATAAAAGACTCCAAATAGCCAAAGAAATCTTAAGAAAGTAGAGCTTTCTTCTTTCTTCTTTTATATTTTTAATTTTTTAATGTGTATTTATTTTTGAGAGAGACAGAGACAGAGACAGAGCATGAGTAGGGGAGGGGCAGAAAGAGAGGGAGACACAGAATCTAAAGCAGGCTCCAGGCTCTGAGCTATCAGCACAGAGCCCAGCGTGGGGCTCGAACTCACGAGCCATGAGATCATGACCTGAGCCAAAGTCAGACACTTAACCAACAGATGGCCAACAGGTATGTGAAAATGTGCTAATAAACATTATTAATAATCAGGAAAATGCAAATCAAAATCACAATGAGATATCAATCCACACCTGTATAGGATGGCTATTATAAAAAAAAAGACAAGAAATAACAAGTGTTGGCAAGAATGTGGAGAAAAGAGAACCCTTATGCTCTGTTGAAAGACATGTAAATTGGTGCAGGTACTATGGAAGTTATTCAAAAACTTAAAAAAAGAAATACCATATGATCAAAAAAAAAAAAAAGATACCATATGACCCAGTAATAACACTTCTGGGTATTTATCCAAAGGAAATGAAAACAATAACTCAAAAATATATCTGTACCCCCATGTTCATTGCAGCACTATTTACAATAGCCAAGACAGAAACTACCTAAGATAACCTAACATTCATGAAGGATGAATGGATAAAGCAAATGTGGTGTACACACACAAATGGAATATTATTCAGCCATAAAAATTAATCCTGCCATTAGTGACAATGGGGATGGACCTTGGGAGTAGTAGGCTAAGCGAAATAAGTCAGAGAAAGACAAATACTTTATGATCTTACTTACATGTGGAATCTAAAAGAAAAAACTGAACTCATAGATACAGAGAACAGATTGGTAGTTGTTAGAAGCAAGGGGTGGGGGGATCACCAAAAGGGTGAAGGTGGTCAATAGTTACAAACTTTTAGTTATAAAATAAATAAGTCCTGGGGATATAATGTACAGCATGGGACTATAATTAATAGTATTGTATATTTGACAGCTACTATAAGAGTACATCTTAAAAGTTCTCATCACAAGAAAAAACTTACATCACAAGAAAAAAACTATATATGGTGATGGATGTTAAATAGACTTATTACAGTGATCATTTCACAATATATACAAATACTGAATCATCAGGTTGTACACTTGAAACTAATATGTTATATGCCAATCATATCTCAGTTAAAAATGAAAAACAAAACTAACATTTACTACACTACACTATACTAGGTTAGGTTATTAAAATTGCTAATGAATTGAAAGAATGAAAGAATGTATTGAGAGGTATGGGGGCCCAGAGGAGGAAGCAATCAATTCTTTTTTAATCTGAGCAAATCCAAATACTCTATTTTTTGTCATTGCCCATTAAAAGGTAGAATTTGCCATAAATACAAGCCAACTCCACACGAGTCAGGGAAGATTATAACATTTGACTTCCTGCTTGTTGACCGTGAGTACCACATTCTACTTAATTGTTTTGATGATATCTCCCATCTAACCACTTAGTGAAGTGATATTTTGTACTAGTTACTCAACTTTGCATGGATTAGAAATAGAAGCCCAAATGGTACCCACCTCCTGACATTAAGGAATACAGAAAGGTCAGTTTTGCCAAGATCTGAGAAAAAGTGAGCTAATCCAAGTATGGAGTTATTGTAGGAAAGACTTGAGCAAGGTCTAAGAAACGGGGCACCTGGGAAGCATCCCACTTAACTTGTGAGTCAGATGTATCCTCACAGCGAAGCTTCGTGATTTTGTTTAAAGTCAGTTCCCAGAATCTCAGATATATCCAGAACTGGAAGCTAAGTAGAAAACACTCTGAAGCCAAATATAGATGACATTTGGATGATCAACACTCCCCATTCTCTTCTCTTAGGGAGAAACCTGAAAGTTGATGAAGATACAGATATGCAGAGAAAAATGTTTCAAAGAATTATCAGTACTGAATACTATGACAGAAGTGATAGCTTGTGTCCCATGATTATCTTCTATCCAAGTACCATAAAATACTTTCCTAGTGCAATCTGGGGCAAGTGCAGTGAGAAATGGGGAAGAAGATGATAACAACACAAGAGATTCTCTGGAGAGGGAGGAAAGCACAGGGAAGTCCTGAAAGGCCCAGAAATGTAAGAAAAGGGACCTCTGTACTCCCCTTCATGAGGTGTGAAGAACCACCAGCCCTCCATAAGATACCAGCAGGGGTCTAGGGATACTATTGTTTTTGTCCGTTAAAGGTGCACTTTGCTTTTTTGTGCGTGTGTCTTTTTGTTTTGAAAGTTTATTTATTTTGAGAGAGAGAGAAAACAGGAGTCGGGGAGGGGCAGAGAGAGAGGGTGAGACAGAGAATCCCAAGCAGGCTCTGCACTGTCATTGCAGAGCCAGACATAGGGCTCAAACCCAAGAAAGGGGCACTTTGAAGAATAATGTTTACGTTAGCTAGCTAATGTAGTCATCACAATCGCTTTGGGGGCATTAAAAGTTTACAGAGTGGAATGTACATACACCACAGAATTTGATAACTGGAAGGGACTTTTGCCACCACCTTTTACCCAGTGGTTTCATTTTACAAAGGAAAAAAGAGCCTCAGAAAGGATAAGGTGCTTGCTAAAGTCCCACAGTGAGCAAGCTGGTCGCAATTAGTAGTTAGTGGTGGCATTCATTGTCCTGACTCCCTGTCCAGTGCTCTTCATATTATAATAGCAGTTCCCATCCTGGGTTCCCCAGACCCCTGTGACTCCTGTAAGTCCATGGGAATAAACTATGTTCAGTATTTCAAATGAAACTATATTCAGATTCAAATGAATCCATATATTTGCTGGAGGTAAAAAGAAAAAAAAAAAACAAAACAGATTCAAGTGCCAAGTCTCTGCTTTTCGTTAAATTTATTTTAACTCTGTTGATTCTAGTTAGATAGTAATTTGGGACTCAAGCAATGTAAGTTTTAACACTCTGTGATACTTATCGAAAACGGTTGTCTGTAATTTGTTTCTATTTTTTGTTTTTGTAATTTTAATAATGAATAACATGTGCACCGTAAAAAGATCTCAGTGTAAAAAATTAACAAACGATGAGGAAGATTCTCATCAGTCCTCCCCTTTGAGTCTTTCTTCTCCAAGACGAAGTGTTAAAAACTTATTGTGAATCTTTCCAGAAAATATGTTCAGGTGTATAGGACAAATCATAATGCCTCCTGCATCTTGCTTCTTAAGATGATACCGTGTTTTGGAGCTTCTCCCACTGTAGTTCTTCTACCTTATTCCTTGGAAGGCTATAGAAAAGTCCACTGAATGGTGTGGCAGCATGCAGTTATCCTGGCCCTACTAATGGACACTTGGATGGCTTATAGAGTTTTGTTTTCACCAGCAATACTAAACTGAACACTCTCGCCCATTCACCCACCCATTCTTTGGTGAAATTCCTAGCAGTGGAGGTGCTGAGTCAAAGAGAATATGCTTTTGAAAGTTTGGTAAATATTGCCAAATTGCCTTAAAAGTAATTACAGCAATTTCTCCTCCCACAAAAAAAAAAAAAAAAAAAAAAAAAAAAAAAAAGTCAATGCCAAGTTCATGTGCCCAGTTTTCTTTTGGGTTACATTAGATTTTCATTTTGGGGAGAGAGATTTTTAAAGTACTTGTTAGAATACTTTAAAAAATAAGGAATCCGACCCTTTATTTGTCATGCATTATATATATCCCCCCCCTTTTGTTTTATTTCTTCCAGTCTTGTTTATGGCATTTCTTTCAATAAAGAAGTTTAAAATTTTGATGTAAACATATTTATCACCATTTCTTTCTGGTTTCTGGGTTTTATCATTTGACTATAAAAGGATTCCCACATTTTAAGAGCATAAATAGTCATGTTTGTATATTGATGTGGTTTGTTCATTTATTTGCTTCCATTTGATGTTTGATCTGGATTTTTGTGAAAGAAAATATGGTGTGCAGCTAAACTTCCAAATTGCTTATAAGTTATTTCACTAACATTTACTGACCAATCCATCTTTTCCTTGCTGATTTGAAACGCTACCTTTCTCACATAAAAATAGTTCTCAATGTATTTGAATCTAGTTCCTAGTGCTATTCTATCACATTTCAAGTGTTTAGTTCCATCTCAGTAACAGACTGTTCTGATTAATGTATCTTGGTAACATGTTTTCATGTTTGATAGAACTAGAACCCTTTATTAATCTTTAAAAAATGTTTCCCCATTCATTCTCACATGTTTATTTTTTCAGATGACTTTTAGTGTTTTTCTTCCTTTTCTTTTTAAAAATATTATTTTCATGGGAAATTTATTGAGGCTGAGCTACATACCTTATTATTTCTTACATTCAATTTGTATACTTTTTTATTTAAACTTTTTATTTTAGAGTTGTTTGATTTATGAAAAGTTGGAGAGACAGTAGAACCCCCATCCAGTTTGCCCTATTGTTAACATCTTACATTAGTACATTTGTCAAAATGTATACGCAGCTGTAAAGGTATTGGTCCAATTGTATACTAGTACCATGAACCAATCTTAATACATTATTATTAAAGTCCATAATTCACACAGACTGAACAAACTTAGCTTTTATTGAATGTCCCCCCTTTTTTCTTTTTTTGCAGGATCCTATTCAAGGGCACATTACATTTAGCTGTCATCTCTCCTTGGCCTCCTTTACTGTGACAGTTTCTCAGACTGCTTGGTTTTCAAGAACTTGACAATTCTGAGTGGTCAGGTATTTTAAAGAATGTCCTTCAACTTGGGTTTGTGTGATGTTTTCCTCATAGTTAGAGAGAGGTTACAGGTTTTGCAGAGGAAGACCATAGCTGTAAAGTGCTGTTCTCATCACACCATATCAAAGGATGCGATATCAACATGAGTTATCACTGTTGACACTGGCCTTGATCACAGGGTTGAAGTGGTAGGACAATCTGTCAGGTCTCTCCACTGTAAACTTCCTTCTTGCCTCTTGCCATGTGATATTTTGGAAGGAAGTCACCATGCACAGTCCACACTTAAGATGTGGGGCATTATGATCCACCTACTTAAAGTATAAGGTATTTGGAATTCTGCACAGAAGATTTGTCTTTCCTCCCTCGTTTATTTGTTCAATCATTTATTTATATCAGTGCAGACTTAAAGGTATTTATTTTGTACTTTGGGTTATAATCTAACACTGCATTATTTGTTTATTGCTCAAATTATTCCAGGTTTGGACAGTGAGACTTCTTTCAGTTGGCTCTTGCGTCCCACTGACATAACCACATCACTTTTAGGGGCTTTGATGTTTTCAGTACTTCCTTAGTTTGTGGCATTCTATAGGTTTCTATCAGTTTGTCTTATATATTCCCAGTCCTAGCCCTAGAATCAGCCATTTCTCCCTGAGGAATATGGCTCCTTTTACTGGAAAATATATATATTTTTGTTTTTTTAATGTTTATTTATTTTTGAGAGAGAGAGAGACAGAGCATGAGCAGGGGATTTACAGAAAGAGAGGGAGACACAGAATCTGAAGCAAGCTCCAGGCTCTGAACTGTCAGCACAGAGCCCAATGCAGGGCTTGAACCCACAAGCCACAAGATCATGACCTGGGCTGAAGTCAGACGCTTAACCGACTGAGCCACCCAGGCGCCCCAGGAAAATGTTATTACTAATGCCCAAATCTATGCTGACTATGATTTTTCCTGCTGGGGTTTTCTTGGCTTCTAGGTCCTATGAGCTGACAGAACCATGAAATGGAAGTGTGCATACTAATCCATGTGTATGTACGTATTTCCATATGCACCCATCTGTATCATAATATTTAATATCATTTAAAAGCCCCTCTTCCCCCATCAGTTCAACCCAAAACCTACTGATACTTTAATTGGTATCAAATTGAATTTACAGATGACTTGGGGCTGGGTTTTTTTGTTTTTGTTTTTTTATAAAAGGCTAATGTAAAATAAGTGACAATGAGAAATATTTTTATAAGTTTTTCTATCCTTTTTCTTTTGTTCTGATCCTCAAGAAAGTTTAGGTTTTCCTTCACATGTTTCCATATTCCAAAAATTTTTTTTCTGTGATTTTCTAAAGCTCTTCTTCCATTGTAACTTTTTATTGTTTGTAAAGCAATGATTTTCAAGAAACTTATTTTGTAACCATCCGTCCTGTTGAATTTTCCTATTATTTTTATTTTCTGTTCAGATGATCATTTTGGGTTTTATATGTATCTTTTGCAAATAATGATAGTTTTGCTTCCCCCTTGCAATATTTATATATCACTTGGTCTTATCTATTTGTATTATCTAGAACAGAGATGAGAAAATTTTTTCTATGAAGAGCTAGATAGTGAATATTGTGGGCTTTATCACATGTACCCTCTGTCACATCTATTCAATTCTAGAATTGTAGTGTGAAGGCAGCCAGAAACAAAATGTTAATGAATGGGCAGTACTGTTCACCAATAAAATTTTATTCACAACAACAGGCAGTTGGTCGGGTGGTATAATTTATTAACCACTGCCCTAGAATACAAATTATGTTACATAATGATGGTGATGGGGGGTACCTTTCCTTGTTTTAATCTTCATTTTAAACAGCACATTCTTCTGTTTTACTATTAAGCATAATGCTAGCATCTGATCACAAATACACACATACGTACACATAGTTTAAATAATGTTTACAAAATCCACCTTGCCCTATTTTCTCTAAGAGTATTTATTAGGAATATTGTTGAATTTTGTTAACTGCCTTTTTTTTTTTTTTTTGCAACTACTGAGCTTTGATGTCTTTGACCTATAAATACAGTAAGTTATGTTAATATGTTTCTTCAGATGTAACCATTCTTATACTTTTGGTATAAAGTTCACCTGGTTTTGGTTTATCATGCTTTTGATATATTATGTATTACTCCATTACACTTGTTAATAGTCTGTGTATGATTTTTACATCCATATTCACAAATAAGAACAGTTCATAGTATATGATTATTTTAAATTGTCAGATTATGGTTCTAGTATTTTGCTGGCTTCATATATATAATTTATTTATTTTTTTTTTTTAAATTTTTTTTTTCAACATGTTTTATTTATTTTTGGGACAGAGAGAGACAGAGCATGAACGGGGGAGGGGCAGAGAGAGAGGGAGACACAGAATCGGAAACAGGCTCCAGGCTCCGAGCCATCAGCCCAGAGCCTGACGCGGGGCTCGAACTCACGGACCGCGAGATCATGACCTGGCTGAAGTCGGACGCTTAACCGACTGCGCCACCCAGGCGCCCCCATATATATAATTTAAAAGACTTCTTTTCTATGGAAATATTATTATGACTAGGACTTACCAGTTTATTGAAAATCTGAGCAAATTCATGTATGAAACCCACCTGGGTCTGGTGTTTTTCCCAGGGAAATCTCAGGTAACTTTCTCTATTTCTTCCATGGATATTGTCTAGTGATAGTTATTCTGATATCAATTTTTGGTGATTCATTTGTTCTTAGAAAATCATTTCTTTCACCCAGATTGTCAAAATTATTTGCTGAAAAGTTCAGAGAGTACTATATGATTTTTAAAAAAAATTTCCTTGCCATCTGTTGTTGTTTGCCATTTTTCATTTCTAAATCTTCTGTGTTAGTTCCTCCCTTTCTCCTCTTAAGTAAGCTAGCCAATGTTATCTTTGCTTTATTGGTGTTGACAAAAAAGCAACTTTTGGATGCATTCATTAATTTTGGTTTTCTTTTTCATGCTTTCTAATTCGTGTCTGCTTTGACCCTTGCCTCTTCTGTGTTCTTTAGGTTGACTTTATCACTGTTTTCTAAACTCTTAAGGAGTGATTTGGGCTACAAATTTTTCACCAAGAACAATTTTAGTGGCATCCCTTAAATTGGGCTAGATGGTGTTTCATGTGATTTCCAGATATTCTCTGCAGTTTAGGTTTTAATTTCTTCTTTGATGCAAAGGTGAAGAAAGAAGATTTTAGGGGAGAGAGATATTGGTCCTCTTTTCTGGTTTCCTAATTTATTATTTTATTGCATTGGGATCAGAGATAGTCTTATTTCTTTTGAAGAACTGATCAACATTTTTAGTAAGTCCCAATATGATTAGTTTCTATAAATGTTCCATGAACTAGGAACACTTTTTAAAGCAGACAATTATAAGTGCACCTGGGTGGCTCAGTTGGTTAAGTGTCCAACTCTTGATCTCACCTCAGGTCTTGATCTCAGGGTTGTGAGTTCAAACTCCACACCGGGCATGTATCCTACTTAAAATAAATAAATAAAATAAAGCAAACAATTATACACTTCACATTTTTCTAAGAACAGTATAGAGTTGTTTCTTTATGAATAGTTTCTTTAGAGCAGGAGACCTATGTGATTCATGTTTGTATCTCTAACACATGTACTATGCTTGGTACACAGTTGTTCTGTAAGTGTTGAATTATTGAATTAATGAATGAATGCTGCCTGTATTCAGTGGGCTTATTTTTCTGGGGTTAACTGGCTCTAGACAGTTTCTCTTCACACCAATACAAGACTGACTGACTACTAAGCCATTTGCTTCATAGCGATCCATGGTAAAATGTGTCAATAAAAAGGTTAAAATGGGATTTGGTATGTAGGTTGTTAAAAACCTAGTTGTATACTCTTCTTGTTTCTTAAATGTCTTCTCTTCTGCTCATTTTATACTCATCTTTTAAGGCTCAAGTCTTCACTCATATATGAAATCAGGCCATCTGAGTTTACTGAGTCTCCAGTCTTGTGACTTTCATTGACTAGAATCATTTTGGCATGTGATTTAAAGGGCTTTGTACTGTTACCCAGCTGTTTATTATATCTCTTGTCTTCCTGGTAAAACAAAAAGCTCCTTGAGAATCTTACATTCCTTTCTATCCTACAGTGTACCCCAAAGAATGTTCAGTAAACACCTGCTGTATCAACAAGAGAAAAGTTCAGAGAAACTAGTACTTTGGTTGACATTCTACCGTATCACGTTCTTGTGACTTCAGCTATTTAATTTTACATCTCTGGAGCTCAGTTTTCTAAAAGGGCACACTAAAGCCCTTTCAAAGCTTAAGAAACGCAATCATTTTTGTCCTATGTTTGATTCTATGAAGGAGAAGGAGAGGCAATCACATGAAGGAAACAGCATAAAACATGCATCCAGTTGGTCAAGCAACAATAGCACCATTGTTCTACACAGACGTCAAAAACCACCCTGTTCCATAGTTTGTTTCTACTCTGCTCTTCCACCGAGGCCCTCCTCAGCTTTCACTCCTCCTTCTTGCTCCACTCACTCACAGAATGTCAACTGTCACTAACATGTGTCTCTAAAATGTGCTCCCTTTGGGCCCACCTCTCCAGAGAAGCCACAGACATCCAATTATCAGGCATTGTGCTGACAGATACACAATGTATCTGGGTGTTGTGCTGGTTGCACACATTCATTTCACAGAAGCTCATATTTTGACTTCCCTATCCCCCAACCCATAACCAATTCCTTTCCCTGATGTTCCTACTTGTTTTAATGCCCCTACCATCCTTCTCAGAGTCCTCTTTGGTTCTATCCTATCCCTCAACTCCCATATTCAATCAATTGTCATGTCATCAAGAATCTACCTCTCCACCGTCTAGAATCCATGCTTTCAGGGGCGCCTGGGTGGCGCAGTCGGTTAAGCGGCCGACTTCAGCCAGGTCACGATCTCGCGTCTGTGAGTTCGAGCCCCGCGTCGGGCTCTGTGCTGACAGCTCGGAGCCTGGAGCCTGTTTCTAATTCTGTGTCTCCCTCTCTCTCTGCCCCTCCCCCGTTCATGCTCTGTGTCTCTCTGTCCCAAAAATAAATAAAAAAAAAAACATTGAAGAAAAAAAAAAAATTTAGAATCCATGCTTTCATTTCTATTCCCTTTGTTACCACCTTACTGAGGCTTGCATCACCCACTTCTCAGGGCAACTCTAATTGCTTCATAACTAACCAGTTTCTGTATGACCTAATCAATCATATGCAACACTGCCAGATTAATCTTCCTACCGTACAGTTCAATATGATGACATTGATTAACTGCCTATCATGTCTCTGTGTTGGCTTAATTAACCAATCAACCAACCAATGAAACAATCAATCACAAGTAATTCTCCATGTTCTTCTAAAACAATTTGATATACAAATTTCACTCTGGAATGAACCTGTTTGGATTAATTCGCCACCTGTTAAATATACAACCGGTGTCCCTGGGCAAAGTAGTGAACCATTCTGTTTTTACAACTGGGAAAAAAAAAAAAAGGACAATAGAAAATAATGACTAACACTTAATGAATATTTTTTATCTGCCAGGTACTATGCTAAATGATCTATATGTATTAAACCACTTTAAACCTCAAGCAGCCTTATAGGGTAGATACTACTTTAATGCCCACTTTTTAGATGAGGACAGAAATCTGAGAGAGGTTAAATACCTTGCTGAAGGAGCAACTGTTAGTAAATGGTACAGGTGAAGCCTAGAACTCGGGTCTCTCTGAGATATTTAGTGAGCTTTGGGTTCTTTTTTTAAATTGAATTAAATTTTATATACAATAGAATGAACAGATCTTAAATAGTTTGATGATTTCTGATAATTGAATACACACAAGTAACAACCACCCAAATCAAAATTTAGAATATTCCCATTACCCCAAAAGTTCCTTCATGCCTTGCTCCAGTCAATCTCACCCCCACCCCAAAGATAACTACTGAGTTCCAGTGCCTAGATTAATTTTCTCTGTTCTTGAATTTCATATAAGTGGAATGATACAATATGCCTTCGTTAGTAACTGGATTTTGCTCACCAGAATTTTTTTTTAAGTTTATTTATTTATTCTGGGACACCTGAGTGGCTCAGTCGGTTAAGTGTCCAACTTTGGCTCAGGTCATGATCTTACAGTTTGTGGGTTCGAGCCCCACATCTCCCTCTGTCTCTGCCCCTCCCCTGCTCATGTTCTGTCTCTATCAAATAAATAAAGGTTAAAAAAAAGTTTATTTGTTTATTTTGAGAGAGAGAGAAAGAGGGGAAGAGAATCCCAAGCAGGCTGTATGTTGTCAGCACAGAGCCTGATGTGGTGTGCCATGGAACCACGAGATCATGAAAAGAGCCAAAATCAAGAGTTGGACGCTTAACCAGCTGAGACACCCAGGTGCCGCAGAATGTTTTTGACATCCATGTTCTCTTGATGAGTAGTACTTCATTGTACTAACATACCATAATTTGTTCACTCATTCTTTTCTTAGGAGGCATTTGGGTTGCTTCCAGTTTGGGGCTATCAAGTATTAGGCTGCTATAAATATTTTTGTACAAGTCTTTTTATAAATACATTGTCATTTCTTTTTATAAGTTCTTCAGAGCAGGATTGCTAGGTCATATGGTAGGTGTGTTTTTAACTTTGTAAGAAAGTACCAAAAAGTTTTTTAAAGTGGCTGTATCATTTTACAATTCTATAGGCAATGGATAAGGATTTCAGATGTTCCACATACTTGCTAACATAATCCTATCCACCCATTAGTCATTCTTGTGGGTATAAATGTTATCTCATAATGGCTTGAATTTGCATTTTCCTGATGAGTGACGATTTTTTTCGTATCTTTTCATGTCCTTTTGACCATTTCTAATTTGTGTATGTGTGGGTGGTGACTATTCAAGCCTTTTATCATATTTTAAAGTGAGTTGTCTTCCTTATATATTCTGAATACAAGCCCTTTATAATGTGAATAATTGTGTCCCAGTCTATGGCTAACCTGTTCATTTCCAAATATTCATAATTAGAATTGTTAAGTTTATTAATTTTATCATTTATTGTTAGCACTTTTATGTCCTAAGAAATCTGTTTGTATTCCAATGTCACAGGAATATTTTATATTTTCTTCTAGAATAGTTAGGACTCTAATTTTCATATGTAGTTTTTGATCCAACTCAAATTAATATTTGTTTCTGGGGTGAGGGAAGGGTTTAGATTCATTTGTTTCTATAGTGATATCTAGTTTTTTCAGCCCACTTCCCCACTGATTTCCCTTGGCATTTTTGTGAAAAACAAAGTGACCATATGTGTATGGGTCAGTTTCTAGATTCTGTATTCTGCTCCACTCATCTGTCATCCTTACAGCAATACTGCCCTGTGTTCAGTTTCCATTGTTTCTAAGAAGAGGTCTGTCATCATTTTTAATGTTGTTCCTCTGAATGTAATAATTCTTTTTAATCTGGCTGCATTTTAGATATTCTATTTATCTTTGATATTTAGCATTTTGACATGATATACTTAGATGCAGTTTTGTTTGTAGTTTGTTATCCTGCTTGGGATCTGCTGAACATCTTAGTAGATATGTGGGTTAATTTCTTGGATAAGTTTTATAATATTTTTGGCCCTTATTGCTTCAAATATTTTGTTTCTTCATTCTGTCTCTCTTTGCATTCTGCAACTTCAACTACACATGTGTCAGACCATTTAATAATGTTCTACAGTTCTAAGATGCTCCATTCATAAAATGAAAAAAATGTTTCATTTTATTTCAGATAAAATCTATTGATTTGTTCCTAAGTTCACTCATCCTTTTTCCTCTGTGTGTAGTCTATTCTTTGCCCCATTATATAAATGTGTCACTTTTTTTAATTTTTGGAGATTCCATTTAGTTCTTTCTTAAAGTGTCCTTTGTTATTGTCGTTGATATTCCCCATCTATTCATTCACATTGTCTACCTTTTCTATGAGATCCTTTAACATATTTATCCAGTCATTTTAATGTCCTTGTCTGCTAACCCAACATCTGGCTGTTCTGTGGTCTGGTTCTAATGACTGATTTCTTATTCCCCTTCCTTCCTTCCTTCCTTCCTTCCTTCCTTCCTTCCTTCCTTCCTTCCTTCCTTCCTTCCTTCCCATAATTTTATTTTTTACTGTATACTCAACTGAGAGTATAAGAAAAGTAAAAACTTAAGTAGATAATATTTATTCCAGGAAAAGCTATTCCCCTTTCTTTGTCAGGCTAAATCAATACACCCTGTAGTCTAACTGCAGCTTTGTTTTGTTGCTGTTTTAGTTTGATTCAGTTCACCACTGACTTTAAAATGTTTTGAGGTTGGGATCATTAATTTCCCCTCAGTTCCAAGAAAAATCAGATGCTGGAATTATCTCACGAGGATTTTAAAGCAGCTGCCATAAAACAATGCTTCAATAATTAATTAAAAATTCTCTTGAAATAAATGGGAAAAAATAGAAAATCTGAGCAAAGGAAGAGGAGTTATAAATAAATGGAAATTATAGAGTTGAAAAAAAACCCCAATAACTAAAATGTTAAACACAATAACGCAATAACTCACTGGATGGACTTGACAGTAATTGGAGATAATGGAAGACAGAATCAGTAAACTTGAAGGGTAGATCAATAAAATTTACTCAATTTGAACAGTTAGAAAACAGATAAAAAAATAAAACTATAGAACTTTGGGGCTCCATGGGAAAATAACAAAAGTTCTAACATTCATATCATCAAAGCCTCAGAAGGAGAGGGGGAAGAGTGTGGGACTGAAAAAATATTTAAAAAATAAATATTCAAAGAAATAATGATTGAACATTCCCCAAATTTGGCAAAAGACATAAATCTATAGTTTCAAGAAGCTAAGTAAATTGCAAATAAGAAAGCCAAAGAAACCCGCAAACACATCATAATTAACTTTCTGAAAAGCAAAGAGAAAGAAAAAATCTTGAAAAAAGTCAGAGAAATGACACATTATAAAGAAACACCAATGGAGCCTTGTGGTAATGGTATACTTAAGTACTTTGATTGTGATGGTGGTTACACATGGTGGAAACTACATACAGAATGTAATTGCAGAGAGTTACAAACACACACACAAATGTAGAGAGAAATAAATGTATTACAGCTGACCCTTGAATAGCACAGGTTTGAACTGTGTGGGTCCACTTATATGTGGATTCTTTTCAGTAAATACAGTATTGTAAATATATTTTTCTCTTGTTTATGATTCTCTTAGTAATATTCTTTTTCTAGCTTACTTTAAGAATACAGTATATAATACATATAACAGACAAAATATGTGTTAATCACCTAATTACGTTATCTGTAAGGTTTCCAGTCAACAGCAGGCTATTAGTAAAGTTTTTGGGGAGTCAAGAGTTACGTGTGGATTTTTGACTGTATGGAGTCAGTGCCCTCAACTCCCACATTGTTCAAGGGGCAATTGTCTAACTGCTAAAATCTGGATAAACTGTGTAATGCATCAATGTCAACTTCCTAGTTTTTTCTACAGTTAGGCAAGATGTTAACACTGGAGAAGGCTGAGTGATACACACATAGGACATCCCTGTACATTTCTTTGCAATTTTCTGTGACTCCATAATTATTTCAAAATAACACACACACACACACACACACACACACACACACACACACACACACGTGCTTCGTCTCAATTTATTCTATGATGGATTAACTTTATTTACACGCCATGGCCAAAAATGCTTAAAGTCTCATTTTTATGGAGAAGGGAATAAAATTCTAATTGGTTGACACTGTCACCTCAGCTGTTAATAATAGATTTTTGTCCACTTTCATTTTTACTTCTTTCCTTGTCATTAATTACATGCTACTATAATTAAAGTAATCCTCTTTTTAAGATGTAATATTGGAAAAAAGGTGAAAGTCTGGTTAACAGACATATTTTTAACAGTCCGTCAAGGCAAACAATGGCCTTATGATTAGAAAACTTTCAGCATGACAAATCCGTTCCCAATAAAACCCACTGCTCACAGCCTAATGAGGGAAACTTCCAGTGTTTATACTGGATTTCTCTATGGACTTATTTCACTTAAACATGAATAGCTCTAGCTTCTCTTTGTACAGGCTGAAGTTCAAGAAAAGAGTCTAGTTTGCCCTCATTACTTCAGATATGTTAACACTGTTCTGTGCATAAGTCCATCTGATTATGTCTGTTCCTGGGCAGAAAACACAGGACTGAACTACTTCCCTGGTTTGGTCATCCAACATAACTTCCAGCACAGACTCATGAAAATTCACTAGCAGTAAGACTGACATGGTGCCTGCCCTTCTGATACTCTCAATCTAGTAGGGACCTCTTGATATGTATAGCACATTAGAGTTTACATACCATTTCATTTGATCTTTAATACAACTTACGAAATAAGTAGTAGCCTCATGTTACAGGCAACAGAGGTAAGGCTTAGAAAGAGCAAATGACCTGCCCAAGGTCATAAAATGTCAGGACTTCCAACTCAAGTCCAGTATTTGTTCCTCTACACCATGGAACTCCATCTTTCATGGATTTAATTTACATGGATTAAACCACACCCACACATAAGAAAAAACAGGCACTAATAATTTAAATAGTACCATGAGATAATACGTGCATGTGTATTTCATCACTGTATACTAATCTGCATTATACATTCCTATTACATGATAGATTATATAAACATATCTACATATAGTATATTTTATGGATGTTTTAAGGCATTTTAAAGATAATTTCAAATATTGGGACTTACAAAACTTAATATAATGTGTTGTATTAACCCTGTCGAAAACTGTACTGTCCCACAAATTTCAACAATACTAAGGAGCAAAGAACAATCCCACTGTAGGAAATCAGTCTAAAACCATTTTTTAAAGAAATTTTGCATGATATCACCTTCTTTTTTACTTTTCTTTTAAAACTGATATATTTGAAAAGAAAAAAGCATAAAGTCAGCCCATGTCTATTCCAGATTTTTTAAATTATCACAAGTTTGCTTTCATACACATATAACGTGACCTGATAGGATGACCTACTTCAAAAAATGAGTAACTACTTAGGCTAATAGACCATGGAAATAAAAGGTTTAGCCTTTTTTGTAGGACTTGATTACATAGATATCTTTTTTTATTATTTAAAAAAATTTTTAAATGTTTATTCATTTTTGAGAGAGAGAGAGAGAGAGAGAGAGAGCGAGAGCGTGCACACGAGCAGGGGAAGGGCAGAGAAAGAGGGAGATACAGAATCCAAAGCAGACTCCAGGCTCTGAGCTGTCAGCACAGAGTCCAATGCGGGGCTTGAACCCATGAACCATGAGATCATGACCTGAGCTGAAGTCGGATGCTTACCGACTGAGCTACCAGGTGCCCCATAGGTATCTTTTTTAAAGCATTAAAACTGGATTTCTACAAATGCAGTTTATAGACATCTTCTCAAAAGTGTTTATACATCCAGCAAAGCACATCTGGCTCTTGGCTATATTTTATTTGTATGCTTTAATAACTGCCAAAGAAACTCCATTGCCTACCACCTGTCAGATGCACATTACTTTTGCTTTTCTTTGGGGTTAGCTTTTTCATCAGACAATTTTCTACCATTCTGACCTTTGTATTCCATCCAGATCTCTCAATTTTCCACAATGCTTTGTGGTTTTAATTTTCACCAATACTTTCTGGTTTCAACTGCACTAACCTCAGATTGTACTGACATTGACCTTGGCCATGGAGCCAATGGAGTGAATGTAGATTTTATTATAATGGTGGGTCAGTTGTTACCGAAAAAAGAATGTGTTTCACATCTTCTGGCACTCCTTTGATTTCACACATTGATATCCTTTTCAATTAACATAACTCTTTAAATATGAAACCAAACTAATTTAATTTTGATGATTTTGTAAGACTTTTCAAGTAAAAAATTTAAGCCACATATTTCAATGTTTAGTTAGCAAAATACATGTTTTATTACATGTATCACATGTACTTTACGCACTTGATCTCTTGAAAAAGCAAAAAAAGCTAGGGGATTACTGATGGGTTTTAGGGTTGTGGCAGAAGATTCTCTTCACCAAAATCCACTCTCCTCTTGTTACTGGACTCTCAATGTTAGGCTATATTTTCTAGCTTCTCGGGCAGTTAGCTGTGGCCATGTGACTGAGTTGTAGCCGGCGGAATATGAATAGGAGTGATGTTCGCCATGACCAGGGCTCAGCTCATAAAAGCTTCCTGCGCATACTCCATGCTCTTTCCCCTTCAACGATCTGAATGTCAGTAGATAACTAGTATAAGCTATCTATCTATCTATCTATCTATCTATCTATCTATCTATCTATCTATCTATCTATCTAAAACAACAATGACAATAGTAACAGCAGCAAATATTATTATAGCATCTACTTTGTGCCAGTCCCTGATTGTAGAGCTATACATGCATTAATTTCTTTCATCATGACAACCCTGTGAGATAGGTACTATTGTCCCCACTTCTCAGATGAGGAAACTGAGATGCACAGAGATTAAGTGACTTCCCTAAGATCACACGGTTAAATGGCAGGGCTGAGGTCAGCACCCTGAAGTTCCAACTCCAGTGTCTGTGCTCAGTCTGATTCTTTTTGAATTGCTAACACATGTCTTATATTTTGTGATAATTCAAGATTAGCCTAAATATGTGTCCAGTCTGAAAGCCCTAACTGCTTAAGAGAATCTCATCTTCAGCTTTCCTAGAAGTCGAGTTGGGGTGCCACAGCCAATTCCTTAAGAATTCATTCTTTAGTTGGTAAAACAGCTTATCTTGGGTATGGATTTCAAAGCCTCACTGAAGCATCTTTATTTGGCAATATTACCTGCTAATATATGGGGGGAAATCTGAGACAAAGGAAGAAGTAAACAGCAGCATTAAAAGGGATTTTATGGTTTCTTTAGTTTCTTCCTTTCTCCATCTCTCTCCAGACCAAGAGGGGAAGGGTTTTTTCCTGGGCTTGTGATCTGCTTAGTGCGATGAAGACAGAGGCCCCCAAGGAAGATCCAGGTGGCAATTTGCATCCCAAAGCAGATGACCATGAGTTAGTGATCCTCCTCATGAAGTTCTAAGCCTTGAGTGCCTCCATCTTCGGGTGTAGTTCTGAGAAATAAAGTGGTGGCCAGAAGGCTGCCCTAGGTCCCAGCTTTCAGAGCCTGTACCTGGGATGGAGGTCTCAAATACCCATCATTCTGTGGGGTCTCTCCTCTCACTTTCTCTATATGGTCTCTAGTATGTCAGACAATATTAATCTGATCTCTATCTCAACCCTCAATTCACGTTTAAAATTTTTAACTAATATCTTCTGCCACTGACCTAAATTATTTCATAGGAGTATACTTATGCTAGACACATAGACGAGAGAGAAACATATTTTTCTGATACTTAGAAGTAACTACCTTATTCCCATTACTTTATTATTCTCATACTAATGATCCATACTCATAAAAATATTTTCATACTATTCTTGAACTGGAAGTGGAGGAGTTAAAAAGCATCTGGGTGAAAAACTATGGACCCTGAGTTGAATAAGAGCCCCCAACCTAGTCTTCTACTTTAACAACTTACAAGTAGCTAGACGGGCCATTGAAATCTACCTACCACAGGAAATCAGTAAGACAATAAAGGCTAAATCTTGAGACTGTTAGTCAACAAAATCTTAACGTATACTTCATAAGCCTTTTAATTATTGGCAGCTTATTTTCCTATCCTTGGCCTGAGAAATATTTACAATATTTACAATATTCTTCAGCCAAGAATTCATCCTTGATCATCTTTCCCTACACAGGTGAAAGGCATAAATTCATGTTTGGCAGGGTTATGAGAAATAACATAACTGCCCTATTAAAAAAAATAAATAAGAAACAGAAAGCAGTCTGCTTTCTGAATCTTGGAATAACTCAGGCCTCGAAATCTTCTGAATGCCTTTCTGGACCTTCAAAAACGTGTAGAGATTCCGTCTCTGGTTTTTAAGTTGTAGCATGTGTTATTGAGAATTTCGAAGAGCTTTTCTATGGCTCCTTCCTTCATCCACAGAGTGCCTAGTGGGTTGGGATAAAGCCACATTTCTTCTGGCTTTTAACAAACAAATGAACAAAAGAAAGAGAGAGAGAGAGGAAGGGAGGGAGGGAAGGAAGGAAGGAAGGAAAAGGGGAGGGAGGAAGGGAGGATGAAAGGAAAAAAGAGAGTCCACATGTCTTAGGACACAGTGAGTTCTTTGAAATCAAATGGAAGCAGAATTACTGCCCAATCTTCTAAGTGATGAGTCAACATTTGAAAAGTGCTTGAACGTTTTGAGATGAAAGACCACAGATCTGTATAAAGTATTATCATTATAAAAATAACTCTATTTTCCTGTGGTTATTTTTTTCTTTAAACAGGAATGTTCTTTTGGTTGCTGTTTATAACCAATTAAAAAAAATAATAAAAACCACCAAAAGGAGGATATTCTTGTAGAAGAACATTAAATCATCAGTACTTTTCTAGGATTAAAAAAAAGGGAGTAGGTGGTTGAGCAATGCCTTTGAGAATGCCAGGATGGGAACACTGGAGAATTGTATAACACACTCAAAATTTTTTAATAATCATATCAATGACCTTTAACAAGTAATTTTCTAATCACAGTTTTCCACCTTTTTTCTATTTAGTTTTAGAGGGAACCGATATTTCTCCATGGTCACAAAATCGAACATAATTCTCTCATATTCTTTACATGCTCCGGGCTGTACCTTCTGTTTTTGAAGAGAAGCTGTGTTCCTCGTCGAGGCCGCACACAAGACGGAATGTCCTCAGTCAACTACTAATGGTTTACTCACCCTCCACTGAGAGCAGGGCATGTTATCTCATCACTTCACTGAGCACAGTGGCCGGGACTACACTGAATTATGTCAGGAATTTAGTATTTACTACCTACAACGTTTTATAGCCATGCTGGTGAAACAGAGAAGATATTACTGTTTCAAAGAAGCAGTTTGAAAACAATTATACTAAGCATTTTCTTGGCCTTTATTAAGTTAGTGTATAACACATGTAAGTCAAACAAACAGAATAAAGAAAACAAAAAAATTTTTGATGGTCCCCAAGTAATTGCTCTAGGTTCTGCGAGTTGGTGAATTCTTGTGAACGAACCAAATATGGGAGACAAAAGTGAAATGAAGAGCAGCAATTTCCCCTCCTCTTTGTTCCTTCTTCCAACTTGGCCAAAGTCCCTAGTTCCTTCGCAGAGTTACCTCCTAACCACCCAGGCAACTGTAATTTATTAAGTTATGCTTTGGCTCCAAAGACGTCAGGTGCTTCCCGAAGTGATGAGATAAAGACCACACCACACGTATGTTAATTCCAAAGAATTCTAGAATCAGAACTTTCAAGTCATATTCTTGGGCAAATAGTGTAACGCCTTCTTTCAAATCAGAGAAATAAAAGTCGAGGTTTGGGGAAAGCATTCAAGTATTTTCGCAGGGAGTTTTCGCCTCGGTTTCCTTTGGCCACCAAACCAAAGCATTTTTGACAGATAATTGGCCTGGAAACAGTGGCCCTGGAAACCATCAGCCAGCATTCCCACCCATTAATTAGGTGATTCATTTTCATCTTTTTTTTCTTCCCCATTTTTTTCCCCGTTTCCTTTTCCCACCCTTCCTTGTTGGTTTTTTCTTTGGATCGTCCATACCTCTGCTATCCTTCTTGATCTATTTATTTGTGTTATAACTCACTACCCCCTTGGATATATTTTCTGTTCTTGTTGCCTCTCCTGACCTGTGGGTTCCTCTTTGACAAATCTTCCTGTCTTGCTGCTTAACTTCCCTGTGGAAAGCTTAACTATCCTGCAAGTGAGAAACCGCTCCGGAAGCCTCCCTGACTGCTCCAACTTGCAGTGATTTTCATTTCCCTTAAAGTTCCATGGCACTAATGATTGGTACCACACAATTAGCACTTTATTACTGCTAGATAATCTTTTGTATCTTTTCTTTCCAAATGAGCATTTCCAAATTATAATCTTTTTTGTCTCTTCTTTCCACTCAAGCACAGGGAATAGTACAGCTAAGTCTCAGAAAACACGCAGTATCACTTGAACAAATGGTCACTGATTGAGTAGGACAGTGAACATATCTCATGGAAATAAGTGATGGCCTCTTTGGGGGTAACAGGATTTGAGGTTAAATGAATTTTAGATATTTAAACTCTTTTACTTGAGAATATAGGAAACACATAGCTATGAGGATAAATAATAGAGTATAGAACTCTGGCCTCAAAGAGGCATTTCTATTGCTTCATCAGTTAGTGACCCAATATTATGTGGAAGTGAGGTTTCAAAATTTCTCCTAGAAGTTCTGCACGTATGAACTCATGAGCCCTGGGTTTGAGCTAATTTCTGCTATGAGTTATATGAAAAACCATGAGTAGGTCAACCTTTCTTGGCTTTGGTTTTCTCCTCTGTAAAATGAGGGAGTTGGATAGATGACATTTAAAAACCAAACAAGCCAAAAAAAAAAACAAACAAAAAAACAAACAAAAAAACAAACAAAAAAAAACCAAGAGTAAAGAATCAGTACCCCCGTTTCAATCGGAATAGTGTAATCTATCTAAACATATGCCCCATTCGGAGGACCACTTTTTCAGATTCGCAAAGATATGCCACCCAAACAAGACCTGGAGAAGAGAGGATGAAAAGTCATATGAAAATTCTAGAGTCTACTTTTTACTGTCGTAGAACCATTTAGTTCCTATCTTGTTGGACTATAAAAAACTAGTAAAAAAAACTTCAACTCATCATATTTATTATTATTCTATGAGATACAAGACAAGGAAAAAACCTAATTGTCATACTAGCAAATATCAGATAGGCAAAATACTTTTAAGTCTGGAATGATCAGGTTGGTAAGGGGTTGCAGAAATTCAAGCCCAACTTGACACATCAATGTTAGTAAAAATAGTACATGCCAGAGCTACTTTCTTAAATCAAGCAATCACTGTGGTAAAGCAAAAAGGATCAAAATATCAAGACAAGCATGCCATTGGCTTGAGGTATGTGTCAGATTTGTTGTGGCTGAGAAGATTGAAATCAGGCAACATTAAGGATGGTGTGTACGTGCCGCATTCAGATGTCAGGAAGTCTGAAAATTATGCCATCAACGCAGAGAGGTTCCTGGGTGGATGATAAATGAAAGACACATTTAAAACAGAAAGGCCGAAAAGCACCCATGGCGCAGAGATCCTGTGATCGCTTGAGTCGCAGCATTACCTGTGGCTATGGTTAAGAGAGAAAAGCTAAAGATAGCAAGATGAATCAAGGTCATATGAAAGAGCTATAATGAGAGTGAGTAGAAAAGTTGCTGACACAGGCTCAAAAATATGATGTCAGGGTGGGGCACCAGAATGCACTCCAGCGTACAGACCTTTTTAGAGAATGGAATTGGAAGTTACTCCCAGGTTTCAAGAGTTGGGGCAGAAGGCCGAGAGAGGGATGGAGAGTAAGAGGAACGGCTGGCCATTATTTCTGCTGGAGCAGTGGATACTGGCCTAACCCAATGCAGGCAGAGAGAGGCGGGTGATGGCTCGACCACCCTTCAGAAGCCAGCCAGCTACTTGAGACAGACCTCAAGTAGGGCAGGGATCCTTCCAGGCCAAAGGCGGGTCTGTAAAAACCCAAATCACAGTGACTTTTTAGTTTTTCTGGCTCTTCCTTGGAAACCACATAACCACTAACATTCTACTTCTTTTCCCACTGAGAGGACACACATCCAGCTTATATATTCCCGATCCACAAGAGACATGGCATACATGCAGTCATCGTGCTGTGCCAGGCACCAGTGGTGATTCCTGCCTAAGGCAGGGCTGGGTTGTTGCTAAACTGTGGCATCAGCAAGCTTGGTTTACTGGAGTGTGGAAAGAGCCCTGCCTCTGTGAACACATACATCCGGGTCCAATTCTGGCCCTCCCATTACCAATTCTGGGACTTGGAGGGAACTGTCTTAATGCCTTTGAACTTTTTTCATTTATCAAATGATGAAACACATATTTATTCTGCAGGGTCACTGTGAGGACTAAGTGGAATTTGAATGCATGTAAAACACTTAGTATGTGCTGGGCATGTAATTGGTACTCTAGAAATGGAAACAATTATTATCAACTCACTGTACTCTTGTCCTTTAAAAAAATAAATAATTTAAAAATTAAAAAAAAAATCGTGTTTTGACCATTTCGTCTCCCTTTAAAAAACATTCATGGCTTTCTCCTGCCCAAGTGCTGAGTGCCCTTATCGTGCTCTATCTTTCCTGTCAGGAGAGAAATCAATTTGGTAATGTTACTCATATCAAAGGACAATGCTCAATATTACAGACTTTAAAAAGCAATGCATATAATGGTATTGGGCAATGATTACATAAAAGAGTAATCTGTGGAGAGATAGTCACAGCAGATAGGCTGTCCCCAAATGGCACTCTATAGATGAGTAATCATTCATTCTGCTTTTAGGTGAGATGAGTCTTATCTGGCTTGGATTCTGTATCTCTACATGCTTCCTTTTATACTAATTCAATCAAATTTAAAGGTAAATGGTGTGATTAAAAAAAAATTACCCAGCTCATTCTACACGGCTGTGCCATCCACAGCAAACTGCCAAGAGATACTAGTAAACTTTTCCAACACATATTTTGCCCAGACAATAGGCTGAATGGAAAACTCAATAGAACAGATAAGAGTTGATGACTCAAGCCTCCAAACAAATTTTTGGTTACATAAAGTTTCAAAGGCTAATCACTAGATGCAATCCACCCAAGCTAGAAATAGGGCATTCACTAACAATCAACAACCCTGTACAAGATCAAAAACTTGGAACTTCGGAAACATAAAAATAAACTGGACACAAAGGCTGCCACAGCAACATGGACACATTTCAAAAACATACAGTTTTTGAGGGTAAAAAACAAGCTGTCGGATAGGAACTGAATCATGTTAAGCTTTAAAACATGACAAGAAATACTAAATAAATGTTTTGAGAGTATATACATATGAAGTAAAATTGTAGAGAAATGAAGGAGAATGAGAAAGAATAGGGGTTGCTGGAGGGAGGGGCACGGAGAGAAATGAAATTGGGGAAGGTAACACAGGGAACTTCTGTTGTATTTGTAATATCTCAGGTCTCACTCGGATGATGGGTGCCCTTGGATACTTACGTAATTCTCTAAATCTTTTTCTATTTCTGAAATATTTCATGCTAAGAAAATACAAAAAATAAAAATAATTCCACGGTGGGAAGCTGTTGACCTAGGAGAGAAATAAAGTCTGATAATATCTGTAAGCTCTTAGTGATAATAAAATGGACCTCTGCAATTCTTATTTCCATTTCACTAGGTTGGGTGGGGAGTAAGACTGGATGAAGGTTTGATAAGAGCTGAGCTAAAGGGAAGAAGACCCCCCTGATGCCCCCCCCCCCCCCCCCCCCCGTTGGATCACTTGTTGATGGAGGCAACCTGGGTCAGGGTAGGGCATCAGCCTCTGGCATCTTCTTGTTCTCTAGACCTTCCCATCAGGCAAAAAAAAAAAAAAAAAAAAAAATGAGACCGGTGAAGCATGAAGCCTTACACCTTTTAGGATCTTGGTCTACACTGGAAGTCAGCTAAAGCACAGGAGTACTCAGGGCAAACTTCATGGGTGTGCCACCTGTGCACAGGGCCCTGTGTTCCCTGTGCTTGGTTTAATGTCTCAGTCTTGAAATTCTTAAATAATGTTATCTTTGAACTTGTGTTTTGTAAGCCAAGACAATGGGACAATGGAGCATGCACATGAGCAGAGAAGCTATTATGTGCATCGTATGTGTCTGACTATGGTCCCTGCCACTCTATCCGCACAGAGCAGTCACAATGCCCATGAACAAAGAATTCTGGTGGACCCACACTGCATGGGAGTTCAGGAAGACTCAAAGTGAGCACAAGGTAGCTGTGCTATGGCTGAGACTGAGTAAGTGGGATTACCCAAGAGGCTCTGCTTTCCATTTGAGCCAGAATTTTCTTCGGAAAATCTGAAGCCAGAAATCAAAAAGAGTTCTAAGAAACACTAACAACTGAGGAACCCCAGCTAATCATTTTTACTCCTGTTACTTCCCTGTATTAGCCAACCACAGATGCTGAAAATGATGGGATAGAAGAAAAGGGTAGGATAGGGTGAGCTATATAGTTCATTGTCTTCTTAGTTCTTCCTCAGTCATCAGGAAGTCAAAAGTAAACAGTGTTGGTAGAATGTGCATGCATCAAGAAGTGAAATAAAAAAGAGTGAGCTAGTTTTCTGCAGCCTTTCCACTTCTGGTAAGAAAATCTAGGTATGTATATGCTACAAAGAGCTATGTGATTTCAATGACTTTGCATGTGAGTTGAATGTTCTTATATTTGCATTAAAAATCAGTTAGGGACGCCTGGGTGGTTCAGTCGGTTGAGTCTGACTCTTGATTTCGGCTCAGGTCATGATCTCACAGTTCCTGGGATCAAGCTCTTGTAGGGCTCTATGCTGACAGTGTGGAGCCTGCTTGGGATTCTTGCTCTCTCTCTCTCCCTCTGCCCCTCCCAGATCTCATGGGCTCATTCTCTCTCTCTCTCTCCCTGTCTCTCTCAAAATAAATAAAAATTTTTAAAAAGCTTTTAAAATTGGCTTTTCATAATATAAAGATGAGTTGTAATAATAATTAAATTTGTAAAATTTTTCTTTACTTAAAAATCACATTAAGCAATAAATAAAACATAGAACAAGTTGAGACCAAGACTGAGGAATAAAAGGAAAAGTCCTCTATATGAATACCTTTCTCCTGGCATTTGAATAAGGGGCCCTGAATTTTGATTCTGCACCGAGCCCCACCAATTATGTAGCCAGTCCAGGGAATACTTAACTACCAACTTCTGTCCCAAAGAAGTATGGTTTCTAATAAGTCTCAAATGAGCAATTAACTGATAGTATCTGTATTTAAGGGCAACTCCTGAATAGCATCTTGGACTGTGTAAGTTTTGAATACATGCTTTGAAAGACAGCAAAATTAAAAAGAAAAGTCAGCCATTTTATTCGTTTTCAAGATTTAAAAAACATTTTTAAATAATCTCTACAACCAACATAGGGCTTGAACTTCCAACCCTGAGATCAAGAGTCACACACTCCACTAGGCCAGCCAGGTGCCCGAGTCTGCCATTTTAAAGAGAAGGCAAGAATCTAATTGGAATATATCCTTCCTTCCCTAATGTTATTTGGTAATGCTAATCACATTCTCTTCTGGAACCACCTTTTCCCCAAATGTCATTAAGTAGTTATGGTCATATTTTGTGGTGAAGCTACCTTGAATACCTCTGTGTGAGAGAAAGAGAGTGAGAGAGCCGGAAAGGGAGGGAGGGAGGGAGAGGGAGAGGAGGAGGGCGAGAAAGAGAGAGAAAGAACACTCAGAAGTGCACACTCAGCAGAGTGGGGCTTAGAGGCCTAGTTCTGGACTGCTGGTAACTCCCTCGGGCGCCTCCTCAGATTCCCAGCTAAGAATCAGTTTTACCTTCATTTATCCTACTTAAAGCATTTCACAAACATTCCTCAAATGGCTCAGAAGCCTGAGAGACATGTGATGTGTAACGGCAATGACTGGAAAATCAACGTTTTGAAACATTTTCTCCAAGTGCAGAAAGCACAGTCCTCCAGATCAAGGACCGGCAGGTATTCTTACTACAGCAGACTGCCCTGCCCACACTGCAGAACTGTGCTAGGTCTGGAAAAAAGATGGAGCCACTTGTGGCTTTCCTGGGGACTGAGTGACACAAAGGCCTGCCCACCCTGGCTGTTATGCTCATTAATGCTAATGAATCTTGGGAATTGCTAATTTTGGTCAACTGTTTCACCCAGCACGGGTTTGTTTATTTGAGCTTTGCAATTTTCCTTAATAAATAATCAACAAATCCTTAAATTGGTGGCCACTGTCTGTAGGCAAATCTCCAGAGTGTTCTGACTGTCAAAATGGAAAACAGCCAGGGAAGCAAGGATTGGGAAAACAAGAAGGATTTATATAAACATCATATATTTATATGTATATGTATACGTATATGTATATGCATACATATATTATACTATATTATATTATATTATGTTATATTACATTATATTATATTATATCATATCATATTATGTTATAAACATGTTAACTCTCATTTTCCTAGCTGGTCTGATGTCATACCTTTATGTGATACTTTGGCATTTTTGAAATGAAAGGCAACTGGCTTAAACCCAGCTATAGGAAAATCAATGCACTAGCACATAAGTACCCAGGTTCATTCACCAAGAGAATGTTCCTTGGTGTTCTGAGTCAGAATGGATCCTACCAGAGCTGGGAGGACTCTGGTGACGGTCTTAAGGGGTACTGACCTAGTGGCATTCCTAACTTCAGGCCAAGGTGTTTGGAAAGGGAGCAGTCAGCCATCCTAGCTAATAGGCCAGGTGCCTCCCAGGCAGGAAAAGAGTCAGACAGGATAGGAAATCAGACAGAAAAATAAACCTACTCTTCAGAATATGAGGTGAATTTTATCACTCTTTCAATGTATATTCAAATAATTTAGGTTAAGGAAAGAAGTAGGGGGGAATGCTTGGATAAAATATTTTCTTTTCCTTGGCCAATTGCATGGAACAGGCAGACTTATGTGTGTGCCGGTGAGGTTGACACTGAAGTGACCTCTGAAAGCAAACACCCCAGTGAAACTGTTATGTAAACCAAAATGCTAGACATTCCAGGCCACCACAGCATAGGGCAGGCTGTGCTAATGACAACCCGCCACCTGTAAATAGCAAGTATTTCTGAACATAAAGGGGATGGATGGATGGAAATACCCTCTCTGATTTTACATTAGTGATAACATTCTACATTGGGATACAATTTTGTAAGTAATAGAGATCTAAAATAGCTCAAAATTTTAGAGAAAGGCTTTATAAACGGGATAGGTGGTAACAGGAGGACTTTGAGGTTTCAAATCTGAACGGCAAGAACCAAATTTAATCAAAACAGCAGGCCACAGGCTGGAAAGGGTATAATATAATATGGACTAATGTGTTATTAGCCCATGTTCACGACAATGAGATTAACTCCCAACAGCATCATAATCAGATCTTGGTATTTTGCTGGGTTAGATCTATATCCAAAGGACATACAGCCAGAAGTAAGTATGATGCATTTCACACCAAAATTCTGACTTACTTAAGTAAAGTTGCTTTTAAAACAATCCTTGATTTTATAAACTGATGGTGAATCACCAGACCCTTCAAAACTCCTTAAGTAAAAGGTCTAAAGAAAAAAATCCTTTTGGACAGTGGTTACATTGATGCTGCTTATATTTTTAATCAACCAATGAGCTTTCCTAAATCAACGAAAGACTTGGTTTAAAAAAGCCACAAAAATCTGCATATCCAAGTGAGCTGCTTTAAAAACAAAATAATCCAAAATCTATACACTGATTTAAGTCATCAATCTCTCCTAAGGGTTTTTCTTAAAGTAAACAATCTAAGATAATTTTTTTTGAAAAGTGGCTTCACTGATGCTTGCTATATTTTTGATCAACCAATAGGCTTTATTTGTAAAATTCAAGACTTGGTTTACAAATGCCACCAGGCCTGGGCAGAGAGGAGCCCTGCATTTCCTTTGTGCATGAGAGTTAATAGGATTAAAGCTTGAAGAATTGAATAAAAACCCTGAGCTGGTTAAGATGGATGTATCACATTTCAGGCTTCCCATTTCATAACCGGCACGCCCCACGTTTCATAAAATAAAACATGCTGGTGAGCTTATTTAAATGGTTCTTCAGGAATACACTGATTTCAGAACCTTGAAAAGGGAACGCGTGGCCATTTCCTCTCTTGAGCCATATGGCTTTTTGTGTACTCAGCCTGCCAGGTTTTAGGCTTGTTTCTGCTTCACAGTCAGGGACTGACTCGCTGCTCCCGTCCAGTTACATGGAGAAGAGAGTCTACACCTTTGTGCTCAGCGAATTTTTGTTTATGAATTAATCGTTCCTAACTTTCACAACGATGCAATTTGCACTGGTCTTAATCATCTATAAATATACCAAAGCCAAGCTAAAATGCCAAAGCCCTGTTATCTTCCTCCAGATCATGTAATGGAACTGGGGGTCTGCTGCTTTCTGTTATCAAGGTGGTTATTATCAAGTATAATTTGTGGTTGGGAATGTTTGGCATTCCTGTCTAGCAGTAGCCCAGAATGTTTAGAGTAGATTTTTACATAGGAGTTCAAACATCTGTCCGTTTTAGGTCAGGTTTCTGTGAGAACTTATGCATTACAGTCTCTAAACATCTGCAGCTGTCTTTCCCAGATTAAATGGGAATGGTTTCTTACATTACGATGACAACAAAGGGTCAAGTTTAAAATTAAGAATATAAGAATAAGGCTAGGAATGGTAAGCAAAATGTGTTCCCATTCTTCCAAATGCCAGATAATGTCACCACTTACAAGTTGGGCTGGAAGGCTGTTTAAACGCCATCCCAGCGTAAGACTGGTTAATGAGCAGTCTATAACACCAATTTGCCTACGGACTAATACGCAGCATTGCAATTTCATTATAGATTCCTTTCATTTGCAATTCCTGTTATAGGAACCTGGTTCGTCTGAAGGGAAGAGCGCTTATTAAATGAAAGCTGTATATAAAACTGCAAAGAAACATAACGTCACATGTTGGAAAGGAAGTTAAAGAAGAATTAAAACAAGCTGTGATGATCTTAACAAAGACACACAAAACCTGTTACGAGGAAGAGTTGTTTGGTCAAATTTCCTGTTTTTCCCTAAGCCCTGGTTTGTTTTAAACACGTCTTCAGCGCACAGTTTACTGCTGCTGATTAACATTCCTACGTGTCCAGTCCAGAACTGCTCTCCAGGACTTTTTACTTAAAGATACTCTAAACAATGTGGATGTTCTCTTTCTTCTTCAGATTGAGGAGTTGACCATAATTAGAAGATGATAAACCGTGGCCTGAAATAGCTGAAAATTACTATTAGAAAGTAGAAAGTTATTCAAGTATGGGTTAATAAAAGAGTCACACAATGAAAGTTTCACCAAGTGTCTCTTTAACCCTAAGCAATCTTACCATAGGATTTGAGAAATCAGCTTGGACTGCTACAAAGCACATCAAATCAAAGCCACCCAACTGTTGCTGATGGCTCTTTGTTTTTTTTATTCACTTAAAAAAAAAAAAATCCTTTGCAAAGACATATCTTACTCTGATGGCAACCTATTATAAAATTTAAATAACTTAATCATACCATTGTGTCTGGAACATAGGGAAACAAAAATTCCTCCCTTGGGGAAAAAAGTATAAAACATTAACATTTTTCTAAGTATTTTATAAATTACACAGCTTTATTAAACACATAGCATCAGAAGTCTCTTCTAGGACTGACAACACTTTGCTTAATGGTCGTTACATGTTTAAATAAATGGCTCCTGAAAATGTGCATTTACATTATATAAATAAAACCCTAATTAATATAAACATACTCAGATATAAACTTTTTAGAAACGTGAGCTTAAAACTATCCAGTCTAAATAAATCTTCCTATGACTGGTCTAGCAAAGCAATTTTAACACATTTATTCACCTAAAAAGCTCATAGAGATTTAGAAGCACCATCCAAGAGAGAAACCAAAATAGCTTTGAAGAAGACTGTTTCCTTCATGTAGTAAACAACTCTAAGCATACCCAATGGATGGATAGTTTTTAAAACCAACCAAGGCCATGTGATTTTATTTTCTTTTCAGTACTATTTTTTGCTCACTTATTTATTCTCCTGCTTACTGTTGTCTCCCCAACCTGAATGTAAACTTCCTGAACGTAAAGACCGCATTTGTCTTGTTCTCTTCTCTACTGTTAACACACAGCATAGTAACAGGCACACAGTCGACACAAAGAGTGGTGCACTGGAGAATTCTTGAACGGTCTGATGAGACAAAGCTAAAAGGACTCAGTTATTCCTGTGTACCTCACTTTATCTAATTGGTCGCATGTGTCAGAGTCTCTAGCTGTATTTCCCCTTCTTCCTTAATACCCCCAAGTTTCCCTGAATACATGGCCACCTAGAATAAAGCCTACATTTTCCAGCCTCCCTTGTAGCTAGGTGTCACTAGGTCTGAACTAATAAGATGCAAACAAAAGCATTCTGCAGCAGCTTCTGGGAAAGCTCCTTGGGAGGCAGCTGATGCGAGCCTTTTGTCCCTTTTTCCTCCTCCTCCCTCTCTCCTTCTTCCTGCCTAAAATGTATTCCTAAAATGGTTGGAGCTCAATCAGCCACTGTAGATTATGTGTTGATCTTGAGAATGAAAATCACTTGTTATGGGGCAGATCAGCAAGAAAGAGAAGGCTAAGGGCTGGGTGCTTGCCCTGTGGGGTCCCACCCACCCTGGACTCTTCCCTCTGCCCTTCCATCGCATGGAAAAAGAAAGAATGTCCTATCTTAATTAAGTCATACTTCCAGTTTTCTGTCTCATGCAGCCACATTAAATCTTAGCAATATGATTTTGAAAATAATTCGGAAAATGAGACACAGGTAGACTTTACACGTGCCTTGAAAAAATCTATTACTTGACAAAAACACTGACAACCAACAAGTAGGCAAGTACTTGTGAGCACGTATTTTGTCCTCAGAATTAAGTCTGATACTGTCAGAGGATACAGAATAATTCAAGACTTAGCTCTTCCCCTTAAGATGTCAGTGATTTAGCCAGTGAAAATGAACACACACAACCTGCCCATCTTCCCGACAGCCACCCAGAGGAAACAACACACAGCAGCAAAAAACAAAGTGAAACTATGTGCTAAGCCTGCAACTGTGGAAAGAATGCAGAAACCAAAGGGCCAGTGAAGACAAGGGTTCTTGGCAAAGGTTCCAGGGATGAACTGGCCCTTGAGGTGAGACTTGCAAGAGGGGCAACCTGCAGAAGCAGTGGAAATGGGCTGGGTGTCCCCCGGGTGGGGACCGACAGCAGGGAAGCCTCTGTTTCAGTAATGAGCACAACATGTTCAAGGAGACTGGAAGGAGGTCAACCAGATGTGTGGCCTCTGGAAACCAAGCCCTCCTGTTTCTCAGAATGTGGTCTCTCAGCCTTAAAGAGGATCTCGTAAAGGATGGCTCACCTCACCATTCACCCCCCTCCTCCCATTTAGGAGAGGAATCTCTGCTCCAGATTCTCCCTGCCTTGCATATAACACATGCCTGATATTGCTTACAAGTCCCCTGAGCCTCCTCTACAATATGCCTCAGACCCAGGACCCCTGCTTTTCTTTAAGGATCCTGCTCAGACCTCAGCCCAGTAGTGACTTCTAGAGAAATGTGCTTCCTCCCATACAACAGACCCATCTGAAGTCTTGCTTACATCCTCCGATGAGGTGTTTTAAATTAAACTGTTAGGTAGGGGTAGGGTGCTGTGCCCCCTACGTTGTGAAATAACAATAAAGCCACAGACTGACCGCTCATTGCTTCCAAAGAAGAGGCCAGGGAATTAGATTACTCACAAGCTAACCACAATCACAGGATGAAGCAGCAACTTTCCTAATAAGTTCCCTTTCAGCTGTTCCTCATAAACAAAGCCATTGTTCAGTTTTTAAAAATCAACCAATCAACACCTGAGGAAAAGGAAGGCGCTGTCGAAGCTAATGGAAGACCTGGACACAGGCTTCCCTCACAGGATGTGTTTCAGGAGAGCAAGTGCCGTTATGGCCACCAAGGAGCCCAGACGAGGTCAGCTGAACAGAAGGAGCCCTGTGGAATCAGGGCCCAGCCAGGTTTACTTTGAGTAATAAAGCACTGACTGAGGAGAGGAGCCCAAAGTGTAGCAAATTACATACAGTGTTTTTATATCTGGGGGTGTGGAGGAATGAATAATCTCTCAAGGGGTGGGCTCTAAGACGAATGAAACCAAACTTGACCCTTTTTCCAAAATTGGGCCTAAAATGGCTCCTGGAAACCATCCCTAGCATCCTGGTGGGGCAGGAAAGCACGGGCCAGGTGTGAAAAGACTTGAGGGCGGGCATGGTTCTGGGGCTGAGGAACTTGGTGTTGACCTTGCTTTCTTTATCTGTCAGTGATAAGGAGTTGGACTCGAGATGATCTATCCCTGAAACCCACTCTGCCAAGAACAGACAAGTGCAAAGGAAAGAAGGAAATAAGATTTTCTTTCTGACTTCATCTTCTTTTCTGCCCGTCGCCATTTCTCCATATGCCCCAAATCACATTAATTCGCCAATTAATAAGCAGCCCTCCTCGGCCACAATCTCCTCTGCAGCTCAGCAAATTTCATGCTTGTCTGGTGACAGCAGCAGCTGCTGGTCTCCTCAAACCACATCCTTCCCCTTCGTCATGAGGCCTCCTCACTAGCCACAGTTTGCCTTGGCCAGGGCTCCCCCTGCGTCAGCTTCCACCAGAAACTGCCACCCATGTGCAGGGTTCTAGTTCATCGGCCTCTCTGAAGCAGATCCAGCTGGCCAGAGCAGCGTCCAGGTGGTCAAGACCAAACAATTTCATAGCATCGTAGGCATATTAAAGCTGAAAGGGGCCACAAAATGCATCCAGTTCAACTGCCAATTTATAGATGAGGACACTAATGCCTAGAGAGGTTTATTTATCTGAAGTGGCCTAGCCAGGGCTAGAACCTAAATGTACAGACTTAAAGGCCAGTTATGATTCGAAAATGACTAAAATAGAAGCTCCTATTTCCAGTGTGCTCCATGCCAGGCACTGTGCCAACTGACTTCTGCAAGGTTAGCATATACAAACTTGAACTCAGGATCTTTTCTCTAAATCTGCTCCTCCATATGTCCTCCTGCTTTCATCAAATGGCACCCCCTCATCCATCTAGCTGCTTATGCCAGGAGCCTGGAGTCATCCTTGACACCTCCCTCTTCCTCATGACTCCCTCACATAAAACTCTTGAGTTTTTGAGACCCTCCTGTCATTTCTCCGGGGCATATTTTGCATCTCTCCAACGTTCTCCACCATCAATATCGCCAGCCCTGGTCCACGCCAACTTTGCCTCTTGTCTGGAACTATGGTCACACCTTGGATCTCACCATGCCACTGCCACCACCCTCGTCCTGTCAACCCATTCTCCAACCAGAAGGCAGAGTAATTCTGTAACAACATAAACAAGATCATGCCATGCCCACCTGTTCCCACCCTGCCACTACTTAAGCTTCCGGTCTTCCTAGTGCACTTCGATGAAGCTCACATTTCTAGAAGGCCCTGCCTAGTCTGACCCCTGATGACATCTCCAATCTCATTTCACTCCAGTCTTCCCACAGCTTTGTAAGTTCTACCGACACTTCTTTCAGTTCCTCCAAAGCTCCAAGTTCCTTCCAGCCATAGGCTGGCCCTTTGCATGAAATGCTCTCCTTTCTATTCCTAGCCTGGCTTACTTCTCACTGTCCTTCAAAATCTCAGCCTAAACATTACTTCCTCTGATGGACCTTCCTCAGGACCCTGCTAGAAGCTACCCCTTCTGTGTAGCATTTACCAGTGTGTGGTACTGTATTTTTCAAGTATTTGTTTAATGTCCATCTCCCCAACCAGACTATAAGCCCCATGAGGGCAAGGGACCACATCTATTTGTTCATCATTGTAGCCAAAGAATTTAGTGGCAGGCACATAGTAGGTCCTAAATAAATATGTGGTGAATTAATATATGTTTGCTTTTAACACTTACCAGATTGCATGGGAAGAGAGAGAAGATATAGGAGCCTTGAAGGTTAGTTGATTCATTTGGAACAAATGGAGTTTGGGATAGGCTAGAAAATGACCCCCCCCCCCCCCCAAGAGATATCCATGCCCTAATTCCTGAAGTCTATGAATGTTAACTTATATGGCAAATACATAAGAAAGAAAGAGAGGAAGGGAAGGGAAGGGAAGGGAAGGGAAGGGAAGGGAAGGGAAGGGAAGGGAAGGGAAGGGAAGGGAAGGGAAGGGAGGAATAAGGGGGAAGATCCTTTAAGAAGTGATTAAGCTAAGAATCTTGAGATGAGGAAATGATCCTGGATTATCCAGACAGGCCCTAGATACAGTCACAACTGTCCTTAAAAGAGAGAAGCAGAGTGAGATTTGACACACAGAAGAAACGGGGATATGAAAATATAGCAGAAAGGGATCTGAAGATGCTGGCCTTGAATGGTGAAGTGATGTAGCCACAAGTCAAGGAATGTCGGTGACCAACACAAGCTGAAAGAGGCAAGAAACAGGTTCTCTCTATAGACTTGGGGGAAGAGTGTAACCCTGACAACAGCTAGATTTCAGCCCAGTCATACTGATTTTAGACTTCTGGTCTCCAGAACCATAAGAGAATCAATTTCCATTGTTTCAAGCCACCAAGTTTGGGACAATTTGTTACAGCAGACCAAGGAAAGTAGTATACAGTCCATAACATTACTTTGCTAAAACGCAGCGGTTTACATCTGGAAAAGTTTTACCCCTTCCCAACATCCCCCGTCTGTACTGTGCCATACACTGTTCAGTCACAGGTAAACATGGCTCCACCATGGCACTCGTGGCACCACCTCTACCACACACGCCCTAAGTCAAGAATTAGCAGTGAGGAATGAGAAAACTGTAAGGCAAGACAGAAGAAACCACTGACCACTAGGGGTAAAATGCCTCAAAGCTGAGGACTTGTATAAAAACCAAAGTGAACAATGTCTTAGTATTGCTTCCAAAATGTTTAGGATCCATGAAGATCTTCTGTTTTCACCTACATAATACAGTAAAACATTTATAATAGATAAACAACTGCTTTAGAATAGCTCGAGAATTCAATTCCATGAAAGTAAAGGCCTTGTACTTTCAGATTCGTCCTTCGGCTTGCCTCTTGGTCATGGTCCTGCCTCATATATCACTAGTTCGGATTTGGCAGACAGATAACGTATGCTGCTTTAAGACAATCTACAATTTTGTAAGACAAGATGCCTAGAAATATAAATTTCCAATGACTCATTTTAACATTATAAAAGAAGTCAAATAATATTTATGAGGTGAGACACACTGTGAAGAAATACATTTTAACATAACCTCAATATTCCCACCCAGAGGACAGAGATAATAGCCCTCTTGCCGGAGCAGCCATCTTGCTATTATTCCGTTCAGAGCTTCCAGATGGGAAAAGGATATTAAGTCGTTGGAAATTAATCCTGCCAAAGGAAATCGGAAATTTTCAAAGCTGTTGTCAATATGGCTCTGCAGTTAAAGATGAACATACATGAGGTGAATACACAGCAGTTAAAATCTGGTTGAAGAAACGATGATCATAAGAACTGCTGTAAGAGAGCATAAAGAAAGCTCCAGATGAGAGGGAGTGAGAAAATATGGTTGAGGCAATTAGGTGCAGTGGTTCAAGTTTGCTGAGTCTTGACAGAGGGCAGGGCAGGAAGGTGAGGACATTTCAATGTAAGAAAATCTCAGCAAAGATGATTCTCACAGAGCCCAGAGCTTATTTGGGAAGCAGTCAGATATATTATAAAGCACTTCACTTGTCATGAGATTTTGAAAGTAAAAAAACGAAACAAAACTCCGAAGATCATTTAGCTCAACTGCCCCATTTTATATATGAGAAACTGAAGCCACCAAGGGTTTCCCAAGGACAGTCTGCTATCAAGTGGCCGAGCTGGGGCTCAAACTCAGGTCTGTTCGACCCTCCTCTGGTGCTGTGTGCTCTGCCCCTCCACATTGATTTCAGACGTGAGAGGTGCATCTACTAGCTTAAATAATGGCAAATTACCTTTTATTTCTTAGAGGCAAATTGATATTTAAGCACTGTAGACCTATTCTATAATGAGCTATTTCAAGCTGATTGCTTTTTATCAATTCTTTTCAATATGATGTTCAAACAGATGTAGCATCTCGTCATCTTCCTGCGTCTTCCTTTACCCTTGGTCTCCCTTTAATCTCCTGGTTGGTAAATAGCTATTTGGCCAAATAACTTGTTTTCACTGAGACGATCCAGTTTTTACACCTGAGTTATTATCAGCCACCCTGAAGACAGCAGCCTGTGTTGACAGGAGCAGATGCTGGGTGGGTGTGCTCGTGCATACTGGTCTGTGAGCATGTGGCCTGAGTCGTATCACTAGATGGTGTGTGCCCAGCTGCAGTGCTCAGGGGCACTGACCTTCCTGCTGCTGTGCCCCTACTCCAGAGCTGATGCCCAGGGCATCAGCCTCCCTAGCAGGAGCTTGCTTCTTAGCCTTAGGTAGAAAGAACTTTGGTGTGTAACCCTAAGGTATGAACCCCATGTACATGCCCCTTTGCCAGGTTTATATTCTAATGCTTCTTCAGTGATGACTCATGAACATCTGGTGACAAGAGAGTGTCTCTCCTTTGTCATATATTCTTTGGGTCTCACGCCAGAGTCCAAGAGGAGGACACCTGTGACTTTGTATAATGTAGTTTTTATAAGGATAAACTGCAAATACATTCTTTTTATCTATCTCTAGGCCATTATTTATCAAACATAATGGGCATTTGACCCACACATCGACCAACAGTTCTAGGTATATGAAAAATAAAATTCCTCATGACCCCGGGTGGATCAACCGACTGGTTGAGCACCAGACTCTCATGTATGTTGTTCTTAAAAAATGTTCCAGGGTGCCTGGGTGGCTCAGTTGGCTGAACGTTCAACTCTTAATTTTGGCTCAGGCCATGATCCCAGGGTTGTGGGATTGAGCCCCACGATGGGCTCCATGCTGATCATGGAGCCTGCTTAAGATTCTCTCTCTCTCTCTCTCTCTCTCTCTCTCTCTCTCTCTCTCTCTCTCTTCCCCTCTCTCCCTCTCTCTCTCCCCCTCTGCCCCTGATCCCGGCTTTCTCTCTCTCTCAAAAAAAAAAAAAAAAAACAACAACAACAAAAAATAAGATTCATTACAATTTTAAAGATAAACTAAAGCATATTACAAAATTATCATTTTTTAAAAATTTTGTTTAATGTTTATTTATTTTTGAGAGAAAGAGAGAGAGGGAGACAGAGTGCAAGCTTGGGAGGAACAGAGAGGGAGACACAGAATCAAAGAAGGCTCCAAGCTCAGCTGTCAGCACAGAGCCCGATGCGGGGCTTGAACTCACAGACCTGAGCCAAAGAAGGATGCTCCACCCACTGAGCCCCACAAAGTTATTTTAAATTAGTTCACATCACTGAGAGGGATGATATGGTATATAAGTATTTACCTAATGTATATTTGACATTATATCTATAATGACAAATTAATTTGTCAGACATAAAATGACAAATAGTTTGAGCTGTCTTCTACGTAGTTTCTTATTCTGTATTTCTACTAAATCAGAATCCTTGTATGTAGAGACTGTCAGAAAGGGCTACAAGTGTTTGGTAGCTCTGTTAGATACATTTGGATATTCAGATTCAGCACTGTCCTAAAAATTATGGGGTGATTTCTCACCAAGGAAACATAAATTGGGCTTGGTAAACACAAACTGATGAGCACATCAGATCCAAGAGCTGGAACATAGGGCTGAATGTTCCATCAGGGCAGAGAGCAGCCGATAGACGTCAAATCTATTTTTTGGTTGCATTTGGCAAGCATGTAGCAGCATTTGGATATGGCTTTAAAGCGTAACTTACAATACACCATTAGTTCTTTCTCTAAGGAATAAAGATCCATTCACTCATCAAGTATTTATTGAGCTACTGCGGACACTGCTGGGCACTAGGGTCACAAGATAGGGTCTCTGTCCTCATATATCCACAAGATAACAGGATTTCTTGTACTTAACATTAAATATCTTAATGTTCAGCCCCCAAATAGCATATCACTTGAAAAAGCCACCTAAATAATAGAAATGGCTTTTACAGACACTAATCAGGGTCATGAAGACATGCTTATAACTCATATCATGTTCTAAAATCTTTTGAGAGGGACCTTTGCCTCCAATATGCTACATGCTGCCCATTTTCTTCATTTATGAGAAATTGTCACACTTTTTGTTATTTTTTTTCAACTGTAATCAGGATCAAGAGGCATGTTACAGATCACAAACTGTTCTCTGAGAATAAAATAATGTTATCACATTCTAGTGTAACTTCTTTTATTCATGTGGCGGTGTTCTTTTTCCTCCCGAATCTGTCACTACTGGTCCCTCCTTACCTTTTTCATTGCCCTTCATGGCTCACAACATTATCATTAACCAAAGCAAACCTTTTCTGGTGACACGGGTTTTCATGAACAAAAACTCTTCAAGCAATTCGTTTCATATAAGTACTGCATATACGCCAAGAGTCTCTTAATCTGCACATCACTGGCTTTGCCCAAATGTGACGTAAAAGATCTACTAACATGTACATCCAATAGTAACTGCTTTTACACATTTGTACCATGGATGTTTTGTAATTCCCATTTCATAAGAGAATTTTGCCAAATTCCCTAGTCTGCTTTCTTTGAGAATTATACTCGCCACTAACTTGGGAGAGAGCCTTATGAACTCTTCAACAGTAGTGTGACTTGTGCCTGCTTTTCTCTACATGAAGTGGGGCTCCGAATATTGTCTCGGTCAGTGACAGAAAAGCTTCAGTGATGTCGTGCCACTATTTGATAAAAAGGGCAGTTTACAATGAGGTAGGGTTGAGGGGATGGCTGTCTCAATAAAATCTAATTTTAGATATCCATCAGCATGCTTTTCATCCTTATTTGGTCACTTATGTTAAATCATCCTACTCATGGAATCATTTGTCCCACCAGCTACAGATACATATTCTATATTTTCACTGGTGTCCTGTTCACTGTTAAAGTTCTAACATTACTCTGAGTGCTAATATGACTCATCCAGTCTACTTTTTCCCTTCACCATTGAGCCATTTTTTTTCAAATTGGCGTATAGCTGTGATACATGAAAATTTATGTGAACAATAATGGCAGATGAAATAAAAACATGTCAGCTGAGATGAACTTCATTCAGCTGACCAAGTATTGTCTAAGACAAAGTGACTGACAGTCTTTCTAGCACAGATACTATCTTTAAGAGGGTAAAGATTATTAAGAACAGGATTCCCATGAAAATAATATTATTTCTAATAAGTAAAATGTGTATGAATAAAATGACTTCATTGGTTTATCCCCCAGAACTGCCAAAGCACCTGCAGACCACCTGACAGAATGGAATGGGGGTGGGGAGATCCAGATGAGCCACACTGAAAAACTACTCTCAGACTTCCAGCTTGACTTGGGTCTATGTAACACTCCACCAAAAACTGTCATGGATTTCAGACCCACTGTCAACTCAAGCTGAACCTCATGAAAAAGTTATCTTCGTATCTTTTCCCCTTGTCCCTTACCCTATGTCCAACTTCCAGCCAGTCCTCTCACCACCCCTGGTCTATGCAAATTTACCCGCAACATCTCAAGTCAGGAAGCTTGGGATAACCTCTGCTCAATTTCTCATATCGAAGTGTGGTCAAATTCTATTGGCCTTTCTCTAAGGCAGTAGTTCTCAATCGCGGCAACTCATTAGAATCACCTGGAGAGCTTTAAAAAGATTAAACAGTACCGTTGCCTAGACTCCACTCCATATCAGTTCGACCACAATCTCTGGGATGAGGCCCCAGTACTTATGATTTTAAAAAGCTTCCCCAATGACTCTGACACGTAGGCAGAATAAGAATCGCTGCCATAGGTGGCACTGCTCGAAGGCATCTCCCATAGTGGTCGTCCATTACTATGTCTGAATATTCTCACCCACCTGCTGGGATCACCATCTCTCATCAGGGCTACTGTGACAAGCCCCCTGCTGGATTCTCTGGCTAGTGGACCTACTGACGCTGGTGCCTTTTACACCTATTGTTGCCACAGATCTCAAATGGCCTTCATCATCTTTCCCTCTGGCTGTTCTTCTCTCCCTCCAGGATGGTGGTTCTCAACTTGACTGCGCTTTGGAATCGTTGGGGCCTTTCAAGTACCAGCATCCAGGCCGCAACCCACACCCAATAAATCATCACCTTTGGGGATGGGAACCAGGCATCCATTGCTAAAAAGCAGCCCAGATTGAGAATCAATACTGTGGGACCTGAAGTATCTTTCTATGACCACGTCTAGCTTCATTTAGCAACGACTACTGAGCTCAGTTCTGGCTTCCTGACAGCCATTCTCAATAGGGAAATCTCTTCACTCAAGAACTTACAGTCTACTGGCAGAGACAGACTTGAAAAACCAATCTTTAAATCACAGTGATGTCAGTACTACAATGGAAATATGAAAAACCTTTTATAGGACACAGAGGAGGGAGCAATTAAAGGCCTGAGGAAGGCTTCTTGGAGGAAATTCTACTTGAACAGGGTCTTGAGGGTGCCATCAGACTGGAAGAGTAAAAGGGAAAAAGGATGTTTTCTTAGAAACATATGTTTATCTTTTAAAATACTTTTATTCTTGGGGTGCCTGGGTGGCTCAGTCGGTTAAGCTTCTCTCTCCCCTCTCTCTGCCCTTCCCCCACTCATTCTCAAACAAATTTTTTAAAATATATTTTTATTATTGACACACTGATGCAGAATATATTTTTTAAGTTTTTATTTTTTTAATGTTTATTTATTTTGAGAGGGAGTGCACAAGCGTACGTAGCTAGCAAGAGGGGGAGGGGCAGAGAGAGAGAGGGAGAGAGAAGAGAGAAGGAGAGACAATCCCAAGCAGACTCTGTGATGTCAGCATGGAGACTGATGTGGGATTTGATCTAGCGAACTGTGAGACCATGACCTGAGCCAAAACCAAAAGTCCGATGCTTAAGTGACTGAGCCATCTGGGCACCCCTAAGTTTTTATTTACTTAAGTAATCTCTACACCCAACATGGGGCTCGAACTCATGACTCCAAGATCAAGAGTCGCATGTCTCCCAACGAAGCCAGCCAGGGGCCCCCATAATACTTTTTTTTTTCCCCCAACGTTTTTTATTTATTTTTGGGACAGAGAGAGACAGAGCATGAACGGGGGAGGGGCAGAGAGAGAGGGAGACACAGAATCTGAAACAGGCTCCAGGCTCTGAGCTGTCAGCACAGAGCCCGACGCGGGGCTCGAACTCACGGACCGCGAGATCGTGACCTGGCTGAAGTCGGACGCTTAACCGACTGCGCCACCCAGGCGCCCCCCCATAATACTTTTATCATATATTTTTGATAACTTAGGACAGGGTTTCCCAACCTTTTTTTCCAACCAATATAGCTAACTGCCACAGCCATAGGTACATTTTCATCTTACTTCTAAGGCTTTTTGTGTATTTTGACTTTTTAAAATAGACTTTATTTTTTAGAGTAGTGTTAGATTCACATCAAAATTAAATGGAAGGTACAGAGACTTCCCCTATAGCTCTTAACCCTACACAGGCGGAGCTTCCTCCATTATCAGCTTCCCTGCACCAGAGTGGTACATTTGTTACAACTGATTAACCTACATTGATACACTATTATAACACAGAGTCTACAGTCTACATTAAGGTTCACCCCAGGTGTTATATACTATGGGTTTGGACAAATGTAAAATGATACGTATCCACCATTGTAGTACCATATGGGACAGTTTCACTGCCCTAAAAATTCTCTTCACTTTTCCTATTCATCCCTCCCCACCCTCAATCCCTATTAACCACCGATGTTTTTACTGTGTCCATGGTTTTTTTTTTTTTTTTTTGTCTTTTTCAGAATGTCATGTAGTCAGAATCATACAGTATACTGTAAGTTGGCTTCTTTCACCTGGTAATATGCATTTAAGGTTTCTCCATGTCTTCATGGCTTGATAGCTCACTTCTTTTTGGTGACGAATGACACTCCACTGTCTGGATGTACCACAGTTTATTTATCCAATTCACCCACTAACGGACCTTTTGGTTACTTCCAACTTTTGACAATTATATGAAGAAAGCCTTTATAAACATCAGTGTGCAAGTTGTTGTGTGGACATGTTTTCAACTTTGGTTACAATACCAAAGAGTGTGACTGCTGGGTCATACGGTAAGAGTGTGTTTAATTTTGTAAGAAACTGCCAAACTGTCTTCCAAAGTGGCTGTACCATTTTGCATTCCCACTGGTAATGAACGAGAGTCCCAATTGCTCCACCGCCTCACCAGCATCTGGTGTTTGGCCATCCTAATAGGGATGTGCACCTCCTAATGGCATCCTAATCGTGCACCTCATTTTTGTTTTAATTTGCATTTCCCTGACGACATGTGATGTGGAGCATCTTTTCATCCTCCCAACCTTTTCAATGCCACGATACACATAGAAAATATCTGTAAATTCTCTGGATTAAACACCAAGCTTGCCTGTGGCTAAAGGTAATAGGTCTGGGACTCTGGCTGCCCCTGGTCCTTCCCAGCCACCTGAAAGCTGAGGGCATCTAGATTTCAGCATACCTGTTACACATCTACAGAACACCAGCATGCCATGGCACACCTGTGGGGATGCTCTGAATCAGGATGCCTTTAGCTACCAGTAACAGAAAGCCAATTCAAACTAACTTAAATAATGAGGGGTCTTATTCTCTCATATAACAAGACAGGCAGGAGCTAAGTGCCTCCAGGTATAGAATGTCAGGTCCTGTTCTGCTTCTCAGCCATGGTCTCTGCAGTGCCTTACTCTGGGTATTGGCTTCCTTTTTAGGTCAGTGGCAAGACGGCTGCCACATTCCTAGGTATCACAACCAAATGTGATCAAGAAAGGTCAAGAGAAAAAAAGAGGTGTCCTTCCTTATGTGTCTATTTCTCTCAGTGAAGAAACCCCTTTCTCTTTCTCGGAAGTATGTAAAAAGTCACCCCTCATAGTCCTTGACCAGAATCTTGTAAAATGCCCCTGCCTAACCACATTCTTGACAAGGGGAAAGAGGATACCATGACTGGCTCAGATGAAGCAGGATTTACTAAGGGAAATGTGGACAGGATTCATCTTCTCTGAGAAACATAGAGAGGGGCAAAGAACCAAACAGAATCAAGGCTCTTCCAGCAAGCAAGACAGTGGAACTGGATTTTAGGCAGGCAATCAATGGGGTCAGCCTCAGTGTACTTACTTCATGTTGGAAACAGGCTATAGAGCACAGTGGCCAAGGGAGTCAGGCAGTGGGCTCAAATCCCACTGGACCATTGACTACCTGGATGTGCAGCCTTTAGTTTCTTCTCTCTGAAAAAGGAATAACCAGAGTCCCTAACTAAGAGGGCTGCTGGCAGGAATAAATGTATAGTGCTTAGAACAGACTCTGGCACACATTAAGGCTTAATCAACGTTAGTGGTCATCTTCACTTCCAAGGCATCTGTCATAGATTATAAACACCTAATGGGCAGGGACCAGATCTGTGGGGGAGAAGACTTCTCTCTGATGAGTACTGAGCCCAGTACCATGCTCAATTAGGCGTTCAATAATTCATTTGTGCATTTTTTGCATATTAATAACTTAATTAAATGGTAAATTTCTTCTTTTTTAAAAAAATGTTCAATGTGTATTTTTGAGAGAGAGAGAGACAGACAGAGCATGAGCAGGGGAGGGACAGGGAGAGAGAGGGACACACTGATTTCAAAGCAGGCTCCAGGCTCTGAGCTGTCAGTACAGAGCCCAACACAGGGCTTGAACTCACAAACCGTGAGATCATGACCTGAGCCAAAGTCAGATGCCTAACCGACTGAGCCACCCAGGCACCCCAAAAGGTACAGTTCTTCTTATTGCTAGCAAAAGCTGTTACTGACTAAAAGTAACATTTTACCATTACAAATACTTCAAAAAATCTATTGCTCACTGAAAAATATATTAAGAGAAATACAATAATTATTACTTACAATGAGTATTTACTGAGCCTTTACTATGTGCTGGAGACTGCTATCAATGCCTTACATACATTATCTCATTTAATCCTAAAACCAATCCATGGAGTCAGGTTTGCCAGTAAAATACTTTTTTTTTTTTTGGAGAAAGATAGAGAGTGCGTGAGCAGGATACAGGCCCGGGGGGGGGGGGGGGGGAGAGAGAGAGAGAGAGAGAGAGAGAGAGAGAGAGAGAGAGAGAGAGACACTCTCAAGCAGGCTCCATGCTCAGCACAGAGCCCTATGTGGGGGCTCGATCCCATGACCCTGGGATCATGACCTGAGCTGAAACTAAGAGACACTCAAGTGACTGAGCCATCCAGGCATTGCTACCAGTGAAACCATCTTAAAGCTAACCTCAAACAAAATACAGATTTGTCTTCAAAGTGTTAATGTTTCCACAGTACAACATCAAATGAAAACTTGAGCTACCTAATTTCTAGTTTTAAGACATGTTTTCTCTTCTGCCTCTCTTCCCTACTCCTATTTTAACATTGCTAAAACCAGAATGCATCTTACATTCAATGTTTATATTTACTATAGTAGAGTGTGTGTGTGTGTGTGTGTGTGTGTGTGTGTGTGTGTGTGCGCGTATGTATCTGCCCGGTTAGGATGTTGGAAGTGCACTTGCATAAAGAAGGAAACACAGGGGGCGCCTGGGTGGCTCAGTCAGTTAAGCGTCCGACTTCGGCTCAGGTCATGATCTCACGGTGAGTTCGAGCTCCATGCTGGGCTCTGTGCTGACCGCTCGGAGCCTGGAGCCTGCTTCAGATTCTGTCTCCTTCTCTCTCTGCCCCTCCCCGACTTGTGCTCTGTCTCTATCACAAATAAATAAATCCAAAAAAAATTTAAAAAAAAAAAAAAGAAGGAAACACAGCAGTTACAGCCATCATGGAGTCAGCCTCCATGTTTTACTCATTAACCCTCATTAACCAAATGTATGCTGATGAGATGCTCTCTTCTACAGAGGGCCTTAAATTGGGAACTGAACAACTAATTGGAGTATCACATTTCCCCTGGAGCCAGTAGCCAAATAATTCCCATCTTAATTGTAGAAATTATTGTGAAGAATAATTGTGAAGCAGTGAGGGCCTGAACGTTAAAGAGTGAGGATATGTCCCCAATCCTGCAGGTGGTTTACAGTCAAGATTTAGCACTTTGCTTCAGTCCGGGGACCAAGTGATGAACTAGAAATTCAAGGACACCACTTAACTCCTGGATCTATCACTAATTTGCTGGATGCTATGGGCAGTTACCGAAATGCCCTGGGCTCTCATTCTTCATCTGCTAAAGGATATCAACTGTCCCTACAGAATGTCTAAGGATATTAAGAGTAACTAATGAGATTGTTTCGGTTCCAACATAACTCAAATTTTCTCCCACTCATATCTGTTTCCTCTCTTACCGCACAGAAGGCCCCCATCTCCCACCCCATTAATGATTCAACCCATTAAAGAAATCAGCTCCTCGCCTGGCACCTAATAACACAGTTCTGCTTCATTACTTTTTGAATGAATTTCATTCTCTTCAATCTTCTATAAGAATCTATTCAATTTCAAAAAAGTAGATGTTAACAAGAAATCAATAGCATAAAGAACTAAAGAGAGATGTCACCTGTTCCAAGCAATGGCCTCTGAATGTCCTCCTGCCCCCAGGCTTTCTCCACCTAGTCCCATGTGGGGAACAGAAGCAATCGACACAGGACTCCCTCGCTCTTTCACCACCAAATTTACCACCCTACCTGCACCCGCCTCCATGTTTGCCTCCTCTTCTCTGACAGGGAGATGAGCCTCTTCTGCTCCCATCGAAGGTCCACTCTGCTCTAACTCTGGACCCCCATCCCTTGTGCCACAACCACACATGTGCCACCATCACCCATCCTTTCTCTCCTTTCTCATCACTTCTTCCTCTTTACTCAGATCATTCTCATCAGCACACACGTGTGCTCTGATACAGTCTGTCCTTGAAACATGTTCACGGGACTTCGCAGGTTGCCCAGCAACTTCCCCAGCCCTCTGGTCCTCTTTACAACAGAACTCTTTGAAAGAGCTTCCTGTACTTATGTCTCAACTTCCTGCCCCCATCGTCTCCTTAACTCTCTGCAAGTAAGCGTCCTTTTCCACCATTCCATCACCATTGCTCTTTTCAAGGTCACCAGTCACCTCCACTGGACCAAATCCCACAGTCCTCATGTAATCCACTTCTCAGTGGCTCACACTCTTGCCCACCACATCTCAGTGCTCACACCTCTTATCCTCTCTTTCTACCTCCTTCCACAACATGCTCTTCCAGTCCCATGACTTTAAGTACCATCCACATCCTGAACACCCTCCAAATTTATATCTCCAGTCAGGGGCTTCCCTTTGAATTCTAGTGACAATTCCACTTAGACATCTCAAAATCAACGAACTTAAAACCAATGTTGATTTTCTCTTACAACCTTATTCTTTCCCTGCTGTTTCCATCTCAACAAAATGGCATCAACATTTTGTTCAGGCCACAAATCTTTAAGTGGTCCCGGTCTCCTCTTTCTTTCCTGTCTTACACACAATCCTCTCCAAAATCTCATCAGCTCTATTTTCAAAATATCCCAAATATGAACACTACTTACCTCATTCACTACCACCACCCCAGTCCAAGCTATCATTTTCTCTCACATGGATTTTTCCATTTGCTTTCTAATTTGTTTGCCTGCTTCTGCTCTTACCCGTCTCTATCCCCCAAACCAAAATATCAGGCATCCATCCAGAATGACCATTTCAAGGTATAAATCAAATCATGTTACTAACTACACAAAACCTTCAAGCGGTTCCCCCTACCATGCAAAATGAAAGACCTAGAAGGCCTCACACAACTGGATCCTCAGCAACTTCTCCATGTATACTTCCTGCCATTCTTCCCTTTAGTCATTCAGCATAAGAAACCTGGCCTTCTTGGCAGTTTTTCCAACTTGCTAAATACATGTCTACTTCAGAGGCTCTGCTTCACCTGGCCCGCTCGGCTGCTTCCAACAAGTCTGTGCTCAAATATCACATCATTAGAGAGTTCCCCCTGAACTGGCCATATACAATAGCAATTTCCCCCCATAGCCAACATCATACTCAATGGTGAAAAGATGAAAGCTCTTCTTCAAAGATCAAAATAAGACAAAGATAAGGATGCCCACGACACCACTGTATCAACACAGTATTGGAAGTCCTGGCCAGAGCAATTAGGGAAAATATAAGAAAGAAATATAAGGCATCCAAATTGGAAAAGAAGTAGAACCACCACCATTTGCAAAATAGCAAGTTCCATACTCTTAGTGCCCTTACCCTGCTTTATTCTACCTAGCACTTTCATTATCTCCCCACATACGCACTCATTTATTATTTGTCTCCCCCAACAGGACTTAAGCTCCATAAAGGAACGAACTTTGTCTGGTTTGAACAAGTAGAACAGTATGTACTACACAGTAAGTGTTCAACAAGTATTTGTTAATTGACAGACTGCATGGATGACTAAATTCTTGGGCTTCTTTACTGTTTTTCTGAAATGGACACTTTTTAAGTTTCTACATGGTATTCACTGACTGGCACAGGTAACTTATGCCCTGGCCCAACAGGCTTCACACCATTCCCCCTGAACTCCACGTCCACAGGCAGCCCCGCCCTAGCCCCTCAGAGCAGGCCCACCTGTCCTTGGGGACCGTGAGTTCCTCCAGGGCACATTTTCTGCATTAACTTGCATCCCCTGTGCTAAGGGTTTCTGGCACCAAGTGGCTGTTGACTACGTGTTTACAGATTTAAATAATATGCCCAGTATGACTTGGCAACTCTGGGGAGGAAAAATAAATAACCCAGCTATAGTGAGATAAAGCAATACTGTACCTAGATTTATCAGAAATTATTTTCCATAGCATAGATCTTACCAATACTGAGATAGTAATAGTTGAAAAAAATAACACTGAGATGCACATAAAAAAAAGAAGGGAAGGTATACTGGAGGGAAATAAAAAGCCAAGTGTAAAATCTAAACTTTGGCTTGTGAGGGGGGAAAAAAACAAAAAAAAAACCCCAAAACTATGAAACAACATAATCTTTTCTGTTCTGAAGAGTAATAGAGTATTCAAAAGCTATAATCATTACAGCAATATCAGACAAAGCAAAAAGAGAGTCTTGGTTAAATTGAATAAATTTTATCTATAATTTCCATAAAAAACTTGGTTTCAAAGACTCACAGGCATTCTGTGTCTGGTACTCAACTTACCCAAGAGACTGAAGGAGCAAGAATGGCAACAATAACAAACTAGTTATACACGGTTGAGCCTCGTCTAGATGCCAGACACTGTGCCAGGCACTGGGGACAGAAGTACAAATAAGACACAGTAGACTGTGAGTTCCTTGAGAACCGGGCCTACGAGAAGGAAACATGAACACAGACCAACACAAGAATGAAAAGTATAGTAATAGAAACATGTAGAATGTACCATGGGAAAAGAGGAGGCTGGGATGAACTCACGCTGAGGGATCAGAGATGGACCACTGAGGATGATACTCCTGAAGCAACTTTTCAGAGATGAGTACAAGCTTGCCAGGCAGCAAAGGGGGTGGGGGTGGGGAAACAGGGACAAGTTGGGCCCAAGGAACAAGATGTAAGAAGATGCAGAGGCCCAAAAAACCTGGATGGGGGAGGAATCTGAGCTGAGAAGAAATCTGGTTCTGTGGGGTGCCATGTTATGACCTGGGCACAGGCAGGCAGGAAAGGGCCTTGTATACTGTGCTAAGGTGATCAGCAGCCAATTCTAGTCACTTTTCAGGCAGGTTGGATAATCAGGTTTGTGATTTAGGAGGACAGTTCCGTTATGGTGAAGAAAACAGATTTTGAGGGGAGCAAGGCCAAAGGCAGGGGCACCCAGGAGGAGGCTTCCTCAAACGCCAACTGAAATGACAGGGTTTCTAATCAGGAAACACCCTCAGAAGGGAGAAGAGAGGGCTCAGAAATACTTTGGAGGAAAAGCAGGAAGCGTCTGATGACTGACTGATGGAGTGAGTGGGAGGTCAGCAAGAGTTCAGACTCATGTGGAGCTTTGTGACCTCGGTCACTGAGTGGATGGCAACGCCACTAACCAAAAGAGAAGAGGGGAAGACAGAAGGGAGGAGGGTGACAACTATTAAAGAACTGGTGCATCCATGCACTCACCTCGGCCGGAACATGGCACTGGGGCCTCCATTACACTCGGGTTGTTCTCTGGAGCTTCCAGAGCCAGCCTGAGGAGAAAGTAGGTGGGACAGCCCTGCCTGTGGCCTCTCTGGAGAGATCTGGTCTCACAGGGTCAAGGGCATTGCTTCCCTGGTACTGTGCCCCTACACTTGTTGCACCACACAAAGGTCACAGTAAATAAAGCAGAAGTGACATAGTTGACCTCACCTGCTGAGAGAAAGTGAAAAACCACAGGACTTGGCTCCCCACAGCCTTCAAACAATGCAATAAGTTTACTGGCACATGAGTAAGTTGTTTGGAAGGAAGCATGTAATTTTTGAAGACTTCAACATTTTCTTACTACCTCTGTTTGTTTCTTCTTCAGTATTATTACTTCCATATAAGATAAACATTTCAGTCATAATATGAAAACATTTTGGAATTTTATCCAGTTTTGGTGAATAAAAAAGAATTAATAAATTGTTAACCTTCTAAACTACCACTATAATCAATTTCAGTAAGTTCTTATTAGTGTCATTACAATGCAAACTACAAGCAAAAGTTAAGAATACCATAAAGTCCTTTGAGGAAAACTCTTGGTCTACACAGGGGCCCCACATGTTAATGAAAAGAACACAGGCCCAGAGGATTTCTGGTTGCAAGTCAGGTGGAATAAGCTCCCATCACCCCCTCTCTCCCAATGAAGGCAAATCTGAGATATTGACAGATGCATGGAATGACTATTTGAAGACTCTGAAAAAGAAATAGCAGAAAAAGTTGTAGATAAAGACTAGAACTCAAAATACTATGGAACCAGTGAAATCTCCATTTATCACGCAATATTCCCCAGGCTGGACTCAAAGCAATGATAAGGTACTAAAGATCTATGCAGGGAGGGGGGCAGATGACAAATTCCCCATTTCCTCTTCTTTTCTTTTCTCTGTTTGCTCACTCCCTAGCCTGAGACAATCTACAGTGGCTGTGGTGACAGGCAGTGGAGACAGCAGGGGGGGAGGAGAGGTGGTGGAAAGCACCTAAAACTGAGGGAGGTAAGCTTCCTTTGAAGCCTTGGTCCAAAAGGCTGGGGTAAACACCTATTGCTTTTTTTTTTTTTTTTTTCCTATGTCAATACTTCTGCTGTTTGACCCTGGACAAGGGCACAGATGTGGGCAGTGTATAACAGAAGGGGGCAACTAAAGCCCCAGCTTTCTGGTCAGAGGACCAAAAAAAAAAAGGAGACCCAGGTAACCAGATAGTAAAGGAAGACTGCAGAGAGGGAAGGGCCCAGCACCCAATAACACTGTTTATAAACTTCTGAGTTTACTCCCAACCCAAGCTATGTATGTGGGGATCTGACCATAAACAGCATACCAAAGAGTTTGAGAACTGCACAAAAGACCACTAGGCTTCCCATAGGGTGGTACAGAGGATGGACACATCCAAACAGCAGTGCAAAGACTTTTAAAACAGGGCAGACATTGAAACCGTAATCTACAAACGACCGGTCAGAATTTCTAGCCTAAACCTAACTGCACTGGTTGCATGCTTAAAAAAAAAGAAATTATTCATAGATTTAAACAAGACACAAATCTCATTAAAATTTAAAATGTCCAGAATATAATCCTAAATTATTTGTCACGTGAAGAATCAAGACGATGTCAGTCACATGAAAAAGACAGTCAATGCATGACAATGCAGAGATGACAGAGACGTTAAAATTATCTGAGAAAGACTTTAAAGTAGCTGTAAAATGCTCAAGGAAGTAAGGGTGAACACTCTTGAAATAAAATGGTAGAAAGTTTCAGCAAAGAAATAGAAGATACAAAGCAGAAGCAAAAAAAACAAACAAAAACCCTCACTGGATAGGCTCAATAACAGATTAAAAGTGACAAAGGAAAGATTCAGTAAACTTGAAGATACAGTGATAGAATCCAAGCTGAACAACAAAGAGAAAAAAAAAAAGTTAAAAAAAAATGCTCAAAGCTTCAGGTTCCTGTGTAATAACACTAAAAAAGTTAACATTGTGTCATTTAAAGTCCCAAAGAGAAGAGAGACTGCAGTGCAGGAAAAAATACTTGAGGGGCGACTGGGTGGCTCAGTCAGTTAAGTGACCAACTTCGGTTCAGGTCACGATCTCACAGTTGGTGAGTTTGAGGATCTCACAGTTGGTGAGTTTGAGCCCCTCATTGGGCTCTGTGCTGACAGCTCAGAGCCTGGAGCCTGCTTCCAATTCTGTGACTACCTCTCTCTCTCTGCCCCTCTCTTGCTCTGTCTCTCTCCCTGTCAAAAATAAATAAACATTAAAAAAAATTTTTTTTTAATATTTGAAGACATGATGGCTGACAACCCCACAAATCTGCCAAAAGATATAAACCTACAGATTCAAAAAGATGGGCAAGTTTAAGCAAAATCAACTGAAAGAAATCAATTCCAAAACAAATCAGAATCAAACTGCTGAAAACTATAGACGAAAAACTCCTGAAAGCATCCAGAAAAATCACTTATAAGGGGACAATGATTTGAATGACTGTGGATTTCTCATCAGAAACTAAAGAGGCCAGAGGAAGTAACAGTATTTTTAAAGTGCTAAAAGAAAAGATATACCCAGGAGTCTATGTGAAAATATCCTTCAAATAAAATAATGACACACTCAAATGAAGGTAAATTAAGATAATTTCTTGTTAGCAGATGTGCTCTAAAATTGGAAAAAAAAGTTCTTCAAACACATAAAAAAAGACACCAGAAGAAAATCTGGAATATTAGAAATGAAGGAAGAACAAGAGAAATGGCAAATGTCTCTATAAATATAATACTTCTCTTACTGAGTTCTTTAAAATATGTTTGACAGTTGGAAGTAAATATAACACTGTCTGGTGAGATTTACAATCTTTGCAGATGTTATATACAAGACAAGTACAACACAAGAGAGACAGGTAAAGGAACGCTTATACAACTCTGTCTAATAACAGCAGAACAGAAACTCTTTTGAAGTGCATGTGGAACATTCACCAAGACACAACATATCCTGGGTCATAAAAACCTCAAATTAAAAAAAAAAAATTGAAACCACAAAAAATTTGGTCTCTGACAATAACAGAATTAACTAGATATCAATAATAAAAGAGGAGAATCTCCAAACAATTGGAAATCAATCAAAACCTTCTAAACAGCCCATGGGTCAAAGAGAAAGTCTCAAAGGAAATTAAAAAATATTGAAGTGAACAAAAATGAAAGCATAATATATCAAGATGTGTGGAATACAGCTAAAGCAGTGCCTAAGGGAAATTTATGTCATAAAGTGTTTATATGAGTAAAGAAAGGTCTCAAATCAACAAGCTAAGTTTCTATCTTTAGAGATTAGAAAAAGAAGAGAAAAATAAATACAAAGCAAGCAGAGGAAGGAAGTAATAAAAATAAGGGCAGAAATCTATTAAACTATAAACAGAAAAAACAACAACAGAGAAAAATCAAAGAAACCAAAAGTTGGTTCTTGGAAAGGATCAATAAAAGTGATAAATCTCTACTCAGAAAGACAAAAATAAATAAACAAACAAACAAATAAATAAATAAAGACAAAAGAAGCAAATTACCAATATCAGGAATGAAATTATCATTACACACTCTGCAGACATTAAGAGGATAGTAAGGGAATACTATCAGCAATTCTACACACAAAAATTCAACAACTTAGATAAAAGACAAGTGCATGAAAACCACAAACATCCAAAACTCTGCCAAGATGAAACCGATAACCTGAATAGTACTGTAACTTTAATAAAACTGAATTCGTAGTTAGAAAACTTCTAAGAAAGAAATTCTCTAGGCCCAGATGGTTTCACTGGTGGTTTCTACCAAATGTATAAAGAATAAATAACATCAATTCTACATAATCTCTTGCAGAAAACAGAAGAGGAAAACACAACAACAAAACAAAACAAACAAAAAAACCTCCCACACTTCCCAGCTCAGTTTGATAAAGCCAGAATAACCCTGATATCAAAACCAGTCAGATAATATAAGAAAACTGTAGGCCAATATAGCTCATGAACATAGATACAAAAATCCTCAACAAAATATCAATTAATTGAATCCAGCAGTATAGAAAAAGAACCATATACCACAATCAAGCGTGGGTTTGTCCTGGAAATGCAAAGCTGGTTCAATATTTGAAAATCAATCAGTGTAATCCACCATATTGACAACCTAAAGAACAAAACCCAGGGGCACTTGAGTGGCTCAGTCCGTTGAGCCTCCGACTTCAGCTCAGGTCATGATCTCATGGCTCATGAGTTCGAGCCCTGCATCGGGCTCTGTGCTGTCAGCTCAGAGCCTGGAGCCTGCTTCGGATTCTGTGTCTCCCTCTCTCTCTGCCCCTCCTGCACTCATGCTCTCTCTCTCAAAAATAAATAAACATTCCAGAAAACAAAAAAAAAAAACAAAAAAAAAAAAGAACAAAACCCAGATAATCATATCAGCTAACACAGAAAAAAGCATCTGATAAAGTTCAACATCCATTCATGTTAAAATTTCTCAGCAAACTAGGAACAGAAGAGAGTATACTCAACCTGGAGAGGACATGTACAAAAACCCATAGGTAATATCACACCTAATGGTGAAAGACTGAATGCACTTTCCTTAAGATCAGGAACAAGGCAAGGATGTTTACCCATACCAGTCCTCTTCAACATTGTATTGGAAGTCCTAAGTGTGCAATAAGGCAAGAAAAAAAAAAGTCACACAAAGTACACAAGAAGAAATAGAACCACCCTTTTCCTCTGACTCCTAGAACTAATAAATGAGAAATAAGATCGCAAATAGAAAGTCAATGCAATTGTATGTATATGTACTACCTATGAAAACTGAAAACCACAGTTTAAAAAGAATACCAGTTATAGTAACTGTAAAAAGTGAAACACTTAGGACTTGATCTAATAAAACAAGTATAGAATCTGTATGCTATAAAGTACAAAACACTGATGAAATAAATCAAAGAAGACCTAAAAAAAATGGAGAGATACACCATCATGTTCATGAATTGGAAGACTCAAAGTAAGGACTCACAGTAAAGATGTCAACTCTCCAAATTTATCTCTGGATTTAGTGCAAAAATGATCTAAATTCCAGTATGTGTATATATTTTGCAGATATAGATAAGTTAATTCTAAAATTTATATGGAAGGCCAGAAGAATTATACTAGCTAAAACAATTTTTGAAAATAATTAGAAAGTTGGAGGAATCATACTGCCCAATTTGAAGAATTATTATAAAGAAGCTTCAGGAATCAAAGCAGGTATGCCATTAGACACAGATCAATGGAAGAGATTAGAAGGTACAGAAATAGACCACAAAAATATGGTCACTGATTTTTTGACAAAGGTGCAAAGGCAATCCAATGGAGAAAGAGTAGTATTTCAACAAATGATGTTAAAACATCATTGGGCATACATAGGCAAAAAAATGAACCTTGACCTAAACAGTACATCTTACCAAAAATTTTTTCTCAAATTGATCGCAGATCTAAACATGAAGCATAAAACTATTAACTTAAAAAAAAATTTTTTTTTAATGTTTATTTAGTTTCTGAGAGAAAGAGAGAGACAGAGCATGAGCAGGTAAGGTAAGGGCAGAGAGAGACACACACACACAGAATCTGAAGCAGGCTCCAGGCTCTGAGCTGTCAGCACTGAGCCCCATGTGGGGCTCAAACCCATGAACCGTGAGATCAAGACCTGAGCTAAAATCAGATGCTCAACTGACTGAGCCACCCAGGTGCTCCTAACTATTAACTTTTTAAAAAAACATAATAGAAAATCTCCATGACCTGGAGTTAGACAAAGAATTCCTAGACATAACACCAAAACAGAATCTATAAAGAAAAAATTGATAAATTAGACTCCATCAAAATTAATATCACTTTCTCTTTGAAAGAGACTTGAACAATATCATGAACATTATGAGGGAATGAAGAGACAAGCTACAAGCGGGAGAAAATATTAGCACATCACATATCTGACAAAGGACTTCTATTCAAAATAAATTATGAACTCTCAAAACTCAACAGTAGGAAAACAATCCAATTAATAATAGGTAAAATATCTGAACACACATTACACCAAAGAAAATAAACATATAAAAAAATGTTTAACATCATGAACTATAGGGAAATGCAATGAAAATCACAATAAGATACCACTATCTACCTAAAAGAATGACTAAAAATTTTTAAAAAAATTTTTAATGTTTATTTATGAGAGAGAGAGAGAGAGAGAGAGACAAAGAGCGTGAGCAGGGAGGGGCAGAGAGAGAGAGGTAAACACAGAATCCGAAGCAGGCTCCAGGCTCTGAGCTGTCAGCACAGAGCCCAACAGGGGGCTCGAACTCACAAACCACAAGATCATGACCTGAGCTGAAGTCAGACGCTTTACCAACTGAGCTGCCCAGGCGACCCATGACTAAAACTTTTTAAACTGACAGTACCAAGTGTTGGCCAGGATGTGGAGCAAGCAGAACACCTGTTCATTGCTAATGGGAAGGTAATACTGCAAAAACAAGTTAGGAAGTTTCTTAAAAAGTTAAACATATACTTAACATATGACCTAGCAATCCTGCTTCTAGGTATCTACTCTAGAGAAATCAAAACTTATGCTCCTACAAAAACCTGTATATGAATGTTTGTAGAAATTCCATGCACATCTTAAGTTATGTGGCAATTACCTTTTCCTGGGAAAAGGTATGCACTTGCAAACATATATGTATGCACACACACATGTGCACACACGCACACAAGCCACGAGGGGAAAAGGTCAGCCAAATGTGTGCAATCTCATCAAGGTGCTTTCTCCTGCAGATAAACATGTCCAGCTACACATCCCTCCCCTACACCACTACATCTCTGAGTTCAAGATCCCCTCAACTGGGATTGACTGATTTGGGGATGCGAAGAGAACAAAGGCAAAAACAAGGAACAATAGAAGAATTAAGAAAAACCCACTAAAACATCAGAGCCTCTGAACTCATCACTTGGAAGACACACTTGGGACTAGTCATAAATACAGAATTGCCTTGGCTGTCTACTCCCTCCACTCACCTGCTCTTCGGGATTTTACATAGATACCATTTCAACTGAAGCAAAAAGAAAAAAGTTCAAGCACTCACCTAACTCTGTGTCAAAGTCTTTGCTCTTGTCTGGTTAATAGACCAAAATTTAAAAATAAGCTGAAGTCTCAGTGCATCTGGGTGGCTCAGTTGGTTAAGCATCCGACTTCGGTTCAAGTCATGATCTCATGGTTCCCAGGTTCAAGTTCCACATCAGGCTCTGTGCTGACAGCTCAGAGCCTGGAGCCTACTTCGGATTCTGTGTCTCCCTCTCTCTTTGCCCCTCCCCCAGGTACACTCTGTCTCCCTCTCTCTCAAAAATAAATAAACATTAAAAACATTTTTTTTTAAATAAGCAGGAGTCTTAATGCATTTCTTAGCGAAGTTTCATACCTCTAATTTAAGTCACTGAGAAATGCAGGAAATTAAGTTAGAGACCATGAGGGTAAGTTAGACTACCTTTTTTTGTTTGTTTATGTATTTTTGAGAGAACGAGTGCAAGTACAGGCACATTAGCAGGACAGGAGCAGAGAGAGGGAGACAGAGGATACAAAGCAGGCTCTTTGCTGACAGCAGCAAGACATATGTGGGGCTCAAACTCACAAACCGAACCATGAGATCATGACTTGAGCCGAAGTCAAACGCTCAACTGACTGAGCCACCCAGGCGCCCTGCTTTTTTTTTTTTTTTTTTTAACGTTTTACTTATTTCTGAGAGACAGAGAGAGATGGAGTGTGTGCAGGGGAGGGGCAGAGAGAAAGGGAGATACAGAATCTGAACCAGGCTCCAGGCTCTGAGCTGTCAGCACAGAGCCCAGTGCAGGGCTTGAACACACAAACTGCAAGATCATGACCTGAACCAAAGTCAGACGCTTAACTGACTGGGTCACCCAGGCACTCCTTAAAAACATTCTTTTTAATGTTTTGTTTCAGGTGCCCCAGTTTTAAAGGAGAAAAAATAGAGGCTCATTTGATGGTGGAATATTTTCTGTGCTCTCTTCCATCAATCACCAAATTCTCCCCAGTGTCCTGTTGTTTCTAGTGATGTAGAGACTAAAGGAAAATATTGGCTAAAGCTAGGAAGGCACAGACCAAGGATGACCACACAACAGGCAACAGTTGAGCCAAAGAAAAACTCTGACTCCATGAACCCTTAGTAAAGAGTTAAATACACATTGCTGGGGTGGGGGGCGGGGGACAGAGGACAGAATCACTCCTGTACATCCTGTGGTGGCACTCTCCTAGCTGGACTCTTACCCATCCAATCTATTCTGCTCATTCAATTACATACAATAAAATGCACTGGTTTAAAGGGTACATTTTGATAAGTTCTAACAAATATGTACACCCACATAACCACCCAACAGTCAAGATATAGAATATTTTCCATCTTGCCAAAAAGTTGACTTGTGCCCCAACTCAGCAGATCTGATCTGCTGTCACTAAAGATTTACCTTTTCTTTTTATTATTTTTTTTTTTAATTTTTTTTTTTCAATGTTTTTTATTTATTTTTGGGACAGAGAGAGACAGAGCATGAACGGGGGAGGGGCAGAGAGAGAGGGAGACACAGAATCGGAAACAGGCTCCAGGCTCCGAGCCATCAGCCCAGAGCCTGACGCGGGGCTCGAACTCACGGACCGCGAGATCGTGACCTGGCTGAAGTCGGACGCTTAACCGACTGCGCCACCCAGGCGCCCCCTTTTTTTTTTTTTTTTTTTTTTTTAAATTTTTTTTTTTTCAATGTTTTTTATTTATTTTTGGGACAGAGAGAGACAGAGCATGAACGGGGGAGGGAAGATTTACCTTTTCTAGAGTTTCATATGAATGTAATTATCCCATATATATACTCTTTCATGTCTGGCTTCTTTTAGCATAACCCTTTTGAGATGCAACTATGTTGCTAGATGTATCATTTCTTTTTATTGTTGAGTAGGTGTCCATTATATGGATAGCATGGATATACCAAATTTGTTTATCCATGCACATAATGGTGGACATTTGGTTGTTTGCAGTTTAAGCAGCAATGAATACTGGTGTGTAAGTTATTGTGTGGACATTTACAACTTTAATTTCTCTCGGGGAACTAACTAGGAGTGGAATGGTTGAGTCATTTGGAAAATGTATATTTAACTTATAAACTGCCAAACTGTTCTCCAGTTATTTACAATTTTGCATTCCCAGCAACAATGCAGGAGTGTCTCAGTTGCTCCATATCCTTGCCAAACTTGATATTGTCAGCCAGTCTTTTTAATTTTATCCATTCTAATATGTAGAAGTCAACTGGGGTATCACTGGGGGGTCAATTTGCATGATCCCTTTTCAAGTATTTGTTGACAATCTATCTACTTTTCTAAAGTATCTGTTAAAAAATACTTGTCAATTATTTATTGGATTATCTTCTTATTGAGTTGTAAGAATTATATTTATTGTGAATAAAAGTCCTTTGTCAGACATATATATTATGAATATTTCTCCCAGTCTTCTGGCTTGCCTTTTTAATTGTCTTCACTATATTTTTCAAGTAGGAGAAATTTTCAATTTTGATGAATTGTTATTTATCAATATTTTCTTTTATGGTTCATGTATTTTGTATCCTAAGAGATATATTCCTATCCAAAGGTCATGAAGATTTTCTCTTCTGTTTTTTTGTAGAAGTTCTATGTTACCTTTAATTTAGGTTTATGATCTGTTTTAAGTAAATTTTTGTGTATTGCATGAGGTTAAGGCCACTATTCATTTTTAGTACAGTAATCTAGGGTTGTGGGGGTGAGGAAAATGGGTGAAGGGGGTTAAAAAGTACAAACTCCCAGCTGTAAAATAGTAAAATAGTAAAATATAAAATATAAATTTATATAAAACACAAAAAAAGTCCTGCAGTTGTAATGTACAGCATGGTGACTATAATTAATATATAATACTGTATTATATATTGGATAGTTGCTAAGAGAGTAGAAATTAAAAGTTCTCATCACAAGAAAAAAAATTTTATAACTATGTATGGTGATGGATGTTAAGTACACTTACTGTGGTGACCATTTTGCAATATACACAAACATCTGATCATTATGTTGTATACCTGAAACTAATATAACGTTATATGTGAATTATATATCTCAATTAAAAAAAATGTTTTAATAAAACCAAAGTCCAAGCTTTCTACTGAAAAAAATTATTTTTTTTTAAAAAAGGCTATCTGGTTGTTCCAGAACTATTTGTTGAAAAGATTGTCTTATCCTACATGAAGTAATCTGGCATCTCTGTCAAAAATGAATTGACCATATATTTGTGGGTCTTTTTTTTTTTAAGGTTTTATTTATTTATTTATTTTTTGAGAGAGAGAGCAGGAGCAGGGGAAGGGCAGAGACAGAGGAAGACAAAGGATGCAAAGCGGGCTCTGTGCTGACAGCAGGGACCCTGATGAAGGGCTCGAACTTATGAATCATGAGATCATGACCCGAGCCAAAGTCAGATGCTCAACTGAACTGAGCCACCAGGTGCCCCTATTTGTGGGTCTTCTTATAGCATCCCTGTCCCCTGTCCTTTACCATGTCTCTTCCTTTTTCAAGGATCCATAATGGCTCCTCATTGTCCATCAAAACAAGTATAAAATTTCCATTCTTAACAAAGTACTTCCAACAACTTTCAGGTTCAGTTGGACCTACCTCAACTCCACCTCCCTGCCCCCCCAAGCCCCCCCACCCCCGTTCCATTCCCTGAATACAGCATTATCAGCGCTGCCCTATCATCCTGGGGATCCATGTCACTCTTCCTGTCATCCTAGGATGCTCCTCCTACCATCCTTAAAACATTGCCTGCCCTTCTCCAGCCATGAAGCATTCCTTGATAATTGTATGTATCAAAAGATTTCTTCTCTCACTGTCTATAGTTCTCATTATACTTAAAATACATGCCAATATCATACTGTTCCAACCTTAAGTGTGATTCAATATTCATTCCAAAGAGCTACTGAGGCTCTACCATGGCAAAGCATGGTGGTAGGCACCTCACGAGGAGAACGAAATGAAAATAAAGGGTCATCATTGCCCAGAGACTTACAGACTAGTGAGGAAAGAATCAAGTAAACAGACAAAAATAATTCAATATATGCTCTCTCATACCATTCACTATAACACGTTATAATTGTTTCATGATGTACATTTTGTATCCCTCAAATAAATATTTCAGTATGTAGCTCCAGAAGGACTCATTTTTTTCCTTAAAGTTTATTTTGAGAGAGACAGAGACAATGCGAGTGGGGGAGGGGTAGAAAGAGAGGAAGAACAGAGAATCCCAAGCAGGCTCTGCACTGTCAGCACGGAGCCTGACATGGGGCTCGAACTCACAAAACCATGAAATGGTGACCTGAGCCAAAACCAAGAGTCAGACGTTTAACCAACTGAGCCACCCAGATACCCCTAAAAGGACTCATTTTAAAACAAAGCTACAATACTATTCTTATACCTTAAATATTGTATTTACATCAATATCATCAACTACCTAGTGTTAAAATTTCCTTAATTATCTCATAAATGCTTGTTTACAGTTGGGTTTGTCTACACTGAAATCCAAATAAGGTCCATAATTAGAACTGGTTGGTATTTCTCTAAGTTTCTTTTTAGATTCCAATGCCCCTCTTCTCTGCAATTTATGTGAAAAACCAGATTGTTAGTCTTTAAGATTACCCGGATTTTGCTCATTATATGCCTGTAGTGTCTGTCATTTAATTTGTTTCTCTGTCCTCTCTGTATTTCCTGTAAATTGATAATCACATCTAGAAGCTTGAGCAACTTTAGGTTGGTTTTAGCTGGCTAAGAAAATGTCAACAGAGGTGTGCGCCTTTGTCCCCCCCATTAGTAGGCCTAAATGATCACTGCCTACATCCATTAATTAAGCAGGGGTTGCAAAATGGTAATACTCCATTCTATCATCACTTCTTAATTTATGAGCTGGAATTCTTCTATAAAGAGAAACTCCCTTTCTTAACAATTTGATTATGCTGAGATACAGCTCATGCAGGAAAGACAGGATAAATGCTTGATTCTTTCTCTTTGTTTATCTGTTTTCAAAATAATGAATTCATTCTCTGGCACCATTAGAGGATGAGCAATTATGTGAGTTTATTTTTATTATTATTAATTCATGGATCTAAACATGTTTGATGTATTTTAAACCATTGCAGTTACTATCCTATTAATGCTCAAATTGCCCCAGTGGGCAAAGTCTTCAGTTTGGCTCTCAAGTCCTTTGATTGTGGCTCCAGTTGTCTTTGACAGCTTCTTTGCTTTCTGGTATGATAAAAAAAAAACCAACCAAACAAACAAAAAAAACCCAAAAACCTTCAAGCACAAGTTGTACATTTCCTGCCCCAAATTTGGAAACAATCATTTCTACTAGGAGTACTAGTTCCCTTTAGTGAGAAATGGTATTTAGAAACCACAAACTATGTGCTAGAGATGCTCATTGCTACATTATCCCTTGGCCTTTCAGTTGACACAGATAGGAAATTTTTTTTTCTCAACATGAACTACATGATAAGCCCATAAACACTTCCATTTCAAATTCATAACTATGGAGTTTTTACTTAACTTCCATCAATTTTACATCTGGATCTTCTTTCTCCAATGGCTTAAATCTCAGTCCTCAAAGACCCCAACATAATTACTCATTTGCTTTATCCTACAATAGACAACAGCCTCAAATTAACATCATCACTACCACTCACAATATAATAGAACAGAGTAACTCCACTGGAAGTATACAATCAAACTACTGTACTTTAAAGTACTTGGAATAGTTACTCTGTATAGTCATGCTGCCAATCTGAAACACAGTTAAGTTCATTTGTTTCATTTTGCTTTCAATTTTTAGGGATTCCTTAAAAAAATACCATAGGTTTACAATTATGTATAATATTTTCTCAGTTCCAAAGTGAAGTCTCCAACAGAAGGTGTGGTTAAAAGAAGTCTAGCTCCTATCTCTGTCCCTATCATCTGATTCCCTTCCACCAAAGGTAACCATTTTAAAAACTTTTATCATTTATATTTCCATTGTTCTTGTTAAATATCAAAGGAATTGATGTTTAGTATCAATTTAACAATTGATACTGTACATACTTCCTCTACCTTGCTCTTTTCATGTAACAATATATATAAAGATTACATGGCCTTTGAGAGAGTCTGCAATTTTTTTTTTATAGCTGCATAGTGCTCCATTGTGTGAATGTACCATAGTTTCTCTAAGTTAGTCAAATTGGTGGGCATTTGGGCTGCTTCTGGTCTTTTACTGTGCCAATAAATAACCTTCTACATGAGTATTTTCCTGTTTTTGCCAATGTATCTGTAAGATAATTTCTTACAAGCTGGACTGTTGAAGAAAAGGACTATCTAATTTTATTAGATATGTAAATTCCCCTCCATGGAGGTTAAACTGTTTTGCATTTCTACCAGCAATGTAAATTGCCTGTTTCCCTGCAGCTCCACCAGCAGTGTATGTTGTCAGACTCTTATCCTGATAGGTAAGAAATGATAGTGGTTTTAATGTACACTTCTTCTATGATGAGCAAAGTTGAGTGTCTTCTCATAGCTTTAAGAGATACTTGATTTCTTTTCTGTGAACTGTTTGTTTATATCTGTAGTTCATTTTTCTATATGGTTATTGGGTTTTTTTTTTCCTCTTTCATTTTTAGAAGCTCATTATTTATTTGTCTATGGCATAAAGTACAGATATTTTTTTTTCCCAATGAGTCATTTGCTTTGCTTTTTTTTTTTTTTTTTTTTTTTACATGCAAAAGCATTTTGTTTTCAGGTGCCCTAATTTATCATTGTTTTGTTTTATTGGTTCTCTATTTTGAACCCAGAAGTTTTCTTCAGCTTGAGGTTAAAAAAGGAATTCACTCATGTTTTTCTTCTAGAACTTAACACAATATTTTTAATGATCTTCACCCTTTTGCCCTCAGTCCCTTAGAGTATATACAAAAACAGTCTTATATCCAATCAATTCACAAGTTGTAAGCAACTAATTTCTCTTTTTAAAAGTCAAACGTCTGATGTAGTTCACGTAGTCTTTCTGGTAATGCTGTTCTTTCACACGCATGATCCCTTGGATTGTGCAGGCAAAGCACAGAGACATGCATGTGAATGTATCATTGTGTTTTCCTTTACGGAGCTCCCCTTGTCACCTGCAGTCATAACGTCAGGTGAAATCCAAACCACCAAGTGCCTCAAATACCAAGAGAGAGCTAGAGTCAAGGCATTTTATTCCATCTCTATTCAGGGAATGAACAGCAAAGGAAATCTAGGAGCAAGGGAATAATGAGTTCTACCTAGGGCCAATCGGGATCTGCCAAGTGGCCAGGGTGAGTTGGGGGTACTCGCACAGTCCTTTTGTGGGTGTTTTTGTGGAAGAAAGAAGAACTTTGGTTGAATGAGCAGCTGCAGCCAGCTGCTCAGGGAAACTCTGCCCAATGCCCTGGCATCATGGGCATGGCCTGTTTTGTGAAGTGCATCCAATTTAGAAATGGGGAACAGTTTCTAACGTCCCTTTCCAGACACAGATCATGTTTCCCATCTAAAACATTTCTTCATCAATAGGCTTTTAGGAGAATGACTTCCACAACTGCAGTCTGGTATGTGGTTAGACAACAGCCTCACTTCTTTGGATTTCAAAATAAGACCACAAAAAAGATCTGATTTTTTTTTTAATGTTAAAATATATAAATCAATGTTACTCAGATATTTGATAATAATCTAAGAGGAAATAATAACCAGGCCTAGCTGGCTTCTAATATAAACCAGTGTATCTTAGGGGCGCCTGGGTGACTCAGTCAGGTTGAGTGTCCAGCTCTTGATTTCAGCTCAGGTCATGATCTCACGGTTCGTGGAACTGAGCCCTGCGTGGGCCTCTGCACTGACAGCATGGAGCCTGCTTGGGCTTCTGTCTCTGCCCTTCCCCGTGTGTGTGCATGAGTGCTCTCTTTCTCAAATAAATGAACACATTTTTAAAACAAATTTTAAAAAATAAAGCACTGTATCTTATACCTAGTCATAGAAGAATCACGTGTATATAAAATCACTCTGCTCTCCTGACAAGTATTCCAGGTAATCCTAATGCAGGTTTCCTCATTTCCCAGTTTTTTTTGGAAAACCAAATAAAATAAAAGAAAAACAAACTCTGCTCAAAAGTCTAAATCCTCTGAAAGTCTACCTTACCCCCAAATTTCTTAAACTGCCTTTTTTGTCCCCAGGTTCTGAAACACTCTGACACTGATGATTATTTTGTTGACGGTTTTCTCCTTGGCATCTTTCACAATGCCTGGCACACAATATGTATGTCATACCTGTTTGTTACATGAAGGAATACGAATCTAGGGCAAGTGGGCATCTACATGCAAGGGATGACATTCTCATGCCATACACAACACTTGACTCAAAATGGATGAAAGACCTAAATGTAGGAGCTAAGGCTATAACACTATCACAAAGCACGGGTGCACATCTTCATGACCTTGGATTGGGCCATGGTTTCTCAGATGGGACACCAAGGGCACAAGCAACCAAGAAAGAAACAGATATATTGGACTTCATCAAAACTAAACCTTTATGCCTCAAAGGATATTATCAAGACAAGTGAGAAGACAACGCACACAACAGGAGGAATACACATCTATCGCCTGCTTCCATGCTTCCTATAAAAATATTCCCCCGCGCCTACTCCAAAACCACTATTCTCCATCATTTCTTTTCTAGCCTTCTGTCTCTGGTCTTTTCCACTTCTTCTCATCTTTCTTTTCTTTTTGCTCTCACCCCGTTCCTCCTTTTTCTTATTCTGTGTCTAGGGAATGCAATTTATATTTTTATTTTTATAAATAGGATTCTGGTTTTTTGTGTTTCTTTTCTTTTTTCTTTTTTTCTTTTCTTTTCTTTTTTTCCTAACATCACCAGGGAATTTGTTTGAGGGTTAAAGATCCTGGGTACCACAGAGTCTTTGCCATACTACAGGTCGCCCGCTTCTGTGTACTTACCCAAGGCTCACGAACAGACACACACAAAGTAGGCCTTTGATCCTGAAAATGGAGGGATCCCACTGGGATGAGGATAAATATTTATCTCTATTTGCTTTTTTCTGTTGGGGCCTGGTTTCTGGCTTGCCCAATGTCCTATTTGGCCAAAGACCAGCCAGGTCAGGAAAAGATCACTCCACAGTTCTAGCCTTGAAAACATGCGGGAAGAGCCTCCAAACAGTTCCCATATGAATCTTAACAGGGTCATCTGAGTACACGATGAGTATAAGGAAATATGTAGGGAGCAAAGACATTCTCTGCACTCATGCTAAGTTACAGCAGAAAACCAAATATAGAATAATCTCTTATGAATTTCTTCCCATACCCTTAGCTAAGGAAAGGTAAGAGATATTCCAGAAAGTCTAGGAGGACTGAAAAGCTATCTTGCGGCCACAGTGGAGGAAGAAGTAAAAAGGGTTTGATGTCACAAAGATCACCTTTTTCAAGCCCCAGTTTTGCTACCTATGAGCCACGCTTCACTTTCCTAAGCTGCAAAACAAAGATAATAAAAGCTTGCCTTACAGAGTTGTTGAAAGGATTTACAGACACAATGCATGGAAAGCACAGGGCGTAGCTCCTGGGACATAACAAGCAATTCAATTTTGGTAGAAATATTACCTATGTCCCGCTGTGTCTCTAGTAACAGGTCTAGGGTTCTAAACCTTCAGATCACCATGTTCCTAAACTGGGAGCCACAGAAAAGAAGATGAGTTGTTCTCTGGCTCTCAAAGGGAGACCTGCCCTTTAAAAAGGGCGTGTAATCACCTCTCCTACAAACCAAACTCATTGTTCGCTGGAAGGCGAAATCTATCAAAAGCCAGTTGTTGGCTCCACTGGGCATATTGCGTGTTGGGAAAGCACAACAAACAGATTCCCAACGCCACTGCCTTTGCAAAGAGCCTGGGCAGGCAGAAGTTTGTCACTCCCAGTGTTGCCATCACCACCATCACTGCAGTGTTGGTACCGCCACGACAACCACTGTGGCCATCGCCTCCTCCACTAGTAATACCATCAACCCAATCATCAGGACCTTCCCCCATCACAACCACCACTACCATCATTATCACCACAGGGCATCAATCAAAACCCCAGCTACTAAAGAAGGAATGACTGAAGGTAAAGCTGTTTAGCATGAAGCCTTAAGGAAGGTTCTATTTGGTGGACTTCTGAATCACGTGTGCAAACAGGATCACACCCATCTCTCAGCAGGAACAAAAATGGCCCCACCTAAAGCTACTTGCCGCAGCAACTGCCAATGAGCTTAAGAGAGATTCTCAGACGGGCAATCTCCCTCTTCCCCTTCCCTACACTCACAGAGCAACGGCTGGGAGACAGTTCTCAGGCCCCCAAGTGGATCTCTAACACGGTTTTGTACTGGGGCTGCTCACCGTATCCCCACATGCAGGGGCCAGAAGGCTAGGGCTGGGTGGGATGTGAGAGTAGCCCCAGCCTCGTAACCGGAAGGACTGGCCGTGTTTCCATGCGCGAGCAAGAGGCTGCTGTGCACTCCTCAGCCAGGAGTTCTGTTCCAATGACTTGAAGTCCAATGGCAAAACGGCTTTGCCAGGACTCCTATGGGAGGCTCATGTCTTGGAAGACGAGGCAGGCATTTACTAGTGCCCCCGCCTGTCGCCATGAGGAAAACTGAAACAATATCCGTTTAAAATATCTTTCACAGAGATTTTGCCATATTTTCCTTTGAAGACGTAACAAATCTCGAAGAACCTTGCCCACATTTTTAAAAATGGGTCACAACTTTTTGCTAAAATAAAAAGAAGCTATTTTTATTTCCTTGTATCCTTGTAACTTAGCAGTTATAAACAGCTAAACTGAATTTTTAATTATCCTTTTTAAGACTTAAAGCGTAAAGGTTATTCCTAGGCTGACATTGAATATGCCAGGTCTGTAGCTAGAAGCAAATTTTTATAGCTGGTTATAAACCCCTGAAATATGAGTTTATATTGGAAAAGCTGAAGCAACCTTAACTCTAAGTACGCCGATGGGCGCCACTTTAATTACAGTCCCAGAATCGAATAAAACACAGTCTCTCTTCTACAGTAGCATCACAAAGAACCCCATTAACTCTCCAATTACTAAATGAGGAAACAACATTTTCTAGAACCCAAGCCAAGGAAAAAAAGAACAGTGCATGTTCCAACTTAAAACCTTAAAACTGGGCTTCAAAGTCACAGTCTGCCTAAGGAGGCACTCCCCTGCACGGTAATGTTTACTTCACTTATTTAAAATAAGTGAGTGTCTTTGCCAAGGCTCACATAAGGCTATTTGTTTAACAAATAAAGATGTGTGTTTCCTGGAGTGTTTCTAATTGGGGTTTCAGATACCACCTCCTAGGAAATTCTGGGCTTGGATACCTCCCGCACGCATGATGCCTTTGACCATGTGGGTATCCCATATTGAGGGGAGTGGAGGGTCTGGTGTTCATAAGGGAGCAGGCACATGGCAAAATCTACAGAACAAATGGTTTGTGTCCCAGCAACGCATCCATCACGCTTTCAACAGGAAAGAAAACTGGGGAAGGTCAAAACGATATCCAGTAGGATTGGTAAATCGAGCTATTCAGTAGGCAAGCAAACATTAAAAATAGCAACTTGGGGGAGGCCAATCTTCCCTCATCTCCTCCCTTCTCTCTCTCCCTCCTGCCTCCCCAATCTGCCCTCCTGCCCCCGCTGTCTTTGCAAGAGCAGTTAAGCAGCCCAGTTCTCAAAGCCACGATAACTTCTTGGGAAACGCCAGGGCAAAATCAAAGATTCTTTGGCTGGGCGTGTAATGTAAAACTTGAAGTTGTTCCTGTTAAATAAAAACAGCCATGTTAATTTTGGTGCCATTGAAAACACAGGAAAATGCTGTTGCCAAATGGAAAAGGGGGAAAAAAATAGCTTACCAAATGGGAAGCAGTTGTATTTTCAAGACTTGAGAAGGGTAAATGACAAAAACTAGACAGTGAAATTGAAAGAGGAAAAAGAGATGTAAAAGAATGGTTGTTTTCTCTTTTTAATTCTCTTCCTCCATCAAGGTAAAGGAATGCACCCTCAGTTCCCTGGAGGAGACAGGGAACTCAAGTCTCGGGGTTCACTGCCTTGCCCTGTAAATAACGAAAAGCTTCCCAGCCCAAGCTCCTGGTCCCACCCTTCTGCAAGTGCTCTCAATAACACACTCCCATGGTTTACAGATTCCGTGAGCCACTCAGGAACCAGAAAAAATATTCTGTACTCAAGATCCTGCTCTGAGCTGAATATGACAAACAGTTGGAAGAGCATAATCGTGGAGGCAGAAATTGTTGGGGCGCCTGGGTGGCTCAGTCGGTTGGGCGACCAACTTCGGCTCAGGTCATGATCTCACAGTTTGTGAGGCCCCCGTGTCGGGCCCTGTGCTGACAGCTCAGGGCCTGGAGCTTGCTTCGGATTCTGTGTCTCCCCCTCTCTCTACCCCTCCCCTATTAACGCTCTGCGTCTCTCTGTCTCTCAATAATAAATAAACGTTAAAAAAAAAAAAAAAGGAATTGTTTATTTTCTGGTTCCACTTGAAAGTTAGCAACTATTCCCAGCAGTGTTTCCAAGTACTTCTGAGCTCTTAAACGCAGTAGACACCACACTGTACTTGTAATGATGGGTATAATTGCAAGCGATTTGCAGGAGACCATCCTTGGCGGATTTTAACATCTTTGGGCAAGAAACCAGAGAAGGAGAGAAGGAAAGAAAAGCTAAAGACCAGAGACTCTCGAAATCCTTGTTTCAGGGGCATGAGGAGATTCTGGAACATTGACGTGTTGTTGTTGCTGCTGCTAGTCCTAAAATATGTGTTACGAGAACTTTTTTTACTTTAATTGTAATTTGGAAGATAACTCTAATGGTGATTCCTGTCTTGCCTTCTCTTGCTTAAACTGCTGTCCAGACACTGGGGAGATTACACTAGCTATCTTTGCCAAAAGTAAAACGACCTTCATCACTATTGCTATCCCTACGGGCATTCATTCTTTCCTTCACTTTATAAATAATAAATAAATCAACTGAATGTCCTCTACATGCCTGGTACTGTGTAGCGTGCTGGCTGTGATACAATTCAACGTCAGGTGAATATTTTTCATAGGTGGTATTTTTTCATTCCAAAGGCATGGCTTCCACAAAATGCTATCTTGGCAGTGCCCCAGGTTCTTGGTGAGAGCCATGAGTGCATGATAACCCTGGCCTTGAAACAAAATGCAAGTTAGTTTTCCCCAGGTCTGAAGTTACTGTGAAATTCTCCCAAATTTGGACTGGGCACCCCACACTGTGGCTCACGCTACACATCCTTCCGTTCCATATGCCATGGAAACCCAGGGAAGGACCAAGGGAAGCATGCGGGTGACATCAGGGAGGGCACTGGTCACCCAAGACTCCCAGGAGGCACTCGCCAGGTAAGAGACTTCATTAGATCCTCCAGGCAATCGAGCTAAGAGAGGTTAAACAGCTTCTTGAAAGGCTTGAATTCAAATTCAAGGAGCATCAAAGCGCTTAGAAAAGTAGTTAAATAAAATGAATTTCCAGGAACATGTGCAGACCAGTCTGAAGTAAGGAATGAAGACCCATGTGCTAATAAAGTAGAAAAAGGTGGCCATAACAATCTTTAAATGGAAAGCAAGACAGCTATCCAGCACAGTTGTCAAACATAAGGACCTGGGATTAGTGAATGAAATCACGGCACTGGGGAGACATGGCTCAAACTGCAGGCTATACAGTCAGATACCCTGGTTGAGTTTCAGCCTTGTAACTTGGGAGACTGAGCAAGACCCAACTAGTCTTTTTGGTTTCCTCATCTATCAAATGCCAATAATACTAGCCTCTACCCAGAAGCGGTTGTAAGGCTTACATGAGACAGACACACATGAAATGTCCCCAGCAAGTGCTGGGCCTAGAATTAAGTGCTCCATAAATCGATCCTATATTCACCAAGGAGATACACTTTTGTAGCTTCCTGGGCCTGGTTTGGACTTTCCAATTTCTGGGCAATGAAGAGAACTAGAAAGTGATCCAGAAGAAGGCAAGTGAGATGATTAAAGAAAAGGAAAACAGAAATTACAAAAAGGAGCTCGGTAAAACTGTTGGGATTATCTAGGCCGGCAAAGCAAAAGCTGGAACAGGCTTAGCAAGAAAGCAAAACAGCAGTAAGGCACCCCGTTATTCAGCATGGGGTGACCAGCTGTTCTGCTGCTGGAGTTCGGTCACAGTAGGACGTATGTTGCTGCAGCAAGAGGAGCAAGGGTTAGCTATAGAAAAGGACTCACTTATAATTTTCTTTTTATGAAGAGTCATTTCCCTTGGCCTCAGAGTCAGACAAGCACAAGTCTATTTCTCACCAAACCAGACATCCATTTGAGAGCATAGGAAAAATGACCTTCCGGCTTCTAACAAGATCACCACATCCCTAAAGGGGCCTAGGGGTCCTGCCAGGTAGGGGAAGTAACACAAATGGCCAGTAGCTCCCCTCACCCTGCTCTCTGAGCCTTTCTGTGATGGCTCTCTTTGTCTGTTCCCCTCAAGTGATGACTGTCCTTAACAGTGTCACACACAAAATACAGTGTCCTGCCCAGCCAGGATCACTGTATTTTGTGTATCTCTGGTAAATATGTACCAGGGAGGTCAACAGGCTGAATGCTTGTGTGTGTGTGTGTCTGCACACACGCAGCACAAAGGCCTGCAGTTCGTATCAATTTTGAATCCACTAAGATGGTTGCCCTTTAGAGATTAAAAAAAATTATTTGCTATGCTAATAAAGAACGTCTTCTGAATTTGTTCTTCAGTGTCATGCCTTATTAAAGCTGAGATAAATCACATCCCTTGCTTACCTCCCGTTGATGTCACTGAAAAAAATTAGATTATTCTAGCCAACATGAAACCATAATGGGGTAGCTGCCTAGCCTCTGCTCACTATTTAAAATTGAGTTTTGGGTGACATGCTCTAGAATTATGTGGGGGGTGGTAAATGGACATTCATCTGGACTTAGAAAAACATGTCTCAGCAACTCTGCCACAATTCAACCCATTCCTTGAGAAGCCGGGAAATTCGGACACGTTTGGTTGTTTCCATATCCCACTACTTTCCACTTCCCTTTCTGGCATTTCATTCCACTTTTTCTGTTTTCGGATCATGCTTGGCTTTCTGCCCAAGTCTGAAGATTAAAACCATTAAAAATCTCTGTCTTCTCAACATCCTCCTATTTACAAAAAAGAGCCCGCATTGGCTTTCCCCTTTATTTTTCTCTCTTACAAGGTTAAAAGCAAATTTCTCCTTTTCCTCTTTCAAACTTTTTGACTTGAAACCTACACAGCAGCACTATTTTATAAGACGGGTTGCTGACCTTTTGGCCTGGGCTCAGCCCGGCCCCTTGCCTGCCCACCTCTGTGTCTCTGGAGTAAACACCCAGCTGCCGAGAGCCCAGCTGTGGGTCCCTCCACCAGCTACAACCATTCACTCAACACCAGGGCACAACCCAAATAAATAAAACCAACAGCCCAAATTGTATAAACAATATTTAGTTCTCTTAACCAGAAAAATAAATGGCATTTCTTAATGCGGTTGAAAAGAGATAGCTATTAAATGGGCTATTTAAAAATGTCAAACATGTAGGTTCATTTTTAAAACAGAGGCTCTCTCTCAATTTCCCAAGTTACTGAGAATGGGATGAATACATCTTTAAAATTGCTGAAATTAAGAAATCTGAAAAACAACATCATTACCAAACACTGAGAAGGGATCATCCATCGTGGCTTGGGTCTAAAGGAACAAAAGCCTCACCATGGAATGTTAGGTTTGAGGTGAAGATTATTATTCTCGTTTCCATCCCTGCTTTATTGCATGTAGGTTCCTCCAAGTTTTGGAGAGCCACACGGAAGTGCTGACATTTGATTGCTTTTGAAACTTCCCGAGAAACTTCATGCGGTCCCACCTGTAGTGGGGGATGAATAAGATGCAGGCACAGCCCTAATTCCCGCAACTAGCAGGCAAATCGATGGAATCTTTGTGCATTTACTGACTCCTCAAAATGCACCAAATACTCAGTGCAGCATTGTTGACAACAGTAAAATACTGGGGGGAAAGCTCAAAGATCTGTATTTTGGAAAAATAAAAAGGGAACATCTTCAGAGTAGAACACCAATGCCACTAAATTGAAAAAAAGAGAGAGAGAGGGGCGCCTGGGTGGCGCAGTCGGTTAAGCGTCCGACTTCAGCCAGGTCACGATCTCGCGGTCCGTGAGTTCAAGCCCCGCGTCAGGCTCTGGGCTGATGGCTCGGAGCCTGGAGCCTGTTTCGGATTCTGTGTCTCCCTCTCTCTCTGCCCCTCCCCCGTTCATGCTCTGTCTCTCTCTGTCCCAAAAATAAATAAAAAATGTTGAAAAAAAAAATTTAAAAAAAAAAAGAGAGAGAGAGAGAGAGAGAAAACTTACTAGGACTTACTGGTAGAAAGCAGCCCAGGATGTAATGTGAAGTGATAAAAAGCACAGAGTAAACAGGGTGTGTGTGTGCTGCCTCCTTTTGTGTAAGGAAAGGGAGGGGTGGTAATATCCATATAGTTTTACTGGGTGTTATTGCATTTGCATGAAGAGACACAGGAAGTTATATAAAAAGCTAATAAAAGTACCTAAAGAAAGAGGAATGAGGTATATGGGAACAGAGGTTAGGAACAAAAATAGAAAACAATTTCACTATAGAAACTTACTATTCAAAGGCCTTTTAAGGTTGATTCCTTTGCAAAAGTGTCTTGAGCCATTCCCATTCTGGCCTACAGGATTATCTCAACCAACACAGGAGAGTACTACTTACAAAATGCTGTGTGGGCTTCTGGGAGAGGGGCCTTGGGAAGGCAGCCTGAGCAGGGCTGGCATTCAAAGCAGAGCAGAGCAGGACATCACCCCGCCCCGCCGCTGCTCGCCCCTCTCCAGCCTGGCCTTCTTCCTGATTCGGAGCCTCTCTGGCTCCATTTGGAAGTGGCAGGGGTGGTGACACAGGGTTTTTTTGGAAGTTTCCATCACATAGTCCTTTCAAGCATAGGTCAGATAATGCCTCCGATACCACCAAGAACGGACCAGACACTGCTGCCTCAGGAGTGAACAGGGCTCCATCTCTGATCCAAAAGCCACAGGAAAAGGGGGTCAAGGACACAGCTTTCTCCAACTGCTGGACCCAGAGCCCCAGGGGGCTCGGACAGTCCAGCTGAGTCCGGGTGGGATCCCAAATCCCCAGAAGTTCAGGATTTCTTTTAGATGTGGAAAAGGAACTAAGAAATGAATGTGACCTGAATCAAAAATGTCTGCTGGTTTTATTCTGCTGCCATCTTCAACTTTTTTGGGGAGGAGGAGAAAAGTTAATATGTGAACTACTAAAGTTCAGCTACATCCTTGAAGGGAGACCTAACAAGAATGTAGGCGCTACTCTAAAATGCTCCACTGAATTGAGAAATTCCATTTGTACGGTCTGAGTAATCTGGGCTCAATAACTCTTTGTAACAAACCATTCATGTTTTCATAGTACCATGGTAACTTATCACACCTATTTTTATTTTTTCCCTGGAGCTATTACTTCAGAGAATCATGGACATCCTGGGTTGGTAGGGAACCTTAAATTTTGTGATTCATACTAGTAAGCAGCCAATCACAGAGGTGCTTTCTGATCCATAAAACTACCAAATGTCTCCAAGCCTACCAAAGCAAGGGACTGATATCTGCCAAGAGCCTACTATGCACCAGCTGTTAACGTGATCTTATCTGATGCAAACAGGAGTCCCGGAGGTGAGCAGCCACAGAGATTTTACAAACGACTAACTGGGCCGAGTGTCACAACAGTCAGTGGCACAGCTGCACGACACACAGTCTTTCCTCACTCCAAAATCTGTGTCTCCTTCCATCATCTACGTCCCAAGGACGGAAGGACTGACATAGGCTCTGAAAAAGCATGCAGTAACAGCACAATGGTTCAAAAGGCTAACCAAGGAGAAATAAACCACAGGAAAGGATATTAACTGCACGTCTTGCCCTTGCTTAAGCTCACAGTCTGTGCATGGGTCTACAGGTTTCTATTCCTCACCTCAAGCAAACAACCCACCATTAGAATCCACTTGTCCTTGGGGTGCCTGGGTGGCTCAGTTGGTTAAGCGACCCACTTCGGCTCAGGTCATGATCTTGCAGTCTGTGAGTTCGAGCCCACGTCAGGCTCTGTGCTGACAGCTCAGAGCCTGGAGCCTACTTCAGATTCTGTGTCTCCCTGTCTCTCTACCCCTCCCCTGCTCACACTCTGTGTCTCTCTGTCTCTCAATAATAAATAAATGTTAAAAAAAAAAATTAAAAAAAATAAAAAAGAAAGAATCCACTTGCCCGATGCCTCAGAGGCCAAGAGTGACAGAAGCCCAGGTCCTGATCCTGGCTGTCGGCACCTGCTGAGACTCATCGCCCCACAAGATAAACTCCTGGGCCAAGCAGAAAGCAGAGCTTGCCCTGCCGGGGCACGGGGGGAGAATGGAAAATCATGACAGGCGCTGGGCAGACAGGCCTCTCTGAGTAGGAGGGATTCCATGAGGAGAGCGGGCTGGTCCTGAAGGTAGCTTCGGGGAGCCTGTGACAGCTGGGCTATCACAGGGCTGAGAGCTTGTCTGTGAGGATCAAATGACAGAATATATGCACGAAGACCCTCCGCAAGCTGGGAAGAGTTGGTCAATGGTATTACCATGTAAGAATTGGAAGGGAAAGGATCCCAAGTTGCTCAAAGCCACTGACTCATCTTTGCAATCCTAAGGTCTAATGATACTTTGTCTGTACATGTGAAAAAGAAGTAGCCCTTGTAAATTCGTCAGGGCCCTGGGTTGTAAATGACAGAAAACCAACTCAACCAGCTTGGACCAAACAGAGCTCCGTGGGAAGGTTCGCAGACCCACGGGAAGAGCAGGGGCACACATGAATGCCATTTCTCGCCCAGATTTCTGCTCCTCTTCCAATCTGAGACCAGGCTCCTCCTGCTAATGGAGACCCAGCCGGGTCACTCCCACCCCACACACTCCTCAGCCCCCTCTGCCCCTCATCCCCGACTGGGAGATCCCAGGGAGGAACTCAAGCCCATCTTAAGGTTCCAGTACACAGGTGCCTCGGGGGAGAAGTTACGAACATGAGCAGCACGTGGCTGTGGGAGGGAGGCACTGTGAGGTACAGCCACGGCCTGGGAAGGTTCCTGGGGTCTGAGGAGGACAGGCTGACAAGCACCAGTCTCCTCTCAGACCCTGAGTCAGACCTCGGTGAGACCCCCTCCTCTGTCCACCTCTGTGAACACATCGTGCTGGTGGCAATGCCGGTTAGGTGACTGTCTAGATCTGGGCCTCTGGAGGAAGTATTACAGAGTGAGAAGATAGACACTTGGTCTTGAGTCTTGACAACAAGCACCTTCTTTGTCATCTCTTCTTTTAGAAATGAATTTGACCTGAACCAAAAATGTCTGGCGGTTCTATTCTGCTGCCTTCTTCGTCGTTTTTTTTGGGGGGGACAGACTTCCTTCAACAACTTGGAAGCCACAGAAGAGGCATTCCCCAGGTGAAGAGCCATCATCTGTATCCTCAAATAACATGAAACTATCCCTGTGCTGGCAGGCACGAGGCTGGATCCAATGGGCTCCTTTTGTTCATCCGTTCACTCTCCTCACCCCAAGTTCCAGCACCACCATGCACAGCTCAGAAGCAGAGGGGAGACTCGAAGTTGTAAAAGATAAATTTCAAACAGATACAACAGAGGTGACCCTGGACCACATAGGTAAGGTAAGACTCCTTCCCAAACATGTCTCCCCAGATAGCACTGAAGCTGAGGAGGTGCCCCCGCCCCCTGCCCTGGGGAAGGGGGCCAGGCTGCAGGGTCCTGGAGGCTGGCAGGCTTTCTGGGCCCGATTTCCTGCGGTGGCCTGGGGCCTGAGCCCCCTACCAGGCAGTGTGCCCTGCTGAGCTCTGGGGCCCATAATCTCTTGATTGCTTGCAGCTCTGCAAGAAGATATCAAAGCCAGGAAGAAATGGTTTGAAGCCAAACAGAGGGGTGAGAGAGCAGGAAAGGCTGATTGGGGGTGGAGGGAGTCTGGAGGGGATGGGTGGGGAGGGGCTGAGGGTGGGGAGGGTTAGGACAAGGGAGAAGAGAAATCAGAATTAAATGAAAACAGTGTCTGTAGCTGGGCCCCTTTCAGTAAAGTCCTGCCATGCATGCATTAACCCTCCATCGATGAAAACAAAATCCAGGGACCTGGGGCTGGCCTGCTGGGGCACATAAAGCTTAGGGGATATAATATCTTCCAGGTGGGTGTGCCCAGAAGCACACAAAGGTGCTTGACAGGTCGTTTAAAACTGACTGTCAAGGTCAAAACAACACCACCTGCAGGTACAACTAAAATGTCTTCATCCATCCCCTCCTCTGGGTTCTCTGTTGTTGTTTGTTTTAAACCAAAGCACAGTTTGAGCGGCAGACAAGCCTGACAACTGTTCAAACATATGTACGTGCAACTTATTAGCTTGCAAATGGAGGTATCTGGAGGCTAAAAACAAGGGGTGGGGGGAACAAGTTAGCTGCCATCTCAGAGGGGGTGAGGGGAGGGGGTCTTAGTTGTAAATGGCTGGGCTGGAGGATGAAGGCCTTTATCCACGGAGCGTGCTCCTGATGCGGTATTTGGAAACGCTGTTTTGCACTGACGGTGTGCTGAGCAGAGGCGGTTATTATGAAAGGAAGGGGCCCTTGCCCTTGAGATCTGTTTATTTTGCAATTAACCAGGACTAAGAGAGGCCCCTTCTGAACCTTCTGCTTGCGGGCCTAAAATTTAAACGCCCACTGCTGCCTAGGTGCCCAAGGAGTACAAGAAAATCCCAAGCTTATGACTAACTAGCTCTTACATCAAAAAGAAAATATATGTGTATGTAAATTGCTAAATGAAATTGAATCACCTCCACTCCTGTTCAGCATAAAAACTCAGCATAAAAACCTAATTAAATCAATGAAGGTTAGGGCCCTAAGACACTCTGCAGGCGATTCTAAATCGGCCCCTTCACCTTTTGGGATGAGCACTGGGTGTTGTATGGAAACCAATTTGACAGTAAATTTCATATATTAAAAAATAAATTAAAAAAAAAAAGTACAAGTAATCAAATAGTGGTAGTATTTTAAAAATAATTCTAATTATAATGTATACCTCAATTTTATTTTCCAATAAAAAGTAAATCAGAGTAAAAAAAATAAAATAAAATAAATAAATAAATCGGCCCCTTCCTTTTTCCTGGGATCCTGGCCTGTCACTGGGTTCAGCTCCTCCAGAACACCCCTTCCTTTCGAGTAACAGACAAGCAGGGAGCCTTACCACGGAGCATCCCTGCTATCCTCTTTCCTCAGTCTGACATTCTCACCTGAGAGAAGATGGCAGGGTGTGGAGTCTCAGAGCTTCCCAGGAGAATTTAACCTGTCCAGAGATGCCTGCCAACCCTGCACAGTCCCCAGTGCACACACTGCTCTCTAACACCTGAGCAGAATCACCTGTGTGGACGTGTTAAATTTGCTGATGGCAAGACCCCACTGCAAACCCACCGAATCTGAGTCTCCGTGGTGGAACCCAGGTTCTAGGGATGCCAGGGCTCTAGCCAACCCACTAGATGCAAGGAGAAATAGAAACTCCTTAAAATTTTTCTCATCCTATCTCATTTCCATTTTTGTGTGCATTTTAAAGTGTGCCCAAGTATATTAACGCTGTATGAAATGTATACAACTTATAAACACCCGTAAATTCCTTGTGCGGGTGACAGTTCAAAAAGAGATGTAGAATCAGAAAAGTGTAGGGCCTCCTGCACTAAACTGTGAGCCCATCTTCCTCACTGCGATAAAGCAAGGCTCTCACCAGTGCCTGACACATGGCAGGTCCTCAACTGACACTGACACTGACACTGACACAATGAAAGGTGGATTCCACAGCCAGCTGTACAGTGGGCTCCAAGATATTTTGGAATAGAATTCCTTCTCAAAGTTCTGTTTTGAGGAGGTTTTTTTGAGACCATAAGAGGAATGTATACTGTAAAGGAGAATCCCTGGGCACATAAGGAGGGATACTGCACCTTCTGGCCCATCTTCAGTAGGCACATATACACCAGGATATTAAATCAGGATAATAGGATATTAAAGGCTTTCTTAGAAGTCCTCCAGCAAAGACTCCATTTTAACTCTGTTTAATCCATTCATTTCCTGAATTAATTACGCCACAGTTCCTTTTCCCACATTATTAACATTCCACAAAACTAGTCTTCCTTGGAACCTACTGTAGAAAACCCAAATTTAGACTAAAGGTCTCCTACTTCTTTGCAGCCACAGAATCACCAGCATTCATCATACCTGTCCATTGATATGCATCTACTGAATGAATTCTTGGCTTTGCCCATCCAGGCCTTTCCACCTGCCAGCTTTCAATAGGATGTTCAGAAATTGCACATGTGTGATAAAAGCCAGGAACTGCAGCTGGCTCATTCTCAAAGCAGGTTCTCAGGGTCTCTTCTTGGAGTGGACCAACTCAAATATGAGGATCTGCCAACCACAGTCCCCACAACTCAGCAAGCTGGCCTCTAAGGAATAAAGGCCCAGTGATGGGCCCCCAGGATCACAAGAGCACCCCCTCTTCTTTGCCCATCCCAAATCCTGGCTGAGGAGCCCAAGTATCATTCACACTTTCCTGAAATGGAATTCTAAGTTTTCCATTTTCTGGTGAGAAGGGGAGGTGGTTATTTTCAGCAAGCTAACTGGGAAAGTGAAGGGCAGATCTGGCATTCTGTCTTCCCGGAACAATGTCTAGACTTTCTGAGGAGTCACCTCTATAAATAGCATGGTTAGTTAACTAAGAAATATAACATGCTCTACTCTGAGCTCCACTCGGGTTAAATCAAGGTGAACTTTTGCATTGTACCCGCAAGTCCCACTAAGCAATCAATTTCTTAAAAAGTAATCCATTTTCGAAAGGATCACATCTTTGGCCTTTTAAAGTGAATACTACTTTTTATAAAAGGTAGCTAGCACACTTTTCCAGTTACATTTCAGTGGTGGGGTAAAGTGACAATCACCCACTTTATGCACACAGGCCTCTGTGGCTCAGATGTCGGGGGGTTGCAGGTGCATATTGGCTGTAATACAGCAGAGGCAATGTTCCCACCGAGCAGAGTTATTCATGCATTGTGCCTTGCTTGAGGACTGTTTCCAGAGTTGGTGTTTTCCCCCAAAGGAGTCTACCCCATGCCCACATACATATATAATACAGTCCAGAAGCTGGTAGCATTTGCTCACTCTGTGTAGTGGTCTGAGGAGTGAGAACCCACAAGGTTGGGAACATTCCAACTCAGGCAACTTTGCGCACTGAATTCCATTGTTCTTTTTCAGCCAGGGAGTGTATGTTCTATTTAGTAATGATGCTTCTGTGGAGAAATAAGTGGGAGGGGGAAAAAATAAAAGCCTTTTCTTTGCAGTGGAAAAATGGGAAGGTAGTGCTGACTGGCCATCTCAGGCTCAAGGGCTGGAAGAGATTAGGGGCCTATGGAGAGAAGAAGATTACAAATGTAGGCAGAGGGATGATTGCTTCAGGAAGGCCTTTCAAAGGCCTGACAACTTCTCTTGAAGGATGGCCCCAGCAGTGTTCTGTGAAGGTAGGACTGTCAGTCTATGTGTGTGGAGAACAGTTCAAAGAAAACAAAACACTTAAGCCTAATCTTTCAGAGGGTGAGGAATCGTGGCGTAATGATGATAAAATGCTACTTCTGGGTCTGACAAGCCGCACAGCTGTTTGATGGCAAGAAGAAGATTCTGGCTAAGCCAAAAGCTGTGAGTTCACTCTGCTGTTGTTCCAACAGAAGAGAGAGAGAGAGAGAGCCTGGCCCCAACTTACTCATGTGATCCAGGAATCTGCCTGGTTACCCAGACTCTGTGGCTGCCTCAAAATGAGCCCACGGTGAAAGCTGACCTTCAGGTAGACTCCATGACACTAGGATTCCCAGGGAGAGACCCTGAAGCAAATACATACACCTCAGAGAGGGTTCCAGAAAACACTCACCTAAGTCTGAACCCCAGACTCTGACAGCCATCCCGTGATGAGGCCGTTTTACTTCTCTCTCTGACATGCTGGCTTTAAGTGACTTGGAGGCATCATAGATCCTCCTGCACCTGCGCCATGAAGAACGGAGCATACATACACCTTCTCACTACCTGCCCCACTCAGTATAAACTCGTAGTGTCAAAACTAACCAAATAATCACGGCCAAGGGCTTTCAAGGTCTCAGAAGAATGTGACTGTAGGAATACCAGTTTCTATTTCAAGAAAGAAAAACAGAAGAACTAGAACATGTTAGACCCTTCTCTGTAAGACAGTAGGGAAAAGAAGTCAGATAATTTTCTCAAGAAGAAAAATGGAGATCAAAAACGAAATGGAGGAATGAACACAAAGGAAGCCACAAAGGGGACACTTGTGAGCTAAGCCTCCTTGCGTGGGACCTCACCACTCACCCACATGTTGCTTGTTCATCACTATGGCAAGGGCTGGCGTGCCAGTAAACACAGGATTAAAGTCTTTCAGGAAAAAGAGAAGGATGGTTCGAGCTGCTTTCTATCATTCACACCCACCTACTTGAAAAAACATAGAAGCGTTATACTAGAAAACATGGGAACGAAATGCCCCTTCAAGACATTTTTAAAACCAATCCACTCAGAAAGAAATTTGAGAATTTGAGAGTCTGGGAAACAAACAGCAACAACAAAGAAACAAAACCCACACACAGACCCCCCAAATCCTCAGCACATCAGAGAGGGGAAGAGCTGGCAGCCTTGGTGCCAAATCAGATTGGCTCAAATCAGATTCCTGAATGGAAGAATCACTACAGTTGCATCCTGCATTGAAACCATGGGGTCACATCCCCTAAAATTTAAAGGGCTATTTAAAAATATGGTGGTTTCGGTTTGGGGGGAGGGGGTGAAAAAATTCAAGTAGAAGCCAACAAAGAACAAGCAAAGAAAAATTCCCAAAGCTGTGAAACCTTGCTATTTAAGATAATGACAGAAATTTATGACTGCTTCCTTCCCCGGCAAAAAGGAGCACAATTAGAAGGCTGAAAACAACAGGCCCTTTGTACCAGCATGTTATGTTTTGCTTATTCTATTACACACTGGCTGGGAGATAAGAATAAACAGGACAACACCCTGTCTAACCCCAGGAGGAGGGGGCGGAGGGAAAGCTGGTGACGTTCATTCTTGGGCATGTATGTGCACACCGTTCATTCCCAAATTGAGGTACTTGAGAAAATTGTGCCTGCAACAGTCAGGAACTAGTATAAGCACCCAGAAGCCTTTTATTGCACAATCACATCTTTTAGGATAAGCCATGTATAATAGGGAGCTTTATAGTTTTTCTCTGCTGTGAAGTGCACTGAAGATATTTAAGTAATTAGTGATTATTTCTCTATGCTCTTTATCAATCCTATTTTTGTTCAGTCTTTGAAAAACTTAAAAATTAGGATGAGTAGGGGCACCTGAGTGGCTCAGTTGGTTAAGTGTCCTACTCTTGGTTTCGGCTTGGGTCATGATCTCATGGGTTCGTGGGATCGAGCCCTGTGTCAGGCTTTGTGCCAAGTGTGGAGCTTGCTTGGGATTTCCTCTCCCTCCCTCTCTCTCTGCCTCTCCCCCTCAAAGTAAGTAAGTAAGTAAGTAAGTAAGTAAATAAATAAATAAATAAATAAATAAAATTAGGATGAGAGCATATAAACACAGCCTCCTTCCCTGGATCCAATGTGTCAAAAAAGCTTGGAAGGAATCAATCAGCCATTGGGAAAGGCCATGTGGTGGCCTGAGACTGTGTTCTCTCTTCTCCACAAGAGGAGAGTTGCCAGTCCTTGCCAGGTGTTCTGATGCCCCGCGATGGAGAATTCTGCTCAAGGACAGCAAATGCTAAGCCAAGTCAGGTTCTAACTAGCCAGTCACAAGATGGTATGGCACTGTTGGTCCTCACAAAACGGAGAAAAGATCTGACTTCTCTTGCAGCTCTCTCTCCATAACACCTCACTGCCTGGAACCATCAATCCCCACTCAATCTCTGCCATTTCTTGGTCTTTCTTGCTAGTGCTCCTCATGAGGGTGTGCAGGTGGCTTGGTGACCCAAGCACTGAGGGACCATGGAATCTCCTGGCACCCAAAATGAGTTTATGGAAGGAGCTAAGAGAAGCCATTCTAAAAGCTCACTGCTCTCTTTCTGCCCCTCCAGCCCATTTCAGTGGTTCTCATCTCGGGGCCTTTGGACCTGCACTACCTCAGCCTGGGTTGCTTTTCCACCAGACTGTCACAGGCTGGCTCCTTTCTGTTCTTCTGTCTCATAGCAAACATCACTCTTTAAAGAAGTCTTTGCCTCCCCACCCTAACGATCACCCTGTCACTTACTTGGTTTTCATTCTTCATAGCACACATCTTAGTTTCTTGTTTTTAAGTATATGATTTTCTCCCCTGACCAGCATGTAAGTTCTGCAATGACAGAGATCTCATCAATCTTGTTCACCCCCATAGACTCAGCATCTTAAATCCTACCTGGTACACAGTATGTGCTTAATAGAAATTTACTGAAAGGATGACCAGATAAATAAATAGGCAAACAATGGTCAGACGAACAAGACAATCTGCTATGAAACCAGTGGAAAAACAAGTCAAAGCAGAATCATCACCTAATGTCAACCACAATGCCACTGTATTTTTTTTCAACTTTCCAAGCGGAACCAGGGGTGAAGCTACATGCAAACAGTAGATCTGAGAAGGAGACTCACAGAAAACACAGCTTTTTTTTTTTTCCAGTGCTTTAAACACAAAACCGCTCTGAAATGATGGCAGAAGATTCTTGAAATTCAAATAGAGGAGGAAAAAAAAGAATGTATTTGGATGTCAGCAAGGTAGTTCTGCCAACCTAATTATGCCCCGTGACATGTAATTGTGAACCGCTGAAAGACAAATGGCAAAGCAAAGCATTTATTATAAACACACACAGAGGTAAGACTGAGGTGTTAATTTTTAAGCAACTGTCATCAATCTGGTTCCAGGATATTATTCCATTAACATTATTATTATTATAACAAAGAATGTAAGCACGATGATGAGTTCCTTTCATGTATTTCTCAATACCTGGGAAACGAGACTTACTCGTCAATCTCTAGCTGAGACACCTGAGAAAAACATGAGGACACAATGAAAATGGCAGAACACTAATTATACCCACACAAAGAGAGTGGATCTATACATTGGAGATTCACTTAAAATGCATTCACGTCTTTGGCTAGACACCATATTACTCAATCCAAGAAAGGTATACTCCTTATATGGCAGATTCAACCTCTATGGAAGGCACAAGCAAAATGAAACAAACAGAAAGCGTACATGCATCAAGTGAGAAAATTAATGGAACTAGTCAGTAGTGTCTCAGGGGCAAACCGGTGATTCTTCTCAGAATCAGAAGAGAATGAAAGCATCTCTCCCCAGAACAGTGACTGAGAAAAGGAGGTTGATAAGTAATGGCTCCTATTATATTAAAGGTGACCCAAAAAATGAGGTGCAGTTTTTTCTTTTTTCTTTTTTTTATTTTATTTTTATTTTTTTTAACATTTATTTATTTTTGAGACAGAGAGAGACAGAGCATGAACGGGGGAGGGTCAGAAAGAGAGGGAGACACAGAATCTGAAATGGGCTCCAGGCTCTGAGCAGTCAGCACAGAGCCCGATGCGGGGCTCGAACTCACATACCGCGAGATCGTGACCTGAGCCGAAGTCGGACGCTTAACCGACTGAGCCACCCAGGCGCCCCGTAGTTTTTTCTTTTTAATTTTTGTTTTAATGTTTATTTATTTTTGAGAGAGACAGAGACAGAATGCGGGTGGGTTAGGGTCAGAGAGAGAGGGAGGCACAGAATCCGAAGCAGGCTCCAGGCTCTGGGCTGTCAGCACAGAGCCTGACGTGGGGCTTGAACCCACAGGCCATGAGATCATGACCTGAGCTGAAGTTGGACGCTCAACTGACTGAGCCACCCAGGTGCCCCTCTGAGGTGCGGTTTTGATAGATGTTCTAGTTACTGCTATGTTTGAAAAGCCCGCCAAATTCTAAAACAATGTGTATGTGTTGTTTGCCTTCTTATAAATTGATTTGTCATTATCATATGTTCAAAGTATCATATTATACAAGTGTGTTTCTCCCTACTTTACTGAAATATCAGAATCAGGCTCCAAACAGACTCAGAGAGGAGAGTTTTAAGATTTTTCCATACAAACTACGATATGTAATATTTGAAATACAGTAGAATCTTTATGGATATCATCCAAAGTTTTTGAAAATTCTTGAAAATGGTTACCAACAATTTACCCATTTTAGTTCATGTGGGAATGTTTAATGCCATTCACCAAAAAAGAATACTACAATGGTAAAAAATGGTATTCATTATGATTAAGACCTAACCACTCGAGAAGGCCAGAGGTATGGAATTTATGATCTTGCTTACATGTTTATAAATGTGGACTCGGCAAAGAACCATTTAATCTACCAAGAAATCCTTTGATCTCTAGTGCATTGCAATTAACAGGACAATGGCAAGTTTCAGTGCAGAGGTCTTTTTGGATGGCTCCTACTACACTTGGGATTTCTCTGTTCCTGTTTAGGGTACAGGGTTGACCTACAAGACTGTCATTTTTTGTTCCAGCTTTGCTTTTACAGAGCCCCAAGCAAAGCCCTGACCATAAATAAGGCAGCAGGGCCCCCGGAGCCAGCTGAGTCATAAACCCCACTCACTCGCATGTGGCTTAAGGTGTTGGGATCCCGCGAGAGTCAAGCCAAGCAAGTGGAATCAATTTAGGCCAGAGTTAGGAAAAACAGAGTGCTCCCCCCACCCCTGGCTGGCAGTGCAAGATACACAATCCCCCCTCCACAGCTCAAATATGGGGAACCGTAACTAAGCCCAGGAAAACATCTAGACCAGGGCAGACTACTTCCACAGTCTAAAAGGAAAGAAAAAAATGGGGGGAAAATGATATTTGACAACCAACCACAAAATTTTAAATGTACGGGTCTCCTGTTTTTAAAGCATAAAAACGGTCTTGTTGCTGCTGAGTTATAACCATCACATTTTCTGACATTTGTGCCCAGTACCATTTGGCCTTAGGGTTCTTAGGCTTATTACTTTCAAAATACAGAGCAAAGCATGTTTAAGTCACTTTAAATATCTCAAAGAGCAGCAAACCCACTGCCTACCTGCTTGGGCACGCAAACTCGAAAAGAGAGGCTTTCCAGAATGGCCTGCAGGTCAACAAATTCTGGTTTTGGCAGACTGCTGTCAGGAAGGAGCTACAGAAAATGAGGTCCTCTGTATGAAAAATACTCTGCCTTTGGTCCCCTCACGTCAGAACTTGGAACTGTTAGCAAACATGCCCTGAAAAGCTACAACTCTCATAAAGTGCTAAAAACTCCCAAATAAATAGAGCCCCTCAAAACTAGGTACAAATGAGAAACATTTAATGAACAACCCTTTCTTCGCCAATAATTCTGCTTAAATTAAGTCCAGCAGACTCTTCAAAGGGACCAAAGAATCCCCCTTGTTAAGACAAATTCTATATATAGACATCCAAAACAATATTGATGCACATAACCAAATATATATAATTATCCTAGTTTCTACGTTCTCATTATCTTCATAAATACAGGATAAAAATCAGCCAAAATGACTTTCTCAGACCTCCTCAAGGATTAAGACTAGCCAGCCAGCTTTAAAAAGTATACGTATGTAGTAAAGATCAAAAGCAAATGTTCTGGTCAGTTCTTTTCTACTCATGGGTCTTACTAAGAATGTATGCAGTTTTCAGGGAAAACACCACAAATGACAGCTGTTCAAAAGCATGGAAATTAATTGGCAGCAGGAATTTCCTTGACTAATAGGGAAAAACTTAAAGTCACATGTTTTGATGAGCTTATTTTTCCTATCTTCAGTCAAGCATATTCACTGTTAATGATTAAGATTTTCACATAGAAATATAACCAAGTGAAATCCTGAGTATGTAACAAGTAAAATGCTGAGTGGAACACAGGTACCTATTATTGAAGGAACAATAGCATTAACGAATGGGTTTTAGGTGTCAATAATATATAGGGAAAGGTTCACCTTGCAGGCCTGGATTATCCACGAGAACTAAAGTGAGAAAACAGTAAGAATAATGCATTTATTACATTAAAAAATATTAGCAAGACAAGTGACCCCCCCCCCCCACTGCCCCACCCCCCGGTAAGCCATCTGCTTTGAGCTGTTTTTCCAGCAGTGGTGATGGATTTACACTGATCCATCCACAGTCTCTCTGACACAGGGGCTCTCAAGTCGTTGCCCTTATGACCAATGGCAAGAATGGATGAGACAGCTGGTCAGGATTAGGCGAGCAGCCTGTGGCCCAGGAACTAAGTTGTGTTCCTCTGCCCAGAGTTGTGACCTTGGGCCCATTAGCATTATGCTCTCACCACAAGCTAACCAGTCACTCATCAGCCACGATCCAACATACATCACTCTGGGGGCACAATGTGTTTTCAATCCAAGCGACAATGTGAGCTTGTTATTTTCAGAGCAGCTGATTGAGCCCACGACACCCAAAGGCTCCCGCATGGTGGAGGCTACACACAAACTGTCCCTCGAGGCAGCAATGAGATGTCCAAGCATGAGCAACTGTGGCCCTTCCATCCTAACGGAGCCCTGACAGAGCCCAGGGAAAGCAAGAAATAGTCAAAGGATGTCCAAAGCATGTTATCCAAGTGCCACAATAGAACAACGTACCTGGCCATCCCCAGACTCGGAAAATTGCCGGGGACGATGAGTATGTCCAGCCTGGAGAACGGGTGTGTTCCCAGGACACGGTGTGCTGCTGAGAGGCAAGGAGGGACCAGTTGCAGAAGGGTCTCTTGGCAGGCACCCTTGAGGCACACTGGGGCAAAGACCCGATGAGGAATAATTTCCTGGGTGGTGGCAGAAGGATTCTGGAAGCGGCAGGGGTATTCCATGTGACCACAAATGCCAACATACCTGGGAACAACACGAAATAAATAGATGCACTTTATGGTAAATCGGGTTTATTCTTGCCATGGAGGTGGGGAACTCTCACAGACATGCACAACTTCTAAGAGACGGCAGTTCAGATGGGCTCACGATCAAGACAGTTCAATGGAATTCTTGGCTTGTCTGTTTCTCTGCAGCAGTGAAAAACTATAAGTCAAAATACTTATTGATGTGCTGAATTGACCAAGTAGCTTCAATCTAAACTAAGTGAAAGTAGATTTTCCTACTTATTTTAGAGTAAACAAGGAAAACCTCCCAAGCCTCAAAACAACAAAACAACCCCCTCCCGAAAATAAAAAGCAAAATTTCTGCCCCTCAGAAATGTGCTTTTCAAGTAGCACCATGGAAAAAAATCTCCAAATCAGAAACAGTTCATAACTTAGAAAGGCAAGGATGGTGCAAAGCCAAATTAAAGATCCCATTCTAGAATTTCCTAGAACAAAAAATGAACCAAATGACAGGACAGGTTTCGACTTTTCAAAAGAACCCAGTCCATTTTACTAAAAAAGTAATCCAGATGCTCATGTTAAAAGCCATCAGAAGTTGTGCTCTTATGGAACACAGAGACACTTTTTTATTTTCCCCAATCCACTTTTGATACAAATTGAACAGAATCAACCTTTTAAGGAAACAGATCAGAGCTCAGCCTGTACCATCTGATCGCTGCCAGTTATTCTGTCAAAGGTGGAGCTGAAAAAGAATTCCTAGAACTTGACTCACAGGCCTCGAGAGAACTCATCTACCCAAAGAAACCCACATCAAAGGGAACTCTATTTTTTTGCCTGTTAGTACGTCCTTTATTCAAACACAATGGAAAACCCCTCTAATTTTAATTTACAAATTATAATTTTACCTATGGGTGCTTGTTGGATTCACAGTGAATAATGAAAAACCTTAAAATGCTGGCATGTCCCAATAGGGGCAGGCCACAACAATAATTCCTCTCCAAGTTTCTGAAGTGGCTTTCACTTATCCAAGGCCAGCACTGCCCAAGGAGATCCACACAGCTATGGAGATGAGCCTTGCCCTCCCACAGCTTGGTGCATAGAACACAGCTTCCAGCACCAGTGACATTTCACCGCTGTTGAGGGTAAGAAAAATGGGTGGAGACCCATAAACACTTCTGCCAGGATAAGGCAACAGGGAGAATATAATTATTGACATTGAATGCTAGCCAAAGCCCCTGGGTTGATAACCTTGCTTTATGGAGAAAGTGACTAAAGGTGCCTGTTGGTAAACATTTACCTGAAAAGGCTTCAAATGTCCACCTAATGACAAGTACTGTACTGGTGTATACATTCAAAGGTCTCATTAAGTAAAGAAGTCTATTTATTAAGGGGTGCCTGGGTGGCTCAGTTGGTTGAGTGTCTATTGATTTCAGTTCAAATCATGATCCCAGGGTAGTAGGATCAAGTCCCACACCGGGCTCCACGCTGAGCATGGAGCCTGCTTAAGATTCTTTCTCTTTCTCCAACCCCCTTCCCCTGCTCACGTGCTCTCTGTCTCTCTAAATAAATAAATAAATAAAATAAAAAAGAAAGCCATTTATTGAGTTAACCACCTAAGATATTTACATAGGGACATAACAGGCTATAATAATTAAAGCTTACACTTCCTGGAAAACTTTCAGAGCACATTAAATAATAGAGAAACTGGAGGTGTGGAGGCATCTTCAGTACAAATGTGGGGCATAAGTTTAAATTCTATGTGTCAAAGCACAATTTCGCAACGAGGCATTCCACTGGCCTATCTAGACACATACCACGGGGCCAGACTATTTCCTGCAGCCAAGAAAGATCAGAAAATAATTTGAGGTATCAAAAAAAGTCAACTTGTTGAAGAGAAAAGGTGAGTTAAATTCTCTCTGGACATGAACGGCACTAGCCAGGGGGAATGAAGGTTATTCCAGTTGTGTGTATTAGCACCATTTTTTAATAATCAAAGCCTGGGAGAAAATGCAGGACTTTAAGGTAATCAACCTATAGATAAATGAGACTATTAAGGCTCTCCCAATAAAAATGTACGTGGCATCAGGGAAGGCCACACATAAGTTCCAACGTTGGGATCAGGAAAGCTGGGCTTCAGTGGCTGTTCTCACACGGGCTAACTGTGATGTGAGGCAAGCAACTCAGTGCCCAGGGCCCCTTTCTCGTCTCTAATGTGGTCTCACGAAAATGGCTGCAGGGGGAGGGGAGGAACTGACCGGAAAGGAGGTGAGGGAACTACTGGATGCTGGAACGTCCTCTATTAGTTTAGGGTGTAAACAATTGGCAAAAACTCAGACTTAAAATCTGTGCACTTTGTTTTATGTTAATTATACTTTCGTTAAAAACAAACAAAAAACATGGCTTCCAAGGTTTCTTCTGGTACTGTGATTCTCTGACAACTCTCCACATGAGGCCCTCGCCCCTCTTCATATTGTACGTTTACGAAGTCATGAATAGTCCTCTGTGAAAGCAGTATGAACTCAAAGATGCTTCTTCTCACACTCACCTTCGACCGTTCATTTCTATAGCTGTGCCTGCTCCAACCCACTCTTAGTATCATCAACAAGTCAAGCATTTGTAAATAGCTATTCCCTGTGCCCAGGCTCATAATCAGGGTAAACATTTTAATAGTTAAAGATTAATAATAATGCTTGATTGTTATTTATAAATAATCCATACTGATGAGAATTAAGAATAGTAAACAATAACTCCTACCACAACTGCTATTGAACATTCACTGTGTGCCAAGAACTGTTCTGAACACTTCATGTGCATTATCCCAATTAATCCACACAGCATTCCTGAGGAATAAGAACTGTTCTTTTCATCACATCGTGAGTCATCACAAGCTCCTCCCTCCCGACCTTCCTTCCCCACATACTCCGTTAATCTTCTTGAGTAAATTTGGATCCTAGATTTTTCTAGAAGCTGAGCTCAGCTGCTCTGTGGTTCTCTGGTTTCCTGTTCCTCCTTGTCGATATTGCCCATTAATATTGCCAAGAGTGGGAAGAACTGGTGAAATAAATGTTAGGTTGATAAATGATGGGAACCAGACCACTGGTTCCCTCTCCTGCGATTCCTGGGCTGAAATCATTTCACATGAGGTCTTTCCAAGGAAGAAGAGTGACCAGGTTTTATTCAGAATCACAAGATTGGACATTGCCTACAGAGGTTCTCCTCTGGTCCTCCTCTTGTTTCCAGAATGAGATGTATGGAAACTAGTTGACAAAGACATTTCCCTGTCATAGGCTCAAAAGGAATCACCAAAATTTCCCTTAGGGATGCAGGTCCTTTTTTGACAGTTCAACTCAATCATTTAGTAATGATTTCCTGCATTCTTGCTCTACTCGAGGCACCCCAAAGGTGTGCCACGTATACACATAGGAATAAATTTCTGACCCTACCTTTGAAGAGTTTACAGTTTTAATGGAAGAAAAAATTTAAAATTCTGGTACATACAATGACACTCTAAGATGTTTGGACAATTTATTAACATATTTTAGCAAGCAGAGTAGATGCTTGCATACCGTAAAGATCACAAGTGTTCAAAATGCCACCACCAGCCACCAGTGAGCTGTTGGCAATGATGACAATACATACGCAGTGATGCAGTCGTATCTGAAAGCTGGATGCATTTCCTAGGGGAATTCTCGTATAACGCAAAGCAAAATGCAGGATGTACAATAAAAGCCAGAAAGCTGAAATATACCAGGGAGCTAGAGCTGGAGAAATCAAACCAAGCCAAGAAGATTTGGAAAGGCTTCTCTACAGCAAAGCGTGTACTGGAAATTGGCATTTTCCCCTATGATTTATATATCATTCGTTCTTTCCTAGCCTTCCAAAGACACAGAAATAAGGCCTCACTCTGCTAGGTTCACAAGGCAACTTTCCACAGACCCACAACTCTAAAGAAAACTGCTTCCCCCCTGCCCCCCACCCAAGCTTTCCCTTCTTTAGGATGAGCAACCTCAATGCCTTTTCTTTGTGGTGCCTATTTTCCACGCTTTTAATCATTTTTCCTGAGTTTCTCTGGACTTTATCCAAGTTTCCGTGTCATGCTTAAACTGTATGGGCCCAAAGCGAAGACAATGCTTTAACAAAGGCCTCCAGAGGTTAAACATAATAAAAAGATTCCTCTGTGGCCAGAGAAGGTTATATTGCAGCCGAAGAAAATTAATAAAACTTTCAATGGTTTACCTAAGTGCCTTCTAATTAACGTATTTACGAAAATGCTCACCCAGAGTGGGCTGGAGCACGTGTGGAATTGAGTTGGAAGAGGGAATGTTCTTCCTATAATTTAGCCCACATGAACAGTGATCAAAAGTTCAGTGACCAATACTTTGGCCAAATTTCTGGGACCCAGATGAACACTTTAGGTAAATGAAAGCCTGTGGTATATAAGGCCCCTATAAAAGTTACATTTACGTGCATTGAACTGGTGGTCTTGGGAAGGTTTGAAGTAGAAGAGGGGGGTGGGGAAAGCAAGGGGACCAGATGTGAACATAACCGAAAACACTGTTGCAGTTGGCACTTCAGAGTACCTTTGTTGGCAAACGTAGCATGGAGCCAGAGATTTAATGGATAAAAACACAAAGCTACCCTCTGATGACTAAAGACAGCACACATGAAGCACGCAGCCAGGGAAGGATTAAGCAAATGCAAGCTATTATTTTATCAGCAGTACATTTTTGATAGACAAGCACAGTGATAAATGAAGGGAAAACTTAGTCATAGCATGTCAGACATGGAAGGGAGTGTGGGAAGGACTCCGTTCCTCAGGCCTCTCCACACAAGGACATGCTCCCCTGGAGTGGCACCTCTGACCTCTCTCCAGCTGCTCTGATTGGCTTGGCCACTCTGGGCTGCCTCTTTTCCTATCTGCTTGCCCACAGACGGTGTACTTTTTGGCCAAGAGGCAGGCTGCGTGTATCTGTGTTGTGGAGGCCAGAAGCAGTCCAGGTAGGCAGGTAACTGGACGGGTAAGTTTGTCTAGTTTGGAAATGGAGTATTAGAAAGCCCACTGTGACTGTATACCTGAGTATTCCCAAGTCCAGCTTCTGTCAGTAACAAAACCTTTACTGTGCTCTTCTTCTATGGTGTCTCAGCTGGCTATAAACTCTAAAGGACAACATCCCCTTCCCCTGAACCCCAACGGGAATTTCAGATGCCATCTCTTCCCAGAATGCCCAATGGAAATGGCCATGGCTTCCTCCTTCACAATTACGGGCATAAAGTGAAAAGCCATCTCCGCTGCTATGGGCAGTAGAAAGAGCACATAAGAAGTGGTCCTGCCCACTCCCCAACCTCGTATCCCTGGGAATATGGCTAGAAGGAAAAAATAACAAATGTCTTTCTTTGCCTTGCACTACAGGGCACGGTTTTCAACTGCACACCTCCTCTAACAGTCAAGCAGCCCTGAGGCTGTAGGTGAAGAGCACAGTGCTTCTTCATCATGAAGAATTTGACAACCCCAAGCAAAGTCTTTATTCTACAGAGAAGCACAGTACAGCTTTGCCCCAGGAAACCTACCCAACCAGTAGGGACAGCACCCTCATGCTCAAAGGCAGAATTCTCAATTTCTGTCTTCCGTTCTAAGGCGACTCATTCCAATCAATAAGAGTGACTCAGACATGGCAGTGACTCTCCAGGTGGGAAGGTGGATCAGACTCCAAGTAAGGCATGGACATTATACACAGTTTTTAAAACTCCCCAGGAAAGATTCTGAATCACTTCTATAGGGGATCAAGCCCAGATGGGAATCCAGGTGTTGTAACTCAGTAGAGATATGAACACGGACATATTGCTGTCTAAAACCTCAATACCTTTATCTATAAAATGGAGATAATAAAGCCTATCTATCTTATAGGCTTATCCTCAGGACTAATCAAGATGACATTTAAGTCAAGACTTTTCCTGATTTCAAGCATCCAATGACTTCTCTATCATTTTGGGATAGGCTAGGGTATGTTGCAATAACAAACATCCTCAGTGTTTCAGTAGCTTAACAACAGAAAAAAGTTTATTTCTTGCTCCTAACAAGTCCACTGAGGATCGCATTAACTCTCTAGAGCACCTGTCCTCCCTATGCAGAAATTTTGCCACCCAAAACAGAGTGGGCCACATTGGCCTACTCTGAGCTCAGTGGCAGGAAAGGGTCTCACGTGCAAGTAAGTATTCCCACGTGAAAGTAATATGTGTCACTTCTATCCACAACTCTCCTCTTCCCAAGAGTGCATAAGTAAAATCCAATAAGCAATCTAGGATACTGTGTATAGCTCAGGGAAGACTAGTCCAAAATAGGCAAGTTACTAAGCAGGAAGTGGAAATCCCTTCTATTCCTCCAAAAAGCAAAATGCAAGTGGTAAGACATGATTGTCATAGGAGAGGGCTCAATGGCTTTATGTCCTAACAGTACCAACCACCACTGCAACCACTGCAGTAAGAGTGAAAACAACATGGCAAAACACAACCAACACAAGGGAATTTGCACTAAAAGCGTGTCTTGGTTGGTTTACCAACCTGGGCTTTCTCTACCAGAAGGTACTGGACATAGTGACTGTGTATAAACAGGAAAAGTGGTTAAACTAAGCTGGGTGTACAAGTCCCAGGAATGAAGCATGATGCAATAATGCACAATTTGGACACTTCGTACCTCCTACGTCCATTCCCTTCCTCCCTTTTGGTTCTCAAAGCTAGAAACAGTTGAAGGTCTGGGGAAGCTGCAAGTGAATATCCAATGGCCTATGCTGATTTTTAAACACTTTAAACTGATTTTCTCTGGTCCACTTTGAAAAAGAAGGAATCACTACTCAAGTTAATGGAGTCCTAACCCAGGAGGTTACTTGTAACCATGACCTTGTGACAAGCTACCTTGTGTCCTGTGCTCCAAAGCAGACTGACAAGCCCCACTGATGGAGGGCCACCCCTACAAACGCACTGCTAACAGCAGTCCTTGGAACGAAAACAGTAGAGTGGCCTACGAAGTAATCCAGCAGACAAGCAACTCCTCTTTATTGTGTTTTTGACCAAATTGGCATTGAAAACCAAAATTAAAAAGTGTAGAAGGAGGGAAGGCATTGAATCTGAGGATTCTGTTGACTTAACCAAACACATAAAAATATTTCACCTGACTTCACAGAGGATTTCATATATACTTCTTTTCTTTTCTTTCTTTCTGCATAAACAATATGCCCACATTTCTGCCTCTCAACTCCCTTTCCCTCCCAGTAGGGTTTTCCTGCTTTGATTAATCATATTTTGGTTTAGTTTCTCAGCAGGGATGACTCACATTCCCAGTGCTTGGAATAAATGCATCATACTGCTCCCTTAAGTGTTTGTTTTTCAGCAAGTTCCCAAATACGAACCTGAAGTCAGCCTCGGAAGGTGACAGAGATCTCTCTGCTGCCAGATCATTGGATGAGCAGGTCTCTGGCTTCATTTCTGTCCAGGATCCCACTGCGATTGTGAAGGTGGAGGCCGGCATTGGCATGGTTACATAGTAATGCCAGCTTGAGCACCCTATAAACAGAAGGAGAAAATCCATAATGAGGCCAATGAATGGTTCTGGACGTCACTCTGTACCTTTTCGCTTTAGGCACTTAAAGAATTTGTGTGATAAGATGACATGAGCTACTCCTGGAGATGGGTCATATCTACTGAAGGGGCATCACTGCAGTTCTCAGGCAGAGCCTAGAGGGATGACGGTTTCAGGGCAGCTAAGGAAGTTTGTATCTCCTTAAAGACCAGGGATCAGTTTGAAGCACTTCAAGTGAGGCTATAAATAAAGGGTGGCACTTGAGATGGTCACGTAAGGGCTACAAACACATAAAGGGCACAGGCTGTATGCTGCTATAGAAACAAGAACATCTTTTGTTCATACATATTGCCTAGAGCAGTGTTTGGCATAAAAAAAGATGCTTTGCTGAATACATAGATGAAGAAACTAACACATGAATGATCACTACTGTGCTGCTAAACTATTTTGTCTAAATTCAATTTAAGTCCATCTAAAATGGATATGGTAGAGAATGGAGAGACCAGGGAAGGAAGATACCTGGGTTTTAGTCCCAACTCTGAAACTAATTAGCTGTGGAAGCTTAGGTTTATCCCTTATCCTTTTTATCTGTACAGGTATTGGGCTCCTCCCCCATTCCTTAAGGAGCAGATGAAAACCAGGCCTAGAGAGTTTCAGGGGAGCCAAGGACTCCCAGCTAGTTTGTAACAGGCCTGGAATTTCAGCTGAGGCTCCCCACCCCAGCCAAGGGTGTGTGTTCCACTTAGGCCAAAACATAGTGAAGGTGTTTACAAAAAAAACAAATGACTGATAGTTTATAACACTATACTTCTTACTTCTACGATGGGAAAATGCTTTCACTGTTTCTGATATCTGAATGCACCCTACAACCTGATCTAATACAGTATTTTTTTTTTTTCCTGAGCATCTGCTATAAATTGATGATGTGCTTAAGGAGAATTCATATCACCTCTTGTTATGGAACACACTTCTCCTTTCCTCATGTTCCATGTAGGGAACTTCCATTACTCAACTAGCCCTAGCCTTTCTTTCAGCCCCATACTAATTCTTTTGCAGGAGCTATTCTTGTCATTCTTTTTTTAAAGTAAATGTATTTTTTTTAACGTTTATTTATTTTTGAGACAGAGAGAGACAGAGCATGAACAGGGAGGGGCAGAGAGAGAGGGAGACACAGAATCTGAAACGGGCTCCAGGCTCTGAGCTGTCAGCACAGAGCCCGACATGGGGCTCGAACTCACAGACTGTGAGATCATGATCTGAGCCAAAGTCGGACACTTAACCAATTGAGCCACCCAGGCGCCCCTTTGTCATTCTTGTTAAAAGTTTTAGAGGGCCATACACTCATGGAGTGGCCTGTGATTGTCCAATATGATCAGTGAGTGGATAAGATGTCAAATTCAGAGTCAAATAGTTAACATGCCCACATTGGCCAGCAGACCTAACATGACATTTTTCAAAGTGTTTTTTTTACCTGTAAAAATCAATAATAAAGGTTAGATTTCGATCTCCCTATGCTTGTCTTCTCTGTCTCTCAACTCATTTGAAACTCCAAAAGCTAGAGGGGTCATTATTTATTATCCCCTGAAACTACCAACTCAGATCCAAAGAAACAAAATTTTAGGGGCACCTGGTTGACTCAGTCAGTGGAGCACAGAACTCTTGATCTTGGGGTTGTAAGTTAAAGCCCCACGTTGGGTGTAAAGATTACTTAAAAATAAAATCTGGACCAGCTGGGTGGCTCAGTCAGTTAAATGTCCAACTCTTGATTTTGGCTTGTATCATGATCTCATGGCTTGTGGGATAAAGCCCTGCATCGGGCTCTGTGCTAACAGCAGAGCTCTCTCTCTCTCTCTCTCTCTCTCTCTGCCCCTCCTCCCACTTGCACGCGCCCGTTCTCTCTCAAAATATACTTAACATAAAATCCTGGGGCACCTGGGTGGCTCAGTCAGTTGAGCGACCGACTTCGGCTCAGGTCACGATCTCACGGTTTGTGAGTTCGAGCCACGTGTCGGGCTCTGTGCTGACAGCTCAGAGCCTGGAGCCTGCTTCTGATTCTGTGTCTCCCTCTCTCTCTGTCCCTCCCCTGCTCGTGCTCTGTCTCTGTCTCAGAAATAAATAAACATTAAAAAAATAATAATAAAATCTTTTTTTTTTATGTTTGTTTATTTTTGAGAGAGTTCAAACCATGAACCGTGAGATTCATGACCTAAGCCAAAGTCAGATGCTTAACCGACTGAGTCACCCAGGCACCCCAAAATAAAATAAAATCTTAAGAAAAAAATTTAAATAGAAAACAAAGGTTTAAACATAAAGAAGAACTATGATATCAAGTTTGAATAAGTATGATAGGACATGAAGTTTGGAAGTCACTGGAGGAGATATTTGATGAAAGAATATAGAAGGGCACACTCAGAACTACTGGAAACCCATCACAGAGGCAGCCATGCTCCCAAACCTGTTTGTAAGTTCATCCTGCTTCTGGAGTCAGAACGGCCACTCTAAGAAGCTGAAGGCACACTCCTCTTTAAAGAGACAACCAAATCCAGTGATGTTGGAGCCAATCTGGTGATATGTGTAGCTTCTACTCAGCTTGAAAGAAAGCCACAGCTTTAAAGAGAACAGCTGCTCTGATCCCCAGCCAGTAAGAAGAGGGTAGAGACAGTCACAGCAGACCTAATAAAAGCATGACATGGACTCAGCAGGACACGCTGCACCGAGCCCACCTCCCTCGTTTTTCTACCTTCCCTTAACTACCTCATTCCCTGCAACCTGATGCCGCCCCATGGTTGCTCCATGAAGACCTTCAGTTTGGACTGAACACGATGAGAGGTTGAGGGAAGGCTGGAGATGAAAGAAGAGGAAAGGAGTTGTGGGTGAGGAACTAAATCTTTGGAACAGCCTCAGTTTAAAAGAAAAATCTTGACTAACAAAATTCTCTTAATCAAAGGGCTGTGGTCTGGTCATGCTTTCTGTGATGTACACTTTGCAGTGTTTACCGTGGGCCACTGAATTTTCCTTTTAAAAACTTCAGACACTGGGCATTTGATAAATAGCAATGGTGAGGCTTTCAGGTAAAAATGGAAGACTGAACACATGAAGCTACTTTTGCTTCCTCCCAAAGCCCAATTAAAGGACAGTAAAAGGATTTTTTTTTTAAGATTTTAAAAATTTTTAAGTAATCTCTACACCCAACATGGGGCTCGAACTCACAATGTCAAGATCAATAGTTGCACACTCCAATGACTGAGCCAGACAGGCACCCCGTAAAAGGATTTAAAAAAAAAAAATCCATACACCAAGAAGAACAGGGAGAATAAAATAGGAGACAGGAGCTGCAAAATACTGGAAGCTACCATGCGGATGGAGGCAGGGCTAATGACGCAGCCGATCTGAATCCTGAGTTGGCAACGGAGAAAGACAAGAGCCACCTCATTTTATCCTCTAGAAACCCCAGAAAGCTGGGGGTGGAAGAAGCACAAAACTAAGCAGGCCTGGCTGAATGACCATCTAAGAAGGGCTTAGATCCCCAGATGGACTCCCCTACTCCACACACCTGTGCTAGTTCCCCCCCACACTGCCCCCCACAACACCCCAGCAAATAACTGGAGATTTGTTTTCTATAGAGAGTAAGAGAGAAGGCCTCTAGACTGGGGGGGGCTGTGGGTGGGGGTGGGGAAGAAGGGAGGAAACCGGCACAGTTGAAGGCAAATGAATGGGATTAGATGAACATATGCATATCAGATGCTGAGACCAGCCAGCCAGCTTCTCATTTGGTTCCCAGAGTGCAGGCAATCAGTCTTTTACCCTCCAGGCAGAGGAATGAAAAAGCTGAACAGCCCAAGAGAAGGCAACTAAGGAGACTTAAGTTGGAGGTGTCCTATGATCAGCCTATGGTGAAGCTAGCTCACAGCTGAGAAGCCCTACGTGGGCACAGAGCTTCCGGTCAGTATTTTAGTCCCTACTCCTGAATGCCTACAGACAAATCAAGCACCTCTAGGACATCTAGAAAGCCTCTGACGTGAAACAGAGATGAAAACGAGCAACTTGAAGGTCAGTGGTCTTGTGAGGAGAAGAAAACTTCAAAGAACACCAAACATACACCCACTAAGTATACACTGCTAAGTATTGCAGTGCTGAAATAAGAAGAGTATAATATAAAAAAGGAGCATTCCAAAGTAAAGAGAATTAAAACCACGATAGAAGAAAAGAAAAATTCAATAAAGGTGTGAGATGGAATGGAAAGCTGAGGAAATCTCCCAAAAAGTAGCAAAAGAAGAAAGGAAAAAAAAAAAAAAAGAGGGAAAAATAGAAACCAGTTCCGCAGGCCCAATATCCAAGTAATAGAAGCTCCAGAAAAAGACAACAGAGAAAAGAGAAAGGGAAAAAAAATCATCAGTTAAAAAATTTGAGAAGATTTCCTCAAATTTAAGGGGCCATGAGTTTCCAGATTGAAAGGGCACATAACCCAGGACACTAGATACAAATCAATCCACATCAAGATACATCATTTTGAAATTTAGAACCCTAGGGACAAAGACAAGATTCCACAAGCTTCCAAAAAGAAGGAAAAAAAATCAACATATAATAAGGACATTTTCAGACATGCAGTTTCACAAAAAATTCACCTCCCACGTATCCTATTCTCTGGAAGCTACTTAAGTATGTAAAATATGCTTCACAAAGATATAGTAAACCAAGAGGAAGGCAGACAAGCCAATACAAGAGAGAAGCACAGGGAATCTGTAGACTAATGGAGAAGGGTGATCCCAGGCGCCAACTATGCACCCAGCAGAGAGGGTAACCCAGCTCTTCAGCAGATTCCAGGACCCTGGGAAAGACTGCTTCAGGAGGAAATTGATAGGCAACTTGATGTATTCGAGCACCTTAGAAGATTGAAACAACTTTCAACACCTCTAGGGTTGGTAAATACTAAGCAAATAGGAAAAACAAACAATAAAACAATGATTAACGCCATGAAAAACTAACATGTTGTACAGAAACAATAACATAATCAAAGCTGTACAAGACTCAGCTTCTAAGAACATAGATATAATGATGTGAAGAACATTGATCTAATCAAGGTTATGAAATTTATTACATCAGGACGATGGGATTTGGGGAAGGGGGTATGTGTGTTACGAGGGCATGGAGAGAGCTAAATCCTCACCTGCCAGAGTGGGAAGATCAACCCTGAACAGTCCTGCATCTTACTGAACAACATGGACATATATATCAGATAATCAGCTAAAAGATGTGAAAGGGGTTACTTCTGAAACAGAAGAAATACAGTAGAGGTATTTTGGGGAGGAGTATAATAAACCCAATAGAACTATTTCACTCTTTGAATATGTGCCTTTTTAGTATAAAAAAATAAAAATAATCAGTCAACTAATGAAAAAAGAACAATATTTTTGGTCCTAAGGTTATACTGAAATGATAACATACAACTCAGAAGTAAGAGGCAATTTAGAGATAAGGAAGAGGTACTAACCTATTAGAAAGTCCTTCTAAGAATAAAGCACTGGCAATGACTCTTTGGATATGACATGAAAAGCATAAGCAACAAAAGCAAAACTAGACAAGCAGGACTACATCAAACTAAAAAGCTTCTGCACAGAAAAAAAAAATAAAACAACCCACAAAAATCATCAACAAAATCAAAGGGCAACCTACAGATTTGCAAACCACCTATCTGATAAGGAATTAATATCCAAAACATATAAGGAACTCCTACAAATCAACAGCAAAAAATACGATTAAAAATGAGTAAAGAACCTGGATAGACATTTTTCCAAAGATATTCAAATCACCAACAGGTACATGAAACCACGCTCAACATCACTAGTCATCAGGGAAATGCAAATCGAAACAACAGTGAGAGATCACCTCCCACCTGCCAGAATGGCTACTATCAAAAAGTCAAGAAACAACAAGTTTTGGTGAGAATGTGGAACAAGGAAAGGGGCCTGTTGTGCACTGTTACTGGGAGTGTAAATTGGTGCAGCCCTGTGGAAAAGAGTATAGAGGTTCCTCAAAAAAATTAAAAATAAAACTAACATACGATCCAGCACTTCTTCTTCTGGGTTTGTGCCTGAAGAAAATGAAATCACTATCTCAAAGAGATTTCTACACTCCTATGTTCATTGCAATGTTCTTTACAAAGGCCAAGGCATGGAAACAACCTAAGTGTCCATCGACACATGAATGGATAAAGAAAGTGAAGTATACGTGCACAACGGAATACTACTTGCCATAAAAAAAGAAGGAAATCCCGCCATTTTGACAACATGGGTGGACCTTGGAGGCATTATCCTAAGTAAAACACATCAGACAGAGAAAGACAAATACTGAATGACCTCACATATTTGTGGAATCTAAAAAAATCATCAAACTCACAGAGACAGATTATAAATTGGTGGCTGCCAGGGGTTGGGGGGCAGGGGAGGTGGCAGAGAAATGGGTGAAGGTGGTCAAAGGAAACAAACTTCCAGTTACAAGATAAATAAGTTCACAGGGTGTAATGTACAGCAAGGTGACTACAGTTAACAATCCTGTATTGTATATGTGAAAGTTGATCAGAGAGTGGATCTTAAAAGTTCTTAAAACAAAAAAAATGTAATTACATGGGGTGATGGATGTGTTAACTAACATTATTGTGGTAATCATTTTGCGGTATATACAGATATCAAATCATGACGTTGTACACCGTAAGCAATGTTATATGTCAATTATATCTCAGTAAAGCTGAGAGGGAAAAGAGAGGAAACCGTGTACACAACAGGCTTTCTCCCTACACTCTGCATTGAAGTTTTGATCTGATGTTTACTGTCTCTTTGGTTCTTGTACCATACAACTGGCACATGGGCAAGAGGAGGCTTCTGGAAACAGCAAGAACTAGAACTGCTTTCCAGAGAGAACAGTGCTAATGGAATAAGTGGTTTCTGCTAGATGCTATGCAAGGTCACAGAGAGGGCCCAATCACATCCTGTCCCAGGGCCTTTACTGGAATGTCTGTATCCTAGAGGTGATGTGGGGAGGGCACTGGAAGCGATAAAGAGATGTGGCAGGGAAGAGGGAGAGATCAATGTGTTTGTTTTATTTTATTTTATTTTTTTCGGGCAGAAACCTTAACCGACCTGAAGTTTGGGAGTGAGATAGCAAAAGTGATAGCAGAACCTCAGTCAAGCCCAGCAAAAATATATCCAAACTGCCACTGCTCCCTTGTAGTCTTCTCTGAAGTTAAACAATGGAAAGAAAGGATTTGGGGGGCAGGGGCGGGATGTATTGAAAATATCACTCAAAAAAAAAAAAAATATCACTCAAACCCATATCTTAAATGTTCAAGATGATTTTCTTCTATATGATCCTCAGGATTTTTCATTTTTTAAGATTCTTAAAGTTCCTTTACTTAGTGGATGTCATTTAGAATAAACTGTTTCATATTTCGAGCCTTAACAGCAAAAAAGTTTCTCTAGGCTACCAAGTGATGGTTAAACAGGGGCGGATCAATGCGCTGGGCCAAATAAAAACTGGCTAGAAATGCGTTTCCCAAAGACCCTTGTTGGACCCTTCACAGAGGCTCCCCAAAGCTGTCCAGCCCTGGGCTTCTTGCCCAACCCTGGGTGAATGTTGGAGCAACTGCTGTGACAACTGAACGCTTTCAGTTCTCTGGGGGAGGTTTTTACTAGTTTCTTACTATGAGGGCATGTCTGGTAGAAAAGTCTCATTGGGGTTGTCTGTTAATGGATTATTCCACTGAGCCCAATCTTGTATGAAGACTGCCCACTGCCACAGGGAGCTAGCTGCTCAAGGAATACCTGATCTCATCTTCGAACCCAACGGCAAAAAATGCAAGTAACTAGGTGGAAATACTGCCCCAGAAAGCAGAGCATGCATTCCAAAGACAAAGAGAAATAATTTCTGGATTATCTATTGTTTGGGATAAGCCTACCTTGCAAAGGGAATTGATGAGAGCTTATTTCTTCTGAATATGTCCATTGATTGAGTTCCAGCTCTGGAATCTGACTGCTGGGGTCCAACTCCCTGAGCCACACTTACCAGTTTGGGCACATTGCTTAATCTCTCTATGCATCAGTTTCCTCATCTATAACAAGGGAATAATCATAGTATCTGCCTCATAGCATTATGTGAGGATTAAATTAGATAATATATATAGAAATCACTCGACATAGTAATTGGCACATAATAAGTGTTGAAGAAATGTTAACTGCTGTTGTCTTTACAACTACCTCCCCCTGTTGCTTGGGCTGACTGTCTGGAGACAGAGACAAAGAATGTTGAAGGTATGGCTGCCACATGTGCACCAAAGCCTGTGGCCTGATGAGGCCCACATATGGGGGTTTAAGGTTGAATGGCATTAAAACGCAGTGCACACAAAGCGATCCATTTAAAGGAGAATGACAGCCCAAAGGGGGCATCCTGTATGACTTCATATAGAATGGGCCATTTGGAGACTATTTAAATGGTGTTTACTTTAAATGAGCCATCCTCGATGAAACAGACAGTGAATGCCTTCATTTTCCTTTTTGATTCAATCCACTTGCCCTAGACTCCCTTGCTACACCAGCTGCAAAACAAAGAGAACACGCTGTACTTGAATTAACCCAGAGTTTTTCCTCTGCAAAGGCCAGAAGCCCATCACACCACTGGATGATTTCACGGCCAGGCCGGATTCATTAGCAAGACTAACAGGGAGGGGGGAGGTAGGAAGGGGCCCAGAGGAAGTGGCACTCCCTAACCAAGCAGGCTTGAGCAGCCACCCATCTTGCCTCCCTTCTGGGCCTCCTCAGAAAGCTCCTGAATACCCCTTCACCACCTCCTCAAACTGGAACTTACTAAGGGTGGAAAATTCTTATACTCCGATGGTCTCACGAGTAAGACAGATACATCATATCAAGTATTGTTCTTATGATCACAATAGCAGCTGCTATAAGATCCAAATAGACCTGTTCGTGTCCAGAACGGAATTGAAATTTTCTTTGAAGATGATTGTATTTTTTGTAGGTATGATAAGGATTTGAAATAGGTCACTTTTTAAATCATAAGAGGCAGTTCAAAATTTAGTTTTAAAAATTCTTATAACTGGAGTGTTAAAACAATTCCCTTAATTATTTTCTTATTTATCACATTTTAAAACACCGTCCTATGAATAGTTTTAAAGGTTCAGTCTTCCTCCATAAGAAGAGGAAAGAGGAAAAAGGAAGAATTTGATGGAATCAGCCCATGGAGGCAGAAAGAACTTTTTTACACTAAGCCTGTAAAAAACCTTGCTCATTATTTGGAAAGATCACTTTTATAAAAAGAAAACCAGAAGAAAATTAAGATACTGTAGTCATTTTGACACATCAATTATGCCCACGAATAGTAAATTAAATACAAAATATATGGAAAGTCATTATCCTATTCTTAGGGGAGTCTTGGAAATACAAAACACACTGTAAAAATACAGCCACCCCATCCACAACCACCCTGCTTCTAGAGGCAAAGGCAGATAATTTATCTTTGCAAAGTTAAACATCTCACAGAATTTTTTTGTTATTTAAGGAGTTCTTGTTTTCCCTGAAAATTAAAACAGGCACTTAAATTCTTCCTATTAAAAGCTCTCACTTTATCTTTTAAACCCTTCCACTGTAGGTTAGACAAATAACATGAAGCATTAGGAAACATCAGATTGATACATGCTTTTACTTAACATATCGGGTTTCTTTCCTCAATTCTTCTGTAGCCCCTGCTTGTTTCCTACCTCACGACTGATTTTTTTTTCTCCAGCCCCTCTTCTTAATTTCAGAATTTCCTGCCCAAATTATTCCATGTATCAAGCTATTTTATGATTTTGCAGTATCTTTGTATTACAAATTAAAGGTGTATAGGAACACGTGTATAAAGGAAAATGTGTATTTTTAAGTGTAAGAGATAGTCACACCATACACAATGCGCAGGTTATATACGTGTTGTGTTTGTTTTTTTTTAATAATCACAGATACATGAAAAGGAGGGAAAGGTCCCGGTTTGGGTTGCTCTTCCTCTCTTGGCTTGCCGGTCCAGTGCTTGGGTCTTTCAGCAAACCCCAGCCCTTTCTCTTTCAGTACTTTTGAGCTGCTGAGTCTACACGTTCTGGTTTTATGAGCTAGTGCCACCCTCTTGAATACCCATGGCGTGACTGTCTTTCGTTAGTTCTTCTCTGCTGTTGCTCAAGGGCGGGAACTGGCACCAGAACAAAGGAGACAGTAAGAATGCCCTGGGCTGGTATGCACCGGCACTGCCTAACCAGGGCCAAGTGCCAGGTCATGCCACCACTTCTCAGGCACTGATGCCACCCAGCAGGGCTTCGGGTTTCCTTCCCCGCAACATGGTACTGCCTGCGGCACAGGACTCCCCGAAGAGAATGACCTTCAAGATCATTCTTGTGAACCAGGTAAAAGAGCGCCACCTACTGAACTGAGAACACAAGTACCTCCATTGGTTTTGAGGTTTCCCCTCGTGGTTAACGAATACCTAAAGGAATACATCGCATTTCACCAGGCTTGTTATTCCACATCTCACCCACCATTCTGACCTGTGACACAGATTACCCAGTTCCCCTTAAACTTAAGTACAAAATGGGTCAGCAAACCAGGCACCAAATCATACTGCTGCAGATGGTCACAGGTACACTTGAGAACTTTATTCACATGAGAAAATTCATGAATGTCAAGCCTAAGACAAAAATCCATAGCAAAAAGAATTGGTCCATGCCTATTGTAATCATCATTACCCAAAAGACATCATGATGACTTCCCATATGCCAAATATGGTAAGTACAGCACTAGGAGGGCAAGCAAGAGCCAGTCAGAAGCAAGTCACAATGAAAAGAATGAATGGACAAAGATTTAGAAAGTGCTGAGACATGATGTGAGGCCTTAAAGTGAGGGATGTAACAGAGCACAACACTGTCTCGATCACCAGGAGCTTTCTAAAGAGAAAAAGGTGAATGCATTCACTCTGTACTCCTATCCCTTGAAACATATGTATGTGTGCTAGCTCAGAATACAGTTTCCTCAGTTCTAGAAACAATGAGCTTTCTCTACGTTGCATTCTCTCTTTGTGGTGAAAACTCTTAATCATAACCATTCCTAAACGTCTTTTACTTTATCATTTCCTTATACGTAATTCCTGGTTGCATACTGTGGGAGCAGTCTAAGTAGTATTGCTCATTTTGAGCCATCAAGAGGAAAGAAAGTTGGCTTTCAATTGCACACAGGAGGGTCTGGACCCTGAAATCCTGGCTTTTTCCTGGAATTTCCCCACACAAAGTCAAGAGAGAGAATGTCAGAGACTTAGTCTATTGGGCAGGCCAGAGTAGCATTTTGCCCAGGATGAAGTAATGTCTACAGTTTCTTACTTTTGCACAGAAAAATGAAATCAGATACTATGCGAGGGCACATAGAGTTTTTAACACCTTTCTCTTGTTCATATGCTTCTTCTCCTACTTTTGTAAGCAGCTTAGGTTAGTTTTATTCATTTACATCAGGCTTTCCATGAAAAATAAGTGCAATGTTTTATTTATCTAGGAAGTAGGAATACACTAAATTAGACTCTACAAAAATAAAACTAAATTAGACTCTACAAAAATAAAATAAAACTAAACTAAACAAAAGAATTGCAGAACAGGGAAAAATAAGAATGTTGTGCCGTTCTTTTTTCTTTTATTATCTATTGAGCCTAGGAAAAAAGGCATAAACTCTAAACAGAAGCATAAGTACAGAAATGACCCCGAAATCTTTTTTGTTACTATTCAGTAGTGCTTTTAAATGCTCCTTCCATGAACTTCTATCTGATTATACAGAACACATTTTTTAAAGCAAGTATTGAGGACCTATTACATACAAAGCACTTTTGGGGGGCAATGGGTCTCTGTGCATAATAGTTGAGCTACATTTTGGCAGGCAACAGAGGCCAACCGTAACATACAAGCTAACATTTCTATCTGCCCAAATGAAATTATGCTGGGGAAGTTAAATAATAAAGGGGCCAAACTAGCCAATCTAAATCGATAGCTTTGATGTAGCCTTCTTGAAAAAAGGCTAGTGAGGGGCGCATGGGTGGCTCAGTGGGTTGGGTGTCCGACTTCGGCTCAGGTCATGATCTCGCGATCCGTGAGTTCGAGCCCCGCGTCGGGCTCTGTGCTGACAGCTCAGAGCCTGGAGCCTGTTTCGGATTCTGTGTCTCCCCCTCTCTCTCTGGCCCTCCCCTGTTCATGCTCTGTCTCTCTCTGTCTCAAAAATAAATAAACGTTAAAAAAAAAAAAAAAAGGCTAGTGACTTCTGAGCTAATAAAATTCTTATGATGGTCATCATGCTGCAATCTAAACCATTAGCCTTCTTTTTGTAAAGAGCGAAGAGGAATGATTTCCCTCCTGTAGCAAGGGCTCAGAGGTCCATCTTCTGATGTCTGTCCCCTGCCCAAAGGCTGCTGTCATTTCTGTTGCTGTTATCTGCCTCATTACATTATGCTGCTCCCAGGTGCTTTGCTTCTTTCAAGAAATCAGCTGGTGCCTGCCAAATGTGCTAATCACGCTGATGTGTCACTGTGATGGCAACTGTGACTTGGGGGCCCAGTTTTCCGCTCATGTTTTTGAGGGGAGCTCATCGTTTTAAAGGGCATTGTGCACAACAGAGTGGAGGACCTAGGAGACCACTCTACAATCTAGAAAACATAACTTAGAAAGGAAGTAGTATCATCTTGTAGCCACATACCCTTTTTCTCTAGGGAGCGCACAGAAATTTGGAGGCATTATTCCATCCTCAAGATAGCCATTTTGGAACTAGCAAAGAGCTTTGCTAGTACTCTTTTCCGGTTGTCCTTTGGAAAACCTCAGCTGTGGTCTGTAGGGGAACTGCAGTATTAGGTATTAGTATGAGTATTTTTCCTTGTCTCACTCAATCCTTTCTCAGTTTGAATTGGTAAAGTCTACTCCATGATATCACGTAAGTGTAAGTGGTATGAACATAAGCAAATCCCAGTAGGCATCTCCTTTATTACAACTCTGCCCTGAACTGGTTAATTCTGAAAAAAACATTCTCAGATATATTCCTGGAGGCATGAAAAATTTCCATGAAAATTTTAAAATCAATTCTTGTTCTAATTTTGATAATCTTTAAATAGACAATTATAGACAGATACGAAAGGGGTCAGAAGGCTTTTTTTCTGTAATAAGCTAGTTAATAAACATTTTAGGCTTTGCAGGCCATACAATCTTTATCACAATAGTTCACCTCTGCCACTGTAGCACGAAAGCAGCCATAGGCGATGGCCATGTTTCAGTAAAACTTTATTTACAAAAACAGATAGCAGGCCAGATTTGGCAAGCAGGCTGGATCATCCAGATATAACTGAGTACTGGTAAACAATTTCACAGTTTACATCTGCATTAGTGTATATGATTGCACAGGGACATGCAAAACTGCTTTAATTATTGAAAGATAACGAGAAAAGAACATAAGGATGTTTTTGGTGAATAAGGACTAGATGACATAATAGTATGCTGTGTAAACAAAAGCTTTACAACACGTGGAAGAAAAGCAGTGGAGGACAAGATCCTTGTGTGGCTCAGGGTAGAAGACGCACAATAATCTCAACAGAACCTTCATGGAGCTGTCCACACTACAGTTATAGTGAGGGGCAATTTCATTTCAGTGAAATAATAATCTTTTCATTAAATTAAGTTGCTAATTTGAATTTTATTGATTTAATAGTTTGGTCTATGTTTAGTTTATATTTGATTTTGGCTTTATAGATGTGTAAGAGTTACTACATAATAATAACATATATAACAAATATTATCGAAATATATAATAATAAATATACTGACCATATCACATATATCATAATAATATATATCAATAATATATCCATAATGTAATATAACATATATTATGTAAAAGTTTATACCCAGTCTTCCATTTATACTTTCTAAAATATCATTCTAAAACAAGTAATTTAAGTCAACTCCAGTGAATCAGGGGATTTTTTTTTCCCCTCTAAAAAGACAAATAATACTCAAGTTTGAGAAACACTGCCAAACACAGCCTTTATATCTGAACTGCAGAGCCAAATTATGAATGAGGAAGTATGTAGCCGTGGTGAAGTGGGAGGAGGGAGAGCCACACAGCATCTGAGGAAGTGTAGTTATCACAAGTAAACCACAATAGGCAGCCACAGAGGCTGGAGGAGTTCAGGTATCAGTGCCTGCTTGAGGCTGTGGCATTTCATATACTCAATCAATTCAGCATGTCACGGAACCACATAGGGAGGGTAGAAAAAGACCCTGTGTGAGCCCAGCAGAAGTTCATTAGACAACTTGCAAGAAGGCACCAGAGCCTGGATAAAGGAGCGGTGTGCTTTGTAACCTCTCCTGTGATTAACAGAGAGAGGGTTTTAGGCAGCATATAAGTAGACAGTGAATGGAATGCAGGGAAATCCATAGACTTTATCCTGTCGGTACATAGCAGAGAGGAAAGCCATGAACACTATTAAAAAACAAAAAACAAAAAACCTCAAAATAAAGGTCAAAGAAAACATTGTTCTAAGGACTCAGAGGAAGAACAAGACTTGGAAGTCAATTTACTAGACCCCAAACAAGTTCAGCAAACTGGCATTCCAATTATGATACGAGATATAACTTCTATTAAAAAAACAGTAAAAAACCACGCGAAGGCAACAGGCTGAGACAGTGTAACATAGTGAGATCAAAAGACAACAAAGTAATGAGATAAAAAAGATGAGGAAGGATTGCAAGAAACTGTTACAGAAACAACTTAATCTGTAATGGAATTACTACAGAACAAAACGTCTCTAAGGAAAATCAGTGTTATATTATAGACTACTAGTAAAAAATGAAAAGGCAAGCCATACAGACTGGAAGGGTGTATTTGCAATACATACATCGGACAGAAGGTTTGTATCTAGAGTATATAAAGTATTGTTACAATCTAATAATAAAAACAACCAAAAACCCACATTTAATAAATGAGTGAGTTGAAGAGATGTTTTTTTAAAGGAAGATATAGGAATGTACAATAAGCACATGAAAAGTTGCTCACCATCATTAGCCGTCAGAGAAATGTGAATTAAAGCCACAAGGAGAAGTTTTTTACCACCAGCTGGAGGGCTAAAATTAAAAGGACTGACAACACCACGTGTTCTGCTGGTGAAACAGAAAATGACTCCATCACTTTATAACTAGTCTGGCAGATACTTACAGAGTTAAAATATACATATATGATCCCACAATTCCACTCCACGATTACTCAGAAATAAAAACCTGTATCTGCAAAAAGACTTATAATTGAATGTCCACAGCATATGCTCTGTGATGGTCAAAAACAATTCAAATGTCTCTCACCAGGTGGGCAGATAAAACAAAAAACAAACAAACAAAAACCCGTGCAGTTCATTCATATAATGGGTGACTACTCATCAATTATCTTATTTAAAAAAACAAAAATGTTCTAAGCAAAGTCTACTCCCGACATGGGGCTCAAACTCACAACCTTGAGATTAGAGATATGCTCCACCGACTGAGCCAGTCAAGCCCCGCCCCCCCCCGCCACCAATTTCCTTAAAAGAGTAAAATATTGGGGCGCCTGGGTGGCTCAGTCAGTTGAGCGTCAGACTTCAGCTCAGGTCATGATCTCACGGTACGTGAGTTCAAGCCCCGTGTCAGGCTCTGTGCTGACAGCTCAGGGCCTGGAGCCTGCTTCGGATTCTTTGTCTCCCTCTCTCTCTGCTCTTCCCCTGCTCACACTCTGTCTCTCTCTCAAAAATAAAGATTAAAAAAAAATTTAATAAAAAAAATAATAAAAAAGTAAACTATTGACACCAACAACAATAAACTCACAAACATGCAGAGCAAAAGCAGCCCAACATGAAAGAATAAGTCCATTTATGTGAATCCACAGGAGAGGCAGAGATATGGAAATCAGAGCAGTGGGAGACTGGTGTGCGGCTGGGGAGAAATGACTTAAGGAGAGATGGCAAAGGCACGGGGAATTACCAGGGGAACAGAAAGAGTCTATGTCTTCATAGGGGGGCTGATTAATTACACAGAGATATATATTTGTCACACCTCATGAACAAGGCTTAAATGAACAAGGTATAATACAAAAACAAAATATAAAGATAATTATCAGTCCCAAACCACAAACTGTATTAATTAAAACTGGGGAATGTGGATGAGGGAAGAGGAGAGAAGTAAATGCTCATTAAATTTATTATTTGATAAAGAGTGAAGTCAAGAGCTATCAGTTGACTAAATTGTGAAACATCCATTTACAGAATACTCTGTAGTCATAAAAATAATGAGGAAGTTCTTTATTATGTTCAGATATAAGATTAGCTATAAGACACATTTATTCTAGAGGAGGAAGCATAATACAAAAAGGTGTATAGCATGTTATGATTTGTGCAACAAAAAAGGAGAAACTATACCATCCACAAAGAAAATTGGTCACCTTGATTGCCTTGGGGGACAATTACTGGGTAGGTGAAAATTAGGAGCAAAAAAGGTAACTTTATTGCAATTTTCTTGTCCTTTGTTCATTTGTTTAAAAAGTTTTCTAATTTTTTTAACATTTATTTTTGAGAGAGAGAGAGAGAGTAACAGAGTGTGAGTGGGGGAGGGGCAGAGAGAGGAGGAGACATGGAATCTGAAGCAGGCTCCAGGCTCTGAACTGTCAGCACAGAGCCTGACGTGGGGCTCAAACTCACAAACTGTGAGGTCCTAACCTGAGCCAAAGTAGGACACTTAACCAAAGGAGCCACCCAGGCACCCCGGTCCTTTGTTCATTTCCAAATGAGCCACGTAAATGTGACCAATTTTTAAAAGTAAAAATTTACTTACTATTTTTTAAATTAAAATTATAATTATTTTTATTATTATTTTTGAGAGAGAGAGAACGTGAGCTGGGAGGGGGCAGAGAAAGAGGGGGACAGAGGATCAGAAGCGGGCTCTGTGCTCTCTGCACAGAGCCCAACGTGGGGCTCGAACTCACAAACCGTGAGATTGTGACCTGAGTCAAAGTCAGATGCTCAACCGACTGAACCCCCCAGTTGCCTCAAAAATAAAATTTTTAAATATATTGCTTGTTTTGTTTGGCTTTGACCTTGGGAATCAAGTAAACAGTCACTGAACCCTCCAGTACATGCATAAAACTAGTTTCTGACACAGGAGATCTCACAAATCAAAAGATAACACTTGTCATGCTGAGCACTGAGTACTGCACAGAATTGTTGAATCGCTAGATTTTACACCTGAAACCAATATAACACTGTATGTTAACTATACTGGAGTTAAAATAAAAAACTGAAAAAAAGGAGAGGGGTGAGCCTGAGTGGCTCAGTCCGTTGAGCGTCCAACTTTGGCTCAGGTCATGATCTCATGGTTCCTGAGTTTGAGCCCCACGTGGGGCTCTGTGCTGACAGCTCAGAGCTTGGAGCCTGCCTCAGATTCTATGTCTGTCTGTCTGTCTGTCTGTCTGTTTCTCTGCTCCTCCCCCACTCTCCCTCTCAGTTTCTCTCTCTCTCTCTCACTCCCTCTCAAAAATAAAGATAATTTTTTTGTTTTAAAAAAGGAGATACTACAAGTCAGCAAAATCTAATAAATGATCTTGGAGCAACTGGTTTCCTATTTGGAGAAAAAAAAAAAGTTTAGTTCTCATTTCATACAGCTGACCAGAATAAACTGCCAACAGATTAAATTACAAAAATTAAACTAAAATTTAAGTAAAAATATTAGAACAAAGCAGATGACTCTCAGAGCAACAAAAGACTTTCTAAGAGAAAGTTGACAGATTTGACTACATAAAAATTAAAATCTCCTCTAGGTCAAAAACATTATATGAAATTAAAAGGCATATTATAAACTGGGAAAAATACTTCCACAAATATCATACGAGATTAATAATTTTATTTTATTTTATTCTTTTATATAGGAGATGAGCTTACAGATTTGTTTAATATAAGTTTTATGTGATGAGGGGGCCCCATAAGGAAACAAAGAGCCAAAGAAACCCTCAGCCAGTGTACTTCTCTGCTACGTTTGATGAAGAGTAGACAAGTCAGGAACAGCTAGATGGAAGAGACACATATGAGAAGGGACGTGGGAAGAGGCATGAAACATCCATGCCTTCTCTCTGCATCTTCACGTTTACCAACTTGGAGGCTCCAGTATCTTTATTTATTTTTTTTATTTTTTTTTATAATTTTTTTTTTTTTTTAACGTTTATTTATTTTTGAGACAGAGAGAGACAGAGCATGAACGGGGGAGGGTCAGAGAGAGGGAGACACAGAATCTGAAATGGGCTCCAGGCTCTGAGCTGTTAGCACAGAGCCCGACGCCGGGCTCGAACTCACGGACCGCAAGATCGTGACCTGAGCCGAAGTCGGCCGCTCAACCGACTGAGCCACCCAGGCGCCCCGAGTATCTTTATTTTTTAAAGACCCAATCAAATTAAAAGGTGAAACAAACTTTCGAAAAGCTTCACTAAGGCTTATTTATTAGAATAAAAATGGGCAAAGGAAGTGAATAGTTAATGAAAATGGTTAAGAAACCCACAAGGACAGGTGCAACCTCACTGATAATCGAAGCGGTCCAATTAAAGAGAGACTTTCTCTTGCCTGTCAGACAGGTGAAGCTCCAGGTTAACCTCAGAGCTAGATAGGTATGGAAATTGGTGCAACCTTTCTGGAAAATAACTTGAGATATGTACCAACAACCTTAAACACGTTCAAAACTTTTGACTCAATACACACTATCTCATTTTATACACACTATCTCCTCAGGAATTTAATGCAACTTTATTCGTAATAGGAAAAACACCCTGTAAATAATAAAAATGCCTGATACTGTGGAAACGTTAAATAAAATCTGATATATATACAACAAAATTATTATGCAGACATTAAAATCATATTTTTGAAAAAATACTTAGTGGCCTGAAAAAATTCAAGATACAGTACAAGTGAAAAGAGTGGAATATAAAACTCTTACATGCTGCGACGACAATTTTGAAATGATAACACGTATTATACATACTGATTTCAAACACTGGGGGGAAATGCAGCAAAATGTTAGCAACCATTTTCTCCAAAGTTATTTTGTGTAACTTCTGCTTTTCTATAAGTGTTAAAGTTTCTATAATAAGTACATAGGAGGAGACACCATATTTTAAATGAAGAAATAATATATAATATAATTACAAAAGTTTTACCTGGCGTCAACACACTCTGGATCTTAACTGAAAATGTTAGCTAGTGCAATAGGCACGTGACTCACAGACAAAACGTTGATGCGTTAGCACTTGCCTTCCATCTTTCTTACACACCTTTGGTTCAGAACCGAATCGGCAAACAGTGTGTAGAACAGATGCCTTCGCAGGGCATCTCCAGTGGGTCAGCCAACAGGAGTTCGATTGCTCAGTGCAACAAATAACCTGGTACAGGCTCCATGACTGAACTCCAGACAACCCAACTGTAACAGTGTTTCTGTGACACATTTGCCTGCCCAAAAGTCTTCAGCTGAGACCACCCGCTTATGGCCCACAAACCACCAGGTGAAAGCAACTGCTAAAATAATCTAGGAATTGATAACTCTGGCATGAAGAGCCCCGCATGCTTTGTCCAGACTCTCAAGTGCCCCTCCCCATCCCCTGCTGTTTTCTCTGGCAAAATGTTTTTAGTAGGTTCATTCCAACCCAACTAATCAAGGAGCTCTTTAAAGTCGAGAAAAACATTGCGTACTGGATCCCTGGGTCCAGCATGTGTGCAATACAGAAAGAAGCACAGAACACATGTACGGTACCTTCCCGAAGCTGTGTTGGCTTGGCAGAATTTTCCCCACTCATTAAAACAACAAAAGATGCAGCTGCTCGAACTGTAGCTTGCCATGTTGACATGGCAACGGGTGGCTCCTGGCAGGGAAAAAGGGCCCTGTTGTTTATGGGAGATCCCATAGTATAAACACATGGCCTGCAGAAGAAAGACAAAGAAACAAAAGGGGAGAATCTTTAAATGAGTTGTCACTTTTCTCACCACCGCCATAGTGAAGGTTAAGTTGAGCTTTTAAAGAGAAAACATTTGAGGCTTTGTAGTTGACTGGTTTCAAAGCATTTTGAACTAAAACTGCCAAGGGCTGGCTATGTGAATAGCTGGGTAGTAACTTCTCCCAAATGAATTACTTAAATATGTAAAGAGAATTGTTGTGTTTTTTTTTTTTTTAAGGGAAGAATATATTTTTGGATATAGCTTTAAATACCATTCTGTCAATTTATTTTTTTTAAGTTTATCTATATATCTATTTTTGAGAGAGAGTACAAACAGAGAAGGGCCAGAGAGAGAGAGAGAGAGAGAGACCCAAGCAGGGAGCCCTACGTGGGGCTCGAACTCACAAACTGTGAGATCATGACCTGAGCTGAAACCAAGTGGGACGCTTAACCGAATGGGCCACCCAGGTGCCCCACTATTCTGCCAATTTAAAATTTATATTACCCATGCCCCTCCCCTTAGGCCCTTAATACCTTCAGAAGAAAACAAAAAGGTTTAGAGACATTCTTACAAACCTTTTGGAAAACATTCTGGAAAATAAAATATGTTTAGAGATCACTGAGATATTAATGTTTGGAAAAACAAGCTGGTGGTCTCAAATCCAGTTGCTGGCGGGCAGATATCCCCAATGTTGGAAACCACCATCTCAAATGGAACCCTTGTGGGAATCCTTGTGTGGAGGCCAAGAACAGGGGTTGGCATATAAACAGGACCGTAGGTCACAACAACCAAGCTTGTGATGGGAAGGCCAAGTGTAGAGTCATTACCAAAGTGAGTGGAGGAAACCAAATAGTATGACGTCAGGGCTCGTTCTGCAACAATTAAAAATTACAGACCCACCCATACCAAGAACGATCCTTTCCATGATTAAATCAGAGGACAGAGATGGAAAAGATCTAGGAGATCAAAGAAATCCATTCTTTTGACACCAGAGTTGAAGGCACACGACTGACCCTCAGGAAAATGTCTTAAGAAAATGTCTCCACTTTTTTGCTTTTCAGGAATTATGACAAACATGATGTAGGGTTTTTTTTTTAATTTTATTTTTTACTTTTTAAAATTTGCATCCAAATTAGTTAGCATATAGTGAAACAATGATTTCAGGGGTAGATTCCTTGATGCCCCTTACCCAAAAATATGGAATGCTTCACGAATTTGCGTGTCATCCTTGCGCAGGGGCCATGCTAATCTTCTCTGTATCGTTCCAATTTTAGTATATGTGCTGCCGAAGCGAGTACAACATGATGTAGTTTTAATCAGCTTGATTTATAGAGTAAAGGAATAGAGCAGAGCACTAACTCTCTTGGGTAAACTGGTTTTCCTTTTTCATTAACATGATTATGACTCAACATTTATTGTGTTCCTATAATGTGAGGGAACACACAGAATGATGGTCCTACTCCATCATTCAGGGCCCAGTAAGGAAAGGACACACCAGTCTAGATCTTACCAAACATAAGTAATTTAACATAGGCAACTGGCTATACAAATAAAAGAAGAGCTGAGAAGCCAGAGGAAAATTAGCTGATTTTCTGAAAATTAGCTGAAAATTAGGGGATTAGCTGAAGGGGTAAACAGCAGTGAGTCCTCAGGCTGAGGGAGCTGGTGTTACTGGGAATTACTGGGTTGCAGCTCAAGGGGTCATGTGGCAGAAGCCAGAGGCACAGTGGGGACTGTCCAACGGGTGCTGGGACCAGGGGAGACTCAGTCACTGCTGGAGATGCCAAAGAAAGCAGGGAGGGAGGAAGAAATACCTTGTTTCTCACCAACTCCTGCTCTCAAATTTTCCACCAGTGCCCCAAACCGTGGGCCAAACCTAGTAGGAGGCAGAAGACAAGGCAGCCTGGGAAATGAGGTTCCTTGTCATTCAGAGGTCACAAGGAGGGCAGAAACTGGATGTCAGAGCAAACAGGCAGCTGCAGCCTCTCTGTCCAGGCAGTGTGCATGCCAGTGTGCTCGCAAGTCCAACACAGGGCAGGGAAAGATTAGAAATGGAGGAGCCCGTGGTCCTGGCCAACTTATCAAATGACTGTGAGAAAGTCCCTTGACCTCTCCGAGTCCCAAGTCAAACGGCGATGGAGGGGAGAGCTGACCTCTATTCTGGGCCATAAACTTATGATTCTGGTCCCAAGTTTATAAATCTAAGAACAGAGGTAAATTTTCATAGAAGGCCCAGAATCTCCCACCAACGAGTTCTGAACTCCCACCTTGGCCTCCTTGGACCCTTAGTCAGTTGACTTAATCTTGGTTAACCATCCAGCTTTAGACTGTTGAAGAACCTAATGAGGTTCTCCCAGCTTCCTCCCAGGTGGGGCTGGTAGTGGTGGGTGCATGGTGGGACAGTGCTGTAGCAGCTCAAGTAGCTCACGGGAGCTGGGGTTCAAGGTATGCCTACTTCTGAAAACTCTACTGTTTTGCTTTTTCCCCCAAAGCCCACCTTATAGGAGGGTCTCAAGGAAGAAAGGTATCATCAGTGGAAATGGGGTGTATTCCCACCAGCCAAATGGCAGGTATAAACTCGTTTCCTCTGACAATGGTAGACATTGAGAATCAAGGCTTTCTTCCTCACTGAAGCAGAATGGATCCCACAACTTTTCTCAGTTCAAGAGCTCTAGGAAGCCACTTCCAATCTAAGTAGACATGTGGAGTTAAACCTATTTGTGATATTTACAAGGAAGTGACAGACCTTTGACTGGAGATCTCCTAAGACTTTCTCTGCCCAAGGGGCGCCTGGGTGGCTCAGTCGACTGAGTGTCTGACTTCGGCTCAGGTCATGATCTCGTGGTCTGTGAGTTCCTGCCCCGCATCGGGCTCTGTGCTGACAGCTCAGAGCCTAGAGCCTGTTTCAGATTCTGTGTCTCCCTCTCTCTCTGCCCCTCCCCTGCTCATGCTCTCTCTCTCTCTCTCTCTCTCTCTCTCTCTCTCCCCCTCTCTCTCAATCTGTCAAAAATAAACATTAAAAAAAATTAAAAAAAAAAAAGACTTTCTCTGCCTCATGCAAAGGGGGAGCTGACATCATATTATGGTCTTAAATCCTAGGTGCTTAGGTCAAGTCTGAAAGCACCCATGCTCACTTGCTATTGTGCTCAGCACCTGGTTTCTGTAGGGTGACTCTAGTGTTACATGTCTCCCCTTCCCTGCACAGGGAATGAATCCTCCCCAAAAGACTGGCTTGCCAAGAGGTATGCTCTCCTTCTCCCTATAAGTTTGGGCTGGAGCATAGTATTATATATTCCCCCTGTGCCCTTAGGTGTGTGGTCCCCAAGGCTTCCTCCATCAGCCTCCATGCCTCTTCCCTGAAGAAACAGATTTCAGATGCTGTCATGTCTGGAAAACACTGTAGAAGAAGAATCAGAAGGACTTAATGATCTGCTGAAGGAGAAGAAGGAAAGGAGCCGCTCAGAGATAGCTGCTTCCAAGGTGGCCCCCAATAACCCTTGCCTCCTGGTATTCATACCCTTATGGAGTCCCCAACCACACTGTAGCAGGGTTGGTCTGTGTGACCAATAGGATATGGCAGAAGAGATGTCATTTCTGAGATTAGAGAATTTAAAAATCTGTGACTTTCATTTTAGGGTCTCTCAGTGTCTCTCTCTCCCTCCCTTCCTCCCACCCCCCCGCCTGCCTCCCTCCCTATCACTTGCTCTGGAGGGCACCCAGCTGCCATGTCAAGACAGTACTCACACAGTCTCTGGAGGGGCCCATGTGCTAGAATATAGAGACCTCTGGTGTACAGTCAGGGAGGACCTGAGGTCTGTCAATAACCATGCAAATGAATTTGGAAGAGAATTGTCCAGCTGAGATGCCTGTGGCCCTGACAGATAGCTGACTGCAACCTTGTAAGAGATCCTGAGCCAGAACCACCCGATTAAGCTGCTCCTGGAATCTTAACCCTGAGAAACCCTGTGAGATAATAAATGTTTGTTCTTTTAAGCAGTTAAGTTTGGGGTAATTTGTTATGCAGCAATAGATAAGAGAATTTTCTCAGGTTTCTGGCTCAGGTGATAAGATGGATTGCAAAGCTATTAAGCAAGAAAGGAAACTCAAGATGACAAGCAAGGTCACAGGAAGGGACAAGGAAGAAGAATTCCTAATTAATTTGCCCATACAGGGCTTTACACACTCTATGGCAGAGGACACTTGTATGGGCACAGAGATCATGATTTTCTAACCACAAACAGTACAGTGTTCAGCAATGGGACTGAGTGTTAGAAATCAGACCGATCTTAGAAAACTGAGGAATGATGGGTTTATGAACTAACTACTGATGCTGCTGGCAGATTTGAGTCTGGGTACCACCCACAAATCAGGGAGTGTGTGGGGAAGGAAATCCTTCCATTGGCTGGATTTTTAAAAAGCACTGTTATCACCATTCTTTCTTCTCCCATTCTCCATTATTTATCCTCTAAATGGTCTAGTTCTAGGTACTTTATTCTAGAATTCTGTCTTGATCTCCCTGGCATCCTCTTGAAGGCTCTTTCTGTCCTATTGTCACTGGGTTCCAGGACTCTCCCATCAAGGAGATTAGTTACGCAGCCAGGTCCCCAGAAAGCTCTTGCCTCCCGCACCACCACCCCCCCCCCCCCACTGTCCTCACAATCCTCTTCTGCAACCTTCTCTTTACATGGGGGCGGGGGCATCCTTGCTGCTAGAATCGATGTGTTTTAGGGGCGCCTGGGTGGCTCAGTCAGTTGAGCGCCCAACTTCAGCTCAGGTCATGATCTCACAGTTTACGGGATCAAGCCCCGCATCAGGCTCTATGCCAACAGCACAGAGCCTGCTTGGGATTCTGTGTCTTCCTCTTTCTCTGCCCCTTCCCTGCTCTCTCTCTCTCTCAAAAATAAACATTAAACATTTTTTTTCTTTAATCTATGTGTTTTCTATTTTCTGTAGAGGCCACTTTTAGGCAACAGGCTTCAGTAATGGAATGGAGAGGAAGGCAAAAGGGCCCACAGCAACCACCTGGCTCATCAGGTGACAAACCTCAAAATATCCACAGGCCCCAACTGACTTATGAGCTACTTACAACCAGGCGCAGGTACGAAAAAAGGGGAAAATTCCTTATGTCCCCATATGTCCTCACCTTCCCCCTTAAAAACAGCCCCAACCACAGCCTCGATGCAGACAGTCTGTCCTTTGCTGTCCTCCCTTGGTCTCCCTTGCAGTGTATTCAGTAAACTTCTATCTCCCTTGCTCTGCCTTTGGTGAATTCTTTCACTGCCCATGCTGCCTGCCCCCACCCTATCAGGACGCCCCACATTTGGGGACCCCCCCCCCCCGCACCATCTGATTAGGAGAAACACCACACTTTCCCCTTGGTCTCCAGAGCAGTAACTCTGAAAGTGTAGAAGCCCCATCCATAAATATAGCCACGTCTAATAGAAGACACCATTGCTTTCTTATTGGAATGTTTTCGCCAATAGGAAAATAATCACCAAAGAGGGAGGTCCTAGGCAAAATTTCTTGAAATCACAGATTATCTTCGTGTTCTCAGCCTCCTCCTTTCTTGGCCTTTTCTTCTCAGTTGCAGCCTCTCTCCTTCCTTCCCAACATGCCCAAACCAAGCACCAGGGACTTTATAAGCAATGGCGCTTTGAGCTTTTACAACCTGGTATCCTTATGCATGTCACATGCCCTAGTGCAAATATCTAATACAATTTAAAGTTAAGTAACTATATTTTAACAGAGATGAAAACTTTAACCTCTGGATAAAACTCTAATGGTGGAATTTGGGGCATCCAACAAAAAGTGGAGAATAGGTGAATGTAGGGACTTCACTGAATCATGAAAATCTTACTCCCCACATAGTGATTCAAGAGTAAAGATGGCTCCCATCATGCACACCTACAAACAAGAACTACAGACAACTGATTTCCTGTCCCCCACCCCTGGTGCTCCAAGAGGGGAGGAAAATCTATGTGCATTTATAAACATGCTATGCAGCTATCTGGATGTGTAATCACAGAAATAAATGCAGCTGTGTTTATTCAACATGCACAGCCTTGCACCTCGGCCATGTTGCTAAAACGCTCACGGGACAGATGTGCAGGCGCCAGTCTCCAATGCTTAGAACTTCATTATTTCCAGACTGAAAAATTCCTTCTAGCACGCAAAGGAAAATTCTCCCACACCAGGGCTCATCCCACGTGCCCTGGGATAGCCACCCAATGAAAGACTTCCTGGAGAGCTCAGTTAACTGCACAGGAGTTGTGGGAATGTGGAGGAAGACACTGAAAATCAGAAAAAGAACAGGGTAAGACAGCGTAAGAGCGGCCCCATGACTTGCTGCCATTAAAGAGCTTCTAAGTTGGGGGGTGCCTGGGTGGCTCAGTTGGTTGGGTATCTGACTTTGCTCAGGTCATGATCTCACAGTTTGTGGGTTCGAGCCCCACGTCAGGCCCTGTGCTGACAGCTCGGAGCCCAGAGCCTCCTTCAGATTCTGTGTCTCCCTCTCTCTGCCCCTCCCCCTGCTCATTGTCTGTCACTCTCTGTCTCTCAAAAATACATAAACGTTAAAAAATAAAATAAATAAATAAATAAATAAAAGAGAACTTCTAAGTGGAGGAAGAACTTGCCAGAATGGCTACTACTTCAGTTTGACACGTTTGTGTTCGTGGAGTGGTCAAACAAGGGTGAGACACACTATGCTGCTATGGGCTGAATGTGTCCCCTCAAATTCCTATGTTGAAATCCTAATGACCAATGTGACTGATGGGATTATAAGGTGGGGCCTTTGGGAGGTGCTTAGGTCACATGAGGACAAGGATTGCATGAACGTGACGGATACCATTAGCTCCTAAGCCCCTTCCCCCATGCTAGAAATCAGCAGTCTGCAACCCAGAAGAGTGCCTTCATCAGAACCTGACCACACTGGCACCCTGATCTTGGACTCCCAGCCTCCAGAACAGTAGGAAATAAATTTGTGGCATCTTGTTATAGTAGCCCAATGGACTATGACCTACACCTTCCAAGGTAAGAGGTCGGCAAACACTCCCATGCTTGCTCATTGTCTTAAGGAGCCACCTTATAGACAGAAGATAAACTTCTAGATAGAAAGAACACTTGAAGGGGATTGATTCAAACCACATATTTTCTTTTTCTTCAGGTGATGATTATATGATTTGTCTTTTTGCAGTCAGTGTGAAAAGGGGGTTATTCTTATTTTAAATAACATTTCAAATTCCACCGCTTTCCATAAAATCACCTGTTTTCAGAGACTTGGTTCAGTGACTGGGGAGAGGGCTGCTTCAGGAGAAGCGGGCAGGAGGTGATGAGCTTGAAGCTGCCATGAGTGTAGCTTGTTGGGGTGTTTTCCCATAATGAGATACTGATCTGGTCCTGGAGGCTAGGGGGCCGCAGATGTTAACAGTGGCGGTGGGTCGGATTCTTTCATAAACTTGCCAGGGTGACAAAGTCATCAGGCCTCTTTCAGTTCATTACCATCTCTTCCCTTTCCAGCACCTGATCTTTTGTAAGACTCCATGTTCTCCTTAAACCCAAGTTATAGGCAAGCAACCCTCTTGCTTTCTTGTGCCACAAAAACCAAGCACCGAACTACTAAAATAGGAAATGTCAACTATGACTCACTCTCTCCCCTCAACTCTCCACACACACCTTCCTCATTATATTCTCCTTCATGGCATAATTACTGAAACCAGGATCCATCAATCATACTGGACATGTGGCAGGTACAAGGAGAATGCTACTTTGACTCAGATTTTGTGTACAAAATGAACTGGACTGAATGGAAGTGGCTTTGAGTCAGAAACTCCCCACTTTTCAGCACAAGTGTTTTGGGTACAGAATAGGCAAGTTGTTTATAAAGGCAAAGACAGTATTTCTCATCTGGAAGTCTCATCTGGAGATCCTACAATGAAATCTCTTTTTAGCACATGAGAAAATTAAGCTCCAGGGAAGTAAAATGCCTTATCTGAAGTCAAACAGCTAATGGGCAGCACGGCTCGGACAAGGGACAAGTCCTCAGGTCTCCTGGCTCTCGCTTTCCAGCTTCTTTCCAACATACTATGCTCTTTGGTATAGGTCTTTGTGATTTGTTATTTTCTACTGGTGTTTGGTTATTCAGGGTTTTTCTGTTTGGTTGGTTAGTCATTTGGGTTACTTTTGTAAATTAAGACAGTCCATCCTTGCCTTTTCTCCTGGGATTCTAGGAAACAGAGATAGATCTAGAATGTCAGCAAGGGGAGAAAGAGGCTAGAGTAGAACGCTTGCAAACTTTTAAGTTTGGGACTATCACTTCCTCCTCTTACAATGGTATCACAGCATTATTGTGCATCCCTACCTCAGTCCTCATGAATTTTGTATTGGTTTCTTGCAGCAAGCAAGAAAAAAAAAGGATTAGCTGTAGAAATGTTCCTTTCAGACCTGAAATCTCTTCCAAAAGATCTGCTCAATTCTCTTAAATCTTTCCTTTATAGTGAGATATTAAACAATGAAACTACTTCAGTGGGGGAGGGGGAACATGTTTTAACATCTGGTTTTGATATCAAACTAAAAATACTCCTGAAGTCTACATTTTCCTTGGTCCAATAGCTAAATAATAAACATAATTGAAAAAAATTATTCTCTTTAGTATCTTGCCAACTTCATTCTGGTCTTGTCTAAAACAACATCATAGTGATGTAAGGAATTAAAAACTTTTAATATTACTTTAAATTATAGTGTATTTTCCTAATCAGTTTCCTTATCTTTAACGATGATCCAAGTAAGTGGGGCTTTAAAAATAAATTTCCTATATTTAACTGAATTTCAACTCCAACTCCTGTTCAGTGATGTCATCAGCTTAAACCCAGATTATCTACACCACTTGGCTGGTTCCACGACTATTATAATGATCCTAAGGGAAAAGAGAATGGGTTACCAGAGAGAATGCTTTGGTTTTAAATAACATTTTATTCAGTGGAAAAGAAAAGTAAATGGAAACGTACATAAACTTTGAATTAAAGATTTCCATTTCTTTTTTTTCCCTTAAATTTATTTATTTATTTTGAGAGAGACAGAGAGAGTGCAGTGGGGAAGGGGCAGAGAAAGAGGGAGAATCTCAAGCAGGCTCCACACTGTCAGCACTGAGCCCATGTAGAGCTCGAACTCAAGAAATTGTGAGATCATGACCTGAGCTGAAATCCAGAGTCAGATGCTTAACTGACTGAGCCACCCAGGCACCCCTTCTTTATTTTTTTTTTTAAGACTTTTTTTTTTTTTTTTTTTTTTTTGAGAGAGAGAGCATGCACGCACTCCAGCAGGGGAGGGGCAGAGATCTAGAGGGGAGGGGCAGAGAGAGAGAGAGAGAGAGAGAGAGAGAGAGAGAGAGAGAATGAATCTTAAGCGGACTCAGGCTTGATCTCATGGCCATGGGATCATGACCTGACCTGAAATCAAGAGTCTGACACTTAACCAACTGAGCCAGCCAGGCACCACCCTTAAAGATTTTCATTTCTAAAAATTTTTTTCTTAGGTATACTAGGGATCTAGAACCAAAAAGATATTAAGTCCCTTTCCTTCCCAGCTTAACAATAACTCCTTAACACATTCTTGACTCAGTCCCTGTTCTGAAATAGTTCTTCAAAATAGTTTTAGAGGGCACACACATTCACACTACAAAACATAAACAGGGTTTTCAAGAAGCATGTTGTATCAAATTGTTACATACATGTTTGTTTTGGCAGTCCTTTTTATTTTTTTTTCAAATTTTTTTTTAACGTTTATTTATTTTTGAGACAGAGAGAGACAGAGCATGAATGGGGGAGGGTCAGAGAGAGAGGGAGACACAGAATCGGAAGCAGGCTCCAGGCTCTGAGCTGTCAGCACAGAGCCCGACGCGGGGCTCAAACTCACGGACCGTGAGATCATGACCTGAGCCGAAGTCAGACGCTTAACCGACCAAGCCACCCAGGCGCCCCGGCAGTCCTTTTTAAATGTCACCTGTAATGACTGAGGCAAGAAAGAGCATTTCAGTTCAAGATCTTCCATAATCCCACAATGGCTAAACCTCGGTAGGAAACTGTAGCTTTCACACTACCAGATATCTCACTTTATTTTTTTAAAATGTTTTTAAATGTTTATTCACTTTTGAGAGAGAGAGAGACAGAGAGAGAGAGAGAGAGAGAGAGAGAGAGAGAGAGAGAGAGAGAGAGAGACAACGCATGAGTGGGGGAAGGGGAGAGAGATAGAGACACAGAATCTGAAGCAGGTTCCAGGCTCTAAGATGTCAGAAGAGAACCTGACGCAGGGCTCCAACTCACGAGTGGTGAGATCATGACCCGAGCGGAAGTCGGATACTTAATCAACCGAGCCACATAGGCACCCCCAGATATCTCACTTTAGAACTAGAATAATAATGGGGAAGAAGAAATTACTGAAAACTATTGGAAGAAATACTCTATTATAGCTTCAAATACATTTTCAGTTCCCCAGAAAACACGGTCACTTGATAAAAATCTCCCTTACAAAAAGGAGGTTTTAAGGTATAAAGATGGTGACTGCTTTCCAAATTTGTAGTTTATTTTTTTAATAAACATTATTTTAGATCAGGTTTAGATTTATTTTTACAAGTGCAAAAGATAATACATAGATTTCCCATTTACCCCATACTCACTTTTATTAACATTTTCCGTTAGTATATTTGTCACAACTGATAAACCAATATTGATACATTATTAACTAAAGTCTGTATTTTATTCAGATTTCCTTGGTTCTCCCTAATATCCTTTTTCTGTTCCAGGATATACTATTTTTATCTCCTTCATGTCTCCTTAGGCTCCTCTGGACTGTGACAGTTTAAGACTTTCTTTTCTTTGTTTATGTTAGCCCTGAGAGTTTTGAGGAGTACAGGTTGGGTATTTTTTGAATGTCCCTCAACTGGGATTTATCTGATGTTTTTCTCTTGGTTCCATTGGGATGATGGGTTTGGAGGGAGGACAATCACAAAGATGTCATTTCATCACATCATACCAAGGGTACACACTATCAACATGACTCATCACTACTGATGTTAATTTTGACCTCCTCACTGACAGGTCATGATTGTCAGGTTTTTCTAATGTAAAGTTACTCATTTTTCTCAGTCCATACTTGGTAAGGAGCCAGGAGTTATGTTCCATCTCCTTGAGGATAGAGTATCTACATAATTTGGACAACTTCTATACCTTAGATTTGTCTGTTCGCCTCCATTTGTTTATTCAAATATTTATATCAATGTGAACTCATGAATATTTATTTTATACTTTAGGTCATCATCCAAAACTATTTTACATTGTTGCCCAGCTTTGTTCATTAGGAGTTCTTTCAGATGGCTCCTTGGACCTTGGGCATATACTCGCAATTGCAGGCTACTACTGCTGCTGTTTGAGCACTTCCTTATTTTCTGGCACTACAAGGTGTCCAGGGCTCATCTTGTCTATTTCCTCCAGTCCTAGCCATTCCTCCAAGAAGCCCTGGTTTCCTTACTGGAGAATGGTAAAAACCAAGATCCAGGCACTGTGCTTTTAGACCCTCTTGGCTGACAAGCAAGGAAATTTATGCTTTCATGCTAACCCTTGGAAAACACCTACTTATAATTACAGTATTTCTACATACAACCATCTGTATCCCTCTTAAGCCAAACATAAGTTTACAGTGATGCCTCCAATTCTAATCTATCAGCACATAGATCATTCTAGGGTCCTCCCCTGGCTCTCTGTAACCTCCCACTTCAAAAGTAGGAAACCTGGTTCCCAGGTTTACATAACTGACTGAATTCCTCAATTCCAGTAGACATGTATAGTGGTCCTGGACTTGTTAACCTGTATCCCCATGGGAAATACCTTAATCAACTACAGCACAGTACTGAGGTGCACTGCCTTTTGCCTTTAGTTTTACAGACTCCCCTCATTTCCAAAGTGACAGGTCAGCACCTTCTCCCCCAACCCCCGCCAGCGAGGTTGTTTCATACATTTTTAATACAGTTAGATTGTTTGGTCACAATGTGCATTCCAGCCTGGGATCCTCTGATCTCCTAAATGATAATTATTTATATATTATCAAATTAAATAATTTAAGTTTTATTTTCAACATGGGGCAGGGGGAGCGTGACAAGGGGAGAAGGTACTGATGGAACTCAAAAGGGAAGGTATTAACAATTTAGAGATTTTCTTAAGTTTCTACTGATTAAAAATAGAAATTTATTGAAAACTAATGTAATTATTTTTTAAACATATTGAAATCTTTGCACATAAAAATGGACATGGTAAAGATCAAAAGTAAGAAACATAGTTCCCTCTTATAATTGAAACATGGATTTTTCTAGGAGCTTTCAGTAACTTTATCCAATTTTCCTAATTGTAAAATGAGAATAAAACATTTCTTATCCAGGACTAAGAATTTATGGTAGGTATACAGATAGTATTCTGCCACTCAAGGATAAAATGTTAGTTTTAATAAAAGCAGACTCTATGCCTTGGAGAAAATAAGCTCTACCCAATTATATTTTTCATACAATAGTAAAATTTTCTATTTTCACACAATCGTATTCATAAAGCCTAGTAACCCTGATGATGATTAACTTCTTATCACTGAGGAATTTTTTCTGTCTAGCAACCTGGGATCCTTAGGCATTTTAAAGTCCTTAAACTATCCAAACAGTTACCAATATACACCTAGATTTATTCTTAAGCATGTGGGAGAGTTTAAAAAGATTTAGTGGCCATAAATTACCCCAAAAAAAGACAAAAGGGAGAGGAAACATCTTTTGAGGATTTCTTTTTTAAAACAAAATTTATTATCCTCGTAAGGCTGCATAAATGCCATTTATTTACTAACACATAATCACAAATTTCCAAGGATGCAGTTTAAACTCCTGCTATGATCATGCATTTTATTGAATTATCAGAAGAGGAAACATTACAAGTAAATTTGCCAAGACAACCTTTGCAGGAACAAGATGTGCCCAAGCACCCCTTCAGTTCCTTTACAGAAAGCAGCATTTATCCATACGTAATTCACACCTGACATGGAACGTAATTCAAAAATCTAATCTCTTTCTGTGTAGTGAGCACTGAGAAGGAAGCCATGTGTGAGGCCATTAATGAATATTTCTTCCAATTACTATTAATAGATTCTTCTTCCCCATTATTTTATTTCAAAAATGAAATATCTAGGAGTATTAAAAACCGATTTCCTAATCAAGTATTCAGAGACCATATGTTGTTAAATCTCATTGAAAACCCTATCCTTAATAATTTCAAAAAATTTTAAAGATACAATTAGAACACCTGTTTCTTTGAGCCTGGGTGGCTCAGTCAGTTAAGTGTCCAGCTTTTGATTTCTCCTCAGGTCACGACCTCCCGGTTTGTGAGATTGAGCCCCGCATCAGGCCCCGTACTGACAGCACGGAGCCTGCTTGGGATTCTTTCTCTCCCTCTCTCCCTGCCCTTCCCCTGCTGGCGCTCTCCCTCTGTCTCAAAATAAATAAATAAACTTAAAAAAGAAAAAAAAAAAAGAACACTTGTTTCTTTCTCTCCTGGTTTCCCAAGAATATCCAATAAGTTATTCTATACATAAATCAGTATGCTTTTGTACTGGTGTAAGTTTGTACCAACCCTGCAATTTCCCAAAGACTGTCTCAGACTCCAACAGAAATAAGGCAAGAACTGAACTCATTGTAAGTAGAGTGGGAGACCAGAGCAGAGAGGTAAGATTGGAGGCAAGGAATAGGATAATTAGAGCCCAAAATTAAAGTGATGCTTTAAAAAAAGCAAATCTAAAAGGTTTGAGGGGGAAGGGGGTTAGGGAAGAGATCTAAGCAATTTCCAGAGACGACCACTTCTGTCAAGGGAGTCTGATGCCATAAAAGAAGGCGCTCAAAACAAGATCATGGAGATCAGCATTCCTATCGATTTGCAGTACATTAGCACAAAGACATAAGTAAAATAATGAGGAATCAAAAAAGTTTGATTTAAAAATCCTCAAATTCTAAAAACCTCGAACAATTGTGGGAGGAAGGGCAAGAAGAACAGAACAAATGGCTGCCTAACCTAACGTGCCCTTGGAAATTGATGCTTCATCAATTCCTTCTCTCCACACGAAAAACCCAGAGGCTCCTGGTGTCAAATATGAAGAATCAGCGCCAAAGGAGCAAGTGTGCAGTCTCAGCAGGACCGCCACACCCCACAAAAATACACCATTCCAGTGTTGTGGGGGTTCACGCTACCTGACAACTGACAGTCTGGGAGGCACAGCTGCCAAGACACAGGTACAGTAAGAAAAGTCCCCAAGCAGAGCTGGCGTTATTTGGAACCACTTTAGCAGGCCTCACACCAACAAAGCTTGGCGGCAGTTTGTTCCCTCAGGGGGAATCTGAAGGAACTTTGAGAAAGTATTTGCTCAGAGCCACATATCGCTTCCATCTACAGCACTCAAGTCGCCAGCAGAGATCCCAACAGAGAGGTAGGCTCGGGATTTAATCATTAGGCTTGCCTTTCAATCTCCTAACTCAGAAATACAGGGGCTTAATAAGGTAATCTTTTCATCCTGATTTAAGGGAAATAATCCCATTAAGAGTTGAGCATGCCTGGGAATTTACCTGCTTCACCGTGGGTCTAGGGATTTGAGGCTAGATGGGTAATGCCACAGAATAAAGAGGAGCATCTTTGCAGAGACTGTCTCCTGAGAGTGTCCCTGCAAAGGCTCCTCTCCCAGTGTGTGAGATGAACGGGCAGGGGGCTGTGGGGCGCCCAGATAACCTACCTGCCACTCTGGTCTGAGGTCCAGGTAACTGATCGCCCCTGGGGTTTGGTGCTGTACCGTATCCTTATGGCGTGAGGAAAGTCAGTAGCTGTCTGAGCCCCTGTCTTCCTGATCTGCAAGCTCCAAGTGTCAGTGTCAAACAGGAGTTCCCCACAGCCAGGAGCCTGGCTGCAACGAGCATAATAGTCTAACTGCTCCCTCCAACGATCTGCAGGCAGAGTCACAAGTTCACACACAATCTGATTCCTGAGCTCCTCAGAAACAACTGTGAGCTTGGGAGACCTTGTCAATTTTTCAATACCTGGCACAGCAGCAACATCCACCTCCTCAACCTTTAACACAGATAAATCACAGCAGTCCAACACTAGCAAAAAATCCTCACTCCCATGATTCCCTGTGTCACAGCAGTACTTTGAGCTAGAAATCCCAGAAGCCTGTTCCCAGTTGTCATGGTTACCATCTTTACCAGAAGTATCTTTTTCACCTTTACCACAGATTGTAAAATCATTAGATCTTGTTTTAGAGGAGAAGGTCCTTGTATCTGTCACAGGACTATGGCAGGGTTCAGGCATCCTAAATCTGCAGGCTTCGTTTGACTCTGATCGGCAGGGTTCCTTGGTGGACCCACTCTGTTTCTGGAATCTGTTTCCAGACTCAAAGAAAAGCACTATGGTGCCCTCGATGATTTGACTTTCAAAGTCCACAGCTAAATCCAGTACATAGTGCTTCACAAGTATGTGGCTGGTGTTGGCCATGAGAGGTAGGTCATCCTGGGAAGGGTCCAGCTTTGTGTCCATGGCGTTGGTTGTTGTTCAAGAGCTTTGTTAAAATCTCAGAAGGGGCTTCCTAGCTGCCTTAATCTTCCGGAATCATAAATGGCCGCTTACCAAAAAAATACCTGATGTCATAATCATGGCTCTTTCAGTCCCCTGGCAAAGAAGAAAAACACCATTAGACAAAATTCCAAACAAGACCCTAAATGTTCCTACAACCACTGCTTCACTTCAGCAAACTGACTCCCTCCTTAAATAATCCCCCAATGTGGTAGAAGCTCATGGCTAGAAGGCAGACTAATCTTTCTGACTGACATCAAAGAAGGCTGCATTATGGGTTTCTAAAAATATTTCAATTACCAATGGAATGAAAGGGGCCTCCACAAAGCCTGAAGATTCTTGCTCTTAACTAGAACAGTCCTTGTTCTGGGAAAGAGCAATTGTTATGCAAAAGCATAACTGAGCATCACTGCGCCTCTTGTTTTAAAAGATATTAAATGCATCATTTCTAATTTTGTGCATCAAAGATAAGTGATTGTTTCTCTACTGTGATTCTAAGTAACAAATGTGAACGAAGGCTAAATGGCCTCATACGTTTTATTCTTTGAGAGTAATAATTTAATACATAAAATGTAACTCCAGGGATTAATGTACTTTTCACATTAGGCCTGCTCTCATATCAGCACTTCCAGTAAATTACAGGAAAATGAGCCAATTTACCAGGAGTGCATTCTAAGTATTCCTTTGAGATTGTTCATGGAGATTTTTCAAATTTATAGTTAAATACTCAAGGTATATCATTACATCTTAATAGCTGAAAACCCATTAACATTCTGGATAATAGCCTTCTTGTGGCAAACAAAAAGGTCTTCTCACTTGAAAAAAAAGTAGTATGCAAATACCTATAAAAGGAAAAAGAGAAATTAAAATGTAGAAACAGATGTTGTAATAAAATGCCCAAGTTCTTCATAAAAGTTCTGAATCAAAATGTATTCTTATTTTATAATAGCAATCCGGCTATAAGAAAAATTATTTGAAATTATTTCAGTCCCTGTTGTGTACCTAATTTCTTTCAGCATATGCTGTTCTTTATTTTTTATTCTTTTACCAAAAATGAAAATGGGGGAAAGAAAATAACAACTCTGACAGGGTAGATATATTTAAAATAATCTTTGTATTTCTACATATCAGGAGGTATTCTTGTATCAACTACAAAACATCACTTGCTTGACTTTTCAAGTAAAACTGAACCCTCCCTTTTTATTCTGCTTAACTCCTCCTCACTTCCCCTCAGATTTTATCTGCCTGTCTACTAGACTCTTATTTCCTTCCTTTTAGAATCTCATTCCAGAAATCAAACCTATTGAATTTTCATTTTCTACCTCTCCACAGGCTACTTCCTCAGGAAAATCCTACCTACCCTAAGCGGGAGGGGGATGGAAAACCTGGCTTCCTGCATCCTTGTCCAATCTGGTTTCAAGCTATTTTCCCGGCACGGAGACCATACTCCCTTTGCATCCGTGTCCTCTAGCCAAAGGGCCTGCTCAACAGTCTGTCCCTAAATATGACATGCTCTTTGGACTAGGCAGTGGCCATACCTGGAGTGTTCCCATAGCCACCTGCCAAATTCTATTCTGTCTCCATACCCAGTTCAAGTGCAATCACCTCCTGAAATCCTTCCTTACTCTCTATTCTCCCACCCTTCACCAAACTGTATGTGGCAATATACAGTTTGACTTTAAAAGTAATAGGAACTGAGAGAAATCAGGGATGCAAAGAATATTTTGAGATTACTTTATAAAGAAGTTGGCACTCGCCTGGGCTCTAGAAGAATCAATAGGCCAAGGGAGGAAGACAGAGTGTTTTCTTTTCTGCATGAAAGCAATTGAACTTGTCATGTAAAGAATAATTCATAGTCTAACCCTAATAGATCCTTTCATTTACTTGTAAAAATTAATATAATTTAAGAATAAAATGTATTCTATAGAGCAGTTGTCACCACTTTTGTCCCTGGTGGCCGATAATAAGGCAGCTTGAGAATCCCATCCATCCAAGCCTGTTAACATCACCTCTTCACCCTAACTGGAATCATTTGCTTCTCTTCCATGGATTCTTGAGTACACTCCCCATAGCTGCAGTTCTAAATCTTTTCTTAACTTTCCAGTTCCATGCCTGCTGACTCATTCTCGGCTAACTATTTGGCCTCCCACTTTACTGAGATTATTTCAAATCTCTGAAACTCCCTCATGGCTCAAGTATCTGTAGTTCTTCACAACTATTGCCTTCTCCTTTTTGACTCAAAGAAAACAATAGTATCCCTTCTCCCCAAAGCTAATTCCTTTCCCCTTGAATCCTAGCTTCTGGGGTATGAAAGGGCCAAATGAATAGCACTCTTCTTGCCCACTCAAATTCTGAACACACTGAAATATAAGATGAGGATATGGCAGAGGGATACCAAAATATCACTATTATTACAGGTGAAGGTTAAACTGGAGAATATGGTTTAGTGTGGGAGCCAAAGGTACCTGAAAACTCAATCCCAAAATTCAATAGATTTACCCCCAGGGTCACAGGAAACACTGGATCAGGTCAAAGCTCCCACAAAAGGTACCCTCTCCAGGTAAGAATTAGGGCCTGGAGAAGTAAGGAGAATAGCCCTCCAAGGTCAGGACTGCTGGCCTAAAAGCAAAAGGGAGGAACTCAAAGGAACAGAACATGCTCGATTTCTTCTTCCCGCTCCACCTCCTTTAAGAGGGAAGGAGTAAAGTGATCAAGAATTTTACAGTAATTAAGCACCCTTCACAAGACAGGAAATATCAGAAATAAGAAGCTTTCCCTCAAACTCTATCTCCTCCTACTAATTTGGAATCTTCTTACATTTGACAAAAAATGTTTTTCTCTTGCCAACATCTTCTTCCTCTCAGTGTTTCTATCCTATTCCCAATGTTTCAAACACTCCCAGGGGCTGCCATCTTCAAAAACAAACATTGCAATATATCCATATCAAAGCAGTATGTTATACACCTTAACCTAATACAATGTTGTATGTCAATTACATCAATTAAACTGGAAAAAAATAAAAACAAACAAAAACATTCGACCCTGCTGCCTATGTTAACTAAGTTTTTATTTCTTTGCATTCTGGAACTGACAGATTCCTTAGGGCTTAATGCAACTGTCTAGTTCTACAAATCATGACAATGAGGCCCAGAGAGGTAAAGCAATGTGCCAAGGTCACTCATTTCTGATGCTTTTCTCCTTGCCAATTCTTTCCCTTGCAATTCTCATTCTCCAGCTCTTGTAGCCATTGTCTTTATGTTGTCCAAGTCATAAATCAAATGTCTCCTCCTAAGACTGTCTTCCTGTATTCCCATGCTCCCATTCCTATCCTTCAAGTCATATGGACTAGACTCATTTCATACTGTAATAGCTTTGTGGGGAAAGGAGAATTTTTAGGCCAGCCCCAGAAGATTCAGAAGATCACGGTCACCTCTGCATGGTTTCCAACCTAAGCTGTGTACAATATGTATGTAAGTCTGTTAAACTCGTTGCTTATTACACCTATTTCCTCCTTGCCTTGGATTCTTAGATGACCTGAATCTCCTTTCTCGACAAGTTCACAACTCTCACTGATGTCCCTAAACAGCCCCACGTTTAGGGAAGAACTGAACTAACTGTGGTTGCAAATGCGAGTACGTGGCCACCTTGTAAGGCTTCTCTCAGCAAATAGTAACCATATTTCTAAGCAGTCTGTTGACTTCAGCACTTTTTGCTATTATTGTGCTCCAATTTAAAATGCCAGTTTGTCTCACTGAAGCATTTTTCCATTCTCTGTCATAAGCCATAACATATAAAATTCCCCCCCTTTATCAAACCCAATGGTTAGTTTCCAGTGGCTAACCACTGCTGCCTCTAAAATAAGTGTACTGTGTGGTATGTATTTTAAACGCTTAAATGATTGTCTTAGCAACACCAGTAAAGGCTTCAAAAGGATTAACGTACAGCAATATTTTTCTTGAGAAACGTGGGAGGAGGGGGCAAAAGAGAGGATCAAATACTAAACAGTTATGGCACACTGAAGAAACTGCCCTGCCACTTTCACTCGCCAAACAGAAGTGCACACACCTACAAATGTGTAAAATAGCCTCTGTAGAGCCATTCCAGATACCTCTAAAGAAAATAATTTCACTCTCCTTTCAAGCTACAAAGCCACATGTGTGATTCTCATGACCCTTCCCTTATCCTGCCTCATTCTGCAGTTACCTCTACCCTTCCATGGTCTAAAAACAACTAGAGATTCCTGATTCATCTTTGTATGCATGGCCACGTTGAGTAGAACGTACACAGTAGGTTCTCAGCAAATATCTGTGGAATTGACATCTGAGGTCATTTATGACTTCTATGTCTAGCTATCTACAGAGCAGGGATTCTGGCTTGCATAGGTTCTAGTAGAAAGTTATGGCTTAAAAAACATCTTTCTCCAAATGGTTCTCACTTTTTCTTCTCATACCTGTCCCTCTTTATGCCACATCTCTTTCCTTGTAAGCAAGTCAAGGGAAAAGGAGAAATTTACCGTATACCACTGAGCACACTACGAGTGGTTACAAAATATTTCATTCTACAGACTACTTGTTCAGAGGAAGATAGCTTTCTGCTATTCCAAGTGTGTTCCTTCTGTAGAATACAGTGATTGCTCTTAATGACAGCCAGTTTACTTGCTGAAGTATACTGTTTCTGGGCACAGTTCCTCAGACACTCAAATGCATATAATCATAGGAACATAGCTTATTGCTGTGAAATTTGATAAAATAATTTCAGAATTAGAAGGAATCTTAGAAGCACAAATGTATTATTTTGTATTTAGAAATGTCACACTGACATATTACTCTGTAACTTATTTCTTTCACTCAGTGGTTTTGAAATACAGCCATGTAGATACACATAAATCTGGCTCATGTCTTGTAAATGCTGCTTAGTGTCCCTATATGAATATTCTACAATTTATCTACACATTTCCCTACTGATACTTAAATCCTTTTAAATTTGTCATTATTATACACCATGCTACAATGAACATCCCTATATAGGTCTCCTGGTGCAAGTGTTCCCTGGGTGAAACACCTAGAAATTCCATTTGGCCTCAGATTAGTATTGCCACACCAACTTTCTTTTGGTTTGTTTTTAACTGATACATCTTTTTTATCTCTTTATTTTTATTGTTAACTGCTCTGGGTTGTTTTGCCTTGAGTATCCTTTTAAAGCAACAGTTGGCTGTATTTAAAACATATAATTATCATTTTTAATAACTGAGGTTAATTTACTTAACATTTATCATGATTACTGCTATAACAGCACTGATCTCATCTCAACCAATTTATTTTATGTTTTCTTTCTTTTTCTTTCTTTCTTTCTTTCTCTTTCTTTCTTTCTTTCTTTCTTTTTTAAATGTTTATTTATTTTTGAGAGAGAGAGAGAGAGAGAGAGAGAGAGAGAGACAGATCGTGAGCATGGGAGGGGCAGAGACAGGAAGACACAAAATCCCAAGCAGGCTCCAGGCTCTGAGCTGTCAGCACAGAGCATGACACAGGACTCGAACTCACGAAATGTGAGATCATGACCCAAGCCAAAGCCAGAGGCTTAACTGACTGAGCCACCCAGGCGCCCCTATTTTGTGTCTTCTATCTACCATGATTTCTTTGCTACTTAGCTTTTACTTTCTGCTTTTTGCTGCATTTCTGAAATATTTTTTCCCTCTACTGTTTCATAAGTTATACCATCTATTTCTTTAACGTGCCTACTTAACGTCAATCTCTAGTAGTCTTCTAAATAATAAGACCCTAGAAAGTTTTACCCTCAGTCTCTCCTCTTCCCCACTCTCTGATATATCAGCTTCCACATTATTGTTGCTAATGTCTTAATATCACATTGTGGGGTTTTTTAAGTTTATTTATTTTGAGAGGGCATACATGCAAGAGGGGGAGGGGCAGAGAGAGACTGGGAGGCAAGGGAAAATACCAAGCAGCCTCAGTACTACCAGTGCAGAGCCCAACATTGGGCTCAAACTCATGAACTATGAGATCATGACCTGAACTGAAGTCAAGAGTCAGACACTTAACTGAATGAACCACCCAGGCAGCCCAATATCACATCTTTAACAACCCTCATCCAACTTAGGAAAAAAAAAAAAAAGTTAATACTTACTTGTATTTGTTTACCAGATTCCTTACTCATGACTGATTTATGCATTCCATTCATCCTGTCAGGGTTCAATTTTGTCCCAGTTGCTATTGCTACCTGAAAAATTAACTCAAGACTTTGTGGCTTCAAAAAGCAACCATTTGATTCTGTTCCGTGGGTCAGGAATTTGGGTAACACTCAGCTGGGCCATTTTCTGAATCTTATGAAAATGACTACGGCACTCAGTGGTAAGAGGATGGCTCATCTGGGGGCTCTGATGACCAGGAGCAGTCATACACAGCCCATCTAACATAGAGGTTTCAGAAGAGCTGGACAACTTATATGGCAACTGGTGGGCCTCAGAGCACGTGTCCCAAAGGACCAGTTGAAAGCTGAATGACCTTTTCTGACCTAGCCTCAAAAGTCACTGTGGTATCACTCTACCATATCCTATTGGTTTCAAAAAGAGTTGTATAGCTAAGCTAGTCCAGATTCAAGGAGAGGAAACTCAACTTCATGTCTTGATGGGAGAGTGGCTAGGTCATACTGCAGAGTGGCCTGCGAGAAGGTAGACACTGTTATGGCCATTTTGGGAAAATACACTCAGCCACAATTTCCTTGTTACTTAAGTATGTCTTTAGTAATTCTTTCAGGAGTCCATGAGTAGTAAACTTTCAACATCCATATGTTTGAAAATGTCATTATTATATCCTCACTATTGAATGATCACTTAACTAAGTGTAGATTTTAGGCTGATAGTTATTTTCACTTAGTACTTTGAACATATTACTATACTATATTCTGACATTTCTTTGTGCTGATAAGGCATTTGATATTAATCTGCATTTCTTGATATGTATCTGTTTTTTTCTCCCTAGTAGCTTTTATACTTTTTCATTATCTTTGATGTTCTATTGTCTCATTTGATGTATTTAAATGTGAATTTATTTTTATATGGCTTGCTCAAGATTCAGTGTGCTCCTTTAGTCTGAGGAATTCTTTCCATGTATAACGCCAAGTAGACAGAAATTTTCCTTGCCTCTCTATTGAGACAGTGTAATGGAATTTTCTTTCTCCATTTGCCCCTTCATGGCTTCTGGCTTTATACAGGTATCTCAGTTTCAGTTCTCCACAGGTACTAGGTCTATGGCCAAACACCTCTTCCTTGGTATATATCAGGATCCAACCCCCTTGCGATTAAGCCTACACTTTCCCTCTCCATTTTGGTTAACTAGGATAACTCTTTCTTGGTTGTGAATCTGCGTGTGTGTGTGTGTGTTATACTTTGTCCAGCATTTCTAAATACTTGGTAAGTTTTTTGTTTGTTATTGTTGTTTTTTAAGTAGGCTCCACACCCAGCATGAAGCCCAACACGGGGCTTGAACTCACAACCCTGAGATCACAACCTGAGCTCAGATAAAAGAGTCGGACGCTTAACCAACTGAGCCACTCAGATGCCCCCAGCATTTCTAAATACTTGAAGGGGGTGGGTGGGGAATTCCTCATAATTCAGTTCATCTTACTGACCAGAAACCCACGAAATCCACTTTACCAATTAAATGGTCCACAGCCACAAGTCCCCTGGCTTAAGAAGTTTTCATGCAGGCCATGGTTTGCTGTATAACTTTCTAGGCACCATAGCGACAGATTCCCTCCCTTTCATCATCACAGAAGCCTAGAGAGATGATTAAAGACTGAGGGGATAAGAATACATGCAAAGAAGCCAAGATGCAAAGAAAGCTGGACCATATCGCTCATTCATTCAACAACTATGTGGAATCCTCTTCTATTCTCTTTATTAACTTTTTCTCTCTCCCAACCATGTCCTCAAGGAAAACTTTCCAGACCTCACCGATTAAGTCAATTTCCCTATTAGATCTCATAGCACTGTATACTTCTTTATAGCACTATAGTTTTCATTTTACATTTTTTGTTTGATTGTTTAATTAATATTGTTCTTCCTCTTAAATGAAAGAGAGTACCACTTCTGGTAATAGCAGAGTAGCTTATATCAAACCAATCCTCTCATTGATAGCACTCGTAAACTCTAGACATCAACAATAAAAATCTGAAGGTTCATGAGAATGAACAGAAAGCTAACAGAAACTGTAGGGAGTTAACACTTGGGAGAAGGGAATGGCACTGAGTTTCCTGGGTTATTGCTTTTCATCTGAGGGCAGACCCTAGTTGGCACTATACTACTAAAATTCAGACTGAGACCTGCAACCTTACTGGCTAAAAAATCAGAAAACAGAGTTCAGGACTGAGTCAGTACCTGGAAAGTAAAGAAGGAAAACTTCAGAAAAGGTATGAGGCCCATATTCTGCATATATACTGCCTAACTTTCTATGGAACCCCTGAACCATGCATTTAGAGGCAGACCAAATAGTCCAAGTATGGCTAAATGAACTGAAGTAAGATTTCTGCTGCTGCCCACTTCAGGGAAGGCAAAGTTGAAAGTTTAAGTTCAGCCAAGTTAATTGCCTCCTAATACAAATACAAAACATTAATACTCTTCAGAGGAACATAAATCCAGTTTCTACTAAAGTATCAATCACAATGTCCAAGATAAAATCCAAAATTATTAAACACAAAAAGAAACAGGAAAATATGACCCATACTTAAAAAGCAATCAAATGGAAACTGACATGAGTGGACCCAAATATTAGAATGCTAGAAACAGCAAACAAGGACTTTAAAGCAGTTATTAGTATCATAGTTAAGGACACAAATACCATAATGAATGAACTAAGGTACACTCAGCAGAGAAAAAGAAATTTCTTAAAAAAAAAAAAAAAGGAAATTCTAAGAACTGAAAAATACTATGTCTGAAATAAAAAATCTACTGAAGTTTAACAGAGATTATAGAAGAATAAGTAATCTTGAAAATATTTATATAGCAAAAATATTTATATGGCAATATTTATATAGCAAATATTATTATTAGCAATCTGAAGACCAGGGAGAAAAAATATGAATCAATGAACAGAGTCCCAGGTACTTTGGGTCAAAGATTTAACATATATAGAACTGAAGTCCAAGAAGAACAGGTGAATAAGAATGCTGCAGCAAAGAATACATTAAAAAATAATGAGCAGTGACAACAACCAGCACCCAGGTTACGGTTCCTAAATACCATTTTCCAATGAAAGGAACTCCTAGGAGGAAGGGCTGATTCTAGGACTGGGGCAGGAAAAACAGAAGATGAGCCTACAGCATCATATAGATCCCAAAAGTAAGAAAGCTTAAAAAAAAAAAAAAAAAGGCAGTGGGTAGGGGAGAATGGGCATCTCAAAAGGACACAGGAACTAACTGCAGGAGCTTCCAATAGCCAAAAGTAGAACAATCTGAGCAGGAAAATAAATAATGACAGTATTGGATTAGAACCCAAAGAGTAAAATAAACACCTATAACTCAATTTTGATAAAAACAAATGATTGATAAATGGGGAAGAAGGGAACATCTTCCTTAAATAATTCCAAATAACAGAAATTGATACTACCTCTTCCAAAAGGCAGGGGTAAGGCTTAACTTCCTTCCCCTTGAGTATGAGTTCCGCTTAGTGACTCACTTCCAAAGAATAGAGAATGGAAAAGAAGAACTACAAAATTTAGAGAAGAGAAATGTGGCAGACATAAACTTAACCACATTATCGAGGTTAGTATCACCAGTGATAAGTCATTCTGGTATCATTATCCCATCCTATGATTCAATCATTGAGAAGGGCACCTGACCTCTGTAGTATTCTTCTCCAAATCCATAAGCTCAGTTTAAGTATTATAAAACATCTGACAAACCCACACTGAAGGACATTCTAAAAAATATTTGTCCAGTATTCTTCAAAATTGTCAACACAATGAAAAGCAAGTAAAATCTCAAAAACTGTTACAGATTGAAGGAGGCTTAGGGCATGATGATAAAATGTAATGTAGTATCTTAGACTGGATCCCAAAACAGGAAAAGAAGAAAATAAAAAAGGACACTAGTGGGAAAACTGTAGTTATTAGTGGCATTGTGCCAATTTACTTTTATAATTTAACAAATACACCATGATTATGTAAGATTATGGGAAGCTGGGTGATACATATATGGGAACTCTATAGTATCTTTGCAAATCTTCTGGTAAATCTGAAAGTATCACAAAAGAAACCATTTATTTTTAGAATAGTTAAAATTTTCCAAATTTGGTGAGAGATATAAATCTAAAGATTCAAGAATCTGAGAACTCAAGCAAGATAAATGCAAAGGAAACCACAGCTAGGTGTGACACAAACTGCTAAAAACCAAAAATAAGGAAAAAAATCTTGAAACTAGCCAGAACAAAATGATATTACATACAGGAGGAAAATGACACAAATGACATCTGGCCTCTCATCAGAATAACACTTATCAGAAATCATGGTAGCTCAGAAAACAATGGAATGATATCTTGTAAGTGTTTAATGAATTTGGGGAAGCACATTTGCCTCAAATATATTAGTCCTAAAATACTATTTATTTTATAAGAACAATTTATTAGGAAGCTCTTGTTTTTGTGCTTAGCATGACGGCAACCCATTTCCGCTTAAATTATCCAAACTTCTGAATAAAGGGGGCCTGGACCAATTTCTACTTTAATTTAAAATTGGTATTTCCTCTTACTTACTTTTAAATTTTTAATTCTTTGTATTTAAAGACAAATGTATACTCTAAAAGACTAACCCTCTCTCCAAAATACCTGGCTCTTTCCTTCTCAGTAGAAATGCTCATGAATCACGGACAAGTTGACATAGCATGGAGCAGGTTTTCCACCCAAAAGTTTGAGTAGCTATTAAAGTGTCTGGCCCCTCAGAACTCTTCTTTCAGCTGCTCATTTTAATACCTTGCCAATTTGATAGCAATGGTTCACTGATGCCTTAAACAGTTAATAAACTTTCAAAGTTGAAGTTTTTTTTTTTTTTTTTTTTTTTTTTTTGTCAACATTTTTTATTTATTTTTGGGACAGAGAGAGACAGAGCATGAACGGGGGAGGGGCAGAGAGAGAGGGAGACACAGAATCGGAAACAGGCTCCAGGCTCCGAGCCATCAGCCCAGAGCCTGACGCGGGGCTCGAACTCACGGACCGTGAGATCGTGACCTGGCTGAAGTCGGACGCTTAACCGACTGCGCCACCCAGGCGCCCCCAAAGTTGAAGTTATTTTTAAACAGCAGAAACAAGCCAATCAGATAATCACCATTATCTCTGGTACAGTTTTGATCTTTGAGTTTAGGATATGCCAATATGCCTTCAGTCACTTTATTTGGTTTCCAGCATTTTAACATTAAGCTTTCCCCTTTTGTTCATTTCTTTTTATTTTTCTTCTACTTCAAGTAAAAATGCAGTGTTGAAACATTAAGCTATATGTTTTAACTGAACAAAGTACCAAGATATTCAGAGTTTAAATTCCCTCTGGAACCCTAATTCTAACAGCCTGCACTGCACCCCCACCCCGCCCGTGGTATAAATATATGCTACAATAGGGTCTTTCATTGCAAAACTCATACCTGTGAGGCAATGTCATTTATCACTGAGTAAATAATGCAAGATAACATACTGAAAAGGGGATTTTGCTTTATTCCCTTAACTATAAATAAAAATATGTAGCACTTTTCAGGATTACCATGTGGTATGATATGTATGATTTAATAAAGATTAAATACCAATCTTTAAACCAAACTGTAAATAAGATAAACTATGGTCTCTGGTCTCAAGTTTTAAATAGACTCTCTTTTCTTTAAATTTACTGCTTTCATGAAGCATATAAGGGTGACTGCATATAATTTGTGATCCTGCAATGAAAGAGCTATTGTGATATGTATATGTGGGGGAAAAAACACAACAACTGGAGTTAATGTTGTTGTGGGAATTAAAGAAAGTGCCTGTGATGAAGATCAGTGCAGTGAGGCCAAGTCAGAACTAGAGTCAAAGGCCTTTTTCCGGATAAAGAAAGCAAATCACTGTCAGCTGTGGCTTGATTTATATATTATAACCAGTCGGGGCGGGGGAGGGGGGGAGGGGGGGAGGGGGGAGGGAGAGAGGTCTAACATGTGAAAACAGAAAACAAAAACTGATTTTACTCACATCAGTATATGACTGCCCTGAATTATGTTTGAACATGATGTGATATGATGGAATTCAGCTTCCCTGATGGCAGCTTGTGTTTATTCTGGCTATTCTGATCCCATCTCAGCATCCAGATGCCATTCCTCTCTGGTGCCTAATGTGTTTATGCTCACAGTATCAGCAGGCATTGGGTTGCAAAGATCAGATTGGAAGTGATTTCACTCTATTTTCAAAGAGAAAAGAATTTATCCCTTTGATTGCTACTTGCTTGCAAAGTAGAACTTGTTCGTTTTCTAAAAGTGCCACTTAAACTAAATTATAGCAGAGTGATCGCAAAAGGATTCCTAGGAGAACACATTACAGTTACAAAAAATAGAAATTTCACTTTTCTACTCCTTTTTCAAGAAGTCATACTGACCAGCAAAGGCAGTGGAAAAGTTCTTTACCTGCTGAACTGCAACATCTCATTCCTCCTTAGGAGATGTATCTTCATCAACACTGATTTGTTTCCTGGCACTAACAACAATTAAAGGTTTCATATAAACATCTAAACTTTAAAACTAGAAAACAGCTTTTCTGTGTCAAAACTGTTAGACATGTCAATAGAACACAACAAAGAACTCATCAATCATAGCGTGGCCTGTTGTGGATACACCTCTCCAGACAAGCTGACTTTGTCCTCACAGAATCCCTTTATCCTTCCCCCTTCCTGTGCTCTTTGCCGTCTTGCTGATGGCACAAGACCTACTAACATATACTGACAACTCTCCATTATCCAGAGGCAAAGGCCATGATTTGTCAGGGTTTTTTTTTTTTTTTAAGTGCCTTTATGGGGGCGCCTGGGTGGCGCAGTCGGTTAAGCGTCCGACTTCAGCCAGGTCACGATCTCGCGGTCCGTGAATTCGAGCCCCGCGTCAGGCTCTGGGCTGATGGCTCGGAGCCTGGAGCCTGTTTCCGATTCTGTGTCTCCCTCTCTCTCTGCCCCTCCCCCGTTCATGCTCTGTCTCTCTCTGTCCCAAAAATAAATAAAAAACGTTGAAAAAAAAAATTTAAGTGCCTTTATGAAAAACTGGACACTAGCGAAAAGCAATGAAAACATCTGTTAGAGATAATCTATCTAGAAGAAGAAATAATTGATGTTTACTGTAATACTATTCTATTCTATTTTTATTCTTTATCCCCTTTTACAGATGAGGAAATGATGTGGGGAGAAGCTAAGTGTCCAAGATTACCAAGATTTGAACTCAAGTAGTTGGACTCCAGAGTGCTCTTGCCCTCTACTGCAGGGCAATCCCACAGAGTAACCACGCATGCCACCGTGTGTTAATGTCACAGGTAAAACCAAACAGAAGCCCATCATAGAAAACCGCAAAGGTGAAGGGAAAACCTAGAAGTGGGTACAGGAGTATGAAGGGAGCAAAATTAGGTCAGGGAAGGGAGGGGTGAGGACAAACAACAGACACTGCATCTCTGCCCAGCTCTTGTCCCATTCTAATACTTTTTTTTAAGTTGTTTTGTTGTTGTTGTTGTTGTTGTTTTTGGTGTTGTTGTGTTTTTTGTTTTGTTTTGGTTTTTGAGAGAGAGAGAGAGAGAGAGCACAAGGAAGGGAGGAATAGAGAGAGAGAATCCCAAGCAGGCTCTGTGTTGGCAGCACAGAGCCTGATGTGGAGCTCGAACCCACAAACCATGAGATCATGACCTGAGCCAAATCAAGAGTCAGATACTTAACCAACTGAGCCACCCAGGTGCCCCTCCCCCATTCTAATACTTAAGAGAGAAGTCCATGAAAATGAGAAATTAATTAACAGATGATTTTGACAGGTAGAGGGTTTTAAGGTGCATTTCAAATATTATAATGTTTACAGTACCTAAAACATACTTGTATTTTTTCATACTTTTAATGAATAACAATTGTGTTTCTAAATATCAGATGTAAGTTTAATTAAATAATTTTATGTTAAGTCCATTTCTTACCACATTTTTATTCTTCTTTGAACCATGATCAGGATTATACGACGCCCACTCACCATCTCCCCAGGACTCTGTCTCTCAGTAACTCCTATTTACTGAGCAGTGATTTGAGTATGAAGCTGAATTTCCCAGGCTGGACCCATGCTGTTTCGAGCCATTTCACCAATGCTCTCAACAGGGCTTCTGAGTCCCTGCTCACTGAACTCGGACCACATCAGTGTTTCACCCCTGTAATGCCCTACCGTGCATTTTCCGGTTTTGAAGCCACAGAGACTTGCGAGTTCCCATCCATTTCTCCTGCTAACCACCCTCAGTTTGCCATCTACCAGCAGTTACTGGGTTATGCTCCATTCCTGTTCAGGCAGAGCCCATTCCCACCCCCCCAGGCTCACTCATGACCTCTGCTCTCCACTCCTGCTCCTGCCATGAACACGGCCACCGCCTCCTTCCTTCCCACATCTACTCTCCCACCTCCCAGCTGATAGGAGCCTTTAAAGCTGCTCAGGTTCTCCTACAGCAAACAAAACAAAATAAAACAAAACAACAACAACAACAACAACAAAAAACCCCAGTAACAGCAAAATATGCTTTCCCTTACTTGGCCCAACAGTACCATTCGAGCTTTTGCCTCTGTCTTACTATCAAACTTTCCCAGCCAATAGCCCATACCCTCTTCTATTTTATGATCACACATTTCTTACAATGTTGAAATCTGGTATCTGACCATACCACTTCACTAAAAGTTTATTTTTAAACATTCACAGGGATTTTCTTCTTGCCAAATCTAGCTTGACCTCAGTCCTTTTCCTTGACTCTCTGTGGCATCTGTCACTACTAATCTCCCATCACCTCCAATGATTCCTAGGAGACTATACTGTCTACACCCCCTCTTACATCTCTGCTCTCAGACATTGGATGTCCCCCAGGCTCACAGTCCTGGGCCCTCTTCTCATTCTGGAATCTGTCTTTTGCTCACATCTCTGGTACTCAACTAACCTCCCTATGGAAAGGACTCAGCTCCTTACCTCCAGCTCTGTCTTTAAGTCCCTGTCCTTACCTTCAAAGCAATACTTCTCAAACTATCTGTGGCGAAGGGCTAGTTATTTTTTCCCGTTACAGGTCAACACTTTTGTAAAACATAATGAAAACAAATCACAAAAAGAAAAAAAACCCTACAAAACACAAGCCCTGATTATTTTATCATCGGATTTAACACAAGCGCAACCAGAATAAACCATAACATGGGAAAGAAGAAAATAATTACTATAATAGTTTTTTTAATGTTTATTTATTGAGTGAGAGAGAGAGAGAGAGAACGAGAGGGGGAAGGGCAGAGAGAGAGGGAGAGAGAGAAACCCAAGCAGCATCCGTGTTGACATGGGGCTCAATCTCAGGACCATGAAATCATGACCTGAGCTGAAATCAAGAGTGGGACACTCAACTGACTGAGCCACCCAGGCACCCCACTATAATAGTTTTTAAATGATTACTCTCTGTTTGAGCACTGGCTGGCAGACTACTCCTTAAGGAGCACTGCTCCAGAGGCCTGCAGGGCATGGACTGGGCCCCTACCATTCCCTAACACACACCAACTTCCACACTTCTGTCTGCTATGGCAGCATCACCTTCCACTGGGTCTAAGAGTTCTGCCTCATCTTGACTCCTCCCTCCTTTGTAACTCTACCCAATCAATTATCAACCTTTAAATTCTACTCCTTCAAATTCTTTCTTTTATCCAGCTCTTCTCCACATTGCCTGGGACAACTCTAATCCATACACTAAGACCACACACTTGAACTATTATACAACAACCCTCTAAATGAGTCTCCATGGGTGGTGAGCAGTCATTAGTGCTATTTACAAATATTCCCAGTTCTTCTTCCCCAGTCCCTAATCCTCATACATAGAAGGACTGCAATTTCTGGTAGCCTGTGACTGCCATCTAGTTCTAGCCAATAAGTTATAAATGGAAGCATGAGTGTCACTTCCAGGCCTAATATTTAATTGCTAGTGCATGACCTTCCAGAGTGCTCTCTTCTCTCTTTGGGCAAACAAAACATGAGAGGGTGGCTTTTCTGTCAGCCTGGATGATTATAAGTAGAGTCCCCAGTTGAGCTGTGATAGACATGCAGCATTAGCAGGAAACATACCTTTACCTTGTTAAAACCACAAAGATTTTAGAGTTATTTGTTACTATGCTAACTTAACCTATTCTGACTCATACACTCTGTACCAAGCCTCTCCTCTCTCTAAAACCATACTTACCACGACTGATTCTTGAAGTGTGAATTTAATATCCTGGCTCTACTAAAAAAAAAAAGCACCTTGAATGAATTTCTATTAAAGAAAAATGCAAACTCCTTGGCATTCAGAACTCTTACCAACCTATTTTTTCAGTCTTATCCTACCAGACTAACCTCTCATTTCCTGAACTGTCAGGCTCCCTTCCAGTCACCCACCAACCCACGCCCCCAAAAAAAGGAACACTTCCCTTCTCTCTTCTCTTTATGGTAAATAATCAATTCTATCTACTCAATCAAACTTTCCCCCACAGCTCTACCAACAGCTAACACTGAATACTTGTTAAGTGCTAGGTTTTGTTCTAAGCATTTGTCATGTATTAACTAATTTACTCCTCAAGTAACTCTATGAGATGAGTACTATTATTATTAAACTCATTTTACAGATGAGGAAACTAAAACATGCGGATTAAGTAACTTGCTCAAAACCACACAGCGAATAAATGACAAAGCCGGATGAACCCAGCAGCCCATCCTCCTAACCACTGCCCTCTACTGCTTCCAGGACACTCTGTCTCCCCTTCCACTGAACTTCCAGGACACTCTGGAGATCTCCCCAGTACATAACCTTGTGCCCTGCATGACCAGTCACTGATGCGTGCAGGCTTTCTCTATTAAGCTAGACTGTAAGTTCCTGAAGGTCAGGGAGCCACGTTACCATGTTTTGTATCAGTCAGTAAAACGCTGCTGAAAGAGTCCCTTCTGTGATAAAAGCACAGGTCTACCAGACAGGAGATCTGTTAATCATGGTTTTCATTTTCTGTATTTGATGATGCTTTGACATCTTGGGGCCCTGCTGCCCCCAGACAGACAAGTCTTTCCAGGGCTAGCCAATATGCAAATCAACCAATCCAGAATTCACATCCCCAACCACCTCTTTTTATCTTTTTAATTTTCTCTTTATTTTATTTTTCTTAATATAATTTATGGTCAAGTTAGCTAACACACATTGCATACAGTATGCTCTTGGTTTCGGGGGTAGATTCCCATGATTCATCGCTTACATACAACACCCAGTGCTCATCCCAACAAGTGCCCTCCTCAGTGCGCATCGCCCATTTTCCCCTCTCCCCAGCCCCCATCAACCCTTAGTTTGTTCTCTGTATTTAAGAGTCTTTTATGGGTTTGCCTCCCTCTCTGTTTGAAACTATTTTTTTCCCCTTCTCTTCCCCCATGGTCTTCTGTTCAGTTTCTCAAGTTCCACATATGAGTGAAAACATAGGATATCTTTCTCTGACTGACTTATTTCACTCAGCAGAATACCTTCCAGTTCCATCCACGTCATTGCAAATGGCAGGATATATATAAACCACATCTTCTTTATCCATTCATCAGTTGATGGACATTTGGGCTCTTTCCATGATTTGGCTATTGTTCAAAGTGCTGCTATAAACATTGGGGGTATACGTGCCCCTATGAATCAGCACTCCTGTATCCTTTGGATAAATTCCTAATAGTGCAATTGCTGGGTTGTAAGGTAGTTCCATTTTTAATTTTTTGAGGAACCTCCACACTGTTTTCCAGAGCGGCTACACCAGTTTGCATTCCCAGCAGTGCAAGAGGGCTCCCATTTCTCCACATCCTCACTAGCATCGGCTGTTTCCTGAGTTAATTTTAGCCACTCTGACCAGTGTGAGGTGGTATCTCAAGGTGGTTTTGATTTGTATTTCCCTGATGATGAGTGATGTTGAGCATTTTTTCATGTGTCAGTTGGCCATCTGGCTGTCTTCTTTGGAAAAGTGTCTATTCATGTCTTCTGCCCATTTCTTCACTGGATTATTTGTTTTTAGTGTGTTGAGTTTGGTTAGTTTTTTATAGATCTTTGGATAATAACCCTTTATCCAATATGTTTGCAAGTGTCTTCTCCCATCCTGTTGGCTGCCTTTTAGTTTTTTTGATTGTTTCCTTTGCAGTGCAGAAGCTTTTTATCTTGATGAAGTCCCAATAGTTCATTTTTGCTTTTATTTCCCTTCCCTTTGGAGACATGTTGAGTAAGAAGTTGCTCCCAACCACCTCCTTTAATACTCATACACCAAGCCAATATTCCCCCAGCCCCAATTCTTCCCAGGGCAAGCTATCAAGGACTAGGGACCACCCCAAAAGCCCAGACCCCTCCAAAAGGACTCAAACTAGCCAGTCCTAAGTCTGCTGACTTTGCCCTGCCTGGTCTTCCCCAGAAACCACAATAAAGGCTCAGGCTCCTGCTCTACCCTTGCTCTTCTGCCTCCTGACCAACCCTGGTGCTCCCATGTGTGGCTTTAGGGGTATGCCCCCTCCTCTTGGGAACTGTAAATAAGAAACTTTTCTTTCAAAGACAACTCGTCTCCATGTCTGTCACCTGATCATACCTGATTAAAACAAATGCCGGGTCCATGTTAAAACATGTTATCATCCTATTAGGAGCTCTTTGGGAATGCAAACTACATACTTGATATCAGGGAGGATTCTTTTCTTTTTTTTTTTTTTTGTTTTTTTTTTTATTTATTTTTTTTGGGACAGAGAGAGACAGAGCATGAACGGGGGAGGGGCAGAGAGAGAGAGGGAGACACAGAATCGGAAACAGGCTCCAGGCTCCGAGCCATCAGCCCAGAGCCTGACGCGGGGCTCGAACTCACGGACCGCGAGATCGTGACCTGGTTGAAGTCGGACGCTTAACCGACTGCGCCACCCAGGCGCCCTATCAGGGAGGATTCTTAAGGCTCTCTCTTGATTCCATCAATCTCTGTGTTGTTGGAAAGAAGGATTTTCACGGGGGATAGAAGAGATAGAAAAAGGATTTTCAAGGGGGTAGAAGAGACAAAAAATATAGAATAGAATATACTTGGTGAGCTTCATGTTCAGCATAAGGAAAAGAGAAGCCCTAGTTATTTTTCAATTGTCTTTCAGTCTTAATTCTAACAGTTACTATCTTAGCACTGAATTGGTAACTATAATTGTAAAAACACCAAATCTTTAAACTCTGCATTTGTTAGCCGCCTTCTATTTTTTCCATAAGGATTAGCAGTAAAATCCTGAATCCCACAAGGATCTGAAGATAACCATAGGGGCAACAAGGAAAGGTGAAAGCTAAGGATAGTGTAGCCTATCTGCAGCCAGTCTTGGGAAAAATAAAATCCCAGGAAAGGAGTGGGTGGAGGCAGTTCTGAGAGAGAAAACCAGGATAAGCCCCTGAAATCTGCCACCAGGAAAAGAGCATGAAGATCCTACCTTGATTTGAGAAGCAGTCTTAGCAACAAAAGCCAAGGGGTTTCCTAACACTCTCCTAGCTAACTAACACTCAAAGCTAACCAGTATGAATAAGTGCTTAATCGACACTTGTTGAATGAATACCTCAATCTTATAAAATTGAGTATAGTTTTATGACACTCATGAAGATTTAGATATAGTACACTTTGTCATCCTATTAACTTAAACTCTTTGTGTCCTTTACTATATCTCCCTTGAGACAAATATACTGCTTTTCTCCTGTAGCATAAGGTGGTACAATTTTTCAAAGTGCTCTGATATATTTCAAAGTGTTCTTGGAATATTTCTTTGGAGTATCTGCACATTCAGCCATGGACTTTGAAAAAATGCCAGAGAAACTCCCATCCCACAAACGCTCCATGTTTCAGAGGTTCCAGGAACAAAGTGTGGAAGATATCCAGATTATCGCCAGCCAGGAGAATGCCATTCACCCAAAACTTCCCTAGAATGTGTTGGTCCCAAACAAGCAACATGAATCTAAAAGTCCTTGGAAAGACCAAGAAGACCAGAGTCTTTTTCCTTTGGGGACTCAGTCAATTCAGAACTCATCTGGACTATTTAGAAATCTTTGAGAAGGCACTTGACCTTTATATCCCAGTATGAATAACAATTAGCAACTGCATCTAACATCTATTGGGTACTTGCTATGAGATAAGCAAGGCATATTAAATACATAATTTCATTTACTCCTCACTATCCAGTGAGGTCCGTTATCTCCATTTTACAGATGAGTAAACTGAAGCCCAGAGAGGTTAAGATAACTTCCCTAAGTTCACAGTTATTAGATGCCATAGTTGAAATTTAGATTCTTATGGTCTGGCTCTAGACCCTAGATCAGCACTATACTGTATTACCTCAAATACAGTCCAAGCCTAGATCAAAAATACCCATTTCAAGTGCAGCAAAGCTCGTTAGATCCTAACCCTGTAAGTTGAATGACACAAGCAACAGTGAAACAGGTCAAGGACTATCCCCATATCCCCATACAAACATGGACACCCACTGTTACCAGAGTCTTCCCCACCACTCTTAACACCATATTCTGTTGTTTATGGGCAAGAGGGTTTATACTATTCTATAGATCCTACATTTCAAGGAGCAACAAAATCTTCCACATACACCAAATGCAAAGTAAATTTAAATCCTGACCTAATAACACAACTACATAAAACTGCATTATACCAAACAATGCTACATGTTTGTATTCTATGTGTTAAAGATAAAATCATGCATTCATGTAATAATGTAACATTCCATATATCCATGAATAGCCAAAATACTGTCCAGAAACCATTCTTACCATCAGACACTGGACAAGATATTCTAGGAACTGAAAGATGGTGGAAAGGTATTTAAGGATGGAAATTAGAACATGAGAACACAAACTCATGTTGTAGGCCTCCTCAGCTGGCAGAAGTTCCAGCCTTGTTGACATATGCGTCTTTCACACCAACTTCCCCCACTACTCTCCAGAACAAGACAAACTCGGAATGGCTGGGAGAGCCCTCATGATACTGCCCAAGTCTTCTCTTCCAAGCTCAGTTCTTTCACCTGCTACTCACCCAACAATGGTTCTAAAACCTTCATAATCCCAGCTCGTGCTCAAATTCATTCGCTGTCCTCACTGCAGAATTTGAGTACAATGGTTGAAATCAGGCAGGACTTCAGCAGAAGCAAAAGGAAGGGCTATTATTACATGAAGTGCTTTGTACACTACAGGTCCAAGATAAATAACTATTGAACATTTTAGTAGACATAATTCAGTTAATACAGCCTTTAAACATAAAAAGCCACCTGGGTGGCTCAGTCGGTTAAGCATCAAACTTCAGCTCAGGTCATGATCTCACAGTTGGTGACCTCAAGCCCCACAGTGGGTGAACTCGAACACTGCTTTGGGTGAGCCCCGCTTCTCTCTCTCCCTCTCTGCCCCTTTTGGGATTCTCTCTCTCTCTCTCTCTCTCTCTCTCTCTCTCTCTGCCCCTCACTGCACCCTCTCTCTCTCTCTCAAAAAAAAAAAAATTAATTAAAAGAACTGGCTTAATATTTAATAAAGATGAGGGTTTTATCAGACCACCCAGGAATTTTTGTGCTAGGATAAAAGTTAACAAAACTTTTCAAACTCCATTAAGAGAATTAATATAATTTATTATTATCTATAAATATTCATAGAGTGGAAACAAGATCTAGATTAATAGAGCTGGGTTACAGAGTTCAGTAGGGTAAAAATAAAGAAATCGGAAAAGAAAATATAGACAAAAATATCAGCTTTTTCCATAAGATTTCCTCTTCTAGAATTGTTGAAAAACACTATTTTTAAATAGAAACTATTTTGGAAACTCAGTACTTAAAGAGGTATTGTGAAAATAGTTTATTAATGAACATTCTGCTACAGAGAAAAAGTCACTGCTCTGGCTCATAGGAAAATACATTTTACTAGCAAAAACAGATGACAGATACAGACTCCTTGAATCCATGACAACAAGAGACTCAAAATTCAGTTCCCACTCACTGCACGAGGCTCCTCTACAACACACCAACAGAAGTCATCTAGTAGCTATTCAAAGATTCCAGGTATTTTAATTTTTTTTTTTTTAATTTTTCAAAAGTTTATTTCAAGAGAGAGTGAGAGTGGGATAGGGGCAGAGAAAGAAGAAAGAGAATCCCAACTAGGCTCTGCACTGTCAGCACAGAGCCCAATATGGGGCTCGAACCCATGAACTGGGAGGTCATGATCGGGGTCAAGATCAAGAGTCAGACACTTAACCAACTGAGCTACCCAAGTGCCCCAAAGACCTCAGGTATTTTAAAATATTGTTTAGGAGTCCAAAATATCTTTTGGAGTGATGATAATACCTGAAAATTAGACAGAGGAGATGGCTGCACAACTCTGTGAATATCCTAAAAGCCACTGAATTATACAGTTTTAGAGGCTAAATTTTATGGTATGTAAATTACATCTCAACAAAGCTATTTGTTTAAGTAGGCTCTACACCCAATTTAGGGTTTGAACTCATGACCCGGAAATCAAAAGTTGCATTCTCTACCAATAGAGCCAGCCAGGTGCCCCAAAGCTATTATTTTTAAAAGTGGCAAAAAAGAACAGCAAACTGTTTTAACAAAGTCTTACAGTGGTTTTCTTACCCATGTCCTACAGAAGATAGAAAATCTTACATAATTTAGAAAAGACTCAGTAAAAACGTATCAATGATATTAGCAAGGATTAGTATAAGCTTCATGTTTTAAAAGGGCCATTTAAAAGAGATGTACATTGGGGCGCCTGGGTGGCTCAGTCGGTTAAGTATCCGACTTCGGCTCAGGTCAAGATCTCATAGTCTGTGAGTTTGAGCCCCATGTTGGGCTCTGTGCTGTCAGTTCAGAGCCTGGAGCCTTCTTCGGATCCCGTGTCTCCCTCTCTCTCTGCCCCTCCCCCACTCATGCTCTGTCTCTCAAAAAATGAATAAACGTTAAAAAAAATTTTTTTAAATAAAAGAGATGTACATTGACTTGAATAGGAACTTGTAGTTAAAGATCTATGCTACACCCAGTGCACATCTTCCAACATGGCATGGCATTTCAACCTCAGAATTTATTTTGTATATTGTTTTAAAGACTATTTCAAAAAGTGTAAGCCCTGAGTATCTCCTAAACTTCGGTCATGTATGTACCACCTTCAGTATTTTTGCCATCTTCATACCACCTTGTTATTTATTAAATACTTTTTCTTCAATCCACTTTACCACTGACTCAACTTTTATAATATCCATGAAATCATGGGTTTGACTGGCTAATTTACATTTTTCCACCGTATATTAAAATGGACACATAACTATTAAAATTCAAAAGATGCTTATCCATGTACCACTTTAAATCATCTTGCACACAAGTCAAGAAAACACTGGTTTTAAAAAATCAGCTGAGCCTGGTAACATATCTGTATCTACACTTTAAAAACTGTTAAGGAAATCAGAATGTTCAAAAGCCACTTTGCAGCAAAATTTAGGACTGTCCTACTCTATGAAGGCACATTATCAGTGGGAGCCACAGGGCTGGCATTCAGCCAAGAAAACGTATTTGAGAATAACACTGGAGTGGATGGTACAGAAAGATGGCAGGCAGTAGGCCTCCATGAGGGAAGCAGCTGAAAGAACAAGGATGCTAGGTCCTCTTTACAAATTCTTGGGTTCTTGCTACAGCCACAGAGCTGAACTTGGCAGAAGACCGACTGCCTAATGGACAGGTGGGCAGGGCTTTTTATTTATCCTGCTTCCTTCCTGCCAACACCAGTACTGAAAGCCTGCAGAAGGGCCCACTCCTAAAGTAGTATTCTAGGGCAAAGAAAGAGTCTGGGCTCTACCACACCTGTTCCTCCCATCTAGAAGACATATGGGTTAGATTTCATTCTGAAATATTAGCACCGTAGGTGGTTTGAAACAGCTTCCTGAAAGGAGCTTACCCCCATTCCTGATGGGGGATGTCATGACACCATGCCCTCACACCCCTCAAAAAAAAAAAAAAAACACCCTGAAGACACTGGATATCTAACCACTTTTTTTTCACTTCCTTTTCACACTGCAAAGAGGACTACCTCTTTTTGTAGTTATCTATCCTAAATAAGTGACACAATTATAAGTCACTGCCTTTATTCTTATTCATTTCAAGAAGCCCTAACTGAGTCCTAGGTAGTGAGGCATAGAGAAAGCCGGTAACTGAGGCTGTCTCCAAAGAGAACTGGGAGAGGGAAGGGGGGAGGGTGTGAGAGAGAGAGAGAGAGAGAGATGCTTCCTGCCCCAATTTTTGTTCTTGGATCATTTTTCTGGTAACTAGATAAAACAATTTTTATATAATTCTATGCAGTAAAAAATCATATATCATTTTAGATAAATCTACTCCTGCCCCAACAGTGAACTTAGGGTACTAGCCTATAGGCACACTGACACAGTATTTTCTTAATACTATTGATCCCTTTTTGGCTTCTAACACATGGCTTGGAGGCTGCAAAAAGATACACTTTTCCAGTATTTTCTCAACTAAATCCATTCCTTTTCTGTATAAAGTTTTAATATGTAGCCCCATAACTATAAACGTAGGCTTCCTAAAGACTATTTGGAAAACATGAACTATATACAACAAATTTTTAAATCTGACTGGTTTTGTGTTATAATGTTATACTGTCCAACTGGCCTTTGGGGGGCATCTTTAACCTAGGAAGGATACTCATGATTTCTAGAACTTTATCCCAAGCATCTCTATACAATTTACTAGTGAGTATTAAATATTCAGAGAGCTTCACTGCTAGCAATTAAGATTCATATCTGTGAATATCTCCAGCAATTCAGGAACACATCTGTATCTCAGAACTCCTCAAGGATAAAATTGTAATCCAATAAATTACTGCTTTTCTCAAAGATCTAGCACGGTGTTTCTCAAAGCGTAGGCTGAGGATCACATGCATAAGAATGATCTGGTGAGGGGCACCTGGGTTGCTCAATCCATTAAGCGTCTGACTCTTGATTTCGGCTTAGGTCATGATCTCATGATCATGGTGGGGTAAAGCCCCGTGTCATGCTCTGCAAGGACAGCACAGAACCTACTTGGGGTTGTCTCTCTCCCTCTCTCTGCCCTTGCCCTGCTCATGTGCTCTTACTCAAAATAAAGAAACGTAAAAAAAAAAAAAATAATAAGATCTTGTTAAAATACCAACTAGTGAGCTCCAAGAATGTGCATTTCTAACAAATTCCATATTGACACTGCTGGTCTAGCAACCAGACTTTGAGAACCACTGGCTTAATCTAACTCTGGTTATAGTAACTCTGGTCTCCTCCCAATCAACACTGTTTAGGATTCACTGTGGAGTTCAATGATGCTAAAAAATGGCTCCACTTGGCAAATTCTCTAACCACTTTCCATAGGGCTTCTTGTGTAAGACTCTTCTCAGTATCTTCAAGAAGTTTCCATCATTCAGAACTTGTAGTATGGGTGAAAAGTTTGTCCTTTCTTGGCATCTGCAGGGATAAATACCCTTCACATCCCTCCCCTAATTCCTGGACTCTGTCTGACCTTACAGCCCCCACTTCCTACCCTGCGTGGACAACCTTTCTGTCCTCTATAGGAAACCATACTTCCTACAGCAGGAAAGCTGTAGGAAGGGCAAGAGGTCACTCTGTTCCTGTGTTAGGAAACTACATTTCCTTTAGCCAGAAATCAAGACAGACTCCCTCTACTTAGTGATTTATTTGGTGATTGTCACAGGGCTACAGCTACAGACAACCAAGGACAAGGAAAGGAGTACTGTACCCAAAGGCAAAATTTGACAAAATTAGATTCTTTAGAAATAGCATTCAGATCTCAATATTTACACTCTGCTCTTCCATGGGAATAAATATATAACAGATTTCTCCATTGAGAGATAGGTCCACAATTTACACACTACAAATAGGTGTCTCATTCTCTGTAAATGGCTTTCAAATCCATCTCACTGAGGTTTAAAATATATTCCTAGTGATTATCATGGTCTCAGTGGTGAACTGAACATATATGCAGTTCATCCTTCCCAAGAAAAGAGATTTCAACTAATTCCTAGAAACTGAAAAGCATTTGGGAGAAAGATAATAAAGAAAACATATTTGATATAGCTTCAATATCTTAGAAGATCTCCAGGATCTCCATTATCTTTTCAATTTGAATATACAACTGAACATATGTAATTGGAGACCATATTAAAATTAATTAGGATGATTTAAAAGGCAGGTTAAACAGTTTATTTTTCAGGGCGCCTGGGTGGCTCAGTTAAGCATCTGACTTCGGCTCAGGTCATGATCTTGTGGTTTGTGAGTTCAAGTCCTGCATCGGGCTCTGTGCTGACAGCTCAGAGCCTGGAGTCTGCCTCAGATTCTGTGTCTCCCCTTCTCTCTGCCCCTCCCATGCTCTTGCTCTGTTTCTCTCTGTTTTGCAATAATAAATAAACGTTAAAAAAAAAAAATTCATTTTTCTTTGAGACTTCGATATATGCTTAAGGAAAAAGTATAGACCCGGAGAATGATACAGAACAATAGCAACAGGGAAGGATATTTAAAAAAAAATTTTTTTAATGTTTATTTATTTTTGAGACAGACACTGGCAGAATGCAAGTGGGTTAGGGGCAGAGAGAGAAGGAGCCAAAGCAGGCTCCGGGCTCTGAGCTTTCAGCACAGAGCCAGACACGGGGCTCGAACCCACAATCTGTGAGATCATGACCTGAGCCAAAGTCAGATGCTCAACCAACTGAACCACTGAGGTGCCCCAACAGGGAAGGATATTTTTAGGAAAGTTTTCAATTAGCAATAATCGCGCCTCGGATAAATCTCATTGGTTACGATACTGCCACTGCACAAAGCTGGAAGGATATTTTTTAAATGTTAGCCATAAACTGGTTAAATGCTGCAAATACTGCATAACATTAACAATTTACAAGGAGTGTGAAAAATATGACTTTCTTAAATCATTGTAAGAAAATGACTAAACAAAACATATTCTATGACCATGGTATTTCCAGAACCTAAAACACTCTATTAGAAAAGTCATTAAACCATGTTCAGAATCAAAATGATTTGTTACTAACAACAAAGTTCTTGGGCATACGTGTGTTCGAATGCCATCACTGAAGAATCTTATATTTGTCCAATACTGAATGTGGTTGCAGACTGAGCACAAAAATCGTCAAGTGTCATCTGCCGCTAGAGAACAACCGATGGGGATGTAATGCTGCTGCTTTTTAAAGCACAACTTCTGCGATAAAATGTTTCTGGCCTGCTTTTGTACTTAGGATGAATGTCCGTTTTCGTGGTTTGGAGAGAACAACTCATTTCTCCTTTGAGGTGTTAGATCCTAAATACCAAAATTAAGTCCTCAAGAAAAACTGGTCATCGTTCTTTATTGAAGTAACAGATTAATCTTTTTCTTGGAAATCCTCATATTTAAGTATAGAAATAAGGTCATAAAAAATCAGTTCATCACCATTAGGGGATTTAGCCATAATAGGATATTCCTAGACAGAGCTACTTATTATACTAGATCAAACATAGTATAATACTGATCTAATAGATCAGCACTCACAAAAAATAATTCATGTAAGAATCAAGTAAAAATGTCAAGGCTTTTAATGCCACCTACTTACTTCCTATTTTGCAAGACAATACTTGGGATATTACAATAAAACCTACATCAGCTTATATCTGTGGATAAGTTTTTTTTTAATGCCTTGTAAAAGAGGTGGGAGTTATTGCACTTTCTTGATGAATAATGCAAAGTAAGCATTATTACATAGGAAAAGCATCTAAAGGCATATTCTATGAATATGTCCAGCTTACTGAGTCCACTGTAATTACTTGTCAATCAACACCACACATACATATAATCACAGCTTAAAAATAAATATGAAACGGGGCGCCTGGGTGGCTCAGTCGGTTGGGTGTCCAACTTCGGCTCAGGTCATGATCTCACAGCTCGTGGGTTCGCGCCCCACGTGGGGATCTGTGCTGACAGCTCAGAGCCTGGAGCCTGCTTCAGATTCTGTGTCTCCCTCTCTCTCTGCCCCTCCCCTGCTCACACTCTGTCTCTCTCTCTCTCTCTCTCTCAAAAATAAACATTAAATTTTTTTTAAATAATAAATATGAAATAATAAAGAGCAAAAGAGAAAGCAATGGGGTGGGGGAAGGCAAGGGAAAAGAAGAACATCTCTAAGAGGTTGTAAGATTTAAGGATATGTTGATACGTCTTCTGCCAAAGATAGCAGACTTCATAATGAGGTGCCCAAATGCAAAAGAAATACCCTGAAATTAGGTCACACAGCACAGAACCTGGGCTTATTGAAAAGTAATATACTTATAAGTAAAGGATCACAAAATCAGATCAAGAAAATACTGAAAAAGAAACAAAAAAGAACTCCTCACCTAAAAAATACTACAAAAACCAAGCTGAATAAATTCCATGACTTTTTTAAAAATATTTTTTTTTTTACATTTATTCATTTTTGAAAGACAGAGAGAGAGACAGAGCATGAGCTGTGGAGGGGCAGAGAGAGAAGGAGACAGAATCTGAAGTAGGTTCCAGGCTCTAAGCTGTCAGCACAGAACCTGATGCGGGGCCAGAACCCACAAACCATGAGATAATGATCTGAGCTGAAGTCGGATACTGAGCCACCCACGTGCCCCCGCTGCCCCCACCATGATTTTTTAAAACACTACAGAAGGAAGGTCCCTGGTCAGGGAATTGATAATGTTAGAAAAAGAACTGAGAAACACTTAATGGATAGAGTAAAGAAACAAACATCCAAAAAATCAGTTCTGGCAGCTGCTTTCCCAGCTTGTTCCGTAACTATAGGCTTTCTCTCTCTCCCCAAATTACCTACTCAGTGCCAACAACCTTTGCCTTCACTCCATTCGGTGAACCAATGGTCCATTCTTGACATTTTCACTACTTGGAACAGTTCCATCACTTAAATACTTCATTTCCATAATCTTGTATCAGAGCATGGCTTCCTATTCTCCCTATTCTTTCTCTTAATTATTCACCAACTCTTATTATATTGAAACTCCAGTCCCTCGGCTTTTCCATTATCTTCAATGCATCTGCTCCCTCTGGTTCTAGGACAGAGGCTCCAATCGGGGAGTGCCCCTCAGAGGGTATCTGGCAATGTTTGGAGATATTTTTGATGGTCACAACTAGAGGGGGAGGCATATAGTAGGTAGAGGCCAAGAAGGCTAAACATCCTACACCGCACAAAACAGCCCCACAGCTTCTACATTTCTGAAGTTGAGAATCTCTACTCTGTGGTCTTCTTTAGATAATGTGGTTCCTTTCTTCAATCACTCTTAGAACATTTTAACCTCAATTCTCTTGCTCTTTCATCCTTCTGATACCTATTCTATAAAACCTTTCAACCAACTGAACACCCAAGTTTTCTACTTCTAAAGTCAGTGTACTGAACTCAACCAAAGCTAAAGAAATAAATTATTAAATAAATATCACACGACCATGCAAAAGGTGGATGCTACATATTCACAGATTCCAACCTCAATGAGACCCCCAGCATTACCAGGCAGGCAACCTTTCATGTGTCTCTCTCTAGTTGCCCCCTCAACTCCTGTTCTTTCCCCTCAGTGACTACTCTAAACTTTTACCTCTATCCCCAATCCTCCACCGAATCAGCACTCAATATCAGCAAATTTACCCGCTTCATCTAGGAAAGTTTGCTACCATCAGGCAAGAATTTTCCCATATTCCCTCCCCAACTACAAACTTATTCACATTTATCCCCACCCTTCCCCAAGCGGTCCCTTCCAGGAAGGTGGAGTAAGTGTCCTTCCTGTCCCAGGACTCCCTGATCACAGCCTGTGACATCCTCTCCCACTGGCCTTCTCTGGAACCCTGCTTCATCAATCATCCAGCCACTAAGGCCCCTCCCTCAACTTCATCCTCTCTCTCTCCACCCTTTACATCTCAGAAATAAGTGATTGTTCCAATCTCTTCTTGGGGGTGGGGGGGGGGAACATGAACAAAAACCCTTCCTTACTCCCACATTCCCCTCCAGCTCTTCTCTCTCTCTCTCCCCTCACAGCCAAATTCCTAAAAAGGACTGTCTTCACTTCCCACCCCCATTATTCCATCTCCCTTCCAGTCCACTGCTTACATCCTACCGTGCCACAAAAATTCCACAATGGAGGCAGATGACTTCCTATTTATCAACTGCAGTAGGTTCTTCCAGTCCTGAATTCTGGAGCATTAATACACATGACCGTACCCTCCTTAAATTTCTCTCCTCTTTTGGTATTTGTGATACCATTCTCCTCTATCCCTTCCTGCCAATTTGGTGCTTCCTTCTCCCCCTTCATAGATGCTGGTGTGTCCTCCAGCTCTAGCTTCAATTTTTCTCATGTGCAATCCATGCTCTATTCACTTTGACCTCATACACCCAGTCCTGATCTCCTCTAAGTTTTCCTAGTGAACAACACCACCATCTACTCAGTTACCCAAGTACCCCAGATTTCTTACTCTCAGCCACACGTAAACAATTGCAAAGTCTTACTGATTTAACTTGAATACCTCTTGAATCCATCATATCAATTCATTCTCTTGGCAACCTATCCAATTCAAGTCATTCTCTCTCACCTAGAACGTATTATAAGATTAAGTACATATGAGTAAAAATGGGAGTCCCTCTTACAAGTAAGGATGCTACATACGTACAATGAGGTATGATTAAAAAGAACACAGAACATTGGAACTCTTTTTAAAAAAATGGATTCTAATACCGTTTGAATATAGGGAAATCATTTAAGCATCCCAGGCTTCAGATTCCCAACTGCTGAATGAAGGGTATGAGAGAAATATCTAAGGACCCTTTGCACCCTTAACATTCATTCTATAATTCTATTTCCGCCAGACATTACTCAGACAGTTGATACCTCCAAATATGCACCATACTTGCTACATATGCAAAACACTATTACTGCAAATGAAATAGGCTGATATACCTCTCTTTTGCTGCCAAACTCTATCAAGCATATCCCAATTCCCATCAGTTTCAAAAACCAAACCTTCAACTGCAAGTGTCAAAGAAATAAAATGTAAACAAAGGAAAAAGCCAAGAAAAAATTATAATGAAATTGATTATATATATAAAAATGTTATCTGAAGATAATTTCTTCAGGAATCAAACCATGCAGAGTAATGAGTTAGCAACAAAATGAATGTGCCATAAACAATCCTGACAGTAACGTTATAAACAAAAAACTCTTTTTACACACAGAAAAAGAGTGCGGGAATTGTGCGACATCTAAAGTCAATGCCAAAAAAATATATATGCAATATGAGATCTTAAAACGTTTCAAAATCTGTTTTTTCAAAGACAGGCTCTCAGAGAAAGATAATATGAACTAAGCTTTGAAAACGCAGTTTGAATGTCATTCAAATGTTATCGCCCAGCCAAATAAGAAGCACCTGTCATCCTTTTGACAATTTGGGTTCAGAGGCTCTTCTGTTACCTACTGAGCTCAGAAGTAATGTTCTATTTTAAAAATGGTATAAAAAGAGAAGGTAGGGGGCGCCTGGGTGGCGCAGTCGGTTAAGCGTCCGACTTCAGCCAGGTCACGATCTCGCGGTCCGTGAGTTCGAGCCCCGCGTCAGGCTCTGGGCTGATGGCTCGGAGCCTGGAGCCTGTTTCCGATTCTGTGTCTCCCTCTCTCTCTGCCCCTCCCCCGTTCATGCTCTGTCTCTCTCTGTCCCAAAAATAAATAAAAAATGTTGAAAAAAAAATTTAAAAAAAAAAAAAAAAAGAGAAGGTAGAGGAAGAGTGTGGCAGGCAAGAGAATTTACGTTGCAAAATTGGTAGTGAGCCAAATGCCAACACAAAACATAGGATAAATCAACTCTGGAGCCACCTAGCCTGAGTTCAAATCCCAATTTCACCACTTTGCCAGCCTTGCAATTTTAACAATTCAATTACTTTTCTCTGTGCCTGGTTTCTTCATCTATAAAAGAGAATGGTGATAGTACCTACTTCACAGGTAAAGTGCTTGGAATAATGCCGGGCATGCTGTAAACACTGTAGAAATACTATGTAATGTTATCATGATTATTATTTCCCTTATTATATTTAGACTAAATAATAGGTGAGAAGAAAAATTACACTATAATGCATGCTCAAGCTCCAGTTTAACACTATTACCAGGTATTTTGTTTACTGTTCAATAACATTATTTCAAGTATTTCCATTCCCATCCTCTAGAAGTTCACAAACCAAATCACCAAGTATTAAATTCATACTATATGGAATGAGAAGTCTATAAAAGCATGATTCAATATGCATCAAAAGTATAGTATATGCTATACACATACAATGGAATGTTACTCAGCCATAAAAGGAATGAAATTCTGATAGATGCTACCACACAGATGAACTCTACTACAACATGGGTGAACACTGAAAATATATGAAGTGAAATAAACCAGATACAAAAGGATAGTGTATGACTCCACCTAGAATAGGTAAATTCATAGAAACAGAAAGTAGAATAGAGGTTACCAGGGGCTGGGGGGAGGGGGAGAGGGGAATAGGGAATCATTTTTTCATGGGTATAGAGTTTCTGTTTGGAATGATGAAAAAAATATGGAAATGGATAATGGTGATAATTAAACAATACTACAAATGTGCTTAATTGCAATGAATTATATGCTTAAAAATGGTTAAAATAGTTAATTTTATATTATGAATATTTTACCACAATCAAAATCTTTAAAACATACAACCTACATTTTCAACAGGAAGTTTTAACATGAGTATCAGCTTTAATGGTACTAAAATTAAAAAAGTAGATCACTTATTCTCAAGTTCCTGACTAGGGATACCAAAGGAGTCAATATCAACTCCTAGCTTGAACTTGGTTTAAAATACATGCTTGAAAATGGGTACACACTTTGTAAATTCAATAAGGAACATTATTTCATTTTGCATATAGTCAATTTTTTTTTTAGCTCATTGAAGACAGAAAACGAGAATTACACTGAGAAGGTAGCTTTATATGTGACCAATGCATAATGGTTAGTTCTATGAGGAGGTATTTATCCACATAGAATCATAACATGAGAGCAACAGCATACCTGTGCAGAGCACAATAAACAGATATATAAATCAACTGGTATTCAATTCAAAAGTAGAGTGGGTTCCCATATATTGGTAAACCATAATTTAAACCACTGAAATATCCCCCAAATTCAAAACAGAAATTAAAGGCCTATTATTTTGATACATATAATAACATGAAATATTTGAAGTCTTCACTCCAAACAGTGCAACCAAAAAGCATATTGCATTTCAAAGACAAAATGAAAGTAAATTTAATAAATTAGCATTTTCCCAGAATGGCTATGGTTAAGGCACTCTAGTTAGGATAATTTAATTCTCCAGTAAAGTCATAAATATTATATATCAAATATCATTCAAAGAATAACAATTTTCAGAGAACTAGAATGCAATTTTCAAAGAACCTAAGGCCCAAACTAGACTAATAATATTAGCAAACACTTACATGGCTCTTCCAATATGCCTGATTTGTTCTAAGCCCTTTTCATAAAGTAACTCACTTTACCCTCACAACATCTTCTGATAAAAAGTATCTTATTATTCCCATTTTACAAATGAGCAAATTGAAGTGTAGAGGGGTCAACTGTCCTGTCTGGGCTCACTGAGCTGCTAGTAAGTGACAGAGCTAGGACCTGAATAATGGAAGTGTGGTTCCCCAGTCCCTGAATGTTTTTATTTTTTTAATGTTTATTTATTTATTTTGAGAGAGAGAGAGAGAGAGAGAGAGAGAGAGAGAAGAGGAGACAAAGGGCAGAGACAGAGGCAGAGGGAGAAAAAAATCCCAAGCAGGCTCCACGCAGCCAGCGCAGAGCCCAACGAGGGGCCTTAACTCACAAACCGTGAGATCATGACAGCCACCCAGGAGCCACCCCACGCTCCCCCTAACCCCATCCCTATGGTTTATCACTATGGTTTACTATCTCTTGGTGACAGTGAGGAATGGAATACATAAAGTATAGGTAAACTCCAAATGCAAAGCAGTTTGGGTGGTCAAATATAATAAAATCTCTGAGGAAATTACCAAATTATAACACAGGACAGTAAGAGGGCACTTGTTGGGATGAGCACTGGATGTTGTATGTAAACAATGAACCACAGGAATCTACCCCAAAAACCAAGAGCACATTTCACACACTGTATGTTTGCCAATTTGACAATAAATTATATTATAAATAAATAAAAATAAAAAATAAATTTAAAAATTTTTAATTAAAAAAATAAAATGACTGCTCTGAGCAGCATCAGGGTGGTTCAGTCAGTTGAACGTCAGACTTCAGCTCAGGTCATGATCTCATGGTTTGTGAGTTCGAGTCCCACATTGGGCTCTCTGCTGTTAGCACAGAGCCCACTTCAGATCCTCTGTCCCCCTCACTGTGCCCCTCCCCTGCTTGAACTCTCTCCAAAATAAATAAATATTAAAGAATAAATAAATAAAATGACTGCTCTAAGACATTAAGAAAAGATTAAAATACATCAGTATACTTAGTATTTAAGAAGGCAAGGAATTGTTTAGGACATTTAAAATTTTTCTATCCAAAATAGTCAATAGGGTTTTCAATTCTTAAAGGGGTAAAACTTTCCAAAATTATGAATTACACATTCCCTGAGGGGTCTAAAAAGAAGGAAGAAGGGTTGTACTGAGCAATCTTGCTTCCCACTTATCTCATTCTTAAGGAATGTGTGTGTGTGTGTGTGTGTGTGTGTGTGTGTGTGTGTGTATGTCTAGGGGGAATCATAAATTAAGCTTTCCAGGCATTTTAATTCCAGGTATATAAGAACTTAATACTAAAGATATTACAAAGTGTCAAATCATTTAGATAGATGAGTGAATAAACTCACACAATTAGATGTGACTACTGTGAAAAGGCTGGAATTTTGTCATTTATAGCAGAGTCATTTAAAAACAAACAAACAAGGGGCGCCTGGGTGGCGCAGTCGGTTAAGCGTCCGACTTCAGCCAGGTCACGATCTCACGGTCCGTGAGTTCGAGCCCCGCGTCAGGCTCTGGGCTGATGGCTCGGAGCCTGGAGCCTGTTTCCGATTCTGTGTCTCCCTCTCTCTCTGCCCCTCCCCCGTTCATGCTCTGTCTCTCTCTGTCCCAAAAATAAATAAAAAATGTTGAAAAAAAAATTTAAAAAAAAAATAAATTAAAAAAAAAATAAATAAAAAAAAATAAAAATAAAAACAAACAAACAAAAAAAAGGTATATGCTTTGAAGTCATACACGGACCTGAACTTAAAGCCTGGCTCCAGCATTTAGTTAGAGTTTTTGGCAAGTTAACCTCACATACCTGCGCTCGTTTCCTTCTCTGTAAATTGAGGATTAGTAATTCCTAACTCACACAAGGTTGTTGTGTGAGCTAAGAAGAAAACATATGCAAAGTGTCAAATGAAGTCCCTGAGACACAGCAGATGGTTAACAATGAGTGACTATTATTTCCATAACCTTATTCTACTTTGTCCCCCTAATATTAGAAGAACCTAATCTTACCAATCAGCAAGTAATTGGCAGGCTTCTCAAAATTATATGAAGATATGCTCTATTCAAAAATGGAACATACTTAAAGACAAACACAAAACCAAACCATCACCAGATCATAGATTTCAGAATCCTGCCTTTCCTCCCATATCTATTCTGGTTGGTTTTGTAACAACCCGTGTCCCACTATCAACAATATGAATTTTTTTTTAATTTTTTGCTGTCTACACATTCCCAGTGGGGTTCTGATACTTATTTTGCTGACTAACTTTGCAAAGGTACTTGTCACCACCGCTTGAAAACCAAAAAGAAAACTAGGAATAAGGAATATTTTAATGAGATGCTGTAACTGTTCCATCCATCTCAGCAGTTGATTGGATCCCATGTGGATCATTTATTATCACACTAGATTTTCACATTCCTTCGCCATTCCCTTATTCAACAAATACGTGCGTTAAGGAGTAAAACTGACTGACAGAAAGAATGCTCTTTAGGGACACCCAAATTCAAAGCTTGGTGATCTCAGTAAGGATTCTTGGGGCGGGTGTTGGGGGTGGTACAGAGTTGGGGGGCAGGGAAGGTGGTTGGGCTTCACTGCAAGTGGAAATTAAGAGACCTGTAAACTGTTTTTGTCTCCTTAAACACGACTGGAGATGAGTCTTGTGGAGCTAGGAGCGGAGGGGGGGGGGGGGGTGAAGTGGGCCTGGAGGCAAAAGAAGGAGACAAATGCAGGCTGAAGAAGGGTCTGTGCCAGTGGGGAGAGGAGAGGTCAGTGCCCATCGCCACCCAAAGAGCTGAGGCGGAGAGAAGTGGCAGCTCAGCCCAAGTCCCCAGGACGGGTTCAGCCTCAGGAGTCTGAGACGACTCAGAAGGGATAGGGACCCCACCGACGGAAGATGAGGATTGAGGAGGGTTCCCGGTCGCCTCTAGAACAGGATGCTGCTGTCCCCGCCGCCATCGCGGCGCGAAAGGAGAGGAAGGCAAGGACCCAACTGGGAGCGTACAGGTTACCTGTATCAGTCGCCTGCCCACCGGTCTCCACTTCCGCAGACTCTGGGTTACCACGGGCTACCCCGTCCGCGTCGAGTGACGTCATCCACGCGCGCCCGGGACGCTGCCGGCCCGGCCCACCCCTTCAGGAAGACTGGGCGGAGTCTCCGAGGGGAGGTCTGCGCAAGCGCAGAGCTGCGGCGAGCGTGGGCTGGTGGGGAATGTTCGGCTGGTTTTGGGAAGTGTGGGGTTGCCCTTGTTTCTCGATTATTTCTAATTGCAAAGTCTTACAAGTATTTAGGAAAGGAAAAGTTACTGAATTACAGTAGTGCACTTTTTTCCTTATTTTTTTTCGGCCTCTGTTATATATGAGTGTAAGTGTACATATTCACTCCACCACAATTTATTAAAATCCAACTATGTGCCCGGCAAGCAGTCTGGGGTATGGCAGTGCACAAAACAGTAATCTCTTTGTGGAGATTCCTTTCTAGTTGAGAAAGTACATATTGAATAACTCAACAAATCCACATGCATTCGTAGAGATCAGAAGTGTGTGGAGGGAAAAAGTTGCCGCAGAAACTAAAGGACAGAGGGTGCCCTATTGGTTTGAGATGTTAAGGAAGTAACTCTGAAGAGACTTGTTGAACTGAGAAGAAGCCAGCTCTGTCAAGATCTGGAGGAAGAACAACCAAGAGAAGTGTTGACATGTTCGCAAGCTATGAGGAGGAAATAAAATGTGGTGCCCTTGAGAAAGTGAGAAAGTAGGGTAAGGAAAAAAACCGAAGATGAGAACAACAAGGCAAGGAGAGTCCTGATATTGCAGAGCCTTTCTGGGTTATCATAAGTGGCATGGGTTTTATTTGAAGTGTAATGGGTAGACAGTGAAGAGGTTTAGACATGCCAGTAACAGGATCTGATTTTATAAAACCGCCCTAGCTGTTGTGTATACAATGAACGATAATGTCTATAGTAGTTCATTGGAAGACAAGAAAGGATGCAAAGAGACCATTGCTTTTGCAGTGATGGTGTAAGGAATGATGGGGAAAAGTTGACAAATTTAATAATTTGGGGCTAGAGATGAAAGCCTTGGAGATGGATTACATAAGGCGATAAAGGGAAAGAAAGGTGTCAAAAATTACTCCTAAATTATGGGCCAGCTCGCGAATAGAGACTATGGAGAAATGGAGTTCATGGTCCCTACTCAGCTCTAGATGATTTTTGCCAACCAGGAGTGCTGGCTTGGTGATGTCAGATCCTCTCATTTTTAAAGATAAATCAATATACGGATAAATATACAGATACTTACATAAAATTTCTTAAATTTTAAATGTTAGTCACTAATTCAAATTTTGTTAAATTTTTATTTTGGACCAAACAAAACACATCTGCAGGCTACAACTTTGCCTCCTCGGTGGATATTTTCCCAGCAGGGTGACTTCATTTACTCTTGTGGGACTACAACTTGTAAGCTGATAACTCCCAAGTCTGTTTCTCCACCCAAGCCTTTCTAAAATTTCCTATCGAAATACTCAAACTTCACCTAGACATCCAGTTCTCATCTCAAACTTGACATTTAAAACTGAACTCATCATCTACCCTCACCCTCAAACCCAACCTACTTAGTTATTCTCTGTCTCTGTTAACAGTATCAACATCCACCAAGTCACCCAAGCCTAAAATCCAGGATGATCCCAGACTCATATCTCTCCCTTATCCCACAGTCCAACTAAACATGTGCTGACCTTGATCTTCTCAATATTTATCACATCTGCCCATCGCCTCCATTCTTAACTGACTACTGCCTTTGATGAAGCATTTGTATCTCTCTTTGGGAAAGTCACATAACCTTTCTGCGCCTCTGTTTTTTCACTTGTAAAATGAGAGGATTGAGCTAGTTGATTTCTAAGATCTGTTCCATTTGTAAAATTCTGTCTTCTAAAGCCACCAAACATATCACAATCACTGCCTAGAATTTTTTTGTGGTTTTTGCCTGGCTGTTTTAATACCAAAGATATTGTGAATAGGTTAACAGGGGGAAAAAGGACTTGATTAAAATAAGCAATACAAAATGAAATTAACAAATAGCTAAAACTACACACAGTTTTGTTACAGAATAAAAAATGAAAGAAGCTACTGGTTGGTAATATTGAAAACTGGAAAAATTGAGAAAAACAGACATGGCAAATACAATTTCTCTTTTATTAAATGTTGATGGGAAAACAAATATTCTTGACAGAATTTAAACCTACAAGGTTTGTGCAGAAAAAAATCTGTCTTGGTTAATTAACTGCAAAAGAAAGTTCATAATACCAGAAGCTCTAATGGCTATAATTTTTCATGAAGAAAAAAAATACTGAATTTTAAATTTAGTGTAAAGTTTATATGTAAAAAAAACTGAAACTGATTCCAGTAAAAATAATTTTGGTACAATGGAAAAACAAGAAACAAATTTTATATAAAATCGAACATGGCATTTCAATAGCATGATGAAATTTGCCCTTTTTTTATTCTAAAGAATTTAATATCTGATTTTAAAGATTTCGAGTAGAATTTTAAAACCTGGAGTTGAAGTTGAGAGTATGGTGATTTCTGATATTAACAGTCATTAGAAGTTGGTTTACATGCAAAATTTTTTCATTTTGGGATGCCTGGGTGGCTCAGTTAATTGAGCATCCAACTCTTAGTTTCAGCTCAGGTCATGATCTCACGGTCCTGGGATTGAGCCCTGCATTGGGCTCTGCACTGGGCATGGAGCCTGCTTGGGATTCTCTCTCTCTCTCTCTCTCTCTCTCTCTCTCTCTCTCTCTCTCCCTCTTCGCTGCCCCTCCTCCCCCCACCCATCTAAAAAAAGGGGAAAAAAAGAGTTTTCTCATTTTGATGATTCAGAGTAAAAGGAACTCAGAAAAGTGGACAAGTACTCACTTAAAACTCTGTGTATGGCAGCTAACCAACAACTATAGCCAAGACAACAAACCACGTGGTAAAAGCTATCTTGTTTTTCTAAGTTATTCATGCATTACCAATTATATTGTTGTTTGTTACTCATAAGAATAAGAATAAATGTCCCCTTCCACTGTCTTTTTTCTTCCCACCTGTTTCTCATGTTTATATAGGATAAATTATATTTTACAAAGTAACTTATTATGAAAAAATGGAATCTTTTTTTTTAAAGGAATAGATTTCTAGGTTTTGACTCCAGCCTATGTCAAGTAGGTATGTTCTGTGAAGACTCTTTGCACAACAGTTAAGACTATAATTACATAAGTGCCATCTTTCCTATACAGAAGATGCATTTAAATCTGAAACATTAAAAAGTCCAAATATTTTTGTGTCAATTTCTTATATCTCAAAATACATAGACAAAGATATTTTTAAGTCACTTTATATTCTTCATACACAAACAGCTATGTGATAAATGTTTTCTTTCAAACACGATTTTGTAAATGTCAACAAATTTTCACTCTTCACACAAACATAGATTAAAAATGAATATTTAAAGAATCAAACTCACTGCCTTTTTAAACACTCTGTCCCTAGTTCTACATTTGTAGCTTCAGTCTTTAGATATTTTAAAATACGGTATTTGTCTTTTGATGGAAAAGAATCCCTCAGCTTGTAAAGCTGAAGTATCCAGGCCACCAAACTGCAGGAGAAATCCACCCATCCCTGCTTTTGGCTTACCTTAACTTGCATGTTACTTCTTTTTTTTTTTTTTTTTTTTTTTTTTTTTTTTTCAACGTTTTTTATTTATTTTTTGGGACAGAGAGAGACAGAGCATGAACGGGGGAGGGGCAGAGAGAGAGGGAGACACAGAATTGGAAACAGGCTCCAGGCTCCGAGCCATCAGCCCAGAGCCATCAGCCCAGAGCCCGACGCGGGGCTCGAACTCACGGACCGCGAGATCGTGACCTGGCTGAAGTCGGACGCTTAACCGACTGCGCCACCCAGGCGCCCCTTCTTTTTTTTTTTTTTAATGTTTATTTATTTTTGAGAGAGAGAGAGAGAGAGAGAGAGAGACAGAGCATGAGTCAGGGAGGGGCAGAGAAAGAAGGAGACATAGAATCCAAAGCAGGCTCCAGGCTCCAAGCTATCAGCACAGAGCCTGACATCGGGCTCAAACTCACGAACCATGAGATCATGACCTGAGCTGAGGTCAATGCTTAACCAACTGAGCCACCCAGACACCCCACTTGTGTGTTATTTCTTAAAGATAAATCTCAAAGGTCTCTCAAGAAATTTCTCACAAAAAGCAAGTATTTTGATTGGGTCCAAGAGTGTTCAGGAAGTTTATTTTGAATGCTGCCATAATCCATTTAAAAAACAGTTTTCTAGAAAATACTGTTTTTTTTATTAAAATTGTTGATGTAGGTATAATTGTGATTTAAAGGTTTATGATCACATATACAAAATCATCACCCCACAGAATCAAAATGACAGAGTCAACATCTTGTATTTATTCAGTAACTCTTGAAAATCTTTAGCTGGTCTTTCAGTTCTAAAACTCACATTTATGAGTATTTATTCATGCCGCAAGCAGAGGTATTTCCTAAGTTCTGGAATAATTGGAGTACATATAGCAGATATGCTTTTCATTAATGACTGTTTTTCCCCTTGAGGCTTTCAGTCCATGAAATCTGTTGATATCCACTGCGATTTAGTGCACTGGAACATTTTCAAGGGAATTTCTGGCTTGGCTCAGGTGAACTCTGTACAATAGAGGAGGGGAAGACAGAGACTGCTGGCTATTCCTCAATATCTAATCTCTTTTTTTCATAATAATAGAACCCTCAAATTTTAAATAATAGAAAATCCTATCTTAGCCAGACACATGGCCACTCAACATAAAGACAGTTCTGGGACAGCTGGGTGGCTCAGTGGGTTAAGTGTCCGACTTTGGCTCAGGTCGTGATCTCTCGGTTTGTGTGTTCAAGCCCCATGTCAGGCTCTGTACTGACAGCTCAGAGCCTGGAGCCTGCCTTAGATTCTGTGTCTCCCCCTCTCTCTGCCCCTTCCCTGTTCACACTCTCTCTCTCTAAAAAATAAATAAATATTTAAAAAAAGTATCTAGACTACCTTTCAGCCTCCCTTGCAGCTAGATGTGGCTCTGTAACTAAGTGCTGGATAATGGCAGTAAGAGTAAGTATAATGTAGCAACCATCCTTTCAAAACAGATGGGACAGGGGCACCTGGATGGCTCAGTCAATTAAGCATCTGACTTTGACTCAGGTCATGATCTCATGGTTCATGAGTTCAAGCCCCGTGTCAGGCTTTGTACTGACAGCTAAGAACCTGGAGCCTGCTTCAGATTCTATGTCTCCCTCTCTTTTACCCCCCTGCCGCTCGTGCTCTCTTTCTCTCTCCCTCTCATAGATAAGAAAACATAAAAAAATTCAAAACAGATGGGACATAGTTTGTGTTCTTCCCATCCTCCTGCCCATTGAGTGGAACACAGATGTGTTAGTTATTCCTTTTTTTTTTTTTCTGAGAGAGAGAGAGGGTGCAAGTGAGTGAGGGAAAGAGAGAGAGAGAGAGAGAAGCGGGGCTCCCCCAAACCTGGGCTTCAACCACCAGAAGCAGGGCTCAAGCTCACCCAATGTGGGACTCAAACTCACGAACCATGAGATCATGACCTGGGCAGAAGTCAGACGCTAACCGACTGAGCCACCCAGGCGCCTTGGTTATTCCCACAGTAGCTATCTTGGGTTATAATTCAATCTTCAGAACCTTAAGGAAAAGCACCAAGATGGAAGTCCAGACCCCTGAGGACTTTGTGGACAGAACCACCATACCAGCTCTAAACTATCCATCTCTGCACTTGTACCAAGAGAAATAGGCTGCTTTCTTTTTAAAGTCACTTTATTTTCGGTTTGTTTCTTCTACTAAAACTAACTGATATGAGGACTAGGGGTCAAAAGAAAAATACACAGTAAAGGCATTTGTGGATTGAATGTAGACCTGAGTACCAAAAAGAAAAATCCTCTCAGAGGAAGTGGAGGCTCACTTTTGTAACCCCAAGCCCCTGAGAGAACATAACAGAGGCCTGTAAGAGATACTGTCTGAAGGCATTAACTCCTAAATTCAGTTTCTTGATAAATCAGGTACTTCCCTCTTGTAGCCTCACTCGTATCCTATGTAATATCCCTCATTTCCCCTGGTAACAGAACCCTGATTTTGTGGAAGAAAATCCATTGACCTCAAAGAAGGTAGGCCCCTCCTTCAGTCTCAATGGATGAACAGTTACAAATCTAAACTGGTTATGAAATCCGGTTCCTCTCTGCCCTTCCTCATGGTCCCAGCTTTCCTTACAGCTAAGTTAGATCATGTGGGACCATCTGGGCAATGAAAAGGAAGGGGAAGACTGCTAAGTGCTCCTGGGACAGATTTTATTTTATTTTTTTTTAAATTTTTTTTTCAACGTTTTTAATTTTTTATTTTTGGGACAGAGAGAGACAGAGCATGAACGGGGGAGGGGCAGAGACAGAGGGAGACACAGAAGCGGAAACAGGCTCCAGGCTCTGAGCCATCAGCCCAGAGCCTGACGCGGGGCTCGAACTCACGGACCGCGAGATCGTGACCTGGCTGAAGTCGGACGCTTAACCGACTGCGCCACCCAGGCGCCCCGGGACAGATTTTACCTTTCTAACAAAAAGATAGTCATAAAAGAAGAGCTAGCTGGCCTGAGGGCAAAGATGCTGGAGTGTGGCAGCCATCTTGACCTTGGATGGTAAGCCTAAGGATGAAAAGGTGGGTGCCTGGGTGGCTCAGTCAGTTAAGCGTCCAACCCTTGATCTCGGCTCAGGTCACGATCTCACAGTTCGTAAGTCTAAGCCCCGCATCAGACTCTGCGCTGACAACACGGAGCCTGCTTGGAATTCTCTCTCCCTCTCTCTCTCTGTCCCTACCCAACTCGTGCCCTCTCTTTCTCAAACTAGATAAATACACTTTAAAAAAAGTTAAGAAAGGATGAAAAGCCAATGTGCTGACAAAGGAGGAGGAGAAAGAGAGCGGATCCTGAGTCATTGCTGACAGTGAGATGCTGACCCTGATATCTCTTTGGACTTCTTAGTAAACAATACTGTTTCTGGTTTTTGCCCATTAATAAGGTTTGTTGTTGTTGCTGCTGCTGCTAGTTGCAATTAATTTTTGTTGTGTGCAATTAAAAAGGGGGCATAAGAGTGCCTGGGTGGCTCAGTCTGTTAAGCGTCTGACTTCGGCTTGGGTCATGATCTCACAGTTTGTGAGTTCGAGCCCTGCATTGGACTCTGTGCTGACAGTTCAGAGCCTGGAGCCTGCTTCAGATTCTGTCTCTCCCCTCTCTCTGCCCCTCCCATGCTCATGCTCTATTTCTGTCTCTCGATAATAAATAAATGTTAAAAAAAATGTTTTTAAAGAAAATAAAGGGGGGGATAAGGGGCGCCTGGGTGGCTCAGTCGGTTAAGCGTCCGACTTCAGCTCAGGTCATGATCTCACGGTCCGTGAGTTCAAGCCCCGCGTCGGGCTCTGTACCAACAGCTCAGAGCCTGGAGCCTGTTTCAGATTCTGTGTCTCCCTCTCTCTCTGATCCTCCCCCGTTCATGCTCTGTCTCTCTCTGTCTCAAAAATAAATAAAATAAACGTTAAAAAAAATTTAAAAAAAAGAAAAGAAAAGAAAGGGGGGATAATTCCAGCATTTGGGGGGTTGTAGATTTACCTCTTCACTCTTTTCTATACCAGGCCTTCTCTTCCATGTTTAAATAGTACTCCGTGCTGATGCTTCTGCTGTTATGGCTGTTCTTGCTTTTTTTTTTTTTTTAAATGTATTTATTTATTTTTGAGAGAGACAGAGAGCATGAGCAAGGGAGGGACAGAGAGAGACGGAGACAGAGAATTGCAAGCAGGACTCCGTGCCATCAGCTCAGAGCCCGATGCAGAGCTTGAACTCATGAGTTGTGAGACAATGACCTAAGCCAAAACCAAGAGTCAGACGCTTAACCGACTGAGCCACCGGGTGCCCCTCTCCTGTTCTGTTTTTGTTTTTGTTTTTGTCACTGCTACCATCTTACTCTTTGAATGTGCTAAATAAACACTTATCCACAATTTACTCTACTGTACACTAGATTTAAACAATCTTTACAATACCCTTTTGCCTAGCTCTAATACCAGTGCGGTTTTTGATAAGCCATTACCACTATTTTAGGATGAACTATGAAGAGTTCACAGAAAGGAAATGGGTCTTCGTGTTCTCTAGAAGATAAAGTTTGTGCTTTGCCTTGTTATAAGAGGCCCCAGGATTTCTGGTATGAGTGGTCTACTAAATTCCCATCCACTAAAGGAAAATTCATAATTATCCCTGATTCTGTCACTATCTGCATGGCCCCAGCAACTTACTCATCTTGTCTGAGTTTGCATTTTCTTCATTTGTATAATGAGAAAATGTCACTAAATGATTTCATGCTTGTTGTCATTTTTTCTTAATTTCAAATTTCTACTTTTCTAACTTCCCCTAACTACCAAACATAGTTACATAAGCCTCTAAACTCTTAATAGAATTTCCTTAAGAATAAGAAATTAGGGGCGCCTGGGTGGCTCAGTTGGTTAAGCGTCTGACTTTGGCTTGGATCATGATCTTGCAGTCTGTGAGTTCAAGCCCTGCCTCAGGCTCTGTGCTGACAGCTCAGAGCCTGAAGCCTGCTTTGGATTCTGTGTCTCCCTCTCCCTCTGCTGCTCCCCTGCTCACACTGTCTCTCTCTCTCAAAAATGATAGATAAAAATTAAAAAAAATTCTTAAAGAATAAGGAAATTAGCCTAAAGCCTGTGTGCCATGTCTCTGGCCCATTTAATGTCACCATAGTCCAGCCACATGTCACACCAAAGGGAGTGAGCATGTTAGAACCCAGCATGGGTTGCATGCCATCATTACCTAAGGCAGGAGTTGTGGCAAAAAGAATTCTCTCTAAAAATCCCTATGGATTGATGAGAGACAGGTGGGGTGAATGTGTCAAAATTAAAATGAAGGATATGAAATGTTTGCAAGTTTTTAAAAGGAAAATCATACCAGAGAAGGATGGTTGGTAAATGAAAGTTGAATATAATGACTGGCCTAACAAACATAGGCCACAGGTCATCTCAGTGACTTGGTCAATATAGATTGAAGAGATTACTATAGATTTTATATACAGTCAATCAAACAACAGGGATTTGAGCTGTGTGGGTCCTTTTACCACAGATTTTTTCTTTGATAAATACAGTTCAGTAACATAAGAAGTGTATTTTCTCTTCCTTACGATTTTCTTGATAACATTTTCTTTTCTCTTGCTTACTTTATTGGAAGAATACAGTATGTATTACATATAACATATAAATATATATCAATAAAACCAATTTATGTTATTGGTAAGGCTTCTGGCCAACAGTAGGCTATTAGTAGCTAAGTTTTGGCAGAGTCAAAAGTTATATGTGTATTTTTTGACAGCACAGGGTGGGGATGGGGTCAGTGCCCCTAACCCTCAAGTTGTTTAAGGGTTAACTTTATAGTCATATAGCAGTTTAGGCCACAGATCTTATTGCCACACTGAGGCTGATGTGAAAAGTAAACACAGAAGAGATCCTGTGGCTTAGAGTGACAGGGTCATTTCCAAGAGCACTGAAACTGAAAATGATGATCCTTTTACTAAAAGTAAGAAAAAAAGGCACAGGAAGCCATCAAAGTATTGTCAAAATGGATGGAATACAGTGATTCCTAGAAAGAAAGAGAGTGACATTCATGATAAAATATTTATTTCTACCAGAGAAGGAAACAACAGTTTTCAAAGGATTCCAGTGAAAGCAAACACTAAAGTGGCTCAGCCATAGATGGCACAGAGCCTCTGGCTTCTAGAAAAGAAAGTCCTTCTACACTCATCTCTGGTCTCTCTTTTCTTCTCTAACGCAGGAGTATGTTCAATGGAAAAGAGGATATGTGAGATATAAGATTGATACATTCCTTGCTAACTGGACGTGTGTCATATAGCCACATTCATTCTTTTTCTTTTAGCAACATTTCCTGAGTGCTGCCATGAATTGGGTACATTTCTGGGGTCTGAGGATACAAAGATGAAAAATATGTCCCTGACATCAAAGAACTTCCAGGCTATTGTGGAGATAAAAGGGGTATATTTCATTAGAGATCAGAGCTCTGGAATTGTGTCCTAGGTGGGTTCCAAATAGCAAAGCCAGGATGGTGAAAAAGACAAACCGGGACATGAAGATAAAATTGGGGAAGAGAGATGGATATTGAGAAACCAAGAAAGCTGAAGACGATCCAACATGGCAGAGAAGTACGGAACCGAAGTTCCCCTGTCCCTCAAACATAGCGGTGTTGAGGCCAAAGGACCTTGAACTCCAAGAGTCCGGGCAGCAGAGTGAGAGAGACGCCTCCAGGGACCCACTGGGACAACATGACAGGCCATGGGTGTGTGACTGCGAACCGGCAGAGAGAAAATGGGCAGAGGAGGAGCGGAGGAGGAACGGAGGGGAAGGATGCCCTTCCGCAGAGAGACAAAGGGAAGAGAAAGAGGCTGGAAAGCGTAAGACTGTATCTGGACAAGAGAAAACCCACAGACGGGGATTGGAGATAGACCCAATCTCTAACTATGGGGCTATCTCTGGACTGGGACTGGCTGCCCTGTTCCCGCACCTGGGGAGGAGGGGAGCCAGCCCTGGGCTCAGTAACTAGTTCAGAGGCGCAATCCACAGTAGGAGAAAGTGATCCCCTCCCTGGAGTGCTGTGGGAAAAAGTATATAACCATTCAAAGGACAAAGACTAGCTGCACCCGCAAGTGCGCCCCTTTAAGACATCGGGGTTTAAATTCCAGCCAAGCACCAGGGAGGTGTGGGAGTCGGTGGAGCAGGAAAAACTGCCTCATTGGTGCCTGAGGCGCAGTGAGAATGGGATGAACACAGTGGTTTGGACACCCAGTCTGTGGAGGAGAGACTTGGGTGTCTCCATTTTTCTCCCCATCACCAACAAGGTGGGCCTGGGACAGGGGACCCACAGGGGAGGCAGTACCCGCCTGCACAAACCACGCCCCTTTGCACCTTGTAACTCCACATCTAAGAGAGCGGGATTGATGCTGAGGAACCGGACAGCCCTTCCTCCGAGCCAGACCAGCACTGCCACGGGTTCCAAGGCACCCAGCAGTTTTGCATGGCCTGATTTCATTCTCAGACAATTCTTATATATATATAATATTATATATCTTTTATATTGTATTATTATATTTTAATATAATATACTTATATAAAATATAATAATATAATATATATTATATAAAATATAATAATACAATAATATAATATATAATTTAATATAATATATTTATTATGTTCTATTATATTATATATATTGTATATATATATATATATTCCTTCCTTTTCTCCTTATTATCTCTCCTCTCCTCTAGTCTGGTTATTCTGGTTGTTGGTTTATTTAAGCAGACATATTTAATCTATTCTCTTTATACCTGTTCTACACCCCGTTCTTTATTTTCCTTTCTCACTCTCTGGATTAAGTTGTATAGTTTCTCTGTCTGGTCAATTTTATTTTATTTTATTTTTCCTTGCCTCTGTCATTTCTATCTTTGTATGGGATAAGACCTCTTCCATCAGCGCCACCCCCAGCCTGCTGTTTACTTGTAGCTGGTGTTTCTGGTTTTTTGTTTTTGGGTTTTTTGTTTGTGTGTGTGTTTGGTTTTTTTTGTTTGTTTATTTTTTGTTTGTTTTCCTTTCCAAGGCTACTTCAGCGAACAAATCAAACCACATCTGGTGGAGGGTCCAAAACATCACTATGAGTAGGGAGATAAAGTCATCCAAGTCACAAAAACAGAGAGCAAATAACACTCTCCAAAAAACACCTCCCGAAGGGCCAGGCCCTGGACAGTGTATGACCCCTCTTTAATATAGTAGTGCTCACAGTTGCAGGGCACATAACAAGCTTGTAAAACACATAAGGGACAGAAAACTAGCCAAATGACAAAATGGAAGAATTCTCCTCAAAAGAAATTCCAGGAAGAAATCGCAGCTAAAGAATTGATCAAAACAGATATATACAATATAACTGAACAAGAATTTAGAATAATAGTCATAAGATTAATCACTGGGCTTGAAAAAAACATAGAAGACAGCAAAGAATCTATTGCTACAGAGATCAAGGAACCTAAAAATAGTCATGATCCATTAAAAAATACTGTAAGTGAGGCACAAAATAGAAGCGGTGACAGTGAGGATTGACGAGGTAGAGGGGAGAATAGGTGAAATAGAAGATAAAATTATGGAAAAATATGAAGCTGAGAAAAAGAGAAATAAAAAAATTCTGGACCATGAGGATAGAATTAGAAAAGTAAGTGATTCAATGAAACATAATAACATACACATCATAGGAGTTCCAGAAAAACAAGAGAGAGAGAAAGGGGCAGAAGGTGTACTTGAACAAATCATAGCTGACAACTTCCCCAGTTTGGGGAAGGAAACAGACATTGAAATACAGGAGGCACAGAGAACTCCCTTCAGATGTAACTTGAATCGATCTTCTGCATGACATGTCATAGTGAAACTGGCAAAATACAGAGATAAAAAGAGAATTCTGAAAGCAGCTAGGGACAAACGGGATTTGACCTACAAGGGTAGACACATAGGGGTAGTAGCAGACCTATCTACTGAAACTGGGCAGGCCAGAAAGGAGTGGCAGGAAATTTTCAATGTGCTGAATAGGAAAAATATGCAGCCAAGAATCTCCCTTACCGAGCAAGCCTGTCATTCGGAATAGAAGGAGAAATAAAGGTTTTCCCAGACAAACAAAAACTGAAGGAATTCATCACCACTAAATCAGCCTTACAAGAGATCCTAAGGGGAACTCTGTGAGTGGAATGTTGCAAAGACCACAAAGGACCAGAGACATCACTACAAGGATGAAACCTACAGATAACACAATGAATATAAATAGTTCAATAATAACACTGAATATAAATGGACTAAATGCTGCAATCAAAAGACATAGGGTATCAGAATGGATAAAAAAAAAATAAAAAAGACCCATCTATTTGCTGTCTACAAGAGACCTATTTTAGACCTGAGGACACCTTCAGATTGAAAGTGAGGGGATGGAGAACTATCTATCATGCTACTGGAAGTCAAAAGAAAGCTGGAGTACCCATACTTATATCAGACAAACTAGATTTTAAACTAAAGGCTGTCTGGCTCCTGGGTGGCTCAGTGGGTTACACATCCGACTTCGACTCAGGTCACGATGTTGCGGTCTGTGAGTTCGAGCCCCACGTCGGGCTCTGGGCTGATGGCTCAGAGCCTGGAGCCTGCTTCCGATTCTGTGTCTCCCTCTCTCTCTGCCCCTCCCCCGTTCATGCTCTGTCTCTCTCTGTCTCAAAGATAAATAAACGTTAAAAAAAAATTTTAAACTAAAGGCTATAACAAGAGATGAAGAAGGGCATTATATCATAATTATTTGGTCTATCCATCAAGAAGAGCTAACTATTATAAATGTCTATGCACCGAATTTCGAGGCACCCAAATATATAAAATAATTAATCACAAACATAAGCAATCTTATTGGTAAGAATGTGGTAACTGCAGGGGACTTTAATACTCCACTTAAAACAATGGACAGATCACCTAGATAGAAAATCAATAAAGAAACAATGGCCCTGAATGATACACTGGACCAGATGGACTTGACAGATATATTCAGAATTTTTCATCCTAAAACAGCAGAATACACATTCTTCTCGAGTGCACATGGAACTTTCTCCAAGACAGATCACATACGGAGTCACAAAACAGCCCTCAATAAATATAAAAGAATTGAGATAGTACCATGCACACTTTTGGATCACAATGCTATGAAACTTGAAATCAACCACAGGAAAAAGTTTGGAAAACCTCCAAATACATGGAAGTTAAAGAACATTTTACTAAAGAATGAATGGGTCAACCAGCCAGCTAAAGAAGAAATTAAAAAATATATAGAAACAAATGAATTGAAAACACAACAGTCTAAACGCTTTGGAATGCAGCAAAGGCAGTCCTAAGAGGAAAATACATTGTAATCCAGGCCTATCTCAAGAAACAAGAAAAATCACCAATACACAATCTAACAGCACACCTAAAGGCACTAGAAGCAGAAAAACAAATAAACCCCAAGGCTAGAAGAAGAAGAGAAATAATAAAGATTGGAGGAGAAATAAACAATATAGAATCCAAAAACAAAACAAAACAAAACAAAACAAAACAAAAAAACAGTAGAATAGATCAATGAAACTAGGAGCTGTTTTTTTTGAAAAATTAAATAAAATTGATATACCCCTAGCCAGACTTCTCCAAAAGAGAGGGAGCCCAAATAGATAAAATCATGAATGAAAATGGACTTATCACAACTAATCCCTCAGAAATACAAGCAATTATCAGAGAATACTATGAAAAATTATATGCCAACAAACTGGACAACCTGAAAGAAAAGGACAAATTCCTAGACACCCACACACTACCAAAACTCAAACAGGAAGAAATAGAAAATTTGAACAGACCCATAACTAGTGAAGAAATTGAATCAGTTATCAAAAATCTCCCAAGACATAATAGTCCCGGGCCAGATGGCCTCCCAGGGGAATTCTACCAGACATTTAAAGCAGAATTAATACCTATCCTTCTCAAGCTGTTCCAAAAAATAGAAATGGAAGGAAAACTTCCAGACTCATTCTATGAAGCCAGCAATACCTTGATTCCCAAACCAGACAGAGACCCCACAAAAAAGGAGAATTACAGGCCAATATCCCTGATGAACATGGATGCAAAAATTATCAAGATACTAGCAAATCAAATTCAACAGCATATCAAAAGAATTATTCACCATGATCAGGTGGGATTCATTCCTGGGCTTCAGGGCTGGTTCAAATGCAGAAAAAGCATTTGACAAAATACAGCATCATTTCCTAATAAAAACCCTCAAGAAAGTTGGGATAGAAGGAACATACCTCAACATCATAAAAGCTATATATGAAAAACCCACAGCTAATATCGTCCTCAATGGGGAAAGCCTGAGATCTTTCCCCCTGAGATCAGGAGCATGAACAAGATGTCCACTCTCACCCCTGTTGTTTAACATAGTGTTGGAAGTCCTAGCATCAGCAACAGACAACAAAATGAAATCAAATGCATTAAAATTGGCAAAGAAGTCAAACTTTCACTTTTCACAGATAACATGATACTCTACATATAAAACCCAGAATACTCCACTAAAAGTCTGCTAGAACTGATATGTGAATTCAGCAAAGTTGCAGGGTAGAAAATCAAGATACAGAAATCAGTTGAATTTCTATACACCAATAATGAAGCAACAGAAAGAGAAATCAGGAAATTGATTCCATTTACAATTGCACCAAACCCATAAATACCTAGGAAAAAAACCTAACCAAAGACGTAAAAGATCTGTATGCTGAAAACTATAGAAAGCTTTTGAAGGAAATTGAAGAAGACACAAAGAAATGGAAAAACATTCCATGCTGATGGATGGGAAGAATAAATATTGTTAAAATGTCAATACTACTTAAAGAAATCTACACATTCAATGCAATCCCAATCAAAATTGCACCAGCATTCTTCTCAAAACTAGAACAAACGATTCTAAAATTTGTATGGAACCACAAAAGACCCTAAATAGCCAAAGTAATATTGAATAAGAAAATCAAAGCGGGAGGCATCACAATCCCAGACTTTAGCCTCTACTACAAAGTTGTAATCATCAGCACAGCATGATATTGGTACAAAAACGAGACACATAGACCAATGGAACAGAATAGAAACTCAAGAATTAGACCCACAAAAGTATGGCCAACTAATCTTTGACAAAGCAGAAAAGAGTGTTCAATGGAAGAAGACAGCCTCTTTAGCAAATGGTGCTGGGAGAACTGGATAGCAACATGCAGAAGAATGAAACTAGACCACTTTCTTACACCATACACAAAATAAACTCAAAGTAGATGAAAGACCTAAATGTGAGACAGGAAACCATCAAAACCCTAGACGTGAAAGCAGGCAATTTCTTGCTCGACACATCTCCAAAGGCAAGGGAATTAAAAGCAAATTGAACTATTGGGACCTCATCAAGATAAAAAGCTTCTGCACTGCAAAGGAAACAATCAACAAAACTAAGGCAGCTGACAGAATGGGAAAAGATATTTGCATATGACATAATGGATAAAGGGTTAGTATCCAAAAATCTATAACTTACCAAACTCACACATGAAAAACAAAAAATCCAGTGGAAAAAAATGGGCAGAAGATATGAATAGACATTTTTCCAAAGAAGACATACAAATGGCCAACAGACACATGAAAAGATGCTCAACGTCACTCATCATCAGGGAAATACAAATCAAAACCACACTAAGATACCACCTCACACCGGTCAGAGTGGCTAAAATTAACAACTCAGGAAACAACAGATGCTGGAGAGGATGTGGAGAAACAGGAACCCTCTGGCACTGTTGGTGGGAATGCAAACTGGTGTAGCCACTCTGGAAAACAGTGTGGAGGTTCCTCAGAGATTTAAAAATAGAACTACCCAACGATCCAGCAATAGCACTGCTAGGAATTTATCCAAACGATACAGGAGTGCTGATTCATAGGAGCACCTGTACCCCAATGTTTATAGCAGCACTTTCAACAATAGCTAAATTATGGAAAGAGCCTAAATGTCCATCAACTGATGAATGGATAAAGAAGATGTGGTTTATATATATGATGGAATACTACTTGGCAATAAGAAAGAATGAAATCATGCCATTTGCAGCAACCTGGATGGAACTGGAAGGTATTTTGCTGAGTGAAATAAGTCAGTCAGAGAAAGATAGATATCATATGCTTTCACCCATATGTGGATCTTGAGAAACAACAGAAGACCATGGGAGAAGGGAAGGGGAAAAAATAGTTACAAACAGAGAGGGAGGAAGGCAAACCATAAGAGACTCTTAATTACAGAAAACAAACTGAGGTTTGCTGGGGGTGTGGTGGAGAGGGGAAAATGGGTGATGGGCACTGAGGAGGGCACTTGCTGGGTTGAGCACTGGGTGTTGTATGTAAACCATGAATCATTGGAATCTACCCCGAAAACCAAGAGCTCACTTTACACACTGTATGTTAGCCAATTTGACAATAAACTATATTTTTTAAAAAAGCTGAAGACAGATTGAGTTCAAGAAGTCAAAGGAAGATAGCCTGCGTGACCCTAGGATGGTTTTTGTGGTTGTGGTTGTGGTTGACAGAATGGGAGAGACTAAGTGGTTTGCCAGCCTCAGGCTAGTGTGAGCAGCTGATCTCAACACCCAGTTCTGACTCATCCAGAAGGTGCTCAATATGTTTATTTATTAAAAGAATGGGTGGGGGCACCTGGGTGGCTCAGTCTGTTAAGTGTCCAACTTTGGCTCAGATCATGATCTCGTGGTTCGTGAGTTCAAGCCCCGTGTTGTGCTCTGTGCTAACAGCTCGGAGCCTGGAGCCTGCTTCAGATTCTGTATCCCCCTCTCTATCTGCGCATCCCGCATTCATACTCTATCTGAATGCAAAAACTTGCTATTTGTCTCAACCTAGAGAGATATATTCCTAAGAATCTGTAGGATTCAACTTGATTGAAAGCCCTTCAAAAGTCACTAATTTTTTCTAGTTCCATTACTGTCAGTAATAACTGGTTTTCAAACCCACTTAAAATATAAACACTTCCATAAAAGGATTGATAAACACTAATCTCTTGTCTTGTAACAAAAGGTTACCACTGGCTGGATGCTTGTATTAGTTGTGACTCTGGTTTCAAGTATCATATAAGGGAATTTCTTATAAAAACACAGTAGTGACTCACAGAACCCAAAGGCAGGAATGCATCTGGGTCAGAGGAACCATGGGAAGCCTGTAGAGCTGTCTTCTTCTCTCTTCTCTTGTTTTCAAGTATTTCTGCTTTACTCTTTTTTTTTCTTCCTAGATACACTTTTTCTTGCTCTGTAGCCATGTAATAAGCAAAGATGGTCATCTCAGAATACTCAAGTTTATATCTCTTCCTTCTAAGAGATAGCAGATCTCTTAATTCCAATTCCAAATCACTGAAAGAAAGAACACGATTAAGACCATTTTAGGTCAAGTGTGTATGCCTAATCCACTCATCTCTGGCCAGGGAACACAAACATCGCTGCTGAGTAGCCTTCTCTGGAAGAGGATGGGGGGAGAGAGATCCCCAAGTCTCATGTTTAATTGCCAGGAGTGTGAAAATACCCCACCCAGCAGATGAAGCAAATTCCTATGCTAATCATGCAAATTTTTAGATAAAATTTAGACACCCGGCTCTAGGTAATCATTGGCCTATCGTATAGCAATATGAGAATGTTGGCTTAAAGAGAGGACAAAGATAAATCTTGGCAGCTGGACAGTATTGCTGCCTCCTATCCTTCACTGCACCCCCGGAAAAGCTTGACTAAAATCTGCAGGTCACCAGATAAGATCCCAAGTTAAATGCTTGCATACCCCTTGGGCTGTATAACCGTGGTGTTCATTGTAAATAAGACCAACAATAGCACAAGAATTTCAGAAAAGTTTCTTGCACTGAGCACTGTTTTACTTTTGCTGCCAGAAAACTAATGTGATTAATCACATCACGGAGATCAATAGAGATTATACAGTCTGGCCTATTTCTATGTTCTTTCTCATAAGCTTTAGTCTAAGTTATTAAAACCTAATTTCAGAGGAAAATTTTTTTTTAATTCTCAAGAATGGAAAAGATAGAATCAGTTGAGGAGAATCACAACCATTCTTTCTCTACCTACCTTTAGCCTTTTCAGAGGAAGGTACCCTGTGATGAAGTTGCATGTGGGACAATGTGAACATTCACTGTTCTGGTTGGCGGTGTTTATAGATTTTTAAAAAAATATGTAGCTTTCTATTACTAACTAAGTTTTAGAGAGCAGGAATCCAGGGACAGAGTCACGCTGCAGAGGCTCTTGAGAGATTCTTTTGAACACAGGAAAAAAAAAAACCACATTAATATGTTCCACCATATCTCCTATTCTCCATCGGTGTTTTTGGTTTTCATCCAGAGAAACTGATAATTCAATATATTCTTCTGGCTAAATTAAAAGAAAAGCAGACATGAGTAAGTATTTTCACTGACTGAAATGTACTCAGAAAAGGCCAATGGTCAAAGCAGCTGTTGACTGTGAAGTTCCTCATTACGGGGAAATATAGTAATATTTTGAAAAGATAACATGTGTATAAAAGGAACTTCAAGCAGTAAGCAATTTTTTTCCTACATTAATAATGAATGGATATGGGTAAGATATGAAACCAGCTTTTGATGAGATGATTATGGTAGGATATTAATTTGGGGTCTCTTCTTAGTGCTGTAGGAATGAGTGGGGAGTAGCTGTCTTTCCCCATCCCAAGAAGTCTTCGTGTTCTGCATTTTATCTCCCTAGCTTTAGAATGGATTTTCTCTTGGAAAGCTGAAGTTTAAGGTGCCTGGAAATTACCCCCTGCCATCCAGTGATGATAATGGGTGATGGGAGAGCCAGGGTAGTGTGGGGTCAAGGCAGAGCTGGCCCAAGCAAGGAGAAGAGTGAGAAGAAGAGTTAAGTGGTGAAAGTTCAGGTTAGTCTAAGGATGTGAGGGCTGAGTAGCATTCCAGGAGGGACAGTATATGCAAAGATCCTGTGGCAGACAGGTACATCCAAGAAACTTACAGAAGAGAGGAGGACAAAGGTAGGAAAGAAGACTTGAGTTAATAGGGAGGGTGTCAGGTTTACATGGTCTTGTGCCTTGTGTTGGTCTTTTCCCTAAAAAAAAAAAAATAAATAAAATTAAAAAAGGCATTTCCTGAAGGTAATGCAAAGCCATTGAGGAGTTTTAAATAGGGGAGTGATGCAATCACATTTGCCCTATAGGCATTTTATCTTTACAGTATTTCTCTAAGGTAAGTACAATGGAACTAGCTTTAGGGAAGCTTAGCAACCTTGTAATCTTTACCAAGCACCCCAAATAAACATGTATTCTTATAATGCAACAGTGTGCTTACAATGGAAATGCAGCTTCTACACAAGTCCTTAAGCACTCCTTCCTAATACCCTGGGATCTGGAACTGCCACTCGGTGTGCACAATTATTATTATCTTCCCAGATGAAGAAATCAAGGCTGAGAGAGATGAACCACCTTAGTCAGGACCAAACAGCTAGTAAGTTTCAGAGTGAGGATTTGAATCGAGGTCGGCCTGACCAGAGTTCTTGTAGCAGATGTGATTGGTGCTCCACCAATACCCCCTTGGCCCACCAGGAGGGTACCTGCAGATGACCCCCCTCACACCCATCTCTGAGGCCCCCTTCAGTCAGCCCCCACACACCCACCTGGGAGGTCACCTGCAAAGAGTCTCCCTCTATGCCCCACAGGCTTCTTGGATATCTCTGCGTGAGGGTCTTCTCTGGTTACTGGCACCCACTTGACCTGTGCACAGAGATTTAATTCATAGAAGTGACCCTCAACCAGTGAGGACAAGAGGTGGTAAATGAAAAGGTCAGCTTCCTCACCCCTCACTCAGGTGATTCTGAGGTATGCTGTGCAAAGTCTCTCAGAGGGTCCCCGGTAGAAATTAGCCTTACTTGCCCAAAGAGATAAGTTGATCAGTAATTTACCTTTTATTGGCCTTCCTCCCTCCTTAATTCTCCCTCAGTGCTTGATCAGCTTTGGTATAAGTTACTTGCACTTAAATCCCTGTCTCAGGGTCTGTTGTTGGGGGAACCCAAATTAAGACAACTCATAACGAGTACAGTCTATGCCTGTCTTAATAGCAGTTGGAGAATTTCCAAAAACTTCCCTTATTTTGAGATCAATTTAATGAGACTTTAATGAGTACATGGCCCTGTACCAATGGGTACAAAGGAGCCATTTATGACTCCTAATGGGTCCATTACTTTGGGTAGAAGGTGACAACTTCAAAGAGGGAACGGAAACAAGTGATGGAAAGAGAAAGATGACAATTTTGCATGTAGGTGGCCCTATATGGGGGTATGATAGAGCAATAGTACTTCTTTTCTAATATATTCCTCTTTGCTCTGATTCCAGGACATTAAATATCTCCATCGGTGAAAATAATGTCACACCATTAAGAATTAATAATATACACTCTTGGATGACATTACCCTATTAATTCTAGTTCTATCTCCATTGAACACAAATGCTATTCAGTGTTTGGATGATTTGTCAAGATATGAAGTAAAGCTTGCCAAATCTCTAGCTACAGTCATAAATAATTTCACCATCTTTTATTTCACATTTTCTATTTAACAGACCATATCTTGGCAAACATGTCATGGGTGGGCTTTATGCCTCAAATTATAATTTGAGCATGAACTCCAGTCTTTGAAAGTGGTATGTGTTTGGTGGCTTTTCTAAAAGTACCTATCCAATGGCACAATATAGTGTCCTACTTGAATCTTTCATAAGGTTTGCAAATCTACTTTACTTTTGCAGACACAGTGAGGGTGGCTTAGTCGTTCTTAGAGGGAACAGCAGTTCATTTACTCATCCTCAGTGGAGGTGTTCCAGAGTTGAGCTCAACGTATTTCTGGGGTGAGATCCTGGCATCACCATACACTTCTTTCCTTTGTCTACACAGGTTCTCAGAGTGTGCCATAAATAATTATAGCAAATGTGCTTATGAGAGGAAATGGTCAGGTTGTAATCCTTGAAAATGAATCGTGGCCCTCAGAAAAGTGACAACTTTTGAGGGTCAAGAAATGGCATGGTCAGAAGTGAAGCAAGTGTAGGGGCGCCTGGGTGGCTCAGTTGGTTGAGCGTCCCAGGCTCAGGCTCTGTGCTCAGGCTCTGTGTTGACAGCTCAGAGCCTGAAGCCTGCTTTGGATGCTGTGTCTCCCTCTCTCTCTGACCCTTCCATGCTCATACTCTGTCTCTGTCTCTCAAAAATAAATAAACACTTTAAAAAATTTTTTAAAGAAGTGAAGCAAGTGTACATTTCTTTCTTTCTTTCTTTCTTTTTTTTTTTACTTCATCCCAAAACTATAGCATTGTGGGTGTTCTGAGCAGAAGCAACTTTGATCTGTGGTTTTACATCTTGTTGTCCAGTTGTGACCCTTACATGAGATTATTCTTTTCTGGGAGCTCCTGGGTGGCTCAGTCAGTTAAGCATCCGACTGTTGATGTCAGCTTAGGTCGTGGTGTCATGGTCTGTGAGATCAAGTCGCACATCGGGCTCTGCTATGACAGCATGGAGACTGCTTAGGATTCTCTCTCTCTCTCTCTCGCTCTCACTCTCTGCCCCTCCCCTGTGCAATCTCTCCCCACCTCCAAATAAATAAACATTTTTTTAAAAAGGATTATTCTTTTTTGTAATGTAAAGAAAAAATTTATACGTGGAAAACTTAAAACATACAAAAGTAAAGGGAATAGTTTAACAAACCTTCATGTATCCATCATCCCAACAACAATCAACTTGTGGCTTGTCTTTCTTCATTTTAATTCCTACTCTTTATCCCTCCCCAGTTATTGTGAAGCAAATTCCAGACATCACCTAATTTCATCTGTGAATATTTCAGTATGTACTTCTGACACACAAGGACTCTCCCTTTTAAACATAACCACAATGCCCTCATCACACACGCTCCAAAATCAACAGCAATTCCAAAAAAAGGCACTTTAAATAAAATTTGCTGGATGAAATAGAAATGCTCTCCCAGGATTTTAGCCAGCAGAAACCTTTCTGGTATTAATTACACAATGTGGACAAGCTCAAATACCATTCTGTTACCACTTCAGGGGAGGTAAATTCAAGCACACCAATCAACTATTCAAATAGCTTGCCATTTTTCAAAGAAATATTACTATTGTTCACTTACTCATTGATTCAACGGGTATTTATTGAATGCCCATCTTGCTAGGTGCAGGATACCAAGATCGACAAGATCTGACCTTTGCCCTTGAGGCTTATGGAGTATACAGGTTTACATCCAAGTACATGTGACTCAAAGCAGGAGGAACCAGGTGTGAATGAGTGTACACATAGCTTGAGCAATCAAAGAGTTCTGAAGGATGTGTGCCTCTTCTGAAGTAGCAGAAGAGGGCTTTTCACTGGAGGAAGGAGCGTGAACAAAGGCATAAAGAAGACAAAATCTGGGGTGCCTGGGTGACTCAGTCGGTTAAGTATCCGACTTCGGCTCAGGTCATGATCTTGCAGTTCATGAGTTCCAGCCCCGCGTGGGGTTCTGTGCTGACAGCCCAGAGCCTGGAGCCTGCTTCAGACTCCTTGTCTCCCTTTCTCTCTGCCCCTTTCCCTGCCTGTGCTGTGTCTCTCTCTCTTTCAAAAATAAAAACATTTAAAAAATTTTAAAAAAAGAAGAAGACAAAATCTCCTAAATTATTTATTCTTCAAGAGCAAAGACTAGGCCCTTCCATCTTTGCAAATCTGCTGCCCTGGCCTGTGACACCTAGCACAGTGTCCGACATGCAGTGGCTATTCAACTAACATTTACTGAAGAAATGAATGTAAAATTCACTTTTTACCCAAGGGACTATTAATATTAACTCGCAGCCAGTTCGAAAACTCCTATGTGATATCGCATTGTTTTCATACACAAAGACTGTGCCATAGGACCCCTGCAACCACTACTGGGAAGAAGTAAGCATTGAGCTATTTTACAATAAGGGATGGCTTGCACTGGACACTTTCAGAAAGAAACTGCTCTCCTTAGACTTGGAGTTCCTTCAGAAGCCTAAGCAGTAGGTTGGTGAATTTTTGCTGATCTCCTTTATTAGTTTAAAAGATGATCAAACTGTCTGTGCTTCCCAGCTGTCATGACCTGCCCATTGGCCTTCTAATGAGCAGCTATGAAATTTGCTTCCCTGACCATTTTCTCTGAAAATAAAAGAGGGAAGCTTTGCTAATCACATGACTGAAATTTATTTCCACAGAAAGGATTTCTCGTGTATGTGTTTGTGTGTGTGCGTGCATGTGTGTGCATGTAGGGTTTGGCTATAGCTCTAAATTAAAACTTAAATAGCTATCTGTAATCATTACAAAGGGACTGTACTGTCCTGAGTAAGATTTAATCCCATCTGTTCCGTAGGAGAAAAGGTCTGAATATTTACCAGCTGGCCAGGCACGGGGTAAATTTGTATGGGCTTATTTTCCATATCATTTTGTTTATTTATATAGGCCCGATTAGACCCTTTTAAAGGCTTAACTTAGTGTGGCTGCTGCAGACAGCTAGTTTACACCAAGTCCTGCTTGGCAAGACTTGAAAGCAAACAGTAAATGGTGTAAACAATTGTATGTGATTATACACTGCCAAATAGTGTGCATCTGGGAAGACAAACAAAACTTATTAAACAGACAACAAATAGCTGAGGTAAATATCAAATATGTTAACTCTACAAAATACAGGGCTGGATTTCGTCAAAGTCTTATTAACTCAGCACAGCTGGATTAAAATAAAAAGCATTTAGACTTAAAAGCAGGAGATCCCCAAGTTAGAAAGTCTGGATTCTGTTCCTGTCTCCATCACTAATTCACTAAGTGACATTGATTATTACTTTGATTTTTGTTTGAGTTTTCCCATCAATGGCAAGGGAATTTCAGGCCTGCTCCTGAGAGTATAGGAGAATGGTCGCCATATGCCTTCCCTGGAAAGGAACAAAAGAGAACTGCGGTCTGGGCACCTCCCAATTTATCTTGCAATCTCTAAGACCTTGAAGTCCCATGGAAACTGAATTGGCCTAGGCAAAAATTGATGAAGGAGATGACACTTGCAAGTTAGGTCACCACCTGGCCATGGCAGGCTTTGAGGGCAAGGCAACAATAATTACTGCTGACCAGATCTGCTTCTGAGTGTATATGGGAAAGGAAAGCAGGAAGTGGGGGAGGCTGTGGCAGCCCCAAAGTTTGTAGTCATGCAGAACACTTGTCCTATCTCTCCAGAGCCAGAGGCTTTGGAACCATACATGGTTATAGCCATCTCTGAGTGTTTTGTTTTAATTTTTTTTAACACTTATTTATTATTAAGAGACAGAGACAGAGCACAAGCAGGGGAGGAGCAGAGAGAGGGGGAGACACAGAATCTGAAGCAGCCTCCAGGCTCTGAGCTATCAGCATAGAGCCTGACACGGGGCTCAAACTCACAAACTGCAAGATCATGGCCTGAGCCAAAGTCGGATGCTTAATTGACTGAGCCACCCAGGCACCTCCCCCATCCTTTTTTCATCTCTGCGTGTTTTTAATAGGACTTGCTTTAACAACAAAGCTTTGTTGATGAATTCCTTGCCCTCATTTATCTACTCTTGTTCCTTTCCTGCCCCATGCCCTGAAATGTTATCTCTTCACACCCCAGCGTTCCCACTATTCTTAGATCAGAGATGTTCAACTTGCCTGAACATAAGAATCATCCAAGGAGACTTTAAAATTAATGTCGGGCTCCTGGGTGGCTTAGTCAGTTGAGCATCCAACTCTTCCTTTTGGCTCAGGCCATGATCCCAGGATTGTGGAACTGAGCCCAGCATTGGGCTCCATGCTTAGCCCGGAGCCTGCTTAAGATTCTCTCTCTCTGCCCCTCTCCCCTGTGGGCTCTCACTCTCTCTTTAAAAATAAAGAAATAAAAAACAAACCAACAAAAACCCAATGACCAGGCCTGTACTCCCATAATCTCAAAGGATGGGACCAAAGCATTAGCATTTTTTAAGTCCCCTGGGTGCTTACTAAGTGCAACCACATTGAAAAACTCTGAACTAATAGTCCAAATGACTTATCATAATGTAAAGTAGCAGTGCTCCTTAATCTTGGAGATTCCCTTGTGACGACACTGGTAATGATTTTAAATGTCACATTTGCCTGGGTCACACCGTCTGGATATAGCCTAAATGTGACAGTCCCCTTCTCTACTGCTCCCATCTTAATTCAGGCCACTAGCATCTCTCTCCTCTACTTCTGCAACAGTATCTCTATTTGCACAGCACCCACAGTGAATCTGAAGTATAAACCTGATCACTTAACATCCTGCTCATAATCTTTCACACTTAGAATAAAATCCAAGGTTATCACCACAGCCAATGGGCCCTACGTGACTAACCCCTGCCTCTTTCTCTCTAGCTTCATTGCCTCCTACTCTGCAATTTACCTAATTGTCTGCAGCCTCTGTGCTATGCCTTTGACATGCCCAGGACATTCTCACCTCTGGGTCTTAGCACTCGCTCTTTCTTCTACTTAACATCTTTCTTCCCACATATACACAGGGCTTCAGTTTCTTCATTCAGGATTTTATTCCTTACTGGATACTTTCTCTTGACTATAGCTATTGCAACACCTCGCTTCATTTTGGCCTCCTATCCTGCTATATTCTTTTTCATGGTTTATACCACTCCCAGAAACCATGTTACTTGCTAGTGTATCTATTGAGTGCCCATTTCCCCCCTAGAAAATGTAAGCTCTAGGAGAACTAGGAGTTGGTTTTATTTGGCTGTAACCTAATATCTGGAATAGTGCCTGGAACATAGTAGGCACTCAACACACGAGGAATGAATGAATTAATGGGTAAATGTCCCCTACTTTCATTCCATTCTCATAGCCAAATATATCAGAATTACGACTCTATCTCAGAAAGAGGCTATTTAGATCAACCAGGTTGCTCAAATAAAACAACACGTGGATGCATTTTTGCTCTAATTTATTTGGTTTCCTTTAATTTGAAACCTGTCTCGCTAGATCTCACCAGCCCATAAATATACTGGGCCACAAAAAGCATCAATAAAAATTTATTTTTATTGGAACAGGTGATTGCCCCAAACTACGACCATCAGATTTAGCAAATAAATTATAAGTTGTCCAGTTAAATTTGAATTTCTGTTAAACAATGAATAATTTTTTAGGATCAGTACGTCCCATGCAGTTGGGAACACACTACAAAATTACTTGTTGCCTTTCTGAAATTTGAATTTGATTTGGTGCCTTGTATTTTATCTGACAACTTTAATCTAAAATGCGATGGAATTTGTTTTAATATGGGAGCGAATATGGACTCAGATAACCTGGGTTTGAATCTTAGTTCAGCCACTTAGTTCTGCAAGCTTGGGAAGTAATTTGGCTTTGTCAGGCTGTAGTTTTCCCAACTCTAAAATGGGGATAGTAGTAATACCTACTTTGCATGGTTATTATGAAGGTTAAAATTGAAAACGATCTAAATCACTTACCATAGCACCTGGCCCATAATGAACACAAATAATATTACTGTCATCATTGTTACCATATGCAGGGGCATGAACCATCTCAGGCTTTTCCAGGATTCAGGGCTTCCCTGGGATGTGGGCCTTTCAGTGTTAAACTTGAGGAAGTTCCAGGCAAACTAGGACAGTTGGCCATCTTAGCAGCTGCTCAGAAAAAGTTAAGTACTGCTATACTATTGCACTTACTTTAAACTTCAAGTAACATATGAAGATTGTTTTCTGTCAATTATCAAGAAAAGTTGGGTTGCAATGGAAATTTTTCCAGCTTATATTTTAAAAAGCAAATTTATTCCTATTAACCCTAGTCACATTTAGATCTCCATTACTGGAAAGAGGTGTGTTTGAGTTCTACATATTTAGAAGATTGCTCAAGGGGCACCATTAAATGTTGATGAATACACTTTGAGACCATTAACAATTAAAATGGGGCATTTGACTGCCAAAAGTTCTGTGCGTTTGTAGTTTGGTGCTTTGTTCCTGCATCAGAAAACCTTGGGTGGTGGGTTTGTTTCGCAGGTGAAGTGGTGTTAATTTACTCAAAAACAATGATTGAAGAAGCAAGTTTCAAGGTTATATCTTGAAACTCTCAGGCCAGGAAAATGAGTAGGATGCTAAAAGTCTCTGTTATGATTGTCTCCCCCAATCAAATAGGTGCCTCTTTGAGCTGGTGCTTGGTAATATAGTTGACTTTGGAAAGGAATACATCTCTTTGGCAGGGACCAAGAGTAAAAGAGTGGTCACCTCTGTACATTGGATTTCCAGTTTGAGAACTAGTCTCAGTCAAAGCACAGAAGACATGGTGGAGGTTTAGGCCACATCTTGGTGATATGATGGAAAGGCTGTAGCCAACAGAAGGCGGAGAGCAAGAAGTGGGGAGAAAAGGAGACAAGCCCCGATTAGGCAACATCCTCATCTTATAAAAGGGGAAGTTGCTGGAATAACTAGCAATTCAAGTACACTATTTATTATCTTATAATAATATGTAAGTATAGTATATTATTTATAGTTAAACAATCACCCGTAGAATATCTAATAATCACCATCTAACAACTCTCAAGCACTAAAGAAGTAGAAAGAAGTGATGGGGGAGACAAAAGTCAACTGAAACATCATCTTTCTTACCAGAGTTAGTAAAAAAGTCTCATGTTAAAGTCAAGAAATTGAGACATAAGCATAAAATACGGAGTTGTGATAGAAACCGCCAGAAGAACTAAACACAGAAATATCACTTTATTTTTTCAATGACTGGAGCAGAATGAGGGGGGCTGTGGGGAAGACTACTGATTTTATCAGGAGCTGCTCTGTGTCACTCACTGTCATGGGCACAGACTGATAAAAAGTCAAGAAAAAGATGTTGCTGTTGTGGCACAAAGATGTGGTTGTCCTGTTCTCTTTAGTCAAAAGTGAGCAATGTCATTAGTGGCATCTGTTTGGTGAGCTTTCAGAAAATTGAATTAGAGTTGTTTGCATTTGTTTTGTGCCTCAAGGCCCTTAGAAACTACTTGGCAAAGCTCAAGCTACTTAGCAAAGAGATATTTTAGAATAGGGAACAAGGGGGAGAGAAGGAAAGGGAAGAAACAAGTCCAAGGTCACTTCCTTGGTGCCATCAGTAGTGGAAATAGCTCCCACTAGCTTTAAATGTCAAAAACCTTAGTACTGACCAAGTGCTTGATACACTTGGGGAAAAACATTCTATCATGTGTCACCCATCCCGGGCCTCCTGGCTTCCTCTTGTTCTCATTCTCTGCCTCTCTGTACCTAGGCCCTGTTTATTTGACACTAAGCAATTTGCAGATGTTCATTTCTCTTCGCTTTTCATCGGTATCGAATTTTTTCAGACACACAGTATTATCTTCAATGGGTCATTTATCAGCTGCTGTGTTTAAGAAGGGCGCGCCATCTGCATGGGGAAGACGATTTTTTTTTTTTTTAAACCTGGAGCCTTTGGTCTTAGCATCAAATTAGCGTTCCTCATTCTGAGTGTGTTTACTGCCAGAGAGGATAAGAATAAATCCCTCTCTGTCCAGCTGTTCAATGAGTACCAACAAGCCTAGGCCGGGAGTGGAAGACTCCTGCTTCACTCCTCATTTTTCTTTCTGACTTGAACTTGCATTTTCCTTCCCAATCAAGAGCTGTGATGGTTCAGCCGTTCGTGTGAATTAAAAGCCTTCCATACATAAAGGAGTTCCTCTTAGGGTTAGAGAATCATGTCAAGCTCAGATGCACTTGATAAGGGACACATCTCCAATCACCATCAAACTGTCTTCTTTAGAATTCGCTGTCCTTCCTTCAGTCAACCCTTCTCATTCAAGGATTTTCTCCCAGCACTGCCTAGTTTCACACTGTCCTGAGACCTGGAACTGCATTCGTTTGCAAAGAGCAGATAAGTAAGGGTTGGGGGGAGTGTGAGCCTCTGTTGTAGGAAGCCAGGTGGGGGACACCTGTCTCCCTCCCCCACCCCAAGAAACTTTGAGAAATACAGACACTAAGCCCTCACAATTGTTGCTGTGGCATTGAACTATGGTGGCAACGACAGTTGTGACTTCATTGAAGAAGGCAGAACAGCTGGCAAGGCCTGGCGGGTGTGCTCCTAATTTGTGCGCAGATAGCTTTGTAGTTCACAATGGGTTCCGGCTGCAGTGACTGAAGCCAGACAAAAAAAATGCCCTTCTATTGAAAATGTGGCTTCCTTCTTCTATTGAAGTCAGTGTCAAAATTTGCTTTTGTGAGGGCCAAAGGGCTGAGCCCAATAGTTTAAAAAAAGGAACACACACACAAAAAGGCAGTTTTCAAGGCCGACCATGCTTTTCTCATGCATTCTGAATGCCCACTGCCTTCTCTTGGCTGGTCAGTGTGCAGAATAAACTTGAAAACTATGGATATGATTTCTGAATAATGCTGACATCTCTAGAAATATAATTCCTTTATTTCCAAATAAAAATTTTAAGAATTCTTTCTACTTGAGAAATCACCCTTGGGTCTGGTCTGAAATCACCACCTTGGTAGACTGGTCTTGCCTATCACATAATCCTTCTTTTATTGTGTTATTCCCTCTAGTGGACATCTGTCACTTTCTAGCTACCAAGTAGCCATTCTTTCTTCCTAACAGTACCTGGATATTCCTTTATGAAATCTCTCCTTCCTCATTTTGAGCCTTATGGTTTAGAGGGGATAGACCCCACCTACTTCTCCTGGCTTAGACTCAGCTTTTTTCATTTATCTTACTTCTTTCACTGGTTCCCAGATATGCCAGTAACCCAGTCAGATCCATCAAGGCACAAGGAGACATTGAGACCTCTATCTTACACAGGTGCTACCAGAAAAGATATTCATTCTTCCCCTGGAAGATGTGGGAGGGGATCTGGGGTCTGGGATTGCTATAGCCATTTTGCTACCACAAGTAGCCTGGAGCTGCCAGTGAGGCAGATGGGATGGGAAGGAGAGACAATATGGCATGTGAGGATGGAGATGACATAGAGAAGTCCCCTGATGTCCTTGTTGGGACCGCTAGATCAAGCCTCACTGGAGGCCAGTATCACCTGTGGATATTTCCATTCTGTAAGCCAAGAAAGTCACTGTATTGTTTGGGCCAGGTCAACTTGGCTTCTCTGTTACTCATGATAAAATAGTCCCAGGTAATGTAAGTCCCTTGTTAAGAAACTTCTATATCTCCCCATTGTCTATAAAAACAAGTTTAAATTCCTCAGCTTTGCAGTTGAGATAGTCCATAAGAGGAACATAACCAACCTTTTATTCTAGTCAGATGTCTGGTAACAGTTTCCACTTGTTTGTTCCTTTTCTCTGCTTAACTATCCTTACAGGTCACCGCCCTTAAATTTTACATCTTCCCTGATCTTCATAAGCTATATTTACCTCTTTTGACCTTGTTTCCATTCATGTTCTTCCAGTTATTAATTTAAACTGCTGCATTTCTCTGCCCTTTTCATAGGCTTATGTTATTAATCATCTTAATGTGTGTTTAGTTTATTTTTTTGTGAGCAGGTGTTATTGCTTTTGGATCAATGGCTATCTCCTAGCACTTAGAGCCATGCCTTACACACAGTACAGATTAGTAATATGGGCTGGGTAGTTGGTAATAGTCACATGTTTTGATCAACATCAACACAAATGGTTATATCTGGGTAAGGTTAAGGACTCAACTACTGCTTAGACACATGAAAACAATAAAAGCAGAGGAGTCTGACTACATAATTTTCACCTGAGAATGAAATCAAGCTATCCTAATTTAAGGAAATCAATTGTATGAAGCAAACTTGGCTAGTGGATTATAACCTAACTCTTAACTCTTCAAATCACAGGGTTCATGCAAACAAATGAGGTAAACCGATTTGACTAATATATCTCAATTATGAAAGCCCACTGGAGCTTGCTCAATTATAAAGAGGTATCAAGGGGCCACGTAATAGAGCCCTATAACTCAAGAGCCATCTGTGGTCAAGTATATCTGCCAAGAAGGTGTGTGATTTGGCAGTCCCAATCCTCAGTTCTACGTAAAGTCTTTGAGTCATTCAAGAGGCCTCCAGACCAAAAAGCCTGCAGAGTGGCAACGCAATGCTGTTCACTTCATTATTTCCTGCATTGCTTCCCACCTAGGTTCCTTCTGGCTTCATGGAGTCTGTTTACAAAGAGAAGTAAATGCCCATACTCTGCTTGGCCTCCATGTAGGTTTTATTGTAGCGCTGTAAAGCTTTATGACATTCTGTGGCATATTTCCCTGGCATTCCAGCATGACCCATAGTACGGTGGAAATAGGCTGTCCTTGGCATTTCATAGTCTGAACATTTAATGACATCATTCTGTGAGATGAAGGGAAAGCTATAAGAAAAATCCAATTTGGCTTGCTCTCTCCCCAGTTGCCTTAATTAGCCTCCGTTTCTAATGCAATGAAAGGAATAAACCTAAAGATGGCTGGCCAGGAAAATTATGAGCTTTCAGGTATGCTTGGTTACTGTGATTTTTCTGCTGGTAGAAAACATTGTAAAGCCACAGATTTGCTCTCTATCTTGAGAACACATACTAGAAGGAGAAAGGTACACACATAAATTTTTAAAAAGGCATTAAGGTATGCTATGTGGTATCATCCCCATATTGGCATCTCCTTTTTTTCCAGGAAGCAGGAGCACTTTCTCTCTGTGTTGGTTCCTCCTTCTCCTTGCTGTGAGCCTTACAGTTTTGTGAAATATGAATAGGTAATATTGAGCTGGATTGGATCTACTTTTCACTATAAAGCTGCATTGTCTGTGCTGGCATCTCTGTGGAGTAATCCTTAAGCAAAGAAGCATTTGGAACATCAAATAAAATAAGGCACATTTTCTCTTAAGTGTGGGCTTTATTCTTCTAAGTAAATAGATGCTTCAAAAGCAGCCAAGTCTCCATTTGGTGTATCTGAGTAGGAGTCTGATATTTGCACTGAGAAATACTGAATTCCTAGAACACCAGGAGGTGATTCAAGAACTTTCTTACAAATCAGTTGGACTTTAAGTCAATTATTTGCATATTTGTGAACAGATATATTTCTTTCGTATACCCTAAGCATGAAGAAAAAGAGCATCAGCTCTCAACTCTACCTTTTCTATGGGCATGTCTTGTGATACACAAGAATCTTAGGTTATATGGTTAAAAAAAAAAAGTAGATTGAATAGAAGACCCTTGGGGCAACTAACTACCCAGAGCTTTAATACCCATGCAATTACAGCATTCTTAGCCTGGCTAAGATCTCGGATATGTTGTGACCTGTGGATTTGAATCATATGCTGTAAGTCAGCAAGTTACTGGCTGGTTGTTGGGCCTAGCCAGTCACCAGTATTCAATCCCAAAGCATCTTTATTGCTCTTTTTCTCATGTATGATATACAGTAACTCTGATGACTCATTACAAGTGTTTATCTAGAAAAGTGACAACTCTTCTCCTCTTTTATCCCCTCTAAAGACCATGAATACTGCCAATAGATATGAAGAAAGAAATGAAAAGATTTAACAAAGAGGTGATATTTACAGTCAATCTTTCTTGAATACCCAGGTTACTGTGGTTATGGGGCCTTGGGCGAGGCACTTCACCTATCTCAGTTTTACTCTTTCTTTCCTTCCTTCCTTCCTTCCTTCCTTCCTTCCTTCCTTCCTCTTTCTTTTCTACAACCCCTCATTTATTTAACAAGTAGGTGTAGTCTATCTACTATGTGTCGGGCGCTGGTCTAGGCACCAGGCATATAATGGTGAACTGAACAAAGTCACTGTCCTATTTGAGCTTATTTTTTAGTGGTGGGAGAGAAGACAGACAGTAAGTCAGAACACCTGATTATTTTTAGTCAGTTCAGTGGGACAAGTGAAGCAACTTTATTCTGATTCTACAGGCAAGATTTCTATTTAATTACATGAAAATAGGGAGTCTGTCTTTTAATTAGTCTTTACGAAATATTCTGAAGGGCTTATTCTGATGCTTTCCTTAGGGCAGCTTGAATGACCTGGAGGCAGAAGAGGAAAAGGGGCAGAACCGCCTCCACTTGCTAACTACATTATTTACAGGCTTCATTTAGCCCCATAAACTTCTCAGTGTGGCAATAACATTTTCCTAATCACCTCTTGGGTTAGTTGACGAACAAAACTGGGATGAGCCCTGGGACAGAGCAATGAAATACAAAGACTCATACTGGCAATATTGATTGGTGCAGTGATGTCAGTGACAAGAAGTGGGGGCAGGGGTAATGTAAAGTCATTTCTCCCTGAGTTTCTTTTCAGCCTTGAAGGGAGTCCAGATTCAACTTAATATGGCACCATTGACGATATGTGTTAAGCACCATATACGTAAACCTGTAGATTGTTGACAGACACTTCCCTATGGGCTCACTCGTTTCCTTGAGGGGCACTTGTTTCCAGCAAGGGGCATTAGCAGACCAAATTGACCAATCTGATAAAACCCCACCTCACCTGCATCTCTGTGGAATTCTTACTCAACTTGGGCTCCTAATGTTGCCTTTGCCTTGTGTTCTTTAGCACCAATATTATATTTAAAGATATATAAATGATTGTCATTAGTGGAAATTGAACAGACTATTGAAATAAAACTGTGGATAGAATATATCTTCCTTGATTCTCAATCTGTTTTGGATCGAAGACAAAAAAGACCATGTTAGTAAAAGAAAAATTGGCCTAAATGTGAGACCAGTTGGCTTAAAAAAAAAAAAAAAAAAAAAAAAAAAAATATATATATATATATATATATATATATATATATATATATCATTAAGTAGTCACAGAATGGCAAGAAGCCAGGAAAGCACTCAGTGGAGTTTTCCATTCCACTCCCCATGTCTTGTTTGCAGCATGTGTACTTTTTGTGTTAAGGCACCATGTTCCCAAATTGAGAGAGTAGTCTGTCTCTCTTATTTCTGTGTAAATAAAACAGTTAATTATGGGACAAACAAATTTTGATTGGAAGGACAGATAAATAGATTAATGAATGTTAAGCTAACAGATCCTTTTCCCCTCTAGGACCTTGTCGTTGTTAGGGATGACAGTGTGGTCTGAATCTAATGCAGCTGAAAGCTAATTGACTTTATAATTCCCCAAGCATGGGAGCAAGGCTGGTAAAGAGACCAGGATCAGAAGTCGTGCTGGGAAGGAAATGATTTTTTGTTGCTTCTGCTCTAAGTGTGAGGTTAAAAAATTCCTTTCAACCCAAAAAAGATATATGTCATGATACAGCAATAAAAAGGGATAAACTGCTGATACAAGCAATGTAACATGGCTGAGTCTCAAAAGAAGGCACAAAAGAGTGTATGTGGTGTAATTCCATTTATACGAAGTTCAAGAATATGCAAAGTAATCTACAGAGAGTTCAAAAGAGTGGTTGCCTCTGGGAGGGGGTACTGACTGAAAAGTGGCATGAGGGAACTTTCTAGCGGTGGTGGGAATATCTTATATCTTGATCTGGGTGGTAAAGAAGTGTATGCACACCTGTGAGAAGTCATTGAGCTATACCTTAAGATTTGTCCACAATACTGCATGTAGGTTATATCTCATTTACTTTTTCTTTTTTTTTTTTTTTTTTTTTTATTTTTTTTATTTTTGGGACAGAGAGAGACAGAGCATGAACGGGGGAGGGGCAGAGAGAGAGGGAGACACAGAATCGGAAACAGGCTCCGAGCCATCAGCCCAGAGCCTGACGCGGGGCTCGAACTCACGGACCGCGAGATCGTGACCTGGCTGAAGTCGGACGCTTAACCGACTGCGCCACCCAGGTGCCCCTCATTTACTTTTTCAAAAAGGGCATCACATTTAGAAGCTACCTGAGAACACCGTTGTTCATAACAATAACAATGGTTGATAGATTTTTAACATTTGCCACTCTACAAAAGTCTCTCATATGCATAATGTCTTGATTCTTGCAAGCATCTGTGAGCTTAGATGAGAAAGGTGAAGTTCGTTGGAGTTAAAGATAAAGAGGATGTCTCGCCTATCCCCATTCCAACAGCCCAGAGATGCTGGAGTGCCTCAGTAGCCATGTTTCTCAATGGAAGTGTTAATGGCATTTGGTCAGGACATGTCTTCATTGTGTGGGTCTGTTTCATGAATTGTAGAATGTGTATCATCTCTGGCAAATGCGCTTCCCTAAAGGCCAATGGGCTGACCAGAAACACCTTTGCACATTTGCAGATGCTGCAGGAGCACACTACAACCCTTGGCTGAGAACACTTGGGCTTACTGAATTCCTGGATAATGGGACTTGAGTATAAATTAATCCCTAACTAACAAAAGAACTGGATCCAGGATTGTGAGAGGCGTGTTTGGGCCTTCATGCAAATGGATGGGATGTTGGGTGGGGACCTCTGCTTGGAACCACTGTCACTGCATTGGCTGGAGGTCCACCATATAGGTCCCTTTACATAATCCATGGCCCAGCATCACTAGGCCTTCAACATGGTGTTAGGGTGGGGTTTAAGCTCACAGTTTGTTCCCTGGGGTTCAATGCTCTAAGTATATTCCTTTTCTCTATTTCTCTGCTAGGATCAAGTATCTGGAGCTCCCTTTGGCCCTGGAACATGGGAGGTTAGCCAGGATTCCTAACTCTACTCCATCCTCTCAGAAGCAGAGACTCTATATTGTAGAATCTCCATGGGGCCTTCTGCACTAGAGGAGGCTGCCGAGGATCATGTGATAAGTGACCAGGTATGGGCTTGAGCCCAGCTCTCCTTGCCTCAAATCTTGCTCCCAATCTGCTACACCCTGGCTTGGCAAACCGTGACCCATGGTCCAAATCTGGCCCACTGACTGCCAGCTCAAGGATGTTTTTAAAAAATGTTTCAAAGGTTGCATTTAAATTGGTTATATAAGCATCTACACAAAATATTCTCAATTTTGCCTCTTGGCACACAAAGTCTAAAATATTTACTATTGATCCCTATGTAGAAAGATTTTACCAATGCCTGCACTGCCTTTGTGCTTTATTCCAGCTTATATTCAGTAGGACTGACAGAATCTATGAACAAAAGTTTCCCTGTTGGGAGCCCTTGTGACTTCTTTTATACTGGACATGGGACAAGAAAGAGACAACTCTCTTAAGATGTCAACAAAGCCTATTAGGGAACAAGGAGAATTAAATGGTGGTGTAGAGACAATCCAGTGCATGTGCTGTCCCATTATTTTATTTTTATTTTTCTAATTTTCATTCTAGTATACTTAACATGCAATGTAATATTAGTTTCGGGTGTACACTGTAGTGATTCAACACTTCCATACATCATCCAATGTTCATCACACCAAGTGACTTCTTTAATCCCCATCACCTCTTTCATCCCGCCCCCCCCCCCATCTCCTCTGATTTGTCTTCTCACCTATGTCTCTTTTTCCCATGACAGCTTGAGGACCATCTCCTACACTGAGCTGGTTGAAATCAAGAAGATCACTCAAGAATTGGCATAACACTGATGTAAAACTTCAGCAATCTGCTTAATTGATTGGATACTTACCCTGGGGTTCTTAGGGCCCACAGATCATTCATCCATCAACAGACGTGCGTGTACAGAGATAGAGAGTAGAAGAGTCCATTCTCCTGAGGAACTTAGTGACAAGCAAACAGATATTTACCCAGCAGTTGAGACAGAAGCAAGAAGAGAGATGTGTGACCTTGCTGGGATGGAGAAGGTGATGTCCAGTAATCTAGGTCTTGAAGGAGGAGTTCACCTGCCTGGTGAGCAAAAATCAGGGGGAAAGATATTTTGGGCAGAGAAGAGCAAGAACAGCTATTGTGTATACATATTTTTTACTTTGTGTATAAAAAAATGAAGTAAAGGCATGGAAGCAAGACAAAAACTTGGGGTGTTAGAATGAGGAATCTGGCATATCAGGTACCAAAGGTGAATGTGAGGGCCAGAGATGCCCCTAGAGATGATCAAGGGCCAGATGCTAAAGGCTCTTGTAGGCTGTTGTGTCAGGTTGGGTTCCCCCAGCAGCAGACGCTGAGACAGGTGAGACAGGTGAGTAGATTTGCTACTTCTCCCACTGAGACAGGGGGAATCTTATTCCCAACACTTTGAATCTGGACTGAATTTAGTGACCCTCTTGAACAATAGAATGCGTTAGAAGTTCCATCCTTTAAAAAAATTTTTTTTAATTCTAGTGCAGTTGACACACATTGTTACATTAGTTTCAAGTGTACAACGAAGTGATTCGACAAGTTTATAGCTTGTGCTATATTTGCAAGTGTAGCTACCATCTGTCACCTTATGGCACTATTACAATAGCATTGACTATATTCCCTATGCTGTGCCTTTATCCCTGTGACTTACTCATTCTACAACTGGAAACCTGTATCTCCCACTCCCCTTTACCCATTCTGCCCATCCCCCCATCGCTCTCCCCTTTGGCAACCGTCAGTCTGTTCTCTGTACTTATAGGTCTGATTCTGCTTTTTGTTTATTTACTCATTTGCGACCTTCTGGGACTTTTGACATCAAGTCACAGAAAGCTTGCATCTTCAGCTTGGGTCTCATGGAACACCTTTTCTCTGGGAGCCCTGAGCTGCCACATATGGACCGTGACAACCCTAAGATAGCCATGTTAGAGAGACCATGTGGAGACCTTCTGGACAACTGTCCCAGCTGAGTCCAGCCTTCTATCCCTGAGATCCCTATCCAAGTGCCAGACACATGAACGAGCTGTCTTGGATACTCTGGATTTGCCCTGTTATTAGCTGAATACCAGTGAGTAACTTCAGTCAACAGCACATGGGACAGAAGACTGTGCTGAGTCCTTCTCAAATTCCTGACCCAGGAAGTTGTGAGATAAAACAAAATGGCTGTTGTTTTTGTCACTGAGTTCTGAGGCAGTTGTTATGCACAGCAATAGATAACTGCATTGATGTCCCTAGGGTTGCCATGACACAGTACCACACACTGGGTGGCTTAAAGCAACAGAAATTTACTATCTCATAGTTCTGGAGGCCAGAAGTCAGAAACCAATGTGTTGGCATGCTCTCTTTGATGGCTCTATGGAGGAATCTGTTCCTTGCTTTTCTCTTAGCTTGTGGTGTTCCTGGCAATCCTTGGAATTCCTTGGCTTGTAGATGTATCGCTCCAACCTCTGCCTTTGTCACATGGCATTCTCCCTGTGTTGTTGTCACACACGGCTTTCCCCTCACATGGCCTTCTCCTCCCTGTGCGTGTCTCCCCTCTTCTTAAAAGAACACACTTTGGGATGCCTGGGTGTCTCAGTTGGTTGGGTGACCAGCTCTTGATTTCAGCTCAGATCATGATCTCACGGTTTGTGGGATTGAGCTGACAGGGCAGAGCCTGCTTGGGATTCTTTCTCTCCCTGTCTCGCTGCCCCTCCCCTGCTCGTACTCTGTCTTAAAGTAACTAAACACACACACACACACACACACACACACACACACACACACACACAAATACACACAAGGACACACATCATATTGGATGGATTAGGGCCCACCCTGATCAAGTGTGACCTCATCTTAATTACATCTATAAAGAAATAAGGTCATATACACAGGTAGCTGGGAGTTAGGAACTCAACATATGATTTTGGGAAACACAATTCAACTTACAACAATAACAAAAGCACAATGTTTTGAGTACAAGTAGTTTTTTTGGGAGGGGTGATTCTATGAAGCACTGGTGGAGGAGTGGGGAAGCAAGACAGAGAAGGGAAGGAAGCAAAAATAATGTGCATTATGGAGCAGACTGCTCCTGTGGGCCATTGGGGTCGATTCCACTGGGAAAATCTGGGAGATATCATGGACAATACCTCAGTTATTCTCTCCCTCTTCCCCTGCTTCCCTGCCCCAGGGGCCAGGAAGATGGAGAATTCATCCTTCAGTTCCCATTTATCATTGACTGAAGCCTGCTGCCCAGGAGCATTAATTTCCTGGCACTTATGCTCCATTGCTCACAACTAAGAACTCCCTCAAGTGAAGAGCAGCAGGTGCTTACACTAGGATGCTCTGGGCATATCCTGGAACAGCCAGTGCTAGCGGATAGGAGTAGGGCCCTGATAATCTTTGCTGCAGCCATGCTGAGAGGGTGGGATTTTACTGTAAGTGTATGGGAGCTGGAGGGAGTTGGTTGAGCTATTTAGTGCAGCAGAGCAATGCGTTTGTATTTGAATTCTAAATCACTCGGATGGGGACTGAAACGGGCTGGACTCTCCAGTTGGGAAGCAATGTCTGTAATTCAGGGGAGAACCCATGAATGCAGTGGTAAGTCAGATGGAGAGGAAGGGATAGATTCAAGATATATTTAGGAGGTACAACCAAAAGGATATACAAAAGGAAGGTAAGGATAAATTTGAGGAACTTCTGGGACCCTAAAGGAACTCTTAACATTGAGCTAAGCTAAAAGTGAAATCTTATCTTTCATGGAGATAGAATACCATTGTGATAGCAAGCTGCCTCGGGGCCTTTACACAGGCTCATTCTTCTGCCTGCAACATCATCCCCCCTGATCTCATGATCCATTCCCAAGCATGTTGCTGGTCTTTGCTAAAAAGGCTCCTTCTCAAAGAGGCCTTTCTTGACTCCTTAGCATAAAATTGCAAGCTACCTTCCCACCATCATTTCTTCCTATTGCCCTATCTTGCTTTATCTTTCTCTACTTCTCATACCTGGATATACATTCCTTTTAATCATGCGTTTGTTTATTGTCTCCCCTGCCCCCTGCTCTAGAGTAGAAGCTCCACAATGGCAGGATTTTTGTCTGTTGTGGCTGCATCTCAGCATCTAGAACAGGACCTGGCACATTGAAGGAATTCAATACTCATTGAATGAATGAACAGTTGAAAACAATTGTTAAAAACAAACGGACTATATAGCTGCTTCTGTCTTCTAAGGGGGAGGGGTGATGTTCACACACTTTATCCTCCAGGAGAAGATAAAATTTCTTTATCGCTCCCTTTCCCCTGCAAAGACTGGGGGTGAAGAAAAAGAAAGGGAGACACCTGGTGATGGCGACTTGCCTGGATCGAGTGCAGGGAGCACGGGTTAAATACGGAGGAGGAGGTCCCTTAGGCAGTGTAGCAAGAGACCAGGAAGAGTGTCAGCAATGTTGGTTTTGTGAGGGAAATAGATCAAAGAGCAGGGAGGGAAACTTCACTCGGTGACTCAGTTTTACGTTGTTTGGAGTTTCTGCAAACCCACTTTGTTTCCTTAAAAACTTTAGCAAAGTCTGCTATGAGCACAAGCCTTGTGTGAAGTTTTGGGGGGAAAAACTGAGGAAAGGACCTGAATTCCACATCTGGGTTGCCACATTATGGTGCAGGAACAGCAAGTAGGGAATCTGAAATGATACAGAAGTGGGACTCAGAGGAAGCAGAAGGAAGGATGAAGCCAGGGATGACACTGAGAATACAGAGCCTGGAGAATTTGTGGAAGATTCAGGAAATGCTTTGGAGTGAATAGTCCCTTCTCATACCAGTCCCTCGGATTGCCATGATACACTCTATAAAGTGCACATGGCATTTTACAATTCACAAAATGTTTTCAGACATTATGTCATTTTTATCTCCACCTTGTACAACAGAGAGGTTGGGTAATTTACGTAAGATCACATGTGTGTCCGCGCTGGAGCTAAACTTTGGATCTTCAGACCAGAAGTGAAATGTATTACTGCATTACTCCTAGTTGTTGCAGAGTCAATATTTGAGCTTTGAGCTATTTCAAGTGGTGCAGTAGCTTGACACTTATGCCTTGGCACAGCCTTGAATCCTCTGTTCTGGGAAGCTGGTCTGTAGGAGGGAGCCCCCAAACTAGTGAGTGAGGCTGTCCCCTTGTCCAGCAACCACAGCTCAGCTCAATCCCATTGTTCCATCCTGTGGTACATGCTGGAGGGTTTGCAGAGTTGGAAGGTCTTGGGATCTATCTATGGCAAAGGGCCAAGGGCCAAATTTTCTCTTCCAACCTGTTTTCTGGAGGGGAAATTAAGGGGTGCTTTTAAAGAAATAAAAATGATTTCAATTTCTCATGCTTTATTTGGGTCTTTCATGGTTAAAAGCATGAATGGAGCATAAGTCTGGGTTTGGAAAGTGTGGGAAGATATATTTCCACAATCTTTTCTCCATTTAAGCTGTTGCTATGACATCTTACCCAAAGTATCCTGACTCTTTTCCCAAGAGATTGCTCTTCTGGGAAAAAATGCAATGATACTCAAGTTAGAAATGGAGTGTGCCACAAATTACACTCAACTCTGCTTCTTTGGGTTGAGGAAGGGAGGTATTTGTAGTTATAGTTTCGATTGGAACAAAAATGTCTTATATATGGAGCCTAATTAAAATGAGGGAGAAATGCCACTTAAAATTTTCTTTCACATATGTGCTTATGAAGCAGGCTCGTAGAATGAGAAGTAAGCACATCTATTTTTCAATCCAAAAAATAATCCACATACAGGATTCAGGCTGGCAATGGCATGAAACTTAATTATTTACCCAGATCCATTCAATTTCCTCCTTTTTTCTGTGGATGGATAGAAGGTAAATTGGTGGAAAATTAACACCGAATCTATTTCTGGTTAGTGAGACTAAGTAAATGGGATTTGGGTTATTTCTTTGCTTTCTTCCTTATACTTTTGTATATTGCTCAACTTTTTAGATTATGAATGTGTATTCAATTTCAAACAACAAAGCTATTACAAATTAAATTGTTGCCATTTCTGTCAGGGTCCAATGAGGAAAGGGGAACCATCTTGAGTTATGAAAGTTCTGTTACAGGAATTTGGCCTTACAAAATGGTGGGAGGTGTTGAGAAGTGAAGGCTTAAAAGGAAGATCAGGGGATCACAGGAGTCTGTCATCATCAGTCCCAGAAGCCAAGCACATCCAGACCCCCCAGATGAGACCACCAAGAAGCAGCTGGAGGAGAAATTGTTGTGTTTGGGGCTACACAGCTAGGCATCTGATGATGGCCCTGGGGGCTGCCATCGGTCAGTGGGGCCGGAAGCCAGGAAGAAGAGTGAGATATGGAGCACAGGAGACAGAAAAACCTGGAATCTTCCAGCACCTGTAAGAACGTCTGTCACTGCAACTAACCACTGTGACCTTCCAAAAGGTATGGCTGTTGCTTCACTTCCTCATGTAAATTCCTCTTTTGAGCTAATCTAACCTGGAACCACACAGGGAGAAGATTCTGGGAAACAAGTTTTTATCTTTTTTTTCTCATTTTTTTTAATGTTTGAGAGAGAGAGAGCACGAGCAGGGGAGGAGCAGAGAGGGAGACACAGAATCTGAAACAGGCTCCAGGCCCTGAGCGGTCATCACAGAGCCCGACACGGGGCTCGAACTCAAAAACTGTGAGATCATGACCTGAGCCGAAGCCAGATGCTCAACCGTCTGAGCCACCCAGGCACCCCAACAGGTTTTTATCTTAAACAAGGTGACACTGGACACCACAGATACCATGAAGCATTGTATGTATTTGATTCTGATCAGGATCCTTCATTAAGTGAAGTTGGACATAAGAATCCCCATTATAATCCGTTTACCCCATTCCTTATACATTTAACCCTCTGGCACAGCCGCTTGTGTGCCTCCATCTTGTCTTGTTACAACTTGTCACGATTAGAAAAAGCCAGTTATTGGAGAGTGGGTATTGATACTGTGGGAATAGCAGGATTTCTACCCATTGCATGTGAATGAGGACATCTAAACTGACCAACTCACGTTTTTACCCCTCTTACTGCTGTAGTGTCAAAATCTCATGAAGCCCAAAACTGTTTCTGTTCTGTTCATCCACCAATCAGTGTCGGATCACAGAAGTTTCATCTGGAGACATACAATGTGAGCAGCCAGAAACATGTCTAATGCTGCTTTATTTTCATCCCGGTGTTTAGCACAGTGGTTACCACCTGTCTGATAAAATGATACCAAGACGTTCGTCTTTCAACATCACTTACTTGTGCCATATTTATTAAGCCTCTAAGTAGTGCCACGAAAATGTGTGCGTTTAGGATGAAACAACACACTATAAGGGAAAACTTAGAACAATGAAACCAGAACAATGAAGACAAGACCCCAAAGATTCCCATCACAGTTACCTGAAAAATCACCAACGTCTAGACTATTATCATTCAGAGATATGATCGAGAGTGTCACAGGGCGCCTGGGTGACTCAGTCAGTTAAGCGTCTGATTTTGGCTCACGTCATAATCTCGCGATTAGTGGGTTTGAGCCCTGCATCGCGCTCTGTGCTGACAGCTCAGAGCCTGGCACCAGCTTCATGTTCTGTGTCTTCCTCTCTCTCTGCCCCTCCTCCGTTCGTGCTTTGCCTCTCAAAAATGAATAAAAACATTAAAAAAAGAGTGTCCTTAATAGGTACCAGATTAATTTTGATCACGTTTTGTTTAGTTCTCTGCTTATATTACTTTGTGCTTTATCTACTCTTGCTTGAGGATTATGTGCTTAGGATTTTAAAAAATTTAGGGCATTCTGAATATTGTCACAAGGAGGGACTGGCTCTTGTTCATCACTCTGTAAAAACAGGCTTATTATTTTATAATCACATAATGAGTTCTTGGAACATTCTCTTTAAAAGGCTCGATGCAGTATTACAACAAAATAATGTTATTAAAATTTGATAACCTGAAAACAGCCATTTGTGGTTCTTTCAGTACTCAGGCTCCTTCAACGTTGTACATACAGTTCTCCTGAAGTGCATTATTTATGACTATAAAGGAAGAGTAAAGAACTATAAGTTATTAAAAGAAATGTTGACCAGTACAATACAAACTGGCTTTTTATGGCTTTTCCTAAGCTTCACCTTCTTTCAAGAGCCTCATAATATAGTGGGAAGGGAATGGTCTTTGGAGACTACCAGATTTGGGTTCAAAATCTTTTACTCCATAGTTTTCTAGCCAAATGCTTGATGACAGGTTATTTATCCCCTCTGAGGCTCATTTTCCTTACCTATAAGATGGGGATGATAATTTTTAGTTTGAGCAAATGATATTGCTGTGCTCAACCTTTTTTTGACTTATAAAAATGACAATTTCATATGGTACAGCCTAGCGTATACTTTATAGGGTAGGGAATTAAATGTTCCGGAAGACTAAGCACTTGGCTTGCCACCTGCAACGTTGTCAGTGTTCAATGGTTGCTAGTTCCACTAATACCGCCTTTTTTTTTTTTTTTAAACGTTTTTTTTTTTTTTAATTTATTTTTGGGACAGAGAGAGACAGAGCATGAACGGGGGAGGGGCAGAGAGAGAGGGAGACACAGAATCGGAAACAGGCTCCAGGCTCCGAGCCATCAGCCCAGAGCCTGACGCGGGGCTCGAACTCACGGACCGCGAGATCGTGACCTGGCTGAAGTCGGACGCTTAACCGACTGCGCCACCCAGGCGCCCCCCACTAATACCGCCTTTAAAAGAAAAAAAGTTTATTTATTTTGAGAGAGAGAGAGCACACACTCAAGCAGGGAAGGGACAGAGAGAGAGAGAATCCCAAGCAGGTTCCACACTGTCAGCACAGAGCCCAATGCGGGGCTCATTCTCACAAATGGTGAGATCATGACCAGAGCTGAAATCAAGAGTCAGATGCATAACTGACTGAGCCACCCAGGTGCCCCATAGTACTGCCTTTTAACTGGACTTGGGGAGCATTTATTTGGGTGTGCATATCTTTTTTCTTCAGGTTATACTTTCTCTGAGCTTCTGGTTCCTCTGAGCCTTCTCTTTACAACTTCCTAGTCTATTCAGGCTCTTAGTGCAGAATCTTAATCATCATCTTGAACCAACCTTATGATCAGTTCCATCCCAAAACCCAAATCACAAGTTATAGGATCAGAAAAAACAGAATCTCAAACTGGTAATAATAGCTACCTAGTCTTGACCTCAGAATCCATAAAATTTGAAAATGCAGCAGCACTGTCATTTTTGGTAAAATCTAAATACAGTAAACCCCACCTCATGCTCTAAATGTGAACTAAGTACCTGGGTTTTATAGTTTATTGTGGTTAGTGTGTGTTTCCCTAAAACAATGCCACAGTCCTTGTGGTCATCCTGGAAGGTGGTAAGTAGGCTCATGTGTGCTTTGCGGAATCAGGAGTGACTGGAAAAGGCAGGGCATGGCCAGCATTTATCCATTCATGCAGGGCAATGTTTGTGCACCTCTTATTCACTGGCCACTGCTCTCGGGACATACTGAAGTAAACAAAACTCTTGCTCCTTATATTTGGGGGCAGAGAGAAAGATGGTAAACAAGAAATAAACCTAAGAAACAAGAGAAAATTGTATTATAAGACTTGGGGTACTATGGTGAAAATAGAGCAGGGTAAGGGGCTGGAGAGCCAGCAGTGACCCAAACACTTCCAACCACTTCTGGTAGCATTCCCAAGACTGGTGCTTGTCTTCACTGAGCTTCCCTTCTGGCCTTTGAGGTTACCCTGCGGGCCACATTGGTCCCACTAGGCATGCAGCAACCATTAGCTGGTGGTGGCAGCCATGGTGAGTGGACTATGGCAGATACCATAAGGCAAAAACACCTCCTCTTGCAAATTATAGACCAGCAGAAGAGACACGATCTAAAAGATAGTTACATATTTGACTACATCTAGGTACTGACCACACATACACACAGGATAAAGGCTAGGACACCATTTCCCAATGTTTTGAAAATAATTTCTTTAATTTGCATTAAGAAGTAACCTAGAGGTGTCTTCGAGAGCTCTCAAGGTGTCCTCCTTGACAGCAGCATTAGTATCCCCCCGGGATTTGTCTGGGCTGCAAATTCTCCGGCCCACCCAGACTTACTGAATCAGAAACTCTGGTGGGGCGCCTGGGTGACTCAGTTGGTTAAGCGTCCGACTCTTGGTTTCGGCTCAGGTCATTATCTCGTGGTTTGTGTGTTCGAGCCCCATGTTGGGCTGCCCACTGACAGTACGGAGCCTGCTTCGGATTCTCTGTCTCCCTCCCTCTTTGCCCCTCCCCTGTTCATGCTCACTCTCGAAAGAAAGAAAGAAAGAAAGAGAAAGAAAAAGAAAGAAACTCTGGGGCAGGGCCCAGCAATCCATGGTTTAGTAAGCTCTGCCCGTGATTCTAATCTAAAATAATGTTTGAGAATTACTGCTATGAAAATAATTGATAACAAAAATATTTTATAGCTTTAATAGTCATTTCTCATTTGAGCTATGCTATGACAGTGCAGGATCAGCAGAACAGACATTCTGCCTATGAAAAACAAAATAAAAACAGAACAAGAGGATACTTAGGCTCAGACAGGTTAAGTGAGAACCCCAGAATCACACAGCTAGTAAACACTGAAGAAATAGTGTCCTGGTGTTCTGTCTCCTTGCTCCTTGCAAGCGTTCCCTGCTTCATTCTTGCTGAGCTGTCCCTTCTTTTATGCACAGTCTATATACATGGGAACTGAGATGCCTGCCTTAAACCCTTAGATCAGTAAGGGACAGATTATAGAGATTGTAGTTGATACATCAAAATATTAGTGACAACAATCTCCAATGTCTGAATGGGAAATTTCTTCAAGCGAAGGGCTTAGAGTGGCAGTTCAGTTCCTCTCTTTACCAAGAAAGACCTTGCAGGGCACCTGGGTGGCTCAGTTGGTTAAGCATCTGACTTTCAGTTCAGGTCATGATATTACAGTTTGTGGGTTCAGGCCCCACATCGGGCTCTCTGCTGTCAGCAGAGAACCTGCCTCAGATTATCTGTCCCCCTCTCTTTTTGCCCCTCCCCCCCTCATTTTTTCTCTCTCTCTCAAAATAAATAAACTTAAAAAGTAAACAAAACAATTTAATTATAAAACAAAACAAAACAAAACAAGAAAGACCTTGCAAAGCCTGAAAATATTCACTCCAAGTGGCCTCTCAGGCTAATTAGCGGTCTGATTGCTGTTTCCAGTATCCTTCACAAAGGTCCTTCCCGGAGCCTAAGGCCTGTCGCCTGCCATCTACCAGGATTCACGGGCTGGTGGCTAAGTGGCCAAATGTGGATGGCATGGTTTTATGATGCACACTGCCATCTTCTGGGGACCTCACGCATAGCCAGTTGTTCCATTGTTTGTGCCAATGTTCCACATCACAGATGGGTCCCACCATCATCTCAACCAGACCAATTTCCAGGAACTGAAATGATGAGGATGAGGTTGTTGATGACGATGATAGAACACAGAGGATGCTGGCGTTCACAGCTGTTTTCACTATCCTAAAGGCACATCCCGTAAAGAATACAGCTGACCAAACAACAAAGGAGAAGAAAATACACAATAGTGCTGGTACTATTTTTAAAACATAGAAACGGGTGGAATGGCCGTGGGGAGGAAGTAAAGGGAGCCTGAAATGTAACAATCCACAGTGGTTGGCTCTGGAACTTGAGATCAAGTAAATTCTCTTTGAAATTTTCCAAAATTTCAACAGTAAACAGGTTGGAGAGTATGTCATGGGCTGTATTAGTTTCCAAGGGCCACCGTAGCACAGTACCACACAATGGGTGGCTTGAAACAACAAAAATTTTATTGTCTCACACTTCTGGAAACTGAAAGTCAGTAAGCAACTTGTCAATAGGGTCATGTCCTCTCTGAAGGCTCTAGGAGAGAATCTGTTCCGTGTCTTTCTCTCAGCTTCACGTGTTACCAGCCATCCTCATCACCCCAATCTCTGCCTCTTCTGTCATCACGTGGCATTCTCCCAGAGCTCTGTGTCTCTTCTCTTTTTATAGACACCACCATATTGGAGTAGGGGCCCACCCTACTCCACTATGACTTTAACTAATTATGTTTGTGATGACCCTATTTCCAAATAAGGTCACATTCTGAAGTTCTGGGAAATAGGTGAACTTGGGGGAACACTATCCAACCCAGCACATGGGTGTTAGATTCACATCTTTTTATTAATCAGTTACTAATTAGCTGTGTAATCTTGAACAAGCCATTGGCTCTTTCTGAGCATCCATTTTCTCACGTATAAAATGAGGACAAGAACACTAACCCCCTAGCCCTTTTGCAAGGATGAATGTAAAAGGGTTTAGGATGTTCCTGGTGCAACATAAACCCTTAGCAGGCGACAGTTATTATTTTTGCCTTCACTATCAGAAAAAAAAACAAACAAAACTTAACAAATTTAAAGAGGGGGGAAAACAGGATCACATGGTCTCTGGACCAAAACACACTGTTTAAATCAAGAGAACATTGGTAGAGCACCATTTCTACCTAATATTCTTTTCCCTCTCACATTATATTTAGTATCTGGAAAAAAATAAAATTTAGTTCAAGAGACACTGGATTGTAGTTAACTGAGTGCTTCTGATGCAGGAGATAACATTTGGGTCCATTTCAGCCTTGTGTAAGAGGCTCAGTAGAGAGAAACTATTTTTTTTTTAAGTTTTAATTTATTTATTCATTTGTTTTATTATTATTTTCAAATTTTATTTTTTATTTATTTTTTATGTTTTTATTTTATTTTTGAGAGAGACAGAGAGACAGAGTGCAACCAGGGGGAGGGGCAGAGAGATAGTGAGACACAGAATCTGAAGCAGGCTCCAGGCTCTGAGCTGTTGGCACAGAGTCTGATGTGGGGCTCAAACTCATGGACGGTGAGATCATGACCTGAGCCGAAGTCAGACACTTAACCCACTGAGCCACCCAGGCGCTCCAAAATTTATTTATTCATTTTATTTTATTATTTTAAAAATTTATTCATTTTAAGTAATCTCTACACCCAACGAGGGGCTCGAAATTACAACCCAGAGATCAAGAGTTGCATGCTCTTCCAACTGAGCCAGGCAGGTGCCCGAAAGAAAATATTTTAACATCTAAGAGTACCTTTTCCACCTTTGCCATTCCACGCGTTCCACCACCGAGCTCTGTGTGGGCCTGAATTTCCAGGACAAGGTTCACTTTAACTTGACTCCAAGTATGTCCAAGACCTTTGGTGTTCATAGGAGGGAGCTATAAAATCTTGGCGGAAAGTAGGCACCTCGTCAACCTGACTAACTTCTCTTCTTTAAGGCTGGGTACATTTAGAGATGTTATCTGGAAAGCCATGATATTGACTTACTAGAAATCATTACCATTTTAGGATGCATCAGTTCCCCAATAAATTAGACGCTCTAGAGGCCAGGACATTCCGAGAGGAGGAGGGAGATTGAGAAGAGTCCAGAGGCTGACCTGGGTGTATTTTTATTTGGGAAAAGTAGTAACTGAGAGCCTCTGAGTGGTAACCGATTTGCCACCTGAGAAAAAAAGCCCCGGAGGCATCAACCGTGGTATTTACATGTGCAAAATGTTCCATGTGCTCCTCTAAAAATGTCCATGTGGCTCTGTGTATACATGTGTTTACAGAATGTGTAAATAAATATGAGAAGAATATGAAACACATGCGTCTGTGTTTATAAAATATGCATCCACTTATGCTAATGAAATTACTTCCATCTGAGAACAAACGGTCATTATCTACGGAAGTGCTGTGAATTAGGGAGATTACTGGAATTTTTGTCCTCACATTTGGAGAAACTGAGTCACCAAAGTAATGTTTTTGTCATAAAAGGCAGGAAACATGGCTTATGTCAACATTGGAAACTTTATTGCTCAAAGATCATATAAGCTGGAACGAAAGCTAACCTCAGAAATCCTATCTTCACAACAGAGGAACTTTTTAACTCAAATTCACTTCCAGTGTTGTAATTGACGTCCTGCATATTCACGGATCGGGTTTCAACAAGCTTCTCAAGCCAACGTGGTGCACATAAAAACCTCTGGCAAGCTTGTTTAAAAGTGTATATTTCTGAACACCGCCTCCAAAGAATCTAATTAAGTGAGTTTCAGTGAGTAGCAGGAATCTGCATTCATAGCCTTAAGTGAGGCAGGGGGCCAACGACGGCGCTTTGAGAAACAGTGCTCTAATGTCCGAGCGGTGAAATGAGGATCAGTGTTTTTAACTTTTTTGTTTTTTATTTCTGAGCGAGAGGAAGAAAGAGTATGAGCGGGGCAGGGGCAGAGAGAGAGGGAGACAAAGAAGCCGAAGAAGTTTCCAGGCTCTGAGCTATCAGCACAGAGCCTGTCGCAGGGTTCCAGGAACTGTCAGATCATGACCTGAGCCAAAGTCTGACTCTTAACTGACTGAGCCACCCAGGTGCCCCAGGATCAAGTGTCTTTAAAAAAAAAAAAATGGGGGAGGGATAGGATAGGGACATTTAGAGGATGACACACAAAGAAAATGAAATAAAAGTCTGTCTACTCTGTGCAACCCCTAGCTTCCCAGTCCACTGGCAGGGGTTGAGGCGGGGGTTAGTGAGCCTTAAGGTTGTGGAGTCCCAGCCAGTTCAAATACAGTCTGCACAGGCCGATGTATCTCTTCAGACAAATCAGTTTATGTAGGCACAGCTGCTGCTGATCCAACATCCACTCTTGGTGAACCAGGGTTTCATTTTTAAACTACGGATTGTGACCTTGAGTAATTTAATGGGTCTTGAGTAATATTCAAAACATTTTTGTTTTGAAATAGACATGCGCAAGAAATTGCAAAAGTAGTTCAGAGGGGTCCCGTGTACCCATCGCCCGGCTTCACCCAATAGACACATCTTAGCTGACTATAGCACCTTATCAAAACCAGGAAACTGACACTGGCCCAGTACATTTAACTACTACAGACTAGTGGCCTTACTCAGATTTCCCATTATTACGAGCACACCTTTATGTGTGTGTGCAATTCTGTCATACATATATATGTGTATGATCACTGCCACCATAATCAAGATACAAAACTCTCCCTCACCACGAAAGGCAAAATTACCTTTTTATAGTCACTGTCTCCTCCTGCCAGACATACTGTTCATAACCCCTGGAAACCACAGATTTGTTTTCCATCTGAGCGACATTTTAGAAATGAAATAGAATAGAGCAGAATAGAAAATGAGAGAAAATAAGCATATTTCAAAGGGGAGGGGAAAATATTGATTTAGGAAATTTCTGTTTCCATTATATATATAGTTATATATTATATACATTTATATTTCTTACCAAAAAATGTAGGCAAAAAAAAAAAAAAATTGAGAAACACCATGATAATAGACAGCCTGCAACATCAGTAAAACCTTCCTGCTTTCCCAGTGCTCAAGGTCATGGAGTAGAGACATTTTCCATTGGCCAGTAGCTGCTATTTGTCTCCAGGCCTTTAGTGACTGTCTCCTCTGTATCTGGATGGAATTTCACCATCTGGATCTTAAGTGTTTGGACATCCCTGCTCAGACCTGTGGACCAGGAGACAAAGGGAACAGAAGCAGGTAAAAAGACCACCAGGGAGTCAGGGACTATGACATCCTCTTGGCCCAGCCTCCCCTGGGGCCTAGAAGTTAACAGAAGCCAGAAGATAAGCCCTACACTTGTACTGACTCCTCAAAGGCTATTCACAGGAGCAGCTAAGAATATTCCTGGAACATCTTTTCATTTATGAGCCATTTAATGATATGCAATGCATACTCAGGCAATTTCAGGAAAACTTAAAAGATTCATCATGATTTTAAATAAAAGCAGTTAACATTTTAGATAATATATTTCATATTAGTGACAAGGATAATATTTTTATACTATTTCACCAAAAATATGTATCTGGCTAGGAGGAAAATGGATTTGTGCATAGATGAACACCCCCCCCCCCCATTTGTTATTTTCTTATTCCGTATTTCTAGAGCATCCTATCTCAAGGGCATAGGTCATTGAGAATGGCAAATGTGTGGTGACTTTGTCAGAGTTTCTTTATGGGGAGATTTCTCCATAGGACACCTCATAGCACCCTGCAATTGTGATATTGACAGGAAGCTGAAAGATGGAATGTTTCAGCCTGGAAAGTAGTCCTGAATGCTTGGGTACCTAATCCATTCTTGGGTTGCATATATTCCTAGAAATAATTTCTTCATGTTCTGTCACAACATTTGGGCTTGAGTTTTTAAGTATGCCCAACAATATGCCATCAATCTACTCCACCGATAAGCGAAGGAAATCACCTAGAGTTGAGAACAGTCCAGCTCTCAGGGACTAAGTTGTTTGCAATTCGGCTTGGTTGTCTTAATGAAGTCTGGATAGCCTATTCTCAATGCTAAGAATTTTTCTAGTTTGGGCCTGAAGTGATTGATTCAGGTCTTTCAAGATACTGAAAAGTTTGCTGCCAGATGTCCCTTGAATAATCTTCCTGAAATCACAGAAATGATCTTTGCTGAAATTATCATCCTTCACTTCAAAACTTCATGTGAGCCTTCTTTACTTTGACAGCTGTCATAATTCATTTTGGAAAAGCAATGTCTTGTATTTGCTGCTTGTTTCTTGCCACAGTGGAAATTGCATCTATAATTGAAACATATATACTGAAAAAAAGGTGCATGCATTTGGATTACAGGTGGAATTTTCTCCATTTTCTTAAATACTGATTCAAGGTCAGGAATATGCTATCGACTACTGGCTGTTCTCTGGGGATAATGCTGAGTGTGGATTGACATTCATATGTAGCCTCTTTTCTTTGTTTTATTTTATTTTTTTCATCATGATACTCTTTAATCCCCCACCCATTTCCCCTCTAGTAACCAGTTTGTTCTCTATAGTTAAGAGACTGTTTCTTGGTCTGTCTCTCCCTTTTTATCCTTTGCTCATTTGTGTCAGTTTTTAAATTCCACACGAGTGAGATTATATGGTATTTGTCTTTCTCTGACTTATTTTGTTTAGCATTATACTCTTTAGCTCCATCCATGTCATTGCAAATGGCAAGATTTCATTCTTTTTTATGGCTGCATAATACTCCCATTTTGTGTGTGTGTGTGTGTGTGTGTGTGTGTGTGTGTGTGTGTGTATACCATATCTTCTTTGTCCATTCATCTATTGATGAACACTTGGGCTGCTTCTGTATCTTGGGTATTGTGAATAATGCTGCAATAAATGTACAGATATATGTATCCCTTTGAATGGGTGTTTTTGTATTTTGGGGGTAAATACCCACTAGTGCAATTCCTGGATTGTAGAGTAGTTCTATTTTTAATTTTCTGAGGAACTTCCATACTGTATTCCACAGTGGCTGCACCAGTTTGCATCCCCACCAGCAGTGCATGAAGGTTCCTTTTTCTCGATATCCATGCCAACACTTGCTGTTTCGTGGATTTTTTTTATTTTATTTTAGCCATTCTGACAAGTGTGAGGTGATATCTCATTGTAGTTTTGATTTGCATTTCCCTGAAGATGACTGATATTGAACATCTTTTCATGTGTCTGTTGGTCATTTGTATGTCTTCTTTGGAAAAATGTCCATGCCTTCTGCCTATTTTTAAAATTGATTATTTGGGGTTTTTTGGTGTTGAGTTATATAAGTTCTTTACATATTTTGCATAGAAATCCTTTATCAGACGTCATTTGCAAATATCTTCTCCGATTCCATAAGTTGCCTTTTAGTTTTGTTGATTGTTTCCTTTGCTGTGTGGAAGCTTTTTATTTTGATCAGTCCCAATAGTTTATTTTTGCTTTTATTTCCTTTGCCTCAGGAGACATATTTAGAAAAATGTTGTTATGGCTGATGTCAGAGAAATTACTGCTTGTGCTCTCTTCAAGGATTTTTATGCCTTCAGGTCTCACATTGGTCAAAAACTTTTTCTGCATCTACTGAAATGATCATATGGTTTTTATCCTTTCTCTTATTGATGTGATGGATACATTGGTTGTTTTGCAAATATTGAATCACCCTTGCATCCTGGGAATAAATCCCACTTGATTGTGGTGTATGATTTTTCTAATGTATTGTTGGGATGTATTGTTTGCTAATATTTTGTTGAGCATTTTTGCTTCTATGTTCATTAGAGATAATTAGCCTATAGTGTTTTTTTTGTTTTTTTTTTTTTGTAGTGTCTTTATCTGGTTTTGTTGTCAGGGTCACACTGGCCTCATAAAATGAATTTGGAACTTTTCTTTTCTATGTTTTTGGAATAGTTTGAGAAGAAGAGGTATTAATTCTTGTTCAAATGTTTGGTAAAATGCACCTGTGAAGCCATCTGGTCCTGGACTTTTGTTTGTTGGGAGTTTTTTCACTTCTGATCTAATTTCATTGCTGGTAATCAGTCTATCAAAATGTTCTATCTCTTTCTGCTTCAGTTTTGGGAGGTAATGTGTTTCTAGGAATGTATCCATTTCTCTTCTCTTTACCTAGTAATGGCCCCTCTTGTGGACATAAGACTCACACCCCATCAGTACTGATCACATGACTGCTCTTCCAGGTCACATGACATTGCTCAGGTTATTTAATCACACACACACACACGCACACATCATTTCCCCATAGCATGGATTCTTATTGGTAATCAGCAGTGATAAAGTCATTAATTTTTCTCCCTCATACAAATACTATGGCAAGGACAGTGTTATGATGTCCCCACATTGTTTCCTCCCAGCATTTCCCAATGGTGTCATTTCCAGGCCAGTGTATTTAAGAGCTGGTGTGCCTTTGCCAACTCTTTCCATGCTGCAATGATCTTGGAAGACCCTCGTTCTACATGGCCCAGCTACAATACAAGAGGGGATCACCCAGCTGCATCAGACTTTATAAAGGCATGGTTTCAGGGTTTATTTGTTGCTCCATGTAGTCCAGTCTAACTTGGCTTGTATGTAGGCCAAAAGTTGACTCATACTTTGGACATGAGCATTTTTATCCAGCTATAAAGTAAAATATCTGCTCATACACATACGATAGTAATGGCTTTTCCACATTTTATGCCATTGAATTTTATGTGATGTCCATAGAGATGTTTTATATAGGAATTTTATGAATAAATTTTTCTGCTTTTTCTCCTGGCATAACATTTGTAAATTTGGGGCTGGTTTCATAATAATCTTGGCAGAGAAGTAAACTACTTGTTTTTACTAAAAAGGAGTGGGAGTTCAAATGATGTCTCTATGGTTTTTGTCTCTTCTTAGGCCTTAGCAACAAAATTGCATACTGGAAAGCATTGTCTTGTACTCATTCTAGAAAAACTCAGTTGTTCTACTAGAGAGCCCAGAATGTTTTATGTGAGAATAAAGCAAAAGTTTGACAAAGCCTCAAAGAAGACAATACGTGTTCAACTTGACTTTTACTTTTATGTGACGTAATCACTTGTCTGATCTACACAGATTCATATTCCATATTCATAAGGGAGTCCTACCCACTGCTTATATTTGAGATGCTTTTCTGAACTGTAGTTTATGTTACTGTGTTCCATTTTCTCTCCAGGCCTCACTGAACCATTTTAAAACAATAACCTAACTTTTTAAATTGGGAGTAGAACATAATTGTCTTAACCCGGGTCCTCAAGAAAGTGAAGCCTGAGGCAAGGATGAAAGTGCTGATGTCATTTGGGAGGTGCAGACCTAGGGCAGCAAGGGTAGAGAAAAGGGAGCTGTAAGGAAAGAAGAGACGTGATGGCATCACAATGACCCACGAAGAGAACGAGCAGACTGTACGGCAGGCAGGCACATCCACTGTCCAAGGGGGATTTTCTGGAAGGGTTACAACTCCATGGCAGAGGTAGAACCTACCCACTTCCCAACTCCATCTTGTCTCTTGCATCTCAGTGGTCATCCCTAGACGTCCAAATGCCCATTACTTCCGGGTTGTGCCGTCTAGCTCTTTGGTGGTTTCTGAGTCTCATTTCTGTTCTTTGGTCAGATGAAGACAATTATACAACATTCTCATGACCTGTTTTGAGGATGAAACAGGATAATGAATTAAAAACCTTAGTATTCAAATAAATGGTTGCTAAGGGAAGAGATGATGGGAACTCCTAAGTGCTCAGCCATTGACCAGAGAGCTCCTAATCATCTACAAAATGATGAGGAACCTGTGATCAGTAGGTCACAAGGAAACAGGGCAGACACTTGGATGTGGTGACAGACTTGGATCCTGGTCCAACAGTGATGTGCAGCTGTTATGACTATATTCATGAAAGTGGTGGGATAGGATGGGATCCAAAAATATTTCTGCAGAATAATAATAAGCAAGAATTAAATAACTTTGGATGGAAAAGACTCACTGTGTAGTAGTCAAACACAATAGCTTCTAACATCTCCTCAGGAAAATGTCTATTTCAACATTGCTTCAGGAATTCAGAGAATGCTGGAAATATTTACTCCACCTTGTTTCTACCTTTAAAAAAAATATCATGTAGACCTAGAGCAAAAGTTCACATCTCCATCTGTTGTCTCACTGGGGCAGGGTTGTTCTTTTAAATTTGGGAGATAAGAGCATCAAAGTTCCCAGATCAGGCTCTTGACTTTTCCCCTCAACATAGAATTCACTTATATTGAATGGTTGCAAGTTTCGCTACAGAGCGGCAACACACTGCATTTCAGCCAAGAAACTCACGTTTAAGAAAAAAATATTCCAAGCCACAATGAAAACAGATCCAGTGCTAACAGCTGAATTAAACCTTGAAGCCAAAACATTTAAAAATTGGTATTCTCATGTTGCTTGTTACTTCTTTACATGGCATACAACTGGATGCCTTAATTCTCTGTCGAGTCCATTAAGAACAGAACTTTTCATTCCACAAATACGCCTTGAGATTTGGGGTTGGGGCTATGGACATTAATATGCAAGCATTGTATGAGTTTCCTACAATTTAGTTGCAAATATGTGACAATTAACCAATACAATTGTGAAAAGGATGGTATAAGGCAGTCTGAAAGTCTGGACTAGTGAGGGATAAAGATAGCTAAGGGCTCCAAATTTACAAGACAGAACCCCACATGTTGGACAAATCAATGGAGGCATAGGGTGGAGGCAGAATTTGAAAGGATGGAAAGAGCCTAGGTGGAGAAAAGGGGCTGAAGAGAGCTAATATTCTAGGCTGGAAGAGAGTTATGAGTAAAGGCATAGAGGGGTAATGTGCATGCCATGGTCAAGGGGCAGAATGGGAAATAATAATAGTGTTTAGTGAGCACCTACAGTCCATTTGGTTGTGCTAAGCCCTTCAACATTATTCTCATTAAATCTCTCAATAACCCCACATATAGGCATTCTTATCATCTCATTTTTACAGAGGTAGACACTGTCTTTGAAAAGGCTGAGTGACTTTCCAGGGTCAAGGAATTATCCACAGGCAGGATTTTGAATTCAGGATGAGGGCTCAGGTGAGACTAGGAGGAGCCTACATGCTAGGCCTGTGCAGGGTAATGGGTGAGACAGAAAAGAGACAAAGAGGAATGAGCCTCATTCCTCAGACTCACAGTCTAGTTGGGAAGAAAGACAAGATGGCAAGTCAATAAGATGGTGGTGTGCAGGATGGACCAGAGCAGGGAAATGCAGCGCCAGCCATGGGGTTAGAAATGCCAACTCTCAGGCTGTACTCCAGACCTACTGAATCAGAAACTCTGGGGATGGGACCCAGCAATCTGTGTTTTAACAGGCCCTCCAGACAATGATGGAGCCTGAGAACCATCTAGCAGTGGAAGTAGGGATGGAGAGGGCCACCTGGTGAAATGTTATGAAGGATGAATCAGTGCTAAACTTTTCTGTCCACTCAGTCAGTCCTTGGCTCACACAGGCTACACCTTGCTGAATGGCTGTGGAAGGCTAGAAGAAATGGAGGACAGAATGTTTCCTCATAGGTGTGGACATTTGAGACCTGGGTTGGTTGTCCTGGATTTGCCACATCCTTCACCTCTTTGAAGTCTCAGTTTCCTCGTGTGTAAAATGGAAAGAGCAGTAAGGGCAACCTCACAAAGGTCTTGTTGTGAGTGCAAGGAGGTTGTGTGAGAGTACACACTAAACTTCCATCAAAGTGGAAATACAGGCTGTTAATAGTGACAGACAGAAAGAGAGAAGAGAGGCTCTCTTCACCACTTGGTTTTATGAAATATGAAGTATCTACCTGGATAGAGAAAGTGATGGTAGAATAGCTAATTGTGAATGCCCCTGTGGGCAGTTGAAGACTCCAAGGTCAGGGATGGAAATACAGGTTTTGGAATCTTGGCAAAGAGATGAGCAAGTGTAGGGTTGCTCTTTTGTCACAAAGAGGGTCACAAATAGAGAATTTATATTTATATAAAATACCACAATCCACAAAGCCCATCATGTGGCATCTCTAAGGTGCTTTTGGCACAGTCTCAGGGGGCCCCAGAGATGAAGATGTGTGGGGAGACTGTGGTGGACACACGAACCCTGAGGATGCGCAGGGCAGCTAAGACCACTGAGAGAGCAAATTTCAAAATTAAAATAGGGGAGGGGCACCTGGGTGGCGCAGTTGGTCAAGTGTCCGACTCCTGATTTGGCTCAGGTCATGATCCCCAGGGTCGTGGGATCAAGCCCTGCCCTGGGTTCCACATTGAGCATGGAGTCTGCTTAAGATTCTCTCTCTCTTTCTCTCTCCCTGTCCCTCTGCCCCTCTCCCCAATTCATGCTCACTCTCTAAGAAAAAAAAAATAGACAAAAAATTAAAATAGGAGATGTCTCAGAATAGTTGTGGCCAGTATAGTATTCAGGCTACAAACTCAGGTCTGCAAGAAATAGGACATATTTAGTCAATTAATTTTTTGCTTTTGTGGTTTATTTATTATTAATGCTTAATCTGAGAAACATTTTTTGGAAGAATAATTGAAATATGATTTATATACAATAGAATTCACTCTCTTAAAGTGTACAATTCAGAGGTTTTTAGTATATTTACAAAGTTGTACAACCATTACCACTATTTAATTCCTGAACATTTTCATCACCCCAAAGAGAAATCTCATACTCCTTAAGGGTCACTCCATTTCATCTAGCACCTGGCAACTATTAATCACTTTCTGTCTCTATGGATTTGCCTATTCTGGACATTTCATTTAAATGGAATCATATAATATGTGACCTTTTGTGACTGGCTCCTTTCACTTAGCACAGTGTTTTCAAGTGTTCTCCATATTGTTGCATAAATAAGTACTTCATTCCTTTTTATTGCTGAATAATATTCCATTACATAGATACATTACATTTGTTTATCCATCCATCAATCAGTGGAGTCTTTGGCTATTTAAAATAATGGAGTGGATGCCTGGGTGGCTCTTGGGTGTCAGACTCTTGGTTTCAGCTCAGGTCATGACCTCACAGTTCGTGGGATTGAGCCCCGTGTTTGGCTCTGTGCTGTCAGTTTGGGATTCTTTTTCTCTCCTCTCTCTGCCCCTCTCCCAACTCTCTCTCTCTCTCTCTCTCTCTTTCTCTCTCAAAATAAATGAATCATTAAAAAAAAGACTATTAAGAATAAATAAATAAAATAATGCTGCAATGAACATTTGTGTAAAAGTTTTTAAGTGGCTATATGTTTTCAACTCTTTTGGGTATATACCTAGGAGAGGAATTATTGGGTCATATGGTAACCCTGTTTAACTTTTTGAGTAACTGTCATACTGTTTTCCAAAGTGGCTGCACCATTTTACATACCTCCCAGTAGTGTATGAGGGCTCCAGTTTTTCCACAACCTTGGTAACACTTATTATTTTATTATTATAATTATCCGGATTTGTGTAAAGTGTTATCTCATTGTGGTTTTAAGTTGCCATTTCCCTAGTGACTAATGATGTTGAACATCTTTTCTTGTGCTTATTGGCCATTTGTATGTCTTCTTTGGTGAAAGGTCTTTCAAACCCTTTGTCTATTTAGTGGGAGGGTTATTTGCTCTTTTACTGTTGAGTTGTAAGAGTTCTTTGTATACTTTTGATACAAGTCCCTTATCAAATATATGATTTACAATTATTTTCTCCCATCCTGTGTATTCTTTTTACTTTTTAAATTATGTCTTTTATAGAAAAAAAGTACTAAAATTTTGATGAAGTTGAATTTATAATTTTTTTAAAAAATTGCTTGTGTTTTGGGGTAATATCTAATGCCTAATTTAAAATCAAAGATTTACACTTACATTTTCTAAGAGTTTTATGGTTTTAGCTCTTACATGTAGGTCTTTGATCTATTTTGAATTAGTTTTCATATGTGGTGTGAGGTAGGAGTCCAACTGCATTCTTTTGCTCATGGATATCTGGGTGTCTGAGCATCATTTGTTGAAAAGATTGTCCTTTCCTCATTGAATTATATTGTCACTTGTTGGAAAGCAGTTGGCCATAAATGAATGGCTTATTTCTGGACTTTCAATTCTATTATATTAATTTATACAATATGTCTATCCTTATGCCAATACTATTGTCTTGATAATTGTAGCTTCATAGTAGAAGTGTGAGTTCCTCTACTTTGTTCTTTTTCAGGCTTATTTAGGTAATTTTGGATCTCTTGCATTTCTACATAAATTTTAGTATCAACTTTTCAATTTATGCAAAAAGGGAAGCTGAGGTTTTGATAGTCTGTGTTGAATCTGTATAACAATTTGAAAAAAATAGCCACTTTAACAATATGAAGTCTTCTGATCTATGAACATAGAATGTCTTTCTATTTATTTAGGTCTTTAGTTTCTTTAACAGTAGTTTTCAGTATACAAGTCTTACAACACTTCTTTTGTTAAGTTTATTCCTAAATAATTACTCTTTTTGATGCTGCTGTAAATTGAATTGTGAATTTTGTTAATTGTTAAATTATAAATTTTCTTACCTTATTTTTTGGATTGTTCACTACTAGTGTTTAGAAATACAATTGATTTTTGTATATTGAACCTATATCCTGCAAACTTGATATACTTGTTTATTAGTCCTAATAGGTCGTGTGTGTGTTTGTGTGTGTGTGTGTGTGTGTTCCTTAGGATTTTCTATATATAAAATCATGTGATCTGTGAATACAGATGGTTTTACTTCTTCTTTACCAATATAGATGTCTTTTATTTCTTTTTCTTATCTAATTAGCCTGGATTTACTTTATTTTTAAACAATAATTTCCTCTTAAGCTTCTATTTTGCCAAGCCATGGAATCATAATTATCAATTTGGATCTGCTGTGCATTTTCTGGACTTGTGCCTAATTTCTTAGGAAGCTTATACGGAATTAAGTTATCAATAGAGGAGAGCAGTGGCTGGTCCTTGGTGCCACCTTCATTCCTGTTTCTATTGAGTGTTCAGCCCTTGATGCATGGAGAGCACTGCTTTGTCCTTCCTGGCCCAAGCTGTTGGCCTTCTCAGATTTCTAGCTCTCTGTGCTACCTTGTTATAGCCCTTGCGTACTCACAAAACATTCAATAGCTCCCAAGTTTCTCTGGTTGCAGGAAACTCTGTTGAGACTGTCTTAGATCTGTCTGCTTAAACATAACATTGCCCTCTTGCCCTGATGGGCAACAGGAGAACATGTACCCTGGGCTCTTCCTGGACATGGTGAATATGAATTCCTTTGGAGTCCCCAATAAACATGGAGCTTTGGTCATTTGACCCTGTATCCCAGGATCTGGTAGGATCTGGTCATGGGGTGGGACTGACTATGGAGCCCATCTCACAGGCATCTCATTCCATGCTCCTGTATTCCTTTCTCACTCTCTTAATTTCCCACCTAGAGAATTTTCATGTGATTCAAGCAGTTTACATGGGCTCTTTCCTTAGTCTTCGAAACTGGTGGTTCTCAGTTGTGTCTCAGGGATGTTGGCAATGTCTGAAGATATTTTTTTGTTGTCACAACTGGGGATGAAGTAGGTACTACAAACATCTATTAGATAGAAACCAGGGATGTTGCTAAACATTTTACAATGCACAGGACAACTCCCACAACAAAGAATTATCTGGACTAAAATGTCTATAAGGTGGAGGCAGAGAAATCCTATAGTAAATCTATTGTTTAAGCTTTAAATCTTCGAAGATCTGGGCTTTTGAAGTAATAATTTTTTAAAAAGCATTTTAATCTGATTTTCTGTTGTTTCATTGCCATCCTTAGGGCATGAAAGCAGAAGGTCTATTTGATCAGGGAAGGGTAGGGAGCAGAAGGAAATAACAAAAAACACATTAGTTGAGTATCACATAGCAATGAAACTGAATGAGCCATAGACACACACAAAACCCAACCACAAAATAATGTTGAATGAAAGAGTATATACAATATGATTTCACGTACATAAAGTTCAAAAAGAAGCAAAAATATTTTATTGGGATATTCACAGCTGGATGGTAACATTATAAAGGAAAGCAAGGATATTATTGCCACAAAATTCAGGGTGATAATTATCTCTGGGGTGGAAAGGTGGAAGGAAAATGTGATGGAAAAAGGCTACCAAGTGAGGTTCAAAGGTACTAGTGGTGTTCTATTTCTTGTTTCTTTTAAACACTGCATTTTTGTTTTATAAGCTTTTATGTATGCTTCACAATTAAAACCAACCCAGCCACATTAGTCAGAATTCAGAAATTTTACCCTTCCAGAACAGAAAAAGTACATAAATGGAAAAAGAGGTGACTTTCAAACAAAAGCTGGGTTTCAGTTAATAGTAATGTACCAATGATAATGTCACAGTTTTGATGCCTATACTATACTAATGTAAAACGTTAGCAATCAAGGAAATTGGGTGAGAGATATATGGGGTCTCTCTGAACTCTTTGCAACTTTTCTATTAATCTAAAATTAGTTCAAAATAAAATGTTGACTTAAAACAGATCTCATGCTAATATTTATAGATCTTTCTCTAATTCTTGATCTTTCTTTCAGTTTTTACTGATTTTCTTTTGATGATATGAATAACAATGAACATAATAAGAGCTAATACTTGCAAAGCACTTATTTTGTGTAAGCCCCTGCTCTAAGTACTTCATACATGTTCACTCATTTCATCCTGACAGGATTCCAACGGTTAAATGTTATTACTATCCCCAGTTTACTGATGAGGAAATAGAGACATGGAGAGAACTGTGTGCAGTGACTAGCCCAGCTGGTAGGTGGCAAAGAGGGTAAAACACCAGTACAGCCGCAATCTGGCTCCACCACTTGTGCTCATAATACACTGTGGTTACTTTACTGAGGGTTTCAGAAGTATGAGAAATACAAGGAGACAAACAAAACCACAGCCACTCAGATGCAACCACGATTTACACTATAGCATGTTTCCTTCTTCCCTTTTTTCTCTGTATGTTTTCATTTGGTATATACAAATTTGTAGCTTGATTTTCTTTTTACTCCAAACATCATGTCAAAAGCCTTTTTCATGCCTCTAAAAATCTAAAGTAAACATTAAAGGCTACGCAATATTCTGTGTACAGATATGCAGTGTTTTACACACCCGTATCTGGAATGCTGGGCATTTAGGTTGTTCCTAATTTTTTTGTCATTAGATAAAAAGTTGCCATGAACATCCTCATTCTTAACTTATGCCTATATTTTGATCATTTGCTCAATTTCTTCTTTTTCGTCACTTACTTTTTTCTGTTTTTCTTACCCTAACTTACTAGGCCAAGCAGTTCTATAAATTCACAGGGTAACACTTTAGAATAAAAATTTTCAAGCTTTTGGGGGCTCCTGGGTGACTCAGTTGGTTAAGCATCAGACTCTTGGTTTTGGCTCAGCTCATGATCTCACAGTTTGTGGGTTTGAGCTCCACACCAGGCTCTGTGCTGACAGTGCAGAGTCTGCTTGGGATTCTCTCTCTCCCTCTTTCTCTGCCCCTCCCCTGCTTGCTTGCTCATTCTCTCTCTCGCATAATAAATAAATAAACTTAAGATATTTTTTTCAAGCTTTTACAACTCTGTTTCATACCATTCAATCAATATTCCCCCTTATCCTTTGAGAGTGAATGGCAGATTTTCCATACTATGAAGATGAGACAAGCAACTGTGAGTAGTATCTTTCTTTACACCTGAGGGAAGAGAGGTGTCAGGGTGAAGCAGGATTAGGCAATGACACCCATAATGATGAGGAAACAAGTAACATTTCAAAGCTTCTAGTAATATACCAGGTGCTCTTGGCATGTAGTATCTTACTTATTCTTCTGACCAGTTCTATAGGCAGATATTTCTACCCATTTTATAGATGAGGAAACTGAGGCCCAAACCCAGAGAGCTAGATTCAGAAGACAGGGTGGGCAAGGAAAAAGTGATGATATGGGAAGGGGAGCAACTGTTAGACCAGACCTATTGGTCTATGTCTCTGAGCAACACATTGTGTGGTGCCTATTACATCAGGATCAGTACTTAATATTTACTGGGGAAAAAAATCCCTCAGCTCCTTATCTTCAGGGTTCTTTACAGAATCCTCAATTTATGACAGTCTATCCCAGATATTTGCATTTAAATCAGCCCACGTGGGGTGAGGCTGGTGGGAGTGTTGTGCATGCAAACCTAAACCTTGCTACTCAAAGCACGGTCTACCAAGCAGTGGTTGTGGAACCTGAATTTGTCAGACATGTGTAATCTCAGGCCCCTCCTCACACACACTGGCTCAGGATCTGCATTTTCACAAGATCCTAAGGCTCTGCATACACATGGAAGTCTGAGAAGCAGTGCTCTGAGTTTCTTAAGAAGAAAGATTTGTCTTAGGCTGTGTGGAGGCCCAATGCCAAACCTATGGGCCCTGAAACAGGTCTTCAGCTCAGTTCTGTTCACAAAAGTGGCTCAAAGAATATTGGCTGATGGCAGAGGCTATCTAGAGACTCTTGGAAATTCAGGTGTGAGATCAGAGAACTTCGGCCCTGCCAACTTTTTTTTTCTTGCTCTATTCCTACTTCTACCTACACCCAACTCCATCATATTGTAAAGTTCCAAGGTGGGATCTGTTGGAGGACTTCTCGAGGAATCTTCTAAGCAGAGAACAGCTGACCTCCACCTGCCACTATCAGCTTCCAAGAAAAGACAAGAACCACGAAGACAAAAACAATGCTACATTTGGGAAGTAAAGGCAGGAGGATGGTGAGAGGAGATGGTTTCTCCTCATGCTTTTTATAGAAGTGCATTTTTGCTTCAAGAACTGACAGGGTGCTTAGAAAGGGTGTAGCCCAACCTCCTTGTTTTACCTGTGAGGGAACCAAAAGCTTTCACCGCAACCACACAGCTATTGGCAAGGGCAGAGTCAGGGGTCATATGTGGCTCTTCAGTTTCTGGACCCAGTCCCGCTCCACACCACATGGGACATGAGGGTGGTTATACTACTCATCATCATTTCCAACCCCTTCTAGCAAGCCTTCCTTCACACCTTCACCTGCACCTCCTTCAGAAGTAAGCTCCTCTCCAGACACCCCTATAGTTGGGTTCTGGATACAATTGGGGTTACTTGGAGTAGATGTGCTCCCAGGATGTCTGAAAGTAGAAGTTAGCACAGAGCACATTTCTACTCTTTCTGTTGGCAAACCTGGGGATGGAGGTGAGATGCTACAGCACAGCCACGTGGGAGTCAAGAGGCGAAGAACACTTGCTCTTGCCAGTGCAGATGGAGGACAAGAGGTGTGGTTCTGGGGAAACAGTTGAGATCACGAGGCTTTCTGATCCCTGACCCGCATCAAAGGTACCCCAGAAGGCAGCTTCTCGATTCCCAACCTTTCTGACGATGGCGAGGCAACAAACAGCTCCTGGAAGGCGATTCCTCCTATCTTTCTGATAATTTGGTAAGCACATAACTCACATAACATTAAATCCTTTTGTGCTTCAAGTGCCCAGGGCACTTCTATTTTCTGCTGCTGATACATTTCACTCTCCTAAGTGTGAGGCATATATTCACAATTAATCATGGTCAGGAGGAGCTTTGTGAAGACCCATTTTTCTCCTTTTCTCTCTGAATATGAATGCACCTTATTTGAAACACAAACATTTTTCACAATGTATTCTTATTTTAGAATTTATATTATGTCATCACCTGAACTTCCTGGAATGGTAGGATACTGGAATACAAACATTGTCACATCTCAAAACTTTAGGCATCAGGAGAAATACCAGAGGTTTCATTCAGTTTGAAATTAGGGTGCCTGGCGAAAGAACAAACACACCTGACTCAAGAAGAGTTACTGGAGGATAGGAACATTTAATTTTTTTCTTCTTTTTTTATTTTTTAATGTTTATTTATTTTTGAGACAGAGAGAGACAGAGCATGAACGGGGGAGGGTCAGAGAGAGGGAGACACAGAATCTGAAACAGGCTCCAGGCTCTGAGCTGTCAGCACAGAGCCCGACGCGAGGCTCGAACTCACGGACCGGATCATGACCCGAGCTGAAGTAGGCCGCTTAACCGACTGAGCCACCCAGGCGCCCCTAATTTTTTTCTTCTTAATATTTGTATGAGATATTTCTAAATTCTTTAAAATGTTTATTTATTTCTGAGAGAAAGAGAGCACAGGCAGGGGAAGGGCAGAGGGAGAGGGAGACACAGAATCCGAAGCAGGGTCCAGGCTCTGAGCTGTCAGCACAGAGCCCGATGCGGGGCTCGAACTCACATACTGCAAGATCATGACCTGAGCCGGTGGGACGGTCAACCGACTGAGCCACCCAGGTGCGCCATAAGATATTTCTAATGCTGAGTACTTTCTTGCTTTGTCACAGTATAGCATGCATTTATTCATATGGCACATTTGGCCCAGAAAGCGGTTTGTATTAAAGTCCATGTAATGGTTTAAAGTTAATCATTTAGAGAAAAAATTTATTCCAAAATTCTAGCTTATTTTAATAATAATGATAATAATAAGAGCAACAACGACTGCTATTTACTGACATCTTCCTATGCTCCAGTCACTGTGCTAAAACGCCTTTTATCTCATGCATTGGATGTTTCCATAAGGTAGATGTTATTGTTTCCATTTTACAACTGATGACACTGAGATTGAACACCTTCATGGTCACACAACTGCTAACTGACAAATCTAGCATTTGAAAACCTAGACCTTTTTGACTCCCAAGTTCATAACCATTCCAACTTTGTCTCCCAAAATAGCACCTGCTAGAGAGAATAGGGTTTCACGGAGTTTTGAGAAGTTCAGGCTGTGGGCTGCAAATTCTAATGTAACTAAAGGGTGTTAAGGGGATGGATTTTTTTTTTTTCTTTTGAATCTTATTTCTTTTCCTGATGGAAATTTGGGTCATGTAAAATTTTTATATATGTCCAAATCCATGGAGTTCTAGGGGGAAGGAGCCAGTAATGCATACCCACAAGAAAATAAATTAGACCAAAGTAGGAGGACAGGAAATTTTCCTTTTTGTTTCTCTCTCAACTACCTAAGGATTCTGGGCCATTCACATTTTTGCAGAGCTTCAAGAGGACCTGACGCTAGGTGAATCTCACTCTTGGCGTGGAAAGAACTCACACGCAGAGGGGTGTATGGTACAAACTCATTAGTCATCAAGAAAACCTGTTCTTCACCTGCACCCACAGAATGGCTCTGTGCGCATTTCTGCAACATCCCTCGTTTCCAGTGCTGTGCTAAGAAACACATCAGACTCTCCCTTGTCTATTCAAATGATCTTTCCTGTTTGCTTGACGCTTTTGACAAAAAAGGATGGGAGGCAAAACTCTGCCACCCACAGCAAAGTGCTTCATTCACCTGGGCGTTGGAGTCAATACCTTGGCAGCCGAGTGCTGGAAGGGGCTGGGTTCAATTTTGAATGTTGTCCAGTACTCAAGCCACGCAGTTAATCACACACAGAGGCTGACTTCCCTTCCCAGGTTACCAACGTCACGGAGGGATCAGGGGTCAGGGGTCCTCGTTGCATCATCCGCTTTTTGCAAGAACGGCTGACACCAATGGCGATTTCCCCGTGCGCAGACTGGAGGCCCCCCGAGAGGATGGGGCCCCCAGAAGCTCCACTTCCATCTGGACCTTGTGCTCCCAATCAAACACAACCCACTTGGCGGGCGGTGCAGAAACCAGCTGATGCAGCTCTCGTTGACCCTTCAGACTCGACCTTTCTCCTGTAATCTCTAATCTTGTTTTTAATAAATGTTTAACTTCTGGATTAATTTCCATGATTTCTGAGGGTAATTTTTCACAACTCAGATAATGTGTTCTATGTGCTTGCTGAGCTGTTGCTGCACTCAACACTGTAAACACTTCAGATTGCTGTTGTCTTCCTAATACTCTCCCTTATTATGTGGGCTTGCGTCGTCAATGAAATTTCGTCTTTATTCTTTCTGCCATCTGTATAATCGCCAGCGTTTAGAAATGCTTGCTCCTTCCTTTCTTTGCCACTGGGAGAAGAATTGTTTGTTCAACCTTCACTAAATCAGTATTTTTCTGGCTTCTTATCTCTCATTTCTTGAGCAGTGGTATATAATTAACTCTGAAATTTTAATGTTTTTCACTTTCCTGCCTTTTCTTTGGCAATTCACCTGCTTTCTACTTTCTTCCTCTCCATCTGCTGATCCCAGGGAGGGGTACTTCTCGCCCACATCATTATTCTATTTGTTTTTTAAAAGGCTCTGTGGTTTGTTGGAAGAAGAAAATGTTATCTGCTGCCACAGAGCCTGACTGGTCTCTTTTGTCATTTTGCCCGAGTTCCCTGGGTCACGTCTCCTATCCTCTGTACGTGGCCGTGGGACTCGGAGGCGCCGTGTAATGCCATAATGGAACCACATTTAAAAGCTGGACGGATTCCTCAGAGTACTGCTGCTCTAATATGCTCCCATTACCGGCATGTGTCGATATGTGCCCGAGACAGCAAAACTGCTGGGAGGGTGTCTGAAAACAACGGAGAACATCAGGATGATGTGGATCTTGGCAGATTTTTTCCAGTGTTTCTTTTTGCCTCCTGCCATACCACAAGCAGCCTTATTTTATTTTTTGTTTTGTTTTGCTCTTTATTATGTTGCCTTTTCTTATAATAGCAAGTGATTTAAACAAGAAGTCCTGTGATATGATTTTCCAATCACTTATATACAGCTTTTAAAACACAAGCTGAAGAATGCTGCGCATACAGTCATACATTTTATTATTGTTTTTCTTTTAAACTTGTAACTTGAAAACTATTCTAGGGGCACCTGGGTGGCTCAGTCGGTTGAGCGGCCGTCTTCGGCTCAGGTCATGATCTCGTGGCTTGAGAGTTCGAGCCTCGCGTCAGGCTCGCTGCTGTCCGTGACGGAGCCCACTTGGGATCCTCTGTCCCCCTCTCTCTGCCCCTCCCCAGCTCGTGCTCTCTCTCTCTCAAAAACAAATAAATATTAAAAAAAGAAAATTAAAAAGAAAATTATTCCAGTCTTTCCCTCTTTTTTAAAATTTACATTGTTTACATTTGCATTACTATTTTTACATACTAACATACAGAGATCATGTGTCCATACTTATAAATATCACTTTTCATGTGATTTTTAAGAGGTCGAGTTTGCCTTTTTTAGGACCCTGTCTTAGGTGTCAGTGACCGTCCTGTGTCCTCCGAGGACCATGCAGTTACTGGGTGCTCCACCAACATTTGAGGACTGGATGTGAATTGAATCAATGCATTCAATGGAAAAAGTCAAATGATAGATTGCAGTGGTCTGAGGGGGGATATGAAGAAACCAGATTCTGAGCATCTAAAGGTATCCCACGTTTTTTTAGTTTCCTGTTTTTCTTGTTGTTTAATTTCTTTAGAACAACGAGAACATTTTCAAACCTCTAATCAGTGGTGATGAGTGTCCTCGTCAGACCAGAGAAGATGGGAAGCTGCTTCTCAGGATCAGCATTGGCATGTGATTTGGGTATTTATCTCTCTGAGATGATTTATGTCTGGACCTACCTGGAAGTCTGCAGGTTGGACCACATGTTCTCTTGAGGTCTTTGCCAAGCCAAAATTTTTCGAATTCCTTGGTAAAATGTTAGAATTACCAACTCACACTTGCTTCAGATAAAACTCGCAGACAGCGGAGACATGAAGGGAAGTTACCCTGCATAACCCTAAAAGCTTACAATTTGCCTTTCTTCTACAAGTGGATAAGATCAACCCTTTAGTATCATGGTATTTTAATTGCTCTGAGATAATAATTTTTGAAGTGTGAGTCAGATCCTATCATTTCCCAGTTGTAATGCTCCAATGTCTTCTTTTGCAAATGGGATAAAATCTAAACCCTTTACTGTGGCTCTGCATTGCTCTCCACCACCCAGGACTCTGTTCATGCTGGTCTGTGTTTTACTCATCTTCAGTGGCACCCGAGGGTTCCTAGCAGTTGCTCTCTTCTGGGGAATATGCCTTAAATTCCCCTGGATTGATGTTTGAAAATATGATTCCCACCTGCCCTTCCTCTCCTCCACCTTCTGAAATGAAACTTTTCTGGGAGTGAAGCCCTGGGGTAGGTATAATATTTTGAAGCTTCCAGTAGATTCTGATATACACCCACATTTGGGACCTACTGCCTCACAGGGAAGCCTCTGGACCTGGCTGCTGGCCTGCCCCCACATGGCTGGAACCATTTTCCTTATCATTCAGCGATGTCATTAACTAGCCTAACTCTTCAAAATCCGGGCCAAGGAAAAGAAGGCACAGAGACAGAATTTCCCTTTCCCATCTACCTGGGGCCCTGCCATTTGACCTTCTGCTTCCAGTCTAAGGTGCAAGCCCCACTGCTCTGAGAGAGCCAAGCTCCATGACCTTCTCTCCTACCCTCGCCCCTGCCTGCAGAGGTGATCACATAGAACTTCTGAGTGATCCTGGTGTCCCTCACCATCCCTGACACAGAAGGTGAATCCTCTAGGATCTCCTGAGGAACATGACCTCTGGGAGCTCTGGGGTGCTCACATCACCACCCCAGCACCCACTGCTCAGACTTTTGTTCTTTGGTGGAAATTCACTATTCAAAAGTAAACGATTCAGTGGCGTTTAGTACAATCATAATGTTGTGTGACCATCACCTCCATCTAGTTCCAAAACATTGTCATTGCCCCCAAAGAAACCCCATAACCCTAAGCAGCCACACCCCACCCCTCTCTCCACAGCCCCCAGCAACCACCATCTGATTTCTGTCTCTATGGATTTACCCGTTCTGGACATTTGGGCAGGGAATGCAGGAATTGCTCTGGCCCAACTTAGACACTGCCCTTGCAGGAGACCAGCGCCAGCCACTGTTCCAGTTTACTTTACCCTGAACCAGTAAGCTGTGGCTGGTGGGGGACTGGGTTGAGGCCGGGTCACAGGGCCTCCTAGGCCAGGAGGGGCTGTTGACTGTGTAACTTCTCTTGGAAGGAAGTGTGAGAAAGCATGCCAATATGATATCCTTAGAACAACACTTGAAAATAATTTGCCGAAGTCTGCTTTGCTAGAGAGAGAACTGAGAAACCAAAGAGCCTGAGTAGAGAAAAAATGAAGAATAGGAACACCGAGGAGACAAGTTTTACAGCTCAGTGGTTTTCCAAGTGGCTGAACCGGGTGGTTCACAAGGCTTGGCTGTAACAGAGGTGCCTACACTTTGGTATATAACAGATTCTCCTGTGTAGTGGCTTAAAAATACAGATTTCCTGGATTCAGCTTCCTTGGGTGGGGCAGAAGTTCTGCTGGGAATCTATATTTTAAAAATATGCTCCTCTGATGATTCTGATGCACACCAGAATTTGAGGAAAAGTACTCTATGGGAATTTTCAGTAACAGGAGATTTAAAACAATGGAGAATCAAGGCTTTACCCTGGTGCAAAAGTTCCTTCTCAACTGCCTGACATCTGTTCTGGTTCTGGGGTGTAATTACAGCAAATGAGAAATTACAATGCAGTTTGAAGCTTAATAGTCATAATGGTAATGATAATAATTATGATATAATAAAAAGGCAGTCAGGTGCTAGGAATGGAAAGGGATACAGCCATGTAAGAGAAGAAAGGAATCCAAATTCTAACTAGGAACTTTCAAAGAGGACTTCTGAGCCAACAGGGAATAACAGGGAATAACGGGGAATATACCTGGAAATACCTGGAAAAGCCTGGACAAAACAACGGGTGGTCAGACACAACATTATATCAGTTTTTCCCTCTACATATACTAGCAATGAACTATCAGAGGTTGAATTAAAACAAAAAACCATGCCATTTATTATAACATCAAATTATAAAATAGGACTAAATATGACAAAAGATGAACAAATCAGGTAACTTGAAAACTACAAAACACTGCCGACAGAAATGAAAGAATAGCTAGATAAATCAAGACACATGCTGCTGTAATTGTGGGTCAAAATGTCAATCAAAATGCTTGGGGGATCTTGTGGGGTGCCTGGCTGGCTCAGTTGGTTGAGCATCCAACTTCAGCTCAGGTCATGACCTCATGGTTCATGGGTTCAAGCCCCACATCAGGCTCTGTGCTGACAGCTCAGAGCCTGGAGCCTGCTTCTCTCTCTCTGCCCCTTCCCTGTTCACACTATCTCTCTCTCTCTGTCTCTCAAAAAAAAAAAAAAATTCTTGTGGGATTTTGTAGAAATTGATAAACTAAAATTCATATGGAATTGCAAGGATCTAGAATAGCCCAAACAGCTTTTAAAGAGAAGAACAAAGTTGGAAGACTAACACTACCTGACTTCGAGACTTATTTTAATGATACAATATTCAAAACATATGGTATTGCTATAAGACAGACAAACAGATCAATGGAACAGAATATGGAGTCCAGAAATGAGATGCACATATATACGGATAACTTTTTTCTCACAAAGTTGCAAAGGCAGTTCAGTGGAGAAGGGAAGGTACCAAACCACTGGATTTCCACATGCCAAAATTTCAACTTGGATCTGTACCTTGCACCAAAAAGAAGAGTCAACTCAAAATGTAGTAGGCCTAAAGGCACACCTGAAATTGTAAAACATGTAGAAGAAAACATAGGAGACAATTTTGCAAGCTTAGGCTAGGCAAAGATTTTCTTAGATAGGACACCAAAACACAATCCATAAAAAACAAAACAAACAAACAAAAAAACCAAACTTGGTCAACAGAACTTCACCAAAATTAAAAACTTCAACCCTTCAAAAGATACTGTTAAGAGAATGGAAAGACAAACCACAGTCTGGGAGAAAATATTTGCAAATCATATATTTGATAAAAACACTTGTATGCATAATATGTAAAGAACTTTCAAAATTCAGTAAGAACACAGCTAAATTTTAAAAATGAGCAAGAGATTTGAGCAGACACTTGGGAGAGGAAGACACATGTTGACAAATAAGCATATGAAAAGATAGATATTCAATATCATTGTCATAATTGAAATGCAAGTTAAAATTACAATGAGATACCACTATTAGAATGACTACAATTGAGGGGCGCCCTGATGGCTCAGCCAGTTGAACATCTGACTCTTGATTTTGCCTCAGGTTGTGACCCCAGGATTGTGGGATCAAGCCCTGCGTCGGGCTCTGTGCTGAACGTGAAGCCTGCTTAAGCTTCTCTCTCTCTCTCTCTCTCTCTCTCTCTCTCTCTCTCTCTCTTCTTCTTGCCCCTCCCCCCTTCTCTCTCAAAAGAAAAAAAAAAGAAGAAGCAAAATTTAAATGATTAACTATAGCAAGTGCTGGTGAGAATGCAGATCAATTGGAACTTTCCATACAATGCTGATGGCAATGTAAAATGGTACAATGGCTTGGAAAACAGTTTGGTGGCTTCTGAAAAACAAACCATATAGCTATCATATGAGCCAGCCATTCTATTCCTATGTATTTTGCCGAGAGAAATGAAAACATATGCACATAAATTGTGTAGCGTCTTTGTCTGTAACAACCCCAACCTGGAACAGCCCACATTTCTCAACATCTGAATAGAGAGACAGTGTGGTATATCAATTCAATGGAATGCTATGGAACAATAAAAAAGGATCAATTATTGATACTAGAAACAACTTAGGCAAATGTCAAAGTAATCATGCTGTGTGAAAGAACAAGAGTACCTATCGTATGATTCTGTTTATGTGAAATCCTGGAAAATACAAATTACTGTGACAAAAAACAGACCAGTGTTTGCCTGAGTGTGTGGGGTCGAGGTAGGAGAGATTACAAAGGGATATGGGGCAATTTAGGAGAGCAACGGATATGTTTATTTAGTTTGATTGTGAGAATAATTAAACAGGTATATACATGTGTCAAACTTACCAAATTGTGTATTTTAAATGTGTTTGTTTTGTTAATTATATCTTAATAAAGCTACTTTTTAAAAAGGAAGATCTTGTAGACAAGCTCACTTCCTGTGAGTCTTCAACAGCAGCTGGGAGAATAGGTCTAGAGCAGAGTCTGATGACAAAGCAGCCTTCGGTCACTTGGCTGGCCACATGCCACCTGGAACATCTCTCCCAGGGATCCAATCACCTCCAGCACCCACAGAGGCAAGAAAATGTTCCAAAATGTGGCTCTGGCTGTGTCTGGATTATAATTAAAGCTACAAATAACCCAAAATGAATTAAGTCTCCCCAGCTAACGTGTCACTCCTAATTTAATCTAATTGGCCTCTGAATGAGAGTCTCAGCCTGCCTCAGAGGCAAAATTTTCTAAATGAAGTGAATTTAAACTGCTAAGTAATTGCAAACTGGGGGCTTTATGGTTAGAACAATTGTTATTGTTCTTTGATTACTTGCTCAACTGGATTATTCACTCATTACCATTGGAACCACTGAGACTTTGAAGTGGGGCCCTTGTAGCACATAAATAAAGCATTTTATAAGACAAACCAGAAGGGAGGGTCACCCAAACCAGCTTGGCCTTGGGGAACTGTTGATTATGTTGATTTTATGAGTGTTTGGAGAATCTTAAAGCATATTTCATGAACAAATGAATAGCCTGTACCACCCATTCAAATAACTGGTGGCTTACTACCCCTGCGTTTGGAGGCATCAATTTCTATTTAGCCCCAGGATCTAAGCAATGAGCTTTGAAGTCATCCCATTTAATCAAATTAACTTACTGTTCAACAGTTTTGACCTTAAGATGCAGCTGTCATACCTGGGTAGACCCCTACAGCAGCTGTGGGGAGAAAAAAAAAAAGATCTGTGTTCTAGACAATTTCTCATCCCCTGTGTTATATGGACATGTTGCTGCACATCTCTGAACCCCAGGCATGGAAGTTCTGTAGGAAAAGTATCAGCTTTGCAGGAAGAACCCACCTGCTGTGACTGCTGCCCAGTTACTTCTTCTCGCATGAATCATTGAACTTCTTCGGGCTTAAGTTCCCTCTTGAGCAGGAATGGCCACCTCGCAGAGCTGCTAGAGAGACTGAACATGATCAGTTATGTGAAACATTTCATACTTGTGAATGCTGTTATTTTCCTCATCTGTAACAAAGGAATTCAATCAGGGGATTTGAAGAGTCCCTGTGTTAGTTTCTGTAGCTGCCATCACAAGGTACCATGGCCTAGGTACCGACAGAAATGTACTTCCTCACATTTGTGGAGACTAAATCTGAAAATCAAGGTGTCAGCAGGGCTGCGGTTCCTTAATGGCTCCAGGGGAGAACCTTTCCTGGAAGGAGTCAGCTCTGCATGCTCCTCAGTTTGGTGGCCACGTCATTCCAGGTTTTGCCTCTCTCTTCATATCACCTTCCTCTCTGTGTGTCTCAAATCTCTTTCCACCTTTCTCCTGAAGGGGCACTTGTCCTTGCATTAGGGCCCACCTGGGTAATCTTGGGTGAACTCATCTCAATATCCTTAAATACATCTACAGAGAACCTTTTTCCAAATAAGGCCGCATTCAGAGGTTCTGGGTGGACATATCTTTTGGAGGGAGCCACCATTCAACCCACTACAGTCCTCTTTAGTGCTATTGTCCTCATATTTTGGTCTGGATGTCAACATTTGGTCAAGCTTCAACAAGTTCAAGTTGTCTATTGAGTAGCATAAAAGGTATGATGAATTTTGACATTTTCATATTGTCTGAAAATACGTTTCTTCAACATAGCCATGTAAAAAATGCATCCAATAATTTGCTATGGTGGGAGGAGGGGCTATGTTGAGAACAAAAATTTATTGATGACAAATTTATGCAAACTGGACAAGGAAGTAAAACTTTCAAGCAGCCTGTGGCACCATAACAACAACAACAACAACAAAATGTGTGGCCAGCAGGAGTTGTATTCAATTATCAAGGAAGTAGAAGGAGCAACTGTCAGCACTGAGCCAAGTTTGCCAGAATTGGTGCCTCTTGGTTAATAACTTTTGTATTTCTCCTTCAGCTGGTTGATGTCTACTAGTCTTAAAAGCTTCTGTGGAGGGGAGCCTGGGTGGCTCAGGCAGTTAAGCATCTGACTCCTGGTTTCATGACCCACAGTTCATGGGTTCAAGCCCCGCATTGGGCTCTGTGCTGACAGTGTGGGGCCTGCTTGGGATTCTTTCTCTCACTTCTCTCTTTGTCCCTCTCCCATGCTCTCTCTCTCTCTCAAAATAAATAAATAATGTTCTGAAAAAAGTTTCCGTTGAAAATAGAAAGAGGAAGATGTTGGAAAGAATGCTCATAATAGATAATAACAGCTCACTGTACTTCCTTTGCAGATGGTCATTAGAATTATGCAAGTGTGGGATGTCCCCATGTTCTCTGATCCTCATTTTGGAGAGTGAGCCACTGGGGAAGTCTAAGGGTATGGGATGTGTCATAAGAACCACAGTGGCCAGATTTAAATCAGGGCAAAATGGACATTAGGTGAGTTAGCCTGTTCCCAAATGACCTGTTTTAAAGTATAGGATTGGATCCATAGCATGAGTCATAAAAGTGTCTGGATTTCATATTCCCTCCACCCTGTGGATGAATAAGGTCAGGATAGACTCTTCTTTCCTCCCTTCCTCTGGGTCCTCCTAGACATGGATACTGGGAAACTGCTGGGTTGGTGACTACCCTGATATGTCCTCTCTGTACTTCCTATATCTCCTGGACCACCGCCCATGTTGTCCCAGTTAATGACTCAGTCTCAGAATATCAACTCATCATTACTTGGCTGGCAGAAGAACTCAACTTCTCTGATCTCCATTCCAAGAAGGTGGTTACGTGCACAACGAGTCTATGTTTTCTGAGGGCTCTGGAGGTGGGCAGCCTAGACCTTAGGGGGAAGAGAGCTCTGTCTCTGAGGGCTGTGCTCTTGGGACTCGTGCTGTGTGTTTCTAGTTTTGCATCTCCAGCTCTATTCTCCATCCTTCCCCAGCTGCTATAGGCCTTGGGAAGCTGAACTATAATACAGCATCAAGGATTCCCTTGCTCTCTGGCTTCCAGTTGGGTTCAGCCAATGTAGTGTCACAGAGAGAGGGAGGAAAGTAATGTTGGGGCATTTTATTCATGTTCCTTCAGGGTCACTGTCATCCCTCCACCCCTGGTCTCAGCTCCTGACTGGCAGCCTCCTCCACCCTGCCCTCTTTGTGGTAAGGAGGTCCTGGTAACCTTCAGGCCTAGGAATAGTAATGAAGTCCTTCCAGTCCTTACTTGCCCTAGAGTATTGCATCCTCTCTTGTGTCTTACTTTTCCCCTGCACAAAGCCTTGTCAAGAGTCCCTTTATGTAATTCTTCTGAAATCACCCTGAGTTGAGTGTGCCATCTTTCTCCATAGAGATCTGAACTGATGCAGCCCCTTCATTTATAAAAATTAAATAAAATAATATCCATCTCATAATGTCTTCAGGATTAAATCGGGTAACACATGAAAATCACTCAGCATAACAATGAGCACATAGTTCTCTGCTCAGTAAATGACAGTCCAAGACATATTTCAGAGTGGAGTTGGTATGGCACTCTGATTAATAGTATTTAGCATCAATTCAATTCAGTTCAGTCCTACCAAGATTTACTAAGCTCCCACTGGGTACAAGGCAGTTTCGTGATCATTTCAAGGTTTTGGAAACATCACTTTGGATGCCACACAGGGAATAGGGTAGATAGAAGAAGACCAGTTAGGGGTTTTTGCCATAGCCTGGATGAAAGATGGCAGCTTGGGCTGGACTGGCACCAGAGGAGCTGAAGAGAACTGGACCAATCCAAAAGGCATGATGAAGATAAAATGAATAAGAAAATTGGGGGTGGATTGAATACAGAGAATGAGGGAGGAGGGTATCAAAGAAGAAACTTAGGTTTCTGTTTGTTGGTCATGTCATCATCCAAGAGATAAAATATTGGGCTGAAGATCTGGTTTGGTGTGGAGGGGGTGGGAAGACCATGAGTACAGTCTTGGGTTTGATCCAGGTAGGCATCTAGGTAGGGAAGTCAAGAAGCAGTTGGAGCTGATGACACCAAATGCTGACAAGATGTGAAACCATAGGAACTCTCATGTGTAGCTAGTGGGAATGCAAAATGGCACAGCCACTTTGGAGGACAGTTTGGTGATTTCTCACAAAACTATACATACTCGTACCCTGTAATTTAGCATTTACACTCCTTGGTATTTATTCAAAGGAGTTGAAAACTTAGGTCCAGCCAAAAATCTGCACAAGGACATTTATGGCAACTTTATTCATAATTGCCAAAACTTGGAAGCAATCAACATGTCCTTTAGTAGGTGAATGGATAAATAAACTGTGCTACTTCCTGACAATGCAATATTATTTGGCACTAAAAAGAAAAGAGCTATCAAGCCATGAAAAGAAATGGAGGAAGCTTAGATGAATATTACTAAGTAAAGAAGCCAATCTGATATGGCTACATACATATGACTCTAATTATATGGCATTCTGGAAAAGGCAAAACTGTGGAGACAGTAAAAGAGATTGGTTGTTATCAGGGATCAATTGTTGGGGGGAGGGATGAATAGGCAGAACACAGAGGATTTTTAAGGCAGTGATAATTCTCTATGTGATACTGTAATGATGGATATATGTCATTATTCATTTGTCCAAACCATGAGATGTACAATACCAAAAATGAACCCTAAGGTAAACTAAGGACTTTGAGTGATTATGATGTGTATATGTAGGTACATCCTTGGTAACAAATGTACTGTTCTGGTGAGTGATGCTGATAATGGGATAGGCTATGCATGTGTGGGGAATAGGGTATATGGGAAATTTCTATACCTTCCTGTCAATTTTGTTGTGATCTTAACACAGCTTTAAGATATGGGCTTAGCAAAACAGGGGAGAAATTGGATATATGGATCTGGAGCTCTAAGGGGAGATGTAAGATGGAGACTGGATTTAGAAGCCATAAGAAAACAGATGGTAATTAAGATCATGAGCTAGCCTTGGGAGACCACCCACTGAGAGGGTCCATGAAGAACTCGAGAGGTAACAGGAAAAGCAGGGGAGGGTGTGACAAACTCTGAGAGTTGCAAGAAAAAGGGTGTATGTCGGGTATGTGTTCCTAAGAAGTCAAGAGGAGAACTGAAAATTATCTGTTAAGTTTAGTAACATGAAAGTCATCAGTGACATGACCCTGGCAAGAGTTCTTTCAATGGGTGAATAGAAGTGAAAGTAACCTTTTTCCATTTTCTCAAGAGATTTGACCGTGCAACTGTAGCTGGAGAGGAGTAAGGGGGTTAAGAGAAGGAATGTGAAGGGTGCCTGGCTGGTTCAGTCCATAGAACATAGGACTCTTGATCTTGGGTTGTGAGTTTGAGCTCCATGCTGGATGTAGAGATTACTAAAGAAAAAGAGAGAGAGAGAGAGAGAGAGAGAAGGATTTTGGTTTGCTTTTAAGATGTGAAGGATTTGAACATATTTAACTGATAATGAGATGGATCCATTTGAGAGGAGGTAGGTGAATATGCAAGGAGAAAGGGGAGGTGGGGCAGAGTTTACTGAGAAGGTCAGTGGATCGGCTCCAAAACTCAGATGTAGAACTGGCTTTACAAGAGGGAAGGAGAACTGGTTGCAGAAGATGTAGTTAGATTTCTAGCTGAGGCAGGAGAAGTTAAAGAATTGGTTGGGGCAGATATAGTTAGATTTCTAGCTGAGGCTTTTAGTAAATCAGTGAAGGACGAGGTGAGTGGCTGGAAGTTTTAGAATAGGTGAGTGAACTGGGTGGAGACGTGTCCAACAGTGTTGAGAGAAAAGTGTCGCCTTATGAATTTATGGTGAACTCCAGGTATCCAGTTGTGTGACCTCCAGCGGTGCCCAGTGGGGAGAGCAGATGGTTGAGCGTATCTAGGGGGAGGTGATAGAAGACAGGAGGGTAAGGCGTTGAGAATATTGCCAAGAAGGACGCTGAATTGATGCCTTCTGGGATCTATGATGGAAAAGGAAGGCTGGAACAAAGAACTGGATTAGGAAAAAATAAAAGATGACGAGCAAGCCTGAGTTCACTCGCTCTGTGAATGTTTCCCCAGTTGTCTTGGGGAGAAGAGATTCTGCCTCCCCCCTGGTTCTTCAGGCATCCATGGAGATATTAGCCCTCACCCAAGGCTGTGGTTGTTTGTGTTTATGATGCTCAACAAAACTTTGCTGAACCTACTACACATTGCCAAAGACTAAAGCAGTTATCAGAGTCATTCATAAATAGAATGATTAATCATAACCATAAGTCATAATAATGCTGGGTTTTTTACTTGCCAGGCAAGGGAACACACCAGTGAAGAAATTCACTGACATGGTTTCTGGGAGGAGGAAACTTGGGGTTTGTGTTTTAAGAATTAGGAAAAACAGGGGCGCCTGGGTGGCTCAGTCGGTTAAGCATCCGACTTCAGCTCAGGTCATGATCTCGTGGTCTGTGGGTTCGAGCCCCGTGTCGGGCTCTGGGCTGATGGCTCAGAGCCTGGAGCCTGCTTCCGATTCTGTGTCTCCCTCTCTCTCTGCCCCTCCCCCATTCACACTCTGTCTCTCTCTGTCTCAAAAATAAATAAAAAACGTTAAAAAAAATTAAAAAAAAAAGAATTAGGAAAAACAGGGGCACCTGGGTGGCTCAGTCAGTTAAGTGTCCAACTCTCAGTTTCGGGTCAGGTAATGATCCCACGGTTTGTGAGATTGAGCCCCGCACCCGGGTCTGTGCCAGAGCCTGCTTGGGATTCTTTGTCACCCTCTCTCTCTGCCCTTCCCCTACTCATTCTCTCTCTCTCTCTCTCTCAAAATAAATAAATAAGCTTTAAAAAAAAAAAAAAAAGAATCAGGGCACCTGGTGGCTCAGTCAGTTAAGCGTCTGACTTCGGCTCAGTTCATGATCTCACAGTTCATGAGTTCGAGCCCGGGGTCGGGCTCTGTGCTGACAGCTTAGAGCCTGCAGCCTCCTTCAAATTCTATGTCTCCCTCTCTTTCTGCTCCTCTCCCGCTGATGCTCTGTCTCTCTCTCTTTCAAAAATACATAAAAACATTAAAAAAAAAATAAAAAAAAAGAATCATCCTCTCCTTTAAAAAAAAAAACAAAGAAAGGAAAAACCAGTTTCAAGGTGGCTATGCTAATTAAGGATTGACAATAGTACCCTGGATAGGATGGTTTAGAAAAAGTCCTATTGTTCTTTGGTCACAAAGGAGTCTTCAGTGACTGCCATTATGGGCCTAGCGTCTAGGGTCACATCAGCCGGTGAGAACCAGTTGAGGGGAAGCAACATTCAGTTTTGCTGTCTCCTCAGCAAGTCCTGCTCTTAAGTGAACACATTTTCTTTCACGGTACAGTGTGTTGTTCCATGCCCTGGAGAAGCAAAGGCAGTTCCTGCCGTCCTTGGAGCTTATAGCCCAGTGTGGAGGGCAGAAGGGAAAGAGCAGAGTAGGAAGAAAATAATGGAGGAGATCCAGGCAGCAGGAGGGACCACAAGAGGGTAGCTGACCCAGCACAGGGGCTGGGCCTCTGGAGACCTGTCTGGTGGAAGGAAATTACCAAGGACTAGAGCTGGTGGAGGTGGGTGGATGGTTTCAGTGAGGAGGCAGTGGGTGGTCCAGCCTTGAGGCTGGAGAGAGCCAAGCCTTACATGAGACCTGGATTTGGAAAGTCTGGGAGCCAGACAGGCTGGGCATGGGCTCTGGAGTCAGCCCGTCTGAGTTAGAACCTGGTTCCCCTGCTTATTAACTGCGTGACCTTGGGAGAGCGACTTAACTTCTCCAAACCACAATCTCCTCCTTTGTCAAAGGGCAATCACAGCTGCACTTAGTCACAAGGCCTTGTGGGGTCAAATGAGATAATTGGTTTGAAAGCACACTTAGCATGATGCTAGGTGTGTAAAACACACTCAACAAATAGCAGCTATTATTATTACACAGGGTCAAAGAATGTAAGGAAGGAATCTTGCAAAAACATGTAGTTCTACCTCCTTATTTTTCAAAGAAATTAAGTGACATTCCTAAAGTGAGTTGGTTTCTAGATGAGCCGTTCCTGGAATCCGGGTGTTCACTTTCTCAGTCTCATCTGATGATAAAGAAGCAATATGCTTAGTGCTTGGGCTCAAATCCCCACTCTGATAAAAGATACTAAGTGACATTCCTAAGGCGAGCTGGTTTCTGGCAGAGCTGGTCCTGGAATCTGGGTGTTTCCTTTCTCGGTCTCATCTGATGATAAAGAAGCAACATGTATAGTGTTTGGGTTCGAATCCCCACTCTGCTACTTACTACTCCATGGTATTAGACACCACAGTAAACCTGTCTAAACTTCTGCTATAAATTGGGTCAAACACCTCATTATGTTGTGGGAACCTCCTGAGTAGATCAGCACCTATGTACCCAATTCATCATAATTCTCCTTATACGTTGAAACTCTTACGTAGCCAAAATCCTGGTAAAAAAAGGAGGCTCTGCCCTGATCCCCTCCTTTTCAAGAAGGGATTAAACTAGATGACAGGCAGCTAGGACACCAGCAAGAAACCCAGCCAAGGCAGCTTCCTTATGCCTCCTTTGTGACCTTTCTTCTTCTCATTAGCTAAAATGATGAAGCCATCACACAGAAGCCAGGTCTCAGGTGAGCAACCCGGCAGACCATGAAATGGTCAAATTTCCCTATGCATCCTTTGGTTCGGGGAGTGGCCTTGGAGTTGGTTCAATGTAGTAGGTACAAATTCATTGCTGCAGAGTGAGATGTGGGAGGAAGGGGAAAAGGGCAGGAAGCTGTTCTGCAGCAGCTGGAACACTGGGAGAGGGAGAAGAGGGAGTTCACTGGAAGGAATTGTGGGGTTTGGTGACATGCAGTGGTGGTCTTACATGTCCTGCTCAAGAGCTGGGTTTGTTTTTCCCAGACAGTGGGGGGCCATGAGAGATTCTGGAGTGAGGGAGTGACAAGATTTGAGCGCCTTCAGGGGAGATAAAGCATTAAGGGCAGAGATGGACGATGACAGAAAGGAGACTAGAGAGAAGTAGGGGGATGGGAGAGCTGTTTCAGAAGCAGAACAAATGTGGCCTGATTGGGTGTGGGGCCCAGGAATACAGCAGGGTCAAGACTCCACTGAGGTTGCGGGTCTGTGTGATCAGACAGGTGGCAATGTCATCTTGTCCAAAGATCCTGCTCGGAGTCCCAGGTTTACTCCACATGGTGTCTGGACTGTGGGGGCCTCTAGGTAGGTCAGTACCTACGAAGATTATAATTCTCCTTGCACATAAAGGCTCCATGAAGTCAAGACCCTGGTAGAGAAGGCGTCCCCACCCTGATTCCTTCCTCCCCAAGGTCTCTGCTGCCACTGGCCGGTACAGACTCTAATCCAGATGGTCACAGGAGCCTCCTGCTTGTTGTTTCTTGCTCCATTTTCTCTCCACTTCAATCTACCCTGCGTGTTACGACTAGGAAAAGTAGTATCCTGCACATGTTACTCATCATTGAGTAACTCTGATGGCCCTCTGCCGGCCTCAGTGTTGCTTCTCAAACTATCCGGGGTGAAGGACCAGTTTTAAAAAACATTTCCAGTCCATCATGGGTCATTGTTTTCATAAAATACCCTAAAAGTTAATTTCCAGAAAAATGAAATAAAAAAGATGTAAAATATACATCCCAAATATTTATTATCAGATTCAATAGACATAAATTTATTCTGTCAAATTGCTATGGCTTTTTGTGCTCAGATTCTGTATTTGTTATGGGTGGACAACCGACTTTGCAGAGCAAAGTCACTGCCACCCACAGTGGCAGTGGTCTACAGGACAACATTCCAACTCCTTACCCTCTTGTTCAAACCCTCTGTAGTCTCAGGCAAACTACGCTCCAGGCTTGCTGGCCATTGGTCTCTCATTGACACGCTCCACCATGTCAGTCTGGCTTGCTCACTGTCCTTCAGATTCATCTTCAGCTTTCTCAGGCTATTTCATGTTCCCCTGGCCCTAGAATGCTCCATCCTGGCTGCCAACCCTTGATGCCTCTTTAAATTCTAACAGCAGCGGCAGCAGATGTAGATTGAGGATTTCCTAATTTCCAGGCCCTGTGCTTTTACTCACGATTTCACTGGATCTATGTAACAGGTAGTTACTAACATTTGTAACATCTTTTATAAATCAGAGCAGATCCAGGGTTCTCGCTCTAACAACGATCATCAGCTGAGGAATGGTCACCTATCTGGGCCAGTAAGAGTTCAACACCAATTTTTGCTGGAACAAGGGGGAAGAGCTCAGCTGATAGAACTTGGGTCTGGAAATGCCTGAGGTCATACGCGCTACTGTAAGGGGAGGGATGTCTGAAAGTGGTAACACACAGAGGAGAGGGAAGCTGAGCAATGCAGGGACAGCCCCCTAGCTCCAGTCCTGGTCTTCTTTGCTTATTCTAGTGGATGCTGGGATATGCCACCCGGTTCTTCACTGAGGACAAAAAACTTGTTCTCCAGCCCCTGGCACTGTTGCCTTGGCAGAAGAGAGCCACCTATCCTGTGTCATGCCCCTTTCCAGGGCAGCCTATAGCTAATGATGGGTTGACCTGGGGATGTAATTACTGGCCCTCTTGCCCCCAACCCAGGACAACTCTGAAGGGTCATCCCAGCTTAGAGCTCTAGGCAGGGCCCGCTGGGCTCCTTACTGCAACCGCACCGTGGCTCAGCTTCTCCCCTCTGCCCACCCTGGTGCTGCCGTAACCAGCCTGTTGCTAATATTCTCAGGAGGGGTGAGGAAATAGGGCTAATTGCTTTACATAGGAGAATGGACCACTGGGGTATGGGGTGGAGCAGATTTGGAGAAGAGGAGGAACCACAGAACTACAACATGGTTTGGGAAGGAGTTTCAAGAAGTCAGTGGGTCCAAAGCAGGATGGGGAGAACTTCAAAACCTTGCCACAGGAGAAACAGGTGAAGGAAGTGAAAATATTTGGTAGAGAAGGAGAGATTTGGGAAGATTATGACCGCATTCTTCACATATTTACAGGCAATCAAGTAGGGGCTGGATCAAACCCTTCTGCTGGGTCTTCCCTTTGACCCTCTACAGTTCATTCCCACACATTCAGATCAGGTCATATCGCTCTCCAGCTGAAAATCCTCCAGTGGCTTTTCACCATACTATTTATACTCTTTTTTATTCCTTTGAGAGAGATGGAGAGAGAAAGAGAGAGAGAGAGAGAAAGAGAGGGAGAACCTGAGCAGGGGAGAGGCAGGAAGAGACACTTCAAGCAGGCTCCCAGCACAGAGCCTGACATGGAGCTCGATCTCACAACTGCGAGATCACGACCTAAGCTGAAATCAAGAGTCAGATGCTTAACCGACTGGGCTACCCAGAAGCCACTTGCCATACTATTTATAGAACACAAGTGTCTTTTCAATGACCTGGAGGTCTTTCCTAATCTGGTTCTTGCTTTCACTTTCCCACCTTATCTCTACTGTATCTTCCCCTCACTTACTCTTCTAGCTGCACTGGCCTTCTTTTTGCTGTTTGCTGAATACACCAGCCCATTGCTACCTCAGGACCTTTGCACCAGCTGCTCTCTTTGGCTGTTCTTCTATGAGCTCTTTATTCACTCCTTTCCCTGTTTTGTTCAGTCCCTCCCTCATTGCCCTGTTTTGTGTCCTTCCTAGGACTCTTTGCTTACTGAGATGGTTTTGCATCTTTGCTTCTTATGTGATTCTGTCTCCTGACTATCTCTCATAGAGAATGCAAACCTGACATGAAAAGAGATATGTCTGTCCTCTTCACCACTGTACCTAAAGCATGTGGTATGGTTTTGGCACACGGCAGGTGCTCATAACTATTTGTTGAGTAAAATAATGAATGAGCACAGGCTTCAAAAGTAGCTCTAGAGCTGAGAGGTGGACAATCTGTAGAGCAGACTTTTGAAGCTGTAGCTGGCAGGCTCAAAGCCTCACCATGGAGGTGAATGTCACTTAGCAGGGAACCAGCAGGCCACTGGGAATGTGGGGTTTGCAGTCAGATAGATCAGGGTGTACATCTTGGCTCTGCCATGATGGCCACAAGCCTCGGACAGGTTCCTTGACCTTGAAAAGCCTCAGTTCTCTCATCTGTAAGGATAGGAGTATGAGCTGAAGCCACTCCCTAGGGGCACTTGGATGACTAAACTTGGGAAGCCCTCAGTGAGTGCTGGGCACTTAGCAAGTGCTCAATAGATGTTAGCTCTGCAGTTTGGCTGCTCAGTTTCTGTTGCTTCAGAGATTACTGGTCCTACTGCCATTACCTCCATGAGGCTACAAGAGCTGGGGACTCACATGGGGACCATGCTGCCACAATCCCTTCCCAGGCAACCAGCTGATATTTTGTTCCCTGTCACACTAACTGCCCTGGGGGCCGGAAGAAGCAAGCAGAAGTTCCCTGGGTTCAGGGGTGGGGGTGGGGGTCGTGAGTTACCATCTAGACTGTAACTTGTCCATTTCCTGCCACTGACACAAACCAGAGCTGATCTCCTGGGGTTGGAGGCAGGTGAGGAAACAGTGAGCAGTTTCTTCGCAGGACTCCTAGCCGTTACAAGAGTCCCAATATGGCACACGTTACTCCAATCTGCACTACTACTGTGTGAAGCTGAGTGTGTTTTGTGATGAAGCAGCAGGAGAAAGCTGGGGTCCTGCTGGGAGCAGCTCTGCCACAGGGGTGGGTGGAACTGGGAGGGAGAGGCCCTGTGTGTAGAGGAGCCCACCTTCCGCTGGTCCTGCACCTTCCTTCCTCTGGCTAACACGCAGGTGACAGGTTTATGCATCCTGACCCAGAAAAGAGCTGGTCACGGTCAGCCAACATGACAGAGGGGACACTATTGCACAATAGGTAAATACAGGCTGAGGCTATCATCTCTATGTCCCTTCTGCCCCTTTGTGACGGCAAGGGAAATTTCTTTCTTCTATTCAGATGACAACAGCAGCTGACACTATCCATACAAAGAAGGAAACACCTACACGGCATGCACTCACGGCAGCCTGGGCACGGTTCTGCAGCACTTCACCGGTGTCGCTTGTATAATCCTATGCGGTGGCCAGCATCATTACCCCCCATTTACAGATGAGTGAAATGCTCCTCAGCGAGGTTAGTAACTTGCACAGGCTTATGCCACCGGCGACGGGCAAGGCCAGGACGGTAACCCAGGCGGTCTGGCTCCGGAGTGCGTACTCGATCGCCATGCAAACTGGCCTATGTCTAAGGGGGACGGTTTGCCTTGTCCACGGTGGGCTTCCCGTCACTGTGGTGACACTCTGATAGGAAAAGATACGATTCAGTAGGCAGAGAGGGAAAGGACAGACCTGAGGTCCCTGGGTGGGGAAAAACACATAGTTTGGAACAATGCTGGGAGGGTCTGACCACAGCAAACCCCCTGGGGCGTCAGGTTCCCCTTAAGAATGTAACAGACACCACCTACTCCCCCTCAGGTTCCCTCAGGAATTGACGAAAGACCTAATTGAAAACAAGTAGACCTAAAAACGTATGACCCACAAGGAACGGTCCTCACGGTGAGAATGAGCCAATCGGGAATGGACGGCCACAGATGCCCCCCCCCCCCCCCCCCCCCCCCCCCCGCCCAACACGATGGAAACGAGCCAATCAGGAATGGACAACCCAGCACCGAGAGCTACCCGGTCAGTAAGGGTAGGACCTGAGAAGGAATAACGGGGAAGGGATGGGGCGGTGTGACCAGGACCTTATCAAACAAGGACCCTCGCCTACAGTCCTCAAGCATTCACTTTCGAATGTCCTCTCTCTGTAAAGAGAGCTTTCATACTATTCTTCCTTTCTGATCTTATACTCTAATAAACTTGTGCCTGCTGCCCATTTGGTGCCCACCTCGTCATTCTTCCAAGTAGCGAGACAACGAACACTGGGTATTGCAGTAAAAAATCCTTCAATGACAGGGGTCAGCAACCGAGCTAGACAGAGAGGTCTCTGGCGTGTGTTTAGCGTATCCTCCGTGTCTGGCTTGGAGCTGAGCACTCTGCCAACAGCATCTCACGTCAGGCTCGTGACACCCCTGCCAGCTAAAATGGTCATCTCGCTTACCAGGCAAATATACTGGAATTAAAGAGATTGGGTAACTGGCCTAGGTCTCTGGGCTGGTGAGGCTGGAGCTGGGAATCCAGCAGGCCTGACTACCCCAATCCAGATTCTCGAGCACTCACCACGGCCAGTTTCCAAAGGATTAAACATCAGAGGCACTGGATTGGACCAGCTGACTTCTGGGGTCCTAGCTAACGTGAGATGTCCCGGGGGCTAAGTTTCTGACACAGAACCCCACAAACCCTTGAATGGCGCTGGTTTCTAGGCCAAAGTAGTAGTCGCTACGTTTCAGATATTATATTTAAGTATTTCACTTCCCAGCCTTTTTTCTCAGTGAAGGCTTCCTTCGCTACTCTGTCTAACCTTCACCTTCAACATTCCCTGTCTTGGTTTCCTATTTCATTTTTCTCTACAGCTCCTATGGCTCATCTAACATACCCATCTATTGTTTATGTTTAATCGTCGCTGTTAAAATGTAAGGTCAAAAAAAGGCAGGAGTCTTGTCTGTTTTGTTCAGGCTCTGTCCCCAGTGCAGCACAGGACAGTGCCTGGCACATAATAGGTGTTCAATAAATGTTGTTCCACGAATCAGTGTATGAACTGCCTGAAGACAAAAGCTCGTGGCTACAAAGAGATCAGGATGTGGTCTACTGAGTCTCTGGCCTCAGTGGGGCATTCAGGAGGCATTTCCCTGTGTCGGCGACTGTTTTTTTCTGCCACACGCAGACACTGAAAACTGGTCTGCCAACAAAGCCCGAATGAAAGAACCAGCCAGGGCCATCAGACAAGTGAGGCACAGGGAAGCCACTTCTCTGGAGGTTGGTGAGAAGAGCCAGATCACAGGCCCAGCAGGTTGGTAGAGGGCAGGGGGCAGGTTGGCGACCAGGGGGCAAGTGGGGCTGCGAGCGGCAGCCGGTAGGAGCGCGAGCGCAGACACCCGCAAGTGGCCTAGAGCGCGCACCCACCAGCCCGCCGCAGGGAGCACTAACGTAACCTGCCGAACTTCCGTTTTATAACGAGGGGAGGGGTGTTCAGGGCTGCACCTCGTGGCAGGGTCGTTGCGGGGACTCGCGGAGATCATGCAGGTGGGCCTGAGCACCGCTCCGCAATGTCGGAGGCCTTGGGCAGGCGGCGCGCAAGCGTGGTGAGGCGACGGCGGAGGAAGGACAGGTGGCGGCGCCTGGAGGCAGAGCCTGCGGCCGGAATCCCGGACGTCAGCCGCGGGTCGGCGTGGGCGGAGCCGCAATCTGAGCAGGGCGGAGGCCCGGGCGCGGAGGTGTTCCCGGGGGCGGGAGGCGGCAATCTGTGTCTATAGGCTCCCTTAGGACACACCGCCTGAACCTGGCCTTGGCCAGTTACGCTCCGAGTGGTGCCGACGCGCTGCGCGGTTGCTCAGTCCTCTCACGGCGTCCAGCCGTACGCACCTGCTGCCTGCACCTGCTGCCCAGCCCGCCACAGCCCGGCCTCAGCATGACGGACCGGGCGGCCTTCGACACGGATATCGTCACCCTGACCCGCTTCGTCATGGAAGAGGGCAGGAAGGCCCGCGGCACAGGCGAGATGACCCAGCTGCTCAACTCGCTCTGTACTGCGGTCAAAGCCATCTCCACCGCCGTGCGCAAAGCGGGCATTGCGCACCTGTGAGTCAGGCCTCTGGCCATCGGGCAGCAGCGTCCTGTCCGTTCCGCTGGGGATGTGTGGTCCCCTTCCTCCTAATGCCAGCCTGCCTGTCTGTCTGACAGATGGGAGTCTGTCTCTCTCTTTCCCTTTTCCTGGTAGCCTCTTTCTCCCAAAGCCTGTCCAACTGCACTTATGCCCTGGCTCCCCTCCCTTGAGCTTGGGGGTGCCCCAAGGGGGGGTTGGACCTGGCTCACAGTCCACAGCCGTCTCCATTCTGCAGCCCTCTCCTCTGGGCTGAGCAACCTGCTTTGCACCCACTCTCCGCCTCTCCCTGGTGTAACTGGCTAGCCAGGCCGAGCACCTGGCCTGCCCACCATACCCAACCGGGCCTCCTACAGGAGAGTGCTGGCGCAGGTGCCTCCTTTCCCTTTGTCTTCTTTGACCTCCTTCACTTCCTCTGGAATTGGGGTCCCAAGCTCAGGTTTCTGATTTAGTAGTACCTCCTTGACCCTAAACAAGTCCCGTTAGGAAGAAAGGAAACCCAAGGTAGGCTGGGAGGAAGCCTGCATGCCCAGAGCTCCCAAGAGTAGCAATGATTGCGAGCAAAGGGCTGCTATAGGTCTGGGGTGTCTGAGAGTCTGCATTTCTAAGAAGCTCTGCTGTAGGTGGTGCAGATGCTGAGAATCTGCACATCATGTTGTGTGTGTAGCAGAGGAATCATGGGACATGGGATTCAAAGGGCGCCTTTTTATGAGGCTTTTGTAAGTAACACAGATACCCTTCGGTTTACTCTGGTGTGCACAGGTACTTTGTATTTAGATTGGTCCTCTGCCCTCACTGCTTCCTAATGTTTCCTACACTTAGGAATACTGTAAAAATGTGTATGATGCTCATAGCTGATCTGAAAAAATATAATGTGGACGACCTGGATTCCTTTTCTAGTGAGCTGTCTGGCTTTGGTCCCATACAGTGGGTTGGCGGAGCTAATTCTTAAAAAAAAGGGGGGGGGGTGTCGATCATGTTTATTCAGATGATAAGCAGAGACGGGCCTTGCTGGGATTGGAACAAGTATGTTAGGAAGGTGGTCGTTCCATTACTATTTCACCTACAGCCACTTTTAATAATATGTTTCAAAGGAGCCTTTGTTTTAGGAAATACTCAGTTAACATCTTCGTTCAGATTTAATTTACAAGTATAGGTGCCCTCACCACCTTTCTTGCCTTTGAGGACCAGGGAGCTTTGTGAAAAAGGGTGCTTGGCATTTCTTGTATTATTTAAAAAACATGTCAGTACCTTTCAAAATCCTCAAAAGACTCAGAAACCCAAGATGTGCTCTGATGTGTATCTTTCTCACCTTTAAAATAGCCTCAGCCTTAGAGGGACCTGGACAAAAGGGTGCTAGATAAGAGTGTATATTTAAAAAAATTTTTTTTAACATTCATTTATCATTGAGAGACAGACACAGAGTATGAGCAGGGACACAGAATCGGAAGCAGGCTCCAGGCTCTGAGCTGTCAGCACAGAGCCCGAGGCGGGGCTCGAACTCACAAACTGCGAGATCATGACCTGAGACAAAGTCGGACGCTTAACTGACTGAACCACCCAGGCGCCCCTAGAGTGTGTATTTTAGACCAGATAGTTGTAAATACCAGATTAAAAAAATATTGCTGTTGTGGGGCGCCTGGGTGGCTCAGTCCATTGAGCGTTCAACTCTTGATCTCAGTTCTGGTCTTGATCTCAGGGTTGTGAGTTCATGCCCCACACTGGGCTCTGCGTCAGGCGTGAAACATACTTGAAAAAAATATGTTGCTGTTATTACTATAAGCTACCTAATAAGTTGTACTCCTTGACAAAACTTCATATCACTCAAAAGAACACAAGGGAAACAGTGAAACCCATCTCATATCCATTTCTTGGGGTATCAACTATTAATAATTTACTGGTTATCTTCCCAGATACTTCTTTATACTCATACAATTTTATATATGGATATGTATTTACATATATATATATATATAGCCTATATGTAATATAGCAAACAAAATGGCATCACACTTAATATATTCTTCTGTAGTTTGCTCCCGTCATTTAACATATATAATGAAAAGCCTTCAATGTCAGGACATATAAATCCACCTCCTTCTTTTTAACTGTTGTGTAGTGTTTCATGAGCTATTTAGTGTATCATGGGCTATTTAACCCTTCCTCTATGGTAGGGCATTACACAGGTCTTTGTTTCAAGCAGTGTTGTACCTATAGAATAGGGGTTGATGCCTGGTTGTGTGGGTAGTTGACAGGGGAGGACCAGGAACTTGGACACTTCTGAACCCCTGTGGGAAAATAAGAACTTGGTTATCTCAGTATGACATGGTCAGTTGGGCAGGCAGCAGTAAGACAAGATCTCAAGCCAGGCCTCCAAATTACATTCATTATAGGCTTTGATGAAAAGGCCGTGCCTGCAAATAACTTGTTACTGCTGAAGACTTGCCCTTAGGAGGGCATGTACCCAGAGGAACAACATGATTGCAAATTTGCAGGAACCTCACAGAAGCCAGTTTATTGAGCTCAGTCATGTCTCACCAGGGACACATCAGTTTAAAAGTAGAGCCTGGAGTGCGATATCTCTCTTGCTCTCTCTCTCTCTCTTTGTCTGTCTCTCTCTTTCAACTGATAGTTGCTGTGGTAGCCAGCTTCATTGTAGTTGATAAGACATTCATAGAATCACAGAGTTTTGAAAGACTCAGAAGTCACCTAGTCTAGCCCCTCTTTGTACAGATGAGGGCCCTGAAGGCCGGCGGGGGGGGGGGGGGGGACGCGGGGGGAGGGCTGAGGGTGAGATGCCTAGACCTGTTGCCCAGGCTGGGAGTCTTTATACCACGCGGCTCCGACTTTATTTTTCCGAAGCCAGTTAAAGCTCATCTGACTCTAAACCTTACCCGTTAATTTTATTTTTGATGCAAATTAAGAATTGTACCTCAAGAAGCCATTGTGCTTCTAGAAAACCTGTTCTTGAAGGCTTATCTCTGTGCTTCTGCCTCCCCTCCATCCATTCTCTGGAGCGAAGGTAATGACATTCGTACAAGGGGCAACCCACCTTCTGTTCTCCCAAGGAGAGGAGTCAGCCGCCTGTAAGTGGATCTGATGAATTTATGGTTCAAACTGAAGTGATTGCTCTTGTCTTTGTTTTCACTCCTTTGGGAGAAAGTGGTTCTCCAGTGGTTTAGGCTTTTGCTTAAGGCATATGAAGTTGATTTCCCTTTGTACGTGTTTCCAAATCATTGCCTGAAGAATTCGCTGGTTCTGTTTAATTCAACAGAACATTATTGAACACCCACAACGTGCAGAATTCTAGGAGAGATTGAGAGATGAGAACAACAGAGAGTTTATGCTGTAAGACAAGTATAGAATTAGTTACAAAACACAATAGAGTTCCTGAAAGATGCTTTCATAGAGATGCCAAAAATACAATGTGGATGGATGTGTTATGCCCGAAGTTCTGAAACCTCCCACAAAAGACCACCAGAGTCGTAAGTCAGAGCCAAGCGGCAAGGGTCATTTATTGCAGGTTCGAACCTGGACCTCTGCGCCCCCATTGCTGGTGACGCCAAGAGGCCCTGAGAGAGGTTTTTACACCCCTTTTATAGACAGGTACAAACAAGTCATGGGGAAACCAGGAATTTTTCACAGTTACAGAGCTGCGATTGGTTGGTGTTTAAAGTTGGACACTTAACAGTATTCGATTGGTTCCTGCCTTTAGGTCAGACCACAACCGGGGGTACGGGTATCACAATGATTGATCAGGAATACACGGATGTGCCAGGCAACAATGATTGATCAGGAATACATGGGCACGCCAAGCAATTGTACAGAAGCAGAACAAGCTGGTTAAGCTTGGTTAGGTTTCAGTTTCCCGTAACTTAAGCTTTTAAGTTTCAATTTTCTCAGGCCTTTCAGATGCAAAGGATTGTGGGGCACTGAGATGGGCATTGGCAGTGAGCAGGGAAAGATGATCCCAAGTCCTGATGGCTAGAGAGCATTTTGAGGTGAGCAGTTGTGTGAGGGAAGGTAAGGGGTGGTGGGAAGATATTTCTGGAGAATATGCTCATTTAGTTTGACTAAAGCAAGGAGCACATATGGTGGGGCATTTGTGGATGTTAAATTTGAGTGTGTTGGGGGCATCCAATGGCAGGGGTGAATATATTTTGCGGGTGTATGCAAAGGGGAGAGAGTGAGTACAAGTTGTTGAGTGGGTCAGTGGCATGATTAGCAATTAATCTGGGGAAGATATGGCTGGAAGTCTAGACTTGGAAGGCAGCTGAAATATTGGGAAAAGCCATTGAGGGTGGGGAGTGAGGAAAACACTGAGCTGAGCTGGAGCATTGGAGGGGAGTGGAGAGAGACCCCAGGGAAGTCTTGAGTGTGGATTGGGTGAGAAAGGGCAGTGAGGTTCTCAAAGAGAAGGTTCTAGCAATTGAGAGTAGGGCCATGCCATTCAAAAACAAAGCAAAACAAGACCCCAAAACACAATTCCAAAGCAGAAGCTGGTTTTAGAGGCTGGGGATGGATGAGAAGGTGATTCCAACATTTTGGAAATGTTAAACTTGTTATGTTGGAGCGCTATCCAGTTGGAGGTGTTGTTCAGCCTGCTGTTGGATGGGCTGTGTGGGATTAGGGCAAGAAATCCTGCCTCATGGTTTGGCCACTGGATTTTGGCACCTTTGCCCTGAGGCAGAGAGGAAGAGGGGAAGAAAATCAGGACTGGATTTAACAGAACATGCAGGACTTCAGAGCATGTTTTGGGGAGCAGTGGAGTTGGGCTTGGAGTCCTGCTGTGCTATTCAATTTCTGTGAGGATTTGGGCAATTGATGGAATATCTCTGAGCCTCAGTTTTCCCACTTAATAAGATGGAGACCACTGTTTTTCTTCAACCTCAGAACGTTGTGTAAGGATGAATTGAGTTCATTAAACAGGTACCAATATCGTCATTACTTTGTTAGGCTGAAGATTATTATTATTTTTGTTATAAGCTGGTATGTCTTTCTATTTTGCCTTTCAATCCATAGTAGTTACCCATGTGCACTCATACATTCCCAGGCATGTATTTCAGGATGGAACGTTATAAGAGCAACGTTGCACCATCAGGTCGATTACAGGAAATCTCCTATACTGCTCATGTGGTATCCAGAAAAGTTGCTTTAAAAAAAATTTTTTTTAATGTTTATTTTTGAGAGAGAGGAAGAGCACAAGCAGGAGAGGAACAGAGAGAGAGGGACACAGACTTCAAAGCAGGCTCCAGGCTCTGAGCTGTCAGCACAGAGCCCAATGTGGGGCTTGAACCCACAAACTGTGAGAGCATGACCTGAGCCAAAGTCGTACACTTAACCGAGTGAGCCACCCAGGTGCCCCAATAGCACTTAAAAAAAATTTGTTTTTCAATGTTTTTATGTTTGAGAGAAAGAGATACAGAGCATGAGTGGGGGAGGGGCAGAGAGAGGGAGACACAGAACCCAAAGCAGGCTCCAGGCTCTGAGCTGGCAGCACAGAGCCTGATACGGGCCTCGAACCCACAAACCCTGAGATCATGACCTGAGCCAAAGTTGGACGCTCAACCAACTGAGCTACCCAGGTGCCCCATAAAAGTTGCTTTTATATATGGGGTTCTCTTGGTTGTTTGATGGAAAAAAATAATAAGGAACTTCAGTTTTAATTTTGGAATTACAGATCAGTTAACATGTTTATTTTCAAATTTGCAGAGTTTATGATATTGAATTTTTCAAACTTTATCAGATTTATTTTATATTTCTTAAATTATCTTCTCCTTATTACCAGAGAGTGAACTGTAACTTCCTTTCCATACGAGAAGCACAGCCAGTCACAGAGAATCCTATTTGTTTGCTTTTGACTGGCAGGAACACAAGCGAAGGTTGGGGTTTGCGATTTTTGAACGCTGTTCCGGTTGGCATCTCTTCTTCAACTAATTTCTTTTTCTTTTTCTTTTTTTTGCTCTAAGCATTTGTGTCAAAGTTTTTTGTTTTTTTTTTTGTAATGTTTATTTTTGAGGGTGGGGGAGAGGGGCGGAGAGAGGAAGAGGGAGACACAGAATCCCCAGCAGGCTCCAGGCTCCAAGCTGTCAGCACAGAGCTTGATGTGGGGCTTGAACTCACAGACCCCGAGATCATGACCTGAGCCGAAGTCAGTTAACCGACTGAGCCACTCAGGCGCCCTTTCAACAAATTTCCGATGTGACCTTGGATATCCCTGTGTGGGTGAACAGTTGGTCATTTACCTCAGAATCAATCAATAACAGGTCTTATTACGTTCCACTGCAGTGATAAGGAGTAAATAGTAATCTGTCTTCCTTTCTCTTCAGGTGGGTGTTCTGAAAATGAGCTCTTTCATTTGGTTCTTTTGCTTGCTGTCTGCTGTCCTGTTGACGTCAGGAAGAAATGCTCTGGAGAGTTCTTCCCTGAGAGGGGTGTTGGCTCCAATCCTGGTCTCTCGGGCTGTGCTACAGAAATGTTGCTAAAGGCGGCTTTCCCCTGATCATCATAAATCACAAACTTTATGGCTGCGAAATGGCACATCCATTCTAGAAGTCATGTGCAAATTTGAAACATAATGCTAATATTTAATCCAAGTGTCTAAGGCTTTTAAAATACTGGCCAAATTTAGCCTATCCTTTTAAGGAGTTCCCTATTATATGAATTAAAGCAATGTAGCTTTTTCAAATTTTCAGGGAGGTTTACAGTGCAAGTGAAAGCAGATACTTTTCAAGTTGATTTTTGTTCCCCAACCTCCAAAAAGAGAACTCTTGTGTGTCTAGGCCTTTAAAAAGGAACAATTCACGGGGCGCCTGGGTGGCGCAGTCGGTTAAGCGTCCGACTTCAGCCAGGTCACGATCTCGCGGTCCGGTCCGTGAGTTCGAGCCCCGCGTCAGGCTCTGGGCTGATGGCTCGGAGCCTGGAGCCTGTTTCCGATTCTGTGTCTCCCTCTCTCTGCTGCCCACCCCCACCTTCTCTCTCTCTCTCTCTCTCAAAAATAAAAATAAACATTTAAAAAAAAAAAAAAAAAAGGAACAATTCACAAGGACTCAAACCCCGACAGGATGCTTCCCACCCTTGAATTACTTAGACTGCAAGGCCAACAATTTGAATAAAAATGGAGTGCATTTGAAGGTATTTCAAATGCAATACTATCCCCATTCAGACTCTTCAAATGCAAACTTTTGAGCACTTTCTTTTGTTGCCAGTTACCTGTGACACAGTTCTGCACTGGCTGACTTCTCAAAAGCTGCAGGCAAAACTGGTTTAGAGGTCATGGTTGCCCCTCCCCCATCATCAACTAACATTTACTCAGTGGACGCCTGTGGGGCTTGCTTGAGAACATCATGGCTGCCGTTTGGCTGCTGTGAACCAGGTGCATTGGTGGATTAACCCTCGTCCTTACAAAATGTAGAAGCAGAAACAATCCATCAGGGAATTGAGGCACCTTGATAAATACTCGGAAGGAGAGACAGAATTTGGACCCAGGTGTCTCTGGTGCAGTGTTCTTGCCAGGACCCACCTTGGTTCTTAGCGTGGGTGTATTATTTCCAAGGAAAATTAGGGATGGGAATGGAATGATACCAATTCTTGCTCATTCACCTATATATGCCAGGCTCTATTCTAAGCCTATATCAATTCATTGACCCTCGCTTCCCCCATATATTACCAAGTAGATGTACTTAATTTTCATTTTTACAGATGAACCAAAGGATAGAGATGCTAAGTGACTTTCCTTGGCTTGCTTAGCCTGTGACAGAGCCGGGACTTGGACTCCAGTAATCTAGAGTCCTAATCTGTGTGATGAGGTTTTGGGGTAACGGTGGGGTTCGGAGCTGACGGTTAAGAAAGAATTCTTGAAGAAGTCTTTGGTGCAAAAAAGGTCATTTTATTAAAGCATGAGGACAGGACCTGTGGGCAGAAAGCTGCACTAAGGCTGTGAAGAGTGGCTTTTTATATACTTTGGGGCTGGGGGAGGTTATGTCAAAAGGGAAGTTTCCAAAGAGATTTTCATATGCTAAAGACTCACAGATTACTGGAGGCCTAGCTATTGTCAGGCCAAGGTTGTTTTTCCCTCTAGCAAAGTGTTAACATTGAGACCAGTAGGGAGTTCCTGGAGAAACTTTTACTCTGCCTGCCTCAAGTATCTGTCAATGGGCTGTAGGTTATACAGATATTCGATTTTATCTGCCATTTTCTTACTTCCTTTGTTCCCCCACATCACTATGGAGGAGAGGGTGGTGTTGGGGTTCCAGGAAAGGGAGTCTATAGGTTTCTGGAGATTTAGGCTATTGATAAAATTGCCTTTTTTTGGTAATTGACTAAGAGATTTGTAAACTGATGGAGACTCTGACCAGTCCAGCCATCTGTTTTCTGTCCTTTCCTTTGTTGTCGGGCAGCCAGGATTGCCTGAGGAATGTCACACATATCCCTCCTGGGGAGGGCAGGGATAATGCTACTTGGTGCTTGCCCCTCAGCTTGACTTATGCTCCCTCATCATGTGGAGTTAAAGCCCATGATGTGTTCCCTTTCCCTCTGTGATAACTTGCATTTAGGAAAAGCTTCGTCGGCAGATCAAATGACTAGCTCGGTCACAACTGATGACCCCATCTCTGCATGATCAGTGCCCAACTGAGTCCTCTGGGTGGGGTGGAGGGTGGAGCTCAGCCTAGAGGTTTACAGCTTGCTTAGGGAAACCCATTTTTTCACCTTTTGGCCTGATTCTCTTTCTCCACTGATTGTAAGGCATAGTTGGACTCTGGAAGGCTTTTTTTGACAGAGTTGTATTATGGTTTCCCCACAACCTTGCAGCCTCATTTGCTGCCTGATTCTGGCCCCAGGGAACTGCAGATTGGGAACTGATGTAAGAAAGAGCCTGGTGGTGTGTGAAAGGGTTGTTGGTTCCGTGCCCTCTTGTTCACAACAGCAGGCACGAAAGTTGCTTCTACACCAGGCTAGGCTTCTGGCCTCTGCTGTGCTCTTCTGGAATCCGTCTAGAATTCTGGTTTGGGGAACACAGTTGATTCACTTTCCAAGCCCTAGTTAAAGTGGCCGGGCAGAGGCATGGGCCGCCTCACTAGAAGCCAAGGCCCACATCTGCTGTCCATCTCAAAGGCGGGTGACACTGCTCTCTCCTTGTGGCCATCGGAATACACAGTGAAGGCTCTTTGTCATCTATCCTTTGGGGACTTTGAGGAATGATGACTGATCAGAAGGCAGACATTTCTTGTTTCAAGAGGGTTTCTGAAAACTTGGGAGAAAATAAGCTCCATGTGTTGTTCAGCTAATTAGTTCCTTGAGGGTATTTCTGAGGACGTTTCTCCTCTGTCAGAGTTGCAGGAGCCCTGCATGCTTCTGGCTTTTCATTGGGCTGTGGAAATGTGTTCCCTCAGGGACATCTTGCAGCTCTTCTGAGGGCCTCTCCTGTGGTGTGTTGGGAGAAGCCCGACTGAGCATTTGTCCTGCCTGGCTTATCATCCCTGAGCGGAATAATGCAGGGGACAAACACGAGTCAGGGTAACTTTGTGTGCTAAGACAAAACACAAAGAACACCCAGTGATAGGATATGAACTTGGTTGTAATTACTATCAACGCAGCAGTCTGGGAACTCATTCTCCTGAATCCTGATTCTACCTCAGAATCACTTTCCTATGCCTTTATAAAAGACTTTCTTAAACACCAGGCGTCACCAGGGGAAACCCTGCCACAAGAAGACCTAAGAAAGTTGTAAAGTACCTGAATTTTGAGTTTGAGGGGCCTAGAACATTGTATCTCCATATATTTTGTTTTCATGTTTCACAAGCAACTGGAGGATAGTTGGGAAAGGGTCCTTCTCGTTAGAACAGAGGAGGGACCCTCAATGGCGTAAAGAGGAGAAAGGGAAAGGTAACCACCCAACCTTGCAGGGAGTTGGAGCCAGAGAGGTGGCCAGTTACCTGCACTGGTTTGGCAGGGAACATGGCCATTTCAGTGCCAGGTGTAGCACATGTCCCCAGAGTGTTATATGGCGCACCTGACACCCATTACAGAAAGGTGGTGCCACCCGCTGTGACCCAGAGCAGGAGCTTAACACTCGGGGCAGCAGTAAGGAACCAGGCTGGTGGTCTTGACCATTCCAGAGCACTTACTGTTTCTTGTTTGTCTCACTCACTTGAATATAAGCTCTATGAGGGCAGTGGTCTCATCTGTCTTGCTCCACACTGTACCCCCAGCACTCAGAACATCTCCTGGGGGCATGATAAATATTGTGAAATGAATGGACACTCACACGAGCCTCTAGGAAGCCTTGGAGTCTGACTCTTCTTCCCCCATACTGCTGGATGAGGTACCTGAGCAGGTGGGACATAGGCCGAAGTGTGAAATAGGCCTTTCCCATGCCTACCTCAGGTGCCTCGTCCCTCTGCCCCAGGCTTCCAGGCCTCTGTGGAGCTGTCCCCATAGGCCTGCCCCTCTGGAGACCGTGCCAGTGGCTTTCCCTGGCATTGTAAGGCGTGGAATGACCTTGAAAGTCCATTGCTCCTATACTCATTCCTTCAGGCTCAGGTTTCTGCTCTCCTGGGTGTATGCCATTCATTCATGCAGCAAGTGTTTATTGAGGGCCTACTATGTGCTGGAAGCCGGGACACAATGGAGGAAAACATACCCCTGTCGTCCTCCTCACAGGAGTGAAGGATAAACCATCCATGCTAACATGATGGGGGATGAAGCCTGGGGGCTCTCTGACACCCCCGCCTCACCTCCCTCAGCAGGTGCAGATCCCTAATGAGGGCTCCCTTGAGAGAGCAACCAAGATAATTAACATTTTTTCTTACTACTACATGCCAAAGGCTGTGCTAAGCCCTTTGTGTGCCTCATCTCATGGAATCCTCTAGCACCGCACAAGGTATCACTGCCCTCAGTGGGCTCATGCACCAAAGGAGGCACAGAGAGGAAAGCGACTTGCAGAGGTGAGGCGTGAGCTGGGTCTCTGTTAGAGAGCTCAGGTTCCTTTCCACAGCCTGTTTGCCTGCCTGAATTCATAGTGACTTTAGAAGGAGCAGCAGTGAGGGCCAGTGGGGCTAGGGAGGGAGGTATATTTGGGTTGGTGGCCCTGCCAAGCCCCTCTCGTTCCACCCAGAATCTGGCTGCCTTCTTTCTCCAGCAGCATCGGCTTCACCGTTGAGGTGAGAGAAAGATTATGTGGGGAGAGGACCCAATGCCCGGACCACGGGCTACAGCTGTGGGTCTGACAGATCCCTCGGCCTTTGACTTATGAACGAGGAGCGACACGGTGGGAAGGGTGGCAGTGGGCAGAGGGCTGGTGGGATGAGACACCATCCCCAGGTGGGCAGGTGAATGACATTGAGGCAGCACTGGAGGTGGGCTTGCTGGGAAGCCGGAGTTACCTTCTGGAGACGGTCAGGCCAGGTCAGGCCAGGCCAGGCGTTTTGGGTGGCACGGTTCCCAGTGTTGGCTCAGGTTTGTCCGTCCAGCCAGAGACATGTGAATTCTGTTTAGAGAAAACAAATTTGCAGAGTTGAAGCAGGGGCTCCTGGGACCACCGGTTCCCAGGCAAGTGCTCCTGGCAGCCTCAGCGAGGGCCGCCACTGTGCCCCTTGTTACCCACTCTCAGCTGTTTGGTGGTGTCTTCAACGCTCCTACTTGCCCTCCCCACATGCAATCTCTTCTCTTGGACTGTGCATTTTCTCCAAAACGTTTCCCTCTTCTCAGTGTTCCTGCTCAACACTGGGCTGGAACAACCTGCCTCTTACTTCATTCTACCAAACTAGGCTGCATTTTGCACAAGCCACTCCGCTTCTGGAATTCTGCAAGTACGGACTTACAGGTACCTTGAAAATAAAGTAGAAACTCCAGATTTTCCACTTTCTGCAGCTTCTCATCTCTGCTCTGCTTCTCTGGTTCAGACAAGCCTGTTGCTGTCTGGGTGTGAGCTTCCTTCTCTATAAAATGAGGTGATGCGACCAGTCAATATTTTCTTTCAGGAGCTTTACAGCTCTAAAATCATAGCATCCCTTGTCTTTGCTCATATCTAAGGCTCCCCGCCCCTCCCCCCCCCCCCCCCCCCAGAAGTTTCCCTTGCTTGCTGTACCTCTCAGCAGATTCATTCTGCATTAAACCTGTGCTTCCGGGAGGTAAAGATTGGTTTTGGGGGGAAGTGAGAAAGATCAGTCTTTTTAATATATAAAGCACAGATATACACTATATTTGTAGTATTCAAATTAAAATTTCATGGAGGAGTATGATTAGGAAAAAAAGCTAAAAAGCCTTCTTAGGGGCCATTAAAAAACGGTTGAGAAACATGGATGTAACCACAAACGTGTGCTGGGAAACTTGATAGGTACTGGACAGATGAATAATCCAGGGAGATGACCGTTCTTCTTGTTTGTTTTTTTTTTTTTTCTCCCAAACCATGTGTCTTCCTTCCTGTCTTCTAAATCCTACTAATACCCATTTCCAATGGGTTTATAGGTGCATTAGCATATTCTGGTGGCCATGGCTTATATTTTTGTGGCTTTTCTTTCCTCTAGCTATGGAATTGCTGGCTCTACCAACGTGACAGGTGACCAAGTGAAGAAGCTGGATGTCCTCTCCAATGACCTGGTTATTAACATGTTAAAGTCATCCTTTGCCACCTGTGTTCTTGTGTCAGAAGAAGATAAGCATGCCATTATAGTAGAGCCCGAAAAAAGGGTGGGTCTGCATTTCTACTGTTGAGGGGTTCAATGTAACCATTTTCTTCCTAGCTTTATAAATGGCTCCACTTGTTCAGCCAAGCTGGATTCCTAGGAATCCTATCTTCTTCTCAAACCATCAGTCATCATTCACAGACTGCACCTCACTTCCGTATCTGAAATTTACTGTCTACCCCATAGTTCATGCCAATACCACCCCACCACTGAACTCATACATTGGAGAGACTCTTATGTACTCCTACTCATCCCCAACCCTAAATTTTTGTTGTCATGTTCAAGGCTCTTCAAAGTCTGGCTTCTGTTAACTACCTCTTTCACTTCATCTCCACCCACCAAATAGCCAACCTTCACACTCACCTTTCTTGCCAATTTAAACTGCTCAGGTCGCCTGGGTGGCTCAGTCAGTTAAGTGTCCGACTCTTGATTTCAGCTTAGGTCATGATCTCACGGTTTGTGGGATCAAGCCCCGTGTGGGGCTCCATGCTGACAGCATGGGGCCTGCTTGGGGATTCTCTCTCTCTCTCTCTCTCTCTCTCTCTGTCTCTCTCTCTCTCTCTCTGCCCTTCTCCCACTTGTGCACTCTGTCTCAAAATAAATACACTTAAAAAAATTGCTTTCAATTCCTATCACTGATTTATGCATCATAATCTATTTGGATCGCATTGATTTGATTGCTTCTTGAAGGCATTGATGGGTTACATTCTTTTATGTATCCCAGCATCTTGCCTGGCAGCTTGTAGGGGCTCAACAATAAATTGTTGTTGAAGAAGTGAATGAAAGAGTATAGCCAGTTTTTGAAGAACAGCAATCATGATTTAAAAAAAACCTTTTGAGATATGATGTGCACTTATATGGGCTTTCTGCCTTTCCCTGTTTGAGATGAACTGGGGACAGGAAGGAGTAGCATTAGAAAAAAGCAATTGGAGGATTAATTTAAAGAGGTTGCCTGCTACCCAGTTTTGACCTTTATAAGAGGGGTGGGGAACCATATCAGATTAACTTGTTTTACATCATTCCTAAAATACCACATCATGTCAGATTCAAAGTTCATGTTTTTCTCTGCTGGGCTTCTCAAGGTACTTGGCAGTTTTAGGCATGTGGATTGAATTTTGTGTTTAATATCCTCTATCAGTTACCTCAAACTTCCCTGACTGTAACATGCCTTGATAATAGGCATGTTTCTGTTTTCCAGATGACAGCTTCCTCTGCATCAGCCAGGGTGATTTGTTAAGAGCAATAGGTCAGGGAATCAGAGAAACCTCTTAATTTGATGCAGAACATTTAAAAACCACATCTTAAAGTGGTGGATTTGGAGATGGAAAATCCCCAGTGGTGTACTGGTAAACTCTCTCCCTCTCTCTCTCTCTCTCTCTTTTTTTAAAAAAACTTTTTTTTTTTAACATTTATTTATTATTGAGAGACAGAGTGTGAACAGGGGAGGGGCAGAGAGAGAGGGAGACACAGAATCAGAATCAGAAGCAGGCTCCAGGCTCTGAGCTGTCAGCATAGAGCCTGACGTGGGGCTTGAACTCATAAACCATAAACTGCAAGATCATGACCTGAGCCGAAGTTGGACGCTTAACTGACGGAGACACCCAGGCGCCCCTCTCTCTCTCTTAAGAAAAAAAAAAAATCTCTGATGTGTAGCACATGCCAATTTCAACTGTGTCAATACTCCCATAGTTTATTTCAAGCTACCAACATGACATCACTGAAAGCACAGTTGGGAAGAGATGTGCACCATTGGCTCTTGGGCACCCATAGGGACCAGCTCCAGCACACCGCTGAAAATCCAGTTCAAAGGGTGACATTTTGATAGTCCAACTACCACAGAGAGTTATGCCCTTTGGGAATCACAGTAGGGATATTGCTGAGAGCTCTGTGTGCTATAACCTCTAGTATCATTATTTATCTGCACGAGAAGATTTTTTACAGATCTTAATTCTGTCTTTGCTTCACCTAAGGAATTGTTACGTTTTTTCCCCCTTATGAATAAAGAAAAATAAGTGATTAACCTTGTTTCTTTTTTTCCTCTGGCTGCCAGGAAACTCAAACCAAAATCATGATCCATCTGTATCAACGGTGTAGGAATTTTTGACTTATTTATCTGTATTTCATCATTTTCATCTAGACCTGTTATTCTCTGTTTTCTTTGCCTAATGATCTTTTGGGATGCATACTTTGTTGTTGTTGTTTTCATTCTGTATGCCACCTTATCCCTTACATGACAGAGGATAAATGACTCACATTTCTTGAACTTTCCCCTAGAGTCCCTTGTTTTATCCCCTTAGTGTATTCTTGTTGTTTTGCTATAATTTTAAAAGTAAAGTTGTATTTCCTTTTTCTCTGCTCAGGGTAAATATGTGGTCTGTTTTGATCCCCTCGATGGATCTTCCAATATTGACTGCCTTGTGTCCATTGGAACAATTTTTGGCATCTATAAAAAGGTAACATGTAATGTCAAGCCCCTTGTTTGAGATAAAAAGAAAAGTTAAGGTTGAGCACCCAGTACTATTTCTCTATGGGTGGAGCTGTCAGAATGTATATCATGGAAACTGGGAGGCTTGAAATGGGTTTGTATCTCAAGTTCCCACTTTTCCAGCATTAACGTCTTGATGATGATCCATTAAGTCGTTTAAAAGAAAATATAGGAAAACATGGGTGGGTGGGAAGAGAATGCTATTTCTCTCTTTTAGCTATATCTTGCTTTCTTTTATGAAGGAAAATGAGAATAAAAATAAGGATCAATATAGATTTGTCACAGTGATCATACTATGTGAACTGAGAATTATATATACCACAATAAAGTAATAGTTATGTCAAAATTGTCCTTTAAAGACCCTGAATCAGGAGTCTGCAAACCATGACTCCCTGGGGCCAAATCCAGCTCATTGCCTGATTTGTATGGCCTGTGAGAAGAAAATGCCCCTTTGCATTTTTATTTTATTTAAAAAAATTTTTAAGTTTATTTATTTATTTTGAGAGAGATAGAGATAGCACGAGTGGGGGAGGGGCAGCGAGAGAGGGAAAGAGAATCACAAGCAGGCTCTGCACTGCCAGCACAGAGCCCAATGTGGGGCTCGAACCCACAAAGCTGTGAGATCATGACCTGAGCTGAAACCAAGAACCAGACCCTTAACAGACTGAGCCACCCAGGCACCCTAGCCCCTTTTGCATTTTTAAATGGCTGAAAAAAAAAATCTAAACACTCATTTTGTGACCCATGACATTCATATAAAATTTAGTTTTCACTGTCCATAAATAAAGTTTTAATGGCGTACGGTCAACTCGTTTGCTCACATATTGCCCTTGGCTGATTTTGAGCTGCACCAGCAAGGTAAAGTAGTTGTGATGGCGATTGTGATGGTGAAGCCTAGAATGTTTACCCTCTGTCCCTCTGTGGAGGGTTTGCTGCACACTGGTGCAGCATGGGGCCCCAGACTCCTGGCCTGGGTCTCTCGCTTATGTGAACTGGGTGGGTAACTCTACCTCCAGAGCCTCTCTTTCCTTCTTTTTCGGTGTGTGTGTGTGTGTGTGTGTGTGTGTGTGTGTGTGTGTAATAACTCAAGTACACAGACTGGTAAAAAATAGAATGGGTCCCCATTGCCCATCATAAACATTATGAAATCTAAAGTATGTCATCTTGACTTCTGCCCCTCTTGTTTATTTTAGAAATAAAACCTCAGTAAAGCCTGAGCCCATTCCTTCATCTCAGTGGATGAGGCAGCTTCATTCAGCTGACCTCTGAGTTTCCTCCCAGCTTTCCTGTTCGGGAGACAGAGGGAGGCCACAGCTTGACAGGCGGGACCACAGTTTGCACCTTATTTCTCAGAGTGATTTGTCTGGTGTTGTACATAATTTCCTTTTGAACACATGGAAAGTAGGACCACCGTGGGATGGTTTTCTTTCATCATTGGTGTGGATTTTGGTTTTCTGTCTTGGCTGAGAGGCAGATCCACATCAAAATCAGTTTGGGTAATAGAGGATTCTAATGCTCATAACAAAAAGGCAAAGGCAACAACTCAGTTATTTTCCAAGTCATACATTCCTATTATAGACATGGAGGGAGGTAATTTTTACTCATCAAGTATCGAATCCACAGTAGAGCAAGAGAGGTTTCTAGCAAAATTCTTCCTATGATGGTAGACTCCTTCCTGGTTAATGACTTCACCAAAACTAAAGGAGTGTTGATGTTTGCCAGCCACAGTCTCTATCTCAAAACCCTAAATAAAGACTCTTTTAAGGAAAGAAAAAAATCCCTAGAAAACTGAGAGCCAGAAAACTAGCTATCAACCAAAAAAAAAAAAAAAAAAAAAAAAAAAGCATCTTGCAACAGCAGCTTGATGAATGCTAAAACTCAACAACAGGTCTCCATGCTCTTAATAAACCTGAAGTGGCTCTCTTAAAAGCCAAAAAAAAAAATAAAAGAAAAAAAAGAAAAGATGAGTGTGACACCTGCCTTTATGTTATTTCAATTTTCAAACATCTTATTGATTCTTTGAAACCATTTGAGAGCTTGGGGTGGGGGGTAAACATCCATGTGTTCTGATGCTTCAAGTGACACATTTACTGCTGTAAATGTGAGCTGTCAGCCCAGAGCCTGATGCGGGGCTCAAACTCACCAACTGTAAGATCATGACCTGAGCCGAAGTCGGACATTTAACCAACTGAGCCACCTAGGTGCCCCTCATTTGGCCTTTTAAAGCTTCAGAAAATAAGGTTGTTTTTGTTTTACATGTTTGGAAATGGCTTTCCTGCCCTGCCCTGTCCTTTCCTTTAAAAAAAAAAATGTTTTTAAGCTAAACGTGTTTCATATGAGATGATTTTGGAAATATCCAGTACCCACAACTAAATGTAGTTTCACAAGTGCTGGGGCAGTTTCAGAATCCAATTCAAGTCCTTTAACTGAGCACAGGGAGACTTATTAATTAATAGCCATATGGAATGCAGCTTCCTAACACTGACACTTACCAGTTCTATAGGACCTTGGGCAAAGTAACTAACTCTCTGTACCTCTTGTTTCCTTATCTGTAAAGGGGAGGTACTGAAACTTAAAAATAATGCCCCAAAAATAGTATCTGGCACAAAAAAAGTGTTTGATAATGTTAGCTATTAATATTACTTGGTTTGTATGTGAACATTCAATGGAAAGTATCAGAACTCAAACTAAAGAACGGAATGAAAAAAGGGAGGGAGTGAGGGAGGGAAGGAAGGAAAGTAGAAGAAAATTATTGGTTCTCATAAGTAGAAAGCCCAGTGGATAGATTTGCTTCAGGTGCAGCTGCATTCAAGGACTCAGACCATGCAACCAGGAGACGCTTCCTCTCCATCTCTACTGCGCTCCTCCTCTCTGGTGGCAAAACAGCACCTAGCAAATCCAGGCTCACACCCATCCCTCTCAATTAAGTCGAGCAGAAGATGGAAGCCTCTTTTCCAACAATTGCAATAAGAATGTCATCTCATTGGGTCTGATTGGCTTCGCTTTGATCACCTGGCCATCCCTCAACTAATCACTATGGCTTGAGGCGATGATTTTGTTGGTCAGGCCAGGGTCATGTGCCGCGCCCCCCCCCCCCCCCCCCCCCCCCAGAGCTGAGGGCCCGGGAGTATGTTAAGGAGATTAACAGTGAGTGCAGTTATCATCAGAAGGATTGTGGTTGCTGACCAGGCAAAACCTACCCATGTTCACTAGTGATTATAAACCCCTTGAGAGGGCAGGGGCTTTGTTTTATCTATTTTTTGTAGGCTAGGTTGTCTAGTGTAATAGTAGATGAACAATATTGGCTGAGTTATGGGGGACTCTCAAATGCCTGTGAGCCCTTCCGAGGAGGATTTGGCTGCCCCTCTGAGGGAAGACCAGATAAGTGACAAGATAGCATAGCTCCACTCTTGCCTGATATTCTCTTCCACTGCCTTAAGTCTCCAGACTCCATGATGTCTTCCTCATGAGGTGGTGTGGAGTAAAACAAACCCATACCTGCAGCAGGTGGGGGCCTGGGATAGGTAGTGAAAGGTAGGGTCTAGAGACTTTCTCTAATTTTGCCTAGGGGTCATCGGTGGGTCTGTGAGCATCTGCATGGGAATGTGATGGATCCCTTGGAACAAAGGCCTTCACTGCTGGGGTTTGAAGGAGGGAACCCATGCATTAGAAAGATCAGGCTAGGAAAGAATTCCTCCTAATCCATGATTCCATGGCATTATTTTCTCTGAGTGTGTGGATCATAGACAACGTGACCATTTCTTATTCTATGGAAGTCAGAGGGTAAGTTTTTCAGGTGGCGACATTTCAGGAAAAGCTGTTTACTCTTGCACTGTTGGCACAGGCAGGCACAGATGGTTCTGGGTGAGATGGGTCTTTGAGGGACTTTTCTTACTGGAGAACTGATTATTTCAAGACTTTAGTGGCTCCCAGTCAACTCATTCGTTTACATATTGCTGTTACCTGATTTCTCACTGCATTGGCAGGGTTAAGTAGTTGTGATAGAGGATAATTGGAGGACTGAGTCCTCCCCTATGTCACTGGCTTTGAAGAAAGCTGGTTCTTTTTTTCAGGTTGGACACTGGCAAAATTTGGAGTTTGGGAAAACAACTCAAAATCTTGATAGCGTGTTTGGTCTGTGTTTTTTTTTTTTTTTTTTTTTTTAATTTTTGGGACAGAGAGAGACAAAGCATGAACGGGGGAGGGGCAGAGAGAGAGGGAGACACAGAATCGGAAACAGGCTCCAAGCCATCAGCCCAGAGCCTGACGCGGGGCTCGAACTCACGGACCGCGAGATCGTGACCTGGCTGAAGTCAGACGCTTAACCGACTGCGCCACCCAGGCGCCCCTGGTCTGTGTTTAGATGCAATGCACTGCTCTATGAACACAAACCAAACTAAATCAAATAACATGACCCAATCCAGCCAAAAAACCAACAAACCGCCTTAGTGAAAACCATTTATTAGACACAGGAGTGGGAATGAGGGGAAAAAGGAGAAAAAATGGCTTTTGGACTCTTCCTTTTTTATAAACTACAGTGCAAGAGTCATGTATGGTACACAGTAAAATGCAGATTCCCCCTTAGAAAGTCTGGCTTAGTAAGCTTAGGCTGCACCCCCAGAATACACATTTTTAAAAACAATTTTTTTAGCATTTATTTATTTTTGAGACAGAGAGAGACAGAGCATGAACAGGGGAGGGGCAGAGAGAGAGGGAGACACAGAATCTGAAACAGGCTCCAGGCTCTGAGCAGTCAGCACAGAGCCCGACCCCACATACCGCGAGATCATGACCTGAGCCGAAGTCGGACGCTTAACCGACTGAGCCACCCAGGCGCCCCCAGAATACACATTTTTAATAGGTGTACTGAGTGATTCTGATGCAGATGGCCTCTGGACCACAGTGTCAAAAGTTACAGGGAAAAATTACCAGGGATGTTTTTGCTGGGATGACTTCCATCTCCGGCATTGTGATACAGGTGTGTGTACTTATTTTCAGCTACTGGAATCTCTGGGGAAGGAATAAATGAAATTGGCAGAAATTGCTCATTTTTTATTCTGTTTGAATCCAAGTAGAGAGTATTCGAGCTGAAAGATTTGTTTGGGGCTGTTTTGAGGACTGAAGAAGCCAATCAGGTGTTAATAAAGAAGATCCCCTTAAGGCGTCCCCTTCCTTAGTATCAAACTATGGTCACATGACCCGGTGGGCTATGTTTTTAATGAAAAATGAAAAGATTAGGGTGCATGTAATGTTCTAAGTGTGAGTATTGCTTTATTAAATTTGTGTAGTTGCATGTGCATGTGCACGTGTGTTGGTACTGGTTTGTGGTGTGAGTGTATTTTTTTACTGTGGGATGTGGTCAACAAAATGGAAAGCAACTGCCCTATCCTGGAATGACTCTGGAGAGATCTTTTAAATTCCCGTATTTCTGAGAATTGCTTGGATGTGTGAGGCAATAGGCCACACTGCCCACTAAGGCACGCGCAGCAACTGGCCAAAGCCCACAAAATTGATTTCCTCGCCAGACTAACAGTCCTGCAGCCCAGCCTTAATATGTTTAAATAAAGATGGAGTAGGCAGGTGAAAGACATTGATGCCTGTAATAAGATTAAATTAGTGGGAGCTGGCAAGGAGGCATGCTCTTTTTCGAAAGTGATAATGGAGAAATGAGGGAATATCAAATTAGTAAAATTGGAGGAGGCCCCTGCCTGGAAAGAAGGATCCAGATGCAGGAAATCTGCAGTATGGGGGGAAGGCTGCTGTGGTAATGCAATCAGGATATTACTGATGTGTGGAGGAAGGCCCTTCTAGGAAGATGCCCTGTTGTATTAGGAGAGTACCTTGATAATGCATCTTGCTAATGATTGAACTGGAAAAAGGAAACATAAAACAAAACAAAAACATGTTGTGTTTTCTTTCTTATCCCAGAGTTCAGCTGATGAGCCTTCTGAGAAGGACGCTTTGCAGCCAGGCAGGAAACTGGTGGCTGCCGGCTACGCCCTGTATGGCAGTGCCACCATGTTGGTCCTGGCCATGGCGAATGGCGTCAACTGCTTCATGCTGGACCCGGTGAGAGACACTGTGTGAAGTTAGGTGCTTGGCTGGTGACTGCAAATGTCTGTTATTTGTGTGGGAGGGTGAAGGGGGGGGTATGTAGAGGTGGGAAATGAGGCCCACAGTGGGGCAGAGACGATGGAGTGGGGAAAGAGTGAGGGAGATGGAGGGGGCACTGTGTATATCGTGAGAAGCCTACTGAGGTGAGAAATAATATTTGTCCAGAGCATAAGCAGGGGACTTTGTTCCAAGATTAATTCTTTAGAACAGACATTACCAAATGGATTCAAATGTCCACCAAGTCCAGGCAGGCCACGTAAGTGAATGCAGTGTGCTGGGGAAGGAAGACTGGGGCAATGGTGGGGAATGGGGAAAGCTAGCTGGAGAGGTCTAGCAATTGTTACTATTTGGGAATAGGGGCCCAGTCTGGCCAAGGCTTCCAATGTTTCAAGAAACATTGGATTTAAAAAATGTATGTGCTAGCCAACTAAAACACATTTATGGACCAGATAGGGCCTGTAGATGGTCTGTTTGCCACTCAGTATCTCCGTTAACTAGCTTGTTTTGCAGAGGTGAATGGGTGTCCCAATGCAGTGGCTTACATTTCTTCAAAAATAGCTACCGAATTCATTTGATGTTGTGCTCATGCATGCACACCTTCTGTGAACCCTTGCAGTTTTGATAAGGCTTTGAAAAACTCAAGGAAGAGAACTTAAAGAAGGAAATGAAGATAATTCCTCCTTCCACCTTATAGAGAAAAGCTACCTTACAAAGAGGAGTCCAAGGTGGCGTGAAAATATTAACAGTTTTAATTTGTTGGTAATTCCTTCCACATGCCTGTTGATTGGAATTATCTCTTTATTCAGGTAGATGATGGTTTCAACAAAGCAGATGAATTGGGGAGAGAAATCTCTTTAAATATCTGGCCCACTTAAAACCTACTGTTGAATGTAGAATTCAGTAGGTCGGCACGTTCATTGTGCATTCGATACAGTGCCCCAAAGGGAAAAGAACTGGGCTTATAAATACCTTTTAGTTTTCGACGAGTCCTCCTATGACAGTAACGAAACTTCATCTATTTGGTGCTTTTTGTTGACGCACTGAACACAAGGTATAGATGCCTGGCTGGCACCTGGCGGGAGACAGTTTGTTCCTGGTGAGGCCCTGGACTCTGTGCATGGCAGATGGTATAAATGAGAACGTAGGCTGCCTTGGCCCCCTACAATCTTGCACAACTGGACTTTGCCTCCTTGGAAGAACCGGTGCTTAATAGATAAACGAGGCTAAGGGAACAATACCAGATTAAGCCTCCAAATGAGGTGACCTCAGGGGAAAATAGTGGCAGAACCAGAGCAAAGTTCACCCGGAGCCCAGCGGACAGTTTCTGGAATCACTGATGTTTGCAGATTTACTGTTTTGCCAGAGATGTACTGCTTCCCCCAGACATTCTTCTGGTGACTTCTCTGTTACCTTTGAGTTGGTGGACGTGTAGAAAAAATGAAATCTTTTCTCGTTTCCAGATCGTAGACCGGTGTTTCTGGGAGTAAGTTTCTGTGTATTTGATAGTCTTTTGCCATCCTGAGACCTAATGGCCCCTCAGTGTCTGGAAGAATGGTGCACGCCTGCTGTAATGGTCCCCTGCTGGGGACACCATCTCATTAACCCACTGCTCTCTGGTGCCTGCGGGGCGAACCTCGGACCCCCTTAGCGCTTTCTTTTCATTTTGGCTGATGGTTTCTGCTAAAAATACTGAGACAGCTCTCTCTGCGTTTCCAGCAGGCTTTAACTTTCAGAAGGCTTTTTAGTCTCTTGTCTGCACTTGCAAGAGACTTTGCTCCTTCATGTTTCGCATGCTCTGGCCAGGTACCAGGGCAGGGCATCTGGAAGCATGGCTTCATGAGCTCTCGGCACCTGTTGTGTGATGGATTTGTTTTCAAGACTTTTTTCTTTCTTTTTTAAAATGCTTTTAAAAAAAATGTTTATTTATTTTGAGAGAAAGAGAGAGAGAGAGAGACGGAGGGGGAAGGGCAGAGAGAGAGGGAGAAAGAATCCTAAATAGGCTCTATGCTCTCCATGCAGAGCCCAACTCGGGGCTCAATCCCATGAACATGAGATCCTGACCTGAGTTGAGATCAAGAGCCAGTCACTCACTGACTGAGTCACTCAGGCGCCCCTCAAGAATTCTTTTCTAAATATAGTTATTTATTTATTTAGTTTTCTGATTATAAAAGAATGTTTCTACATAACTGTGGTCAGAATTTTTGGGAAAAAAAAAGCATAAAAGGAAAAAAGAAGAATCACTCACAATGAAGCCTTCCAATGACCACTGTTAATTCCAGTCTCTTTTTCTCCTTTTCCTCATCCTTCCTGTTCTCCTTCCATTCTGCCTTCCCTTCCTCCGTCTATTCCTCTCTTTCTAGGTCAGACACACTCCCTGTCTGCAGGAACCACTCTCTGCTGGGGGGGAGGTAAATGGCTGGAGACAGGTGTATTGATACCTCCTTTCTTCCCTCTCACCTCCATGGAACAGCCCCCTCCCCACAGGACAGGTCTTCAAGCGCCCTCTTCTCAGGACATGTAGGAGCCCCAAACAACCCTCAGTCCAGAGCAGTAGGAGTTAGGTGACACTTTCCTTCCAGATTGCCATCTCCTCTAAAGTACCTCAGCCCTAAAGGCATCAACTCAGCACTGGGACTTGGTGGCAGGACTGAGTTCTGAGAAACACTTTGCAGACCCATCTCCTCACTGACCTCCCCTCTGGTAACCATCAGTTTGTTCTTTGTAGTTAAGAGTTTGGTTCTTGGTTTGTCTTTCTCTCTCTCTTCTTTTTTTCCTTTGCTCATTTGTTTTGTTTCTTAAATTCCACATATGAGTGGACACACAATTCTTAATCTCCCTCAGGTTTTGCTGCTGTTTTACCTATTTCTGCCCTCCCTGTTTTTGTCTGGTTTCTCTCTTGTTTTACTGAAACGATTTGAAAGCAAACCCCAAAATTTTGATCCCCTAACAACATCTGCAGCAGCCTCTTCTCTTCTTTCCTTTTCGCCCACTGACTCTTCCCTTGTCCTGTTCGCCATTACTGAAGTGGCAGGCTGGGGACATAGTGTCCCAGCTCCAGGAGAAGCATCCTGTGCCCCCCAGCCTCAGGACCCCCAGCCCAGCTCAGCCCAGCTCAGCCCAGCTCAGCCCAGCCCAGCCCAGCCCAGCCCTCACACAAGCCTGGAGGAGGCAGCTCATCACCTCTCCCTCTCCTTCCTGTTTCCAGGCCATTGGAGAGTTCATTTTGGTGGACAGGGACGTGAAAATCAAAAAGAAAGGAAATATCTTCAGCCTCAATGAGGGCTATGCCAAGGAATTCGACCCTGCTGTCACTGAGTATGTCCAGAGGAAGAAGTTCCCCCCGGTAAGTGAGGGCTCTGGGCAAGGGCCCGTGAGTTATGCACAGATCTGTTGGTTCATGATTTAGCCTGGAGGCTAAAGGTGGCAGGGATCACAGGGCCTTGGATTCCACTGTGCACTGACCCCATGATGAAATTCCCACCTAGTCCTGGGCACTGGAGCCCCTGCCCTCAGAAGTCAAAGTCCGAGGGTCCGTATCAGCCTTAGCTACTTTCTCTTGGCAGAAGAAAATTAGGATAATAAAGTCGCCGGATGAATGAGTTCGTTCATGGCAGTGAAACATTTCACTTCTGTAGTCCCTGATCTCAGATGGCACAGAATGTGGTTCTCGTACCCAGGTGCCCACCTTGTGGTGTCCAATGGATTTCTATCCACCATCTCAAGATTAAGAGTGTCCATCTTGGCATCTTTCTGAAGAGGTTACAAATTACCAAATACAAAGAGAAGGAATGGCTGTTTATAAAGTTGGTTCTATGCAGGAATATCCAGTTTTGTCATACTCCTACTTAAATGCCACTGAGGAGGAAGCCCAGATACTGTTTGGCATTCAGGGCCTCAGAGCTGGCCCCAGGCTCTCTTTCCAGCTTTACTATCTCTCTTTCCACCTTACCCTGGATTCCCCTCCCACCCCTGAAGCTTGCACACACGCACTGCACCAGGGTCCTCCCCAGACCCCTGGTGGACAGCATTTGCATTTGCCTTCTCTGTGTTGCCATACTTTGCTTGGGCGGTTCCCTTCCCCCCTTGCCCAGCTCCTTAGCTTGGCAAAATCCTTCTCAGCCTGCAATGTCCCGGTAAAACGTATGATTTTGTGATGGCCATCCCAACCCCATAACCAGAATCAACCCATCCCCAGTTGGGGCTTCTGCAGGTAATTTGACCTATTGTGAGATGTGTAAGAATGGGGCTATTCGTTTCTGCTCCTTGGGAACAGGATATTCATCACATTGCCTATCACAGCCCCAAATAAGCGCCTCGTAGGTGTTCATTAAATGACTGTTGAATCAGATGAGCATAGAAGACACAGAACTCATTTTCTTTGCGGCAACCCTAATTATTGTTAATCTTAACCTTGCAGGACAACACAGCGCCCTATGGCGCCAGGTACGTGGGCTCCATGGTGGCTGATGTCCACCGCACCCTGGTCTATGGAGGGATCTTTCTGTACCCAGCTAACAAGAAGAGCCCCAATGGAAAGGTAAACAAATCCCCTGAAAGGTGATTGAGAGGCACTGGAGTTCCTTTGCAGCCCAGGGAATTTGACTTCGGAAGAAAGAAAGATGACAGTAGCTATTATATTGCCATTGTGCTCCGCAGTAGGATGCTAAGGATATGTGTGGCATCTTCTTTCCTAGATTAGAGGTTGTCCTCATTAAAGCCAGGTGATATCAGCTCAAAATGGTCTCTTGAGAGCCCTTCCATTGCTAAAGATAAGTAATAGTGTTATGGTGAGGACAGGTGCTTCCAGTGGGTGCGTGGTTTGGCCTGGGAAAAATGAATGCCATTCATAATGTGAAATGAAACAGTTCAGCTTCATTGCCAAGGCAGAAAAATCGAATATGTATCCAAGTAGAGGTTTCCTTTGATTGTTTTCAAGAGGCATAAAATAGAAATAACTAATGAGCTGACATTGGCTGCTTGGAAAATGAAACCTTCCTAGGGAAAGAAAGACTCTCTGGGGAAACCTAGAGCTTTCAGGGAAGCTGTTATCACTGACTGCACTGGTCTAATGCCCACAGAGTCCCGAAGCCATGGGGTGAGCTGTGCTTGCTTAACACTGGCTGAGGGATGCCCCGCTTTTCTTCTACACAGTGACAGTGTGTTTCCTTCCCAAATATTGTCCCTTTGTTTTCCCCGATAGACAGACTGTCTTTTTTTTTTTTTTTTAATGCAAGAAAAGGAATGGGAACAATAATCCCCTTAAGATAGTTAGAAGTGTATATGTTCCAGATATGTTCAGATTTCTGTTTACAGCTGGTGGTGTCCAGTTTGCTGAAGGCATTCTTATTTGCTTAAAACAGCGCCCTTGCCACAGCCACGTCAGGCATCTCAGCCTGTGTGATTAGCCTGCTCCATAGCACTTTTCTTTAATGCCTAAAAAAATTGTTTCTGAACACAGATATTGAGGTGCCTCCTTTTTTCCCCTCAATTTTGCAAATCTGGCCATGACACCTGTATGGAAATAGAGTCAGGAAACACCTGCAAAAAGCTGTCTGCTCAATAGGCAGACTGCATGAAAATGAACACAATAAAAAAGTTAATATTTAAAAGTAAATGCCAAGATGTATAACATACTAAATCCCAACCCTGAAGCCTTTGGAGAATTGTAAAAGGAACGTGCACAGCGTTGCAAACAATATCATACTGTTTGGAGGAGCCAGTCTGCTTTCCAGATGTCTGCAGCCAGACACTACCATGGATGTTTAATGCTTTTAGAATAGGCAAAGCTCCATCCAAAACACACACCGAGTCACTCATTAGGTCCAGTTTCCGTGCTATAAAGAGAAGGGAACCATCAGTTCTGCCAAAATGTCATTCAGTCCTGAGTCCAGGTGGTCTGTCTCCCATTTGCATCAGGCCATCTATTGCTGGCTCTGGCTCTGGCTTGATGAATGGCTTAATTTAACCAAATGGTTAAGTTAACCATTTGGTCTTAGAGGCAGTCTTGGGGGTGGGGGCTATTACAACCTCAGAAGGAAAGGGAGAGTTACATGTTACCTTGGAAACTCCCACTAGCTCTGTATTAGTTTGGTATAGAACAAATCCCTTTTCTATGTAATATTCTGGTGTGAGGGCGCTGCTCTTGGCTCTTTTTTTCAGTTGAGACTGCTATACGAATGTAACCCAATGGCCTACGTCATGGAGAAGGCTGGAGGATTGGCTACCACTGGCAAGGAAGCTGTACTGGACATTGTTCCCACTGAGATCCACCAGAGGGCGCCAATCATCTTGGGGTCGCCTGAAGACGTGAAGGAGTTCCTGGAGATCTGTAAGAAGCACGCTGCCAAATGAAGAAGTGGCCTTGCCCACACCAGAAAGAAGTGCCATTTACCTGGACCTTTTATCCCACACGGTGCTACCCCTTTCTGACTGCGCATCATACATTCCTAAACAGCAGAAATAAAAAGCATGCATAGTTTCACTGTCAAATGCTGTGTAGTGCTTGGTGCTGCCTTACTATCTCAGTAATGCTATGGATGGCATGTTTTGAGTGGATAGGAGAGAAATAAACGTCTTCTATTTCTAAAAAAAGAGTCGTCCTTGCTTTGTGTCAAACAATAGTAGTAGTGATAATAATAACAATAACAGTGAATGCATAGAAATTAGATAGCTGATTTAATCTTCACAACAACCTTACCAACTAGGCACCATCTATAAATGACCCATTTCACAGGTGATGGAATGAACAGAGAGGTGAAGTAATTTGCCCAAGGTCTCCAACCGATGCGCGGCAGCGCTGGGATACAAACCCAGGTACTCTGGCCACTGAACTTAGAGTTAATGTGTCCCTTGTTCTTTGTGTTGCCCGTTCAGGTCTGAGTGCGCAGAACTAACCTGAGCAGAGAGAGCTGTTTATGCCTTCCTGGGAACTGGACAGGTGAAAAGTTAGGGGGCCACCCATCTATGACCTAACCTTCTGAGTCTAAAGGCTTATGTTGCCACTCAGTAGTGACTTTTCAATAAAAACATAGCACTCTATTGAACAACAAAGCCTAATAATTCCTAAGGTCTAATTACCTTAAGTAAAAAGATTCATCATAAAATGTAATTTAAGGAAATACAATTTATTGCAAGCAAGTCTATTTCTCACTAGGCTCACTGTATAAACAGTGTCTCCCTTAGCTGACCCTGGACTAGAATTCCCAGATCATGGCAAGTTATATGTTAAAAAACATCTGTGGGCTTTCTTGAGCTCTAGATTTAAACAGATATGTTAATATATAATAAATGTTATTTGCTATATTAATCCATAATTATATCGATACAGTAAAATATTTTATCAAACATATTTACCATATTAAAACATTTAATATTTTAAATACTTAATATATTTAATGTATTAATAAAATATAGATATGTAATAGATAAATATATATATATTTTTACTTGTAAGTTTAAATATGTGTCTGTAAATCCTGCTCTTTTCCCTCCAAATAATCCCTGCCAATTTCATGTTTTCCAACAAGGAACTTAGTTTGAGTTTAAGCATTGGGTCCACTTTTGTCCACTGACTAGACCCAAAGCTAGTATTTTTCCCACTCCAGCTGTGGCTGGACCTCTCAGGGAAGTCTCCTGAACTCACAAAGCACCTTTTGATTTTTAACCTTGTAGCTTAGGTCTTGTAACTTCTGGTTCTCGAAGCACTGAGGGAGATGTGGTGGTCTGGGAGCCATTTCTTACTATAAAGACAGCTAGATGGGAGATAATAGTCTCCTACCCCGCTGCTGTGAGGAAGCCAAGCAAAATCACAAAAAGATACCTTCTCCCTGTTTTTGTTTTATGTTCTGTATGGTGTCTTTCGATGGGGCCGTTGGCTTATTTAACTAAGAGTTTTCATCTGGTGCCTGTTTTCTGCTATGGATGCATTGAGTCTTTCTCTTTTTCTCTGAGAAAGGAAGACAGACACAGAATCAGCAGCATGAACAGTGATTCTCCTCTGATGATCCATGGAATCTCAAAGTTGGATTTGACCTTGGAAACCCTGAGATGCCCTTCACGGATAAGGGCGAAGGGATGGTGTTTGTGGTGCATTATGTAGAGACTTGGCAGGAACTCAGGTCTGCTGGTTCTCAGGCTCCACATGTCATGCTGTCCCTAAAATGGGAGCTCTCTCCTACTAATCAAAACACATAATGTTCTCTTTGCAAAGGAAAGCATCCCTTTTAACCACTTAAATATTTGACTGCTAGGAATTTTCTGTTAGGTTCTTCAGTAACATCATTAGCAGGATTGGTAGAGGTCCCCACGCCTCCCTGCTGCCACCTACAGGTCTGACTTTGGTACTTAGAGTTTCCATAGCCTTACTCCTCATGTTCCAAGTTGAAACCATTCCTGGAGTTAAGCTTAAATTCTAAATATTTTAAAGTAAATCAATAGAGAAGTTTCTCCACAATGACATACTTGCTGCTTTGTGTCTTTCACCCAAAGCTAAGTCCAGTTCGACTTGAAGCACCTATCTGCCATGGTTTGCCACCATGCTATGCTACTGGGCTTTCGACAGGACACCCTGTGACTGACCAGGAAAAGAGTAGAAACTGAGGATGAAAATCACTGTTTCTCAAAATTCTCAGAGCGACTGTGGTCCCCAGCTTCAGAATTGGAAATAATTTCAAGATTACTATAGCAGGTTGAATGGTGTCCCTCTGCCCACCCCCCTCAAAAAAAAAAAAAAAAACCCACATGTCCACATCCAAACCTCTGGAACCTGTGAATATGAACTTATTTAGGAAGAGGGTCTTTGCAGATTTAATTAAGGGACTTGAGATAAGATCATTCTGAATTACCTGGGTGGGTCCAAAATCCAATGAAATGTGTTTTTAGAAGAGACACACAGAGAATGCAATGTGAAGATGGAAGCAGAGACTAGAGTCTCCACAAGCCAAAGAAACCAAAGAATGCCAATAGCCACCAAATACTTAGATATAAATCTATCAAAATATGTATAAGATCTACAAAACTCTGAAGCATGAAAGTTCAAAGATGAACTTGAGGGAGAGTTATTCTATGTTCATGGATAGAAAGACTCAATATTGTCAAAATGTCAGTTCTTCCCAACTTGATTTATAGATTCAGTGCAATCTCAACCAATTTCCCAGCAAGTTACTTTATGGATATTGACAAACTGATTCTAAAGTTTATATGGAGAGGCAAAAGACCCAGAATAGCTGACACAATTTTGAAGGAGAAGAACACAGCTGGAGGACTGATGCTACCGACTTTAGGATGTACTATAAATCTATAGCAATTAAGACTGTGTGGTATTGGTAAAAGAATAAACAAATAGACCAATGAAACAGGATAGAGAGCCCACAAGCAGACCCCCATAAATATAGTCAACTGATATTTGATAAAGACAATGCAATGGAGCAAAGATAGTCTCTTGAACAAATGGTGCTGGAACAACCAGACATCCACATGCACAAAATGAATCCAGACACAGAACTTACAGCCCTCACAAAAATTAAACTCAATATAAATACAAATATAAATGTGAAACTCCTAGAAGGTAATATAGGAGAAAACCTAGATGAGCTTGGGTGTGGCAATGACTTTTTAGATATGACACCAAAGACATGGTCCATGAAAGAAATGATTGATAGGCTGGACTTCATTAAGATAAAAAGCTTCTTTGGGAAAGACAGTGTCAAGAGGATGAGAAAACAGGTCACAGACTGGGAGAAAATATTTGAAAAAGACATATCTGATAAAGGACTGTTATCCAAAATATATGAAGAACTCTCTAAAAATTCAACAATAAGAAAACAGCTGATTAAAAAATGAACCACAGACCTTAACAGATACCTCATCAAAGAAGATATATGGATGGCAAAATGGCAAATAAGCATATGGGAAGATGTCATCAGGGAAATGTAAATTAAAGCAACACCCCTACATACCTTTTAGAATGGCCAAAATCCAGAACACTGACATCACCAAATGCTGACGAGGATGTGGAGCAACGGGGACCTCCCATCCATTGCTGGTGGGAGTGCAAAGTAGTGCAGACACTCTGAAAGACAGCTTGGCAGTTTCTTACAAATTAAACATACTCCCCACATGATTCAGCAATCACAGGACTTGATACTTACCCAAGGGAGCTGAAAACTTACATTGTACAAAAAATCTGCAGAAAGTAATTTATAGCAGCTTTATTCACAGTTGCCAAAAATTGGAAGCGATCAGGATGCCCTTCCATGGGTGAATGGATAAATAAACTGTGGTACACTTAGACAATGGACTATTATTCAGCACTCAAAAATCATGAAAAGCCATGGAAGAAACTCAGATGCATATTTCTAAGTGAAAGAAGCCAATCTGAAAAGGCTACAGGGTGTATGATTCTAACTATATGACCTTCTGTTATACAATGGAGACAGTAAAAAGATCAGTGGTTACTAGGGATAGGCGGAGGAGGACAGATAAGTAGGAAGAGCACAGAGGATTTCTGGGGCAGTGAAAATACTCTGTATGATGTTATAATGATACATGTATGCCATTATACATTTGTCTAAACCCATAGAATGTACAACATCAAGAGTAAACCCTAAGGCAAACTATGGACTTTGGGTGATAATGATGTGTTCATCATTTGTTTTATATATATATATATATATATATATATATATATATATATATATTCACACACACACATATCACTCTGGTGAATGATGTTGGTCACAGGGGAGGCTGTGCATGTGTGGGTGTGGGAGGAAATGGGAAATCTGTATCTCCTCTCAATTTTGCTGTAAGCTTAATTTGCTCTAAAAAACGAAGTCTTAATTTTTTTTTAAATGCATAGCATGAGGCACAGTGGTCACCACAGAACTAAAATACAGGTCTGACATAGGTCAGCTCTGCTTTAACTTTGTTTTTTCCATGTGAAGAATGTATACAGCACTTTCCTATGTATTTTTTATACAGTGAAGACTGGACTTGGTATAACCATATTACAGGAAAGTAGAAATTGGATTCTTGATTTTCCATCTTTGTGTTCTGTTAATCCTACAAAGTTAAGGCTTAAGCCGATTTCATTAGTACATGAGGAAAAGTAGGTTGACCTGCAAGGAATCAGAGTCCCCATGTGGAGCAGCTTATAAGGGCGCTCCGTGTTCCATGCTCAGGTACATAGGAAACACTGCAGTCCTACGAGGGAAGAGGTATAGATATTTTTAAACATTGTGCCACAACTGCATTGTTTTTCATTTTTACCTGATGGCATCATTCTTAGAATAAAATCTTTTCTGAGTGAAAACTAAAAAAAAAACAAAAAAAACCCCCATATGTTGACATTGCCTGAGAGAGTGTACGTAAACTATCTCAGTAGAGTTTGGCTAACAAAGAATGGTCCCTCCGTTGATACCCTAAGTCACATTTTAGATCCCTGCTTTTGTCTTCAGATCTGATGTAAGAGCAAGATTGTCTCAACTATCAGGAAGGTCTGCTTGCCCTTACTCACTTTGACTCAGGTCTGTGAGCATCTTTCCCAAAGTGGAGCAAGGCCATAGAGAGCTTTGAGGTCCCCAGTGTATCAGTGGCCCTGAAATAAATGTAAGATGGATGCTCTCTCCTTTTCTCCAGGCTTTCTCCACGGCTGTTCTATGTTTCCACCCTGTCGTGTGCCCTGAAAGAACTTTGGCATTTGCTGAAAGGTCATCAGTTGCAATTTTAGACCATTGGGTAACTCGAACTTCTAACATTTAAATGTAGCTGCAAAAGGGTATGATTGCTGTACCCAGCTGCCAGCCTAAGCCAGACAGTGGCAAAAATAGCAGACCCTCCCCAGTTCCTTTTAAGATGAGTAATTGACCGCTTATAAATGACACTAACCAATACTTCTCCTTCCTGGTCTCCAAATTCTCCAGTCTTCTGCCTACTCTTAGCGTCTGTAGTGTGCTGGGCCCAGAGCTTCTCCAGGGAGTTGTGCTGAAGCACTGATTGGTGGGTTTCACTTCCAATCTCTTGTTAACAGATACTTTATAAAATGTAATATAAAGAATTACAGGAAAGGCCAAGAATGAGAGTTATTGTTTAAGCAAGAGTTTCAGCTGGGGGAGATGAAAAAGTTCTGGAGATGGATGGTGGTGATGGTAGCACAACACTGTGAATGTACTTAATGACATTGCACTGTATGCTTAAAAATGGCTAAAATGGTCCAAAAAGAAAACCTGGAAAAATGAAATAAAAACCAATTACCTACAAAAGGCAGGCCCCAACTGTTTAGTGTTAGGTTGTAACTTCATTTAAATTTAAATGACATTTTATTGCTAGATTTAAATTGCATTTTAATATAGTCAGAGCAAATGTAATACAGAGAAGTTGCTATAGAAATTTCTAAATACTGCCAATTTTTCTACTAACTTTGTCATGGCCTAGTACAGTTTGCAGACTGTCCATGATCCACCTTGCATTTTGTTTTACAGTAAAATGAATTTTAAACAAATGTAGAATTATTTGGGTTTTAAATAGATTCAAATTTCCATCACCATAATTAGGATACAGAAAAGTTCCATCAGGCCAAAAAACCCTCCCTTGTCCTGACCCTCCCCACATGGCCACAGAATTGTTCTCTTTGTATATAATTTTGTATTTTCAAAATATAAATGGAATCATACCATATATAATCTTTGAGACTGGTTTCTTTCTTTAAAAATTCTTTTCATTTATTTTAGAAAGAGAGAGAGAGAGAGCACGAGCCAGGAGGAGGGGCAGGGAAAGAGAGAGATAATCTTAAGCAGGCTCCATGTTATGCATGGAGCCTGATGCAGAGCACGATCCCACGATCCTAGGATCATGACCTGAGCTGAAGTTGAGAGTTGGATGCTCAACCAACTGAGCCACCCCAGCCACCTTGACTGGCTTCTTTCACTTAGCACGATGTCTTTGAGATTCATTCTAGTGCTGCGTGTAGCAAGGTTGTTCTTTTTTCTTGCTGAATAGTAGTCCATTTTATGGATCTACCCCAGTTTGCTTATCCATTCACTGAAGAGCATTTGGGGTTGCAGTCTCTTACATAAATAGAGCTGCTATTAATATTTGTGAATGGGTGTTTGTGTGAATATACATAATCATTTCTTTAGGAAAGATGTAAAGGCCCACTGCAACTGGCATTGTTTTTCACTCTCAAATCCTTTGAAGACAATGTTGTACTTCAAATCCTTTGAAGTACAAAGGATTTGAAATCCTTCAAATCCAATGTTCACCTTCAAATCCTTTGAAGACAATGTTGTACTTCAAAGGAAACCTGGAAACCTACAAGCAGGACACCCTCTTCTCTTATATTCACTTACTGGCCCAGAACTCCTAACATGCAGCCACTGGTCTTCCTATAATTATGTCAGAAGAATCATTGTTGATCTCTCACTTGAAAGACAAAGCTTAGTTATTTGTTAATGGCAACATGACACATCAGGATCAAAGAAAGTTCCCTTCTATATTTCTTACAGTTCCCTGAAGCTTTCCGAAAAGAATGAGAGCTTTCTGGTTTAGATCGTGGTGATATCAACATGAAAATGTTCTGACTGAAGGCCTCACACAAGAGCATGCACAAAGATAAGGAAGCTTGTGGAAGCATTATCTCAAGGATGCACATTTCCAAAGTAAATTAATTGTTCACACACTAAAATGCAGCATACCTCTATGTACCAACATGGATGTGTATTTCCAAGATGGTAGGCTATGGCAGCCACCTTAGATTGGTTAATCCAATACCAGTGCCCAACTCTTGCAGTGAGGGGTCACCATGTGAAACAAATCTGGCCGAAGCTATGGAAGTGGAAATCTACTGGTGCGCGCGCGCGTGTGTGTGTGTGTGTGTGTGTGTGTGTGTGTGTTTGTTCTGAGGAAATATTTCTTTTCTAATAAAAGGGAACTGATGTGATTAGAGTGCCCTTCTCCCCTCTTTGGGCCTTCAGTGTGGGCTAGATGGGCAGAATGGTGGTTGCCATTTTGTGCTCATAAGATGTTTCAGCTTGGAGGCAGAAGCCAGCTGACCCAGGGTAACAGAAGAGACAGAGGGGCCCCTAAAATGGAGCTTTGAAGAGCTAAATAAATGCCAGCAGCCACTTCCTCGTGAACGCATGAGAAAATATGAGAAAAATAGCCCCCTACAATATTTAAATCATCTGAGTTTTCTCTTACTTGCAGCTGAACACATTCTGATTGAAATAACCATCAAAAGAAAAATCATATTGCAGACCAATGTATGTATTCTACAAAGCAGCATTCATATTCCTCTATTTTATAAAGTGGAGTTATATATGTATACATAATAATTATATATACATCAAAAATTTGGAAGGGTAGTAATAACTACCAAGTACTGGGAACCTGCTCTGTGCCAGGCACATCTTATCACTTTTAACCCTGAAAACCACTCTATAACATAGATGTTTTACTTCTATTCCCATTTATAGGAGAGGAAACTGAGGCTTCAGGAACTTTCCCAGGACAACTAGCAGATAATTAGGTTGGGACTCAGTGCCAAGTCTATGTGCCCCTAGAGAAAGTTCTTGGTCTATGCTACCCAGGCCCCTGCCAGTGCCTAATACCAGTACAGACCCCCACCAGCTCAGTTATTTCTAGAGAGTAGGCTGGGAGATGGGCTGGTGGTGAGGACTCTCACTTTTTCTTTTATATAATTCTGTAGTGTTTCCTTTTCAGTAAGAAAGTAGTATCTAAAAATTTTTTATGTTTATTTTTGAGAGACAGAGAGAGAGAGAGAGAGAGAGAGAGAGAGAGAGAGAACACTAGTGGGGGAGGGGAAGAGAGAGAGGGAGACACAGAATCCAAAGCAGGCTCTAGGCTCTGAGCTGTCAGCACAGAGTCCGACGCAGGGCTTGAACTCATAAACTGTGAGATCATGACCTGAGCTAAAGTCGGACATTTAACCTATTCAGCCACCCAGGCATCCCAAGAAAGTAGTATTTTTGAATTAGATGTGCAAATCTAAAGGAACTGATAAAAATAACCTGATGCTAGGCACTGTGCTAGGAATGTAATTTTTTTCTTCTAGATTTGGGTGGCTTTTAAGGATATCCACTCAGGCATATGTCTTTTTGGAAATAAAAAGCATCCTTTGCAAAAGTATATAAAAGACCCCTGGCTGAGAGGTCCCAGGATTGCCATATTTTATTGTGTGACCTATACCCTAGGTAAGATCTGCCAGTCTGCCTCTTAGAGTGATTGGGGAACTGGATTCTACAGTAGATATATGCAAAGAATCCTTCTGAGTCCTTGAATGAGAGGGTTCTAGGGATCATTTTTTAGTGGCTGGATTTCTCATCTTCCACCAGTTTCTAAATGGCTCCTTCTTAGGATCTTTAAATAAAAAGGTTCATCAAAAGAAAGTAGGTGTGTTTCTGGGCTGCCTGATTCTATTTACAGCTTGCTTATGGTGCTTTGGCAGCCTTCAACATCAACCTTGCCAGAGAGATTTCCTTGAGGGCTTGCCCAGTTATCTTAATCACGTGGGTTGGGGCACTTTTTCGTTAAAGGTCCTGGCAGGGCTAGCGCAAACCAGCTCTGATACCAAAGAGCCACAGATTTCAGAGATAAACAAGGCTTTCCAGGAGAAGAAGATTTTGAACACTTATCCGCCACCATGTCAGACAGCAGCCCCTTTGAAACGGACATGCTCACCCTGACTCGCTACGTTATGGAAAAGGGGCGTCAGGCCAAAGGGACCGGGGAGCTCACACAGCTGCTGAACTCCATGCTGACAGCCATCAAAGCCATATCCTCGGCTGTGCGCAAGGCCGGGCTGGCCCACCTGTGAGTCCTGGGGGAGTAGGTGTGGGTGCACAGACCTGCCCCTGATGTATAGGGATTCGGGCCCAGGTGGGGCGTGGGCAAAGCCACAGGTGCAGGTCACTTGGGCAGGCGACCATGTCAAAAGCTATTTGCCTCTGTGCTCTGGAGGGAAGACGCTTTTAAAGTTTCTGTCTGTTGATAAAGGGGCCTTTGACTTGTTTCCAGAAAGGAACGAAATACTTGGAGACATGGTATGAAGAAAAAAATATATAATTTTTCCAGTTGCCATGTATTATAACGATGAGAAGCTCAGTGGCTGGTTGCATTAAAAACATAGACTGTATTATCCCAGCTTGTTTCTTATGGCACAAAGAAACAGCAAATAGGACTTGAGATTTTGCTTTATGATTTTTGCAGGTAGTAGCATTTTATTGCCATGAACTTTGCCATTGTGTTAGGAGCTAGCAATCATTTACAAAATGACTTCCTGCCCTGCGTCTCTGTCCTTACTGAGGGAAGGAGTCTTTGCTTTCAAAACAATTTTTTATTTCTTCTCTGAGACTCATTATCTTTTTCTCTACTTGGTGTGCAGGAAGCTGGGAGGTTCTGGGTCCAGGAGGAGGAAATGAAGAGCATTCTTCCACTTTGTTCTCTTCAGTACTTTATCCAAGCACAGAAGAAGGCCAAGTTCATACTATGGCTGCTGAATGTCACAGCTGCTGACCTTAAAAAATAAGCCAGTTATTTTATTTTATTTTACTGTGAGAGAGAGAGAGAGAGAGAGAGAGCGAGCGCAGGAGGAGGGGCAGAGGGAGAGGCAGAGAGTGAATCTTAAGCAGGCTCCAAGCCCAGTGCAGAACCCAATGTGGGGTTCCAATCTTATGACCCTGAAATCATGACCTGAGCTTAACGGACTGAGCCACCCAGATACCCCAATAAGTCAGTTATTTTACCGCCCAAAAATGAGTTTATTTGGGAATAGTAAGAGAATTACAATATGGGACAAGTGAACTATGCCAAAAACCATAGGCTGGTTTAACAAAGGAGAAGACGTTTATTTTATGAAGGAGGACATTGGCAGGAGCTGTTTTGAACAAAAGTCCATTGGTGAAAAGCAAGAGTTCAGGGCCATAATGGTTTCTTATTGGCTGAGTTGGCAAGTCAATTTCTTGCAGGAGAGGCAATGTACATCCTTCCTTCTAGGAGCCCCTAACTGATGATTCTTTCCCCGGAGGATTTTTGTGTTAGTCTGGAATTGACACTTCCTGCAATGACCTCCAGTGCTACAGTGTGAGGGTTCCCCCTTCTGGCCTCCCGACTCAATTTTAGTGAGGTTTTCCTTAACGTTCACACAGCCAAGAGTCGTTTAAGTCTGTGCTGAAAAGAAGCTGACTTTCTTTGCACTTCCATTTTTTTTTTTTTTTGTAGCAAAGGTCCTCTCCAAAGGTGAAGGGGCCCATTATTATTATTCCCCCAAATGAAGAAATAAAGTCTAATAATTTAAAATAGTAATTCTTAACAATTTAGTACTTTTGAACCAAAAATTTGATAGCGTTATATCACAAGATGTAATTCTCACAAGATAACTATAGGATTTATTTATAACGGATAAGGTTTTGTAACCCAGTAATGACATCCAATTTAAAGATGCATTATGATCGGCCCTCCCTGATCTCTGTGTATTGCTATAACTGTATTGCCTCATAGACCAATAATGGCCAACCTTTACTTGTAACGGTCTTTATGAACGCGAGGTACAGCCATTTGCCTCTGTCCTGATCCCACCAGGTGATGGGCTGTGCTGAGTGACACTAAGTAGTGACTTCACCTGTCCCTGCATATGGCTCTGCTATGCTTAGAGCCATTTTCTGGGCATCTCCACTGCTTTTCAGTATTATTTACCCGCCTTAATGTGCTCATCTTCTGTGCAGGACGCTTAGCTAGGCAGTGGATGTGGTGGTACAGTTGTACTACGCGGCTTCAGAACTCTAACTTTGTGGTTGTCGAGTGTCCAGATGAAGTAGACTCAGGAACTGGATAATGTGTTCATTTAACTTGGCTGCCTTCCATGTGACTGTCTACTCTTGTAGGACCTCAGTTCCCCATTTGTAAAACAGAGGGGATGGGAATAGCCCGTAACTTATAGGATTGTTGTAAAGCTTATTGACTCCATGTGATGATAATTTCAACAGCGCCAGATCCATAATAAATGCTCAGTAAATGCTCATTATTACAGTGGGTCCAAGCCTAGATCTGGGGAAATTTGCCCGCTGGCTGTTCCATGCTGCTGAATGTCCACTAGGTGGCAGGTGTAGCCCATGGAATCAAGACTTCAGGATCCACTATTTTCTCAGAGGCTGAGGCTGGGGTCCTCAGGCTGGCAGAAGCCCCACATTCTGCCAATTCAGATGTCATCCTTCTCCTGACCCCTCACTGAAACACCAAAGTGGCAGTGTGAGATGCCCATTGCCTGGAAATTCCTTCTTTCTAACAGAATGCTGAGGTTATCTTAAGAGGACCCTGGAATTGCTTCTCATATTGCTAAAAGGTCGTTCTCTGTCCTGGAACAATTCTGCTCCTGAAAATAGGATTTTCACATGCTCCTGCCCCTTTTCTCATCTAGGGAGCCTCAAGCCCCTCATTCTTTGCTTCCTTTTTTTGGGAAGACATTTTAGGCACAAGCTCAATGAATGCAAACGTGATAAAAAATGTTCATGCTTTTTCTTCTTTTGTCTGTTCATTGCTGTAGGAAGAAGGGAATGCTAGAATCCTTCTCCTGGAAGCATCTTCATGGGTTTCTGCCAAAGTGGTAGAATATCCCATTCAAAAATTATCAGTAAAGTTTTCAAAAAATAGTAAAAGATATTGTCTTGTGGATTATAAAGTTCTGCTGTATCCATGATCTAACTTGGAGCAGGTGTCAGACAGATCTCATTATGAATGTGCTTCCATTCTTTCTGGAAGGAGGGGTGCTAATGGGGGCTAAGGGTAAAGGGCACCTGGAGGAAGGTTGTCAGTCAAGGAAGAGGGTGGGAAGTGAATTGTCCCCTGCTTAGGGTACATCAGTTGTTCTCAACCGGGCTACCTGTTAGAGCCACCTGAGGATTCCTTCAGCAAATACATGGCTTTAAAAAAGGTGTGGGGATGTAGAGAAATTATTTTCCTGCCATGCTTTCTTCATAATTCAGTGAACATATATTGAGCATTTACCACATTCTTGGGTGCTGTGGAAACCAGTATAATAAGCCACTGTTCTAGCCTTCAGTGAGCAGATAATCTACCAGGAAAGGTATTCCCATGAACAGATCACAAACTGCTGTGGAAAGATGACAGGGGTGTGCCTGGTGGTGTTGGGGCCAAGGAAGCCTCTGGAATGGATCAGGAGGGAGAGTAGGGAGAAGCTCATGGTAGGCAGACAGCATTCCTGTGGAGTGAACACCATAAGTGAGGGTGAAAAAGAGAGGAGCATCTTGCTGGGTACTGGTGGCCACAGGACTTTTGTGGCTGTTGAGATGAAAAAGGCTTGAGTGGGTATAGCCATGCCACTCTTGGCGGGAAGAGTGCGGGGATGGGGCAGCCAACCGAGGGGTCGGTGTAAGACAAGTGTGTGCCTAGTGGATTCCAGAGGCTGAGACTGGCTGAGTGAGGTCAGTGGGACAAGAGGCAATGCCAGCATGGGAACAGGGCTTCCTTGGTGAGGCCTTAAGTCCACCATGGGGAACTTGGGGATTCTGGGTGAGACCAGAGTGATCTTGTTGGTATTTTAGAAGGACCCTGCCCATGACGGTGGAAGTTAGGAGACCTTTGCATACTGATATTCTAAAACATAAAGCTAGATAGAATTTTTCTTACGTCGCTTGAAATGGTAACGAAGAACAAAATTAAATTAGTTAAGTCTGTCCCCAAATTTCCATCTTAAGTAATGCAAAGCCACCACAGGGCAAATTTCTCATTCAGTCCACCAGGCCATTATTTGAGGGTGATACTTGAAATTCCTGTGCTGGGAAGCCATGGTCCTTTAGTTTTGGGGTTAGTAATGATGGCAACATGTCTGACTTTATGAATTGGCTCTTTCCCTTCACCTCCCACTGCCCATTGCAGGTTTGTATTTTTATAAGATTGAATTCCAGTTAGCGTTGTTGGGAGAATACGGGGCTATGACAATATCCTCACGGTGTAAAGGAAGCAAGGTTGAGAATCACAGCTTTGAGACACGTTGCACTTGGTCTGTATAAATTGGAGATTTGGCAGCAATGAAGGGAAAAGTGGCTTATAATAATGGTGTCTGGGCCTTTTTTTTTTTAAGTTTATTTATTTTGAGAGAGAGAGAGAGAGAGAGAGAGAGAGAAAGAAAGTGCAAGCAGGGGAGGGGCAGAGAGAGGGGGGACAGAGGATCTGAATGAAGCAGGCTCTGTGCTGAGAGCAAAGAGCCTGATGTGGGGCTCGAACGCACAAACGGTGAGATCATGACCTGAGCAGAAGTGGGATGCTTAACTAACTGAGCCACCCAGGTGCGCCCCCCCCCCCTCGCCACCCCCATCTGGGCTTCTCTGATGGAGTTTTGGATTCCCTTAACAATTTCATTCAGTCTTTCGTCTTCTTAGGTATGGAATTGCGGGAAGCGTGAACGTGACCGGGGATGAGGTGAAGAAACTGGACGTGTTATCCAATTCTCTGGTGATCAACATGCTCCAGTCCTCCTACGGCACCTGTGTCCTGGTCTCTGAGGAGAATAAAGACGCGATTATCACCCCCAAAGAGAAGAGGGTGCGTGTGGGGACGGGATGCAGTTCCCCTAGCCACCAGTAGATGGTACTACTGAGTTGGGAAGAATCTGGTTGCTTTTCTTTAGTTCCTGGGATATTCCTATTCCTTAACTTTTATTTTCTGGGGGGGGGGGGGGGGCGGGGAGATTGCATACTTTTTTAGAAGTCTTACGCTGTCTAGTGGAAAAAAAAATCCACAACAGGGGGGTGATTCATTCAGGGTAAAGAGTAATTTCCTGAAAATGCCTCAGTGGGTGGGGTTTTGTCTTCATTTGCCAGGAACAAGTGCTGCATTTTTTGTGGTTTCAAAACCATCAAGTCCAGTAAAAACTAGAGCTCCTGGGAAGAGCAGACCTGTACTCTTCCCATCCCCACTTCTATTCTCCCTCTCCCCAACACACACTTCTCCAAGGGGCTCTGGTTTCATCAGAGATTTCTTCATTCCTGACAAACTGTTAGCCAATATAGAAAAGAAACTGTAAAGATTGTGCCCTCTTGCCTTAATACAATGGCAAACTTGGTTAGTGCAGGGCATGACCAGGCAGGGTCTGTAGCTACTCTGGTTTCACAAAAACAGTTCATTGAAGTCAGAGGTTTGCTAGTGGCCAAAAATTCAACCCATGTCCAGCTGTGATACAAAGTAAATACTGGGCCTGGGCCTTGTTTTATATATTGGGTGTTGGAGACCATTTCTTCATAATTAGCTGAGAGGATGAAAAATGTAAAAGCAAATGTATGAAACATCTACCTTATACCAGGGACTGTGCAAAGCACTTTACTCTTGTTGTCTCACACAATTTAAGCTAAATCACATCTATTATTTTCAACTTTCAGTTCCCACTGTTACATGCCTCTCAATCATCTCTCCTATCTAATCTATTGTTTTCCTCCCCATTTGGCCTGATCTATACAGGTCTTAGTGCTGGTTCTTGAATATTCTATGCCTACTTCCACACCAGTTCTTTGAACATTTTCCAGCATATGCTAGATGTTCAAAAGATATCTGTTGAATGAATGCATGAATGATTGAATGGGTTCAGTTGAATTATCCACAGAGAGAATGGGAAATTTCCAAACTTATGGATTATCCCATTTTTAGCCCATCTCCACCCCCAGTGAGAGAGGGAAAAAAAAATAGCTTAAGCTAGGGCATTAAGTCACCAGAAAGTCAGGGAAAAGTAATTTTAGTGGTGGGAGAAATGACTTCCATCTTACTTGATGTTATATTACCAGTATTTAATTAGCCTAATTAGCCAGGAAACTCTGGTCCCCATCACTAAAGCTCTCCCAGAACCTTGCACACAGGAGGCCTGTAAAAAGTATCTGATGATTTCTTCCCGTGGAATGTTGGCTGGAGCAGCCTGTGACAGCGGTGTGGGTGGGCTGGAAAGATCCAGATCTGTCTTCTGGCCTTCACACAGGACAGGTGGGTTGGATGCAGCAAAACCTGGGACAGTATTTTTATTCTCCTGACGTATGTATACATGCCAGCTCTCTTAATAAGACAGATCCAGAGGCCCTGGGACATTGTTCTGAGGTTTTCTGAAGTCTTTTGGCAAAATTGCTCCCCAGTGAGAAAAGCCTGTCTGCATAGAGGTTCAGAAATAATCATGAATAAATCCATAACTGACTTTACTGACTTTACTGTGGATATGGGTAGAGCTCGCTCAGGTTTATCTTCGGCTCCTCTATCTCTTCCCAGCCAGGTGCCAGTTTCAGACATGGTTTCCTCTCACACCCTCCACTGCTATGAGGCCCCCATGGGCCCACCCTGGAGGGAAGGGCAGAGCCAGAGGAGGCACGGAGGTGGATGGGATTTCCGCCACCCCATGTGGGCATCGACTCATCTGTCTATGGGCACGTTGGCCCCGAGCTCAGGATTCATAGATGCTGACACACTTTGCCCTCCTTAAGTAATTGCAGTTTTTGGTAAGGATATCCCTTTGCTCTGGGTCACTTTTGATGTAGTGGTACCGACCATGCACTGCCACTTCACAGAGTGTATTGGTTGGAAGGGCACCAATCAGGTGGTTTTTCTCTCTGTGCATTTAGGGGAAGTACGTGGTCTGCTTTGACCCACTGGATGGATCTTCTAACATCGACTGCCTGGCCTCCATTGGAACCATCTTTGCCATCTACAGAAAGGTGAGTCTGATCTTTAATGCCTTTTCCCTCTTGGTGGCTTCTGGAAGGTTCCTGGCCTGGGAGCCACAAGTTTGGAGTTCTAGCCTCTATCTTCCCACTGACCAGACCCACCATTGTAAGCAAACCATAACTCACTCTGGCCTCGGGCTCCTCATTGGAAGAGCTGATATGGTAATTTTCCATCTGCCTTCTTCACTGCATGGGTGGGAAGGTAAAATAAGAGGACAGATGAGTCTTGGTTTTAAGAAAATGGGAATGACACAAATATCAGATAGAGTATTAGGTTCCAGGTGGCATTTGAGGACTCCTCTGTTTCTTCTTTATGTTTCTCAAATCTTATTGCATTAGTTTTCTATTGCTGCTGTAATAATTAACCACACATTTGGAGGCTTAAAATAACCCCCATTTAGTATCTACCATTCTGTAGGTCAGAAGTCTGAAAGGCATGACTGAGTTCTCTGCTCAGGGTCTCATAAGGCCAAAATCTGGGTGTCAGCCAGCCTGGCTTCCTATCGAAAGGCTGGGGGGTGGGGAATTAGCTTCCAGGCTCTTTTAGGTTGTTGGCAGAATTCAGTTCCATTCTGCTGTAGGATGGAGGTCCTTGGGTTTTGTTTTTGTTTTTGTTTTTTTTCTGGCTGATACTGGGATCATTCTCAGCTTCTAGAGGCTTCCTATATTCCCGGGCTTGTGTTTCCTTTCTCCTCCAAGGCAGTGAAGGCAGGCCAAGTCTTGCTCAGGCTTCTAATCTCTCTGATATCCCTACTTGGCCTTGTCTCCCCTGTCCTCAGCCACAGAAAGTTCTCTGCTTTTAAGGGCTCATTTGATTAGATTGGGCCCATCTGGAAAATCCACAATGATACCTCTCTATTTTAAATTAGTGACCCTAATTGCATCTGCAAAGTCCCTTGTGCCATGTAATGCAACCTAGTCACAGACTCTGGGCATTAGGACCTGTTTGGGGCCATTTCGCGTATACACCACATACCTGCCAACAGAGGATCTTATGGGTGGGTTGGCGACCACCCAGTATTACCAGAAACTTCATGTCACACAACATAGACCACAGTATATCTCAGTTTGAGATCAGTCCTCACTCTAATCAGAATGGCTGGGCCTTTTCCCCAGGGGGGCTGTCAGGCCGAAGGGACACTACAGGCTCTGGATGGTCTTAAGGATTGTTCGGTTGGGTAATCTGCCCTCTGGGCTGGTCTTAGAGGCCCATACCTCTGGCTCCACAGCACACATTCTTTCCACTAAACTATGATCAAACACACACAGGCATCACTGATTTCTATGCTACCAATTTGGCACTAATCATGTAATGTGTATGTAATTAACTTACTATGAGTGTTTTCCTTCATGCTCTTAGATTATAAATGTGGGGGAGGATAGGGTACATCCCATGTCGCCCAGTGTGTTGTCTGTAGATATTGATATTGCACGATTATTTGTGCTTGGCTGACGGTTTTCCAAAGAAAGAGGCCAGAATTTGATTTTCAGGGGCAAAAGCTTAGCAGAAACCTAACCTTAGCAGAATATGTGAATTAGCCTAAGCTTTCTTTCTGTGAAGAAAATCAAGGAGCAGGATGGGGGCTCTGTTACTTCTGTTTTGGAGAACCAAATGTAAGCCAACCCAGCCCAGGCTAGAGGAATATTCTGAGAATGTTTCCCAGTTGGTGTTTCTCTCTCTCTCTCTCTCTCTCTCTCTCTTTTTTTTCTTGTGAAGAGAGAAAAGGAGAATTTTGCTGAGGGAGCAGGAGAAAATGACCCAAGACACTTTCTCTGGTGTTTGAGAAAGTGAAAGACTAATATGATATTTGAAGGTTAAGCCAAAATGAGATAGGTGTATAAAGGAACATTACTTCTCTTTTTGAAGTATAGCTTGGAAATAAAAATAAAGAGATAGGTGGTATGATCTTTATGAGATTCTGAAAAAAGACACCAGTTGTATCTTTGAGGTAGCTTTCAACATTGGCTTTTTCATTGTGGCCAATACTGTTGACTGTTGAGCATGAGTCAGGAACTCTTCTGCCCACCTACAAGCACAGTGCTCCTGGGTCACTCATCACCTCAGCCCATGAGGCAGGTGCACACACTGCTACCATTTTTTTTTTTTTACATTTTTTTTTTTTTACTGGGGAACAAATTGAAACACAGAGAAGTTAAGTAACTCAACTAAAATCACCAGTTGGTACGTGAAGGACAAGAATTCAAACAGGCTCTCCAACTCTGCCATCATGGCTCTTAATAGCTCCTTGCCCCCACTCCCAATTTTACTGAGATCTAATTGATGTATAGCATTGTATTAGAATAGGTGAACAACATAATGATTTGATATATATAATATATGTATATTGAAATGATAACCACAGTAAGTTTGGTGAACATCCATCACCATAGTTAAACAAAATTTTTGTCTGGTGATGAGAGCTTTTAAGATCTACTCTCATAGCAACTTTCAAGCATACAATCAGTATTGTTAACTATAGTCACCACACAGTACATTACATCCTTAGGATTTATTCATCTATTTACTGGAAGTTTGTACCCTTTGACCACCTTCACTCATTTCCCCCTCACCCTTCCACCCCTACTTCTGGCAACTACCAATATGTTTCTAGAAAATAACATAGGACAATATCTTCCTGACTTTGGGGAAGGTAAATATTTCTTAAATAGGACACAGAAAGCACTAACCATGAAAAAAAAGGCTAATAAACTGTAGTTCATTAAGATTAAGAACTTTCATTCATCATAAGACAAGATAAGTGAAAAGACTGGGAGAAAAGATTTTCAATACATATTTCCAACAAGGAACGCCTATGCAGAATAAATCAAGGACTTCTACAAATCAATAAAAAAATACCATCAGTATAATCAAAGGGATGGGCAAAAGCTTGAATAAGCACTTCACTAAAGAGATATTTTCCACACAACTGGTTAATAAGCACAAGGAAGATGCTCAAAGTCGTTAGTCATCTGGGAAATGGATGTTAAACAATGAGACATCATTCATCCCCACAAGAATGGCTCAAATGAAAAATGTATACCAAGTGTTGATGAAGAAACTGGAATTGTACATTGTTGACGGCAGTAAAAAGTAATACAAATACTTTGGAAAGGTTGGCATGGCACCTGTGATGATAAACATGTAGTAATACATTGTGGCCCAGCAAGTCTACTGCTGGTACTCACCTAGGATAAGCGAGCACTTGTGACTGCCCAAAGACATGCACAAATCATTCACAGTAGCCCCTAACTAGAAAACAAAGCCCAAGTGTGTATCAACATTAGAATGGATAAATAATTGTGATATATTCATATAACAGCAAACTACATAGCAATCAAAAAGAACAAGAAGTTTCTGAATGCAAAGACATAGATAAAATTGCAAAGACGTAATGTTGTGAAACATAAGCAGATGCAAAAGAACACATGCTTTGTAATTTCATTTATATGAAAACAGGCAAAGGCGATTATCCTTTTGATGTCCACATGATACCTTTGGAGGCTGTGATAATGACTGAAGAGGTATCCAGAGACTGCTAGGTTGTTGGAGATGTTCTGTAATTTTTTTTTTAATTAAAGTGTATTTATTTTGAAAGAGAGAGAGAGAGGGAGAGTGACAAGAGCAGGGGAGGGGCAGAGAGAGAGGAAGAGAGAGAGAATGCCAAGCAGGCTCTGTACTGTCAATGCAGAGCCCAATATAGGGCTCAAACCCACAAACTGTGAGATCATGACCTGAGCTGAAGTCAGGAGCCAGATGTATAACCGACTGAGCCACCCAGGTGCCCTGGAAATATTCTGCAAGCTAATCTCAGTAGTTACATGAATATATACTACATGTATGTAAAAATTCATTGAACTGGACAATTCAGATTTGTGTGCTTTGCTATGTTTAAGTTATACCTCAACAAAAAGAAAAATAGTCTACTTTTCCATACCCTCTACCACCACCAAGGCAATTGAGCCTTTGCAATTGTCACTAACTTTACTGGTAAGTTGCCATATGATGCATCCCTTCCTTTACCCGTGACAGATTTAGATATTTTATTGGGGTAGGAAGAAATAAAAAGACCTGAGAGGGGCACCTGGGTGGCTCAGTTGGTTGAGCATCCGACTTTGGCACAGGTCAAGATCTCACAGTTCATGGGTTTGAGCCCCGCATCAGGCCCCCTGCAGTCAGCCTGTCAGTGCAGAGCCTGCTTTGGATCTTCTGTCCCCCTACCTCCCTGCCCTTCCCCCATTTGTGCTCTGTCTCTCAAAAAATAAATAAAACATTAAAAAAAAAAAACACCTGATAAAGATAACACCAAATCATTTGCAAACTATTCTGAGATTTTCTGGGAGAAGTGTCATGGCAATAGAGATTACTAATGTGAAGTAGATTTTTGAAGTCTCAGAACCAGAAAAAAATGAGCCTTTCTTTTTTCCATGCACTAAAGTAAATTACAGATGGTTTAATGGACTTGGTGGAGAGATGGGAGATGAAACTGGAGCAAAAACAGAATAATATTTGTCTGGCTTTGTTTTGATGTAGGGGAAATTCTATCTAACCATAAAGACAAGAGAAGAAAATAATGTGGGCTGTAGTTAATAATTTCAATTACTAGAAAAACTGCACTGCAAAAGAAAAGGACACTGTAAATAAAATTAAAAAGCAGATGACAATTGAGGAAAATAGGTGTAACAAATATATGGCATTAATATCTCTCATATGTAAAAAGGTATTACAATAAACAACAAGAATACAAACACCCTGAGAGAAAAATATGCAAAGATATGAAACAGGCAACTTACAAAATAAGAAATAAAAATGGACAAGAAGGCTATGAAGTTTACTTTGTTAACTATAAAAAATGGAAATTAAAACAAAAGAAATATCATTTTTTTTTCAGTCACCAAATTGGCCAAGTTGAAAAGATAGTGCTCTTTTATGTTCATGAGGTTGAATTAAAGTGAATGCTTTTTATCACTGATGGTAAAGCTATAAGTTAATGCAGTCTTTCTGAGGGGCAACTTTTCAATATATATCAAAAGTCTTTCACCCAATAATTTCATTATTTGGAATTTCTCTGGGGAAAATAATCAGGGAAACATGTATTTGTTCACTAGACTGTTCATCTCAGAGTTGTTTTGATATTGAAAAAAAGGAGACATCTAAAGGATAAAAAGGGAATACTATAAACACCTCTACCTGCATAAATTGGACAAGTTAGATGAGCAATTCTTCAAAAAGCACACTCTGTAAAGAGGATGAGCGCAAAAGCTACAGAATGAGAGTTTGACAAAGGACTCAAAACTCAACAGTAAAAAACTCGAAACAATCCAATTAGAACATAAAACATAAAGAGACGTGTCACCAAACAGGTGAAAAGAAGTTCCTTGGCAAAGAAGCACATAAAAGATGTTCAACATCACTAGCCATTAGGGAAATGCAAAGTAAGACCATGATGAGTCATCACTACATACCTAATAGAACCCCTGAAATAGAAAACAGTGACAATACCAACTGCTACAAGGGCATGCATTGTTAGTGGAAATGTGAAGTGACACAGCCACTCAGGAAAAGTTTGGCAGTTTTTGCATTTTTCCCAGAGAATTGAAGATTTATGTCCACACAAAAACCTGCACGTGATTGCTCATGGCAGCTTTATTTGTAATAGCCCACAGCTGAAAATAACCCAAACGTCCTACAACAGATGAATGGTTGAATAGTGATACATTCATACCATGGGGAACCACTCAGCAATAAGATGGAATAAACTATCATTACATGTAACAACTTTGATGGATCTCATGGATTTCATGCTGAGTAAAAAATTTCAGAAGTTCACAAACTTTATGATCCCATTTATGTGATATTTTCTAAAAGGCATACTTATAGAGCTGGATCAGTGGTCGCAGGGGTTAGGGATAGCAAGGAGGGGCGGAGGGTGGGAATGACCATAAAGGGGTAGCATGAGGGAGACTTCTGTGCCTGATGGTATAGTTCTGTGTCTTTATGTGGTGTCTACACATGTGACAAGATGGCACAGAGTGGTACACAGACTTAATACCAATGCCAATTTCCTGGTTTTGATATTGTACTGTAGCAAAATATTTACAGTGCAACTATTGAAGGAAATTGGATGAAAGGTACATGGGATCTCTGTACTATCTGTGCAACTTCCAGTGAATCTTTAATTATTTTAAAATAAAAGGTTAAAATTCAGGAAAGTCTAAATTTATATAAGAGGTTGATGAAATTTGGGAATGCCTTGCAATTGCCTGTCCAGCATGCTCCTGAAAATGTATGTATGCATGCATATATATGCACATGTATTAACTTGCATGGATGTTTGCATGTGTGAATCAACTGAATGCCATAACCATGTGCCAGATTGCACCTCATGGTGGGAAAACAGTCCTGAACAAGACAATTGGCACCTGCCACCATGCAGCTTATAATCTATTTAGGAAGGCAGACATTAAACAGCACTAATGAAGGTGTGTTGGGAGCTTCCCAGGAGAAGCACTAAGTACCTGGAAGACTAACCAAGAGGTCAGAGAAGGCCTCCATGGAAAGATGATGCTTCACCTGGGATGTGAAGGTTAACTATGAGTTCCTCAGGCAGAAGGTGTGAGGAGAAAAGATTGGGCCATGCTGGCTAGAAAGAAGGTCATATACAGATTCTTGGAGCTCAGATGCAGGGTGGTGGAATGTTCAAGAAGAGAAAAGAAGCTCGGTATTTTTCCGGTGTGGGGCCTGGGTGTGGGGTGGAGGATGGTGTTGGACAAGGCTGGTCAACCAGTGGGGGACAGATCACGGAATACCTGGTAAAATGAGTTAAGAATATCAGACGTTGAGGCAGTGGGAAGTCAATAACGTGTTTTAAGCAAGAAGTGACATGGATCAGAGTGGGGCAAGGGTGGAGTTGGGGGATCAGGAAGGAGGTAAAGGTCACTTGGGGCCAAGAGGTGATGGTAAGGATGGAGAGGAGGCCATGGAGTTGTGAAGAGTGGGTGCTAGGAGAGACTGGGTTCAGTGAGTGGAGGGCATGGGGTAAGGGCAAGGAGGGTGGTCAGGGAAAGGGAGGGGCAGGTGACCCTGAGGTTTCTACTGGGCAAATGACAGTGCCATTTGCTGAGACAGGAAGCAATGGCAGAAGAGCAGGGATTTTGGGGTTGAGATGGGGCAGACAAATTCCATCTTAGATGATATTGAGTTTGGGGTATCTGTGGGATACCTGACTAGGGATATCTGGTGGGCAGGTGACTCCGAGGCTGGGCTCTCAGGGGAGATGAAGATGGAGGACTGGGAGTGTGTGTAGGGCTTTGAACTCTGGTTGTGGGTGAGATTACAGAGCAGTGTGCAGACTAAGAAGAGAGCTTTATTAGTTAGGGCTCTGGTGTAAATGGCAGGAATGGCAGGAATGGATTAGGAAACTCCAAGGTAGGAATATGGCCAGCCTCAGGGAAAGCTAGGACCAGAAAAGTGTCTCTTATCTTGCCTTCCTGCCACCTGGCCAGTTCACTCCTTCTCTCTGTGGACCAAGTTTTCTCTGCTTCTTTGGCCAATGGCAGAAGAAAGGTGCCATCCCACAGCTCCCAAGTTGACATAAACCAGAGTGTTCTAGCCCCAAATCTGGATTTCTGGGTAGACTGTGATTGGGGCAGTTTGGGTCAGGCATCTACCCCAGACCTCATTAAATTTTTCTGTCTCACAGCAATTCAGAGTCTCCACATTGGATAGGGTGGCAGTTAAGAAAGTCCATTTTGTACTGCGGAGAACCAGGAGGAATACCTGCATTAAGGGATCAGAAGAATAGGGGATGGCAAAAACAAATGAGAATGCACAGCGAGAGAGTTCAAAAGAAGTCCATGAAAGGTTCCTGGACCCAATTCCAACATGGGGATGCCATGGGGTCCCCACATAGCATCAAGCAATTCTCAGACACCAGCAGGTGTCCAAGAAATCAACTCAATTCTGACACTATCTATCCGGAGATAGCATCAGATTCCAGGGGTTAAGGGCTCAGTCCTACAAGGCAAGCCTGTACTTCTGACCAACATGCTATAGATTGAAAGCTCCAATGACTCCCCCCACCGCCCCTGCCAGCAACTCAATTCAGATGCCAGTCGAGAGCCCAGGTTTTTCCTGTGCTTCTGACTGGTTATAAATCAGAGGTTCCCAAGACCCCCTCCTCAGGTTTGATTAATTTGCTAGAGCAGCTCACAGAACTCAGAGAAACATGTTGTTAGATCACCAGTTTATTATTAAAGGATATAACTCAGGAACAGCCAGATGGAAGAGATCCCTAGGGCAGGGTAAGCGGGAAAGGGTGCAGAACTTCCCTGTCCTTTCCAGGTACACCACTTTCCTTGTATCTCCAGATGTTTACCAATCCAGAAGTTCTTCAAACCTTGTCCTTTTCGGGTTTTATGGAGGCTTCATTACATAGGCATGGTTGATTAAATCACTGGCCATTGGCAATTGATTCAATCTCCATCTCCTCACCTCTCCAGGAGGTCAGAGGGTGAAGAAGAAAGTTCCAGCCTTCTAATCACGTGATCACGTGGTTGATTCTCTGGGCAACCAGCCCTCCTTCTTAGGTGCTGTCCCAAAGTCACTCATCATCATGACAAAGACACCTTCATCACTCTCAACACTTAGGAAAGTCTGAGTGTTTTGGAAGTTGTGAGCCAGGGACTGTGGGCAAAAACCAAATATATAGGAGAAATGCATTTTGGTCATCTGAAGGAGCAAATACATATTTCTTATAAATCACAATATTGCAGTCCAGAAAAGAGGGAAGTGGACAGATGCTTAGGAGAGACCCATGTCTCTCACCTAGGAAGGTGACAGTAGTCAAGGGACCCAACATTGCCCAGGGGTTGGGTCAGGAGGACTGGACAGTGTGCTCCTGATAGAGTGGACAGCTGGTAGCCTGCGGTGGTAGCAGGAGAAGAAAGACAGCTATTGTAGACAGGCATTTCAGACTCCAGGATCTACATGAAGACAGAGATAGGGCAATGGCTAGAGGGAAGTTTTGGGATCTGGAATGTATTTTTTGTTATTTCTTTAGACCAGAGAGTTCTACCTGTTATTAAAAGCTAGTGAAGCCAAGGGGAAGGAGTGGTTCTCCTCCAGCCATGGGAAAGAGGCCAGAGGGCCACCGAGAGGGTGCTACCCTGTGCAAGGGCTACAGGATCACAGCTCAAAGATAGAACAGCCTCTGGTCAGGGAAAAATCAGTGGGAAGGAACCCTAGTTTCATACACAGAAAATGTGGTCCTTCTGATGGCCGAATGGAGGTGTTTTAGGAGCATCAATGGTGAAGACTAAAAGTTTTAATTAAAAACCTTTCAATTTTCTGAAAAGCCTTTAGAGCTCATTCTTTAAAGCTGTGGTTCCCAAACTAGCATGTTTCAGAATCACCTGGAAGCTTGACTCTGGAGGCCCAGAGTTTCTGATTCTGTAGGCCTAGCCAGATTGGGGGAGGGGGGGGGACAAATATTTGCTCTCCTAACAAGATCCCTGGGGATACTGATGCTGCTGGTCCACTTTGAGAATCTGCTCTGGGGTCTGGTTCTCAGAATCTGTATGTGACCAGTAAATCTGGAAGTAAGGCCAATTTATTGAATATGTGTCCAAGTCAGATGGAAATGTAATTATTTGCAAAAAAAAAAAGTTATTTAAAAGAATGTAAGATGGGAAAAGGAAAAACTATTAAAAGGAACATGCCATTTTTAAAGAAGGGTAAGGTTTGGTAATTATAATCAAGTTGTTAGGATTTTGTTTGCAACGGTCAAACTAGCCCCATGTTCTGTGACAGTGTTGAAGGATGAAGGATGCTGGCTTAGCATTGGGAGATGTGGGTCTGTCCCAGCTTTATCACTCACTGGTTTCAAGATGTTGTGTGGGTACCTCCCCTGACCTCCATCTCTTCTCTTTTATTTTACTTTTAAGAAATTTTTAAATGTTAATTTATTTATTTTTAAAAAATTTTTTTTAACATTTATTTATTTTTGAGACAGAGAGAGACAGAGCATGAATGGGGGAGGGGCAGAGAGAGAGGGAGACACAGAATCGGAAGCAGGCTCCAGGCTCTGAGCCATCAGCCCAGAGCCCGATGCGGGGCTCGAACTCATGGACCGCAAGATCGTGACCTGAGCTGAAGTCGGACGCTCACCTGACTGAGCCACCCAGGCTCTCCTAAATGTTTATTTTTGAGAGAGAGAGAGAGAGAGAGAGAGAATCCGAAGCAGGCTCCAGGCTCTGAGCTATCAGCACAGAGTCCAATGCAGGGCCTAAACTTACCAACCATGAGATCATGACCTGAGCTGAAGTTGGACACTTAACCGACTGATACACCCAGATGCCCCACCAAACTCATAAGTTTTGATAAACTTGCCTTTTAGAGCATAAGGAGGAGGGGAGGAAAGGAACCTTCGAGAGGTATTGGGGAAACTGGGTTATGAAATAGAGTCTCAGCTGCAGCTCTGTCCCTCCATCGAGAATATTTGTTGCTTCTTCCTGGGCATCCCCACCTGTCCTGTCTCTGAATTCTCACTCACACCTGCATTGCTGCCATGGCAAAGGGGGAGGCTTCCTGAAGAAAATGTTCCGAACTGTAGACATGGGCTCATTGCGGTGTGGGGATGGAGGTGGGGAGCAGGCAAGGACTAGGCCTTCAAGGTACAGCACATGGAACAGGGAAGAGCCCTGGGCCAGGCTGCCTGGGTTTGACTCCACCTCTGAGGCTTCTTGATGTCGGGTGAGTTATCCAAACATTTAGATTCTGAGTGCTTCATCTACACAATGGAGTTGATAAAGATTTTTCCCTCTTGCTTATGACTATGAAGAGAGGCTGTGGTTTTAGCATCTTGAGTGATTTCTTGGCAGGATGCAGACAAATGTGTTCAGAAACCAGGGAGAAGTCCAAGAATGGCCTTTGCAAAATGGCTCAGGTAGAACTGTTCATTAATATGGCAGCTCATTCCCTCCAGGTGCATGTGCTTCAGCTCAAAATGCTGAGAACTGCGCTTCCTTCAGTGCCAGCGGCCTCTGGCAAAGGGTTCTGTCCAGAGACAATAACACACCATGTTCCTCTTTTCTCTTCCGCAGACCTCAGACGACGAGCCTTCCGAAAAGGATGCTTTGCAGCCAGGCCGAAATATTGTGGCTGCGGGCTATGCCCTCTATGGCAGTGCAACCCTTGTGGCTCTTTCCACTGGTCAGGGAGTGGACCTCTTCATGCTTGACCCTGTAGGTACCCAATATGGCAGCATCAGTACTTAGGACTCCATGTGCCTCTGTGCTTTAATTCCAGTCCCCTGGGATAATTTTCTGGTCATTCTTAATACTTGCTTTTTGGGGCCAGAGAGTCTAGTTGGTGAGCCAACACCAACATCAAAAAACGTTAAAGACTTTTGTGTAATGGAGGGCATTTGAAGGGTTCCTAGGGGTCTGTCCTATCAACCCAGACCCTGTCCATAAGGAGTTTCTAATCTAAAAATGTGTTAAACCTCTTTGGCTTATGGGAATACAATGATTTAAAAAATCATAATGTTGCCAATGTCTAGACAGTAACATGGACTTTTAGAGCAGCACCATGCAATAGAACTTTCTGTGACCATGGATATGTTCTATAATCTGTGCTGTCCAATTTGGTAGCCACTGGCCCCATGTGGCTATTGAATACTTGTAATGTGATTAGTGTGATTAAGAAACTGGGTTTTAAATTTTATTTTATTTTAATTAACTTAAGTGACTACCCTATTGGACAGCTGGGTTTGTAGGACTGCCTCTAACATACATGTTCTTCCCAATTAAGTAAAGGATGTTACTGCATTAATGATAAAGCTCAAAATGAAAGCTGAAATGGGCAGGTCTTGAGGACCAGGAAGCAGGAGTCACAGGAATGGGCTTGCAGCTTGGCCAGTCTGGTTTGGACACTACCTCTGATTCTGTGTCTCTCACTCCAGGTTCACTTGCCAGGGAGGAGAATTTAATTTGCCAAGATAAGTCAAATGCATGAACTGAGCTAGAGGAGGCTCAGTCTAGTCTTCCTAGATTGGCATCCACTGAGGAGAGTTAGTTCTTCAAAGGGAGTCAGGCTGCTTTTAGGAAGTATTACTCCACACTGGGCTGTTCCAAAGCAACAAATGTCCACAGCAAGTTATTAAATTTCATGAACTAAAAACCACCAAGAACTTGCCTCTAATAAAAAGAAGTTGGGTTTACTGAACAAGGGAGGATGTGTTCTAGAGGAACTGTAGAGTGTCGTGGTAGGAGGGAGTTGGGATGGACTTAACTATATAGCAAGTGGGCTTTTGCTTGATCTCAGGAGGATTCAAGAAAGAGAGGATTAGTTCTGGTTTGGGAGTTGTCTAGAAGTGGGCACAATTAATGATTGTATATCAATAATTTTTATCTAGGAGGTGGGAAGATTAAAGTGAGGGTAGAGATTCATTGGGAAAGAAGCAATCATCACATACAGAAGAGAGGGATGCTTAGTTACTTTTGTGGCTGTTGAGTATTCTTATCATTGTCTTATTTCAGACATGGTCAACATGGTCTTGCCTCTTTATACTCTTGGACTGTAAATTCCTATGTTTATTAGGAACCTTCTAGTCTAGCTGCCAGCTGTGAGCTGTCATCGTGGGGGATTTTCACTTTCTTAGTCTTTGAAGTTCATTAAAGCTGATTTACATTTCCAAGCCTGGTTTTCCTCTTAGTGACTTAGAGAGATATCTAGCCTTTCAAAGTGATACCTGCAACCACCTAATCACATCCATAAGTACTCAGATAAACAGGTACCTGAGGGATGTCCTTATAATACCAGCACTCAGATAAAGGGGTACACTGGGGATATCCCGCAGAGCAACCACAGTGGGGGCACTGCCACATTTTTATTAATGATTCTGAAGATTTTAAAAATTTTTATCCATTTTACTCCTTATGCCAAGTGAATACAGTTTCTGATGGAAGGGATTTTCTCCTTAACTTGTGTAAGAGTCACTGGGATATCAGGAACTTTTAATGGTTTCTAAGACTGAGTCATTTACATAAATGGACCACCCATTGGTAGGGCAACTGCATCGCCCACCTTTATGACAAATCCAATCCGTGAAACTTCTTCCTCTCATTGTCTATGGCCAAAAACTCCCTTGAAACATTAGGAATTAACTGGGGATGAGAACTTGGGGGATAAATACTGCAAGCTTCCCTATAAATGAGTAACTGGGCAGGCAGTGAACATTACCAAGGAACCGTTCCTGCTTTCCTTTGAATTATTTCATCTCTTGCTGGTGGAGCTATGGAAGGATGTGGCACCCCTGGGTTCCTCCAGCAGCCCCACATTTTCTGATGCTCTCTGATTGCTCGGCAGTGTGCTGTGGGCTTCTGTTTCCTGGTTTCTCTCTTCTTCCAGGTGTTTCTCTTCATCTTTCTAGGCTCTCGGTGAATTTATCCTGGTGGAAAAAGATGTCAAGATAAAAAAGAAAGGGAAGATTTTCAGTCTGAATGAGGGCTATGCCAAGTATTTTGATGCTGGCACTTCGGAATATGTGCAGAAGAAGAAATTTCCAGAGGTGAGTGAAGGAAGCCTAACACAGTAGCAGGGAGAATGCTGCCTCACTGGATCCCTGTTTGGGTGGTGGCTTTGGGAGCCTGGCTGACAGAGGTCGGTGCCACTGGTTATGGCTCTGGTTGGTATGAGAATGACTGACCCTGCCTTTCTTCATAAATGACCAAAGTCTTTTATAGCTAAAGTTACCTACTCAAGATAAAATTCCCCAGTTAGTTTTTTTAGGAGACATTGTTTATGAAGAAGACAGACTACATTTTCAAAATTCAGGATTCAGGCCTGAACTTCTCAAGTCATTTGTTTACTGAGCTACCACCTATGTATATTCTGGTCATTCCATTTTAGATGGAATAATTAATTCTATTTGAAAGTCCCATTCATATGCCCTAGTATCAGGGCCTTGTGTTTACCCCAAGCTTTAGGATGTTTTTTGTCTCTCAAAGGGATTACCACGTTCTAGACTTCATGTGGCTGTTAATGCAGCCCAAACACTGCAGTCAGTATGTCCACCATACTAAGAGAGCTTTTAAGACAGGCATGGGAGCAGAGTCAAAGAATTTCTAGACCAGAAGTGTAAATTCTGGTCTAAGTTGGAAGAGGGGCTCAAGCTTGTTTACAAGTGGGACCCTCTTTCACCAAACTCTGGGGCATGTCATTGGAATTAAAAAGTCAGTGTTCACTTATCACAGAAATGGTAGACTGCTGAGCCCAACATATTAACCAATATTTCTATACGGAATCAAAGATGAGACCCTTTTAAACAGCAAAGGAAGGTACCTATTCCCCAATATAAAGCAAATCTCCAGAATCCTCCAGTTGCCTTTTAATGTGAAACCTGAGATTTACTATGTATCTGTTCTTAGCATAAAAGGCATTGTTTTGCCTATAGGACGTTTTGGTTTTGCTTGCTTACTTTTACATAAAATCCCTTACAAGTTCCATAAACTGAAGACTAGGGATTAGTTGTTAGGGAAAGTCGCTTTCTGGCTTCAGAAAGTTTAGTCTACATGCAAAGGCTGGAAACTAGTGTGAATGCTTGATAATTTTCTCAGGCAATGCTTGAGAGTCCAGGGAGGTACTTTCTTCTGGATGTAAAAACAATGATCCATTTTGACTCAAGTGCCAGATGGTCTTGGGAGCGTCCAATTCTGACTGATCAGAAGAACAGAATGAAACCTAGAGTTGGATCCCAGAATTTCTACCTAAAAATACAAAAAGGAATTTTGACTTTGGACAAATGGGAATACACTCAACAGGGTGGTGGGCATCCTCCTGGCTGTAGTGGAGGTTTGCAGTGATCCCTTAAAGAAATTAAAAGAAAATTAGGGAAAATAATCTGTGCCCCCTTCCTCAAAAATTCTCTGTGAAGAGAGAGGGGCAGAGATGAAAGCAGGAGAGGTTGGCCTGATGGGTGTTGGCTTGAAGCTGTTGTTTTATTTTATTAAGTACTTTTTACTATTTTTAAATAAAGGAAGGCCCAGAGTTACCTGAGTGGCTCAGTCAGTTAAGCATCCAACTTCATGTCAGGTCATGATCTCATGAGCTAGAGCCCCTCATCAGGTGAGCTCAAGCCCCGCTTTGGGCTCTGTGCTGTCAGCATGGGATTTTCTCTCTCTCCTGCTCTCTTTCTCTCTCTGCCCCTCGTGGGATTCTCTCTCTCTCTGCCCCTCTCTCATTCATGCCCCCCCCCAAATGAAGAAATAAAAATTAAAAACAAAAAAAAAACAAAAAAGAAAGGTCCAAAGAAGAAGGCAAAAGATAGTTTGCAATGTTTCTACTTGACTGAAACTCTGATTTCTATTCTTGTTAACAAAATTTAAAAAGTAATATATCTCAAAAGTTGAACATAGAATTACAATTTGACCCAACAATTGTGCTTTTATGTATATACCCCGGATAACTGAAAACAGGGATTTAAACACACACACACACACACACACACACACACACACGCACACACACACACACACAAAGCCCCACCTTATACACAAATGTTCATAGCAACGTTATTTATAATAACCAAAGATGGAAACAATTCAATGTCCATCAACTGAAGAATGGATGAATAAGTGATGGTACATCCACACACGGTAATATTATTCAGTCACAAAAAGGAGTGAAGTACTGTTGCATACCACAGCATGGGTGAGTCTCAGAAACATTTATGCTGAGCAGAAGGAGCCAGATGCAAGGACAAGGTTAAGGTATAGAGTCAGATTAGTGGTTGCCAGGGGCTGAGGGAGGGGATGGCAGGGTCTACTTAATGGGTATAGGGTTTGCCTTTGGCTGATGGAAATGTTCTGTAATCTGACAGTCATTGTTGCACAACATTATGAATGTGTACTAAATGCCACTGAATTATGCACTTTAAAGTTGTTAATTTTATCTGATGTGAATTTTACTTCAATTTTAAAATGTGATCTAAGATGAGGAAATGTAAAACATACAGAAATATACAAAATTAAAAGCAAAAGCCTCCCCCCTCCCATACCCCAAGCCAAGTTGCTCTTTCCAGGGATGACCACTGCTCAGTGTTGCTTCTATTCTTTGAGCTGGGACAGCGGGAGGGATTATGCACATCCATCTCCATATCTACCCCTTCACCCCTTAAGATCAGGTAGAGCATATTAGTCTCACCTGATTTTCTCTTTCATGACTTGAAGATTGTTCTACACAAGCACAGACAGATTTGTGGCATTGACTGAAGGGGCTGCCCAGCCTTGTGTTGAGAGGACAGAATGAGCTAATTCCTTATGGAGAAAAGCTTTGCTTGCCTCTGATTTTCCACCAGGAGACCCAGAGCTGCAATGGAGATGCCCAAATGTGTACACTCGTGACCTTGTGCAAGTAGATGTGCACAGCACATTGCTTACTGGGGTTACTGGATCAAAGTATATGAGCACTTAACATGTTAATGTTATCAAATACTCTTCCACAAAAGTTGCATCAATTTAGTCTCTGGTGCCATATGAAAGAGTACCCGTTTCCCTGCATCCCTGATGGTGCTAGATATGGTGAATCTTTAAAAATTTCTGTCCATCTGATGGTAAACAATGAACCTTGTGGCTTGACTAGTGTGTAATTAATTATGATTTATGTCATACATGTTTGCTTGTATTTATTAAGCATCTACTTTTGTCTTGGTAAATTGCCTATTTCTATCTTTTCAAATATTTAATTAGTATTATTTATCTTTTTCTTGTTGCTTTGTATAAGTTCTTAGTAAATGAAGGAAAATAGCCTTTGTGTGTTATTCATATTAGGAATATATCGGGACTTTCAACTTTTGATCCTATAGAGATGCTTACAATTTCATGTTATATTTATTTATTTTTATTTATTGATTTTTTATTTTTAAAAATTTACATCCAAATTAGTTATCATATAGTGAAACAATGATTTCAGGAGTAGATTCCTTAGTGCCCCTTACCCATTTAGCCCATCCCCCCTCCCACAATCCCTCCAGTAACCCTGAGTTTGTTCTCCATATTTATGAGTCTCTTACATTTTGTACCCCTCTCTGTTTTTATATTATTTTTGCTTCCCTTCCCTTAGGTTCATCTGTTTTGTCTCTTAAAGTCCTCATATGAGTGAAGTCATATGATATTTGTCCTTCTCTGACTAATTTCACTTAGCATAATACCCTCCACTTCCATCCACATAGTTGCAAATGGCAAGATTTCATTCTTTTTGATTGCTGAGTAATACTCCATTGTATATATATACCACATCTTCTTTATCCATTCATCCGTCGGTGAACATTTGGGCTCTTTCCATACTTTGGCTATTGTTGATAGTGCTGTTATAAACATGGGGGGGTGCATGTGTCCCTTTGAAACAGCACACCTGTATCCCGTGGATAAATGCCTGGTAGTGCAATTCTGGGTTGTAGGGTGGTTCTATTTTTAGTTTTTTGAGGAACGTCCATACTATTTTCCAGAGTGGCTGCACCAGCTTGCATTGCCACCAACAATGCAAAAGAGATCCTCCTTCTCCGCATCCTCACCAATATCTGTTGTTGCCTGAGTTGTTAATGTTAGCCATTCTGACAGGTGTAAGGTGGCATCTCATTGTGGTTTTGATTTGTATTTCCCTGATGATGAGTGATGTGGAGCATTTTTTCATGTGTCAGTTGGCCATCTGGATGTCTTCTTTGGAGAAATGTCTATTCATGTCTTTTGCCCATTTCTTCACTGTTCACAAAAACAAATAATATTTGTTTTTTGGGTGTTGAGTTTGATAAGTTCTTTATAGATTTTGGATACTAACCCTTTATCTGATATGTCATCTGCAAATATCTTCTCCCATTCTGTCAGTTGCCTTTTAGTTTTGCTGATTGTTTCCTTCATTGTGCAGAAGCTTTTTATTTTGATGAGGTCCCAGTAGTTCATTTTGCTTTTGTTTCCCTTGCCTCCGGAGATGTGTTGAGTAAGAAGTTGCTGCGGCCAAGATCAAAGAGGTTTTTGCCTGCTTTCTCCTCGAGGATTTTGATGGCTTCCTGTCTTACATTTAGGTCTTTCATCCATTTTGAGTTTATTTTTGTGTATGGTGTAACAAAGTGGTCCAGGTTCATTCTTCTGCATGTCGCGGTCCAGTTTTCCCAGCACCATTTGCTGAAAAGACTGTCTTTATTCTGTTGGATATTCTTTCCTGCTTTGTCAAAGATTAGTTGGCCACACATTTGTGGGTCCATTTTTGGGTTCTCTGTTCTGTTCCATTGATCTGAGTGTCTGTTCTTGTGCCAGTACCATACTTTCTTGATGGTTACAGCTTTGCAGTATAGCTTGAAGTCTGGGATTGTGATACCTCCTGCTTTGGTTTTCTTTTTCAAGATTGCTTTGGCTATTCAGGGTCTTTTCTATATATTTATTTTTTGTTATATCTAATAGATTTTGTGTACCAAATTATAAATTAATGTATTCATGTTTCCTTTTTCTGTGCTGTCCAATACATAGCTACTACCCACATGTCGCTATTTAAATTTAAATTAATTACCATTAAATAACATGTAAAATTCCATTTTCATCTATACTAGTCTCATTGCCAGAGCTCAACAGCCACATGTGGTCAGGGGCTGCCATGTTGAACAGTTGAACATGGTGATAAAAAGCATTTTCATCATCACAAAGAATTTCATTGGACAGCCTTATTCTAAATTATTTGTGAGTTTCTCCTTTTAAGTCTATCTCCATCTTGAAGTAATTTGGTTGTCAAGAATGAGGGTAGGAGTCTTACACACCTGTTTTCTAAGCAGCTAGCCCAGTGCTGCTCTCTATATAGTGCTCTTCCATGTTGATTGGAAGGTCATGTTAACCATAAATGAATTTCTTGTCTATCTTTAGGCCCAGGACCATGCTCTATTCTGATCTACTGTTTGGTGTTTGCATTTCTTCTTTAAATATGTAAACATTGTTAGTTCACTATATGTTCTTAGATTTGGTAGAGATACATATGTTTCTCTTGTTCTTCATTTTCATAAATGTTCAGGTTTACTTTGGCAGATAATTTTAATATCATTTCTTTCGAGTTTCTTCCCCAAAAAGTCTTGATATTTTCTAAGAGTTTTAGAGTCTTAGCTCTTATGTTTAGGTCATCTATCAACTTTGAGTTAATTTGTCATATGGTATAAGGTAAGCTTTTCGGTTTTTTGTAACATTGGATTATTCATCTTCTTACCATTGAATTGTAAATTCATTTATTTTTACTCATTTATGTATGCTAGTCTCCCCCTTTAGTTGGTGATTTCCTTGGGACTGTCTTCCCAATTTTGGCCTCCTCGGGGCCCAGCCTGGTGCCTGGCATAAAGAAGATGCTGAAAAAAAATTGTTTTAGTGTTTATTTATTTATTTTGAGAGAGAGAGAGAGGGAGAGAGAGAGAGAGAGAAAATCCCAAGCAGGCCCCATGTTAGCATGGGGCTCAGTCTCATAAACCGTGAGATAATGACTTGAGCCAAAATCAGGATTTGGACACTTAACTGACTGAGCTGCCCAGGTGCCCCTGAAAATTATTTATTGAGCTGAATTTATACAAGATTTCTGAACATGGCTACTCATGTTGTTACCTAGGAGAGCATATTGCAGATTTTGCATTGCATCTCATCCTCAGGGTTTGGAATCACCTACAGTGCCTGTTTTTATTGCATTCCAATTTGTTTTGTTGGGTGAATTTCTCTTGCTGTCTAATCCAAGCCTAAATGCTTTTGGGGTCTCCCTCTTTCCTTAGAAGCCTTTAATAGTTAATTTCCCATGCGTTGCAAACTTCCTAACCCAGGATACTTTGGTAATGGAGTATCTAATTCAGATGAGCATCTTATCTCCTCTCTCTGCCTTTTAGGATGGCAGTGCTCCCTATGGGGCCAGATACGTGGGCTCCATGGTGGCTGATGTGCACCGCACCCTGGTGTATGGAGGGATCTTCCTATACCCAGCGAACCAGAAAAGTCCTAAGGGCAAGGTAATTCTCTTTTGTCCACTGGCTCTGGTCAGTAAGCCAGTTGGAGTTCCCTTTCTCTTCATGTCTGCTTTTTAGTTACTGCTCTGTCCTTTTCGCGTCCACTTGTGAGTGGGCATGTGGAAGAGAAATGAAGGCTATTTCCCATTAATGAATTTGAGGCTGTGGGAGAGACAAAAATTGTCGTTGTTGGCAATTTTCACTGGCCTTCACTTCCCCTTTTCCTCATGCCTGTAACTCACCGAGTCAGCTGTGTTCATCTACCACTTTCTACATATTGTGCCTGACCTGTAGCTTCAGCACCACCTGATTCTAGATTAAGGATCCTTTAAAGATCTAATGAAGAGTATGGACTCACATTCCAGAAAAAAAATGCACATAAACATACACACTACATACGTTTTTAGGGGGTTCACAGATGACCTGAAGTCTACCCATGAAGCCCCTAGAGAGTTCCCAAACTCTAGAATAAAAACTGATCAGAACTTATTCAATATTTCTACAAAGGTAGCTCCTGGAAGATCTTACTGCTAGTTTATGACACAAACCCCAAAATACTTGTATTATTAGGTGGGAATCTTATGATCCAAGTGCATCTGTCTTGAATAGACCCTCCCATAGAAACGTGTCTGTTTTTTAGCCAATCACAGAAATCATAGGTAAGTAGACACATCAAAACACAGATCTACTGTATTCTTGGGGCACAGCAACAATTAGCCACATGTATATATGTCTCCCAGGGTGTGCAATTTGAATTATTGGAATGCCGGATTCAAAGCCATGGTAAGAAATCTCAGAGCACATGGGACCAGAAGGAAGATTTTTAATATGCAGATTGGTGTATCAGAATTTCTCTTCATGCGAGTGTTTAGTTCATGTATGTTATAACCGTTGGGAGTAAGAATCACAGATAAGTCTGCATGAGAGGTGCTGGCCTGGAGGATTGAATGAGATCCAGAAAATGAGGAAATGCTTAAATACAACCACTCTTGCTGCCTACTCAGTTCAACACAGAAAACATTAGGCTAATTATTAATAATTGTTAAAATGACTTAAAAGTGATGATTCACCAAATTCTACTGAAATCATTATTACACTATATGTTAACTAATTTGGATTTAAATACAAGTAAAACAAAATAAAATGATTTAAAATAAGTCAGAAAATATCCACATATAATGACCTAGACATTTCTGTAAGTACATATAATTCCATATATAGATCTATATTCATAACACCATAACCATCATCCCTATTGAAAATACCATTGGTTCCTGAACTCAGTGTTTTAGCTTTTGTGGTCTCTGTGACCACACTGGTGTGTATTTTGGGGGTGGGGTGGTTGTGTACACCTTTCCTCCTATGTGTGCTTGTCTCTTTTTATCCATTTAGATTTTAACTGCAGAATAAAGTAGATCATGAGGACAGCAGGCCAAACTCTGAAAACCTGAGAATTGTGTCTTAAGATGGATTTACTCTAAGGGAAACTTAAGGTGAAGGGCAGCCTTGGACAAACTTTATGCGAGAATCCTATGTTGTTTTTTTAAAGTATCTGAATCAACATGGTACAAACAAAGGCTACTTGGTTACAGTCTGAGACTTTATTGCTGACATCCCAAATTCCCAGGCAAGGGAAGAAGGGGCTGAGGTCTATAAGCTGACCTAGGACTGATTGGCTTCCAGTGTCCCTCCTGTGGATGATCAGAGACAAAACTAGCCAATCCAAGTGTGTCCACACCCACTGGGGCTTCTTTGCACTCTGCTAGGATGCCCACAACTCTGAGAGCTAGAGGTCTAGGGAGAGGGCAGCATACACTGTTTTACCAAAATGGCAGTAAATGCCCTCTGGAATCTTAACTTACTGTCTCCTGAATGTCCGGCTCTCCAACCTAGACCAGAGATGTTTTGCTCCTCACTGTGAAATAATAATAATTCAAAAACCAGCACAGAATATGACTGCTTCTCAAGGTAGTTTCAAATGATCTTCAGAATCGATTTGAAGAAAAGAATAGAAAAGAAAAAGCTGCAGAGAGCTGGGCCAACCACTTTGTAAGCTGATTACAGAAATGAACTGGTTTTCTTTTAAATGCAAATTTTGTACCTATTGGGGAAGGAAGGAGAAGGTGGTACGATATTGAGGTAGAACATGCAGCTGGACCATCCCCCTGGATCTAATGTGATATGTGTGTGTGTGTCTGGTGGGGGTGGGGGTGGTGAGGAGGAGGGAATCACAACATAATCACAGAAATAGATCCCAAAAGCATTCGGTCCAGCCCATTTCATTTCAACTTTTTAAGTACTCACTGGATGCAGGGCAGACACCTGCTAGTTCCCTTAGTGCCTCTTAGAAAAGGCAGCCCTTCCTCAGGACAGTCTCAGCCCTGGGTCCACACGCACAACTTGGCAAGCAGGACAAAGGCTGACTTTACTCTCCTTACCCCGCCCCCTGTGGCCCTCCACTGGGAACCCTTGGGTAACGGATGCAGTAGCCTTGTTTGGACACTTCCTTGTGTCAGCAAGTCCTGGGAACGGAGATATCACAATGACCAACCAAGACAGACTCTGTTGCTGCCTTCAAGGGGAAGCATATAAGGAGGAAGGCAGTTACTAAACAGAGCTCAGTGTGACAAATATATGAAGAGGGATGTGCTATTGGAGTGCAAGCAGTAGAAGTTAATTCAGTCTCGGGGGCTAAGAGAAAAGACCATTTAAATACTAGCAACCTACCTCGTCAAGTTGATGCTTGAGATGTGGAATTCCTCCATATGATCTCAGACACTGAGGTTATCCTGAGAGGCTACCTAGTATTCTCCAGGTGACCTCCCATCCCACCCAAGCTGGACTCCTTCCTAGTCATAAGGCCTCACGTACAGAGAGGCTCCTGACCAGGCCTCAGCGTCAATTTGCCTCATTGCCAAACTGTAAGAAACTAGTATCTAGATCTCATACTTCCAGACAAGGAGGCAGGTCTCCTATGAACACAAAGGTCACAAGATGGGTAGATACTGACCAGCAGTGCCCCAAAGATGTGATGATGAACAACGTCTGATGCACCCAGCCTTCTGGAGGGCCCTGACTTCAGGAAGCCCACTCTGCTGGGGTGCCCAGTGTGCTCATGCTAATGAGACAGAAGTTCAGCAGTTGTAATTCCTTCACTGAGCTTTAGGGGTGTGTCATAGGACTTTTGGCAGCTTGCCAAGCTTGTCCACCTGACTCTGTTTCTCCACAGCTCCGGCTCCTGTACGAGTGCAATCCCGTGTCCTACATCATAGAGCAGGCGGGAGGCATGGCGACCACAGGCACCCAGCCTGTTCTGGATGTGAAGCCGGAGTCCATTCACCAACGAGTTCCCCTCATTCTAGGGTCCCCGGACGATGTACAGGAATACCTCACCTGTGTACAGAAAAGCCAGGCAGGCAGGTAGTGGGTTTGACCCTGCAAGCTGTCTTCTCTTTGCCTTGTCCCTTCTATTAAGGGCCCTAAATAAACGATAAGTGAAAACAATGGTGACGAGTAACAAAAGGCAAAGCTCCTGAGTCACATCCAGAACAGCAGTGAACAGCTTGTCACAGATCCAGACCCTAGAGGCGGTTCTGTGCTCAGTGTAAAGGGCTCAAAATAAAAACCCACATGTGAAAAGAACAACTTTGATTTGTCTTCTTTCATGGGCGGCAGCTAGTAGAGATATAGTTCTAAGTCTGCCAGCCAGGGAATTGGCAACTACCGACTTGTGGCAAAAAGTCCAGAGATTAGCTAAGAATTTGTCTTGGTTGGCTTATAATTTGAACCTAATGTATTATCCTGTAGTGATTCATTTCCTTTCTTGTGAAAGAGATAAACGTATTTAATATATATTCTATATTTAAATGTATATTTACATGTACTTAAATGGCTGGCAGTTACGGAAGAGCTTTTGTCTTACTTTGGATAAGTTTTGAGTTAGAAATCTTATGGCTATTAAATTCTGAAGCTTCAGATTGAGCCTTTTTCGGGAGTGATGATTTGGATGCCCAATAATTGTTTGAACAGAAAGGTGTGGTCACCTGTTGACTAAGCCACATATGAAACAGAGTTAAGATTTAAAAATTAATACCTACTTTTCTCAACCCCTTAACTTTGAATTTTCATTTTGGGGAGAAGATTTTAATTTATCCTAGGGCCTGACCAGAGTGCATAGTTAAATATCAATCATTTTTCAAAATTATGTCAGCATTGCAATTGGGGTGGCATATACATCAGGAACCTCAGCTTGTTTTCACAAGAATTACTATATATGTATATGGACCCAGAGGACAAAAATCCTTAATGAAATATTGACAAATCAAATCCAGAAGTACTTAAAACAAAGATGCATCAGGACAACATCAGGCTTAACCCAGGGATTCAAGAGTGACTCAACATTAGAAAATCCACTAAAGTAATGCATTAGGCAATGGTGGTGGGGAGGTGGGGACTAGGAGGAGCCATGGGCAGAAGCGAGGCTCTCCTTTCTCACTGTGGCTTTGGGTGGGTGGTTCATACAACCCAATGCAGATGTCAGCATGTGTATAATTCAGGACTCAGCGTTGTTCCTCAGCTAAATATGGCTTGGCAGCAGTAACAATAGCGGCAAAATTTTAATATGTAATTGAAATACTTTCAGCCTCTCCAAAGGACACATCAATTTTTTTTTTTAAGAAACATTCTGATTTTAACCAATAGGCTACTTTATTATAGACTTCATCTGAAATGTATATCTCAAAGATCCCAACTGAAGTCTTCACTTCAAAATCTCTTAGGAACACTTTGATTTGGTGAGCGTACAGCACCTGGTCTAAAGACTGCACAGCCATGAGGAGAAGGTTTTGCTGGAAACAGAGGTGAGAGACAGCACCTTCGGTCATGGTGTGTGTTGCTTTGATAAGTGTGGCGGACGCTCAGAAGATCCATGCACCATTCATACGCCTCCTTCTTCAGGCTGAGACCGTGGGTCCCTGTAAGTGAAATCCTGAAACAAGGAGCTGGGAAGAGCTTAGGACTCCCCCACTCCATTCTCAGAGGCCACATATCAAAGATTCGAGGGAATTGGTGGAATGGTGCCTGAGTGACTGTCCTTCCATAGGCAGGGGACAGAAGAATTATTGGTGGGATCTCTGGTCTAAGTGATCTGAGGATCCCTTTCTTCTTGGTTTCTCATTCTCTCCTGATTGCCTTCCCAGGTTAAATGTTTGGGCCTGTCTCAGGGGGAATCCAGGTGTTCTTTCCATTTTCTAAAAAAAATAATAATAATAATGTTTATTTTTGAGAGAGAAAGAGAGAGAGAGAGGAAGGGGCAGAGAGAGTTGGAGACAGAATCTGAAGCAGACTCCAGGTTCTGAGCTGTCAGCACAGAGCCCAATGTGGGGCTCGAACCCATGAGCCATGAGATCATAACCTGTGCCAACATTGGACACTTAACCAACTCAGCCACCCAGGCGCCCCTTGGTTTGCTTTCCATTCTCTAGCATTTCCCAAAGTACTCTTTATGGGTCTGGCCCCACTTGGGGAAGGTGGGACTATTCACTGGTTTGCATTGTACTCTGGGCAAATGGGCTTCAGCAACTGGAAGGCAGAGCCATTAACACAAGGAGAAAAGCCATATGATTATTTTAATAGATGTTTTTTAAAAATAAGAAGAAGGCATGCTGTTTCAAATCAGTGGGAAGAGAATGGTGGATAATTAGCTAGTCGTCTGGGAAAAAAATAGAAGTGGATTTGCAAAACATATTACAGACGGATTCCAGAATTAAACATAAAAAACGGAAGTATGAAAGGGATATATTTATGACCCTAAATGGGACCAAAAGACAGCAAGAAAAATGTATAAAGGAAAGAGATGCGATTTAACAACATCCCCCACACAAAGTTAAGTCACTCCAAAGTGCAGGAGAAAATGTTTGTGACAGGTAATAAAAGGCACATTAAGGATCATACATATTAAGAGAAAAAAGATAAACCACCCCCCCAGAGAGATAAACTAAGGATATAAAACTGCAGTTTGTGAAGAGAAAAATACAAATAGTCTATAAACTAGTGGGAAGATGGTGAGACTCCCTAAGGATCAGGAAATGAGAAGAACATGGCCCATCTGTTCTCACTTAGCAGATGCACAATAAACAGCAGTGACTGATCCTTTCAGATGTCCTCAGGTGCTGGGACATGGCCCTCTTCTGCCTGCTGGAGAGACAGATCACAGGACGGCCACAGGACGACAATGTGGCAGCTCTGTGGACGTTGAGAAGTTTAGATAAGCAGGCCCTCTGACCTGCGGGTCAGCAGGAAAACCTAGATGAGCCTTTCTAAAGTTACATATTGTCTGTAAGAGCAAAAAGATGGGAAGGATCGAAGTGTCCAGCAGTAGGGAGACGGTTGACTGTGGAAAGCTCTTCAGTGGTTTGAGAAAGTTGCGAATTACTTAGAAACCTGCTCCAGCTTTTATGAACATGGAAATAAATCCCTTCCCTAGTTCAAGGGACATCACAATAGACAAATGTGGAAAGAAATAAATATATTGGCACCATGCTAAGCCCTTTTGCTCCACCTAACCTGATGACAACACCATCTTTACTCTCTGTATTCACTTCCTGTAATGAAATCTAACCATCTTCTATCATTATTATTATTATTTGCAAAGAAGGGGAAAAGGCATGAGAAAGATATGCAGGAAAGTAGGACATGGTGGGTGGGTCTATAAGATGGGTCTGTGTACCAGTCTGAGTTCTCCAGAGAAACACAACCAATAGGATTCAAGCCTTCCTGCCCTGACACACACAGACACACACACAGACACACAGACACACACCCTATGCCACAGTCTTGAGGCCGAATTCCTTCTTCCCTTGGAGACCTCAGTTTTGCTCCTAAGACTTTCAAATGACCCAATAAGGATGTAGGGGTTCAGGACACGCTACTCCAAAATAAGCCACAGTGGCATATTGGTTATTTTGAGATGAAGGCACTGGAGAATCAGCAGATAGATGCAGGAAGGGCTCTCTGACATCCCCTTTCCAGAAGCAGGTCGTAAAATTTCCCTGAGAAAGGTGTTCTCCCCTGAGAAAGTTTCCAGCAAGAGAACATCCTGATCACTGGAGGCTGGAAGTCAGCACTGAACACATCTCTGTGCAGACACAATTCCTAAATAACCCTCATCTTCCACTAGTTTTGCCTCCTGCCCTCAAAAGTATTTCCTATTTGCTCCATTCAAGGGTTGGGACAGACACAGCCAAAGGGCAGCTGAGATGACATGTGCCTATTTACAACTACAAGAGCCAGACCCCACCCAGCATTCTCCTAGTGGACCATGGGCACATTGTTAGGTCTTTTGAGCTACAGGCCCAATGTGGTAGCACTTAGGTAAATGAAGCAAATCAGCAAATGAAGACTCAGTATGTAACCTAACTGCAGTTTCAACTCCCTTCCCACTGAAATATAACCTTTAACCAGTAATAATGGGAATGTCCTGGTCAGCACTAGGAAATACATCAACAGACTCTTTCTCTTCTTAGGAAAGTGATCTTGCCTAAAATAAGATTCTTTGCTAATAATTTCCTTTTTTCTGTTCCCTCTACCTTTACAAACCTTTCTTTTTCTGTAGCTCTTGGAGCTGTCTTCTACTTGCTAGATAGATGAGAAGCTGCCTGATTCATAAATCCTTCATGAATCCTTCATGAACCATAAATCCTTCATTGAACCAATTAGCTCTTTATAATTTACTTGGTTGAGTTTTTGTTATTTAACAGCCTGATTCTACAGAAAGTTAATATATTGAAAACTGACCCCACTTCTACTTTGAAATGGTTTTATTTTAAAAGGTAAAACTTTATACATCAGTACAAAATATAAACATTCAGAAGTTATTAGACAAATCAATCACACAAAGCTGTTCAAAGCAGTATTTAAAGAAGTAACATTTTACTGGTATAAAATGTCACAGAATCAAATCACAAGTTTGAGCTCCAAGTGTTTTGCTCCACACAATAAGGTGTGGTCAGTTGTAAGATAAAATTCTTCTTCGTAGTATTCTGTTCCCAATCAAGGCCTTCTATAGAGATCATCTCATACAACAGGAAAGCTGGCCATGGTGGCGATTCCACAGTGGTTTTTCCGGTCTTTGGCCATCTTTATGTAGCCATCTATGCCCCAATTTGCACCCCAGCTGAAAGAAGACAGGGTTTGCCATTTATTACAAACAAACACATTTATCTTTATGAACAACAATACCCAATACTGAGCAGTGTACCAGAGGCTACGGCAGATTCAGGAAGAATCAGGAGAGGCCATTCTTGTTCATGATTGGATTCTAACCCAGCACAGAATTCTATCCCCAGACCTTTCACAGACTGCAAAATGAGAGACCCCAAAGCACTTGGGATCAGATGTGTTTCTGAAATAAGGAAAAATTTCCAATTTAGAAATGCAGTGGTACCAAAACTATAGCACTACCTTAGCAAGCTTGAGACAGTGTCTTCATGTTGTCATGAAATGAATATGTCTGTGTTTCCCCTACGTAGGGTAAAGACTTCTGTGATTTCAGAAGTGTGCTCAAGGGTTTGAGAACATGCCTCCAAACACTGATTTCGGAAAGGATTCCCTTTTCAATTTTAAAGATAAGTATTTTTGGCTTCTTATACCTGTTCTTGACAATCCAATATGTATTGTTTATCGACTGTCCTATTTCAGTGCCATAGCCAATCACCAGAACACCATGGTCCAGGTCTTCACTGCTGCAGTCTGGATCATAATAAATGCCTGGAAAAGTGAAACTCAATGCTAGGGTGAGGATTCCCATGTGACATGTGATAGCAGCCCAGCCTATCAACCAGAGTAAGGGAGGCATTTCAACCTTCAGCGAAATGACATAACACCAGATAAGAGTTAGAAGCAGATCTTTTCTGAGCTAGGCTAGGGATTGAGGCTCTCATCTAGTACCAGCAGAAAGACAATTTGGCAAGAAGCATAAAACAAACCTGTCAAGAGGCTTAAAAGAGCACTCATTGAAACCTTGTGATTTGACTTTTAGGATGTCAGCTTAAGGAAACAGCACAGAACACTAAATTACTTGAGCCAAGGGATTCTGTCCAATCTCAACAACAGTGGTAAAATTCTTTGGAATGTTTCATGGTCTAACAATTAGAAGAAAATAAATTAAAGTATGCCAATTGAACTATATAGCCATTTAAATATATTTATGGCGTACTTAAAATTGTGGGGATGTGGTTCAAGTCATGTCAAACAAACAACAGGCACAAAAATTACATGTACAGAATGATGTTAAATCTACACCCTCCAAAATTCTACATCGACTTCTACATAACAAAGAGTCAATCTTGCTGTACCTTATGGTGGTTTCCCCATTTTTCTGCCTAAATTTCTACATAGACAGAGCTTACCTTCATGATAGAACTGGAAGGTAAAATGGCTTGCATCTATACCAACAGAGATGGGACCCTTGGTTGCTACAGCCACCATGAGGGCCTTCTCCTGCTGAGGGATGTCAAAGAAGCCAGTGTCATTGGCAGCAGAATCCTGGGGCTTGTATTTGCAGGATTCATCCTTTCAAAGGTGAAGGGGAAAAGACTTAATTACTACCATCCACTGGGAACATGACTTCAAGACAGCTTACAGGTAAAAGATTTCCAAGTCAGGTTTGTTAACACATCCCAGGAGTTTAAATGCTATTGGTTGTTTTGAAATGGAAATATTCGCTGGTGTGTATTTAATGAGACACTCTCAGTCTACCTGTCATAAGAATTTTGTTGCTCTGGAGAAATTTGCAATATATATAGAATGGTATGTATATCACCACAAACATAGAAATAGGAACAGCTATATGGTAACGATCTAAGCAGAGAAATGTGCCCGGCCGATACAGTTTAATGACAGATCTGACAGTTTGCAGATCTAGAGTCTACAATTTAAAATGTGCATATTCATATTAAGCGATGCCTGGGTGGCTTAGTCGGTTAAGCAGTTAAAGCGTCTGACTTCAGCTCGGGTCATGACCTCATGATTCATGAGTTCGAGCCCCGCATTGGGTTCTGTGCTGAGAGCTCAGAGCCTGGAGCCTGCTTCAGATTCTGTGTCTCCTTCTCTCTCTGCCCCTCCTCCACTCTCTCTCTCTCTCTCTCTCTCTCTCTCTCTCAAAAATAAATAAACGTTAAAAATAAAATGCACATATTAAATGTGGTATCTGTTTTCTTCAAATGTATTTAACTCTAAAAAACAGAACTGGAATGACAGGTAAAGAGCTCCACTCACCTGTGCATGATATGGATAGGATTCCTCTGAGTCCAGGCCTCCGTTGTCCTTAACATACTGGAAGGCATTATTCATTAGGCCACCATTGCAACCCTCATTGCCTTGAGGCTGAGAGCAGTCCACCAGGTTCTGCTCACTCAGTGAAACAAGTTTGCCAGTTTTCCGGAACATCTGTCCTTCAAGAGCACCAGTTGCACTAAAAGCCCAACAAGAACCACATGGACCCTGAAAACAAATCATAAAGCTCTCAGTCTACAAAACAAATATCAAGATTTGACAACAGCCCACAGATTTGAAAACTCTTAAAACATGGCGAACTGCACATTGTTTCTCAGTCTACCATAGCAAGGACACTGATTCCTTTAGCCTTTACTCTTGAGAGGGACCTGCTGAACATTGTCCCACCTGATCCTTCACAGGAGTTACATAGCCTTTCTCTCTCCAGTCCACAGATGAAGGGATCTTAGCAAAGAGAGGTGCTTGGAACACTTTCCCCTTCTTGTGCTTCTGCATTTGAAGGCCATTCATCACCTGCTTGAATTCTTCATTGGTCTTCAAGGAAAAGGGAATACAATGTTTGACAAGCATGAGATTTTTTTGGTAAAGTATTGGGGAGAGGAAGCACAAAAAGTCAGCAATCCATGCCACACTCACCATGTCACCAAAGCCATTCATTGCCACCGTGAAGCTGTGTTTCCCTTGGTTGTGTTCCCAATTGTGCTGTCTGATCATTTTCATATTCTTCTCCCACACCTCTTTCCTCCATCCTTCTTCATCCTGGAGACAAACATATAATTCATCATCTTTATTTCTATTTAAAACCAACTCACCTGCACCAAGCGGGTGTGCTCACAGAGAGGAGGAGAAACCACAGCCAAGGATGGCCTGATGCTTCCGCGAGCTGTACTCCAGCAACCACACAGCAGGACATATGCCCACGTACAGTCAAGGTGCCCCGCTTACTGCCTTGGTAAGAGCGGCCTCAAGAAGCTACTCCCTGCTATGAACTCCCACCAGCACAGACTGTTCTCTGCGGGGGTCCCTCTGTGCAGTTTAAATGTTACCAACCATGCCATATAGCTTCCTGTGTGTTGCCTTCCACTGGGACCATAGTTCATCTAAGCTCTGGTTGAGTTGCGGAGCAGCTGAGGCTATTCCCAAGCAAAGGGCAGCCAGGAAGAGAGAAGGATGCATGTTTCAAAACCTAGAAAGGGAAATGAGTTTCTAATTAGACCAAGCCATCCTCCTTTCTTCTGAGATGTTAGAGCCACTAAGGTGGAATTGAATTTATCCTCCCAAGCGTTTGCATAGGGCTGGGAAGGAAGGCTGAGGATGTGGGATGTGCTGGGGGCCTGCTGCCCTGCTCCCCTCCCTGAGACCCGCCTCCCACTGGCAAGGGATTTGGATCTTGGCGCAGGGAGGGGAGGGCCTCGCAGCGCGGCGTCGGAGGCTCAGGCTGCCGCATAAGGAGAGGTCAGGCCCGGGGACAGCGCCTCCTGGGAGCCACGAACCTCCGACCCCCAAGGCAGGTGGCCTCGCTGGTTCCTCAGATGGCCCCCTGCTCGGGTTTGGCGGCGGCAGACCAGCTGTGGTAGGTGCAGCTGAGCAATCTCAGTCACAGGTGCAGGTCCGGGAGTCCAGAAGGCCCTGCACTGGGCCGGCAGCCGCCCGTTTAAGACCTAGGATTCGGCCCGGCCAGCCCCGCCCTGCTCGCCTTGCTCAGGCTGCGAGTGGCTGAGCCAGCCTGTGGGCGGGGCTTCTGTGCCCTGGAGCTCTGCTCGCCTGGGGAGTGAGTTGCCTGGATCAATTGTCCCAGAGAGGAGGCCCTACCTGCTTCAGTGGCCCCGGGGGAGGTGAGCCGGGGGACCAGTGACAGCCCCGTGGAGGGGTCCGGCGTCTCCCTGGGGACCCGGATCAACTAATTACCACGAATTTATGTGTTGGCAGGTGGTTCACGTAAAGAACCTCACAGGGAGCCCCAAGTGGGTTTTCAGCGTCACCCTTCCTGTCCTTTAGTTCTAGCGTTTTGGGTTAAAATCTCCCGGAGGGCTGGCGGAGGATGCAGAGCCCACAGGGGGAGGTGTTATCACTGTGTCAGGATGGGATGCCCCTGGGTTATGAAGAATCTGGAGAGGGCTGATAGTGCCCCACACGGGGCATGCGCTGGGCAAGGCTCAAGTCCTTTCAGGGAAAGGGGCAGACGGGGAGGGGTGTCGGGGAAGGCGTGGCATTTGGTAAGGCTCCTGTCCTGCCTCCCCCAGGCAGGGATTCTTCTTTCCTCAGAACTGACAGAAAAGTGTCATTTACAGAAAAATCTGGCTTAATGAAAGAAAGGCAAAATGTAGAAACTGCTTTTTCTTTCCCACTCTCTGTGTTATGGAGTATTATGTTCCTCAGTATCCGACATGTTTTTCTTTAGATTTAAGAAATTTGCTTGAATGACTTACTTCGGTGGTTATTACTTTAATTTACATGTAATGCCAGGACTTCCATGGCAGTTTGTAAGAATATTTTCAATGGAGGAAAATATGTTTATATATGAATATTAATTTATGTAACTAAGCATTTAAGAAACACAACTGGAAACGTAACTAGCTGGGGAATGTGCCAGGATTTTCAGGAGATGTTGAAATTAAAAATACATTTGACTGAACTAGCTCCTGGTATCAGGGCAAGCTACTATTACCTGAGGCTTCTATTTGTGGGAGGTTGGGTGGAGAAAGGGGCAGAAATGCATCCTGCACTTCCAATGTAATTAATAATGACTCTCATCTGTGGGAGAAAGTCAAGTCCTTTCTCCCATGACGTGGGGTCGGAGGGACAGGCCCTTCTGCCTGGGGCATGTGGGTCCCGCCTTCTCATCATGCTGACACAGCCCTGAGGGATCACCGCTGGGCCTTCCGCTTCCCTCAGCCTCCTCCATCTGACCATTTCCTTTATGCTCCCTGGTGCTTCAGCATTTCTGTCCCCAGTGGCCAAAAGAAACATTCAAAAACCTTTCTAGAAAGTTGTCAGCAATCCACGGATGACCTTAAACAAAGCTAGCCATATTTTTTAGAGGAAGTGATATTTTGGGCAAGGAATTTCCATTTGAGCTAGAGTTAGTTTTTTTCCCTTTTGAAAATCATTTTGTTTATGTTTTCTTTTTTCTTTTTTTTTTTTTTAAGTTTATTTTTAAGAGAGAGCGTGAGCAGGGGAGGAGCAGAGAGAGAGGGAGACGCAGAATCCGAAGCAGGCTCTAGGCTCTGAGATGTCAGCACAGATCCTGACACGGGGCTCAAACTCAGGAAGTGCAAGATCATGACCTAAGCTGAACTCGGATGCTCGACCCACTGAGCCACCCAGGTGCCTCTTTGTTCATGTTTTCTACTTAATTCAGAATTTTTTGGATTTATAACAGCTAGGGCTAATGAATCTAACATGCAGAGTGCTGATAAAGAAAAAAGAAATCTTATAGAAGTTTTGAACTAAAGTACTTCTGCAATGCAACAAGGCATCCCCCCTTTTATAGGCACCATGGAGTTGGCTGGACTCCTTGGAGCCATAGGCAACTGGCCCTAATAGTTCAGTGAACTGCAAAACAAAACAATGATCTGTCATTCCACCATTATGCCTCCATTCCCTAGGTCTGGAGGGGAGGTAGCATTCATTCATTCAACAAATATTTATTTTAGGCCAATCATATATCAAGTGAGTGGTGAACATGGTGGTTGGCAGGCAAGAGACATGATATGTAAATAAATATTTACTAATTCAGGCCATTGATTTTGAAGCAAAACAGTTTTAGTTTCAAATTTTGATCCTGCTTCTCAACAGTCTTGTAACTTTGGCAAGACACTTCACCTTGGAGGGTCTATATTCTCACCTGTCAAAGGGAATAAAAAATGTCTATTTCTAAGGATTATAGAGGATATGGTGGTCAGCATACAATCCCTAGAATGTAGCTACTATTATTATGCTAAATGATGTTCTGGAATTTAAGAGGGCTCTTATCATCAAAACATCCTTGTTGGTGTCATATCTTAAGATATATCACTGAAAGTTTTAGAATATCAGACAGTCCAGATACAATAGGACACATGATAAGCCCTTGAGGGCTGTGGGACAGGGGGCGAACACCTGAGGTCACCAGACCCAGCAGAGGTGGACAGAGGATTAGGGACATGAGGCCACAAGTCTCAGCTGGAGCCATGCCAACATGCTGCCTCTGGTGTGCTCTGTGCTCAAGGCTGGATGGAGAACGAAGGACTAAGGTGACCTTGGAGACTCTCAACCAAACCAGCTTCCATCATCATGGCTTCCCCCCCAGCATTTCCTTGCTTGTGGAGCCCCCAAATGTGCACGACGCACTGAAATAGGTCAACTGTGGGCAGACTGTTGGCAAAATGCAATGCTGAGTCCAGGCCTCGTCTTGGTGAACCTTGGTCATCGGTGATCCATCTGGGAATCTGGTGTTCTTCCCCTCTTCTCTTGCATGTTTTCAGAAAAATAACAGGCAAGTGAAAAATGACTTTGTAGGTGTCTAGTGGATCCACTCTCCAATTGGTCCTGGCAAACTGAACTTGCCAACAAATATGAGTGAACAGTTGCCTTAAAATTTCAGTCTCTAGGTCCTGACCTATTTGTAATCTAATGGAAAAGGCAGTGGTTTTTTGTAAATATAGAGTATGTGGCTGTTTTATTCCCAAGAGGAACAATTAGCCAACCAGTTACCTGGCTCATGAACCACAATGTCACACATTCCTTATATTGTGCCCCTGGGGATGGGACAGTAAGCGCATTGTCACCCTGGCTTGTCTCGTCTCATTAGAGTTTTTATGAACAACTTGGCAGTGGCTGTTTTCAAGGACTCTCAGAGGGACCTTGGCCATTGTCCTTCTGGGAGTTTTTTCTGTTTTTTTCTTTGGTTCCTTCTGTTTCTTCTTCTTTTTCTTTCCCCCCTCTCCCCCCTTTTTTTTGCTAAAAAAACAAAACAGTCATTATGAAAAATTTTTAAAGTACAGATAAGCAAAAAAAGGGGAAAAATGCATCCAAAATTCTGGTCTTTGTGGCTTCTTGAAGCCAGTAGACAACTGGGATGTATGGCTCACTCACCAATGCTCTGCTTTGGATGATGGCCTTTGTTCGCCATAATACCCCTTATCGTACCTTACAGATGAATGAACTGAAGCTTGGAGGGGCTTGGCAGCTTCCTCAGCTGGTGAGCAGGGAGCCAGGGTTTGATCTCAGGGGATGTAACTCCAGACAAGGCAACACACAAGGCTGTACCAGACCCGGGATTGAAGGCTGGACATCAATAAAGATCATTAAAGAGAATTGCAGAGGACAACGGCTAATACTTTATGCTGCAGTGTGGGGACAGCAACCAAGGGACCACAGTCTTCCCTGGGCCCCTACATCATTACCCCAGGCACAGTCACTAACCCTCTACCACTGTGTCCACTCAACATTTCTGGAAAGTGCCTCCTGTGTCTGTGACTGTGTATGGGGAGACCTCCCTTCTCCCTGCAGGAACCGTCACCCTCTTCTCCTAGAAGAAGATCCTCCACCCTGAGTTATTTCTTCTAGAGTAGGTCTTAGGGTACAGTTGTCAGGGCTGAGGGAGACTGTATCAGATGCAGAGAGGGGCCCTATAGTGGCCTGCAGACCTGTGTCATGTGTGACACAGGGGAGTGATACTGTCTGAAATGTCTGTATTCTTTTCCTGTTTGTGTTCCATTTCTAGGGACAGGTCTACTCTACAACCAGGGACATCCTTGTCTCATAGACAATCAGAATTTTAACAACAGGAATGCAAAGAAGGGTCACTGTCCAGCACTTGACATTCCAATTAGAATTCCTGAGTCCAGGAGGGACCTGAAAGCCAGGCTTTAAAGAGAGAGAAAAAGATTTTCTAATCCTAGGGCCCAGTCTGAAAACCTCCCATAATGTCATTGCAGGGAAGAATAAGTGTCCTTTGCCTATTGAGTGGGAGAGAGGAGAGGTGTCTCCCTAACACTGGGAGAGGGGCAGGAGGCTGCTCTGAAGGGAACCACTTGCCTACACTCATGCTTACACTCATGTGTGGCTGGTGGGCTCTGGAAGATTCCCAGCACACCCTTTGGCAAGGAGGGGTACAGGTCACATATTTGAAATGACCAAGAGTAGGAAACACAGACTGCCCATAAGACCCCAGGACCTTTGCACTCTCCACGAGGAGACACTTGTTGAAGAATGAAAGAGGCTAGATTTTGCATGAATGGTTCCAGGTCAGATTCATTTTAAGAATAATAAAGGAATATGATAGTTCTTGACAGTGTGGACAGTAATTATACCCAAGGGCAGTGTTGGAGTCATGTTAAAGCTGAAAGGGACTCATTTCCCAAAAAATGAAAGGAAATGCACAGGGTTGCTGGAATGTGGGGGATTAAGGTTACCGCTTCTCCTTAGGCCATTCCTATCATTGCAGTGGAATCACTAACTTCTAGTCCCACTCAGCCACTAACAGGGTGAAGGTTGACAAACAGAGAAAATGCCACAGTCTCTCTAATGGGTTAGGACATTTTTGCCGCATCAGCCATGTGCGCTCAGCCTGTGCCTCCTGGCTGGTGAACTCCTTCCCAGTTGAGTCTCCTCCTCCTGAGTTGTGTGTTTTCCTGTTGCAAAGGAAATTATCCTCAGTTGATGCCCCATGATTTCCATACTGGAGTGTTTGGTGAGCTCCAGGCAGTCCGGGCACAAACAAGATTCAGGCTGTGCCAAATGGATATACTAGAAAGGTCAGGGTGTGCTGCTAAGGATCACCTGCACAGGAAGAGATCCCGCCCCAGGCGCAGGCGGCTTGGGTTGAATACAGGTGAAATGTGACCCCACTGCCCCCTCCTGCAGGCACCCTGCAGCAGTCTACAAAGAGTGCAAGCGTTTGCAGGGGCCAGACAGGAAATATGCTGCCTTAGGGAAGATGCACAGCCTGCTGCACCCCTGCTTGCTCAGAGCTCATGATCTAGACAGGTGGGGGAAGCACAGGGTCCCGGCTGGCTGGTCACACTCACAGGACAGCACCAGGGAGCTAGGCACGCCCTGCTCTCCCGAGTCTCCCAGGTGGTAAGGTTGAAAGGGTAACGTTCACTTCTTGTTGACTTTCTTGTGTGCAACCCGCCCCTCATTCAGCCAGAGCTATGCATTGCCTTGGAAAGTCTTAGGATTATTAAAATGAAATGATAGGAAAAAGAGTCACATGTTCAGTCTTTAACTTTCAAAACAAGATTTTTGAGCTCATGGCTTTCAACATAAACCCAGGCTTTATAAAGAGAGAGACACTGTGCTACGAATTGCCAAAAAAACTCACGAAAGGCTGTGCACCCTATGCTGTCCTCACTCAAGATCATTTTGTCTTCCACTATATATGTCTTTAGGAGATTGAAAACAAGAGCAAGCAGCATAATCACTATTTTAACAAATATTTATGTGGCTATTGTAGACGTGGAACCCAGGTTTCTTTTATTTAAAAAAGTTTTTTTCTTAACATTTACTTATATTTGAAAGAGAGACAGTGTGAGCAGGGAAGGGGCAGAGAGAGAGGGAGACACAGAATCCCAAATGGGCTCCAGGCTCTGAGCTGTCAGCACAAAGCCCGAGGCCGTGTTCCAACTCACAACCTCGAGATCATGACCTGAGCCGAAGTCTGACGATTAACAGACTGAGCCACCCAAGTGCCCCAGATATCAAGGTTTCTATGTAACCTGGAGGCAGAACAGGGATGGGAAATTCAGGAGGCAAGTGTCAGCACACTTATGAATTAAAAACTACTTTCCCTTTCCTTATCCTGGGCTTTTTTTGAACAGAGACCTGTCAACCCTTGTGTTTCATGACAGGGCCATGGTCTGACATGTGTGTGACTCCAGGTTTTGTCCTAACACTGAGATCTGTTACATGTTTCAAGAGCAGCCAGAATCACTAGTCTTCCCAAAGTGAGGCCCTGCCTGTGGAACACAGGGTGAGTTTTATAGTGTCAGGGGATGGGATCCACACGGCCACGAAATATTACATGGAAAGGGGCCTGTGGGCTTTCCCTGCATTTCTACACACAATACAGAACAAACCATACAGTAAACTTTTTAAAACCACAACAATGTGTTCAATAGTTTAGTGAGGTAGAGAAATAAGGACCACTGGGTGATTTTTTTCTTAAGGTTAATTATTTAATTGAAATAAATATCCAATATTCCAAGGCTGTACCCTTTTTGATTTTTGAAATCTACTCTTTCTTTTATGATGTCTTCACATATGAAAGATAAATTTTAGTGGGTTGCTTGGTTTGGCTCGGCCAGTGGAGCACGTGACTCTTAATCTCAGGGTTGTAAGTTCGAACCTCATGTAGAGATTACCTAAAAATAAAATCTTTAAAAAATATATATTTTTTGTGATGACTGGTGACAACAGTTTCTAAGTAGTCTTACTTTGTATAAGAAAGTGTCAGCCCCTATGTTCTTCATGAAATTTTACTATTTCATGAAAATCCCAAAGTATGGGAACCACTGGCACACAGTAGGGCTTCTCAGGGTTGAGGAGTCAGTAGATGAGAAAACAGCTTCTCACCTTCATTGGAAAACAGCTTCAGGCTACACTCTTTGAGGACACAGAATAGTACAATTAATTTTTATTTCTTATTTTTAGGACAGCATTCTTGCCAAAATGATGAATGAGAACCTAACTGGGCCTGAAGTCCACCTTTGTCCCGACTATGGAGGATAAGTTAGGTGTCAGCAGGAGAAAGCAATCAGATGACACCACAAATCATAACATTCTAGAAGATAACCATTTTTGCATGTTGGCCCTGGGGCTGAGTGTTCTCCACATGAAAGAATAGTCTTTCTTGGCATCTTCACCATTTACAGTGATAAGGTCCCCCAGTCCTTTCCCAATGGGAGAGGGGCAGGGCCCCCAGCTGGATGGCAGGCCTCCAGGAGCAGGGATGTGAGGAGGCTGGGGAAGTGGGGACCTGGGCCAGGTGGCAGGGGAGACTCTCACAGAGAAGAACCCAGAGCACTAGTAAGGCCGTGTCCCCAACAAGGGGAGCCCGCAGAGGAGCTCAACCCCTCAAACCAGACAGAGAAGGACGATGACCCCCACAGACTGGTTAACCAGAGTTGACAATCAAGAAACATTCAAAATAGGTCACTAGATAAAAAAACTCCTCATCAGAAAAGCCTACAGCTTTCAATAAGAAAAAAATACAACATGATAGAGGTTCCCCAGATTTGAAAATAATCCTAAAAATGTGCATGGTAGTACCAAGAATACATTTTGAAACTGAAAGTTTTCTAAACTATCAGTAACTATAATTACTGACAAATCATTTTCATTTCTCATGTTGGAATGATTGAATCATCTTTCTGTTTTGGTCAGAGTGCTATTATGAAATCTGTTATATGTAGCAAAAACTGTATTAAAAGCATTATGAGGTGTGTCAACAGTCTATCCATACAGTAATGCATTCTGGGGAAAAAGGAAACCAGAGAAAGAGCCATATAAATACAAGAAGTGCTTCTCTCCTCAGTAAGAAGTGCTTCTCTCCTTGGACTTTAATTGTCATGTGACAAAGCAAAAAAAAAAAAAATTCATATCCAATGCAAAATACAGAAGAAAAGTTCAGGAACTTGGTTATCCCAACTTTCTTTCTTTCTTTCTTTCTTTCTTTCTTTCTTTCTTTCTTTCTTTCTTTCTTTCTTTCTTTCATGTTTATTTATTTTTGAGAGGAAAAGATAAAGAGCGAGTGGGGGAGGGGCAAAGAGAGAGGGAGACAAGAGAATCTCAAGCAGGCTCTGCACTGTCAGCCCAGAGCCCAATGTTGGGCTCAAACCCACGAACTGTGAGATCATGACCTGAGCCAAAAACTAAAGTTAGACACTTAACTGCCTGAGCCACTCAGGCACCCCTCTCAGCTTTATTTCTAATAGGGAAAAATGTGTGTTTCATGGTAGGGAACATGTAAGTGTATGCAGCCATTAACACTGTACTTTCTGAAGAGCTTCTAATAACATTGAATTTTTGCTGTTATGACACATTAGGTGAAAAAAGGCAGGATGTAGGGGCGCCTGGGTGGCGCAGTTAGTTAAGCATCTGACTCCTGATCTTGGCTCACGTCATGATCTCACATCATGATATCTCAGGTCGTGAATTCGAGCCCCACATCGGGCTCTGTTCTAATGTGGACAGCCTGCTTGGGATTCTGCCTCTCCTTCTCTGTGCCTCTCCCCCACTTATGCTCTCTCTCTCTCTCTAAGATGAATAAATAAACTTTAAAAAATAATTTTAAAAAGGCAGGATGTAAAACTGTACATTTTGTGATTTCAGTTACATTAAAATATGTCTAGGAAAAAAATTGAAGGGAATAAAAACTTTCATTGCATCAAATTGTCCTCAAATCCCAGAGGGTTGTTGCCTGAGTTCCAGGGAGAGCCAGCACCAAAGGACTTTGTTTCGCTGACTTCTAGTACACTGGACTGTCAGCAATAAATTCCACGTTTCTCTGTACCATGTGAGGGCTGGTCACAGAATCATGATTCACAGGAGTCAGCACCGGTCTCCCTATAAGATGACTATAAGATGACTGGCCTTCTCTTCTTGGAAGACAGAAAGATTATCATCAGTACCGGCTGTGATGCAACCTGAGGGCTCTGCAGGACCCTGTGGGGTTCACACAGGGGTGGGGATGGTGGGGAGCTGGGGGGAAGAAGACAGTCCTCACCTGCTCTGTGAGCCTCCTTAACTGTGGGGAACAGGCACTCATGGATGGACCGGTGAGGGTCATGACTCTTGGCTGGGAGAACAGGTCTTTAGGGACAGACAATCCTTTAATTTGTGAAACACACACTCACATATACACAAGCATATATAAAATACACACACTATACAGGTACACACACATGAAAACACACTTATGCACATATATACACAGGCATACTCTCTCACACGCACATTATGCATGTATGTACCCACATAAAATTTACCTATAGGCACAATACACAGTTACACATATGCACCTGCAGATATGCATGACACATATACTTATGCACATATATACAGATGCATACATATGCATAGACAGTTACACAATACACACATTTACACATGCACTCAGCACAATACACACATACTTCATTATAATATAAATACTTAGCACAGGAGAAAAGTGAATCCCCAGGTGTGGTCAGATGTCCTGATACTTAGTCTGAATTGTTAATAACTGATGGTACAATTTTGTCTAAATCTCTTAAGCTCTTTGTTTCTAGACCCCACAGAGTGTGGCTGAATAAAACCATCTGTAAATTTCTTTCAGTTATAAAATTCCATGATTTAAGGGGGACAAGGCACATCATCTAACCAGAGCTGGCCTCAGGACCTTCTCTGTGCCCTGACAGGAGCCCCGCAGACTGGAGCGACAACCTCGGGCACCCGGCCAGGCCCCCTCACCAAGCATCAGCCCCGAGAAGGAGGGCACATCACAGGCCCATCTCGGGGGAACCTCTGCTGTAGAAACCTGTGCAGCTTCTTTCCTGCCCCTCCTCCCTACACCTACACTCTTCTTCATCTTTTTCGAGCAAAGACTTGGCCCTGTGAGCAATAGTCACGACCAGCAAGCATCCGAGGCTGGGGTTCTGGGAGATTAGCAGCTGTCCGCTGGGCCATTTCCTGCTCCTGCCACACACATTTCCAGAGGTGCCCATGACAGGGGACTGACCTCCTTAAAATCCCCTTCCAGGGGCTCCTCCCTGGTCCTCCCTCCTCCAGGGTGTTCAGCAGGGACCTGCACTCCCAACCCTATCCTGACCCGTGTCTGGAAGCGGCTGAGTTCAGAGGGGTCTGAGGCTCCAGCCTCTCAGAAATGCACAATCTTTGGTTGCAAAGATGAAGTCTGATCTACCCTCAGGTGGCCACCCAAAGCATAGCAAAGGTCTCTGGAAATAGCCCCTCAGAGCCACCTTTTCAGGCAGCTGTGGAGTGGATCCCTGTGATGAGCCTGGGTGAGCAGACACATGGTCACCTGTCTCTGTGCCCTGTTGTGAGCCCAGGGCTGGCACCCATAGTAGGTGCTCAGCAAAGGTCTGGGGTATAATGAATCAGACAACATTACTCCCCATAAAGTTTGGCCTGATTAAGTCTTCCAGAATCCAATGTTCTGAAAAGACTATGGCGTTATCCCATGTATGAATTGAAACTGAGGAAAAAAAAATTGAGTAGTAAAGAAAAAGAGAAAAGAAGCCAAACTAAATTCTTACTTCTTCTTCCCATGATACCACTTTAAAGAATTTTTTTTTTTTAAGTAGGCTCCACACCCAGTGCAGAGCTGGGCCTGAGCTCATGACCCTGAGATCAAGACCTGAGCTGAGACCAAGAGTGAGATGCTTAATTGACTGAGCCACCCAGACATCCCTTAAAGAATTTTTTTTTGAAATAACACACATGAAATTCTTCCAAAACAAAATCTTTTTTTTTTTTTTTTCTATATCCCTCTTTTTGGGAGTCCTGCTTTGCTGGATGGTCTAAACACAGCAGATAATCTTCTGCATCCCTCTGCAAGCCTTATTGTTACCTGGATTTTTTTTTTTTAATGTTCTACCTTTATATATTTTCTCTATTTAAAAAAATTGTAGTAAAATAGAATATAAAATTGTTCATTTTAACTACACTTACAAGCACATGCACATTGCCATGCACCATCACTAGCATCTGTCCCCAGAACTCTTTTCGTCTTCAGAACTGGATCTACTGTTTTACCCTTTGTGAAGGCCTTCCACTTGTCAAGCTCGGATCTCCTGACCACCCTCTCAATTTTACTGCCTCACAGGCATGTAGCCGCTGTTTATGTAGGAAGACCTAAGTCAGCCCTTCGCTTTGGAGTGGCTTTTCAGGGTCACCCCATCAGGGTTTAGTAAGACCCGTGTGGACTCAGCACACGAGGGGAGCCGGTCAATTTCAACATTTCAGGGAATCCTGTAGTTGTAATTAAAACCCCCTTTCTGCAAACTGTCCACCAGAATCTCCACCTACAGTGCCATCCAGATTTGGAACTAGTCAGAACTCCCACAGTGTCCTCTAGCTGCTGTGGTCCCTGGGAATCTCCTGTCCAAAAGGAGACCACAGGCACCAGAGAGCAGCCTAAGGGTGGACTTTGTGCCAATGGTCAGCACCGCCCATAGGAGACAAAGAGCAGGTTCCCAAGTGCATTTCACGGCAACACTAAGAAAAAGATCCTAGGAGGCTTTGCTTTCTGGCTCCTAAGAACTTGCACCCTATGAGTCTCACTGTGGCTGAAGGAAATGAGACGTGTTCTGGTTTCTTCCCTCCTGTAGGGGGTGGAGCCGGCTTCCCATGGTGAGACTTTGCCAGACAGTTCCAGCTTCACCTGAGTTCATGCACTAAAGATGTCAAAAGGCTCCCTGGCCTGCCTCCATGGCCTTTCCCAGGATGGGACAGTGAGGTCAGTGGTCTTTAAGCCCTTTGGATTTGGGTTGTAATGATTCCTATTATGGCTTCAACACTTCAGACATCCCAGTGGTTCTGCATCCTTGTGAACACTTGCCAATCCAGGCACCTGCATGAAAGAGAAGTATAAAAACTCTTGCTTTCCTTTGCTTTTATTTGCCCAGCATCCTCCCTCTGTCCCCTTTTTCCTGTTAACAGAATTTCCTTCTTGGGCTTCTTTCCCAAACTCAACCCATGGTCCCAGGGCCAGGCCATCACATTTTGCACAAGGCTACTCCAGGACCCATGTGGGACCAGATCCTTCTCTGGGATTTTACATACAGATGAAGGCAGAGACCAACCCCTTGCCTCTGGGTTCCAGTGGCCTTGTGCCATGTTCCTCCCCTGTGACACTCTTTTTGAAGGAGGAGAGAGAGAAGTGACCTTTCAGGATGGAGGCGACACAAAAAAAGATCGTCCACTCTTCTAGAGTGACCAAAGCTTCTATCTCAGTGCCATCCTTTCCTGGCATGTCAATGTGCAGCTTTTAGTATCATTTCATTCATTTTTGTTTTTTTTTCTCATTATAACATAGACCATTTTTATTGCAGACAATTTGGGCAAGACAGAAATAAACAGTATTCCCAGCCCCACGGAAAAAATCATCGTTACCATCTTATTTTTCCTTCCAATCCTTTTTCCTTTCTTTAAACAGTCTTTAGATTTTACTAAATGCAGGTTTTGTCACTGAGCGTTTCCATGCAAGTCAAAGCTGGCATTTACAGCACATGGCCTGGGCCGCGGGCTCTGTCTGGAAAGAAGGGCAGGAGATACGAATCTTTGGCAGTAGGTTTTCTCTTGCTCCTGTGGGTTGGTCCCTGCACCTCTGTACAGACAGAAAAAGCTCCCCATGTGCCTGGCCGGCACTCAAGGACTCCAGTGGTGTTGGGTCACCCAAGGACAACGGAAGGGACTCCCTTCTTCAAGTGACAACAGTGTGAAAACCATCTGGGCTCTTCCCGCCTCCCCCTACCATCCCCAGTTTTAGTACTAATGCCCCCAAATGAGCCGTGTATTTCCACACAGGAGTTTAGGTTAACTGACTTCCTGGACTTCAGTTTGGTTTGCCCTGCCATGTGGGGTTTTGGCAATTGAAGAAAAAAGAGAGAAAAAGGATTCCTTTTGAATGAAACTCCAACAAACTAATGAAACAAGGGACATTTTATTTATAAAAAAATGAAACAAAAGGAAAAAGAACAAAAAAGAAAAATCAGCAACTTATTGACTACATCTTATAGATTAAGTAAACTTAACTTTGTTAATACACGTATATACACATACTGCATGTAGATAGATAAGTGATAGATGCTATAACATTAAAATTACACGCTTCTCAGGACAGAAGAATTAGGACGTGTTTCCTCACTTCAACCTAAAACCCCATCACTACTTAAAATCACTGCAGGAAATCTTGCTTCCTCGCATTCTTTGTCGGACTTCACAGACAGGAAGTCATCGAACCAGGATCTACATGTGAAAAACATCTGCTCCGCGCAAATGACAGCGGACTGCCACCGAGCAGGAGTCAGGGGTCTGCTGAGTCCTCCCGCAGACCTTCCTTTCCTGCAGCTGTGTCACCTTCTACCTGAGATGAGCGGGAATGATCAGCGGACACTCTGAGGGTTCTGCGTGGACGCGCACGTTGACGTTTACACAAGAGCAGCAAGGACGTGTCTTACCATGAAAACAACACTGTGTGTGAAATCACTCTAGAAAAGGATTCCTTCCTCCCCTTGCATGTGAAATGAAACACAAAAATTTCTGGAAAACCACAACTCAGGGGGGAGCACCTCAGGCGGTGATCAGCAGACAGCAGGGGACAGAGAGGGAGAGTTCCCTGGATGGTCTCAGACACAGCCTCACAGCCTCTTCTGCAAAGGCCTCACATGTTGTCTGTTTGTCAGTCAGACAGTGGGATTCCAGAAATGGGAGTCTGTCCTACAAATATCAAAGGGATAAACAGAGGACATGGCCTGACAAGGAAAAGACTATAAGAAACACATTTGGGATAAATGTACTTTTTTTTTTTTTTTAGGACAATTCATACAGTAGTTAAAAAAATTTCATTGAAAAGTTAGGAATTCCAGTAAAATTATCAGTAAGAACCAAGGTGCTGGCAGATGAGAGATGATCTAGGACACAGGGAGGAGGGATACTGGCTTCTCAATTGGCCAAAGGACAGGCTGTGGTCTGCTCTGTAACTACAAAGACCGTTCACACACAGTGGAATGTGTGGGAGGAGGGAGGTAGTGGCAGAGAAACTGGTGAAGCAGGAGGGAGGGCGGGGACCTTCAGGATGTGGGCACAGGGAGGGATGCCGGAATTTCTGCCGGGACTATGGGCTGCACCCCCCTGTTCTGCAGTCCAAAGACACCCTGCCCAAGCCAAAGGCTGCCCTCACCAGGACACGACGGAGCTGATGGAATTATAAGATGTGCCACTGTTACAGCTGGAGTCATAGGCCTCCTGGCCATTGCCATCGAGGTTGATTTTGAACACTGAGGATGCCTTCAGTAGAAAGTCTGCTGCATCCCGATGCCCCAGCTCCCACAGTTTGGACATGAGGATGCCGACCGTGCTCTCGGGGTAGGGGGCCCATTCCCGGAGCAGAGCGTGGACCGGGCTTGGGAGGAACTCCTTGGAAGCCCCGTTATTGGTGTTGTACTTTGCCACAAGGTCGGGGAGACCCAAGTTCATGGCCAGAAGGCACCAGTCCTTCCCCATGGGGTCGGGCGGGTCCAGCAGACGACACAGTTTCCTCCGGGTCAGGAGGTTCAGATCTGATGCATGGATGTCCATCCCTAGGCTGGCCTGTGAGTACACGTCATGACACCCAAAGCACATGATGCTGCTGAAGCTTTCCTTGTACCCACCCATGGTGTTAGCGAGGTCTCCTTCAAGGTCTGCTCCCAGAAGAAGTCCCGTGGCTGGTAGATCATGACGGGCTCATGGTGCTCCCTCAGCTGCTGGGGGCTCAGGTAATGCTTCACTGTCAGCAACCCTGGGGGTGTGGTGGCCATGAGGTTCTCTGCGGTGCTGCACACGGAGTCCAGCCGGAGGCAGCACTTTATCATTTCCATCTCTAGCCCTCGCTCCTGCACCTCCATGCCCTGGCTGTGGTTGACCAGAAGCACCAGCAGCTCGGCCCTGCGATTGGCAATCTTGCAGTTGTTTACCCGTAGACCCTCTCTTCATCCTCCTTCACCATCCAGGAATGGTGTAGTTTGTCTGTTTTGATCAGGTTAGGGATGTCCCTCATGGTCCTGCTGCTCAGGTCCCAGGCACAAATGTCCACGGCATCTAGGATCGGCAGCAGCTCCTCCAAGTGGCTGTCAGGCACCAGGTGTTGAACATCCTCCATGGTGTGACAGCGACAGTAAGGGTGCAGGGCCTGTGGGGTCTCCACGGAGACCAATTTTAATATAGAAGTACACATGGAGGTTTCTGAAATCTCTCCCCCCTGGCTGATGGGTGCATTTTCACTTGTCACCACCAAATGATGATGCAAAGGCAAGTGGCAAGCCCAGAGCAGTGTCCCAGGGAAGGCAGCTGCCATCCACCCGACAGGGGTGCTCTCCAAGGTTGGCTGTGTTTCTGATACAGAGAGGGTCTGAGGAAGAAGTGAGTGCGAGTTGCTCCCATCTAGCTCTGAAGGTGGGAGAACACCGATTTTTGGAGGGAGAACACAAGTCCCTCTGTGCTCTCTACCTCCCGGGAGCCCCAAGACCACCTGTGTCCTGGTGGTCACAAAACCCTGTCTGGTCAGACCTTCCTGAAGTAATGCCTGGGAAGGGAGGAGTTGGGACTATGATTGTCTACGCAAAATGAGCAAACATTTTAGAATTTCTAAAGGAAAAAAAGCAAGTTTTATTGGAGTCCAAGATAGGACAACTGCTAGGAGACACAATCTTCTCAAAGAAGAGAATGCTCCCAGAAAGGAACATTTAGTGTAGGGTCATATATATATGGTTATATATATAATATATAAAAATAATATATATATTTATATGTTAAATACATATAATAAAATATATTTACATAAAGAGTTACAAATTATCATGATGAAGGATATTCCAGAAAGTTACAGACTTTATCTTATGTTTTTAGCATATGCCAATCTGCATGATTTTAATCTTATGGGAACCAGGATTTTTATTCTTTTTCTTATTTTCATGTTCGGAATGCTTCTTTTTGGTCATTTTGCTAGCAAAGAGGATATATGCTCGGGGCAGGTGTGTGCTCGGGGCAGAAATAGAGCCTATGCTTTGAGGTTTTGCTAAGTCACTTTGACTTGGTAAATCTCAGTATAGCTTCTCTGTGAGCCCAGAAGCAGGGTCCACAAAGGTTAAAAGTTGAAAATTGTCTTTATTCATAAATTTTGGCTCCTGCCTTGAAATATTCTCCTGTGTGTTCCCCCACTGCCTTCCCCAGGCAGGCAGGTGTGGCTGGAGGCAGAGGTGAGGCTGGGGTGTGCATGGCTGTTGGCCTCTTGCAGGGGAGGATGCCAGGCTTGTGAAGAGCTGGAGAGTTGGGGGGTGAGGGAAGAAGCAGCAGGGAACTCGAGGAATCAGAATTCTAAACCAGTCCTGCCTTCCAGGTGGTCAGATAGTGTATTTATGTAAGTGGGAGTCAAAGTATGAGCTATTTCCCTGTTTGTTCACTCTAACCTTGTATTTTACATATTTACCCAGGGATGGGGGCTTCCTTTGCACTCCTGCCCATGGCTCACAAAGTGTCTGAGCCTGGATAACCCCATCCAAGTGCCCTCATATCTCACTGGCCTCCAAGATCACCTTCTACCTGGCCTCTCTGGGCAGTGGAAGGGAAATTCTTAAAACCAGAGTCAGATCTTGTGCCCGCCTGCTAAACCCTCCTGGACCAAACCCAATCTCCTTACCTAGGTATGTAAGGCCCCCTATCTTTCTGATTAGATCCCCTCAGGCACCTTTCTCCCAGACCACCATGCTCAAGCCCTGGTGCCAGCATGCATCAACCCACCTTTTGGTTTGTTTCCTGGGTGATACCCAACTCCCTGCTGCCCCAGGCCCTTTGCACTCACTGATCTCTCTGCCTTCCCTAATCCCTCCTCTGGCTGCCTCTTCTTTCTTGTCCTTCACATGTTGGTTTAAATGTCACATTTGGAGAGGGGTCCCGTGGGCAGTCAGTGGAAAGTAGCCATGGCCCCAAACTCTTTCTCTCATTTCACCCTGTTTGAATCCGTGCACTTACACCAGGCCAGCAATCCTCTCTGTAAAGTGACTGGTGTTCTCAATTGTGAATGCCATGTCTCCTAAACCTCTCATAAACAATAGGAAATGAAACAGGTGTTTTTGTTCCAATAAAACCTTATTTACAAAAACAGGTGGTGGGCCAGCTTTGGTTCATAGGCCACTCTTTGCCCACCCTTGACTTCCCCCATCGGGCAGTTTTCTTATTTGTTTACAAGTTGAGTCTTGCACACTGTGGACACTGTGCTCTGTGCTCACCACGGTCTCTCCTGTGCCTGGAACAGTTGTTGGCATACAGCAGACACTGTGGTTATCTTTGAAGCCCTGGTGAATCTGTTTCTTCTACTTTTCCTTTCTTTCAGTGCTTTTTCTCACTGGCAACTTAGCTCCACTTTCTCATTAGCAAAGGTGACTGAACCTCAGGAGACGGACATCAGTATCTGGAAAAGCCAGAGGACAGCACGGAGAGCTTACATTGCTTTCCCCACAAGGCAGGATGCAATGGGTCCCAGCATGGAAGGAGCAGCAACTCTCAGTGATGCAAATGCAGCTTATTTGTGCTGAATTTTAAATTTGGGGCAAACTGTACACCTTGTCTTATTTTCCAAAATATTCCTGGGCACCTTTCTTCACTGTGTTGTCTTAGGCTTAGAGAAAGTAACTACTCTAATATCAGCTTGCAAACAATCTGATTAGGAGGCTAATCACACAAAATAAAAATAAGGTAACTTCCTAACCATCCCTCAGACTAGGATGTTAAAATCAGATCGGGAGGGCACCTGTGATGATAGTAAAACTACATGCACTCATGACATCTACCTGTACTCCCTCCCCAACATCCTAATAAGCACCCCTCGTCTTCCTGGGAGGCAGAATTGGTCTGACTAAGCAACAGCACACTTCTGGGCAGGTCTGGGCAGTTGCACTGGCCTAGTCAGTTGTGAGGGGGCATAGGGCAGAGTCGGAGGGGCCGCTCCTTTTGTAAGAAGGTGGTTCCCACACCCCAAGGTGTGGCTGTGGGGCTCCTGAGCCCCCAGAGCAGCGATGGGCTGCTTCGCCAGCTCGCTGGGGGCGAACAAGCCTTGATTTGCAGCACCGGCTGCTTCCTGGGATGCAAATACTGCCACCAGGGCTGATTCCAAGCCCCCAGTGTGAGGGCACTGAACACCCAAGTGGGAAGAGACACGTGTGGTGGGTTCTGCAGGGGGCACCAGAGGCTCCAGCACACGGCTGACCCCCAATCACTTCGGGGTGAACTGGGTCACAGCACACCTCGCCCAGCTCAGGCCTGTCCCGGCTTCTTCCTTCCCCCACAAGCTCTGGCCTGGCCACCCCCAACCCCCACCCCGCCCAGATGCACTGGCTGCAAGGTCTCATCTCCCCAGGGTCAGCCCCCTGAGCTGTCTCAGGACCCAAGTAGCCTCTTCCTGTGCTCTGGCTAGTCCTCTGCTGCCCCCTGCAGGTCAACAAGATGACTTAGGTTGTATTTCTGGAACCAGAAGCCCGTGGCTTCTTTAACCATGTTTTTTAAAGATAAATTCCTGGCTCTTCTACGTGATTAGAGGCGAACACAAGGGGGTGTTTCTGTTGCTAATTTGGCCCACTTGGAAACCTATGGAATGGTCAGGCAATTTAAAGCCACCCCCCCCCTCAAACCCGCTGTGTAGATACAGACTTCTCCCCATGAATATGTTTAGGATTCACAGGAGGGGGTCTTGACAGAGGGTAAGGAAATGTGTAAAATCAGTTTTCGAGTTCAATGAATGGGGGCGGGGGACTATGACTGGAGCTCCTTGGGGTTCTCATGTCTTACAAGGACAGGAAGTCCCACTCACCCCAAAATGCCCACCGCACCCTGGTGAGAAACACTGGGAACATCAAGAAGAAATGACATGGAAAGGAAATTTGTGGGGCGCCTGTGTGGTTCTGTCGGTTGAACATCTGACTTCGACTCAGGTCATGATCTCGCGGTTTTGAGTTCGAGCCCCACGTGGGACTCTGTGCTGACTGCTCAGAGACTGGAGCCTGCTTCGGGTTCTGTGTCTCCTCCTCTCTCTGTCCCTCCCATGCTTGTGCTCTGTCTCTGTCTCTCAATAATAAATAAACATTAAAAAAAAAAAAGAAAGGAAATTGGTGACAAGATGCTCCTATGTAGAAATTGTCCTCTTCCTTTCCCTTATCCGTGGTTCCTAGTGTGATTACTCTCCCCCTCCAGATGACCAGACTTATCACTGCAAATTCATCTACTGTCTTGGCTTCTCTGCCTTGGCTTCTATTGCCTGCTCCTCCTGACAATCTACCACAAGTCCTTGCTGACGTATTCTCCAGGGTCGCTCCTGTGACCCTCAACCACTTTCAAGAACCAGATTCCGGGACCGGGTGTCCCCAAACCCCAAGCAGTTACTTATTTGGGGACTTATTTACTAAAAAAAACTAAGAATGTGGCAGCCAACTCCTCCCTTTCGGGCTCAACAGGAAGCTGAGTCTAGAACCTTCTGAGGGAATGATTGTAGCAAACAAATCACGGGTCTCAGTGAGCATGGAGTCCAGGAGACTCTGCTAAAGGGAACAGGCCCTGGTGACCCCTGGAAGGAGACTGTGGCTCACCACACAGCATGTGAGCTCAGCACCGGGGAAGGCTGGCGAGGAATCAGCACTGAGCCCACTGAAGGGCACTGAGAGACAAATCAACCCGCATGGAAGTGTGTCCTCACAGTCAAACCTATGTTGTTTAACTGTCAACTGTATTAGAGAAAATTTGGGAAAAATACATTAACATTTAAAGAAGAAAGTGTTAATCACAGTAGTAAAATTCCAAAACACCACTGTTAACATTTTGTTCCTATGCTTATTTAAAAAAATTTTTAACGTTTATTTATTACTGAGAGACAGACAGACAGAGCATGAGCAAGGGAGGGGCAGAGAGAGGAGGAGACACAGAATCTGAAGCAGGCTCCAGGCTCCAAGCTGTCAGCACAGAGCCCGACGCGGGGCTTGAACTCACAAACCACGAGATCATGACCTGAGCGGAAGTCTGACGCTCAACCAACTGAGCCACCCAGGCTCCCCCTATGCTTATTTAAAAAACATAGGTGGGATTATAATGTGCCCTTAATATTATCTTCCGCTTTGAAGCCAGGAACAACCTAAGCATTAAAGTCCTGCTGCTAAAACCTCTTCAACAATATTTTAATGTCCCCAAACCATTCTATCCTGTAGCTGCATAACAATTTACTAGACATTATTGTTGGTCATCTGATGTTTTTAATTTTTGTTACCATATTATAAATAACACTGCAATGAATATCTTTGCACATAAAACTTTTTCCCCCTACATTTCTTTAGGATAGAGTCCCAGACATGGAGTTCCTAGCTTAAAGGGTGTGACTATTTTAAAGACTCTTGATACACATTCCTATGATGTGGGCGGGAAAGACACCCCTGCATTTACTAACTTCTGTCCTGTATCCTTAAACCTTAGAGTCAGAGTGTTTCCTCTACTGGAGTGTATCATGTGATATCTGGGAGCTCAACACATTAAGAAGGAAAGAAGCAGTCAGCCTTCTCATTTCCTGTCTACTTTGTGGGGACGGTTATTACAGAGAGGGTGGGAGGAGGGAAACCAGGCATAGCAACTGTAAGGACGTCACATGATTTCCATGTCCAAACACAGAAGAGGAAACTGATAGGTAGCTGATGTGTTGACGCTAACTGTATGCAAACCACAGGACGGGGGTGGGGGTGGGGGTCCAATGCCTCACTTTGTTCATCTCATCGTTTACAAGGAAAAAGAATTTTTCACATAAAAACAATTTCAGACCAATAAACAGAGTTTCTGCCTTGCAAGCAGACCTGCTACGTGCTCGTACTGTTCTGATTTAGCCAGTTCTGCTGTCTTCCCATCCTGTTGGAGAAAGAGGATTTGTTTCTTTCCTTCGCACAAGGGCTGCTTGTTCCATACATTAGCTCTGCCTTCGGAGGCAGAAACAAGTGCAACGGGCGCTGGAAACAAAGAAGGTGGGCAGAGCGTGTCCTGGATTTTTTAAAAAAATTCTTAATGTTTATTTATTTTTGAGACAGAGACAGAGCACGAGTTGGGGAGGAGCAGAGAGAGAGAGAGGAACACACACAGAATCTGAAGCAGGCTCCAGGCTCTGAGCTGTCAGCACAGAGTCTCATGCGGGGCTCGAACTCATGAAGAGCAAAATCATGACTTGAGGGAAGTTGGCCACTTAACCGACTGAGCCACCTGCTTTTTTTTTTTTTTCTTTTAAGATTTTATTTTTAAGTAATGTCTACACCCAACATGGGGCTTGATCGCACAGCCTCGAGATCAAGAATCGCTCGCTCTACAGCCTGAGCCAGCCAGGACCCACCTAGATTCTGTGTATGCACAAATCTCAGCACTCATTTGAGGCTAGCTGCTGGTAATAACTGTGCACTTCAAAGAAAAGGCTTAGTTTTCAGACCATTTTGACCTAAAGGCTTTCAGTGAACATAAAAGGAGGACATTAGAGTTCACAGCACCTTTCAATTAGAGAATTTTCATAGGGCTGCAGTTTCGTAGCGAGCAAATTCACTTCCATTTCTGTGCCATGAATAAGCACAACACCGGCTAACATGTAGGGAGCACCTCCCGATATCATGCGCTTGGTCCAGCTCTCGGGGCTGTGCCTGCACTGACTCTGGGAGTCGCCTGGGGGAGGCAGGCACGGAGGCTGCTCACGTGCCCCCAAGGAGGAAATGGAGGCTTAGGGACTGCAGTTTTAAAGTCATTACAAATTCGAAAGTAGAAAATTGCAATTTCCATGCCAATACAAACAGTATCTTTTCAACAAGAGTTAGAAGCATCTCGGCCCCTCTCTCAATGTTTATCAGTAACAGTTAAAGTTCCATTCCCACGGAAGCTCACGGACGCCCGAATCTGATTAACACATCTTTGAATTTCTCAACTCGAGTCATAATCTGAGCCATGCGCGGGGTTTCATGAGACCAGCGTTTCTCAGCCTCAGCACTGTTGACGTCTGGGACCAGATCAATCTCTACTGTGTGGGCGGGGCTGTCCTGCGCATGCGGAATGTTTAGCTCATCTCTGGCTTGGGCATCAGATGCCAGCAGCATCGCCTTCCCAAACACGTGACAACCCAAAGTGTCTTCATGAGACAATATAGGGAAAGCAAAAGGGACTTAACTCCTATAAAGCCACTGGTCTAAGGCAAGGGTTAAATGTTTCCATAGGCTTAGAGACAAAAATCTCCTTCTGGAAGGGAGAACAAGGGAGAGATAAGAGCCATTGGGGAGTAACGGTGGTCTGGGCAAAATTAAAGTAGCAATTTAAAGGCTCCTTGGACAAGTATTTCTGTTTTCCAGGAGTTCTAAAGGAACGTTGAACATGGGGAAAGGCATCCTGTGATTGTCTTGTATCCACTAAAAAGTAACAACCACAAGATAATGACTGTGGGACTGAAGGATGCTTCCCCACTGCTTGCTCTCACCCTTTGGAAACATGCCTTTATAAGCCTTGCATGCTGTCCCTTCTGGGAGCAACATTCCTCCTGCTTGTTGGCTCCCTCGTACACAGGCTATCTCTAATAAGTTCTGCCTGCCTACTTTCTCTCAAGTTTAGGGTTGAGACTCAAAAACCTGGTCTTGGGGGTCCAGTAACATTCAGACATTGCCAAGCGTTCCCTGGGTGGTGCGAGATGGCCCCGGTTGAGAACCACTGCCTTGGGCCAAAGCTGGAAGCTCATGTGGGTGCTCCGGGGAGGCAGTCTCCCACCCATCTCTCGCTCTCCCTTAAAGTCCCCAGGTGTCTCCAACGGGCAGGTGAGGGCTTCTCGTTTGCTTTGGGGTCAATTAGGGATCTTGTCGGACACCACAGCCCAACCAGGAATTCATGCCCAACTGCCCAGATCCTTACTGACATAAGAAAAGGCTTCAGGTTAGTGGTTCCCAAATCTGACCGCACACTGGAATCGCTGGGGTCCTTAGCACCTCCTTGTGCCTGCACATGTCCACTCCCTCTGGACACTCTGCTTCCCTAGGTCTGGATGCCACCTGGACACTGCAGTTGTGAGTGCTCCCAGGTGATTCCATCGTGTGGCAAACTTTGGGAACCACTGTTCCCATTGAAAAAATCTGAGCCTTGACTAAAGTTGTCTTTTGGTGTTTTTGGTGATAACATTTCTCTTGGAGACCCAAGATCTGCATGGTACACAGCCAGAGGAACTTTAGTGACAAAGGTCCTTCATGGAGCCTCTGCAATGACAAGAAAGCCAACATCAACCAAATGACCTCCACTTGCCCAGCATTTTATAGTTTGCAAAACACTGTGCCCTAAGAGACACTACTCAGGCTCCCAAAAGAAAGGCCTGTCAGTGTAGTGGAAAGTTTGAACTTTGGAGTCAGAAGGAGTAGGTTGAAATCCTGAATGTACCCCTCACCAGCTGTGTGGCAGTCACTCGGCCTCCTGGGCTTCTTCACCCGTAAGATGGAAACAGACACCCTCACAACACACATACTTGAGCAGATTAGAGAAAACCGAGTGGAAAGAACCAGCAAAGTGTCAGGCATAGAAAAAGAGAGCTGAGATTTCCCCCCAAATTCCCTGGCTTTCTGTCCAAGAAGAAAAAGAGTAGGAGCTGAATGTTTGCATTCTGGCCTTGCTCTACTGTGTGCCCCTGGGCCAGGTGCTAACTCCCTGGTAGTTTGTCATGAGGAGCAGACCATACCTGCAGAGAGGCCAAGACAGTAGATGTATTTGCAGCTATAACTCAGACCATCTGGAAGAGGAGAGTGATCACAATCAGTAACCATGGCTAAGGGAAAGGCAGAGGGCAATTTATACTTATTTCCTTTCCATGTCACTTTTTCTTGATATTCCCAGTGTTTCTCACCAGGGTGCAGTGGGCATTTTGGGGTGGGTGGGGCTTCCTGTCCTTATAAGACATGAGGACCCCAAGCAGCTCCAATCATAGTGCCCCTCGCCATTCACTGTGAAATCAAAAACTGATTATACACATTTCCTGACACCCCTTGGGGGAGCTACTCTCTGTAAGACCCCCTCTTGTGGATCCTAAACACATTCATGCTAGAAGTCTATATCTGCAAAGCAGGGGGGTGGCCAATAACATAGGTTTCCAAGTGGGCTAAATTAGCAACAGAAAGACCCCTTCTTCTTGACCTGCAGGGGACAGCAGAGGACTGGCCAGAGCACAGGAAGAGGCTACTTGGGTCCTGAGACAGCTCAGGGGGCTGACCCTGGGGAGATGAGACCTTGCAGCCAGTGCATCTGGGCAGGGTGGGGGTGGGGGTGGCCAGGCCAGAGCTTGTGGGGGAAGGAAGAAGCCGGGACAGGCCTGAGCTGGGCGAGGTGTGCTGTGACCCAGTTCACCACGAAGTGATTGGGGGGCAGCCATGTGCTGGAGCCTCTGGTGCCCCCCGCAGAGCCCACCACATGCGTCTCTTCCCACCTGCGTGTTCAGTGCCCTCACACTGGGGGCTTGGAATCAGCCCTGGTGGCAGTAATTGCATCCCAGGAAGCAGCCGGTGCTGCAAATCAAAGCTTGTTCACCACTAGTGAGCTGGCGAAGCAGCCCAGTGCTGCTCTGGGGGCTCAGGAGCCCCACAACCACACCTTGGGTTGTGGGAACCACCTTCTTACAAAAGGAGCGGCCCCTCCAACTCTGCCCTGTGCCTCCCCACCACCCCCTCAACTGACCAGGCCAATGCAGCTGCCCAAACCTGCCCAGAACTCCCCCACAATGGAGTCCCAAACCCTTAGACACTTCACTTCCTGGTTCTTCCCCTCTCCGATTCAGGGGTTTATTTTTCAGGCTTTGCAATGAATATGCGCCAAAAAACTGATGTCTCTGCATCACTTCAAGGAATGTATATTTGTTCTCATCAGACTACTTTTTGCCTTGCATGGGCATAGGCAAGGTCTGGGTAATGCTGTAACCTCTGTAGTCCTCAGCCAATGAGGAAGCAGGGGAGGGACTTACATGCTAGGAGATAAATTGTCTGCTGTAACTGCCTTGAGTGTGCCTGTCTAGGAGACACCCACTCTTGCAAGATGTTGATTAAAGCTTTGCTTCATTGTGCTCTGGGTCTTCGTGTCCCTCCTTTGATTGGGTCAGTGGGCTTATTTCTCACATTTGGGGGCTTGTCCAGGATGGACCTTGACCTGCAGTGTCCAGGTCCTCTTGTAAGAGGAGAGACACATCCCACCCTGGTTTGGGTGGTCTTTTGTGGGAGGGCCCTGTCTCTGTGGGGTCTGTGGAGCTTGAGATTTTTTTCCTTTGGAGACAGAATAAGTGACACTGTGGAAAGAGTAAAAGACAGGCACTGCAGCGACCTGGTAACTCTGTGCATAGACCAAGGTAGGAAAATTGGACTCTAAGTAGTGCCTTTGTGGTCAGAAATCCTCAGGCTGAGTGTGTGTGACTGAGATGTATCCTAGATACGAAAGGAATGCAGTGTCTCGATCTGCAGTTCCCTTCTCCTGCAAGGGAAATGGCTGGAGACAGATGAAGCAGGCTCTGGAGAATGCAAGAAACCTCCATTAAGGTGGGTTGAGGGAAACTCAGGAGCAGGAACTAGCCTGGTGGAAGATGGGGAACAAAAATTCTAGGCCTAGGGGTAAGGGAAGAGATACACGGAAAGAGGTCGGGTCTCTTTAGATTCTCCCAGAGAGTCCTCTGGGGCAAATGTTACAGTACTGGGAGGATGCTTCTTGTACAAGGAATAAGAACAAACATAAAATAATCAAATTCTGTTGCTTTGTTTGGACTAAAGACCCAATTAAAGGGCAGTCTGCTTTTTGGCTCAGAGGAAGACTGATTCTATCAGGCTCTAATTCTTTATGTGAATGACAAAAGTTCTAGTACACTGGAGGAAAGGGGCTCTCTGCTGGTTATGATTGTCTAAACAGACCTCCTCTGAATAAACCCAGGTTGCTGGAGTAAACACAGGGCATCCCTAATGAAGGGGACTCTGATACTCTCACTGTTCCTCCTTCCTGATAGACTCAAGTTATTCTAGCTGTATGTGGGGGCTTCTCCCTCATTCATTTCCTGGGTTAATGACTATGATAATTGGAGCCGTCTCTAGTTAGTCTACTTCAGGAGGGAGACTTTAAGGAATGTTCCCAAGCAGCTGCCAAACTCCTTCCTTTTGTTTTGGGGAAATTCCCTGTCTTCTCTGGCCTGACATAGACTCCATATTTCCACTTTGGTGGGTAAAAAACATGGCATCTGCTCCTCTGTCTGAGCTAACAAGATTTAGAACTGGGAATCTTCTTTCTCTGCTTTCTGCTAGCACCTCACCTCTTCTGCCTTCCCTTCCCCCTCCTCCTGTTTCTGCACCACCTAGGGTGTGGCCATGCATAACTGATTCCATACCCTCCTCTGTGCCTCAGGCACCATTGGCTGCTCCTCTCATCCTGGATGTCAAGGAGGGAAGAGCACCCAGTTGGACTGCCTACTTCAGATTCCCCCAAGAGTGTCCCAGGAAAACTGACAATGGGGAACAAGTGATTCACTTTTAAGTGGATGCAAGTGGAATATATTCAATGTTTAAACTAACTTAAGTTTGTTGGTTTAATTAAGATAAACATGTATTTAGAGTTACCAGCATTAAATATGAGACTTACTTTCCTGGCTAGGTTGGTCAGCCAGCTGAATAAAAGTTTCCCAATGTAGACCCTAATTAGGACAATAATGATCCTGGGGACAGGATTAAGATGCAGGATGTAAGAGAGCTAATAATCAAAGAAATCAGGGAATCAGCTCCAAGATATCAGAATGTTGGCAAGCTTTTTGAGATATAGCAAGAGAAGGAAGAAACCCCAACTGTTTTCTTAGAGAGACTTAGGGATCACATGAGGAAATATTCAGGTCCATATCCAGAAAGTCCAATGGGGCAGGGTCTCCTGAAGGTTAATTTTGCCACTAGAAGTTGGCCTGATATTGCCAGAAATTTATAGAAGATGGATGGATGGAATGAGAAGCAGATAGAAGAACTGCTCAGGGAGGCACAAAAGATAAAAGGGATGAAGAGAGACAAAAACAGAAAGCAAAGATTATGGTAACTACTGTGAAGAAGATGACTGAAAGGAAAGGGGGAAGTAGATGACCCCCTTGGGGAGAAAAATGATGAGGAAAACAAAGGCAAGAGAAATGTAGCTTAAATAAGTCTCATTACAGCTTGCAGCCCACGGATAGACACCTGAAAACATGCAGAACGTGACCTTCCTTGAGGAACTCATGGCTGCCTTGGTGCCTTAATGTTTTTGTTTTATTACCTAGGTTTTCTGAAGGTCAAATAAGCTCATGTTATCTCTTTTGCAATTTGTTAGCAAAATGATGACTTAAAATGATGGCTTCTCGAAATTTTTATGGATGAGTAATTGTAAGATCGCTTTCAAAGTCTTTGATAGTCTGAAACTTTAAAGTTTTGCTTGCATGATAAATGGGATTAAATTCATTGGATATCTAATGAGATAAATGCTAAAGCAGTGATGACCAAACATAGATTTGTTTTTAATTTCTTATTGCAAAGAAACTAAGGTCATTTGGGTCTGTTGGTAAATATGCTTTGTGCTTAATAGATCCATAAATTTGCCATTTAAAAAATGCTGATGTAATAGTTCACAATTGGTAACTACTTAGTTTTCACTGGAGACTAAGGTTTCTAAGAGTTAAAATTCTGCTAAATGCAGTTAAGACTGATGGTGAAAGAGAAGACCTAGGCCGGCCGACTCCATTTTGTTCTGTGTCCTCCATCTTGTTCTGTATCCTCCATCTTGAGTGACTATGTCCCCAACATGGCCACAGAAAGAAATTCCCGCTCAAACCTCAGACCATGCCTCCTCCCCTTGAGTAACTTCCCGATCAAACCACGCCCGGCACGTGTGTAATGGGACTCTGACCCTTCCCCAGCCAATCGGTTAAGGCCACGACCATTACCTCACTGACTACCCCTAGACCCCTATAAAACCTTTGTGCTTTTGAAACTCTCTCTCTCTCTCCAGTATCTCACCGCTGTGTCGGTGCAGGAAGGGGATTGAGCTCCAGCTAGCTCGAATAAAGGCTCTTTGCTTTTGCATCGGACTTGGCTCCCTGGTGGTCTTTGGGGATCACGAATTTTGGGCATAACAATGGAAATAAGAATAGCAACTTTGTATGTAAAAGTAGATATGTAAAAATATATACATATATGTACATATATAATGGAAATACATTTTTGTTGGAGGTAAAAGAAAATAATTTTGTGCTAAATGAGACTGGTTGTTTGAAGAGGAATGGCTGGAGACATGATCTAAATGCAAAGGAAAGTTGTAGAATGTTTGTGAAGGGAAATCTTTGGAAAGGAATTTTATGTGTGGTCAGGACGGACTAAGGTTAAAATTTATGGATTTTAAAAGTACACGGATATAAGATTAAAATCCTTTACTCTCTGTTAAAAAAAAAAACAAAGTTTTCTTGGATTGCTGGTCTGTTTTTGATAAAAAAGGTAAAGGGTTTTTTTTTCTGCTTTGCCCAAAAAGATGGAAAGAACTATGATTTAAACCAAAAGGGCAGGACAATATGCCCTTTTGAGTTGTTTTGCTCAAGGCTTGGTTGAAATTGCCCCCCCCACACCTTTGATCCAGAGGCTGGGGAGACGGTGGCATTGTCCTTGCTGTTGGCCTCCAAATGCTCCATATTTGTGTTGTTTCTGGAAGGCATAAGAATAGATGCCTGTGGCATATGAGGAGTGGAGGACTGTGATATATGAAGGACTCTTACTGGGATGCATGGGAGCCATTTTGCTACACTCAGCCCAGTGTATGCTGACTTGTACCAATCTAGAGACCTTAAAATGGACACCCACATGGCTGGAACATATTTATATGGGCATTGACAAAACAAGGCAGGGGAATAAACCTCGACTTTGGCCCTTTAATTCCCCTCAACGGCTGATTTTATCCTTAGGAAAAAGAAATGTTTTTTGCCAGCCCTTTAAGATGTATTTGTAAAGGGGCGCCTGGGTGGCTCAGTCGGTTGAGCATCTGACTTCGGCTCAGGTCATGATCTCGCGGTCTGTGAGTTTGAGCCCCGCGTCGGGCTCTGTGCTGACAGCTCAGAGCCTGGAGCTGCTTCGGATTCTGTGTCTCCCTCTCTCCCTGCCCCTCCCCTGCTCATGCTCTGTCTCTCTCTCTCTCTCTGTCAAAAATAAATAAAACATTTAAAAAAATTAAAAAAAAATGTATTTGTAAACAGGAACAGTTTGATTATGATCAATATGTAAATTACTGTTGAGCCAAAATAAAATTAATGTCTCCCTTGACAACCAAGGGAATCTTGCTTGGTCACAGGCAATACCCCCGAAGTCCCGCAGGCAGGAAATGGAGGGGTAGGAGAAACCAGGGAAGATGGTCAGCTCTCAGAGGTAGTGAGAGCGACTACTCCCAGCACTTCGAGAGACTTACAGGGCTTTTGGCTACCAGTCGATTTGCCAGTCAAAATGCAGGGCCAAGAGATGAGGCTTTTCCTGACCAGCTATAGGAAATTGAGATAAAGGATGCCTTTTTCTCCTTTTTCCTATAGATGGGCAATTCCCCAAACAAGGCCAATACTCCTTCGGTATGCATTCTGAAAAGTTGGGATGATTTTGATCCACAATCCTAAAGAAAAAGCAACTCATTTGCTTTTGCACCGAGGCTCAGCCCCAATACAAACTGGAGGAGGAAAACTGGCCACCAGAGGGAAATATCAATTACAGTGCTATGCTACAGTTTGACTTGTTTTGGAAATCTGAGAGGAAACTGGGAGAAGTCCCCTATGCTCCGTGTTTTGGGGATCTTAAGAGACAATTGAGATATGTATAAGGTCGATCTTGGCCTATCAGCAACCCTTTTCAAGGGTTCACAATGATGAAAGGAGGGCACCAAGGGTCCGTTGCCTGTACCCAAAGCAGACCTAGAGAAGGAGGAAGGGAAGACTTCCACCTCAACCTTCTTCTCCTTGGGTCCTAGATCTATATATATCCAGACTTAAAACATGCACTGCTGCTCACCTTATCTAGGCTCTCCCTGTCCGTAATGTAACAGGCATGTAGTCCCCATAAGAAGCTAGAGTGTTAGAAGGAGAAACAGAGGAAGGCAACACCATGATAAGATTACAAGTAGCTCTTTCATTGTGAGATTTAAGATGACTGAATTAGGGACTATAGTGCTACTAGCTCCGGATCGATAAACAATTGCCTGCACTTATAATAATCTGTGTATGGAAGATCGATATTTCCTTGAGGTAAAATTAAATGCACCTCATGGAGTTGTTCCTATGGAAACTGGATGGGCAAAGGAAGATTTGAGGATTGAGAACCAAAACTAGATCAAATCCTTAATTATTCTAACCAACAATATCACAAGATCCAAATAAATACGGAAGAGGGAGGAAAAACTATAGTTAAACTTAAAAAAAAAAGAAAATGACTAGACATGTCAGGTACTTTTTGGATGGCTACAATGCAACTTTCCCTTCCATGATGTTGTGACCTCCTCCTTGGAAACATTGCATTTGGAATATTAATGTTTGTTGGTCTAATATTCTATTTATTTATTTATTTTTAACTAATTAATTTTTATTTTTTTAATTTTAGTTTTTTAAATTTACATCCAAATTAGTTAGCATATAGTGCAACGATGATTTCAGGAGTAGATTCCTTAATGCCTCTTACCCATTTAGCCCATACCCCCTCCCACAACCCCTCCAGCAACCCTCTGTTCTCCATATTTAAGAGTCTCTTATGTTTTGTCCCCCTCCCTGTTTTTATATTATTTTTGCTTCCCTTACCCTGTGTTCATCTGTTCTGTGTCTTAAAGTCCTCATACGAGTGAAGTCATATGATATTTGTCTTTCTCGGACTGACTAATTTCTCTTAGCATAATACCCTCTAGTTCCATCCACACAGTTGCAAATGGCAAGATTTCATTCTTTTTGATTGCCAAGTAAGACTCCATGGTATATATATACTATATCTTCTTTATCCATTCATCTATAGATAGACATTTGGGCTCTTTCCATACCTTGGCTATTGTTGATAGTGCTGCTATAAACATTGGGGTGCATGTGTCCCTTCAAAACAGCATACCTGTATCCCTTGGATAAATATCTAGTAGTGCAATTGTTGGCTCACAGGGTAGTTATATTTTTAATTTTTTGAGGAACCTCCATACTGTTTTCCAGAGTGGCTGCACCCGCTTGCATTCCCACCAGCAGTGCAAAAGAGATCCTCTCTCTCCTCATCCTCTCCAACATCTGTTTTGCCTGAGTTGTTAATGTTAGCCATTCTGACAGGTGTGAGGTGGTATCTCATCGTGGTTTTGATTTGTATTTCCCTGATGATGAGTGATGTGGAGCATTTTTTCATGTGTCAGTTGGCCATCTGGATGTCTTCTTTGGAGAAGCGTCTATTCATGTCTTTTGCCCATTTCTTCACTGGGTTATTTGTTTTTTGGGTGTTGAGTTTGCTAAGTTCTTTATATATTTTGGATACTAACCCTTTATCTGAAATGTCATTTGCAAATATCTTCTCCCATTCCATCGGTTGCCTTTTAGTTTTGCTGATTGTTTCCTTTCCTTCACTGTGCAGAAGCTTTTTATTTTGATGAGGTCCCAATAGTTCATTTTTAATATTCTTTTTATATGTCATTTGTAGAAGCTGTCACATATGCCAGAAAAATAAGACATCCAAGAAAATTTTGCTAGCCCAGATGTTCCAAATACCCTCCCATTATTTTGAACCTCTCGATTGACCTCTGACCCTGCCCTGACTGCTGTGCCCCTGTTATTGCTCCCTTTCAGCAGGAAACAGTTAAGATTGGTCATCATCTCAATTCCTAATGGTAGTTAGGAGTCATGTGTTCAAAGAGGGAATATGATAGGAAAGGATGGGGTTCGGTAGGCAGAAAGAGAAAAGTTAGGACCTGAGTGGAAAAAACAAACAAACAAACAAACAAACAAACAAACAAACATATTTTGCAACAATGCTGGGAGCTTCTGACCACAGCAGACTGTCTTGGGCTTAAGGTTCCTCTTAAGAAGAAAATGTCTGTGCCTTATACTCAAAATAACCTATATATGAAAATGGAATTAATGTAGAAAACAAGAGGAGGGATTGTAAGAAGTAAGGGAGACGATTCATTTTCAGAAATACCAAATAAAACTGTTGTCTAATTAACAATAGGTTTACAGCGTATTGGAAATATGTACGAACCCTGTCCCCCCACAATGGAGTCCCAAATCCTTAGACACTTCACTTCTGGTTCCTCCCCTCTCCATTTCGGGGGCTTATTTTTGTGGGCTTTGCAATGAGCATGCGCCAAAAAACTGAAGTCTCTGTGTCACCTCAAGGAATGTACATTTGTTCTAACCAGACTGCTTTTTGCCTTACATATGCAAAGGCAACATCTGGGTAAGGGTGTAACCTCTGTAGTCTTCAGCCAATGAGGAACCAGGGAGGGACTTACATGCGAGGAGATAAATTGTTGTGACTGCCTTGAGTGTGCCTGTCCATCAGACACCCACTCCTGCAAGAATGTTGATTAAAGCCTCGCTTCACTGTGCTCCGGGTCTCTGTGTCCCTCCTTTGATTGGGGCAGTGGGCTTATTCCTCTGATCTGACTTGAGCATCCTAGTTTCAGGGGGTTAGGAAGTTAGCTCATTTTTGTTTTGTTTGATTATCCTCCTAATCAGATTGTTTGCAAGCTGATATTAAAGTACTTACTTTTTCCAAGCCTAAGACAACACAGTGAAGAAAGGTGCCCAGGAATATTTTGGAAAATAAGACAAGGTGTAGAGTTTGCCCCAAATTTAAAATTCAGCACAAATAAGCTGCATTTGCATCACTGAGAGTTGCTGCTCCTTCCATGCTGGGACCCATTGCATCCTGCCTTGTGGGGAAAGCAATGTAAGCTTTCCATGCCTCCTCTGGCTTTCCCAGATACTGATGTCGGTCTGCTGAGGTTCAATCACCTTTGCTAATGAGAAAGTGGAGCTAAGTTGCCAGTGAGAAAAAGCACTGAAAGAAAGGAAAAGTAGAAGAAACAGATTCACCAGGGCTTCAAAGATAACCACAGTGTCTGCTGTATGCCAACAACTGTCCCAGGCACAAGAAAGACCACAGCCTATAAGCAAATAAGAAAACTGCCAGACGGGGTAAGTCAGGGATTGGCAGAGTGGCCTATGTACCAAAGCTGGCCCACCACCTGTTTTTTTATTTTTTTTATTTTTTTTAATAAAGTGTTACTGGAACAAAAACACCTCTTTCATTTCCTATTGTTTATGAGTGGTTTGGGAGACATGGCATTCACCATTGAGAACACCAGTCACTTTACAGAAAGGATTGCTGGTCTGGTATAAGTGTAGGGATTCAAACAGGGTGAAATGAGAGAAAGAGATTGGGGCCATGGTTACTCTCCACTGACTGCTCAGGGGACACCTCTCTAATGGTGACATTTAAACCAACATGTGAAGGACAAGAAAGAAGAGGCAGCCAGAAGAGGGGCTGGGGATGGCAGGGAGAATAGTGAGTGCAAAAGGCCTGGGGCAGTAGGGAGTTGGGTGTCACCTAGGAAAGAAACTTAAAGGAGGGTTGATGGGGGCTGGCACCAGGGTTTGAGCATGGTGGTCTGGGAGAAAGGTGCCTGAGGGGATCTAATCAGAAAGGTAGGGGGCCTTACATACCTAGGTAAGGAGATTGGGTTTGGTCCAGGAGGGTTTAGCAGGTGGGCACAAGATCTGACTCTGGTTTTAAGAATTTCCCTTCCACTGCCCAGAGAGGCCAGGTAGAAGGTGATCTTGGAGGCCAGTGAGATATGAGGGCACTTGGATCTGGTTATCCAGGCTCAGACACTTTGTGAGCCATGGGCAGGAGTGCAAAAGGAGGCTCTCATCCCTGGGTAAATATGTAAAATATAAGGTTAGAGTGAACAAACAGGGAAATAGCACATATCCTACCTCTCACTTACATAAATACACCAATATGAAAACTTGGAAGGCAGGACTGGTTTAGAATGATCCTCGGGTTCTCTTCTGCTTTCCACTGGGGTCCCCGGCCCCACCACAGCATTCGTGTTTGTATTTCCTGATGCCTCTTCTGAGCATCTGGTGCCATCACGGTGTCATGACGGAACAGGACCCCTCCACACAGAGGAACAGGTGTCCCTGGACTACCCTGACAGGCTGACCCTGGGTGCCTTTTAAATTGAGGGCTTCATGGGAGTTCCTCCAGCCCATTCCTAGTGTATCAAAATATTTTGGGCGCAGGCACATCCCTGGTGACAGAGAGCACATTGGTGGTTGCCAGGGGCCAGGCAGGGAGAGGGGGTGACTGGTTATAGCTACGGAGCTTCCTTAGAGGATGGAAATGCTCTGGAACCCAGTGAGTGTTGTGTGTACACACTGTGCATGTAGTAAAGCCTCAGAGCTTCCATCCACTCTGAAATGGCTAAAACGGTCAATTACCTGTTATGTGCACTTTGCGTGCATTGTTTTTGATGCAATGGGACAGAATAGAACATATCTGCAACATGGGTAATAATCGCAGAACAGGGTACAAACCTTCAGAAATACAACAAGTAAGTCTAGAGATGTGATGTACAGCATGGGAACTACAGGTAATACTGTGCCATGCATTTGAAAGTTGCTAAGAGCATAGACCGCCAAAGTTCTCCTCACAAGAGAAGAAATGTTTCTAAGTATGTGTGGTGAAAGATGTAAACTAGACTTATTACGATGATCATTCCACAATATATACAAATTCTGAATCGTTATGTTGCATATTTGAAACAAATAAAATGTTATATGTCAATAATACCTTTAAAAAAAGACAAAAAGAATTGCAGACCAGGAAGGAAGCAGCCAGGGATTCCAAACATGAGAATCAACAATGACAATCTGCTCAGGGCCTTCTCTTTTTCTGTGAGTAATACACCCTCTGTCACCTGTGTTTAGGATACATACTGAGGACCCTTCGTCCAGCAGGTGAGACCCACATAGAACCTCCAATCTTGAGTCATAGTGAAGCTGCTGGGCCCTTAGGGGTCTGGGAAGACCACTCTGGGAGGATCTCTCAAGTGTGGGCTGCTGAAAATTTCTTCAGAAGATGCTGGCCCAGACTCTCCTCTACCAGCTCCACAAGGTTCCCACTCTCACCCCTACAATCCAAGCTGGCGAGTAGGGGCCTCCTCCCTGGCTCCTTTCTCTCCACTCCATGCTTGCTTTTGTGCTGTCTCCTGGCACAGTCTAGGAGGACTGCTGGCTTTGTGTTGGTTGCTTGGCTCATGTCACCTGAGTCCCACTACCTTGGTGGCCTTAGGTGTGGTCAGCCCCATGGTGGGCCCTTCTTGGCCTGTAATCGAAGATGCCTCTGCAATAGCAAGGACAAGGCCTCACCGAAATCACGGTCATAGTCGTAAGGGTCCAAATTGCAATGTTGCCAATCGCAGATGGTGTTGGGTTCTTCTTGGGGAATTGGCCCCCAGAAGACACAACGAACTTGGACAGCACAGTTTCCAGATTGCACAGATCCCCAATATTGGCCCCAGGATGGGTCCTCCCCTTAGGCTTTCTTCTTGGAATTCTGGGCACATCCAGTGACTTGAGAGCAGAGAGCAGCACAGTTGGGTTCCTGTGGAAGCACGTTCCTGGGTGTCTCAAAATTGGTTGGTGGTCTTGAAAGGCTCCTTAATGATTTCACGAATGGTCCATGCACATGCATGGAGCCTGCCTGGGAGGCTGGCTTTGCTGTCTTCCCTTCCTTCTGCAGACACAATTATGGGTGGATTCACATCCAGAACTGCAGGGTTGCCCATGGATGCCTAAGAAACATCCACAGGGACCAAGAGGGAATTGTGCCACCTGGGAAGTTATTTTTCCTGAATCCCCCTAGTGAGGGAATTCAATTTTGTAAAGATAAGAATAGAGGCCTTCAGAGAGTTTCTCACACAATGTCAATTTTGAAGTTCACTCCAGACCCAACCACAGGTGGGGGTAGGGGTGGGGGCAGTTATGAGATGGTGTGTGTGTGTGTGTGTGTGTGTGTGTGTCACACAGACAGAAGGTGGGGGAGAGGGAGAGAGATCTATTTAGATCTATGATCTGGACTTTTTCTAAGTCCTCATTGGGTATGAAGATTATGCCCCAGAAGCCTAGGAGTTACACTCAATCAGCTACACATCAAGTGACACGTGGGTTCCCAGGAGGGTGAGATTTTATCCCCCATATTCATCTTCCACATCTGTAAGAATCTGGAAGTAGATTCTTGATAAAATGAGGCTCAGGAAGGCCAGGTTATCAGCCAGGGTCATGGTGTATAGCAGCGTCCTTCAGGCAGTGCTGAGGGAGACTTGGTCATGGGGCTCAGTGACAGAAGATTCTGTTGAGGATGAAGTCTACTCTGGACAGTACACGTGACGGGTCCACAAGGCCCAGCCCCAAGTAGCAGGGGGTGGGGACAAGAGTGTCCTGGGAAGGGACAGGGCATGGCGAGGTGGGAGGGGCGCGCGCGCGCGCGCGCACACACACACACACACACTCCGCCGTGGGGCGGGGTCTCACTGCCTCCTCTCCGCCTGCAGGCTCCTTGAGCATCAGCAACCTGTACCCGGGCTGGGAGCATGTGAACATCAGGAGCCGCAGCATGATGTTCGAGCCGGGTCTCACCAGGGGGACCCTAGAGGTGGTGGTGGCCCCGCCCCAACACCCGCACTGCGTGGCCGATGGCCACCAAGGCCATCGACATCCAGAACGCCTATCTGAACGGTACAGTAGCCCGCCCACCGCACCGGGGAGCGCGCCTAGAGTCCCTTTGCCCGGACTGTAAATCACCCTCCCCACCCACACACACAGGGGGCCTCTCCTGCTGCATGTGTCACAGCCCCACGAAGGACAGAGGAAGAGCCACACAAAGTGACCTTGCGATGACCCAGTGAAGCGTGGCTGGTCAATACCCCTAGTGAAACCAGACACCATGCTGTCCTGGGCACCTAGCAAAGCCCCAGGCACACAGTAGGTGCTTAATAAATGACTGCTGAGTAAATCAATACATTTTCTAGGCAGAGCCAAACATCCACTTGGATGAGAAAACTTATAAAATATAATCCCATTAGCAGTTTGACAAATGCAAGTATGAGAAGAGTGATTCTTGAATACATCTCCACTCACGGCTGATGCTGTGATACAGGCCAGGCAGTTTTTTCCCACAGGCAAAATTTCAAGTGCTCTCAATCATTTCCAAGGGGGTGAAGCTTTAAATGTTACCAGGGAAGGTTTACTATCTCCATCAACCACTGAATCTTTGGTGCTGCACCTTCCGAGCTCCCAGGAACCCCAGTTGGGCCCATGTCACTTGAACACCAGCTTCTGCCCTGTTGAGACACAGTTTAGAGCAGGGATCAATAAATTTCTTTGAGACTCATCTATGAAGACTGTATGAGTCCTTGTTTATTCAAGCACTTGGTAGAATGTCTGGCATAGTGGAGGCATTCAGAAAATGGCAACTGGAAGCATCTTCATGATATTTTGTTATTTCAAAAAATATTTAAAGTGGTTATCATAGGGAGACGAGGTTTGGCTCTTTTCTCTTTTGTTTGCTGTTTAATTTTCTTTTTTTCAGTTTTATTTTTTTTTATTTTTTATTATTTTTTTTTATTTTATTTTTTTTATTATTTTTTTTTAATATATGAAATTTACTGTCAAATTGGTTTCCATACAACACCCAGTGCTCATCCCAAAAGGTGCCCTCCTCAATACCCATCACCCACCCTGCCCTCCCTCCCACCCCCCATCAACCCTCAGTTTGTTCTCAGTTTTTAACAGTCTCTTATGCTTTGGCTCTCTCCCACTCTAACCTCTTTTTTTTTTTTTTTTCCCTTCCCCTCCCCCATGGGTTTCTGTTACGTTTCTCAGGATCCACATAAGAGTGAAACCATATGGTATCTGTCTTTCTCTGTATGGCTTATTTCACTTAGCATCAAACTCTCCAGTTCCATCCACGTTGCTACAAAAGGCCATATTTCATTCTTTCTCATTGCCACGTAGTATTCCATTGTGTATATCGGACTCTCTTTTTTTCAGTTTTAATCCATATATGAGATGATGCCATAGTCCTTTCATGACTTTAGATTCTTGAGGGCTTAATAAGGCCAAATTGTTTATGAGGAGTGAGGTTATCTGATTCATTATCCCCCAGACCTTTGCTGAGCACAGGGGTACAAAGCCAGGTGACCATATGGCTGTTTACCCAGGCCCATCATTGGGCTCAAGTCAACAGTACCTGAAAAATTGGCTCTGGGGGGTTATTTTCAAGATTGGAGCTGTATTTTGGGTGAGTTAGATCAGACTTCATCTTTGCAACCAAAGGTCATGTGCTTCTGAGAGGCTGGGGCCTCAACCCCCTCAAACCCCTCTGGACTCAGCAGCTTCCAGACAGGGGCCAGGACCGGGATGGGAGCACAGGTCCCCGCTGAACATCCTGGAAAGGAGGGCCAGGCAGGAGCCCCTGGAAGGGGATTTTAAGGAATGGTCAGCCCCCTGTCATGGGCACCTCTGGAAATGTGTGTGTCAGGAGCGGGAAATGGCCCAGGGGACAGCTGCTAATCTCCCAGAACCCCAGCCTCGGATGCTTGCTGGTCATGACTATTGCTCACAGGGCCAAGTCTTCACTCGGAAAGGATGAAGAAGAGTGTGGGCATACGGAGGAGGGGCAGGAAAGAAGTTGCACAAGTTTCTACAGCAGAGGTTCCCCTGAGATGGGGCTGTGATGTGCCCTCCCTCTCAGGGCTGACATTTGGTGAGGGGGCCTGGCCGGGTGCCCGAGGCTGTGACTCCAGCCTGCGATGCTCCTGTCAGGGGCACAGTGAAAGGCCTGAGGCCAGCTCTGGGTAGATGATGTTCCTTGTCCCCCTGAGATCACAGAAATTACAACTGAAAGAGACTTACAGATGGTTTGCTTCAACCTCAGTCTTGGGGTCTGGAGACAAAGGGTTTAAGAGATTTAGCAAAACTGTACCATCAGTTGCTAACAATTCAGACTAAGTATCAGGCCATCTGCCCACACCTGGGGGCCTGTTATTCTCCTGTGCTAAGTATTTATATGGTAAAGTAGTGTGTGTGTGCATGTGTGTGTCACGGGTGTACACTTATGTGTGTATACGGTGAAAGTTGAGTATGCATACGTGTGCATGTGTGTCTTATGTGCATAAGTGTGTGTATGTGTGTGTATGTGTGTATGCACATGTGCATATGTGAACTGTGTGTGTGTGTCCCTATGGGTAAGGGTATGTGTGCCTATATATATATGTTTGTGTTTTTGTGTATGTATGTGTGTGATGTGTGTACTGTGTATAAATGTGTGTGTGTGTGTGTGTGTGTGTGTGTGTGTGTGTTTTCATGAGGTAAAGGATTCTCTGTCCCTAAAGACCTGTTCTCCCGGCCAAGAGCCATGACCCTCACCGATCCATCCACGAGTGCCTGTTCCCCACAGTTAGGGAGACTCACAGAGCAGGTGAGGACTCTCTTCTTCCCCCCAGCTCCCCACCATCCCCGCCCCTGTGTGAGCCCCATGGGGTCCTGCAGAGCCCTCGGGTTGCATCACAGCCAGTGCTGATGATAATCTTTCTGTCTTCCAAGAAGGGAAGGCCAGTCACCCGAGAACGAGGCCTGTGCTGACTCCGATGAATCATGTGAATCCGTGACTGTACTCTCATGGAAAGGAGAGGCTAGGCATTTTTGGTGACAGTCCCGCCTCTGCAAGTCAGCAAACCAAAGTCTTTCAGTACTGGCCATCTCTGAAGCTCAGGCAACACCCTTGGCTTTCGGGGCCCTTTGATGCAATGGAAGTTTTATCCAAGATAAAAAAAAAGTCTTATCTTTTTTTTTTTCTGACATATTTTCATATAACTGAAATCATGCAAAATGTACAATTATATATACTGCTTTTTTTTTTAAACCTGACACCATGACAGCTACTTTTCAATGTTATTGGAAGCTCTCCAGAAACACCAGTTTTTATGGCACATAGGACAATGGTGTTGCCTTATCTCGATTCACGTAACTGTTCCCGACCAGGAAACACTGAGGCATATTTCCCTGTTAAAAATAAAGATGGGATCAACATCTGTCTGCACAATTTCCTTTTTTGTATTTTTGATTGGACATGGAACTCCTTTTGTGTGTATGGGTTGTCGCAAAGCAATTAAAATTCAAGGAGAGAAGCATTTATTGCTGTGCACAAAATTACATGTGTGTTTCTCTAGATCTGTTTTTTTCCCTCTGGAAAAACATTATTTTATTAGCTGTTGACCCACCTTATAATACTCTCACTACAGTTTTTTGCTACATATAACAACTTTGAGAATATCACTATTCCACCATCATCATTGTTAATATATAGTTAGTGATAGTTTTGAAAACGTTCAGCTTCAAAGCTCATTATTGGTAGTGCCATATAAATATTTAAGATTATTTTTTGATCTGGGGAAACTCTATCCAGTTTTTTAAAAATTTATAATTTTAACACACAATGTTATGTTAGTTTCAGGTGTGTAACATAGTGATTTGACCATACTGTACATTATACAATGCTCACCACCGGACGTGTACTTCACCTATCACTACACAAAGTTAATACGACATTATTGCTATATTTCCTGTGCTGTACTTTCCGTTGTGGTGAGGCATTTATTTTGTAAGTGGGAGTTTGTGGCTCTTAGTCCTTTTCATCTATTTTTCCCATCCCCCACCTCCTCCTTTGTAGCAACGGCTGACTTGTTTTCTGTATTTATGGGCCTGTTTTGGTTTTTGGTTTGCTTGTTTGTTCATTTGTTTTGTTTTTTAGATTCCACACATAAATGAAATCATATGGTATTTGTCTTTCTCTGCCTGACTTATTTCACTTAGCATAATACCTTCTAAGTCCATCCATGTTGTTGCAAATGGCAAGATCTTACTCCTTTTTATAGCTGAGTAATATTCCATTGTGTATATATGTCACCTCTTCTTTCTCCATTCATCCATCAGTGGACACTTGGGCTGCTTCCATACCTTGGCTATTGTGAATAAGGCTGCCATAAACATAAGGGTGTATATATCTTTTTAAATTAATGTTTTCATCTTCTTTGGGTAAATACCGAGTAGTGGAATTATTGGATCATATGATATTTCTATTTTTAATTTTTTGAGGAACATCCATACTGCTTTCCACAGTGGCTGCACCAGTTTTCATTGCCACCAACAGTGCATGAGGGTTTTCTTTTCTTACCAATACTTGTTCTTTCTTGTCTTTTTGATATTAGCTATTTTGACTGGTATGGGGTGATATCTCATTGTGGTTTTGATTTGCATTTCCTTGATGATCAGAGATGTTGAGCACCTTTTCATGTATCTGTTGCCCATCTGTGGATCTTCCTTGCAAAAATGTATATTCAGTTCCTGTGTCCTTTTTATTTAAAAAAAATTTTTTTAACGTTTATTTATTTTTGAGACAGAGAGAGACAGAGCATGAACAGGGGAAGGGCAGAAGAGAGGGAGACACAGAATCAGAAGCAGGCTCCAGGCTCTGAGCCATCAGCCCAGAGCCCGACGCGGGGCTCGAACTCACGGACTGTGAGATCGTGACCTGAGCTGAAGTCGGACGCCCAACCGACTGAGCCACCCAGGCGCCCCCCTGTGTCTTTTTTAAATTCTGATTATTTGTGTGTTTTTTGATGTTCAGTTGTATGAATTCATTACATGTTTTGGATACCAACTTCTTACCAGATATCTAATTTGCAAATATTTTTTTCACATTAAATAGGTTGCCTTTTCATTTTATTTATGGTTTCATTCACTGTGAAAAAGCTTTTTATTTTGGTGTGGTCACAATAATTTCTTTTTGCTTTTGTTTTCCTTGCCTGAAGAGACATATCCAGAGACGTGTTGCTAAGGCTGATGTCCAAGAGATTACTGCCTATGTTTTCTTTCAGGAGTTTTATGATTTCACGTCTTTAAAGCTATTTAGTTCTTTAATTCATTTTGAGTTTATTTTTGTGTATGGTATATGAAAGTGGTCTAGTTTCATTCTTTTGCATGTAGCTATCCAGTTTTCCCAGCACCATTTATTGAAGAGATTGTCTTTCTTCATTGCATATTCTTGCCTTTTTTTGTCATAGATTAATTGACCATATAAGCATTTCTGGGCTTTCTATCCAGTTCCACTGAATTCTGTGTCTATATTTGTGCCAGTACCATATTGTTCTTTTACTCTACATTTGTAGTGTATCTTGAAATCTGGGATTATGATACTTCTAGCTCTGTTGTTTCACAATATTGCTTTGGCTATTTAAGGTTCTTGTGGTTCCATATAAAGTTTAGGATTATTTGTTCTAGTTCTGTGAAAAATACTATTGAGATTTTGATAAGGATTGTATTAGATCTGTAGATTTGTTTGGGTAGTAGGGACATTTAAATAATATTTGTTCTTCCAACCCATGAGCATGGAATATCTTTCCATTTGTTTGTATTGTCTTCAATTTCTTTATCAATGTGTTATAGTTTTTAGAGTATAGGTCTTTTACCTCCTTGGTTAAATTAATTCCTAGGTATTTTATTTTATTTTATTTTATTTTATTTTATTTTATTTATTTTTTGGGGAGTGCAATTATAAATAGAATTTTTTCTTTTTCTTTATTTTTATTTTTATTTTTTTTAACGTTTATTTACTTTTGAGACAGAGAGAGACAGAGCATGAACGGGGGAGGGTCAGAGAGAGAGGGAGACACAGAATCTGAAACAGGCTCCAGGCTCTGAGCTGTCAGCACAGAGCCCGACACGGGGCTTGAACTCACGAACTGTGAGATCATGACCTGAGCCGAAGTCGGATGCTTAGCCGACTGAGCCACCCAGGCGCCCCTAGAATTTTTTTCTTAAAAATTTTCTTGCTACTTCATTATTAGTGTATAGAAATGCAACAGATTTCTGTATATTAATTTTGTATCTTGAAATTTGACTGAATCTGTTTATTAGTTCTAATGTTTTTTTGGTGGAGTCTTTAGAGTTACCTATATATAGTATCATGTCATCTGAAAATAGTGAGTTTTATTTCTTCTTTTCCAATTTGAATGTCTTTTATGTTTCTTCTCTGATTGCTGTGGCTAGGACTTCTAGAACTATGCTGAATAAAAGTGGCAAGATTGGACATCCTCGTCTTGTTCATGACCTCAAGGCACAAGCTCTCAGTTTTTCACCATTGAGTATGATGTTAGCTGTGGGTATGTCATATATGGCTTTTATTATATTGAGGTATGTTCTCTCTAAATATAAAGAAAGAAAGAAAGAAAGAAAGAAAGAAAGAAAGAAAGAAAGAAAGAAAGAAAGTAAGTTTAAAAGAAAAAATAGAAAAGTTAGAGTCTTAGGATAATGGACATTTCTTTCAAAGGAATAATTTAATCTCAGAAAAAAAACCTATCCATTTGTCCTTATTGCTATATTTCACTGCAGTAATGACCATTTAGTTGTGGGCAGTATGGCTTTCAAGTTTATTATTGTTTTGTTTGTCCTGGCAAAGCTCTACACTGTGTATAGAAGTGTGGAGAAAGCCCCACAGGCCCCTTCCCATGAAATATTTCATGGTCATGTGGATTCTATCCCCTGACACTATAAAACTCACCCTATGTTCCACAGGTCCAAAGTGGCTGCACCAGTTTACTTTGCCACCAACAATGCACAAGAGTTCCCTTTTCTCAACATCCTTGCCATGGTTCTTAATTATTGTCCCTTTGAAAATAGTTGTTCTAACAGGTGTAGGTGATAGCTCATTGTGGTTTTCATTTGCATTTCCTGATAATTAATGATTATGAGCATCTTTTCATGTGCCTGTTGGCCATCTGTGTGTCTTCTTTGGAAAAATGTCTGTCCATATCTTCTGACCATTTTTTAACCTTTTTTTTTTTTTTGCTATTAAATTGTATGTGTTCTCTATATATTTTGGATATTAAACCCTTATCAGATGTGTGGTTTGCAAATATTTTCTCCTATTCGGTAGGCTGGCTTTTCATTTTGTTAATGGTTTTCTCTGCTGAGCAGGAGCTTTTTAGTTTTCTATAGCTTTCCCACTTGTTTGTTTTTGCTTTTGCTGCTTTTGGAGTCAGATTAAAAAAATCATCACCGACACCTATGTCAAAGAGCTCACTGCCTCTGCTTTCTTCTGGAAGTTTTATGCTCTTAGGTCTTAGATTTTTTTAATGGTATAAGAAAGTGGTTCAGTTTCATTCTTCTGGTGTGGTGGCCCAGTTTTCCTAACAGCATTTATGAGGAGATTATTCTTTCCCCATTGTACATTCTCACCTTCTTTGTTGTAAATTAATTGGCCATGTATTCATGGGTTTATTTCTAGGCTTTATATTCTGTTCCATTGATCTGTGTCTATTTTTATGCCAACAAAAGGGACGTGGGATTTCTCTATATTATTTTTACAAGTGCATGTGACTCTATAATTATCTCAAAAGAAAAAGTTTAATGAAAGAAAAAGCTTCTCTGTATGTTGAGAAAGTTAAGGAGCAGTTGGTGTGTTGAACAAAGGCTATTTCTTAGGCACCAGCATGCATTTCCTCTTGTCCTGGTGGGAGCAATGCAATTTCTTCTCTTCTCTTCTCTTCTCTTCTCTTCTCTTCTCTTCTCTTCTCTTCTCTTCTCTTCTCTTCTTTCTCTTCTCTTCTCTTCTCTTCTCTTCTCTTCTCCTCTCATCTCCTCTCCTCTCCTCTCCTCTTCTCTTCTCTTTTCTTCTAATTTCTTTTTGAGAAATCACTATATGATTTCTCCATTATAAGCAGTCTTGCTGGAGCTATAATCAAGGTGGCATGCTTTTCTCTAGACGCAGATGGGATATTAACAGATGTTGTCTTCCAGATCTTGAATCTTGAGCAGAGTTATGCAGGATGGAAGAAACAGTGTGAATCTATTCATTCCAATAGCTGAGCCCCAACAACGCTGCTGAATATGTCCTGCAACTCAGATGCCATTGTTGCCCTGGATTCTGGTTGTTTTGGTCCTGACATCTGTTTTTCCAGCCTGAGGTCAATTCTGTGAACATCCCAATATCTCTTCCCAAATGCCTTTTAGAAGAAGTTCAATTGGTTCGGCTTACCTTTCATGTGGTCTTCAAGGAGATCTCACAACCACTTGAGCTGTTACTCAGGTTTCACTCAGCACTAACTCAAACTCAAAGATTTTTTGTTCTTTGCATACACTAAATTAGAATACCCCCCACCACCCTCCAAATTTAGATTATTGGGAAAGGGAGCAAGTGTTCAGAGGCTCTCTCACAGAGAAGTTACTATGGAAACAAATGCAGTGATATATTTTAACTAACAATACTTAGCATATCATAAGTGTTGACAAATGCTACCAAGGTGGTGATGATAATGATGATTGTAGAATATCTGAATTAAAAGTTGCAAGTAACTTGTTCTTGTTGCTGATAAAGTGAAACCAAAGTGAAGTGGTTATTTTAGTAAGTCAATGATACACTTGTAATTTTCTGGTCATTGGAAGGCAGATAGTAACAATTAATGAAAAAACAGCTGCTATGACTTTAAATCAGTCAAAATACAACATTTCCTGCCCATATCTTACGGAGGTTGGGGGGAAGTTGCCTGCTAGAGTAAAGTCACAAATGCTCACTGTGAATATCTTTTTCAGTTACTGTTAAATTGTCTGGAAGTGATTTTTCCCCCTATTAATGGATCATTCTGGTGCTACTAGAAAGATGTGAGATATTTGGAAACTATAATGGATGTGATATAAAATAATAGTGTGAATTCTTAAAGGCCTTGTAATCTCCAATAATTTGGAATAGTGAACTGGACAACTACCCTCAATAAATGGTTGGCTAGACTAATAAATTTTTTCCCAAGATGCATAAACATATTGTAAATCTTTGAAAGCAAGCACTATTGCAGAGTTTTTATTTTCTATAGAATGATTTAGAGCATATAGCTTAGTAGAGATGAGGTCCCTCATAGCAGAGCAGAAAAACAAACTTTTCAAACAGAAAAGTCAAATACAGAAGAAAAAACAGCTTTCTCCCTGAAGGAAAGTCAGTTCCCGTGTCTCCCCCTCTTCTGCTCTTTCCCAGCAGGTGCACACATCTTAGTTTCCCTGGGAGATGTTCTTTTTTTCTTTTTTTAAAAAAATTTTTAACATTCATTTATTATTCAGAGACACAGCATGAGCAGGGGAGGGGCAGAGAGAGAGGGAGACACAGAATCCGAAGCAGGCTCCAGGCTCTGAGCTGGCAGCACAGAGCCCAATGCAGGGCTTGAACCCACAAACTGCAAGATCATGACCTGAGCCAAAGTCAGACACGCAACTGACTGAGCCACCCAGGCATCTCTCCCTGGGAAATGTTCTAATGCTCTACTTTAGAAACACAGACTAAGGATCTGGAGGAAATTTTTATTGTTTTACAAATAAATGTGAAATCAGTAACTAATTGTTCTCTTGCAGCTTTAAAGATGGAAGAATGGTATTTAAATCCTGTGTCAGCTATTTTAGAATAATTTACAGAAGAAGAGAGTAAGGCCCGGATGGGTGGACAGACTTCCCAGGAGCTCACCCTGAGTTTGGACCACTGGGTCTGCTGACAGCTGCCCTGTGGCTTCTGGTGAACCCAGGCTGCAGGCACTGCTGACCGGAGAGGCTGGAGGTCAGGCTTTCCTTTCCCAACTGCTTTTCCGAGGGAGGCTTACTGTCACCTCTTATTTCTACCACATCAAGCACAGTAATCTTACTTGGGGCATAGCTCTAGGGCCAATAGAAAGATCTTGGCTACTTTTTTATAGGTTTTTTTTTCATAGAAAAGGTGGGAATCTGCTCAATATCCTGATACAGATTTCTATTTTTTACAATATAACTTTCCATTTTTGCCCTGATCTCACGAATTTTATGGTAATGCAGTTTCTATTGAGGTAGAATTTAACACAGATTAAAATTAACATATCTTAAGTGAATAGCCTGGTCAATCTTGACCAGTATCTACACCCACGTAACTATCCCCAGGATCACAATATAGAAATCTCCATCCTTCTAGAAAGTTCTCTTGTGCCCCTTTCCAGTCAATATTTCCCTTGTAGGTAACCGTTGTTATGGTCTCTATCACCATAGATTGGTTTTGCCTGCTCAAACTTCATATACTATGTTCTTTTCATATGTGCCTTCTTTTACTTGACATAGTATTTTTGAGATTCATGTTTGTTGCTGCACATAGAGATACTTTGTTCTTTTTAAATTGTTGAGTATTAATATACTACCATGTGTTTACCCACTCTCCTTGGATGGACACCTCTCCATGTGTTTCCAGTTGGAAGTTATTATGAGTAAAGCTTCTGTGAACATTCTCACTTGGGCAGATCCTAACACTGGAATTGTTGAGCTGGTGGGCAGGTGTATAATTACCCTTATAAGAAGCTGATGAGCCCCTGTCCAGAGTGGTTTACCTTTTACACTCACTAGTAATGTCTGAGAGTTCCTGTGGTTCTGAAACTGTGCCTCATAGTGTTTATAAAGTTAAAACTGTCACCTGGAGACACCCACTCACCCTCATTCTTCACAGGCATGTTAATCTTTTATAGGCAAACAACAGAAAGAGCTTTAGCTGGCCTAGACCACTTTGGGCTTGATCAATGGCAGACTCATATCTGTGTGGATGGACCTTGGGGTGTCCAGCAGTTACCTCTATCTCATTATAATGTTAAAATATCCACCCAAGCTTCATTAACATAACATGTATAGGTATTTTAAGTACACCTGTGCAACCATCTGCCTGCCTTTACATGGAAAACAAAACTCCCTTTTCTGAATGCTCATCCTAACCCTACATAAAAGAAACCCTTTTATCCCCACCTAGGGACTCATGGCTTCACAAAAAGACTTCCTGTGATCTCCTTATATGATGCAAACACAGTTTTCTTTGTGGTAACAACTCCACTTGTTGTAGTCTCTACCTGTAATTCACTAGGGAGCAAACTCATGTTATTTCAGTTACAGTCCCACATCTCCACCCACACTTAGTATTGCACCCTTGTCAATTTCATCCATTCTGCTGGGTATATGAAATGTCATCTCCTTGTAATCTCATCATTTTTAAGGAAACTTGAGCCACCTAAGCACCCTCAAATGACCTCCTAAATTCAACTGGCAAGAAAAGCTATCTGTAATTTACAATAGAACATTATCTCTGGCATGATGGGTAAAACAGGAGACAATGAATTTTATTTTAGATTCTGTGAGTGTAGTCCTAAGACATGTATGAGTAATATATCATTTCGGAAGCCAAATTTAAGAATATTACTAGCTGTATCTTGGCTTGTAACATATAAGCTTGCTTACCACTATACTTTATGGTACATTTCACCAATCTTGTGACCTGGCTCGTGGAAAGTAAAAAGTAAGTAGGAATTGCCTGTGTATAACTATTTTGTGAAATAAGCAAGGCCTCTGGAAAGATTTTGTCTTTGACCTCTTAAATAACAATTCAACCAAGTAAATTGGAAGATCTATATTGGCTTTATTAAATGATTCATGAATTGGGCAGCATTCCACCTAGCAAATAGAGGGAAATTCCACTGAACTAAGCAAAAGAAACATTTTAAAAGGCAGAGAGAAGGTATAAAAAGAAGAAATAAAAAGAAAGAAACAATCAACAAAATTAAAAGACAACCTACTGAATAGGAGAAGATATTTGTAAATGATATATCCAATAAAACGTTAATATCCAAAATGTAAAAAGAACTGATAAACTTAGCACCTAGAAACCCAAATAATCCAATTAAAAAAGGGAGTGGGGGGGAGAAGGGAAGAAGACACAAAGAGACATTTTTCCAAAAAGGACATTCAGATGGCCAACAGACACATGAAAAGATGCTTAACATCAGTCATCATGGAGGAAATGCAAATCAAAACTACAATGAGATATCACTTCACACTTGTCATAATGGCTAAAATAAAAAATACAAAAAATGATAAGCATTGATGAAGATGTGAAGAAAAAGGAAGTCTAGTGCATGCACTGTTGGTGGGAATACAAACTGGTATAGCCACTGTGAAAAATAGTATGGAGGTTCCTCAAAAAATTAAAAATAAAACTGCCATATGAACAAGTGATTGCACTACTCGGTATTTACCCAAAGCATACAAAAACACTAATTCAAAAGGATATATTCACCTCTGTGTTTAGTGCAGCATTATTTACAGTAGCCAAATTATGGAAGCAGCCCAAGTGTCAGTTGGTAGATGAATACATCAAGAAGAGGTGACGTGTAGGTATGCATTGCCATTCTGGGAGGCTGAGAGTGAGTCTCTGAGGACAGAGAGTTCATCTTGTCTGAGTTTCACTCAGCTTCTTGAATATATAGACACAGACCTTACACCTTCTGTTTTAAAATTACTGCCATAAAATAGGTACAAAATTTACTAGTTATAAAAGCTGGATCTGGGTTTGGGTTTTTTAGTGGATGGAATAAGTTAAGGTTATTGGTCTAGATGGCTAAAGCTATTTTTTGAAAAAAATTTGTGGAGAAGAAACTTAAAATTGTATTTCTATTTGGAGGGTCAAATTTTCATGTCCTGTAGAGCCTGGGTTCATAAAAGAAGTATAATGGAACTAAAGAGTGTTTGTCCGCCTAATGCACTGCAAGCCAGTAAAGGAACACCCAGCTGTTGCAGTGAAGAAAGATAGGCTATTTATTGGTGTGTTGTCACCCAGGAGAGTAGGGAGCTAATACTCAAGGTCTCAAATTGTCCCCTGGCTTACAAATGAGGATTTTTAAGGGCAAGAATTACAGCCAGGGTCTCCGGGTGGAGTGGCATTCAAGGACTGTTGGAGAATGAAGTCACATTCTTAAGATGCTGTCTTCTGTTCTTTGCTTCCATGTCTGACTGGGAGGGGGTCTGTTCTACTTCAAAGACTGTAACTCTGCAAAACGTCTCTATTGTACGTCAGTGAGTTGATAAAATGTAGTGTACTGGGGCAATATGTCCTGTGATCTTATCAATAGTATTTTGTTACCTTACGTGATTGTGGAAGTGTTCTCTGTTTATAACTACAATTATTTTAAACAACACATAGCTAAAATTCTGCCACAGTGATCAATAGTGACTTACGTGTAGCTTAACAAATCTGCCTTCTGTTCCATTCTCTGCTAGTATTTTTCCCAATTTCACAGGGACAGCAGTGTTTAGTTTCTCAAACAATTGGTTGTTGCCTAAATAATATCAAAGGACTGACACACCCATCCGCCTGTAGAAAGCCTTCTTTTTCCTCTGAGTGCATTTTGCTTTAAGGGAGAAGCTAAAAAACAAGAATCTATCAGGCTCTGAATATCAGCTTTTAATTGGGCCAGATTTCTGATTATAAAGCTATTAAATTAAAAATAAATATTTTGTTGGGTTTTAGCCAAAACACGGTAAAGATTTCTGATTCTATTAAATGATTTCATGGAGCCAAGAGGTATCCTCAAAGAGGGTGTAAAAGATACTATTTTTACAAAATCTAGACCCACTCCCAAAGACGGCCAAAGAGAGAGCTGAGGCAAGTGGAAAGCCAAACCATGTTCTTAGGATGTAAAACAAAAGGAACAAGAAGGAAATAGTTTTTCCCAGGAAAGAAGGATTCATAGCCAATAGGTCTGGAGTTGGAAAGGAAGGGATGATGTGAATTTTTATTTCCTTCTCTCACCTGGGCTCAGGGGGAATCTATTTAAGAATAAAACAAATAAACAAACAAATGAAAACTCTTGAGGACCCTGGCTGTGTTTATGAAATGTTTTACTGTGAGCCTTAGTTCAGTCTTTGACCAAGGATGAAAAGCTTCTCAGGAGGACCACCTGTAACCTCAGGTGGTGTCCTGTAAAAAAGGTGGGTGTCTCTTCAGGTGGAAAGGCACCTGGGATGGGAAAATGGCAGACACAGAGTTCAGGGAAAGGAGGGTTGAGGAGGTGGAGGACATAAGTCAGTTTTACAGTCTTTGGTCCTAAGCACCTCTCGTGTTTCTAATTGTTCAGTAGCCTTTTGTAGTGAATCTTTCACTGGGACTATTTTATAATCTTGAAGCCTTTTGGAGGCTTCTGCATATGAATTAAAGTAGGCACCCCACTCTGTTTATTTAGATTGGGATGCCTGACTTTCATGTACACTTCTTAAATGAACAATCTGGCCTAACTGGAAGGTTCCTCATGGTGGCCACTGTAATTCTAGGTTATTTTTAAGAATTTTTTTTCCATTTTGTTAGATATCTGTTGCTATCTACTGATATCTAGAAAGCTATATATCTTGCTGATATAACTTCTGGGACCATAGTTTTTAGGCACAAAATAAGCAAGTGTGCTGGAAGCTAGCACACCTGACTCTTTAGAATTGAAGGATCCCTTCAATTTGGCTTTCTCAGAGGGGAACTAATACCTAAGAGGGAAGTGCCACAGGACTGGGGATAGTGTGTGTTTTACAGTGTATTTTTATTGTATGGAAGTTTTCTTGAGCTGGAGGGTGGCCTAGTGTCCATCTAACCTATTCTATGACAAACTTATTCTATCATGGCAGACTTCTTGAGGTGGCCAGAGCTCTAGCAGCCTTTAAATGCTAGACCCTTGCCTACCAACGTTTGTGGCTTTTTGGCTTCCAAGATCCTGCTAGCAATAGCCTTTATTTACACAAACAGGACAAACATGTTCCTTCATATATCAGCAGCACTGTGTCTCGTCACTAGGAAGGCCCTATGAGCACCACCATCCATTCCCTTGGGAACCTCTTGCTGAGGAATGTGGCATGAAAGGCAGGGGTTGCCTCAGGGCGACCCTTCTGTCAGCTCAGTGGAAGTCCTGGCAAACACACCAGCACCATTGGGCTCCTGGCATAACCATCTGCAGCTCAAGCTGGCCTGACCTGTAATGGAAGGTCAGTGGGATCAGGAGCTCCAAGGCAAAGATAGAGACAAACAGAATGGACCTTTGACCCAGAGGAGCTTACCCACAGTGTTAGGAAAGAAGGAAACCATGCCTTGTATTTCTCCTTGTCCTGAATGCTGCTGGAAGTTTACTCCAGAGCTTGTTCCTGTTCTGTTCCAAATCTGTTAAATTGCACAATTCAGCCAAGTAAACTTGATGTAATTGGCTTTATTAGACAACCCATGAATCAGGCAGTATCCCATCTGGCAAGTAGAAGGGAACTCAGCTGAGCTAGACCAAAGAAAGATTTTAAAAGACAGGGCAGGGGAGTCTGGCTGGCTCAGTCAGTAGAGTATGCCACTCTTGATCTCGAGGTTGTGAGTTCGAGCCCACATTGGGTGCAGAGATTACTTAAGAATAAAATCTTAAAAATAAATAAGAAGCAGGGGAATAGCCAAAAGAGAAGAATGGAATTTATTAGCAAAGAATGCATTGTTTGGACAAGGTAGCCCTGCTAATGAGAGCAGAAAGGCTCTCAGTAAATTCCCCAGTGTGGACCAGGAAATTGACTCTTTCAGGGTTTCCTTGCTAGGGGTTGAACCTGCAGTTGGGTTAGGTATTAAGTCTTGGTTTCCTGACTTGGGCCCTTAACCTAAGTGACACCATTTTGGGCCTGTGGATTTCTGTTCAACAGCCCTCACAAGGAAGCAGTATTAAATTAGCCCTACTCTATGCTCATGCCTGACATGTATTATCTCATTTAATCCTCTGAGTAAAATGTAGTTATTGCCTCATGTCCTCACTGAAGAAACAGGCTGAGGGTGTTGCAGGGCCTGAGGGGCCCACATGGAGAGAGCTGCAGAATGGCCATGCTGGCCCAACCCTGACTCCAGGCGGTGTTCAGAATCCCTTTGACCATGGCTGTCCGGGAGCAGAGAAGTCCTGAAGATGTGTGAGGATGGTCACTAGGGTGTATCATTGACATAGGTCCAGAGAAGTAGGCGGTGTAGACATATGGAATCGTGTTTCTAAGGAGAGCAAAACCGGTCGTCAGACAGCAAATTCATGGTTTCCTGATAAACGCTGTTTTGCTAATTTTTCTTAAAGTTCTTAAATCTCAAGAAAACCAGGTTGGATACTGAAGAGGTAAATGTAGTTTCTAGATTCTACTTTTCCTCCATTTCTTTAAACCATTTTCCACCCCCCCCCCCCAATAAATAATATGTTACTGTCGGTTTGGAGAAAGGTTTGAGAGGGAAGAAGAATTCTTGACAGTCAGAGGTAGGACAGGAGCATTACAAAATGCCACGCCTTCCCTGGACACCCCTCCCGTCTGCCCCTTTTTCATCCAAGGATTTGAGCCTTGTCCAATTGCGTCCCGAGTTTTCATTTCCAGTCCACTCCAGAGTCTTCCCAAACTCAGAGCATCCCTTCCTGTAACAGTGATAACACATCCGAAGGTGGGCATTAGCCACTTCGTCTACCTGCCCCACATTTGCCTGGAGTAAACAGGAACCACTAGACTAGATTATCCTGTTCTCAATCCTCTGGGAGATTTTTACCAAAAATTCGGTGACTAAAGGACATGCAGGGTGACGCTGAAAACCCATTTAGGCTTCCTTATGAACTACTTTTCGTGAGCCACTAGCCAGCTCATGGATTCAGGGTAATTAGTTCATTCGGGTCCCCAGGCAGGCGCCATATACCACCACTCCGCCCTCCCTCCTCAGTCCTGTTCCTGGTCCCCCAGCTCCCCTGGCCAGGATACCACTGAGACGGTTAAGACCTCCCTAGGTAGGTCAAGCATGAACCCAGCCACGTAGCAAGACTGGAGTCCCAGAGCACGGAGGTCCTGCCCACATATCGACTCAACCAATCGCGGTGGGAGCAGGTGGTGGGGGCGGAGCCCTCCAGGCAGAGTCCCAGGCCTTAAATGCACCTAGGATGCACTCTTCTCCCTGGGACGATTGGGAAGCCCCCGGACCCACACCTGTGACTGCACCTGCACAGTTGCACCTGTCACAGGTGATTTTCCAGCGCAAGACCTGAGCAGGGGGTCGGGAGGGACACTCTCGGAACCAGCGCGGCCTCCAGCCTTGGGAGTCGGGAGTTTGGGGCTACCAGGAAGCTCTATCTGCAGGTCTGGCCCCTCCAGCCGCGGCCCCCTGATCCCCGCAGGTTTTGCTGCGGGGCCCTCCCCCCACCCCTTCCCTGAGATCCAAGTCCCCCGGAAGAAGGGGAGGTCGCAGGGCAGTGTCCCGCACATCCCACATCCTCAGCCTTCCTCCTTCCACAGCTCTGTGGAAATACTCGGGAGGATAAATTCAATGTTTTTACTTCACCGGGGTGGCTTTTACATCTCAGAAAAAAGGAGGTTGGCTTTTCATACAGCTTGGCCTGATCAGATACTCATTTCTTTTCCCTTCCCAGGTTTTTGAAACATGCATCCTTTACTCTTCCTGGCTGCCCTTTGCTTGGGGGTAGCCTCAGCTGCTCCACAGCTCTATCAGAACTTAGATGCACGATGGTGCCAGTGGAAGGCAACACATGGGAAACTCTATGGCATGGTTGGTAACATCTAAACTGCCCAGTGAAACTTGCAGAGAATGTTCCACACTGGTGGGAGTTCATAACACAGAGTAGCTTGAGTCTGCTCTTACCAGCTCTTACCAAGGCAGTAAGCAGGGCACCTTGACTGTACACAACGTGGGCATATGTCCTGCTATGTGGTTGCTGGAGAACAGCTCACAGAAGCATCAGGCCATCCCTGGCTGTGGTTTCTCCTCCTTGCTGGGAGCACATCCACTTGGTGCAGGTGATTTGCTTTCAAATAGAAATCAAGATGATAAGATACTTGTTTCTCTGCAGGATGAAGTATGGAGGAGAGCAGTGTGGGAGAGGAATATGAAAATGATTGAACAGCACAATCGGGAACACAGTCAAGGGAAACACACCTTCACAATGGCAATGAATGCCTTTGGTGACATGGTGAGTGTGGCATGGATTGCTGAATGTTATGTGTGTCCTCCTCACAATATTATTTATTTATTTATTTATTTATTTATTTATTTATATATTTGTTTATTTTTTGTTTTTTTTATTTTCCTCACAGCACTTAAAAAAAAAATCTCACGCTTGTCAACATTCTATTTCCTTTTCCTTGAAGACCAATGAAGAATTCAGGCAGGTGATGAATGGCCTTAAAATCCAGAAGCGCAAGAAGTGGAAAGTGTTCCATGCACCTTTCTTTGTTGAGATCCCCTCATCTGTGGACTGGAGAGAGAAAGGCTATGTAACTCCTGTGAAGGATCAGGTGTGACAATATTCAGCAGGTCCCTCTCAAGAATAGAAGACAGGGGCACCTGGATGGCTTGGTTGGTCAAGTGTCCAACTTCGACTGAGATCATGATCTCGTGGTTTGTGAGTTTGAGGCCCACAATGGGGCTGACAGATCAGAGCCTGGAGCTTGCTTCAGATTCTATATCTCCCTCTCTGTCTACCCCTCCCCTGCTTGTACTCTGTCTCTCTCTCTGTCTCTCTCAAAAATTAAATACAACATTAAAAAAAAAAAGAATAGAAAACAAAAAGAATTAGTGTCCTTGCTATGGATGTTGAGGAAGAATATGCAGTTTGTTGTTTTAGGAAGTTTTAGATCTATGGGCTGTTGTCAAACTCTTACTATTTATTTTGTAGACTAAGAGCTTTTCAATTTTGTTTTCAGGGTTATTGTCTTTGTTGTTGGGCTTTTAGTGCAACTGGTGCCCTTGAAGGACAGATGTTCCGGAAAACTGGCAGACTTGTTTCACTGAGTGAGCAGAACCTGGTGGACTGCTCTCAGACTGAAGGCAATGAGGGTTGCAATGGTGGCCTAATGAATAATGCCTTCCAGTATGTTAAGGACAACGGAGGCCTGGACTCAGAGGAATCCTATCCATATCATGCACAGGTAAAGAGAGCTTCTTGTCTTGTTATCCAAGTTGAACAGGTTCAAAGACAACAGCTACCATATTTATAGTCACATTTTAGATTGTAGACTTTGTATCTGCAGACTGTCAGAACTGTCATTAAAATTTATTAATCTGGCATAGTTCTCTGCCTTGATGGTTACCATATAGTTGTTCCTACTTCTATGTTATGTGGAGGTAAGTACAGTATACCATTCTGTATACTGGTATGGATTTCTCCAGATTGAAAAATTTCTTATGGACAAGGAGACCGAGAGTGTGTCATTGAATATACACCTGCTGATTTTTCAATTTCAAAACAACCAATAAATAGCATTTCAGCTCCTGGGGTGAATTATAACAAATTTGTCTTGAATTCAGTAAGTTTGAAACTGTTTTGAACTCATGTTCCCCAGGAGGTGGATGGTAGTAATCAAGTCTCTTCCCCTTTACCTTTGAAAGGGAGACTCCTGCAAATACAGGCCTGAGAACTCTGTTGCCAATGTCACTGACTACTGGGACGTCCCTAGTAAGGAGAATGAACTTATGATCACATTGGCAGCTGTGGGGCCCATCTCTGCTGCTATAGATGCAAGCCTGGATACCTTCCGCTTCTATAAAGAAGGTAAGCATTTGTTCATATGGAAATTTAGGTAGAAAAATGGTACCATGACGTACCATATAATTGACTAGTCGGTATTTAGAATACAATGTAGAATTTTTTTTTAAATTTTTTTTTCCAACGTTTTTTATTTATTTTTGGGATAGAGAGAGACAGAGCATGAACGGGGGAGGGGCAGAGAGAGAGGGAGACACAGAATCGGAAACAGGTTCCAGGCTCCGAGCCATCAGCCCAGAGCCTGACGCGGGGCTCGAACTCACAGACCGCGAGATCGTGACCTGGCTGAAGTCGGACGCTTAACTGACTGCGCCACCCAGGCGCCCCTACAATGTAGAATTTTGAGTGTGTTGATTAACATGGTTGTTCATTCTGTACATGTAGTATTTGTGCCTGTTGTTTCTGTGTGACATTACTTGAATCATATCTTCATGATTTTAAGCTTGTCATAAATATATTTAAATGGCTACAGAATTTGATTTGGTATAGCTCAATTTACATTTTTTTAGTTACCAGACCTTTCGAAATTTCTAAGGAATTGTATTAATATAATTGAAACTAGAAAAAAAAAAAAAACCTCTTGGCTCAAATAATTTTGTATTTTGTGCTGTATCCCCAGGCTGACATCCTAAAAGTAGAATGACAAGGCATCAATAAGCGGTCATTTATGCTTCTTGGCAAGTTATTTGGAAAAGAGTTTGTGCCAACTTGTATTTCTGGTGGCATTAGATGAGGGCCTAAATCTCTAGCATATTAAAAAATCTTGTTTTTAAAATCTCTCTGGATTTATGTTATTTCAATATTTAATGTAATTTATGTAATATGTAATTTAAATATTCATTAAATATTTAATGAAGTTTGATATGCCTACCAGCATGGTTGATAAGCCACATGTCACCCCAGCATTGAATTTTACTTTTCCAGGCATTTATTATGATCCAAGCTGTAGCAGTGAAGACGTGGATCACAGTGTTCTGGTGGTTGGCTATGGTGCTGATGGAACAGAGACAGAGAACAAAAAATACTGGATTATCAAAAACAGGTATAAAAAGCCAAAAATACTTATCTTTGAAATTGAAAAGGGAATCCTTTTTGGAATTAGTGTCTGGATGCAGGTCCTCAAACCCTTGAGCACACTGCTGAAGTCGCAGAATTCTTTACCCCACACGGGGGGAACACAGACATATTCATTGGCTGATACTAATAAGGTACTGTCTCAAGTTTGCTAAGGTCCTTGCTATAGTTTTGGTACCACTGCATTTCTAAACTTGAAAATTTTCTTATTTCTGAAATACATCTTGCCCTGAGAGTTCCTTTTTCCTGTCTCTCATTTTGCAGTTTCGTGAAAGGTTGGGGGAATAGCTTTCTGTGCAGGTTTGGAACGTAAACCATGAACAAGAACAGCCTCTCCTGATACTTTCTGAATCTGTCTTGGCCTCTGGTGCACTGCTCAGTATCAAGTCCCACTGTTAATAAAGACAAATGTATTTGATTTATTTGAATAAAATGGCAAATGCTGTCTTCTTTCAGCTGGGGTACTGACTGGGGCATGGATGGCTACATAAAGATGGCCAAAGACCGGGACAACCATTGTGGAATTGCCTCTTTGGCCAGCTTTCCTACCGTGTGATATGATGGTGGGAAGAAGACCTTGATTGGCAACAAAACATCCAGAAAATGAATTTTAAAGCTGACCACACTTTATTATGTGGGATAAAACACTTGAACCTTTGAGGATACAAGTTGTGATTTGATTCTGTGGTATTTTATACTAGTAAAATGTTACTACTTTGCTTATTACTGCTGTAAACAGCTTTGTATGATTGACTCATCTAATATGTTGAAATTTTATTGTTTTAAAAGGATGTATGAAGTTTTACCTTTTAAAATAAAAAAATTAAAAAAATTTTTATTTATTTTTGAGAGAGAGAGAAAGAGAGAGTGAGCAAGGGTGGGGGAGGGGCAGAGAGAGAGGGAGACACAAAACTGGAAGCAGGTGTTAGCACAGAGCCCGACATGGGGCTCGAACTCAGGAACTTTGAGATCATGACCGGAGCTAAAGTCAGACACTTGAGTAGTAGTGAGGAGGGGGGGAGGGAAGGGAGCCAAGTGATGGACATTTTATCATTTCTTCTTTTTTCTTTTCCTTTGAATAAATGTCACCTTTTGAGGCAAAATTAAAAATAGAGTGGTAGTGGGGAAGTTTCTAATAACTTTTTGTAAAGTCAAAAATGTGATTGGGCTCTAGGGATATAACTGAATGTGCCAGGGGTCCACTAGGGGAAAGGCTGGGTGGCCTCTGGCTCTTACAGTTGTAAATATGCACATCTCATGTCAGCTGCTCTTTCACTGTTTGATTCAGCCCTTAAATGGAACAAAATGTGACCAATGATCTATAAACACAAAGGTACACTATTTTAATAAGGAAAAAACTTCACATTTTAGAAAAGTAAATACACACATAGGATTTCCAAAATAAAAAAGTGCACTAGATATCATGGTCATTTGACCTTAGATGGTTACAACCCAGCTAAGTTACAGGACGGATGTCATAGAGTCAGTTTTGGGTACATCGTCCCCACTTGCTAGTGAAGACTATGTCAGTACTTTGCAGGTGAGGAAGGACCGAACACAGAGGATTGCCAGGAATTTGTGTTGTGGGTCCATAAGGATTGAGGGTAAGTAAGTCCCTAGACATGAGGGGTGGATTCAGAAATAGTGCTGGGGTTTCAGAGGTGGCAGGAAGGTGACGGCATCCAAAGTGATCATCTGAGGTTGAATTTACCTAACCTCAGAATTTATTAAAAGAAGACAAATTGCTTACAGTCTGCAGGCTAAAGAAGCACATAGTTTAATTTGCTCTCTGAGTGTTCAAAAGTGTCAAGTTCCCACTCAGGAAGTATAAGGAGAAGGTGGAAGTTAAGAGACCGCATAAGCCCTCAGGAGTGCATGAGGTGGAGGACAGTCTCAAGCCTACAAGGCCCCCTGTTTCTTGATTTCTCTCTCTCTCTCTCTCTCTCTCTCTCTCTCTCTCTCTCTCTCCCTCCCTGTATCTCTTTTTTTCCTTTGTTTGTTTAGTTTCTTAAATTCCACATAAGAGTGAAATCATATGGTCTTTCTCTGACTGACTTATTTTGCTTAGCATAATACTCTCTAGCTCCATCTATGTGGTTGCAAATGGCAAGATTTCATTCTTTTTTGTGCCTGAATAATATTCCATTGTATATATACCACATCTTCTTTACTCATTCGTCTATCGATAGACATTTGGGGTGCTTCTCTAATTTGACCATTGTAAATAATGCTGCTATAAACACAGGGGTGCATGTATCCCTTTGAATTGGTGTTTTTGCATTCTTGGGGTAAATACCCAGTTGTGTGATTGCTGGATTTAACTTTTTGAGTAACATTCACAGTGGCTGCACCACTTTACATTCCCACCAACAATGCACGAGGGTTCCTTTTTTCCCACATCCTCGCCAACACTTGTTGTTTCTTGTGTTTTTGATTTTAGCCATTCTGACAGGTGTGAGGTGATACCTCATTGTAGTTTTGACTTGCATTTCATTAATGATCAGTGATGTTGAGCATCTTTTCATGTGTCTGTTGGCCATCTGGATGTCTTCTTTGGAGAAAGGTCTGTTCATGTCTTCTGCCTGTTTTTTAAGTGGATAATTTGTTTTTTGGGTGTTGAGTTGTATCAGTTCCGTATATATTTTAGATATTAACCCTTTATTGGATATGTCATTTATAAATGTTTTCTCCCAGAGAGACAATGGATCTTTGAGGAACTGAAAAAAATCAGGAAAATTTAACTCCAGGAGATTCAATCAGTAAGTAATTCTGAACAGGATTTGGACTGGGTGATAAATTAGGAATAAGTAACAGGGTTGTTTATACAGCCTTCTGGGCTCTGAATCCCCTTCTCTGGTGATGAGAACGTCTCTGTCTCCTGGCGCAGGGAGGGCGCCTGTCACAGGGAGAGTTCTTTCCTGCTTTCAGGGGAATGGGGGAGGGTCTGAGTGTCTTAAGTAATTTTTATTTATAATAATCAAAATGCCAAAGTGACACATTTCTGGCAGCTGCCCTTGGCCCCTACACCTTCATGGCGTGACCCTGGAAAAGCCCCTCCAACGTGAAGGGCCGGCCTGGCTGTTCCTGCATAAGCAGCCGCTAGATGGCAGCCAGGCTGTAAAACCCGGAGGGATGTCAGGGGAACTGAGCCTCAAAGTGGAATGCCTTCCTTGAAGGATACAACGACGACGTTTCCAGTTGCGCAAGATGAGAAACGTTCTGGAGACGGCTGGTGGTGGCGGTGCACAGCAATGCCCACGTACCGGCTGCCTCTGGGCCGCGCAGGTACATATGGCTAAAATGAACAATCTTATTTTATGCTTCTTTTACCACAGTTTTTAAAAAATGAAGTCAAAAAAGATAAAGCTGAAACCTAAAAGTATCCGGGAATATTTTAGCTTGCGGAGGAATATGCAAGGTTGCCTGTTGTGTTTAGAGAATCCAACAAAGCAGGGCCCCCAAAGAAGGGGGATGGGGATAGAAAAAATGATAGATGCTGTTTTGGAAGAACTTGGTATTTCAGAAACAACTTTTAAAGTGGTTGCTGTAGGAAAAGAAGGTAAGAATTTTGTTTTGCCTCTTTATCTTTTGTTTGCTGTGAATCTTCCCCCCCCCCCCCCCGCCCCGTTTGAATGCATACATGGGATAAAGGCCATAAAGACTTTGGATTCTTGAGGACTTAATCAGGCCAAATCGCTTATGAGGTTGTCTGATTCATGGTCCCTAGACATTTGCTGAGCACCTATCATGGGTACCAGCCCCGGGCTCATGACAGGGGCACAAGGTGGATGACAATGTACCCGCTCACAGAGCCAGTCATGGGGCTCAACTCCACAGCTGCCTGAAAAATTGGCCCTGGGGGGTTATTTTCAGGGATTGGAGCTGTATTTTGGGTGGCCACCTGAGAGCAAGATCAGACTTGATGTTTGCAGCCAAAGGCCACATGCTGCTGAGAGGCTGGGGCCTCAACCCCCTCAGGCCTGGGACTTAGCAGCTTCCAGACACAGGCCAGGACAGGGACGGGAGCACAGTCCCTGATGAACACCCTGGAGGAGGGTGTGGGAGGAGCCCCTAAAAGGGGATTTTAAGGAATGGTCAGGCCCCTGTCATGGGCACCTCTGGAAATGTGTGTGGCAGGAGCAGGAAATGAACCAGGGGACAGCTGCTAATCTCCCCAAACCCCAGCCTCAGTTGCTTGCTGGTTGTGACTGTTGCTCACAGGGCCAAGTCTTTGCTCCTAAGGAATGAAGAAGACTGTGGGCGTAGGGAGGAGGGGCAGGAAAGAAGTTCCACGAGTTTCTAGAGCAGAGTTTCCCCACAGACGGGGCTGTGATGTGCCCTGCCTCTAGGGACTGCTGTTTGGTGAGGGGGCCTGGCTGGTGCCCAAGGCTGTGACTCCAGCCTGCAGGGCTCCTGTCAGGGCAGAGAAGGGCTTAAGGCCAGCTCTGGGTAGATGGTGCTCCTTGTCCTCCCGAAATCACAGAATTTACAACTGAAAGAGACTTACAGATGGTTTGCTTCAACTCAGTCTTGGGGTCTGGAGACAAAAGGTTTAAGAGATTTAGACAAAATTGTGCCATCAATTACTAACAATTCAGACTGTCAGGCCATCTTCCCACACCCGGGGGCCTGTTATTCTCCTGTGCTAAGTATTTATATGGTAATGTAGTGTGTGTGTGTGTGTGTGTGTGTGTGTGTGTGTGTAGTGTACACTTATATGTGAATACTGTGAAAGTGTGTATGCATACATGTGCATTTGTCTATAAATGTTTGTGTATGCATGTGTGTGTTGTGTGTGTGTGTTTTGTGTCTGTGTTTCATGAGTCAAGGGTTTTTCTGGCTCTAAAGACCTGTTCTCATGGCCAAGAGCTGTGACCCTCACTGATTTATCCATGAGTGCCCATTTCCCACAGTCAGGGTGACTAATAGAACACCCTGAGAACTTTTTCTAAAAATATATGAATTTGTTAATTAACTGTTGACACACTTTATAATGCTTTTTTGCTACATTATCTTACCATATAACAGCTTTTATAATGTGAAGTTTTAGTAGGAATGGAAAGAAAATTCAATCTTCCTACCATGATGAAAGACAAAAATGATTAGTCAATATTATAGTTGTTGATATTTTTGAAAACCTCCAGCTTCAAAACTCACTATTGGTAATACTGTAAGAATTTTGAAGATTTTTTTCAAATCTGGAAAACTTCTATCAAGTTAGATATTTTTTTCATACATAAGCTTTAGAATCTTCAGACATGTGAAGATTTCTCATCTAGTGACCTATTTTGAGTGTTCATTGATTGTTGACTCTCATTAACCACTCTATGGGGGTTTGTGTCCTTCATCTGGTTTGAGGGGCTGAGATCCTTTGCCCTCTCCCCTCGCTGGGGATGCATTTTCACTAGTGCTCCGGGCTCTTCTCCATATGAGACTCCCCTGCCACCTGGCTCAGGTCCCCGTTTCTCCAGCCTCCTCATGTCTCTGCATCTGGGAGCCTGCCGTCCAGCTGGGCCCTGCCCTCACTCCCATTGAGAATTGACTGGAAGACTTTATTGGTCAACAGGGGCAGTGAATAGTGAGGACCCCACGAAAGACCCTTCCATATAGAGAACACACAGTCCTAGGACAAACATGCAAAACTGGTTGTCTTCTAGAATGTTCTGATTGTTTCTCTTCGTGACATCTAACTTACACCCCATAAACTGGACAAAGTGCACTTATGACTTGATTAGGTGTCATTCATCATTTTGGCAAGCTGTTGTCCTGAAGATAAATACAAATAAATTTTACTACCTCAGTTCCCAAAGTGTGTAGTTTGAGCCTGTTTTCCAATAAAGATGAGCTTCTCATTTACTGACTCTGGAACCGTGAGCAGCCCTCCTGTGTGTCAGAGGTTCCCATACTTTGGGATTTTCATGGAATAGTAAAATTTCATGAAGAACATGGAGACTGAGACTTCGTTTTGCAAAGTAAGACTGCTTATAAAGAGCAACGGGTACCAGGGTGTGTGGGGGGCTCATTCGGTTAAGTGTCTGACTCGATTTCAGCTCAGGTCTTGATCTCAAGGTTTCTGCAGTTAAATCCTGTGTCCAGCTCTGTGTCGGGCTCTGTGCTGACAGTGCAGAGCCTGCTTGGGATTCTCTGTTTCCTTTTCTCTCTGCCCCTCCCCTGCTCCCTCTCTCTCTCTCTCTCTCTCTCAATATAAATAAATAAACATTTAAAAAAAAAAGAAAAGCAACAATTCCTATTTCTTTTGTCATCACAAAGCATGTTTAATTTTAATTACTTAAAGTAATTAATTTTATGTTAATTATTTAATTATTTATAATGTCACTTTAAAAAAGAAGAATAGATTGAAAAAATGAGGAAAGTTAGAGTCTGGGAATACTTGGCTATTTCTTTAAGTTGAATAATTTAATCGTGGGCGAAAAAATAATCCAGTGGCTCTTATTTCTGTTTTCTAGATTTGTGACCAGTTTGTTCTGGGCAGTGTGGTTTTAAACTTTATTGTTATGCTTTTTCCAGAAAAAGTGGTGTATAGAAGTACAAAGAAAGCCCCACAGGCCCATTCCCATGAAATATTTAGAGGCCATGTGGGTTCCATCACCTGATGCTATAAAACTCACCTCCTGTCCCACAGGCTGGACCTCACTTTGGGAAGCACAGTGATTCTGGCTGCTCTTGAAACGCGCTCACAGATCTCAGCGTTAGTAGGAAACCTGGAGTCATGCACAGGTCAGACCACGGCCCTGTCATGAAACACAGGGGTCAGTGCGTCTCTGTTCCATAGACACGGGGATGGAGAATGGGAAGAACAGGTTTTAATCCCTGAGTATCCTGACACTTGCCGTCTAAACTTCCCATCCCTGTCCTTCCTTCCACATTACATAGAAGCCTGGAATCCTCATCCACGATAGCCACGTAAACATTTGTTAACACAGTTATCATGCTGCTTGCTGACATCTTTCATTTCCTGAAGATGAGCACAGTGGGAGACAAAACGATTGTGAGTCGGGATGGCCTAGGTCCCACCCAGCTTCTCCTGAGCTTCTGGCATTTGGAAGGATGGTTTGTCCTTCCATAAAGCCTGGCTTTTTATTGAAAGGCAAGAGCTCAAAGCCTGAATATTTGACTCTTATTTTCATCTCTCATTTACTACACTTCCCAAGGCAATGGATGCTTCTGGTGAATCAAGGGTGGGTTGCATAAAATAAAGTCAATAAAAATGAACATAAGCCTTCCAAAAATGTTACCCTCATCACAGTTGAAATTGGAGGGCTGGGAGGAGAGGGGAGTGGGGAGTTACTGTTTCATGGGGACAGAGTTCAGTTTGAGATGAGGAATGTTCTGGAAATGGATGGTGGTGAGGGTTGCAACAATGTGACTGCACTAAATGAAAATGGTTAAAAGAGGTCAATTTTGTTATGCATATTTCACCACAGTAAAAAGCAATTCAACTTGCTTCCCAGTGAGCAGGTGAGTGTGGGAAGTTGTTTCCCTCTCTCCTTGAAAAAGAACAAGCAACAAGTCGGGCACGATGGTGGCGTGTGGTCTCAGGAAGGCAGTGCTGACCTCCTGGGGTCCAGCTCCCTGGTGCAGTCCTGTGAGTGTGACCAGCCAGCTGGGATCTTCTGCTGCCCCACCTGTCTGGATCACAAGCTTTGAGCAAGCAGGGGTGCAGCAGGCTGTGTATCTTCCCTGCAACAGCATATTTCCTGTCCGGCCCCTGGAAATGCATGTGCGGTGTGTAAATTGCCCTATGGTGCCTGGAAAAGGCTGCTGTGGGCTCACATTTCACCTGTGTTCAACCCAAGCCCTGTGTGCCTGGGGCGGGATCTCCTCCTGTACGGGTGATCATAGGCACCAAGCCTGACATTTCTAGTGACACCATTTGGCACAGCTTGGATTGGATATTGCCCAGGCTGCTGGGATTCCTCTGAGCTCACTGAGCCTCCACTATGCGAATCAGGGGGCATCAACTGAGAACAGTTCCCTTTGCAACAGGAAAGCATACAAGTCAGGTGGAGGAGACTAGAGGGTGGGGAAGTAGTCCAGACACAGGAACCCAAAGCTAAGCGCACGTGGCTGGTATGGCAAAACTGTCTTAACCCATTAGAGAGTCTGACATTTTCTTTTATTGTTTGTAAACCTTTATCCTTGTTAATGGCTGAGTAGAACTAGAAGAGAACTATCATATTTCACTATTCTTAAAATAAAATGTGACTTGTAAGTACTCAAGTAAAATCTAGTCTCTTTGTTTCTTTAAGGAGCTTCTCCTCCCCATGCCTGTACAAGTGTCCTGGGGTCTTAGGGACAACTGTATTTGCTGCCCTTTGTCGTCCCAGGATGTGTGACCTGATCATTTTGTGGCCAAAGGCAGTGCCTGGGAATCTTCCAGAGCCACCCATTCTAGGCCCAAGCCATGCACAGCCTGAATGCAAGCAGACTCCTGCCCTTGGCCTTTGAGAACCCCCTGCCCTTTCCCAGTATTGGGGAGACCCTTCTCCCTTCTCGTCCATAGACAATGGACACTTCATACCTTGATGATAGTGACCTTAAAGGACATTTTCCTTTTGGGCCCTGGGATTAGGACACCCTTTTTCTCTCTTCAAAGTTTGGTGTTCAAGACTCTTGTGGACTCAGGAATTGTATTCAGGATGTCAAATGCTGAACAGTGACTCTTTCCTCTTTTTGTTCCTGCTATTCAAATCCTGATCTTCTGTGGAACAAAGATGTCCCTGACTGTAGAGGGGCCATGTCCCCAGAAAAGAAACATAAACCTGAAAAGAACACTGACGTTTCTGAAAGTATCACTGTCATGTATGACATAGGTCTGCAGGCCGCTACAGGGCCTCTCTCAACATCTGATACAGTCTCCCCTCAGCCCTGACAACCACACCTCAGGACCTACTCTAGAAGAAATAACTCAGGAGGAGTTTTCTGCTAGGAGAAGAGAGTTGTGGTTCCTGGGGGGAGAAGGGAGGATCTCCCCATGAATCAGTGCAAGTCACAGACAAAGGAGCCACTTTCCAGAAATGTTGAATGGACACAATGGCAGAGGGTTAGAGACTGTGCCTGGGGTAATGACATGGGGCCCCAGGGAAGACTGTGGTCCCTTGGTTGCTGTCCCCAGGACTGCAGCATAGAGCATTAGCTGTTGTCCTCTGCATTCTCTTTGATTATCTTTAATGACTGCCAGCCTTCAATCCCGGGGCTGGTACTACCATGTGGTGCTATGTGCTATGTGCTGGCTAGTGCAGAATTAATTCTATGAGAGAAGGTAGGTTGCTAATATTCTATCAACATGATGGTAATTTTTATCTTTATTTTCAAAGCTTCAGGACTCCTTCACATAGTTCCAGAGTTCTTGACCATGATTGTGCTGTACTGGTTATCAAATATTATGCTCTCAATTTTGAATTTAGAGGCCTTGATCATTAAACTTCTTTGTCTTCAGTGGACTTCATGGCTGTCAGCTCACCTTTCCACACATCACTTCTGAGACAATCCTGGGTGATCCTGATAGTTGTTAACCAGCAGAGTGTGACCCCAAATCCAACAACCATAATGGGGGCCTCTCAGCCCTGGAACCTCTGGCAATCAGATGATACCCATGGGTCCTGTCTCACAATAATGCTCTCAAATGTTTGAAATAAAATACATGTACTAACAAGGTAACTGGATATTGAAATATATTTATCAAAATATATCAATCAAATTGGGTAACATGATAATATGTGTACCTCCAGTGGGGGATCTTCTAAGTGTTCTAACTTCAAAATAGTGACAAGAGTAAATACTTTTATAAGATATCTAGACCAACCATAATTGATATGAAATATCTGATTTCCTATGATGACAAAGTCATGGGTACTGTAAATATTACTCTGATTTGTTGGTGACATATATAAATGAAGGGAATGCTAATTTTTAGTCAAGAACAGTAAAAAGAATCATTTCTTCCCTACAAATTCATGGCCTTTGTCATGAATTGTATTCTGCCCCAAATTCATATGCTAAAGTCTAATGCCCAATGTGACCTTGTTTGGATATAAAGCATTTTAAGATGTAATTGATGTCAAATGAGGTGAGAGGGTCAGGTCCTAATATGATAGGTTGGTAACTTTGTAAGAACATGAACAGAAACAGATCTCTGTCTCTCTCAGTCTGTGTCTTCCCAGCTCACATAGCAAGGAAAGGCCATTTGAAGACACCACAAGAAGCTGGCCATGTACAAGACAGTAAGAGAGCTCTTACCATAAAGCCAGTCCTCTGTCACATTCAGCTTGAACTTTCAAGCCTCCAGAACTGTGAGAAATAAATTTCTATTATTTCAGCCAACCAGTCTGTGATATTTTGTTATGGTAGCCTGGCTAGCCAAAGACAGTTTAAGACAGGCTAAGACTAAGAAAGGACCCACCCCTATCTCCCCTCTTTGCTTCTAGACCTGTAAATAGAGTCTAGTCCCAACAGGCCCCTAAAGGTGAGGTATGAAGTGTGACCCATGAGGAGGTGCACTATACTCCAAAGGAACTACTCGAGTTTTCTAACTTATGTAACCAACTCTGGGGAACATGTATAAGAATGGATCTTAAGGGAGTGAGGCAGTGGGGAGAAGAACATAAACTTGGATAAGAATGAATTCATTGATGTGAATTCATATCTCTTCTCCCTAAGAAGAGGTTCTGCATTTAATGTTGCAGCTTGGGTCTAGCAGTTTGTTTGGTTGGTTGTGATACATGGACCAAAAGGTCCATAGTGAGTGAATTGGAAATGCCGGACCTGCCCTGGTTTAATGTAGAGGCAGGGATTCACAGGTATAGGAAGGTTGGAATGTTAGATTGGATTTATCACTTAAGACATTCACACCCACACTGGGAGGATGCAGAAGACATATTTTTACCACCTTGTGAGAAATGAATTTGTGATAGGCCCAGTGGCAACACTCAGCAGCCCAAGGCAGGGCCGGTGCCATCACTGTGATGGACAGCAGAGTCAGAGCAGCAATCAGAATTGTCTGCCTCATGCACACCTGTGGTGTTGGCTGGTTGATCACAGTGTTCCTAGAACTAAAATAGATAAAAAGACTGCTAAATTTTAATGAAGCAGAAAAATTCCAAGTCAAGTGAACAACAAACTACCCTGAATCACAAAACAGAAGATAATACCTCTCAATCAATTCCCAGACTTGAGTCAGTTTATAGACCCAGAACCCTTGAATGAAGGGGAGTCTAGGTCCCCCTAAGGAAGGACACTGGTACACTACCAAAAATTATCCTGTTTATCTTTCTACCAGCTATCCCCAATGTACCTATGGCATTTTACCAGGATAACTCTACATTGGAAATAATTAGACCTTCCAGGGACTGCTAGACACTCTGAATTGGCACTAATTCCAGACCTCAAATATCACCATGGTCCAATAGAGTATAGGCTCATGGAAGTCAGGCAATCAATGGGGTTTTGCACAGTTCCATTTCCCATTGGGCCTGATAGGTCTTGAAACCATCCTGTGGTTATTTCCCTGGTGCTAGAATGCATAACTGAAATAGATATATATAGCCATATATCTGGCAGAATCCCCACATTGGTTCCCTGACAGGAAGTGAGGATGATTATGGTGGGAGAGTCAAGTGGAAGCCACCAGAACTGCCTCTACCTGAGAAAACAACCAAAAGCAACATCACATTCCTGGAGAGGTTGTAGCGATTAGTGCCACCACCAAGTAATTTAAGGGTGCAGGTGTGGTAATTCCCACCACGTCCCTATCTGCCTCTCCAATTTGGCCTGTGGAGAAGACAGATGTATTTTGGAGAACATGGGTTATCATAAGCTTAACTACGTGGTGGCTTTAGTTGCAATGAAAACCAAATGTGCTTGCATTAGTTGAGCAAATTAACACTACTCCTGGTATTGGTGAGCATCCTTGATCTGGCCAAATGCCCTTTTTCTAATCCCTGTCATAAGACCAACCAGAAGCAGCTTGCTTTTAGCTAGAAAGGTCAGCAATACACTAAGTGTGTCCTACCTAAGGGATGTGTACACTTTCCAGTCCTATGTCATAATTTAGTTTCCTTGGATCATGATTACCCCTCCTTTCCAGAAGATACAGCTGTGGTCCATTACACCTGTGACATTATGTTGATTGGACCTCTGAGCAAGAAGTAGCAACTTCTCCAGACATATTCATAAGACTTTTATGTGTTAGAGGATGGGAAATAAATCAGACAAAAAATAAAGAACCTCTACTTCAGTGAAATTTCTGGCTGTCCAGTGGTATGGGGCAGGGTGAGATATCACACCTAAGGGGAAGGATAAGTTGTTGCTTTTTTTTACAACCAAAACAGAGGTTACCTTTGGATTTTAGAGGCAACATATTCCTCATTTGGATATGTTACTCCAGCCTATTTGCTGAGTGACCCAAAATACTGCTTCTGTGAGTGAGGTAAGAATAAGGTTCAGTTGCTATTCAGGCCACTTGGCCACTTGGGTCGCATCCAATGGTGCTTGAAGCATCAGTGGCAGATAGGGGTGCTCTTTGGAACTTTTGCCAGTCCCCTATAGGTGAATCACAGCACAGACCCTGAGGATTTTAGAGGAGAGCCCTACTCTCCTTTTGATAAGTAGGTCTTGGTCTACCTTATCATGCCTTAGTAGAGACTGAAAGTTTAACCACAGGTCATTAGATTATAGTGGGACCTGGGATGCCTATCATTCATGGATGTTATCTGATGCACCAAGCCATAAAGTTGGACATGCACATCAACACTCCATCAGATGGAAGTGGTATGTGCACAATCAGGCCTAAGTAGGCCCTGAAGGCACAAGTAGGTTATTTACCTTAGGAAGGGACCCAAATGCCCATGTACCCAACTTCTGCCTTCTCTTTCCAACCTGCACTTATGGCCTCACTGAGATCTCTCTATAGTCTGTTGGTAGAGAAAGAGAAGACTGGGGTTTAGTTTACAATTGGTTCTCTATGATGGACAAGCACCACCCAAAAATAGACAACTGTAGCACTGAAGCTCCTTTGGGACATATTTGAACAGTGGGGAAGGGAGATCCTATCTGTGGACAGAACTTCTAGTGGTGCATGTAGTTTTTCCCTTTGCTTGGAAGGAGAAATGGCCAGACATGGGATTATATTCTGACTCATGAGCTTGGCTGATGGTTTAGTAGGATGACCAGAGACTTGGAAGGACCATGATTGGATAAATGGCCCCAAGGAAATTTAGGGAAAAGGTATGTGGGTAAACCTCTCTTAATGGGTAGAAAATATGAAGATATCTGTGTCTCATGTGAATGCTTACCAAAGGGTGAACTCAGCAGAGGAGGATTTTAATAGGAGGAGTGGGTAAGATGACCTGTTCTATGAATAGCATTCAGCTTCTTTCCCCAGCTACCCCATTCATTGCCCAACAGGCCCATGAACAAAGTGGCCATGGTGGCAGGGATGGAGGTTGTGCATGGGCTCAGCAACATGGACTTCTACTCACAAAGGTAACCTGGCCATGGCCACTGCTGAGTGCCCAATCTGCTGGCAGCAGAGACCAACACTGAGTCCCTGATATGACACCATTCTCCAGGGTGATCAGCCAGCTACATGGTGGCAGGTTGATTACATTGGACCACATCTGTCATGGAATGGGCAGTCTTCTGTTCTTCCTTGAACAGTCTGAATACAGCAGATTTGCCTTCCTTGCACAAAATGCTTCTGCCAAAACTACCATCCATGGATTTGTAGAATGCCTTATCCATGGTCATGGTATTACACACAGCATTTCTGTGTTCAAGGACCACACTTTGCAGCCAATGAAGTGCGGTAATGGTCCCATGCTCACGGAACTCATTGGTATTATGTTCCCTGCCATCCAGAACAGCTGGCTTGATAGAATGGTGGAATGACCTTTTGAAGGCTCAATTACAGTGCCAACATGGTGGCAATACATTTAAAGCTAAGGTAAGGTTCTCTAGGAGTTTGTATGTGGTGTGAATAAGCATCCAATATGGTGCTTTTTCCCCAACAAACAAGATAAAAAGGTCTGAGAATTAAGGGGTGGAAATGGAAATGGCACCACTCACTATTACCTCTAGTGACCTACTAGTAAATTTTTGTTTATTGTTCTTATAACCTTACGCTCTTCTGGCCTAGATATCTTAGTTTAAGAAGAAAATAGTGAAGCCACACAACAGTGAAGCTATTGGTGTGGAAGTTAATACTACCTCCCAGCCACTTTGGGTTCCTCATGCCTCTGAGTCAACAGGTAAAGAAGGAGCTCATTCGTGTGAATGTTCCTTACTTGCTACTCCACAGTGGAGGTAAGGAAGGGTATGTCTGGAATACAAGAGATCTCTCTGGGTGGCCTATGATTAAGGTCAATGGAAAATTACAACAGTCCAATCTAGGCAGGACTAATAATGGCCTGGACCCATAAGAGATGAAGGTTAGGGTCACCATATCGTGTAAAGAACCACAACTAGCTCAGGTGCAAACTGAAGGTTAAGGAAATACAGAATGCCTAATGGAAGAAAGTAGTTATAAATACCAGCTATGTAGGACCACGTGACCAGTGCCAGTGATAGAGACTGTAATTGTCATGAGAATTTCCTTTCTATTTTGTTATGAATACATTTCTGTTTGTGTATATGTGTGTGAGTATGGAATATTAAAATTTAATTTAATTTTATTTTTGAGAGAGAGAGTGAGGGAGCAAGTGTGGGAGTGGGGCAGAAGAAGAGAGAGAGAGAGAATCCCACAACCCTAGGATCATGACCTGAACTGAAATCGAGAGTCGGTCACTCGACTCACCCAGCCACCCCTTTAATTTTTATTTTAATTCCAGTATAATTAGCATACAGTGTTATATTAGTTTCAGGAGTACAATATAGAGATTCAACAATTCTGTATATTACTCAGTGCTCATCAAGATGAGTGTACTCTTAATCCCATTTACCTATTTGACCCATCCCCCGCACCCTCCTCCCCTCTGGTAATCATCTCTTTGTTCTTTATAGTTAAGAATCTTTTTGGGGGGATTGCCTCTTTTTTCCCCCTTTGTTCATTTGTTTGGTTTCTTAAATTCCACATATGAGTGAAATCATGTAGTATTTGTCTTTCTCTGACTGTCTTATTTTGCTTAGCATTATACTCTATAGCTCTATCCATGTTGTTGTAAATGACAAGATTTCATTCTTTTTTAATGGCTCAATATATTATGACTTAATATATACATATCTTGAGTCATATATGTATATATATATATACACACATCCATATATATAAGTTTGTATTTATACATATTATGTATGTATGTATTTATATACATATTATAAATATATATATAAAATAGAAGCAGCCCAAGTGTCCACTGATAGGTGAACGGATAAAGAAGATGCAGTACACAACAGTGCATGAGTGTTTTTTTTTTCTCCACATCCTCATTAACGCTGGTGGTTTCTTGTGTTTTTGATTTCAGTCATTCTGGTAAGTTGTGAGGTGATATCTCCTTGTAGCTTTGATTTGCATTTCCCTGATGATGAGAGATGTTGAGCATTTTTCCATGTCTGTTGACCAGTTGAATGTCTTCTTTGGAGAAATGTCTGTTCATGTCTTCTGCCCATTTTTTAAATCAGATTATTTGTTATTTGGGTGTTGAGTTCTGTAGGCTTTTTATATATTTTGGATACTAAGCCTTTACTGGATATGTCATTTGCAAATATCTTCTCCAATTCCATAGATTGCCTATTAGTTTTGTTGATTGTTTGCTTTGCTGTGCAGAAGATTTTATTTTGATGTAGTCCCAATAGTTTATTCTTGCTTTTGTTTCCCTTGCCTCAGGTGTCATATGTAAAAATGTCAGTGAAATTACTTCCTGTGCTCTCTTCTAAGATTTTTATGGTTCCAGGTCTGGTATCCATTCAGGACCTTAATCCATTTTGAGTTTATTTTTGTATATGGTGTAAGTAAGTGTTCCAGTTTCATTCTTTTGCATATTGCTGTCCAGTTTTCCCAACACCATTTGTAAGAGATTCTTTTTCTCATTGCAAGTTCTTGCCTTTGTCAGAGATTAACTGACCATATAATTGTGGGTTTGCTTCTGGACTTTCTATCTTATTCTATTGATCTATGTGTCTATTTTTGTGCCAGTACCATACTGTTTTGATTACCATACTGTTTTGATAACTACAGCTTTGTAGTATAACTTGAAATCTGGAGTTGTGATACTTCCAGCTTTAATTTTCCTTTTCAAGATTGGTTTGGCTATTCAAGGTCTTTTGTGGTTCCATACAAATGTTAGGATTGTTCGTTCTAGCTCTGTGAAAAATGCTGTTGGTATTTTGATGGGATTGCATTAAATATGTAGATTGCTTTGTGCAATATGGACATTCAAACAATATTTGTTCTTCTGATCCATGGAATATCTTCCATTTGTTTATGTCATCTTCAATTTCTTTCATCAATGTTTTATAGTTTTCAAAGTAGAGGTCTTTCGTCTCCTGCTTAAGTTTATTCCTAGGTATTTTATTGTTTTTGGTGCAATTGTAAATGAATTTGTTTCCATAATTTCTTTTTCTGATGCTTCATTGTCAGTGTATAGAAATATGACAGATTTCTGTACATTGATTTTGTATCCTGTGAATTTACTGAATTCATCTATCATTTCTCTAGTAATTTTTGGTGGAGTCTTTAGGATTTTATTATGTCATCTGCAAATAGTTAAAGTTTTACTTTTTCCTTACTGATTTATTACTTTTTCTTGTCCGGTTGGTGTGACTAGGACTTCCAGTACTATGTTGAATAAAAGTAGTGAGAGTGAACATCCTTGTCTTGTTCCTGACCTTAAGGGAAAAGCTCTCAGTTTTTCACCATTAAGAATGCTATTAGCTGTGGGTTTTCATACATGACCTTTATTATGTTGAGATAAATTCCCTCTAAACCTACTTTGTTGAGGTTTCTTTTTTTTAAATCATGAATAGATTTACTTTGTCAAAGATTTTCCTGCATCTACTGAAATGATCATATGGCTTTTACCCTTTCTCTTCTTGATGTGATGTATCACATTCATTGATTTGTGAATATCGAACCATCTTTGCATCCCAGGATTAAATCCCACTTGACCATGGTGAATGAGTTTTTATGTATTGTTGGATTTGGTTTGCTAGTATTTTGTTGAGGATTTTTGCATATGTTTATAATAGATATTGATCTGTAGTTCTTTTTTTTTATGTGTGTGGTGTCTTTTGTTTTGGTACCAGGGTAATACTGGCCTCATAGAATGAATTTGGAAGTTTTCTTTTCTTTTCTATTTTTGGGATAATTTGAGAAAAATAGGTTTTAACTCTTCTTTCAATGTTCAGTAGAATTCACTGTCTGGTCCTGGACTTTTCTTTGTTGGGAGTTTTTGATTATTGATCCAATTTCATTATTGGTAATTGGTCTGTTCAAATTTTCTATTTCTTTCTGATTCATCTTTGGGAGGTTATGTGTTCCTAGGAATTTATCCATTTCTTCTAGGTTGTTTAGTTTGTTGGCATATAATTTTTTGTAATATTCTCTTACAATTTTTTCTGTTTCTGTGGGATCGGTGGTTATTTCTCCTCTTTCATTTCTGATTTTGTTTATTTGAGCTCTCTCTCTTTCTCTCTGTGATGAGTTTGGCTAAAGGTTTATCAATTTTGTTGATGTTCTTAAATGAACCAGCTCCTGGTTTCATTTATCTATTCTATTGTTTACTTGTTTTTAGTTTCTATTTTGTTTGTTTCTGCTCTAATCTTTATTTTTTTACTTCTTTCTACTGGTTTGGGGTTTTGTTTGTTCTTCTTTTTGTAGATCCTTTAGGTGTAAGGTTAGATTATTTACTTGGAATTTTTCTTCCTTCTTGATGTAGGCCTGTACTGCTGTAAACTTCCATCTTAGAGCAGCTTTTGCTGCATCCCAGAGATTTTGGAATGTTGTATTTTCATTTTCATTTTCTCTATGTATTTTTAAATTTCCTCCTTTATTTCTTGGTTAACCTGTTCATTGTTTAGTAGCATGTTATGTAAACTCCATGTATTTGTGGTCTTTCCAGGGTTTTTTTTTTTTTTTTTTGTGATCGATTTCTAGTTTCATAGCATTGTTTTCAGAGAAGATGCATGGTATGACTTTGACCTTTTTGAATTTGTTGAGACATATTTTGTGATCTATTCTGGAGAATATTCTATGTGTACTTGAGAAGAATGTGTATTCTGCTGTTTTAGGATGGAATGTTCTGAATATATCTGTTAAATTCATCTGGTCCAAGGTGTTACTTAATGCCACTATTTCCTTGTTGATTTTTCTCTTTGGACGATCTGTCCATTGATGTAAGTGGGGTGTTAAAGTCCCCTACTATTATTAGATTACTATCAATTAGTTCCTTTATGTTTGTTATTAACTGCTTTAGGTATTTGGGTGCTTCCATGTGGGGTTCATACACATTTATAATTGTTAATATATTCTTGTTGGATTATTCTGTTTATGATTATATAGTATCCTTCTTTGTCTCTTGTTATAGTCTTTGTTTTAAAGTCTATTTTGTCTGGCTTTCTTTTTATATCCATCTGCATGATAATTGTTTCTCCATCCTTTCACTTTCAATCCACAGGTGACTTTATGTCTGAAATGAGTCTCTTGCAGGCAGTATATAGAAGGATCTTGTTCTTTTATCCATTCTGTCCCACTATGTCTTTTGATTGGAGTGTTTAGTCCATTTAAATTCAAAGTAATTATTGATAGATATGTACTTATTAGTATTTTGTTACTTATTTTATGTTTTGTTGTTGCTGTTTTTCTCTGTTCTTTTCTTCGCTTGCTCTCTTCTCTCATGAGTATTTGGCTTTCTTTAGTGATATACTCAGATTCCTTTATCTTTATTTTTGCTTATCTATTACTGGTTATTAATTTGTAGTTACTTTTATTCTGCATATAGCAGTTCATATTAAGTTGATGGTTGCTCAAATTTGAACCCACTCTTGACTCCTCTCCCTCCACACACATTTTAGGTATATGGTGTCATACTTTACCCCCTTTTATTTTGTGAATTTCTTAACTGATTTTTACAGATATACTAATTTTTTACTGCTTTTGTGCTTTCCACTTCTCTTACTTTTAGTTATGGTCTTTCCTTTTCACTCAAAGAGTCACCTTTAACATTTCATGTAAGTCTGGTTTAGTGGTTATGGATTCCTTTAACTTTTGTTTGTCTGGGAAACTTTTTATCTTTCTTCTATTCTGAATGATAGGCTTGCTGGATAGAATATTCTTGACTATAGATTTTTTCCTTTCAGCACTTTGAACATATCATATATCATGGTATTTTTTGTTGATTTTCATTTTACTATTTACTTATCAGGGAGATAAATACATATCATTCCAGAACCTTATCTCCTCTTTGGGAAAGGAATTAGTGCATTTTCGTTGCATCAGCTTAGTTGAGCCATGTTAGGCAGAATTATGCCTCATATTCCAGGAAGCTTTCCTGCCCCAGGGCACAGATTTGAGGTCAGGGCCACATGACCTTACAAACCTTATGCTCATTTGTGGTAGACAGACGCTTATGATATTACAAACCTGCAGGAGAAACTGGCTTTGGGGACCATCTCACTCTGTGCTGCTGCCATTCTAGCCCCCTGCCATCTTGATGACCCAGCTGACTGCCTACAGGCCCCCTCCTTCACTGCAGGCTCCTCTCAGTATTGGTTAAGGGGACAGAGACTTGTGACAGGCCCATGGCAATGACAGTCTTCATGTGACTGTCATTGCTGTCTGCAGATGTGGAGATATTGCTAACAGTCTGATTTCTGGATACCTCACTGGGGGGTTAATAATAAATAAGGAATAATACATTTGTGCTCACAGTTAATAATAAATAAGCAATAATACATTTGTTCTCAGAAAAAAAATCATGTGATTGGGATGTGAAGGAAGAATGACACCAGTTCATATTTTCCTGAGACTGCTAGAGAGTTGTTCTTCATTGAACCTGTATACATCTAAAATAGAGACAAGGAGGAAAAAAGGAAGACTATATGCTTTCTATTCACTCAGACTGGTTTGTACATGGCCACTTGTGGCAAAAAGTGACATGCCACATGATTCTATTTTAAGAATTGATTACCCACTACAGATCATTATAGACAGTACTAATCTGTTGTTGTTGTTTTTTTTTTAAATATTAAAGACAAAGCAAAAACTCTCATAATGACTTGAGTTCTGCCATAGAGAAGTCCTCAGAACAATTTGAATCTGTAGATTCCCAACTAACACATCCAGTGCGGGCTAGGATGGGTGTGTGGGGGAGAATTCTCACACACTGTGTGAAGGTATAAATTGGCTTAGGATTTTTAGAGGGCAATTAGAAGATATCTGCAAAAATTTAATGGGAATACTAATTGATTTAGTATGTTCCCCAAGAATCTAAAGAAGTATCCACACACATGTACAAGAATATTTGTACAACACTTATATTGGGAAAATATCAATCTGAGGACAGGTCAACATCCCCCACCAGATATGTCCCTGTGGTACAATTCCACATAACCATATAAAAGAACCACATAGATCTACATGTACTGACATAAAGGATGAACATGCTATATGATTGAGTGAAAGTAAGTGGCATATAAGTTTTAATCTGATATACATGAAAAAAGGAATCACACAGTTTAATTTACTCCTTCCTTAGGCAATGGATTACATAGAAAAAAAGCCTGATAAACATTGTACAGACTATTTTTTTTTTTTTTTGATTTCCACTAATCCCTCTGCTGCTCCAAGTTAAGCTTTGATGTCCAGAATCCCTTCAAGTTTTTTCAGCTTCTATCCTGTCTGGTGGAGAAGAGCAGCCATCTTCACTTCTCACACCAAACAATCCTGTTCTTAGGCCTCAAAAGTGAAGCCCAGAAGAGTAGTGTTGTCTGTCCATCCAGCCCTATGGAGGCTTGCACCCATATGTGGAAATCAGGACTCATCTCTTAGCCATGCATAAAGTCTGTCTTAGTTTGTGCAAGTGGGCTGTTGGCAGACTACCATTGGCTAGGGAGCTTATAAAGAACAGACTTTCTTTCTCAAAGTTCTAGAAGCTGAAAGTCTGAGACGAAGGCAGTCATTGAGAGGCAGACAAAACCTGAAGTTCCGTCACCTGGGGAAACACATTTGTGCCAAGTGGCCTGAAGGAAGTGTCTGTCATGGGAATTACATTCCTTTCAGATTTGAACTAAGTGTCCACCCAAATTTACTTAAAGTCTGCAGGTTTTGTTAGTGTTGAGTTTTCTGGAATTAAATATTGAAAGGCATTTATATAATTGACCACAACTCAAAATTGACAACTGAGCACTTGGAGCAGAATTATCCAGCAACCCTGCTGATCGTGTTGTAAGACACCTACACAAGTATGTCAGCCATCATGAAGCAGGCACATAAACACCAGTGAACAGTGTACCACAGAAATGGTCTCTGCTTGATGGAAGCATTGGGACAAAACTGAGAATAGATTAATTTGAGGTGAAGTCTCTGAGTCACAGCTACCTTCAACTTTCTTAGGTGGTCAAATTGAGATTTAATTTAAATTGCTAAGGTGTTCCCTTCAGGGTACTTGATCTCTTCTCTGCTGCTCAGCAGGAATTGATTGTCCTGATCATGTACATTCCAAATGATGGAATCCTTCATTCCAAATGATGGAATCCAGCAATTTTGCTGTACTTTCTCAGTGAATGAGCCATAAAGAGAAAAGCTGTGTGGATGGCATTTCCATCTCACTAGACATTGTTTTAGAATAGGGAATAAATTACAAAGAAAGTGATCAAGGATTATAAGACCCCCATCGAGTGGCCAGATGACAGCATTTGCTAAGCCTCATTTGTTTGGCAAATCTATAAAGGTGGTGTGGGAGATACAGGGAATGGAGGGTAGAAGGATTACAGACACCATAGCATAGAATTGTAATCACAATGCTGCCTTCAGAATGCACTGGGATAGGGGTACCTGGGTGGCTCATTCTGTTAAGCATCTGACTCTTGATTTCAGCTCAGGTCATGATCTCGTGAATTTGAATCTCACATCAGGCTCTGTACTTTGTTAGCTTGGAAACTACTTGGAATTCTCTCTCCCTTTCTCTCTGCCTCTACCCCACTCATGGTCTCTCTCTCTCTCAAAGTAAATGAATAAATAAACTTAAAAAAATAAAAAAAAATCTCTAACCTACTTACAACTCACACCAACAAATGTGAATCTAACTATGCACTAGTTGTATAAATGAAGGAAACAGCTTCAAATACCAGATTTCTGAACACTTAACATTTTTAAAAAATTCTAAAATATTCTGAGAAACAAGATTTTACTTAAAGGATTCACTGTCTCCAATAATTTGGTGTCCTGGACCATATAAGTAATCTAAATAAATGGTAAACATTTTAAAGAAAGATTTCCTCAAGATGCATAAACATATTATAAATCCTTGAAAGCCAGCACTATTGTGCAGTTTTTATTTTGTATGGAAAGACTTCGGTCATATAGTTCAGTAGAGATGAGGTCCCTCACAGGAGAGGAAAGAAACGGGCTTTCCAAACAGAAAAGTCAAATACAGAAGAAAAAACAGCTTTTCCCCTGAAGGAATGTCTGTTCCTGGGTCTCCCCTGCTTTTGTTCCTTTCCAGCAGGTGCACACATCTTAGCTTCCCTGGGAGATGGTCTAACACTCCACTTCAGAAACACAGACTAAGGATCTAGGGGAAATTTTTATTGGCTTACGAATAAAATGTGAAATCAGTAACGAATGGTTCTTCTACAGCTTTAAATACAAAAAAATGCTATTTAAATCCTGTGTCAGCTGAGTATTTTGTAATAATTTGCAGAAGAAAGTAAGGAAGATCCTGAGCTTCACAGGAGCTCATCCTGAGTTTGGACTGCTCTGTCTGCTAATGGCTGCCCTGTGGTTTCAGGCGAACCCAGGCTGCAGGCACTGGTGACCAGAGAAGCTGGAGGTCAGGCTTTCCTTTCCCAGCTGCTTTTCAGAGGGAGGCTTACTGTTGCCTCTTATTTCTACCACATCATCAAACACAGATAGTAGTTTATTTGGAGCACAGCTCTAGGGACAATAGATTCTTGGCTACTTTCTAAAGATTTTTTTTTTTCATAGAAAAAGCAGGTGTCTGCTCAATATCCTGATACAGGTTTCCAATTTTTACAATGTAACTTTCATTTTTTGACTTGATCTTCACAATTTTGTGCTAACAAAGTTTTTATTGATGTAACTATCATCTTCATAGAGTAAAATCAACAGAGCTTGAATGTATAGGTTGTTAAGTTTTGATAAATGTATAACACCCATGGACCTATATCTTCCACATCAAGGTATAAAAATCCCCATCATTCTAGAAAGTTCCTTTGTGCTCATTTCCAGCCAATACTTCCCCTGTAAGTAACTGCTGTTCTGATATCTATCACCATAGATTAATTTTGCCTGTTTAAATTCCATTTAAGAGACTTCTATAGTATGTTTTTCTTGTATGTGCTTTCTTTTTTTTGATATAGTATTTTTAAGATTCTTCTGTGTTTTTGCATGTAGAGATAGTTTGTTATTTTTATTTTTATTTTATATTTTAATGTTTATTTATTTATTTATTTATTTATTTTTTGTTTTGAAAGAGAGCCAGGGTGAGTGTGTGAGCGGGGGAGGGGCACAGAGAGAGAGGGAGAGATTGGATCTCAAGCAGGCTCTGTGCTGTCATCATGAAGCCTAATGCCAGGCTTGAACCCACAAACTGTGAGATCATGACCTGAGTCAAAATCAAGAATGGGATGCTTAGCCAACTCAGCCACCAAGGCTCCCTGATAGTTTGTTCTTTTTAATGTTTGAATATGAATGTACTATAGTGTGTTCCTCCATTCTTCTGTGGATGGACACCTCTCGATATGTTTCTAATTGGGAGCCATTAAGAATAAAGCTGCTGTGAGGCTGGCACAGGACAGCCCACTTACCGGGTGGTGTACCTGAAGTGATGCCACACTATGTCACCCAATAGAACCTGACCCCTGTGGGCTACAAGATCATCCTTGGAAGCCAGGCACACATCCATCCCAGTGCAGTTGATCAAAGCTTTCCCTTCTTATAGTTGCCCGGAGTGGGGCAGTGGGAGATGTGGGCTCTGCCTAACACCCCAAAAAGATGGGGTAGTCTGGGAAAGAGGAGAAATGAGGGTGGCATCCAGGTGGCCTCTGGGCCTGCAGTGACCTTGTCTAGATTTCCCATCACCCTTTGTTCCCCAAGTCCCACAGACCTACACAGGGTTCCCCTTTCATAAAGGATTTGGAAGTGGCCACTGCGGAGAACATCCTGTCGTATGGAGGTTTCCTGAATGTTTGTGGCAGGTAATGAGGCAGAAGGGGATAAGGGTGACAGTCCCTCCCCCACCACTAGGTACATCCTAGTGCACAGGACTAAAAGGAAGTTTGGCTGCACGTCTGATCAAATACAGGCTTTGATCATGCAGAGTCTCTTGTCCCAGGGCTGAGGGCACAGGCTCAGGGACCATGAACATGGCTGGGGCTGTCCCTCTGTAGCTGGGAACCACCCACCCCCAGATGGATGCCAAGGAGCAAGGGTAGAAGAGGTGCTCTGTCCTCTCCTTTCCTTCCCAAGGCCCCACCTTCCCACTGGGCACCCTGAGAAAAGGGACAGCCTGTGCATGTCCTCGGCAAGCTGGCAGGTAGAAAAGATGAGCACCTGTGGGGAGGCATAGAGAGAAAGAATGGCAGCATCAGTGGCCATCGGTGGCTCCAAATGGGCCCTTTGGTGGAAAAAGACACTCAAGCAGCTTTAGAAAAAATAAAGTCAACCTCTAAATTATTCACTAACTTTAAAGAAGTGCCAATGACCAATATGAAATTATAACAGAATGCACTAATAATCAAAGACGGGAACCTCAAAAATGTTGCGTTAAGTGGAAGAAGCCAGGTACAAAAGAAAACAGACCATATGAGTCCATTTATATAGAATTCTAATAATGGCAAAACCATAGTGACAGAAGGCAAATCTGTGATTGCCAGGGGCCAGGCTTGCGGTTTGTGGCTGGGTGACAAGGGACAGGAGGGAACTCTGTGGCGGGATGGATGTGGTGCATACATCACTGGACACATTTGTTAAAACTCATCAAATGCTACATTAAAATTTGGTGAATTTTACTCTTTGTACATAATATTTCAGTAAAGCTGACATTGAAAAAGAAAAGATTTTTAATTTAAGCAAACTCATTATTTTAGACATTTTAACCCTTTGAAAAGATTTGACTCCTAGTCCAAGTCCTTCCTGTTATATTCTGTAGTTTATGAATGTGGATATGGAGGTCCAGAGAGAGAAGACGTGACTTAAAATCACATGTCCTGCTGGTGGTCAAGCCACATCTGGATTCCCCAGACCTTGTGTCTTATTAGCTTTTCTCTTCTGCCATCCTTCCCTTCACATGTAAACTGTGAGCATGTCATGTCTCACATTGTCACCCGAACAAGTTACAGGCACCATAAAATATCTGGCAGATACATAGTCCTTAATGTTTGACGTATAGTAGAGGAGGAAGATAGTATTATTATATAGTATTATTTTCATTTTTCTATTGGAAGAGTAGAAGCACAGAGAGCTCAACTTACATGCCTGAGGGCACACAAGTTAGTCACACATGGTTTTCAATTGTACAATGGATGAGTAATTCTTACCTCACATGGTTGTTGCAAGGAGTGAATTAAATTAAATCAACCCTGTATGTGGAGTGCCTGGTGCATGAGTTCTCAATATACCATAAATGATGTTAACAGCAACATTTATGGTAATAAACATGATAATTATGAACACTTTGGTGGACGTAATAATACTTGGATTTTATGATAGTAAAGTTGAAATTAGAACACTTTCCAAAGATATGCAAATGAACTGGTTTACAAGTTGTGAGGAAATGGACATTCTCAATTACTACAGTTGGGAGTGCACATTGGAATAAATACTTTCAGCAAGTAGTTCCATTTTAAAATTGTTTTTAAATGATATTTGTGCACATCTACAAAGATACATGTGCAAGATATTCATTATAGTGTTGCAAAGGAAGAACAAAGATGATCTAAATGCTCATCAGGAGGTGAAAAGGATAATGTTAAAGGAATGCTGTCTGTATTGAGCTGATGGAGAGAAAGCATGGACCAGGAAGGATGCCCATGCTATAGTACTGGATCTGAAATGGAAGAGTTTGTAGAATTGATACCATTTATGATCCTAGACATTTTGCTAATTCCTTCAGTTGTGGGTGGGAGATGGATTCTGTACCCATTATGTTCAAAAGAACATTTTTCCCCCTGAGAAAGAACTCTAAGGTGGTGATGGCGTTTGACTAAACCTTCAAGGACTGAGGGGCACATGGCTGGTTCAGTTGGTGGAGCATGCGACTCTTGATCTTGGGGTTGAGTGGGAACCCCATGTTGGGTGTAGAGATTCCTTAAAAATAAAATCTTAAAAAGGACCTCAAAGCCTGCACCAAATGTTACTGCCTGTCCTCTAGGATCAGAATATCAGCCCCTGTTTTCTCTGTGAACACAGAGGGACCTGCAAAAGGTGAATAGTGAGGTCGCCACAGGGACTCACTGGGTGGGTGAGGGGGTCAAGGAGTCCCTTCACTTGAAAATTAAGACCACACAGCAGGTAACAAATGAATGGGCTAGAGCTGAACCAGGTGGCAGACACTGGGTCCTGTGGCACATTTGATCCATGAGGGAGGGCCCTACATAGCCTTGGTTGGAATGTCTTCTATTTCATGTGGTTCAGGACTTCTCTTTTTTTGATAAAATCTGGAGCCTTTCTCAGGCTCCCCGTATCACCCTATCAGGGGGATGGGATGGCTACATTGAAACCTGGGGACCCACAAATTGAGAAACTGCCAAAATTTTAGGTCAATGCTGCGGAAAGAAAGTGTAGAGCTATATATTATCTAAAGGGAATGTTTGCCTGCTGCTCCACTGGATGCAAGCTCCCCCAGTGCAGGGAATGTGTCAGTGTTTGTTCTTCTTTGATTCCTTAGTGCAGGGCTAGACATAAAAGGGACTCAATAAGGATTCATAGAATGAATGAATGGCAAAACATCATTTCCTGCACCCAGTCATTGTACTGTCATTATCCTGAGCTCCATTCTCCAACACTTTACACAATATCCCCAGGAGGAACAGAGTGCAGGTCATTTGCAAAGGAAGAGATGGAGAGGACCCCCAGTCCTGCAGATCTGGCTAGAGAGCTATTGGTAAGAGCAAGGGCCAGTTGTTTATGTCACTCTGAGGTCAGGCCTGGCACTCTTGACCTCTGCTGTGTAAATTAAGTCTCAACTCCTCAAGATCCTTGTCTCACACCTACCACTTTCCCTGGGATGGAATGGAAACATATTTTACAATTCTGTCACCTTTTTGGGGGGATTTCAAATCCATTTACAGGTTCAGGTGAGCACTGAGGTCATAATGAGATAAAACACTGAACTCCCCAGAGCCAGGCTCTCCACTTGGACTTTGATGCTTGCTCACCTGGCATCAGGCTGAAAGGAGAAGACAGGTGAGCCATGCTGGCGCCCTCAGCTGGACCTCCACATTTTCCTGTCCCACCAGCTTCCAGAGGGGTGATTGGATATTTCTTGGCCTAATTTTAGATGTGGGGCACATTTGGTATAAAAAGAGGCCATACTGTCTCCAGTGCATTTGTATCACATTCCAAGAAACAAGGAAGGCCATTCTTTGGAGCAGCCCCTGCCACCCAGCCTCTTGTCTGGCTGTTGCCTAGGCGTGCAGGTGTTCATACAGTGGCAGCTTAGTCCCCCTGTACAATCTTATGGAGCTGGGTTATAAGGACAACTGTAAAACCCATGTATCAGCACGTGTACTTAGAGATCTTGAATGACTGAATGTGTTGAAGTCCATGGTATATTAAAAATTTTTATGCTTCTGGGATTATGTGGGGCCTGAACTTCTCCACTGGCACGGGTCTGTTCATGCCAGCTCGCTCCTGCCTCTGTGTCTGCCTCCATTGAGTGGGAGTTTGAGGAGTTGGATGCTCCAAATTGCTGCCAGCATCTGTATCTGGAAATTGGTGATGAGTCCCATGACTATCCTCATAGAGTGGCCATGTTTCCAGAACACAGAAATTGAAACATATGCAGAGATGTAAGTGCATATGATCACAGTCGTGTTAAGCTGCAAAATTCTGAAAATGATTATATTTATGGCAGATTAGTTGACATAGAAGAGGTGCGAAGGACTTACATCTCCACATAGAGTTCACTTCCTAATACAGGATCCACTTCTGGCTCATGGTTTGGTAGCACTAAAGCAGTTGTCATGCTAAACTGAGTTGTGCAGAAGGAATTGGTGAAAGGTGCATGGTACTGGCCAAAAAAAGACAACCGAGAGACAGAGTTTACATGGTGCAGTAGTAGGGAGACCCTGGGCTTTCCTCATCTCCAAACATAGCTATATTGAGGTCAGATCCCATGGAACACCCAGGGAATATATCTGTGGAGCAGCAGAAGGATCTCCACAGTTGGAGGGAGACAGTGTGGCAGATGCAAGGTGTGTGGATGTGCATTGGGGGAGAGAAAAACAGCGGTGCCATGGAGGGAGGGAAGCCTTTCTGTGGAGAGACAAAAGGGAGAGAAAGAGAAGAGTTGAGAAAGTGTGGCACCAAGTTTGCACAAGAGGAAAATCTCTCTGGGCCTTAGAATGGGGAGCAAGAAGTACCGAGTGTCTGCAGGGTTTTTTTTTGTGTTGTTTTGCTTTTGTTTGTTGTTTTTTGTGTTTTTCACACAGCATTTGGAGCTCAAACTCTGAGGTTTTGGAGCATGACTTTCTCTGGAGGGGATTGTGGCATGCGCTCCTGGGGAGGAGGGAGCCAGCCCTGGAGTGTAGAAATCTAGAAATCTGGAAATCTCCAGGGTGCACTGGGAGAGAACAGTCCCCTTCCTGGAGTGCTTTTAGAAGAGGGGTTATTGCCTCCCAGGGACAAAAGACCCCGCAGGCGCCAGCCAAAGGACTTTCATCAGCACCCAGAGGGAATACAACCTTTGCTGCTTTCAGCAGTGCTACACCATAGTTTCTGCACACTGTGCAGGCATGGGGACAGCATGGAGAGGCTCTACTCTGGAAGAGGGGAGTGGATCCACACCATGCCAAGTTCTTTAAGACTTCAGGTTTTGAATTCCAGCTGTGGGCCCAAGAAAAAATGCAGGAGAGTTGTGGTCTGTGAGGGCTGCCTGAATAGCTGGGGGGTGGGTGTCAAGATCCCTGGTCCTGGGAGGAGAGATTGGGGTGGTGCTGTTTCCCCCCCAATATCAGCATGGTGGAACTTCAGAGAGCGACACGGAGGCCCCCAAGGCAGGCAGGAACCCCCCAGTGCAGGGGGGATCTGCTTACACCAAACCCTGCCCCCCACCCCGTGCCTGGCAACTGCTTAGTTACTGGGGCAAGACTGCTCTGAGCGGAGGCAGCAACACAGCGGATCTCTCCTCCAGACCAGCACAGCCAGCACCGCGCATGCCCCAAGTATGCAGAAAATCAAGTGTCTCAAAATGATACCTGCACTTCTGGTGGAAATAAGACCAGGCTTACTTTTTATTCTTTTCTTTTCTTTTTTTTTTTCCTTTGGAATCAGGCAAATAGTTTCTTTCTTTCTTTTTAATTTTTTTAATGTTATTTATTTTTGACAGAGAGAGAGAGAGAGAGAGACAGAGCATGAGCAGGGGAGGGGCAGAAAGAGAGGGAGACACAGAATCTGAAGCAGGCTCCAGGCTCTTAGCTGTCAGCACAGGGCCGATGCGGGGCTCGAACTCACAATCCGCGAGATCATGAGCTGAGCCGAAGTCCGACGTTCAACTGACTGAGCCACCCAGGCACCCCAGGCAAATAGTTTCTTGTTTGGTTTTTTCGTTTCCTTTTCTCTCTCTCTCTCTCTCTCTCTCTCTTTTTTTTTTTTGATCGGCTTTTTTATTCTTTTCTTTTTCTTTCTTTTTTCTCTTCTCCTTTTTCTTCTGCTTCCCCTCCCTCCCTCCTCCTCCTCCTTCTCCTCCTTCTTCTTTTCCCTTTCTTTTTCTTTGCAATCAGCTTTATAGTTTTTTGATTCTTTGCTTGGTATTTTTGTTCTCTTTCCTTTTCTTGTTTTGGGGGCTCCCTCCCCCCGCTTTTTTCCAGGCTTACTTCGACAAACAAATCAAAACACACCTATTAAAGGCCAAACACTCTCCACTGCAAGCAAGGAAGAGCTCTGCAGAGGACTGACCAGTGGGATAGAGCAGCAAAAACACAACAGCAGAGTGCACACAGCATATGCCAGAAACACTTCCTGAAGTGCCAGGCCCTGGACAGTGTATGACCCCTTTTTAAAAAATTTTTTTTAACGTTTATTTATTTTTGAGACAGAGAGAGACAGAGCATGAACAGGGGAGGAGCAGAGAGAGAGGGAGACACAGAATCTGAAACAGGCTCCAGGCTCGGAGCTGTCAGCACAGAGCCTGACGCGGGGCTGGAACCCACAGACCGTGAGATCATGACCTGAGCCGAAGTCGGAAGCTTAACCGACCAAGCCACCCAGGCGCTCCTATGACCCCTTTTTAATACAGCATTACTTCCAGGTGCAGGAAGCATCAAGAGTTTTTAAAACACGCAAGAGACAGAAACTTAGCCAAAATGGCAAGATGGAGGTATTGTCCCTGAAAGACAACCGAGAGATGTTGTTTAAAGAAACAGGCTTCAGTGTGTAGTCAGAAGATGTGAAGTCCTGTTATGCAGTACAGTTACTGCAACTGGAAATTATCAATAGCGGTGAAACCAGAGCAATACCTCATTGTCATTATACTACCTGGCCAGATTTTGGAGTCCCTTAATCAACAGCCTCATCTCTCAATTTCATATTTAAAGTGAGAGAATGTGGTTCCTTGAATCCTGAACACGAGCCTGCAGTAATCCACTGCGGTACAGGCGCTGGGCGGTCAGGCACCTTTTCTCTGGTAGATGCTTGTCTTGTTCTGATGGAAAAAGGAGATGATGTTACAGAAATAATTGTCACTAAATGTGAGAAAATATTCAGTGGGACTTATTCAGCCACCGGATCAACTCAGATTTCCATGTGTGACTATCACAGAAGGAGCAAAATTTATAAAGGGAGATTCAAATGTACAGAAACGGTAGAAAGAACTTTCTAAGGAAGACATGTCCTGCTTTTGATCATTCACCGATCAAAATAATGACTGAAAAATACAGAGGGAATAGGATAGGCCTAGAAGAAAAACTGACAGGTAACAGGTATACAGGACTAAACTCTAAAATGCAGGATACTACAGAGGAGAACAGCGTGAGTGTTCCACAGAAACACAGTCAAGAGGAACAAAAACTAACATGGCTCCAAAGATGCAGCAGATGAAACAGAGGCTAATGAGACCGGATGTAAAGGAAAAAATTTTCCCAATTTTAAAAAGAAAAACAAAGAAACAGAAGTTTTCCCTAAAAATATATTTGAAGGAAAATTCTCCCCACTTGGAGAAAATTCTCCTTACTCTACTTACTTGGACATGGTCAGGCCAAGATGGATAGACACTTATATGGTCATGACTTGAGTATATTCTGCAGCTATAAATTTTGAACGATTGATGTGCAAAGACCAGAAACAGACTCCGGAACCTACCTGTAGACTGCCTCCCATTTGCCTGTTTTCAAAGTAAACTTTACATCCAGGGAATGAAGAACACCACCAGCAGAAGACTTTGCAGAGCCCTCTAAGTGGATGTACTCATAAGTTTTTTAATGTGTGTATGAAATGTAGAAAGATGTAAAAGAAATAAATCAGGAGAGACTACTTTGTACTGTATTGCCATTCCTACTGTATTTTTATACTTTTGGGCAGCATTAAGTACTTTTATTAGACAGAAAAAACATTTTTGAGCCTCTAGTCATTTCAGTGCAATGTACTTTTGTAATCACATAAGAACTTCAGCCTTGGGGCACCTGGTGGTTCAGCTGGTTAAACGTCTAACTCTTGATTTCAGCTCAGGTCATGATCTCATAGTTTGTGGGTTTGAGCCCCATGTCGGGCTCTGCACTGGCAGCATGGAGCCTACTTGGGAGTTTCTCTCTTTCCCTCTCTTTCTGCTCCTCCCCCACTCACGTTCCCTCTCTCTCTCAAAATAAATGAATGAACTTAAAAAAATAAAAAAAACTTCAGCCTCAAGTATGTCTGAGGAAGAAGAGCTTCTGTTTCCTCAGAGATCTTAAAATGAAATTTTTAATGAATCGATTTTTAAAAAATCATATGGGGTTGCCAGCACATTTCAGTAGGGAAAGAATGCTCTTTTCAACAAATAATGCTGGGGAAATCGAATATCCCCATACCAAAGAATGAAGTTGGACCCCCTACTTTACACCACTGCAGAAATTGATACAAAATCGACCAAAGACCCAGATGTAAGAGGGAAAATGATAAAAAACTATGACAAAGACATAGAGGATGAGCTTCATGATTTTGGATTTAGTATTAATTTTTTGGACATCACTCAAAAGCACAGACAACCAAAGAAAAAATAGAGAAGTTGTACTTCATCAAAATTAAAAACTTTTGTGCATCCAGGGACACTACCAACTTGATGAAAAAGGGAATTCATAGACTTTGAGACTATCCTTGCAAATGATAGCAGACTGGAGCCCTGTCCAATGCTGATAGAAGTACCAAAGGGTGCATCCACTGTGGAACACAGGAAAAAAAATGAAACACAGAGTTATCCGATCCAGGAAAGCTACTTCTGGATTTATACCCCAAAGAATTCAACACATGAACTCAAACGTTTGTACCACAACATTGACAGCACGTTATTCAAAATAGCCAGATGTGGAAATAACCCCTGTGTCCACGCAGCAATGACTAGAGAAACTAAACAGGGCACATTCACATAATGGAATATTACTCACCTCGAAAATAAAAGAAATTTAGACACATGTGACAACATGGATGAACGCTGAAGATATTGTGTTAAGTGAAGAACTCAGGCAAGGACAAATAGTACAAGATTCCACTTAAGTGTGAGGTACATGTGTCGAGTTCATCGAGATGGAAAATGCCATGGGGGTGCCAGGGACTGGTGAATGGAGAGTTATTGTTTAACTGGTACACTTTCGGTTTGGTGAGATAAAAAAGATCTAAAGATGGATGGTGGGGATGGTTGCACAGCAATGTGAGTGTACATGATGCCATTGAAATGTACACTTGAAAATAATTAAAATGGATATTTTAATGTTATGTACATATTACCCCAGTAAAAAAATATGCATGATTATACTTCTAAAAGGTTTGTTAATTTAATCTTAAACAGAAATTAGATTACTAATCCACATAAACTATGACTCCATTTTTATCAGAAGAATTCAAAATTTGCACAGAGAAAAAAGTGATGTGGGAAGGGAAGGGAGGTCATGATGATTCTTTTTCTTATGGGTATTTTATATAATAAATCTATCTTTTAAGTAATAAAAAAGGACAAACATGTATGTTTCTGGCTTTGTTCCTTAAATTCTTAATTATATAAATTAATATTTAATGTATATGTTTTCCCTCCATCTAAAACGTTTTCACAGATTGTCATTTAAATCTTGACATTAATCAAAATGTGTCCACATAGTACTATATCAACGATGGGTAGAACTGTTTTTGTGTGATTGTAAAAATTCATATCTAATAAATAAAGCCTTGCTATCTAAAAAAAAAAAAGAATTTTGAATGTCATTAATGCCACTGAGTATATGCTTGCAAATATTACAAGGATAAATGTTATGTATATTTCTTCACAATAAAATTGTAAAAAATAAATAAATCCTGACATTAATTGTAAATTAGAGTAAAAATCATTGAAGTCGAAGTCATTAAAGCAAAGTTCTTAAATTAATCTTTGAAAAAATACATTGGATACTGAGGAACATAACACAGAGAGTTGGGAGGAAAAAGCAGTTTCTACATTCTGCCTTTCCTCCTTTTATTAAGCAGATTTTTCTGTAAATAACTTGTTTCTGTCGGTTTTGAGAAAGGCTTGAGAGGGAAGAATCCGTGACTAGGCGAGGCAGGACAGAAGCATAACAAAATGCCACTCCTTTCTTGGACACCCCTTCTGCCCAACCACTTTCCTTCCGAAGATTAGGTCTTGCCCCTGGCGTCCTGTATTTTGGGGACTTCCACTTCACTCCAGATTCTTCCATAACCCAGAGGCATTCATCCTGAGACATTGATAACATCTCCCCCTGGTGGGCGATGCATTCCTCTCCCTGCCCCACCTTTGAGTGGAATAAACAGAAAGAACTAGACTAGATTATCCTGTTCTCAGCCTTCCTAGAGATCTTCATTCCAAACTATAGGACTAAAGGACACGCAGAGTGATGCTGAAAACCCACTTGGGACTTCTTGGAAGCTTCTTTTCGGTGAACCACCGGCAGATCCCATGAATTCGGGGTAACTAGTAAATCCGGTCCCCAGGGAGGCTCTGGACCCTCTGTTCCACCGTCTCAGCGCTGTCTTTGGTCCCCCAGCTCGACTCCCCTGAGTGCCCTGAGGCAGGCTCAGGCTGCTCTGGGACCAGGTGGAATCCAGTATGTTGGTCCTTTGGTCTGAATTCCAAGGCACAGAGGCCCCGCCCACAGGCCAGCTCAGCCAATCGTGGCGAAGGAATGTGGTGGAGGCGGGGCCAGCAGGGTAGAATTCCGGGCGTTAAATGGGAGGTTTAGGACCCACCATCAGGCTGTGAGACCCTCGGATCTGCGCCTCTGATTGTGCCTGTCCAGTTGCAGCTGCCACAGGTGATCTTCCCACGCCGGGCCTGAGCAGAGGGGCCACTCTGGGAACCAGCATGCGGTCTGCCTTGGGGGTCGGGGGTTCGGGGGCTCCCAGGAGGCACTGTCCCCTGGACTGGCACCACCAGACGCGGTAGCCTGATCCCCACACGACTGGCCGCGGGCCCACCCCTCCCTGCGTCAAGATCCAAGTACCCTGAAAGCTGCGGGAAGGTGACAGGTGGGGAGGAGGGCAGCAGGCCCCCAGAACATCCCAAACCCTCAGCCTTCCTCCACAGCCCTCTGTAAGACACTTGGGAGGATAAATGCAGTTCCACTTTAGAGGCTCTAACATCTCAGAAGAAAAGAGCATGGCTTTTTAGATGGTTTGGTCTAATAGGAAACTCATTTCTTTTCGCTGCCTAGGTTTTTGAAACATGCATCCTTCACTCTTCCTGGCCGCCCTTTGCCTGGGAATAGCTTCAGCTGCTCCACAAGTCGATCCAAATTTAGATGCACAATGGTTCCAGTGGAAAGCGGCACATGGGAAAATATATAATGTGGTTGGTAACGTCTAACCTGTCCAGGGGGACCAACAGAGGACAATCTGTGCTGGTGGCAGTTCGTAGCAGAAAGTAGCTTCTTGAGGCCGCTCTTACGAAGGCAGTAAGCAGGGCCCCGTGACTGTGCACAACGTGGGCATATGTCCTGCTGTGTGGTTGCTGGAGAACAGCTCCCAGAAGCATCGGGCCATCCCTGGCTGTGGTTTCTCCCCCTTGGCACATTTACTTGGCACATTTACTTGGCACAGGTGAGCCGATTTTAAAAAGACATAAAGATGCTAAGTTATATGTTTGCCTTTAGGATGAAGAAGGATGGAGGAGAGCAGTGTGGGAGACGAATCTGAAGATGATTGAACAGCACAATCGGGAATACAATCAAGGGAAACACAGCTTCACAATGGCAATGAATGGCTTTGGTGACATGGTGAGTGTGGCATGGATTGCTGTACGTTTTGTTCTTTCTCTTTTCAGTACTTTGCCAAAAAAATCTCATGCTTGTCAACATTGTTCTTTCTTTTCCTAGAAGACCAATGACGAATTCAGGCACACAATGAATGGTCTTAAAATCCAGAAGGGTAAGAATGGAAAAGTGTTTCAAATACCTTCGTTTGTTGGTATCTCTGTACCTGTGGACAGGAGAGAGATGGCCGATGTAAGTCCTATGAAGAATTGGGGGTAACAACTGATCAGGTCTCTCTTCAACAGTGAAGCCAGAAAGAAAGTGGCCCCTGCTATGGCACACTGTGGTGCAGTATGCAGTTTGCTGTTTTAAAAGAGTTCTCAGATCAATGGGTTGTCAAAGTCTTGCTATTTGGTTTGTAGACTGAGAGTTTTAGAGGGTCAGCATGGTTCTTCTTGGGCTTTTAGTGCAACGGGTGCCCTTGCAGGACAGAAGTTCCAGAAAACTGGCAAACGTGTTGCAATGAGTGAGCCATGAAAAAGGCATTTTACAAATAGATGATGTGGCACCACTTTTGTAAAAGTAAAAAAAAAAAAAAAAAGCACATAATTAAGTACATGCATAGATAAAAAAAAAGGATAATTAATAGTTTCTTGGAGGGGTGCGGATAGAATAAAAGAAAGGGATCCTTACTTTATCTTTGCTGCTTGACTCTTAAAACTATGAGAATGTATTCACATATAAGTTGTGTACATCATTTATTAATTCAGTTGGGCAGCAGATTTTATGATGTGCCTACCCTGTGCCAGGTCCTGTCCGAGTGCTGAGGACGGAGAGGTGAACAAAACAAAGATTCATGATCTGATTCATGATAGATTCAGTGCTGCTGTGTGGAGAGACAGCCTGAACAAACATAATGGAACACTATGGAACACTATGTCAGATGGCGGCCATGCTATGGGAAAAACAAATCGGGGAACGGGAGAGCAGTACCAGGACAGGTTGTGTTAATTTTAATTCTGGGCAAAGACACACTTCTTGGAGAGGGTAACATTGCAGCCAAGGTCAGACGGAGGGGTGAAGCCTTGTATACATCTTGACAGGGAAGCAACAGAAAATACATAAAAAGGGCATTTAAACTAAAAGAATGTTTCTAAACATTAAAAAATACTATATACAAGATATCAAGCATCCTTTTCTAGGATCTCACTCTTGCCACCTCTAGGAATGGTCTGACTCACATTGGAGAGGTGGGCAGGAAAAGATAAGGGGGGCTGCCCCCCTCCCTGGTGAATGGCTGACCCCACCTGAGACTGTTTTCTGGCCTGTTCCCCAACAAAAGAGCTTCTCAAGCACCAGAGGGCTTTTTGTTTGCAAATGCAGCTCATGTCCCTGGAAGCTTCATTTGTCCTGCAAGTTAGGTTGACACCCAGGGCAGTGTGATGATCATGTGACAAAGGATCCCAGACTTCCTGGGACAATGTGGATGGTGGTCCAGGAAGTACAGGCCAGGACTACCCTCCTGCACTTGAGTGACCAAAGGAGAGCCAAGCTGCCCCAGGAGACCTGACTCTGGGGGCCAGCCCTGTAGCAAGAGGACTTGTTGTCAGAAGTCAGGACGTCAGTGACAAAAGGCCATCAGTATCCCTAGTATGAGGAGGGGTCTGGTGCCACAACCAAGACCTCCATGGTCTCTCGGGTCTCCCCCCATCTCTTTCTCATGCTCTTTTCTCCCTCACAGGGAAAAACAGGGGACACTTGATGTCATCGAGTGAAAGTGGCACTGAAGAGTAAAGAACATGTGAATAATCACAAGTTAAATAAAAAGAGAAGGAAGCAAAACATGTTTGGAGTGCATGTTTGTGTGTGAGGGAATGCTTCTCTGTCAGGTGTCCCTTGTCTCTGGTGTGGGACCCTGGCTGGGGCCTCACTGACATGGCAGAGGACTGGCAAGGGAAGGAAATGGTTGCAAACCTTCTGGAGTTCCCTTTTCTGCTTGGCAAATCCTTAATCCACTGCTCTGGTGACACCTCTGGTAAGCCATGTGGGTTTCTTAAACTTCTCTTACCTTGGCCTGCTGATTTCCCTGGGAGCCCAGCATCCTGTTGAGCTTGTGGACTCCTGAGATCTAGGTGGACACTGTGGGGGTATAACACAACCTTGCGGCCCTGATGGGTGGCCGAGAACCACTGTGACTGTGGGGATATAACATGGTCTTGCATCCCTGATGGGTGGCTGAGAACCACTGTGAGCTGACAGGTGTCTTACTCTTCCCACCTGGATGTTCAGTGAGTCTACTTGTCCAGGCTGATCTTGACTGCATGAGTCCAGTTGTGTTCCTGGGTTGCTGATAAGAGCACAAGGCTCCCTGTGTAGACCAGGTATGGTCGTTTCCTGGGGCTGATGAAACAAATGACCACAAACCCAGTGGCTTAAAGTAAAGGAAATGTGTTTTCTCACAGTCTGGAGGCCAGAATCCAAACCAAAGTGTCTGCAGGGCTATAGACCCTCTGAGAGCTTCAGGGGGTATCTTTGCCTCTTCAGCTCTGACAGTAAGTTTATTGTTAGGTTTCAGACAAGACTTTTAAAATTGAAATTTGTTTTCAGTGTTATTTCATGGCAATTGGCTTCTTTTCAATGTGCTTCTATGCATGATGGCCTCTGGGACTTTTCACAAGTTTAAATAAATATAAATGTCTTTGAAAAATGCAAGAACTTCTAACTTCTGCTTAATCGTTTAGACATCGGGGAGGTCTCCATGCACTCAGCAGTGGCCATTGCTAGGTTGTCCTTGTGAACAGAAGTCCATGTTGCTGAGCCCATGACTAACCTCCATCCCTGCCACCATGGCCATTTTGTCCATGGGCCCATTGGGCGATGGCAGTGGTGTCTGTGTAAACAGGCTGACGCTATTCACAGAATGGGTCACTCTACTCACTTGATTATTAAAATCCTCTTCTGCTGAGCTCACCCCTTGGTGACATTCTCTTGGGACACAAATATCTTCACATTTCACCCATTTAGAGATGTTTATCCACATACTTCCCCCCAAATTTCCTTGGAGCCTATTATCCAATCATTGTCCTTCTAAGTCCCTGGTCATCCTGCCAAACCATTGGCCAAGCTCACGAATCAGAATATGATCCCATGTCTGGCCATTTCTCTTTCTAAGCCAAGTGAACAGCTAAGTATACAGCTAGAAGTTCTGCCCCTGGTTAGGATCTCCATTTTTCACTGTCCTTCAGAGACGACCCAGAGGGACATAGTGCCACACTCGTCCACTTTTAGGGGGCATCTGCCTATCGTGGAGAACCAACTGTAAGCCAGGCCTGAGTCTTCTCTTTTCTCTGTCGATAGACTGTATTGATTCCCTATCAGGCCATAGGAGCAGGTTGGGAAAGAGAAGTCCAGGGTGGGGGTGGGGTGTGGGCCCCTTCCTAAGGTAACTTACCTGTGCCTTCAGGGGTTACAGGGATTGGATGGTGCACATACCACCTCCACCTGATGCTGGAGTGCTGCTGTGTGTATCTAACTTCATGGCTTTGTGCATCAGATAAGTTCCCTGCCTGATGCCATGTGTTTGCTGTTGTTGCTGGTAGCCTGCAAACCACTCTCTGAGTCCCGGGGAAACATAAGGATTTCCCTGTGGTGGCCCCTCCTGTGACCCAGCACCCAGGAGCAGATGTGGGAGTGTCAACAAGGCAAGTGGGCCCCCTTGAGAGCCATCGTTACAACAGCCATCATTCAACCGTCCATGTGTGGCAGGTGCTGTGATTTTACAACATCCCAAAGATGGAGACATTCTTGCAGGAAAGCGGGGCTCAGTGAGGCTACGCAAACGCTCATCAGTGCAGCACCCAGAATCAGTCCTGAAATAAGAATGTCCTGTGGCCTTCAGTGGGCTCCGGGCTTCAGTGCCAACTCCTCACCAGCTGTGGGGTGGGGGTCCATCCCCGTGCTGAGCTCACCTGCTGTGCGGTGAGCCCGATCTCCTTCCAGGGGTCCCCACGGCCTGCCTCCTTCAGCGGAGTCTCCTGGACTCTGTGTTCACTGAGACCCATGATTTGTTTGCTGCAGTCATTCCCTCAGAAGGCTCTAGACTCAGCTTCCTGATGAGGCAGAAAGGGAGGAGTTGGCTGCCATGTATTTCTAACCACATTCGTGTTTTTCAAAATAAATACATCCAAGGCGTGCTTGGGTGGCTCAGTCGGTTAAGCGTCTGACTTTGGCTCAGGTCATGATCTCACAGTCTGTGAGTTCGAGCCCCAAGTCTGTGCTGACAGCGCAGAGCTTGGAGCCTGCTTTGGATTCTGTGTCTCCCTCTCTCTCTGCCCCTCCCCTGCTCATGCTCTGTCTCAAAAATAAATAAAAACATTAAAAAAATTTTTTTAATAAAATAAATATATTCTCAAATAAGTAACTGTCTGGAGTTGGGGACACCCGGTCCCGGAATCTAGTTCTTGAAAGTGGTTGAGGCGTCACAGGAGCGACCCTGGAGACTATGTTAGCAAGGACTTGTGGTAGGTTGTCAGGAGGAGCAGGTGATACCTACAGAGAAGCCAAGATAGTAGATGTATTTGCAGTTATAAGTCGGGTCCCTGGAGGAGAGTGAGCACACCAGGATCCGCGGATAAGGGAAAGGAAGAGGGCAATCTGTACATAGGAGCATCGGGTCACCAATTTCCTTTCCATGTCATTTCTTCTTGATGTTCCCAGTCTTTCTCACCAGGGTGCAGTGGGCATTTTGGGGTGAGTGGGACTTCCTGTCCTTGTAAGACATGAGGACCCCAAGCGCCTCCAGTTATAGTCTCCCCCTATTCATTGAACTAAAAAACTGATTTTACATATTTCCTTACCCTCTGTAAGACCCCCTCCCCTGGATCCTAAACATATTCATGGGGAGAAGTTTGTATCTGCACAGCGGGTGTGTGTGTGTGTGTGGGGGGGGGTGGCCTTAAATTGCCTGACCATTCCATAGGTTTCCCAGTGGGCCAAATTAGCAACAGAAACACCCCCTTGTTTTCGCCTCTAATCACGTAGAAGAGCCAGGAATGTATCTTGTAAAAACATGGTTAAAGAAGCCACGGGCTTCCGGTTCCAGAAATACAACCTAAGTCATCTTGTTGACCTGCAGGAGGCAGCAGAGGACTGGCCAGAACACACTGAGCCGCAACTTGGGTCCTGAGACAGCTCAGGGGGCTGACCTTGGGGAGATGAGACCTCGCAGCCAGTGCATCTGGGCAGGGTGGGGGTGGGGGTGGCCAGGCCAGAGCTTGTGGGGGAAGGAAGAAGCCGGGACAGGCCTGAGCTGGGCGAGGTGTGCTGTGACCCAGTTCACCACGAAGTGATTGGGGGGCAGCCGTGTGCGGGAGCCTCTGGTGCCCCCCCCAGAGCCCACCACATGCGTCTCTTCCCACCTGCGTGTTCAGTACCCTCACACTGGGGGATTGGAATCAGCCCTGGTGGCAGTATTTGCATCCCAGGAAGCAGCCTGTCCTGCAAATCAAGGCTTGTTCGCCCCCAGCGAGCTGGCGAAGCAGCCCATTGCTGCTCTGGGGGCTCAGGAGCCCCACAGCCACACCTTGGGGTGTGGGAGCCACCTTCTTACAAAAGGAGCAGCCCCTCCGACTCTGCCCTGTGGCCCCCCTCCCAACCGCCCCCCCACCCCCCCACCGTGAACAGGCGAGTGCAGCTGCCCAGACCTGCCCAGAAGTGTGCTGTTGCTTAGTCAGACCAATTCTGCCTCCCAGGAAGACGAGGGGTGCTTATTAGGATGTTGGGGAGGGGGTACAGGTAGATGTCACGTGTGCATCTAGTTTTACTATCACTGCACGTGTCCTTCCGATCTGATTTTAGCATCTTAGTTTGAGGGAGGAGGATGAGGATTTGGCTAATTTTTATTTTGTGTGATTGTCCCTCTAATTAAATATTCCATAAACTGATATTAAAAGTAGTTACTTTTCCTAATCTGAAGATGAAGATAGTAAAGAAAGGTGCCCAGGAATATTTTGGAAAGTGAGATACAGTTGGGAGTTTCCCCAAATTTAAAATTCAGCACAAATAAGCTGCATTTGCATAATTAAGACTTGCTGCTCCTTTAGGGCAGAGTCTAACTGCATCCCACCACTTGTGGAAAGCGATGAGCCCTCCCCACGCTCTTATCTGCCTTTCCCAGATACTGATTGTCTTCCTTGCCAATCTGTTGACGTTCAGTCATCTTTGCTGATGAGAAAGTGGAGCTAAATTCCTAAAAGGTGCAGAAAGAAAAGAAACTAGTAACCAGGATTCACCACGGCTTCTAAGAGCAATGCAATTACCAAACAATATTCACTTAAAAGATATTCACAGTGTCTAGATATGCCAAGACCTGTTCTAGGCACAGGAGAGACCACAGTGAACAAAAGAGGCAAGATTGCTTATAAACAAATAAGAAAAATGCCAGATGGGGTAAGTCAGGGGTTGGCAAACAATGGATTAGGAGCTAAAGCTAGCCCACCACCTTTTTTGTGAATAAACTTTTATTGGAACATAATCACCCCTTGACTTCCTACTGTCTATGCGTGGTGTGGTATACGTGGCAGTCACAATAGACACCACCTGTCACTTTACAAAAGGTTTGCTGCACCTGCTGTAAGTGCAGGGATTCAAACAGTGGCAGCTGGTGGAAGGCAGAGGGAATAGTGAGTGCAAAGGGCCTGGGGCAGTAGAGAGTTAGGTTTCCCAGGAAACAGATCAAAAGGAGGGTTGATGGGGCCTGGCACCAGGGCTTGAGCATGGTGGTTTGGGGGAGAATGGTGCCTGAGGGATCTGATCACAGACTTGGCTGCTTGGCCAGGTCAGGAGACTGGATTTGGTCCATGGGTGTCCTGCAGGTGGGAGCAAGATCTGACTCTGGTTTTAGGAAGCCCCGTCCCACCCTAGGCTGCCCAGCCAGAGAGACCAGGTAGAAGGTGATCTTAGTGGCCAGGTGAGATATGATGGCACTCGGATGGGGTTTTCCAGGCTCATTTACTTTGTGAGCCATGGGCAGGAGTACAGATGGAGGCACCCGTCCCTGGGTAAATATTTAAAGTATAAGGTTAGAGTGAACAAACAGGAAAATAGCACATGTCCGGCCTCCTACTTACACAAATACACCTTCTGACCACCTGGAAGGCAGGACTGGTTTAGAATTTTGATCCTTGGATTCCCTGCTGCTTTCCCCTCCTCTTCATAAGACAGGCAGCCTCATCTGCTAGAGGCCCACAGCCATGGACACCCCAGGCCTCACCTCTGCCTTAACCACCACTACCTGCCTGGGGAGGGCAGGGGGGACACACAAGAGGATATTCCCAAGCAGGAGCCAGAATTTAGGAAGCACCACAGTCCCAGCTCCTCACTCTCTGGGTTTACTGCAGGAAGGTCTGAAAAGGCAGGGCTTTGTGGCCACCAGGGCACAGGTGGTCTTGGGGCTCCTGGTAGGTAGAGACCACAGAGGGGACTTGTGAGCTCCCTCCAAAGAAATCGGTGTTCTCCCACCTTCAGAGCTGTGGGGCGGGGGGGAGGGGGGGGGCAAACTCACTGTCTTCCTCAGGCCCTCTCTGCGTCAGAACCACAGTCAGCCTTGGAGATCACGCCTGTCTGGTGATGGCAGCTGTCTTCCCTGGGACACTGCTCTGGGCCCCACCAGTCCCTGTGCTGCCACCCAGCGGTGACAAGAGAAAACGCGCCACCCACCTGGAGTCAGGGAGAGACTTCAGAACCTTCTGCTGTACTTACTTATACATCCAAATTGGTTGTGTTGGGATGTGGGGGGATAGTTGACAGAGATTAACATGCTCATTTCAAAATTTCTCTGAATACGAGAGTACAATGGAAGCTTGGGGAAGAAGTATGAACCAACATGAATTTACAAGTAGAATGATTATAATATTGCTAACACATATCTCAAATACGTACTGAGCACTAACTGTGTGCCAGGAGCCCGGGACCATATGGTACATGTGACACTTAATTTAAACCACACTACAGACTTAAGGGGTATCTTCATCACCCTTGTACTGAAGCCGTAGGGGTCCAGTCGGCTGCCTGACGTCACACAGCTGGCTTTTCATGATGTGTCTGGCTCCCGAGCCAGGGCTTATTGAAGAGTCTTAACTCTGTCTGAGTAAGGGCATTCTCATGCACATATTTTCCATTTTCCACTGTGATTTTGATCAATTTGGGCATGTAAGATAGGTTACAGCTTCTCTGAAGCCAATTGTTTTCCCCATGTGATGATTAGGTTCAGCAAGGTCAGTTTTGCAGGCAGTTTTTGGTGTCACTGCTGGAGGGAGTCAGCTCTCTTCTGCTGTGGGTCAGGGTCACTCCAGTCTCAAGCACTAAGGGAGGGAACGTGGTGGAATGAGATGGTGTGTGTGTGTGTGTGTGTGTGTGTGAGATATAATGAGAGAAAGGAAGACAGAGACAGACAGAGATAGACAGGGAGAGATTTGGAGAGGGGAGAAAGAGACAGAGAATGAGAGAACGAGACAGAGAGAGATCTATACAGATCTGTGTTCTGGAATTTTTACAAGTCCTCATTGGGTATGAAGATTATGCCCCAGGAGCCCAGGAGCTACACTGAACCAGCCACATGTCAAGTGATATGTGAGTTACATGGAAGGGATTCATTCTATTTTCTGCTCAACCCTTACCCCGCAGAAGTAATGTCTCCATTCATCTTCCACGTCTACAGGAAACTGGAAGTGGCGTCTTAATAAAGTGTGGCCCAGGGTGGCGGGATTATCCACAAGTGTCACTGTGTGTGGCAGCATCCTTCAGCCACTGCTTAGGGAGACTTGGGACTCGGGGCCTGGTGACAGAAGGTTCTGTCAGGAGGATGTGCCCTTTGGACTCAGGAGCCACCCCAGCTGCAATCAGCACAGCGATGCAGCGGGTCTCCCAGGGAGGCTGCTGACCTGGTCCAGGTGCCACACACGTGTCATCTCACCGGATTCTCCCGACTTGGTGAGCTTGTGTGATAAACCCCCTTCGGGGAGAAGTAACCCGGGGCTCAGAGACATAATGTGCCTGTGACGAAGGCAGAGGCTGAAACCCAGGGTCTGGCAGTGCTGTGTACATGGGTGAGGGGGGAGGAGGAAAACTGGATTTGCTTCCAACATTCACACTTGAAGAGATGTCACTGGACAAGTTGGGTATTTGGGCCTCTTGTGGACAAGCTCTGGCCACGCTGGATTCACATTCCTGCCCGAGGCTGCTTAGCGGGGAGCAGGGAGGTGGTGTCCCAGACAGAGGGGCTCAGTCTCTACATTTCACCACCTCTCCCCGAGTCTGATCGACCAGGAGAGAGAGCTCGGAAGCAGGCTGCCCCCACCCCCATGTGTGAAATTGTGTCCTGTGACAGAAATGACATTTCGGGGATGCATTGGAGTGTGTGACCCTGGGCTAGGGTCACTCCTAGTCTATCTCAGAGATGGAATTGAGCCCCAGACCTGAGGACCAGAGCCAGGCAGTCTCCCGGAGGCCCAGGCAAGGCTGGAGGGAGGAAACCCCACAGGGGATGGTGTTACTTAATGCCTGGGTGGCCGGTGGGCTCTGCTGGGTGGGGAGGGTCTCCTTCCAAACAGTCCCTGGAAGTGACAAGACGCATCAGCAGTTAAATGAGACCTGTCTGAGGCCGCGGAAGAGCCAGGAGCTGTGTCTGCAGGCTCTGTAGCGGGTCTCCTCCTGCCCGTGAGGGGCAAGCATGCCCTGGGCTGAGGGGGCCCAGCTGGAGGCACAGCACATGGAGCCTGGACCCCCCCCAGTCCTTGAGCTGCTGGCTCACCAGTCACTTCTTGACCCTCATGAAACAGTATTAAGGGAGTCCTCAGAAAAGCAGACCATGCCACAAATCTGAGGTGCCATGAGGGCCTCCCAGGGGAGACTAGACTGTTCATGGATGGGGACAGGCTACGGGGGGCAGCTGAGGCCCCCAGGGAAGGAGGTCCGGTTCCAGACACACAGCATTTTCACCACATGGTGTCTCTCCAAGTGTCTGCAGGGCCATGTTCCCTCCCCCCATCCCAGGCCACAGCCCTGGACACCCATGACCCTTGCTGGAATGGTCTTTATCTTTTCCTAGGAGAGATGCCCACATGGGCACGTTTATGTCACTCAGAGAGCAGGCAGTTGGTTTGCCCCAGACCCCTGGCCTTTGCACTGTCATCTCCTGAAAATGTTGGAGGATAAGGGCTGCTCCAGCAGCCAGGATGCAGGTCCAGGTGGCATGTTTGGATCCTGGTGGCCTCTGTCTGCAGGTGCTCAGGGTCCGGGTTTCCTCCCCAGACTGCCTATCTGACTGCCACACACATACTTGTTCTGTGGCAGCAGAGCATCACAGCTGTCGCGTGTGGGGCGGCAGGAGAAAGGATATGCCCAGAGCAGAGGGGGAGCGAGTGTCCAGGAGGAGCCCTGCAGGGACTGCTGCCCGCTGTCCCCAGAGAGGAGCACATGAGAGCAAGTGTCTTCTGTCCAGGGTGCAAAGGTGGCTTCTTCATCAGGCTTGTCACTTTTCACCACTAGGGGTCAGCAGTTAGCAAAAATTAATGTTTTCCCTCTGATTTCCATGTCTCTCTGTGAAATTACTATTTTTATAATACTGTATACAAACTCTGCCCTAAGAAGAACTCACTGAGGTGTAGGAATGCCTGCCTTTTACCAAATCCCCTCTGCTCTCCTTGGACAAGCCTAGCTTGCTACTGCGCAGAATCAATTTGCACTCAATGTAACACCAAGTGGTACCACTTCATCTGCATCCGACAGCGGCAAGGTGGGGACATAAATGGAAGGACAGTGTCCTGGGCAAAAGTCAAGGGCTCATTCTAGAGACGGTGAAGCATCCAAGCCCTGGAACAGAAGGAAGCCGTTACCTCCCTTCAGGCTGTAAAGACAAGAGGAAGAAATCGTGTTCCTGGGAAAGCTGGAGCCTGGGGTGAAGCCGCTCGGGTGTCTAGGGTCACAGACACACAACTGGAATCAGAGAAGCAGCTGGGAGTGATGGGGTGGGGTGGGGGGAGAGACGCCTGGGCCTTCTCTCCCTGCAGCCTGTCCAGGTCCTTCCGTTGGTTGACCCCAACCAGAAGCCAAGTCGCCGGGGGACCCCAGAGATGCAGCCCATGGGGTCCGTCTCTGGGGCCCAGAGCAGCTCAGGAAGGGGATGTGGGAGGTGCAGCAGCCAGAAAGAATCCAGGCAACATCCCTGAACCGCTGCCGCATAGCACACGGGAGGGGTCCACACAGCCCAGCAGGGGGTGGGGACGAAAGAGTGTCGTGTCGTGGGAAGGGGCAAGGCATGGCGAGGTGGGAGGGGCGCACACACACACACACACACACGCCGCCCTGGGCGGGGTCTCACTGCCTCCTCTCCTCCTGCAGGCTCCGTGAGCATCAGCAACCTGTACCCGGGCTGCGAGCATGTGAGCGTCAGGAGCCGCAGCATGATGTTTGAGCCCGGTCTCACCAGGGGGACCCTAGAAGTGGTGGTGGCCCCGCCCCAGCACCCGCACTGCGCGGCCGATGACCAGTCCACCAAGGCCATCGACATCCAGAACGCCTATCTGAACGGTACAGTAGCCCGCCCACCGCACCGGGGAGCGCGCCCAGAGTCCCTTTGCCCGGACTGTAAATCACCCCCCACCCCAGGGGGCCTCTCCCGCTGCATGTGTCATAGCCCCACGAAGGACAGAGGAAGAGCCGCACAAAGTGACCTTGGGATGACCCAGTGAAGCATGGCTGGTCAATACCCCTAGTGAAACCAGACACCCTGCTGTCCTCAGGCAAAGCCCCAGGCACACAGTAGGTGCTTAATAAATGACTGCTGAGTAAATCAATACATTTTCTAGGCAGAGCCAAACATCCACTTGGATGAGAAAACTTATAAAATACAATCCCATTAGCTATTTGACAAATCCTAGTGTGCAAATGTGTTTCTTTCTTCTTTCTTTTTCTTTCTTTCTTTCTTTCTTTCTTTCTTTCTTTCTTTCTTTCTTTCTTTCTCTCTGAGAGAGCATGTGCGGGTGCATGTGAGAGAGTTGCCGTGCAAGTAGGGGAAGGGCAGAGAGAGAATCTCACTCAGGCTCCAAGCCCCGTGTAAAGCCTGAGGTGGGGCTTGATGCTACCACCGTGAGATCATGACCTGGGCTGAAATCTATAGTTGGTTGCTTAACTGACTGAGCCTCCCAGGTGCCCAGGAAGAGTTATTCTTGAATACATCTACACTCAAGGCTGATGCTGATCCAGGCACAAAGCAATTTTTCCATCAGCAAAATTTCAAGTGTGTTCTTTGCTGTCAATCGTTTCCAAAAGGCTGAAACTTTAAAAGTTACCAAGGAAGATTACTTTCTTCAGCAAACACTGTGTTTTCTGTGTCACACCCCAAACCTTAGTGCTCCCGGGGCCCCCAGTTGGGCCCATGTCACTTGAACACCAGTCCCTGCCTTGTTGAGACACAGTTTAGAGCAGGAATGAAGCAATTTCTTTGAGACTCAGGTGAGGACCGTATGAGCTGATTCAAGCACCTGGTAGAGTGGCACTGGGAGGCGCTCAGAAAACGGCAACCGGGAACATCTTTATGTAGACTCTGTTATTACCCTGAACCCCATGAAAAATAGGCCATCAGCGTGTGTTACCTAGAGCAGTGGCTGTCATCCCAGTGTGCACGCGAATCTTCTGCGGGGCTTGTGAAGACACAGATTGCAGCCCTGCCCCCAGAGCTGCTGATGCAGCAGGTCAGGGGGGTTCCCAGGTGATGCTGTTGCTGGTCTGGGAACCCCACTAGGAGAACCACTGGGCCAGTGAAGTGGAATTAAAATCCATGTCCATGGGCACTTGGCTATCCTAAGCACTGAGTATTCTCTGAGCTCCCCAAGCTGAGCTGGAGTGCGGCATAGGTAGAGAAGTGTGTCCTCAGCACCCCAAGAGCCCTACCCTGGCTCCTCCCCAGCCCCCTCCTTGCCCCAGGTCTGGCTCCCAGCGCTCCCCATGCTCGGAGGACCCAAGCTTGTGTTCCGGATCCCTTCACACCAAGGTCTCAGCTGCCAGACTTAGAGAGTCCTGTCCCCAGGAGTGCGTGTGCTCCTAGAGGAGGCCCCACAAGAGCCCTTGGATCTTCCCAAATGACTCTGACTGCTGAATTTCTGGCCCAATAAACACCGACAGGAAAATTAGGGAAAGGAAGCCTGAATTCCTACAACATAAGTGATTGTGTATAGTCACCCCAAAGACCAGTGGTTGGGTGTCACCATATTAATGGGAAGTGGCCATGTTGGGGGGGGGGTCCCATGTGTCTGGATGGTCACTGGGAGGTTTCAGGTACATCCCTCCCTGTGCCAACATCCTGAACGTCGCCACCCTCTCTCCTGCTTCACCTATTTCTCTGCCACTACCTCCCTCCCTATCACACAATGACTTGTATGTGAAATGTCTATTTACAGAGCAGACCACAGCCTGTCCTTTGGCCACTTGAGAAGCCAGTGTCCCTCCTCTCTGTGTCCTAGATCATCTCTCATCCTCCAGAACCTTGCTTCTTACTGATAATTTTACTAGAATTCTTAACTTTTCAGTGAAATTTTCTTAATTACTATATTGATTGTACTTCTTATAAAAAAGTACATATTTATCCCAAATGTGTTTCTTATAGTCTTTTCCATGTCAGACCATGTCCTCGTTTTATCCCTTTGATATTTGTAGGACAGACTCCCATGTCTGGAATCCCACTGTCTGACTGACAAACAGACAACATGTGAGGCCTTTGCAGAAGAGGCTGTGTCTGAGACCATCCAGGGAACGCTCCCTCTCTGTCCCCTGCTGTCTGCTGATCACCGCCTGAGGTGCTCCCCCCTGAGTTATGGTTTTTCCAGAAATTTTTGTGTTTCATTTCACACGGAAAGGGGAGGAAGGAATCCTCTTCTAGAGTGATTTCACACACAGTGTTGTTTTCATGGTAAGACACGTGCTTGCTGCTCTTGTGTAAACGTCAACGTGCGCGTCCACGCGGAACCCTCAGAGTGTCCGCTGATCATTCCCGCTCATCTCAGGTAGAAGGTGACACAGCTGCAGGAAAGGAAGGTCTGCGGGAGGACTCAGCAGACCCCTGACTCCTGCTCGGTGGCAGTCCGCTGTCATTTGTGCGGAGCAGATGTTTTTCACATGTAGATCCTGGCTCGATGACTTCCTGTCTGTGAAGTCCAACAAAGAATGCGAGGAAGCAAGATTTCCTGCAGTGATTTTAAGTAGTGATGGAGTTTTAAGTTGAAGTGAGGGAACACGTCCTAATTCTTCTGTCCTGAGAAGCATGTAATTTTAATGTTACATTACATGTGTGTATATGTGTGTGTATATATATATATATATATATATATATGCATTATGTATATACATATATATGAATACAGGTATTTTTACTTAATCTATACAATGTAATAAAAAGATGTCAGTTTTTCTCTTCTGTTCTCTTTTTTTCTTTTCTTTTTTTAAAAATATAAATAAACTATTGCTTGTTGCATTTGATTGTTGGTCTTTAATACAAAAGGAATCCTTTTTCTCTGTTTTTTCTTCAGTCACCAAAACCCCACATGGCGGGGCAAACCAAACTGAAGTCCAGAAAGTCAGTTAACCTAAACTCCCGTGTGGAAACACCCGGCTCATTTGGGGGGCATTAGTACTCAAGTTGGGGATGGTAAGGGGAAGCAGGAGGAGCCCAGATGGTTTTCACACTGTTGTCAGTTGAAGAAGGGAATCCCTTCTGTTGTCCTTGGGTGACCCAAACACCACTGGAGTCCTTGAGTGCCGCCCCGGGCCTGTGGGGAGCTTTCTCTGTGTGTTCAGAGGTGCGGGGACCAACCCACAGGAGTAAGAGATAAACCTACTGCCAAAGACGCGTATCTTCTATCCTTCCAGACAGAGCCCGTGGCCCAGGCCATGTACTGGAAAGCTAACTTTGACCTGCATGGAAGTGCTTAGTGACAAAACCTGCATTTAGTAAAACCTCAAGACTGTTTAAAAATTCACAGACAAAGAAAAAGTTTGGAAGGAGAAAGACTAAAATAGTCACCATGATTTTCTCTGTGGGACTGGGATATATAGTCTATTTCTATTTTGCCCATATTGTTCACAATAAACAAGATCTATGTTATAATGAGAAAAGAAATAAATGAAATAAACTAAAAGCTACACATAGACATGCCTGGAAAGGATGGCACTGAGATCAAAGCTGTGGTCACCTTACAAGGTTTGGATGCTCTTATGTCATCTCCATCCTGAATGGTCACTTCACTCTCTCCTGCTTCAAAGAGTGTCACGTGGCAGCAATGTGGCACCAAGCCACTGGAACCAAGAGGCATGGATTGGTCTCTGGCACTATCTATATGTGGAATCCCAGAGAAGGATGTGTCTGGTCCCACATGGGTCCTGGAGCAGCCTTGTACAAAACATGGAGGGAAGGGATATGGAGTCCGTAATGGTATGGCCCTGGGGACCCTGGGTTAAGGTTTCAAAGGGGCTGTTCTTCCCAAAAAGGGTGTTCTGTTATTGGGGGAAAGGGGCAGAGCAAGGATAGTGGGCAAATAAAAACAAAGTACTGGACTTATACAGGTGCTGGGCAGAATACCTGTTCATAAGGTGATGGGGTCACCTGGGCTCCTGAAATGTTGAAGACAAACTTGGGAATCATAACAAACCAAATCAGAAAAGTATAAGGACTACTGTGCTCACTGCCTCATCCTGAGAAATGTTGTGGATAGGGGGCATTTCAGGGACTTTTGGATGCATTTATCTATGCATCTATTTATCTACTATGCATTTATCTACTATCTATCTATCTATCTATCATTTTGCTTATTTCTACTTTCTAAGTTTTTCATAATAATTATTTGTTGTTTTAACTAAACAATAGTAATAAGTCACAGAAGAAATTGCTGGAAAGACTATAGCCAAGTTTCCTTTGTTCCAATTTGTTAACAAAAAGATGACTTAAAGTAATGGTTAACTTTGTCTGTCTCAAGCTTTCATGGATAATTGTTAAGATAGCTTTCAAAGTTTTTGGTAACCTAAAATGTTAAAGTTTTTGCTTGCATAATAAATTGGGATTAAATTCATTGGATATCTAATGAGTGAGATAAGAGGCTAAAGCACTAATTACTAGATGTAGATCTGCATTTGACTCATTGCAAAAAACTAAGGCTATTTGGATCTGTTGACAAACATGTTCTGTGCTTAATGGATTCATAAGTTTGCCATCTAAAAAAATTCTGATGGGCATAAACATAAAGATGGTGGTGTAGGAGGATGCTGGGCTCACCTTGTCCTGCTGATCACTTAGATTCCACCCACATCTGCCTAAATAACCCAGAAACCCAAGAGTTGGTTTTTTTGAAAAAATAAAATTGATAAACCTCTAGCCAGGCTTCTCACAAAGAAAAGGGAGATGACCCAAATAGATAAAATCATGAATGAAAATGGAATTATTACAACCAATCCCTCAGAAACACAAGCAATTATCAGGGACTAGTATAAAAAATTATATGCCAACAAACTGGACACCCTGGAAGAAATGGACAAATTCCTAAGCACCCACAGACTTCCAAATGTCAAACAGGAAGAAATAGAAAACTTGAACAGACCCATAACCAGTGAAGAAATGGAATCAGTTATCAAAAATCTCCCAACAAATAAGAGTCCAGGACCAGATGGCTTTGCTGGGGAATTCTACCAGCCATTTAAAGCAGAGATAATACCTATCCTTCTCAAGCTATTCCAAAAAATAGAAAGGGAAGGAAAACTTCCAGACTCATTTTATGAAGCCAGCATTACTTTGATTCCTAAACCAGAGACCGAGCAAAAAAAGAGAACTACAGGCCAATATCCCTGATGAATATGGATGCAAAAATTCTCAATAAGATACTAGCAAATCGAATTCAACAGCATATGAAAAGAATTATTCACCATGATCAAGTGGGATTCATTCCTGGGCTGCAGGGCTGGTTCAACATTTGCAAATTAATCAGTGTGATCCATCACATTAATAAAAGAAAAGATAAGAACCATATGATCTGTCAATCGATGCAGAAAAAGCATTTGACAAAATTCAGCATCTTTCTTAATAAAAATCCTCAAGAAAGTCGGGATATAAGGAACATACTTAAACATCATAAAAGCCATTTATGAGAAGCCCACAGTTAATATCATCCTCAATGGGGAAAACCTGAGAGCTTTCCCCCTGAGATCAGGAACACGACAGGGATGTCTACTCTCACTGCTGTTAACATAGTGCTGGAAGTGCTAGCATCAGCAATCAGACAACAAAAGGAAATCAAAGACATCAAAATTGGCAAAGATGAAGTCAAGCTTTCACTTTTTGCAGATGAGATGAGATTATACATGGAAAACCCTATAGACTCCATCAAAAGTCTGCTAGAACTGATACGTGAATTCAGCAAAGTCGCAGGATACAAAATCCATGTACAGAAATCAGTTGCATTCTTATACACTAATAATGAAGCAACAGAAAGACAAATAAAGAAACTGATCCCATTCACAAGTGCACCAAGAATCATAAAATACCTAGGAATAAACCTACCCAAAGATGTAAAAGATCTGTATGCTGAAAACTATAGAAAGCTTACGAAGGAAATTGAAGAAGATATAAAAAAATGGAAAAACATTCCATGCTCATGGATTGGAAGAATAAATATTGTTAAAATGTCAATACTACCCAAAGCTACCAACACATTCAATGCAATCCCAATCAAAATTGCACCAGCATTCTTCTCGAAGCTAGAACAAGCAATCCTAAAATTTGTATAGAACCACAAAAGACCCCGAATGTCCAAAGTAATATTGAAGAAGAAGACCAAAGCGGTAGACATCACAATCCCAGACTTTAGTCTCTACTACAAAGCTGTAATCATCAAGAAAGCATGGTATTGGCACAAAAACAGACACATAGACCAATGGAATAGAATAGAGACTTCAGAATTGGACCCACAAAAGTATGGCCAAGTAACCTTTGACAAAGCAGGAAAGAATATCCAATGGAAAAAAGACAGTCTGTTTAACAAATGGTGCTGGGAGAACTGGACAGCAACATGCAGGAGAATGAAACTAGACCACTTTCTTACACCATTCACAAAAATAAACTCAAAATGGATAAAAGACCTGAATGTGAGACAGGAAACCATCAAAACCCTAGAGGAGAAAGCAGGAAAAAAACCTCTTGGACCTCAGCCGCAGCAATTTCTTACTTGACACATCCCCAAAGGCAAGGGAATTAAAAGCAAAAATGAACTATTGGGACCTCATGAAGATAAAAAGCATCTGCACTGCAAAGGAAACAATCAACAAAAGTAAAAGGCAACCAACGGAATGGGAAAAGATATTTGCAAATGACATATCAGACAAAGGGCTAGTATCCAAAATCTATAAAGAGCTCACCAAACTCCACACTCAAAAAACAAATAATCCAGTGAAGAAATGGGCAGAAAACATGAATAGACACTTCTCTAAGGAAGACATCGAGATGGCCAACAGGCACATGAAAAGATGCTGAAGATCGCTCCTCATCAGGGAAATACAAATCAAAACCACACTCAGATATCACCTCACGCCAGTCAGAGTGGCCAAAATGAAGAAATCAGGAGACTATAGATGCTGGAGAGGATGTGGAGAAACGGGAACCCTCTTGCACTGTTGGTGGGAATGCAAACTGGTGAGCCACTCTGGAAAACAGTGTGGAGGTTCCTCAACGAATTAAAAATAGACCTACCCTATGACCCAGCAGTAGCACTGCTGGGAATTTACCCAAGAGATACAGGAGTGCTGATGCATAGGGGCACTTGTACCCCAATGTTTATAGCAGCACTCTCAACAATAGCCAAATTGTGGAAAAAGCCTAAATGTCCATCAACTGATGAATGGATAAAGAAATTGTGGTTTATATACATAATGGAGTACTACGTGGCAATGAGAAAGAATGAAATATGGCCCTTTGTAGCAACATGGATGGAACTGGAGAGTGTAATGCTAAGTGAAATAAGTCATACAGAGAAAGACAGATACCATATGTTTTCACTCTTATGTGGATCCTGAGAAACTTGACAGAAACCCATGGGGGAGGGGAAGGAAAAAAAAATGAGGTTAGAGTGGGAGAGAGCCAAAGCATAAGAGACTCTTGAAAACTGAGAACAAACTGAGGGTTGATGGGGGGGTGGGAGGGAGGGAAGGGTAGGTGACGGGCATTGAGGAGGGCATCTTTTGGGATGAGCACTGGGTGTTGTATGGAAATCAATGTGACAATAAATTTCATACATTAAGAAAAGAAAAGAACTCACCAAACTCCACACCCGAAAACAAATAATCCAGTGAAGAAATGGGCAGAAAACATGAGCAGACCCTTCTATGGAAGACATCCAGATGGCCAACAGACACATGAAAAGATGCTCAATGTCGCTCCTCATCAGGGAAAAACAAATCAAAACCACACTCAGATACCATCTCACACCAGTCAGAGTGGCCAAAATGAACAAATCAGGAGACTATAGTTGCTGGTGAGGATGTGGAGAAACGGGAACCCTCTTGCACTGTTGGTGGAAATGCAAACCGGTGCAGCCACTCTGGAAAACAATGTGGAATTTCCTCAAAAAATTAAAACTAGATCTACCCTATGACCCAGCAATAGCACTGCTAGGAATTTACCCAAGGGATACAGGAGTGCTGATGCATAGGGGCACTTGTACCCTAATGTTTATAGCAGCACTTTCAACAACAGCCAAATTATGGAAAGAGCCTAAATGTCCATCAACTGATGAATGGATAAAGAAATTGTGGTTTATATACACAATGGAATAATACGTGGCAATGAGAAAGAATGAAATATGGCCTTTTGTAGCAACGTGGATGGAACTGGAGAGTGTGATGCTAAGTGAAATAAGTAATACAGAGAAAGACAGATACCATATGTTTTCATTCTTATGTGGATCCTGAGAAACTTGACAGAAACCCATGGGGGAGGGGAAGGAAAAAAAAAAGTTAGGGAGGGAACCAAAACAAGAGACTCTTAAAAACTGAGAACAAACTGAGGGTTGGTGGGGGTGTGGGAGGGAGGGCGTGTGGGTGATGGGTATTGAGGCGGGCACCTGTTGGGATGAGCACTGGGTGTTGTATGGAAACCAATTTGACAATAAATTTCATATTAAAAAAAAATAAATAAATTCTGACATAACATAGAGTTCACAATTTGTTACTACTTAGTTTTCACTGAAGACTAAGGTTTCTAAGGCTTAAAATTCTGCTAAATGTAGTAAAACTGATAAGAAAAGCAACTTTGTATGTAGAAAAGTAGGAGAAATAAAAGAAAGATATAAAAAATAGAAATATATTTTTGTTAAAGGTAAAAGAAAGTAATTTTGTCCTAAATGAAATTGGTTGGAGAGAAATGGCTTGGGACAAAATCTAAAAGCAAAGAAAAGTTGTAGAAGATTTCTGAAGGAAATTCTTAAAAAAGAAATTTTATGTGTGGTCAGGATGGACTAAGGTTAAAATAAATGGATTTTAACCTTGGTGCTGGCCTCCAAATCCTCCACAGTTGTGTTGTTTCTGTTCAGCAGAGAACTGGATACCTCTGCCGTATGAGGGACACTCCAGAGGACTGGATACCTGTGCCGTATGATCTGTGAAGGGCTTTTACTAAGATACATGGGAGCCATTTTACTACACTTATCCCACTGCATGCCAAAAATGGATATCCACATGGCTAAAACATGTTTATGTGGGCATTGTTGAAAAAGACAGGGGAATAGACCTTGACTTTGGCCCTTTCACCCCCTCCCTCAATGGCCAATGATCAATATGTAAGTTACTGTTGGGCCAAAATAAAATTAGTACATCCTACAACAACCAGAAAAGTCTTGTTTGGTCACAGTCCATACTTTCACGGTCCTGCAGGCGAGAAATGGAGGAGTAAGAAAAAAAAGGAAAGACCAGGTCAACTCTCGGAGGTGGGGTCAAGCTTGGGTAAGAATGACTACTCCTAACACCTCCGAGATTGACTGGGCTTTTGGTTGCCAGTTGGATAGACAGCCAGGAGAAACCTCATCTCTTGGCCAGCTATAGGAAATTGGGGTATGGGACAACTTTCTTCCTTTTTCCTATAGATGGGTAATTCCCAATCAGGGCCATTACTCCTTTAGAATGAATTATGATTCATTTTCTTTTGCACAAAGGCTTGGCCCCAACACAAATTGGAAGAGGGAGCCTGACTGCCAGAGGGAAATATCAATGACAAAACTATCCTACAATTGGATTTGTTTTACAAATGTGAAGGGAAATGGGGAGAATTCCCCTATGTTCATTGTTTCTGTACCTTAAGAAAAAAATTGAGATATATGTAAGCAACGTAAGGTGGATCCTAATTTAATAGCAACCCTTTCTAAAGTCCAGCAATCAGGAGAGAAAACAATTAAGGGCCACTTACCTGTACCCAAAATAGACCTAGAGAAGGAGGAAGGGAAGTCTTTCTCCTCAACCTCCTCCTCCTCGGATCCTCAATCTATATATAAAAAAAATTACAGTTCAGCTCCTTGCTACCCACCTTATCCAGGCCCTTCCTGTAATGTAACAGGCATGTTTCCCTTACAAGAAGCTAGAATGCCAGAAGAAAAAACCTTTACATTACAAGATTTAAGATGGATAAAAGGAGATCTGGGTAAATTTTCTGATCGGATAAGTATATAAAGGTTACGTATGTTTTCGAGTTGATTTGGAAAGATATAATGCTTTTGTTAAATCAGACTCTTAATGAGACAGATGTTTTGAAAAAATTAGGGAAATATAAGATTTAGCCCTTAAATTATGCTAAATTAGCCACTATTTTACAAATACGAAATGAGAGCTCAATGGCCCTCCTGGAGAGGTTGAGGGAGGCTCTCACTAAATATATAGCTATCTCCCTATATATAGCTATCAGTCTTAAGGCTGAGATGATTTTAAAGGACAAATCTGTCACTGAATCAGCCCTAGATATTCAGAGAAAATGCAAAAATTGGCTGTTGGCCTTGAAGGGACCCTGGAGGAGCTCTTACAAGCTGCCAATTGGGTATATTACAACCAAGATCAAGAGGGAAACAAACAAACAGAAAAAGAGGCTTTAAAGAAAAAAAAAATCTGAGGCCTTAGTGTGGCCTTGCGTATTATGTCAGACCGGACTTCCTGAGGTCCTAGCACCAAATGCCATTTATATGGCCTTTCAGAGCACTAAAATGAGAATGTCCTCAGAGGGGACAACCAAAATGAAAACCCCATAAGCCATGCCCCTTATGTAGAGACAATCACTGGAGATCTGAATGCCCTTGGGTACCTCTATCTGTGAGGGCTCAGATAACCAATGTCCCTGGAAGGGACTAACCAGGGCCTGGACTCTTCATGGTGGCTCCCCTAAACCAACTGTCTATCAGAGACCCAGAGCCTCGGGTACTCTAAATATAGAAGGAAAACTGGTTGATTTCCTTCTTAACACCAGAGCTACGTTTTCTGTCCTCCTTTCCACTCCAGGCCAACTGTCCGAACACAGCATGACGATTAGAGGCATCTTTGGAAAACTTCTAACTAAATTTTTCTCTCAGCCCCTGGGAGAAACCAGGGGAAACCTAATTTTTTCTCAGTCTTTCCTGATAATGCCATAGAGCCTTACTCCCTTGCTAGAAAGGGACATTATAACTAAATTAGAGACTATGGTGCCACTACCTCCAGGACAGATAAACAATTATGCGAGTTTTGGGAAATTACTGGATATTGTAGGCTATAGATACCAGGATTCAGGAAAATAGTTTGCCTGCTATATCAGTTATTAAAGGAGACTCAATCCCACTTACTCCCCCTCCCAACAAAAAAATAAATAAGCTGGGGTCTGACTCCTAGACACTGTCTCCAGCCCTTGGAATGGTTACAAACAGAGCAGGACGATTACTATTACCAACTCACAGAGCTAAAACATCATTAAAACACAGCATCAGACCTTTCATTTAGGGAGGGACAAAACTTATTAAATGGCCCAAAGGATGTTTACTGGAAAAAAAAATTGCCAAGGACAGTTCTGCAAGTAGTATCAGCCTATAAAGTATGTCTTAGAAACAATCCTTTCAACCACAAACTTGCTCTCCTAGACAGTCAAGGAACTGGAAACTATCCAGGAAAGACTAACGATTAGGTTTCACTCATATGTCAAAGGAATTCCAACATCTGTTGGTATGGATTAATATTTTTACTAATCGAGTAAAGGTCTTCTCCTGCAAGACAGAAAAGGCACAAAAATTAATAAAAATTCAGCTTTATAAAATAATACCCAGGTTTGGCTTACCTAAAAATTTACAAATTAATAATGGTAAATGGCTGCCTTGACTCTTTCTCTAGTAGAACCCCTGGCTCCTGGAAAAGTTTTACACCTCAAAATAAAGCAGACTGTCTGCTTATACTCAGCAAAACTCTAAATAACACCTCACAAGCATTAGATGCTTAAATTTTTTTTTTTTTAATTCAGTTAGGGCCAAACTCTTGGAAATAGAGCAACCACGGATTACTTACTGCTCCTGCTCCTCCATCACCTGGGTTATGAGAGATTCTCTGACATATGTTGTTTACAAGGTCAGGGTCTCTCCTGGGTTGTTTGACAGGTTTGAAAACTGGGGACATTATCTTTAGATACCCTCTTGTTGATCAATATAATCTTTGCTTTGTGTTTCTCTTTGTGTCTGCTCATGCCTGCCAGCCTTCCTATAGAACTATACCTTGGGCCACTGGACCGACCCTTGGGTAGACTCTAACTGCTGTACCCCCACACCATCCCTTATCAGTTTGAAGAAGCCAGAATGGTCATTGTCCCTGTTCCCTAACAGCAGTTACAGGCCCGATTCCAGGGGAGAAATAAATAGGAAAGGGTTAACATTAAGCAGGAAGAGATAAGGGACCTTCAGGGAGGAAGACTGCAGCTACAAGTGGGAGGCTAAAGGAGCAGATGGGATTCTCCCCTTATGAAATCCTTTATGGGCACCCTCCCCCCATTATCAAGGGCATAAATGGAGGATATAAATGAGATAGACAATCTAACTCTAAGGCAACAGATGTGGGCCCTCGCTCTACCCTAACCACCTTACACTACTGGATCAGGGAATGATTACCTCTCAATCTGACCACAGACGCACACCCCTTTAAACCAGGAGATGCAATATGGATAAAGGAGTGAAATGTCCAACTCCTAAAATCCCTCTGGAGGGGCCCGTTCATTGTCATTTTGTCCACCTCTATTGCAGTAGCCTAAGTGGGTCCCTGGATTCACTACAGCAGAGTGAAGCTGGCATGTTGAAACTGGGAGTGCATTCCTCATCCATCAATGCTGTGCAAGCTTACCACAAAAGCAACCTGCAGCTCCAGAGGCTCCAGGAGACTGTGGCTCTGCTTTAGTCGCTCTGGAAGCTGACTAATCTACTCATGGCAGAAGCTTGAGAAATCGGCGGTCTGATGAAACAAAAGACTGTTCCTTATTTTCTAGATCTGTTTCCTTACTTTGAGGCAATGTCATGCCTTTTTTCTCACTATTATTGTGATTCTTGGTCTACTCTTTGCCATAGGATTGGGCAGGGCCACCGTGGCCAGCTGGAAATGTGGTGACAGGTTTCTGTTAACACTCATCTTCCTTTTGTGGATAGGATACTTTGTTGGTACCAACATGGGGAAACAATGGCGATAAGAGACTAGAAAATTAGATCCCCACAAACCTATAGTAAAACAAAATACCCCAGTCCTACTACCAGGGTTTGGCTTCTCAAAAACTCAATTATTGGGAAAAACTATCTTGCTTAGTGGGGAAAAAGTTCATCGTTGTCTTTGTTAAAAACTTAACATGCTTAGGCCAAAGATTTTATAACTCAACTGTCCAAAAAATCCAATGGTGGAGGCCCCAGATCACCCTGAGTCAGATCCCCACCCTTTGTCTAACTTCTCTCATCTCTGAGAGGCCTGGTACAATGTCAACACCGCCATCAAATGGCGAGCCCTAGGTGGACTATACTAGATATGTGGAAGGACAGTCTCTATAGTACTTCCCTCAGTCTGGTCAGGGTCATATGTGCTGGAAACTATTCGTCAAACTTTCTTCCTGCTCCCACTTGCCAGAGGGAAACATTTGGGATTCCAAGTGTATGGGGACAGGGGACTCAAAGAAAAAAAAAAGCTGTGTGCCTTACAAATTGACAATTAAAAAGATGATAAATGGTCTCCAATGTAATCCAATATTATGGCACTGCCACCTGGGGCTACTGCACTCCCATTTACATGCTAAATCGTATAATAAGACTACAAGCAGTTATAAAAATTATAACCAATAAAACTGCCAGAGCTCTTAACTTACTAGCCAAGCAACAAACCAAAATGCACAATGCTTTCTATCAAAATCACTTGGCCTTAGATTACCTACTTGCTTCTGAGGAAAAAGTTTGTAAAAAGTTTAATCTAAGCAACTGCTGCCTACAGATAGATAAGAAAAAAAGTCATAAAAGAGATACAAATCAAATGAAAAAGACTGCTCATGTCCCCATCCAGACCTGGAATGGTTAAAAACCCAGGGAGTTATTTAGAAAATATTTTTCAACTTTCAGGGGATTCAAAACTCTTATAAAAATTTCCTCCTAATTGTGGGAGGTTGCTTAATCCTACCTTGCTTAACTCCCCTGATCTGTCTCCAGTCTGATCGAGGCCATGGCTTAAAAAGGATGACCACTCATGTAATAATGTTATAAAAATATAAGCCTCTAAACCAAAATGATGCTCTTTGACCCAAATTTCCCCCCTTTGGGCATCAAAGGGGAGAATGTGGTAGGGTCCCCTCTTTAAGGAAAAAAAAAGACAAACTTCAAGGCAACCTGGTTATATGCATACATGACAACATCCCTCATGACCTTGTTACATGAGACCACTTAATCAGACTACATGTCTATATGTTACCATATATGGGAGACAAAGAAATAAAAAACATATATAAAAAGCTATGCCATGTGGTGTTCGGGGCTCTGTTCTTTGGGTACGAACCCAACTTGAAGGGTGCCAGCAGGAATAAAGAAAGAAAGAAAAGCCTCAGTGTCATGACTCTCTGTGCCAGAATTCTGCTACAATTTCACACATTCAAAATTGAGCTGGTATTGTTCCCTCTCCTTGAACCAGTCTCTATGTTCTGATAATAGGTCAGTTCAGTTAAGCTCATTTCAGGAGGTAGTGATGCAGGTGTGTTCTCAAAGTTAGGCGTATGGTTTAAATAACCAGGTTATAAATAAGAGGCATTTGTAGGAAAGCAAAAGAAAACCAGTGGTTAATGATTGAATCAGATTATAAACAAGTTTCTGGGGGTGCCTGGGTAGCTCTGCTCATAAGTTTGAGCCCCAAATTGGGCTCCATGCTGTCCGTGCTTGGGATTCTCTCTCTCTCCCTCTCTCTCTGCCCTCCCCCACTTATGCTCTCTCTCTCTCAAAATAAATAAATAAATTTAAAAAACAAACAGAAAACCCCAAAAACAAAAAAACAAAACTAACCAACCAAACAAACAAACAAAACCCCAGTTTCTGAGGATCGACCATCAAGAAGATGTCTAGATACCAGGCTTGAAGCAACCTTCATAGAGTGCAGACAGTGGCGATCTGACAGATCTGGCTTGTGGTTTGAATGTCTCTGATGATCCTTTTGAGTGGCCTCCAGAGAAACATGGTCTTATATAGGAGCTCTTGTGTTAATTTCTCTGAAGAAACAACTTTTACGTTAAGTTGTTTTTATTCAGTTTGTGGGGCTTCAGGAAAAGCAGCAGTTTTAGTTATCAAATATTTCCAAGTCAAAAGGATGGGGAAAAAATGGAAAATGTTAGTTTGGAGATGTGTAACCAAATTTTGCCAAAAATTTGGCAGAAACTACAGGAATCAGGATCTAGTCCAGTTTATAATAAACTTTTAGAATATAATATCTATAAAAGTATGTCATTGAACATATTTTTTCTCTCTATAATTACCCTACCCTCATTTTACCAAAATACCCAAATTAAGAGGAATTTGCAAAATAATTCCAGTTTCCAAAAACTTGATCTGATTATTTACGTAAGTGCAGTAAGAATAATGATTGATCGCATAGTGATTGATCAATAGTATTGATCACAGTGATCATAAAGAATCTCTAGATTGAACTTTTTACAGCCTCTCAAGGCCAGAAGCCATGCCAAATACTTGCCATAAGATTTTGCCTGCAATACCTACAGATTTGGGTGAATTCTTGTCTTCTTGAGGTTCCCAAAATATCCTGAGGTTCCTATACCTGTCAGGAAGTGACCTTCTTTACTCACCTAGTATGGTTATCAAGCTTCTGGTTTTAGATTTTTGTTTTTTGAGTTTTTGTTGTTATTGTTTTAAATTTTTGTTAAGGGGCTTTATTGGCTCTATTAAGTCAATTTTTGTTCCTGAAAGCTGTGTGGCCACCTATCAATATATGCATATCTCTGTGAAATATGACATCCCAGCCAAAGCCTTGGTAATGTCATTGGTGCTTTCAATTGTGTCCTGTTCCAAGGAGAAAAGATTCTTATTGCACTTATTCAAATGAATATATTGTCATAAAATATAAGGATACTCAAGGAGAATTTTTCACTTCTGGAGGGATCAGGCAGGGAGAAAAAGATAAATGTTTAAATTTGTTCACAAAGGTGTGAAAGTACATTTTATCAAATTGTTGTAAGTCATACTTAGTGTAAGAGAAGAAGTTTTGTTAAATGTGGAAAAATAAACCTTTAAAAATCAGTGTTGTTTCTAACACAAATGTCATAAAAACTATAATCATCCCCCACTGTTCATTCAGCCCCATGCTATGAATTCAGTTCTACTTGAGTCCAGTTTTTTCACCAGTTCCAGAAATTCTCGCCCAGTTCAGTTTTATGATCTTAAGGTAATCGGAAATCTGTATTTGTCAAATGTCCTTTTCATGAATTTCTCTGAAGATGAAACACATTTGCAGGAATCTTGTAAAAGCGTCTGAATACAAGTATAACTGTTTGTAAAATGTGAAAGACTTAAAAATGGCCATGTTTAGAGATCTGATGAGAGTTCATGACAATGCAATTGACAAGGACATTTGGAAATTTCTTTGGCACACAATATTTCAAGATAATAACATAGAAGGACATATCAGATTTCAAGGAGTTTTACATAATTCTTAGAACACTTATTTTAATAAATTGCATCTACACAAATATAATCATTTATTTGACAATCCTTCCCAAATAAGCCTAATTAGTTTAATTTCTCACAAAATCTTTGAAATGCTCCAGAGCCTTCTGGACAATTTCAGTTAGACTGTCATCAAAAGACTTTATTTTAGAATTTGATTTTGGGAAGTATGTAAAAAAATATGAAAAGAGTTGAACATCTCATTAAATAGGATCACAGATGATTATGAAATAATACTTAACCCAAGTGACAATAAAATATTTTAAAGGCAAATACAGGTTATATGATTGTGAACAAAACGTAGTTATTTTAGTGGTAGCAAGACTCAGTTTTCTTGAATAATTAAAGATGTGATGAAGTCAAAACATAGATACTTTGTTTTTCTAGGTAGATTACCATTAAAGGTAAAGAGAAAATTTGTTCACAACTTTTTATCAAAAGCAAACCAATAATCTAAGGCAATGCTTTCTCCTTTTAACAGAAAGAAAAACCAAATTCTAGTTTTGCACCAGTGTACTTTTGAAACTAATACTTATTTTTAAATACATTCATTATAATTTTTATCACAAGTGACCACACATAAAGTTCCTTTCAAAAGTTCTTTTTAAATAAACCTTTATAACTTACTCTTTTTTGCACTCAGATTTTATGTTTTTTTCCTCTTTAAATAACCAGACTTACTTTAGGGCAAAACTATTTTCTTTTGTCTCAACAAAAATGTATGTTTATTTCCCGTACTGTCTTACCAAAAATGTACATCTTTCTTTCCTTGCATACAGAGTTGTCTCTCTTATTATTTTAGTAGATTTAACCCTATATATGAATTTAGAATTCTTAATTCTCAGAGACTTTAGTTTCTAGTGAAAAATAAGTAGTAAGCTCTTGTGAACTGTGTCACCAGTATTTTTGTAGATTGGTAAATTTATCAATATATTTCATTATTTCTAGAAACTTGTGTTTCCTCACAGTAGAATCTTTCAATAAAGCACAAAACATGTTTGCTAACAAAACCAAATTTATTTTTAGTTTCTCTACAATAAGGAAAACAAAAGTTAATAAACCTATGTTTGATACTTAATATTTGTTATTTTATCTTATCTGCAAATGACCTAGATGTTTCATGAATTAACCACACAACATAGCAAAACCCCAAGGTTATCAAAAATATTTTGAGAAACTATTTTCAAAAGTTTACCTACAACCTTTTTTCAAAATTGACATCTATTCATTACTTCTTTTCAACAATTGTGCTCAGATCACCAATAACAACTTCAAGAGACACCACAGGAAGTCACTCATCCTCCTATGCTTTTGTTTCTTTGTTTGTTTATTATTATAAACTTTTGTAATGGAGATGACATCCATTTATTTGACTTTAAGTAAACCCAAACAGGACAAAAGATTTATTTTATTTTATTTTATTTTTTTTTTAAATGTTTATTTATTTTTGAGAGATAGAGACAGAGCATGAGCAGGGAAGGGGCAGAGAGAGAAGGAGACACAGAATCTTAAGTAGGCTCCAGGTTCTGAGATGTCAGCACAGAGCCCTACATGGGGCTCAAACTCATGAACCATGAGATCGTGACCTGAGCCGAGGTCAGATGCTCAACTGACTAAGCCACCCAGGCGCCCTGACAAAAGATTTATTTTTAATGCTGATAACTTTAAAGACATGTCTAGTTTAATTAAGCCAATAGCTTTAGCTTTAATGCAAAGTGAAGGGGTTGAAAAAAGTAGGTATTTATTTTTAATGTGAACTCTGTTTAGTATTTGACTCTGTCAGTAGGTGACCACATTTCCCCTTTCAAATAGTCATTGGTCTTCCAAGTTACTGCTTCCAAAAAAAGGGTCAACCCAAAATTTTAGAATTTTATAGCCATGATATTTCCAATTCAAAATTTATCCAAAATAAAACAAAAGCTCTCTGAAGTAACTGTCAGTTAACCATATATATTTAAATACACTGAAAACATATATATTAAATATATGTGTCCATTTCATGGGAAAGGAAATGAATCACTATAGGATAAGACAATAGTTTCAAATTTTAGGCAAACTAAGACAAATTCTTAACTAATCTCTGGAATTTTTGCCCCCAAGTAGGTAGCTGCCAACTCCCTGGCTGACAGACTTGGAATTGCATCCCTATTATGTACTGTTCATGAGAGAAGACAAGTCACAGTTGTTCTTTTCACATGTGGATTTTTATTTTGAGCCTTTCACACTGAAAACAGAATTGCCTCTGGCTTCTGGACCTGTGATGAGCAGTTCGCTGCTGCTTTTCATGGGTGTGATTCAGGGGCTTTGCTGTTTGTTACTCATCACCATTGTTTCCATTTATCATTAACTTAGGGTCCTGTATGCTCCAGCAACTAGCTTAGGAATTGAAAGATTATGTAAGTGAACATTTCTTTCACAAGATCCCCCAAATCTTGACCCAGTGATTGAATTCATTTAATGCAAAACTAATTAAAGTAAGAGATAGCATTCTGTAACAAACTTAAGAGAAAAGGGAGGAGGTGAGGAGGAGGAGGAGGAGGAGGAGGAGGAGTGGGAGAAGGCAGGGGAGGAGGAGGCTGGGAGGAGCAGGGGAGGAGGAGGAAGAGGGGGAGGAAGAGGAGGAGGATGAGAAGAAGAAGAAGAAGAAGAAGAAAGAAGAAGAAGAAGAAGAAGAAGAAGAAGAAGAAGAAGAAGAAGAAGAAGAAGAAGAAGAAGAAGAAAGAGGAGAAGGAGAAGGGGAAGAATGAGGGAGAGGAGGAGGAAGGGATGAACAGGGGAAGGGGAGGAGGAGGGGAAGGAAGAGAAGAAGAAGAAGAAGAGAAGAAAGAGGAGGAGAAGGAGGAGAAGGAGGAGAAGGGGAAGTGGAAGGGAAGGGGAAGAAGGGGGGAGAGGAGGAGAAGGAGGAAAATAAATGAAGGGGAGCAGAATATGCCACTCCAAAATATGACACTTTGACATACTGATTACTTTGAATTCAAGTTACTTGAGAATCAGTCAGTACAAGGATGTTTTGACCCTCCTTTGTCCCCCAGAAAGCAGGAAATAAATCTCCCATGTGAAAGATACTGTCTGTGTACCAGGAAGAAGAGAAACATCTTTAATGCCAGAGATAGTGACTTCAGGGCCAAGAAGGCTGTATAAACAGAACTTGCTACTTCACTAATTTGCTACCCCAAGCCCAAACTTCTTTGTCTTGTTAATTCTTCACAAATTTATTGTTTCTTTGTCTAAGAGGTATAAGAGCTGCCTGCTTTGATAACTTCTTTGAGTCTCTTGTGTACAGAAAATTAAATTTGATTTTCTCCTCTTAATCTGTCTTACATTTACTTATTAGGCCAAAGTACCTAGAAAGAAAGGACAAATGTTCTTGCCCTACAGTACAAACAATTGTTTAGTAGCTCCTTGAAGCTTCTTCTTGGCTTACTATGGTTCATGGCCCTTTTATGTTTCCCAAGCACCAGGACTTCTTGAACAATAGCAACCTTTGCACTTACTGTAAGCAGTGTTTATCTGCTGGCAAACTTGAAAACAACTTAGAAATCATTCGAAGCAATAGATCAATATACTGTAAACCTCAATTTCATTAGTCCCGTAATGGAAAAAATATTTGTTCAGAAAGAAATAAGTCAAAGGTCATGATTTTCTTCAGTGTTGGGCATAGAGGGTAAGGCATGAATCTGATTAAAATGCTCCTTTGGGCAGGTTTGTTTTTCCCCATTTAGTACCCCATCTAAGATTTCTTTGTCTAATCTAATAATTCTCTAACAGTGCAAGGGAAGACAGAAACTACTCAGGGCAGGCATCTAGTGTTTTGTGTTTGGACAGCGTTTAGGATTAATTCAGCATGGTATAAATAATGAGTAGTGACAAGCTAAGGCAAGCTTCACAATAAGTACTTTGTTTGACAAAACAAATGTATAAGTTGTAAAGAATGGAACCCAAGCTAGAGTGAGTAATGGATCAGAGCTGAGTAAATACCAACAAGATCAAAGACACAAGCTGCTGTTCTCCTGAGATTTAGAAATCTGGTTGCTCAAAAAAAAATTAGTTGGTAATATTTAAAACTTGGACAATCTTTCATAAACAAATAACATAACATAACATAAACCAATTTGAAAGATCAGAAAATTTGAGTTTGTGTGACCACAGCAGTGGCTGTCCATCAGATAAGATGTCCTCCAGGTTGTCATGGGAACTGCCATTTCTGTCTATTTGGGGTTGGCCTCACTTGAATTAGATACTCTCTGACCCACACATTCTGGTTTAGGAGGTTTGCAAAGCATAGGAAAGTGACTATTAGAGTCTTCTTTATTTATTTATTTATTTATTTATTTATTTATTTATTTATTTTTTAATATATGAAATTTACTGTCAAATTGGTTTCCATACAACACCCAGTACTCATCCCAAAAGGTGCCCTCCTCAATACCCATCACCCACCCTGCCCTCCCTCCCACCCCCCATCAACCCTCAGTTTGTTCTCAGTTTTTAACAGTCTTTTATGCTTTTGCTCTCTCCCACTCTAACCTCTTTTTTTTTTTTTTTCCCTTCCCCTCCCTCATGGGTTTCTGTTACGTTTCTCAGGATCCACATAAGAGTGAAACCATATGGTATCTGTCTTTCTCTGTATGGCTTATTTCACTTAGCATCATACTCTCCAGGTCCATCCACGTTGCTACAAAAGGCCATATTTCATTTTTTCTCATTGCCACGTAGTATTCCATTGTGTATATAAACCACAATTTCTTTATCCATTCATCAGTTGATGGACATTTAGGCTCTTTCCATAATTTGGCTATTGTTGAGAGTGCTGCTATAAACATTGGGGTACAAGTGCCCCTATGCATCAGTACTCCTGTATCCCTTGGATAAATTCCTAGCAGTGCTATTTCTGGGTCATAGGGTAGGTCTATTTTTAATTTTCTGAGGAACCTCCACACTGCTTTCCAGAGCGGCTGCACCAATTTGCATTCCCACCAACAGTGCAAGAGGGTTCCCGTCTCTCCACATCCTCTCCAGCATCTATAGTCTCCTGATTTCTTCATTTTGGCCACTCTGACTGGCGTGAGGTGGTATCTGAGTGTGGTTTTGATTTGTATTTCCCTGATGAGGAGCGACGTTGAACATCTTTTCATGTGCCTGTTGGCCATCCGGATGTCTTCTTTAGAGAAGTGTCTATTCATGTTTTCTGCCCATTTCTTCACTGGGTTATTTGTTTTTTTGGGTGTGGAGTTTGATGAGCTCTTTATAGATTTTGGATACCAGCCCTTTGTCCGATGTGTCATTTGCAAATATCTTTTCCCATTCCGTTGGTTGCCTTTTAGTTTTGTTGGTTGTTTCCTTTGCTGTGCAGAAGCTTTTTATCTTCATAAGGTCCCAGTAATTCACTTTTGCTTTTAATTCCCTTGCCTTTGGGGATGTGCCGAGTAAGAGATTGCTACGGCTGAGGTCAGAGAGGTCTTTTCCTGCTTTCTCCTCTAAGGTTTTGATGGTTTCCTGTCTCACATTGAGGTCCTTTATCCATTTTGAGTTTATTTTTGTGAATGGTGTGAGAAAGTGGTCTAGTTTCAACCTTCTGCATGTTGCTGTCCAGTTCTCCCAGCACCATTTGTTAAAGAGACTGTCTTTTTTCCATTGGATGTTCTTTCCTGCTTTGTCAAAAATGAGTTGGCCATACGTTTGTGGGTCTAGTTCTGGGGTTTCTATTCGATTCCATTGGTCTATGTGTCTGTTTTTATGCCAATACCATGCTGTCTTGATGATGACAGCTTTGTAGTAGAGGCTAAAGTCTGGGATTGTGATGCCTCCTGCTTTGGTCTTCTTCTTCAAAATTACTTTGGCTATTTGGGGCCTTTTGTGGTTCCATATGAATTTTAGGATTGCTTGTTCTAGCTTCGAGAAGAATGCTGGTGCAATTTTGATTGGGATTGCATTGAATGTGTAGATAGCTTTGGGTAGTATTGACATTTTGACAATATTTATTCTTCCAATCCATGAGCAGGGAATGTCTTTCCATTTCTTTATATCTTCTTCAATTACCTGCATAAGCTTTCTATAGTTTTCAGCATACAGATCTTTTACATCTTTGGTTAGATTTATTCCTAGGTATTTTATGCTTCTTGGTGCAATTGTGAATGGGATCAGTTTCTTTATTTGTCTTTCTGTTGCTTCATTGTTAGTGTATAAGAATGCAACTGATTTCTGTACATTGATTTTGTATCCTGCAACTTTGCTGAATTCATGTATCAGTTCTAGCAGACTTTTGGTGGAGTCTATCGGATTTTCCATGTATAATATCATGTCATCTGCAAAAAGCGAAAGCTTGACTTCATCTTTGCCAATTTGGATGCCTTTGATTTCCTTTTGTTGTCTGATTGCTGATGCTAGAACTTCCAGCACTATATTAAACAACAGCAGTGAGAGTGGGCATCCCTGTCGTGTTCCTAGGAAAGTGACTATTAGAGTCTTCTAAGGAAAGAAGGAGAAACCCGCAGCATTTAGGCTTGGATGAGACCAATAAGAGAAATTCATCCAACAAAAAGGGACCGAAATGCAATAAAAAAGCAAGCACTGTAGGTGATTCCAAACACTGAATATCATTAGATGGCATACAAAATCTGCAATATACCCTTCTAGGTAAGAACATGAGTAGTACTCTTCAGAAATTCTGTGTAAGCTCAGCTCAAATTTTCAGCTTGTTATCCATGTCTGTTACCATGAGGATACCAAAATCAGGAAGACAGTCTCTGCCCTAAGGAATTCACCAACTGAAGCAGGAGACTAGCATATATAAACGCATAAAAACACATGAATTTATAATTCTATAATAAAAGACAAATATCCCAATTAAAATAAACAGATAAAGGACTTACCTTACATCATGTAATAGATTAACTTACAGTGGATGGAAGAGCTAAACATAAGAGATAAGACTATAACACTCTTAGGAAATGTAAAAGAAAATCTTGATGATTTGGGGTTTGGCAATGGTTTCTTTGATATGACACCAAAATCACAGACAACAAAGAAAATATTGATAAACTGCCTCCATCAACATTTGAAACTTTTGTGCATCAAAGAACACTACCATCAGCAGAGTACAAAACCAACCTGCAGAATGGGGGAAATAACTGCAAATTATATCTGATAAGGATTAATAGCCAGAATATACAAAATAATTCCTACAACTCAACAACAATAACAAAGAACCCAATTATGAAATAGGAAAAGGATTTGAATAGACATTTCCCCAAAGAAGTTATAGAGATGGCCAATAGGTACATGAAAAGATGTTCAACATCATTAGCTATCAGAGAAATGCAAATTAGAACCACAATGAGATTTCATTTTATACCTATTAGGAAAGCTATAGTAAAAAGACAGATAGTAATGAGGGTTAATGAGGATGTGGAGAAATTGGAGCCCTTGTTAACCTCATCCACTGTATAGGAAGAAACGTTATTTTAGAGATACTAATTCTTCCTAAATCAATTCATAAATTCTGGCAATTTATGAAAATATCAATACACTTTTTGGGAAGAAACTTGAAAGAAAGGATGTTAAATTTATCTGGTGAAGTAAATCTGAACATTTGTGAAAATGAAGAACAAAGGAAGCCCAACTCTACCATATCAGAACATATCATGAACTAACAATATTTACATATTCAAATTGAAGAAGAAATGTAAACACCGACCAGTAGATGAGAATAGAGCCTGGCCCTGGGCCTAAAGATAGATGAGAAATTCATTTATGGTGAACAGGACCTTTCAATCAGCGTGGGAGAGGATTATTTAGAGAACAGCACTGGGCTAGCTGCTTAGAAAAGAGGTTTGTGTAAGATCCCTACCTCATTCTTGCTAACCAAATTACTTCAAGATGGAGAGAGACTTAAAAGGAGAAAATAAAAAAAAAAATAGAATAAGGCTGTCCAATGAAAATCTCTGTGATGATAGCAACACTTTTTATCATGACCATCCAATACGGCAGCCACTAACCACATGCGATTGTTGAGCTCTGGCAATGAGACAAGTGTAAATGAAAATGGAATTTTACATGTTATTTAATGTTAATTAATTTAAATTTAAATAGCCGCATGTGGTTAGTAGCTATTGAATTGGACAACACAGAAGAAGGAAACATGAATACATTAATTTTTAATATGGTACACAAAACCCATTAGATATTAAGGAGGATAAATCTGTTAACATAAAATTGTAAATATCTTTATGGCATAAAAAGTTGAGGGGCACCTGGGTGGCTCAGTTGGTTAAGCGTTCGACTCTGGCCTAGGTCATGATCTTACAGATCGTGAGTTTGACCCCACGTCAGCAGGCTCTGTGCTGACATCTCAGAGCCTGGAGCCTGCTTTGGATGCTGTGTGTCCCTCTCTCTCTGGCCCTCCCTTGCTCATGCTCCGTCTCTCTCTCTCTCTCTGTCTCAAAAATAAATAAACATTAAAAAAAAAGTTGAAAGCCCACACATATTTCTAAATGAACAGCAACAAAAGGTCAGCTTCCTTCATTTACTAAAAGCTTATACAAAGCAACAAGAAAAAGATAAATAATGCTAATTAAATACGTGCAAGGACAGAAATTTATCAAGACGAAAGTAGGTGTTCAATAAATACAAGGTAAACTGTACAACATAAATCATAATTGAACAAGTGCAAATCAAACCATGAGGTTCATCTTTTACCATCAGATGGCCAGAAATGTAAAAAGATTCACCACATCTAACACTGTCAGGGATGTAGGGAAATGGGTACTTATGGTACTGGAGACTATAAATTGATGCAACTTTTCTGGGAGAATATTGGGTAACACAAATGTTAAGTGCTCATATACTTTGATCCAGTAACCCCAGTAAGCAATGTGCTGTGCACATCTACTTGCACAAGGTCATGAGTGGACACATTTGGGCATCTCCATTACAGCTCTGGGTCTCCTGGTGGAAAATCAGAGGCAAGCAAAACTTTTCTCCATAAGGAATTAGCTCATTCTGTCCTCTCAACACAAGGCTGGGCAGCCCCTTCAGTCAATGCCACAAATCTGTCTGTGCTTGTGTAGAACAATCTTCAAGTCATGAAAGAGAAAATCAGGTGAGACTAATATGCTCTACCTGATCTGCTGAAGGGGAGGAGGGGTAGATATGGAGATGGGTGTGCATAATCCCTCCTGCCATCCCAGCTCAAAGAATAGAAGTAACACTGAGCAGTGGTCATCCCTGGAAAGAGCAACGTGACTGGGGGTATGGGAGGGGGGAGGCTTTTGCTTTTAATTTTGTATATTTCTGTATGTTTTACATTTCCTCATCTTAGATCACATTTTAAAATTGAAGTAAAATTCACATCAGACAAAATTAACAATTTTAAAGTGCAAAATTCAGTGGCATTTAGTACATGTTCATAATGCTGTACAACAATGACTGTCAGATTACAGAACATTTCCATCACCCAAAGGAAAACCCTACACCCATTAAGTAGTCCTTGCCCTCCCCTCTCCCAGCAGGCCCTGGTAACCAGTGATCTGCCTTCTGTATTTATACCTTGACCTTGTCCTTGCATCTGGCTCCTGTCACTCAGCATAAATGTTTCTGAGATCTATCCATGTTGTGGTATGCATCAGTACCTCATTCCTTTTATGGCTGAATAATACTCCTGTGTATGGATGTACCACCTTTTATTCATCCACTCTTCAGTTGTTGGACATTTCACTTGTTTCCACCTGTGGCTATTGCAAATAATGTTGCTATGAACATTTGTGTGCAAGTTTTTTCTGTATATCTGTTTTCCATTATTTGAGGTATATACCGAGGAGTGGAATTGCTTGGTCATATGGTAATTCTGTTTAATTTTTTGAGATATATTACCTTAAAATTTTTGTTAACAAGAATGGAAATTACAGTTTTAATCAGTTGGAAACATTATAGACTCTTTAGTGTTTTCCTCTTTCTTTCTGTATTAAAAAATAGCAATTAAGAGTACTTAATAAAAGAAAGCAACAGTTTCACGCCAATGCCCACCAGGCCAGCCTCTCCTGCTTTCATCTCTGCCGCTGTCTCTTCACAGAGATTTTCTGAGGAAGGGGGCACAGATTATTTTCCCTAGTTTCCTTTTAGTCTTTTTAAGAGATCACTGCAAATTTCCACCACAGCCAGGAGGATGCCCACCCCCCTGTGGAGGGTATCCCCATTTGTACAAAATCAAAATCCTTTTGTATATAGGTGGAAATTCTAGAAACCAATTTTGGGTTTCATTGTATCTCTGTTTGTCTTATCAGTCAGAATTGGATACTCCTAACACCATCCAGAATTTTAGTCAAAATAATCATTGTTTTTACATCAAAAAAAAAAAAGTCTCTACCTGGACTCTCAAGCATTTCCTGAGAAAATTATCAAGCATTCACCCTGGTTTCCTCTTGTTAAATGTCGACTAAAGTTTCTGGGGCCAGAACTGACTAATCCCTAGTCTTCAATTTATGAAACTTATAAGGGATTTTATGTAAAAGCAAGCAAGCAAAACAAAAACCTCCAAAAGACAAAATGACTCCTTCTATTCTAGGAACAGATGCATATTAAATCTCAAGTTTCATGTCAAAAAACAACTGGTGAATTCTGGAGATTTGCTTTATGTTGGGGAATATGTACTTTTGTTGTTGAGAATTCTTAATTTTTAAAAAGAGGAAAAAAGAAGGGTCTCACTTTTGAATCAGTATTGGAATATTGATTAATACGTTGGGCTCAGTATTCCAACATTTCTATGATAAGAGAACACAGACTTTCTATTTTTAAGAGGGACTAGTCCACTGACCAAATGTTACAGGGTGAGGAGAGATCAGAATAACCTGCTGTCTAGACCATACCACACACATCCCACCTGTTCCATGTATTGGGTGAAAAATTGAGGCAGTTATTTAAGGGGTATTTGAGTAACGTTAACCTATTCTGTATCTAACATATACACTTCCCTTTACTTTATTTTTATTTCACTGTCTCCATTCTGAACCCATAGATTAATTTTATGATCTAGTGAAATGTCTATGAAGCTGCCCAGTGCAGCACTTTTTCAAAGGGTGGATAGAAATCCTTTAATGGGCCATAAAATCCATTTAATGGGTCATTACTAATATGCTTTTTTGTTTTTCTAATGAAATGCATCTAAATAAATGGAATGGGACAGAACAGAGTGAATTAGATCAGATCAGAACAGAACAGAATAGATTTGAACAGAAAAGAATGAAAAATATATCTTAGAACACAGTAGACAGGCAGTTTATTTTTGTTTTGGTGGGGCTTGTGCGTGTGTGTGTGTGTGTGTGTGTGTGTGTGTGCTTGTGCACATATGCTCTGAATTAGATATAAAAAGCATCTGTTATTAATAGCCACAGTCAAAATTCTTCCAAATACTAGCCTAATGGATCTTTCTTATTCTTGGGAAACTGTGTAGATCCCCGTAAACTGCTTCTGCTCTGCTTTGTAAAGTTACAAAGTGTAGTTTTACCTTAGAATAAGTGTCTTTCTTCTAGCCAGAGAAGCTGGGCTGTGAGAAAGGATATGAGAGAAATATATATATGTATATATATATATATATATATATATATATATATATATATATTTTTTTTTTTTAAGATCAGAGAGTATTATTTAGGAGGAGAGAAAGTTAAAATGGAATTGGGAAAGACCTTAAATATCTTGTAAGAGTTCCAGTTTCACTGAGAGGTGAAGGGACTGCACAGTGTCACCTGCCCGATTCCCAGTGAGACTAGAACATAGACCTGACTCTTCCAGCTGGAACCCCCTCTCTGGGTGACACTGATCCAGGAGGACCTCCCTTACTCCCAACCCCTGGGGTCTGTGCTATCCGGAAACAGGAGGGGAGGAGAGGGTGAAGGGAGAAAGGAGACTTCTTTTTCAAAACAGAATGATCTATTTTCTTTCTTTTTACTTTTGGTGCAAAGGTGAATATTTATTTAAAGCAGAAAAAGAAATCACAACATTTTATAATTTTTTAAAAGCTAATGCTATATTAAACATTATAAAATCTAGAAAAAGAGTACCCTATTTTTGTTAATCAACTACCTGACAGATTTTCTCTTGTTAATTTATTTGGTTGCATACTCTCTGTGTCTGCAAATGACAATGCTTTTGTAATACTTTCTATAGAGAGAATTGGAATGATCCATTTTCAATAACACATGGTCATTGCACATATTCACACAATGCAAGGATGTGAACAACCCTATAATCTCAACTTCTAGAAATCTCTATCAAGATGACACATTCCTAGAAGAAGCTTTATGCATATATATACTACATATATATAGTGTATGTATACATACACACATATTTGCATGTAGTATATATACTTGAATGTATGTTTATATATGTATATATTAATATATGCATATACATATTTGTGTTCATAAATAGTCACACGTCTATGCTTGTATATATGAGAATATACTCCTGGAACGCTTTTCTTTCACTCAATATTTTGTGGCCATGTTTTGCTATTGATGTGTGAAGAAGGATAAACTTTGTTTTTTTTTTTTTTAACGTTTATTTATTTTTGAGACAGAGAGAGACAGAGCATGAACAGGGGAGGGTCAGAGAGAGGGAGACACAGAATCCGAAACAGGCTCCAGGCTCTGAGGTGTCAGCACAGAGCCCGACGCGAGGCTCAAACTCACGGACCGTGAGATCATGACCTGAGCCGAAGTCGGCCGCTTAACCAACTGAGCCACCCAGGCGCCCCTAAACTTTCTTTTTTTAAAATTTTTTCAGTGTTTATTTATTTTTGAAAGAGAGAGAGACAGAGAGACAGAGTGTGAGTGGGGGAGGGACAGAGAAAGAGAGAGAGACACAGAATCCAAAGCAGGCTTCAGGCTCTGAGCTATCAGCACAGAGTCCAACGTGGGGCTCGAACTCACGAACTATGAGATCATGATCTGAGCCGAAGTTGGACGTCCAACCAACTGAGCCACCCAGGCGCCCCAAGAAGGATAATCTTTCTAATGAATGAACAGCTGTGCAGCACAATATGTGCCCAGAGTATCGTGGATATCCCAGAAGATATTAACCAGCCCCTATGGATGGATACTTCAGTTGTTCCTCTTGTTATAAACAATTCTGCAATGACATATCTTTGTGCATTTATCTTTCTTTTAGTTGAACTATTATTGCCTTAAGATAAATTCCTAGGGGAAATCAGGATAAACTGCTAAGTCAAAAGCTGTGGGTATCTAATATTTGAAATCATGTTGCTAGATTGTCCCCTGGAAAGGTTGTGACATTTATATTTCCATTAACGTTTCATGAGAGTGCTTATTTCCCTCCTTCCCCATCATCAAGCATATTCATCTTTTAAACTTTGCCGATCTCTTATGCATTTTAATTTGTGTTCCCTTTCTATTAACATTTTCCCATTTGCTGGCTAGACGCTTGTGTTTCTTCCCTGGCTTGTGTGGTCATTCCCTTCACTGGTTTTCTATTTGGGAGCTCATCCTGTGGTAAGATTGACAAGGGGTCCTCGTGTGGTCAAGCCTGTTTACCTGCTGCCGGTCATTCAGGGCTGATGACTTTTTCCGTCTTTGAAACCTCTCCTTCAAAGAGATTTATGGTATTTTTCATGTAGGAGTTTTATCTATCTATCTATCTATCTATCTAGTTATTTATTATTTATTTATTTGTTTATTTATTTATTAGTGGTAACATAAATATCTTCCTTCATGGGCTCTCCAGAAGGACTTTTTAAGCATAGAACGGAGCCACTATGAAACATCTCCAAGCTTGGGAGCATGTACATAATTTTAACTTTATCAACCTCACAATTCACATCCTGTGACTTTGCCCTCAAGACGTCGGATGGTTTGTGCAGGATGACAAAATGCAACCCTCGGAGAGGTACAGGAAACTGCACTTTTGAGAATTTCATTTAGGAAACAAATGAAAGAAAGAAGAAACCTGTCTGAAGTTTCAGTTTGGGGCAGTAAAGGCAGGTCCCTGGATCCTGTTCATTGACTGCCGCTCGGTCACATGGAATCATGAGCTCTTTCTCCTTGGAGGTCATGAGGACTTCTGGGGATGGCCAAGCTGGCACCACACCACACCACACCACACCACATTATCCATCACAGGATAATGGTGTCAATAATGACACCTCCAGAATTTGGTGAGAGAGGGTCCCACTTGCAAACAAGCTTGTGCTCCTCTTCCAGCTTAAACCAGACTTTACAAACTTGATCTGGAAATTCTTTGACTCTACTGACTGGAGTGTTTGGGCTGTATTAATAGCCACATGAAGTCCAGAACACGGTAATCCTGTTGAGAGACAAAGAATGTCCTAAAGCTTGGGGTAAACACAAGGCCCTGATATTAGGGCATACAAATGGGACTTTCAAATAGAATTATTCCATCTAAAAGCAAATGTAAGGAGTGACCAGAACCTACATAGGTGGTAGCTCAGCAAACAAATGACTCTCAGAGATTCAGGCCTGAACTTCTGAATTTTGAAAATGTGATCTGTTTTTTTAACAAACAATTTTTCCTGGGAAAAACTAGCTGGGGAATATTATCTTTAAAAAAAATTTTTTTAAATGTTTACTTTTGAGAGAGACAGAGTGTGAGTGGGGGAGGGGCAGAGAGAAGGAGACACAGATTCTGAAACAGGCTCTGGGCTCCGAGCTGTCAGCACAGAGCCTGACACCTGCCTTGAACTCACGAATCAGTGAGATCATGATCTGAGTTGAAGTCAGCCACTTAAGTGACTGAGCCATCCAGGTGCCCCAGGAATATTATCTTAAGCAACTAAGTTTTAGCTGTAAAAGATGTTGCCTGTTTATGAAGAATGGACAGAGTCCACACTCTCATACCAACCAGAGCCAAGTGGCACCTACCTCTGTCAGCCAGGGCCCCAAAGCCACGACCCAAACAGAGACCCAGTGAGGCAGCATTGTACTGGTTCCTGCCTTAGGCTTCCTTCACTCACCTCAGGAATTTTTTTTTCTGCACATACTTTGAAGTGGCAGCCTCAAAATTCTTGGGACCATAGGACAGAGCAAGGACTCCCTCACTGACACACTCTAGAAACAAGTCAAACCCCACCTTCTTCAACAATCCCCAAACCTGTCCTCTACTTCTCAGAATGTTTCTGGATATTACAAAAGTTCAGGATATTGGAACCAAATTGTCCTGTACTTAAGAAAAAAAAGGTAAAATTGAAATCACAATTACCCTGAAACCTTATAGAAAGGAAAAAAAAATTACATTCTTTCTCTGTCCCTTAAAGTTATAACTCTTATTACCTTCAAAACGCAGCCCATAATCACCTGAGCCTGAAGGGGAAAAAGGGGGGTGGGGGAAGAAACCTTTTTATAATACAAACTTCAAAAGGGCTTGTCTGGGAGCAAGAATTCCTTTTTCCTCAAAGGTCCTTCTAATTGGACTATGAGTCAAATTGACATGGAACAGTTCAACAGAAGAAAATCAAGTAGAATAGCATAAGTATGGGGATACACACAGATACGAAAATTCCAAAGACAGACAAAATAAGGCATATAGGTCATTCTGAGCTAAGGAGAAGGAGGTAGGGGACTGGGACTTCAAAGGGAAGGAATGCACTTCACAAGAAAACAAAGAGTAAGTATTTGGTAAAGAAATGTGTGCCCTGCTATATAGATGGGTTACTTAGATAAAATTTGTCTCTGGTAATAACCTTTATTCTGGAAAGATCCTACAATTTAGATTCCTCTATGTAGCTAAGGGAGAGGCAAAAGTTTCTCTTGAGCCCACAAGGTCTCAGTTGTCTTTGGCTCAAAATAATTCACAGGCAGAAGTGGCTCATTTGGGGCAACCTGCTCTCAGCCCCTGCGGGCTCTTGGGCCCAGGCTCTAACACCTCTGAGAAGAAGCCACTATGTCCTAAGAAGTCCATCTTGGGGGGGAAAAAAAAACTTTATGCCTTTGTGATGCAAATTTTCCACTCCCTTTTCTAGAACCCAAGAGCCATTCTTTAAAATGCAAATTTTAGGGGGTGCCTGGATGGCTCAGTTGGTGGAGCTCAGATCATGATCTCATAGCTCTTGAGTGAGTTTGAGTCCTGCTTTGAGAGCCCAAGGAGACTGCTTCAGGTTCTGTGTCTGCCCCTCTCTCTGTCCCTCCCCTGCTTGCTCTCTCTCTCTCTTTCTTAAAAATAAACATTTAAAAAAATAAAAAAAATAAATAAAATGCAAATTTTAGGAGAAAGTTTCTCATCAGAGGGGAAAAAAACAGGGGGAGGTATTTGGAAACTGGGCCTATAATGTCCTTTCCATAAATATTAGTAAAAATACTATAATATTTTTAGTTATATCCATGTGTACATATCTGTGTCCATATGTATGTTGTAAATGTGAGATATTTGCTCTACTTCCAGATGGTATTGCTGAAATTAATTTGTAAAAGAGCTCTATTTAGTTGGTTTAAAGGCAAGCACTGTAAAGACTGGGCAATCTAAAAACTCAGAAAGCTAGAAACTCATCCAAATGTTTTCCAAGTTTGTGTGATCTGAAAACTTATTTGATATTAAGGCTAACTTAAGGTTGTTGGTATAAATAACGTAGACATGTCTTCAAAGTTATGGCCATTAAAATTAAAACTTTTATTCTGCCTGTGTTCACTGAGAGTTCAAATAAGTTCATGCTATCTCTGTTGCCAAATTTATCAGAAACAAACCTAATGTCTAATTAGGTTTGACTTTGTCTAATGTCTCATGAAGTTTTAGGGTAGTCTAAACAATTGTTAAGAATAGGTAAGTTGAAAAGATGTGAATAAAAAAAGAAGTGTTTAGGTAAATTTTACAAATAGTTTCCTCAAATCCTTTTGGTAACCTAAACCACATTTGGCTAAGTAACGAGTTAGGTCGAATTCATTGAATATCTAGATTATTTCCAAATAAGATAAAATAACAAACCATTAAGCATTGAACATAGGATTATATACTTTTGTCTTATTACTGAGAAATTAATGATAAACTTGGGTATGTCAGCAAAACATGTTTTGTGCTTTATGAAAAGGTAGTACTATGAAGAAACATCTTTCTAAATTAGAAAATGTATTATAAAATGTATTTGCCAATTTAAGGAATTTCAACGTAACAGTTCACAATTGCTTACTATTTAGTTTTCACCAGAAACTGAATTTTCTAAGAGTTAAGAATTCTAATAAATGTCATTAGGACTACTAAAAGTAACAAGGGAAACAGCAGTATGCAAAGAAATGAAGATGTGTTTTTGGTAAGAAAAAGATTTAAGGAATAAAACAACATTTTTGTTGAGGGAAAAGAAAATAATTTTGCCCTAAAGTGAAGCTAATTTTTTACAGAGGGAAAGCTAAGGACAAAATTTAAAGGTAAAAAAGAAAGTTGGGGTGCTTGGGTGGCTCAGTCGGTTAAGCATCTGACTTCGGCCCTGGTCATGATCTCCCGGTTTGTGACTTTGAGCCCCACATCGAACTCTCTGCTGACAGCCTAGAGCCTGCTTCAGATTCTGTCTTCCCCTCTCTCTGCCCCTCCTCTGCTCATGCTGTGTTTCTGTGTCTCTCAATAATTAATAAATGTTTACAAAAATTTTTAAAAAGTTGTAAAATTTTATGGAAAAAAAACCTTTGGAAAATGATTTTATGAGTGATCAGTAGTAGCTAAGATTAGAATAAATTTATTCAAAATGTGTTTTAACATCAAAACCCTGAAGCAAAATTAGAATTTGTTTTTTCTCTCTGTTAAAAGAAAAAAAGTTTTCTTAGATTATGGGCTCAGGTTTTTATTAGAAATTGTGAACAAAGTTGCTGTTTTTACCTTTAATGTAATCAGCTTAGAAAAACAAAGATTCTCAAAAAAAATAAAAAAAAAAGTGGGGGGCACCTGGGTGGCTCAGTTGGTTGGGTGTCCGACTTCGGCTCAGGTCATGATCTTGCGGTCCGTGAGTTCCAGCCCCACGTGGGGCTCTGTGCTGACAGCTCAGAGCCTGGAGCCTGTTTCAGATTCTGTGTCTCCCTCTCTCTCTGACCCTCCCCCGTTCATGCTCTGTCTCTCTCTGTCTCAAAAATAAATAAACGTTAAAAAAAAAGAAAAACAAAGATTTTCTTTTGTCTTTAGCAAAACTTTGATTATTCAAGAAGACTGAGTCTTAATATTAAGAGCTAAATTTTGTTTACAACTATATAACCTTCTGCATTTGCCTTTAAAATCGTTTATTGTCACTTGAGTTAAATAAATAAATATTGTTTCATAATGATCTGTGATCCAATTTAATGAAATGTCAAACCTTTTGATATTTTTTGACATACTTCCTAAAGTCAAATTCTAAAAATAAAGTCTTTTGACCACGATTTAACTGAAATAGTCCAGAGGGCCTATAGAACATTCCAGAAGATTTGGGTGTCCTTATAAAAGAAGATATTACCCTAATTAGGCTTATTTGTTATGCTAAATTATATGAGAAACATTGTCAAATAAGTGATACTAACATTCAAATTACATTTGTGTAGATACAACTTATTAAAATGAGTGTTCTAGAAATTGTGTAAAACTCCTTGGAATCTGGTATGTCTTGGTATGTTTTTACCTAAAAGTGTTGTGTATTACACAAATAACCAAATTTTCTCGTCAACTCCGTTGTAATGATCTCTCATCAGATCTTTAGCCAGGGCCATTTTTAAGTCTCTTGTCATTTATAAACAGTTATACTTTTACTCAGATGCTTTTACAAAAGCTTCCTGCAAATATTCTTCATCTTCAGAGAAATTCATGAAAAGAATTTTTGACAAATACAGGCTTCTGATAACCTTAAGATCATAAAACTGAACTGGGTAAGAAATTCCATAACTAATGGAAAAACTGGATTCAAGCAGAACAAGAATTAATAACATGGGACTGAATGAATGGAGGAAAATTATAATTTTTATGACATTAATGTTTGAAACATTGCTGATTTTAAAAATGTCTTGTTTTTCCAAATTTAAGAAAACTTTTTCTTTTAGGCTGACAGCAGTTTGACAAAATATACTTTGTGAACAAATTAAAATGTTTCTTTTTCTCCCTCTAGGACTCAGAGAGTCAAAGTGAGTCTTCTTATATTTTCATGGCAATGTATTTACTTGCATAAGTTCAATAAGAATGTTTTCTCTTTGTAACAGGACACCATTGAAAACACTGGTTCAACTGATGAATGGATAAAGAAATTGTGGTTTATATACACAATGGAATACTACGTGGCAATGAGAAAGAATGAAATATGGCCTTTTGTAGCAACGTGGATGGAACTGGAGAGTTTGATGCTAAGTGAAATAAGCCATACAGAGAAAGACAGATACCATATGGTTTCACTCTTATGTGGATCCTGAGAAACGTAACAGAAACCCATGGGGGAGGGGAAGGGAAAAAAAAAAAAAGAGGTTAGAGTGGGAGAGAGCCAAAGCATAAGAGACTGTTAAAAATTGAGAACAAACTGAGGGTTGATGGGGGGTGGGAGGGAGGGCAGGGTGGGTGATGGGTATTGAGGAGGGCACCTTTTGGGATGAGCACTGGGTGTTGTATGGAAACCAATTTGACAGTAAATTTCATATATTAAAAAAAATAAAAAATAAATAAAAAAAAAAGAAAACACGGGTTATATCACCAAGGTTTTGACTAAAATCCGTATTTGCGAGACATGCACCCACTCAGATATAACCAGACTTCTTTAAATAAGTACGGTTGACTTTATGGATCCTATAAAGCCCCTTGAAGATGTCAGCCCAGTACCTTGCTTACAGAGTTCCCAGAAGCCTTATCAGGTCCAGAGGGCCTATGGAACATTCCAGAAGATTTTGGTGTCCTTATAAAAGAAGACATTACCCTAATTAGGCTTATTTGTCCTTGTTATTGACCTTATAGAAGGTCACTTCCTGGCAAGTGCAGGAATTGCAGGATATTTTGGGCACCTGGAGAAGAGAGGCATTTATCCAAATCTATAGGTATTGCAGGTGAACTCTGATAGAAAGTATTTGGCTTGGCTTCTGCTTCAAGAGGCTTTTAAAAGTCTAATCTAGAAATTCCTTATAAAAAAATTCCAACAAAGCAGATTTAAAGGAACCTAAGGGATCCATTGCTCTTTTGCCATACTTATATAAACGATCAGGCCAAGTTTACTGAAACTAGACTCACTTTGCAAACAAATTAGTCTCAATTTGGCTATCTTTGGTAAAAAAAAAATGAGGGTGATTATAGAAAGAAAAATTGAGTTCCAATAACACACCTGGGTAAATATTAGATTCCAAACTAGAGTTGATCCTGATTTCTCTCTCTCTCTCTGTTTAAGTTTATTTATTTATTTTGAGAGAGACAGAGAGAGTGCAAGCTGGGAAGGGGCAGAGAAAGAGGGCGAATCCTAAACAACTTCTGCACTGTTAGCACAGGGTCCAAGTGGGGCTGGAACTCAAGAAACCCTGAGATCATGCCCTGAGCCAAAATCAAGAGTCAGATACTTGGCTGACTGAGCCACCCAGGTGCCCCAATCCTGCTACCTCCAGTTTCTGGAAGCAGCTCTCAAACTACTTTTTGATTATTCTCCCTGCTTTCTAACTTGGAATCATTTGAAACCAAAGCTGCCCTTTTTCTTGAAGCCCAGAAAACTAATACAAACAACTAGATATAAACTTCAGAGAAATCACAACAGCTCATGTATAGACACACTCCATGCCTGTCGCTCTGTGGGCTAGACATTTGAACTGCTACCAAGTAAAATCTGTCAGATTGCCACTGCCTGTCCTCACCGTATCTGATGGTGTTTCCTCCCTGACATGTAGACTTTTTGACTGGCTGGGTCTAAGAACTCAGAAACTGGTTTATACTTTGATCCAGTGATTAACCACTGTTTTTCTTTTGTTTCTATTGCGATGCCTCTGATTTAGTACCTGATTGCTTAAACCATAGCCCTAACTTTGAAAACACCTACCTCATTGCCTTCTAAAATATTGAACTAAAGTGACCTTCTATCATAACTGACTTAAGAGGCTGGGTCAATGAAAAGGAATGAGGGGCACCTGGGTGGCTCAGTCTGTTAAGTGTCCGACTTTGGCTCAGGGCATGATCTCACTGTTCATGGGTTCAAGACCTGCCTCAAGACTCTGTGCTGACAGTTTGGAGCTCGTACCTGCTTCCGATTCTCTGTCTCCCTCTCTCTCTGCCTCTCTCCCTCTCAAAAATAAGTAAACGTTAAAAAAGATTTAAAGAAGGAATGACACCAGCTCAACTTTGCATGTGTAAAACTTCCAGGGAAGTTTCAGAGGGGGAACTGTAGGGGTCAAGGCAGGCTGCCCCAAGATGGGCCACTTTGGCATATTGATTATTTTAAATAAAGTTATTTAACAGACAGCCTGTGCAAGGAAGGGCACTCACTTCCCCCTCTGTTCCCCTAAAGGTAGTAAATATATCTGTCATGTAAAAAGTGCCTTCCTTGTACCAAGAGGTCGACAGAGATGACCAGAGATGGGAAATTTAGAGCCAAGAAGGCTGTTATAAATAGCCCTGTTACTTTTTACCAATTTACCACCAGCCCCAATTTTTTTCAGAATTCCCTACTAATTGAAGCTCCCAGAGTTAAGTTTTTTATTTTTTATCCTGTATTTTTATCCTGACAGATTTATTGTCTTTGTTTACATTAATGCATATGGGATTGGTTGGTAGGGTTAGAACTAGGCAAAAAGTCCATTTATGTCCATTCTCACAGACAGCAGGTGCTTTGTCTTTTAGCTGAGGTCAGCAACAATTCTGAGAATTTGAGTCAGAAGACATGTGTAAGTCTCAGTTTCCTTACGGCTCCTGTTCCATTTGAAAGCTAGTCTTCTATCCTAGCTAAGAAGACTCCATTTTGAATCTTCTTTTACATTAACCACATTGCAGGTGTTCGTTAGTCACATGAAGTAGTAGCTACTGTCTTACACCACAGACTACAAAACACACCCATCATCACAGGAAGTTCTATTGGATGGTCCTGCTCTAAAAAATCTGTTTCTGTCTAAAAATTGGCAGCAGTGGGATTCTTAAATCACTGTATTCCCATAAACCAAAGAGGTCAAATGCATTTTTGGATAACAAACTCTTTAAGGACAGGGCCTGGGTTGCTGAGAATGACCTTATAGAACCCCTAAATGCCCTACCTTCGGCAAAGTCTTTAATGTTTTTTGATGATGGTGTTGGGTCCCCAAAGTAGACTCTCTGGCCCCAATTCAAGTATTAGGAATGACCAGGAAATTATTCCAGGGGACTGGAACTAAAGCATAGAGGCCAATGGAGTCCCAAGTGCTCATTCTGCCATATTGGGTACCCCTGGGTCAAGCATGATGAGAGCCTTTCCTTGTCCAGTGGAAAGAGCCACCAGGTTGTACTACACGGAGGGCATAGCCCATTGACTGATATTGCATCCTGGCTACAGGACTTTTTTTTTTTTTCAAAGACTCATCCTCTAAGGTCTGCAGAAGAGGAAAGAGGAACATGGTGTGTTATTGTCTCTGGATAGAACCCTTTGCCAGAGGCGTGGGCTTCAGATCTATTTGAACCACTGAAGGAAGTGCAGTTCTCAGGATTTTGAGCTGAAGGTCATGCATCTGGAGGGAATGAGCTGCCATGTTAACAAATGGTTCTACCTGAGCCATTTTGCAAAGGCCATTCTTGGACTTCTCCCTGGTTTCTGAACACATTTGTCTGCATCCTGCCAAGAAATCACCTAAGATGCTAAAACCATAGCCTCTCTTCATAGTTGTAAGCCATGCTCCTTAACTGTTATAACAACCAAGGTCATTAAGCTCTGATTTTGTGCCGTATCTCATTGTACGTACTCACCAGCCCTCCGAGGGAAATATCTTTATCATCTCCATTGTGTAGATGAAACACTCAGAGTCTGAATGTTTAGATAACTCACCCAACATCAAGAGGCCTCAGAGGTGGAGTCAAGCCCAGGCAGCCTGGCCCAGGGCTCTTCCCTGTTCAACATGCTGTACCTTGAACACCTAGTCCTTGCCTGCCCCTCACCTCCATCTTCATACCCCCACCCCCACACTGAGCCCATGTCTACAGTTTGGAACATTTTCTTCAGAAAGCCTCTCCCTTCGCCATGGCAGCAGTGCAGGTATGAGTGCGAATTCAGAGAGACAGGACAGGTGGGGATGCTGAGGAAGGAGCAGTGAACATTCTCAATGGAGGGACAGAGCTGCAACTGACACTCTATTTCAAAACTCACTTTCCCCAATACCTCTTGAAGGTTCCTTTCCCTCCCTACCTCCTTGTGCTCTAAAAGGCAAGTAAATCAAAACTTATGAGTCTGGAAAAATGAGTAGCAAACTTCTGGCCTTGGCTGTCAGGAGCTGAGTTGGGTCGGGGTGGAGAGGAGTTCTTTCCCCACCTTCATCTGGGCTTCTGACTACCCAGCAAAGCCTTCAGGGATGGGGGAGAATTCTGGACAAACATTCAGGCAGGCTCTGTACCCTTATATGGCAGATGTGAGGGAGATTTGAAGGAGAGGTGAACGAGCAGACTTCAGTCAAGTTTTCAAATCAGAAAATGAAAATGGATTCAGCTTCACAGACCAGAGCCCATGGCTATGACATCTGTGACAAGTTGAGGCTCCAAGCTCACGCTTTTTAGCCCACCATACCCAAGGAGTATAGTGCTCCATGTGCAAGGGTTAAATACAAACTGCTGCCCTCACTGCTTCTGAGTCATTCAAGTTCCTGTGTCTTGTTTGCTAGCACAGCTACCTCAGCTGTTTAATTAGATGCTCTGTTCTGATTTCCTGCTGAGCAGAAAATTCCAGAGAATTACAAAATGATGGAGGTGAGCAAAATACCTTTAAAATTTTGAGGACATACTGGTGATTATGTAAATAGGAAACAGAACAATGCCCTTCTCAATAATGTCATGGAATAAGGGGCCAGTCTGCTCTCTGCTAGCAATACCCTAAAAAGTTCATTGTAAAACCTAATCTTACCTTTCTTTAAGTGGCATGTTCCCTTTAATAATCTGTTATTTTCACAATGTTGCATTCTTTCTAATAGGTTTTTTTTTTGGTGTAACCAATTACATTTTTATCTGATTTGGATGTATTCAAAAAATTGGCTTTATTTTCAGATTTCTGAAGAACCAGGCCCCAGAGCAGATTCTTAAAGTGGACCAGCAGCATCAGTATCCCCAGGAATCTTGTCAGGAGCACAAATACTTGTCCCCCTCCCCACCCCCCACCCCAATCTGGCCAGGCCTACAGAATCAGAAACTCTGGGCCTCCAGAGTCAGGATTCCAGGTGATTCTAAGACATGCTACTGTGGGAACCACAGCTCTAAAGCATGAGCTTGAAAGACTCTTTAGAAAAGTGGAAGGTTTTTTTTTTTAAAAAAATTTTTAACGTTTATTTATTATTGAGAAACAGAGAGAGACAGAGCGTGAGCAGGGGTGGGGAAGAGAGAGAGGGAGACACAGAATCCAAAGTAGGCTCCAGGCTCTGGTCTGTCAGAACAGAGCCCAATACGGGGCTCGAACTCACAAACCATGAGATCATTACCTGAGCTGAAGTCAGATGACTAACCGACTGAGCCACCCAGGTGCCCCGGAAAAGTGGAAGGTTTTTAATTAAAATCTTTAGTCTTCACCATTGATGCTTCTGAAACAGCTCCATTCAACCATCAGAAAGACCACATTTTCTGTGTATGAAACCAGGGTTCCTTCCCACTGATTTCTCCTTGACCGGAGTTCTGTCCTTCCTCTGAGCTATGATCCTGCAGTCTCTGCACAGGGTGGCACCCTCTCCATGGCCCTCTGGCCTCTGGCCCATGGTGGAGGAGAAGCAATCCTTCCCCCTGGCTTCCCTGGCTTTTAATAACAGGTAGGACTCTCTGGTCTTAAGAAGTAACCAAAATTACTTTATAAATCCCAAAACTTTCCTCCAGCTACTGCCCTATCTCTGTCTTCATGTAGATCCTGGAGTCTAGGATGCCTGTCTACAGTGACTGTCTTTCATCTCCTGCTACCACCTCAGGCTGCCAGATATGACTCCATCCACTCTATCAGGAGCACACTGTCCAGTTCTTCTGACCCTATCTCTGGGCAGTGTTGGGTCCCTTGGCTACTGTCTCCTTCTTGGCATGGGTCTCTCCTGAGCATATGTCCACTTCTTTTCTGACCTGTGATATTGTGATTTATAAGAAACATGTATTTGCTCATTCAATGACCAAAATATATTTCTAATATTTGTTTGGTCCTTGTCCACAATTTCTGGCTTACAACCCCCTAAACCCTTGGGATTTCCTATGTGTTGAGAGTGATCAATGTGTCTTCTGTTATGTTAATAAGGTGACTTTTGGAAGGAGCCTGAGGATGGAGGCTAGTTGCCAATAGAGTCAGCCATCTGTTGAGAGGGTTGGAACTTTCAGCCTCGCCCTCTGACCAGAAGGGGAGAGGTGAGGGGCTGGATGTTGAATCACTTGCCAATGGCCAATGATTTAGTCAATTGTATTTATGCAATGAAACCTCCTTAAAGCCCCTAAAAGAGTTTTCCAGGTTGATTGGCATGTGGAGATTTGGGGAAAGCTGGCAGGACTAGAGAGGGCAGGGGAGCTGTGTGCCCTTTCCCATAGCTTGCCCTATGCAACCCTTCCATATGCCTATTTCAGAGTTATATTCTTTATTAAAAAACTGTGGTCTAGTCAGTAACTAAAGCTGGAAGCTGCCCTAGCAAATTAATTGAACCCAGAGAGGGCATCTTGGGAATCTTTGACTCATAGTCAGTGGGTCAGAAGCCCAGACAAGAGTCGGGGCTTGTGACTGGCATCTGAAGTGGGCAGGAAGGGCAGTCTTGTAGAACTGAGCACTAACCTGGGGGGGTATAATGCTATCTCTGCATAGGGTGTCTTTAATTGAGTTGAATTTTTGGATACCCCACTGGGGTCTGAGAATGGATTGGTGCTGTGTAAGACATTGAAATTGGGTCCAGGAGCCTTTCATGGCCTTCTTTCTAAGTGTCTACATGTGCCTTCTCATTTGCTTTTACAAACTCCTGTCTTTCCTATCTCAATGGCAGTGCAGGATGCTATGGGGATGCAAACAATGGGAGTTAACTCAGTCTCAGGGCCAAGAGGAAAGGTCATTTAAACACCAGCAAACTATCTAGTCAACTTGATGCTTGAGATGTGGGTTCCTTACCATGATGCTGAACACTGAAGGTACCCTGAGAGGCCATCTAGCACTCTCTGGGTGACCTTCCATCCAATCTAAGCTGGACTCCCCCCCCCGCCCCCCCCCCCCCCGCTAACCACAAGCCTTCACATACAGAGTCTCCTGACCAGACCTGAGAGTCATCTTGCCTCATCACTGAACCAACAAGGAATAAGCACCTAGAGCTCATACTTTCAAATCAAACCCCAAAATATCTAAATCAAAGATGCACTAGGACAACATCAGGCTTAACCCAGGGATTCAAAGTGACTCAACATCAGACAGTCCACTGAAGTCTTGCATTAGAGTAAGGCAACAGTGGTGGGGATGTAGAGGCTAGAATGTGCCATCAGAGGATGCCATGCTCTCCTTTCTTACTGCAGCCTTGGGCAGGGTGGCTTGTACAACCCAATGCAGAGTTCAGGGTGAGTATAATTCAGGACCCAGGATTGTTCCTCAGCTAACTATGGCTTGGTAGCAGTAATAGAAGCAGCAGAATTTTAATATGTACTTGACATTTTCAGTCTTCCAAAAGGAAACATCAATTTTCTTTTTCAAGAAACATTCTGATTTTAACCAATGGGCTATTAATGCTTTATTAGAGACATTATCTGAAATGTGCACCTCAAAGATTCCAACTGAAATCTTCAAAATCTCTTAAGAATACCTTAATTTGGTAAGTGTACAGCACCTGGTCTAAAGACTGCAAAGCCATGAGGATAAGGTTTTGCTGGAAACAGAGGTGAGAGACAGCACCTTCGGTCATGGTGTGTGTTGCTTTGATGAATGTGGTGAACACTCAGGGGAAAACCCATGCACCATTCATATGCCTCTTTCCTCAAGCTGAGACCCTGGGTCCCTTCAAGTGAAATCCCAAAACAGGGAGCTGGGAAGAGCTTGGGACTCCCCCACTCCATTCTCAGAGGCCACATATCAAAGATTTGAGGACATTGGTGGAATGGTGCCTGAGTGACCATCCTTCCATAGGCAGGGGATGGAAGAACTTTTGGGATCTCTAGCCTGTGATCAGAGAACCCCTTTCTTCTTGGTTTCTCATTTCTTCCTGATCAGCTTCCCAGGGTAAATGCTTGGGTCTGTCTGAGGGGGAGTCCAGGAGTTCTTTCCATTTTCTAGCATCCCCCAAAGCACAGGGAAGGTGGGACCATTCAATGGTTTTCATTGTACTTTGGGCACATGGACTTCAGCAAGCTCATAGGTACAAAGAACAGACCGGTGGTTGCTAGAAGTGAGGAGTGGGGTGTGGGAGAAATGGGTGAAGGGTATTAAAAGGAAAAAAGAAAAAAAATAATGCTGTCACCTGTTTAATTATTTTGTCCAAATCAACTTTAGTTCAAATTGGTATAGTTTTGAGAGTGGAAAAAAACATGAAAATAATTACAATAATGTAAATTTTGAAATAATCACTAACACCAGTTTCAATTATTATGGTATACATAGAAAATATAATATTTCATACAAAATACTTATAAAAATAAAATTATTTTATATATTTTAATATATATGTGTGTATATATATATATATGTATATATATATATGCTTTAAAGGAAAATGAAACACTTATAATGGTTACCCAAGCATTAAAAATAATATAAACACAGTAATTATTTCTGTTATATATTCACATAATTTCGCACTTCCTTAGCTATCTTATCTCATAGCTTATCACTGCTATTATTTCTAAAGAATATGTTTTTTCTCAATATTGACTTTGTTTTAATTTTTCATCAGACTGCCTAGAATATTTCTCAAAATTTACATTTTTTGGTCAATAAATTTGAAATTCTTGGTACTCCCAATTAACATTTCTATGAAGAACACAATATTGGAGAAAATATATGGGAAAATATTCTGTCTACGAGTGCTGAGGGATGTGTGCTCAGAGCAAATTCTGCTAAATGCAGGATGGTCTGCATTTTATTTTTTCATATGTAAATGTGGAAATATTTGAGCTCAAAACAGATGTAGGTATACATCATCATGATTCCTGGGAAGAGGTGAAAATACCAACATGAGGAGGAGTTTGGAAGAAGTGGATTCCAACCCTCATGGATGACTTTGAGGGGCTCAAGGCTCCAGTGGGAGGAAGACACTACAGGTGGAGTGGAATGAGCAAGGGAACTAGGATTAGAAGTGGAGCCTGGAAATGGGACTCAATGGCTTCAGTCTCATGGTAGAACTTGAACTGATGAGGAGTTGCTTCTTATAGATGAACAAAGAACACGGTTTCTTGAGATGGAAAAGCATCTTGACCTCCTGGTGAAGATGCTGTAAAGATTGTTGAAATGGCAACACAAGATTTAGGATATTACATATCTTGAGTTGATAAAGCAGAGATAGGGTTTGAGAGGACTGACTCTAAAATTGAAAGAAGTTTTACTGTGGGTAAACTGCTAACAAACAGCATTGCGTGTGGCAGAGGAGTCATTCATGAGAAAAGAGTCAATTGCAGCAAACTTCACTGTCGTCTTATTTTAAGAAACTGCCTCTGCCACCCCAAACTTTAGCATCCACCACCCTGACCAGTCAGCAGCCATCAACATTGAAGCAAGACCCTCCACCAGCCGAAAGGTCACACTTGCTGAAAGCTCAGATGATGGATAGCACTTTGTAGCAATGAAGTATTTTTTAATTAACGTCTGTACATTTTTTTAAAGATCATAAATACTATTGCACATTTAATAGACTATAGTGTAGTGTCAACATGACTTTTATATGCACTGGGAAACCAAAAAGTTCATTTGACTCACTTCATTGTGATATTGCCTTATTGCAGTGGTCTGGAACTGAAGTGGCAGTATCTCTGTGGATGCCTGTGCTGTCTTTTGCCTCCATTCAGAATGACCACCTTCAACATACTTTTACAGTTAAAACTTGTCAGTGAGCTGACTTTGGCTTTATTCTTTTGAATGGGTGACCAAAATTTCTCTTATCTGTCTTCTTTATTTATAAAATGAAAATACACTTATCTGACCTGAGTTGTGAGAAAAACGTCTAAAAAATGTAGTTATCACAGTGTTAGACCCACAGTTGATAGCCTCTGATCACTAACTGTATTCCAATGTGCCTTTATGATACATGTCCTCCCCATCTTATAATGACATCAATTAACTGGAGGTGGACATCTTTTTCCTTGCTGAATATGCATATACTTGTTTTTGTCAGCTGGACCACTGTGAGCTCATTGTTTTAGTCAAACCAATTAAGGACGATTTGAGGGGGGACATGAGTCCACATGATTGTCTAGAAGTTTTTGTTCTGCTAAAAACAAGATATAATCATCAAGAAAACTTCAGAATAGAAGCCATCAGCTTGGAAAACAAAAGAAAACAAACAAGATCATAGTGTGCCCAGCTGGTGTGGGCAGGGCCAGTGAGGCCAAACCCCAGGGCTTTAGATGGGTAGCCTTAAAGCCACTGCCCAACATCAGAGATCCCTGGGACTACACCTTCTGACAGCATCTGCACAGCTACATGATCAGGTGAGCAACCCGGTGGGGCTGGTATAATCTTTGGGTAAGTACTTGGCAGAATAAATTCAAGGATTTTACTCCATCATAGTGATTTTAACATCTAGAAGAAAGGAGGATGGATTTTTAGACAGATAGGTCTAATCAGATACTCATTTCTTTTTCCTTCCTAGGCTTTGAAACATGTATCCTTTTGTCTTCCTGATCGCCCTTTGCTTGGGAATAGCCTCAGCTACTATAGAGCTTGATCAAAGTTTAGATGCACAATGGATTCACTGGAAGGCAACACATGGGAAGCAATATGGAATGGTTGGTAACATCCAAACTATCCAGGGGACCCAAAGAGAATGTCCGTGCTGGTGGTAGTTCGTAGCACAGAGTAGCATCTTGAGGCTGCTCTTCCTAAGGCAGTAAGCAGGGCACCGTGACTGCGCACAGTGTGGGCATATGTCCTGCTGTGTGGTTGCTGGAGAACAGCTCCCAGAAGCATCAAGCCATCCCTGGCTGTGATTTCTCCTCCCCTCTGTGAGCACATCCACTTGGTGCAGGTCAGTAGGTTTTAAACAGAAATAAAGATGATAAGTCATATGTTTGCCTCTAGAATGAGAGCTGGAGGAAAGCAGTGTGGGAGAAGAATATGAAAATGATTGAACAGCACAATCGAGAACAAAGCCAAGGGAAACACAGCTTCACGATGGCAATGAATGGCTTTGGTGACATGGTGAGTGTGGCATGGATTGCTGAATGTTTTGTTCTCTCTCTCCTCAGTACTTTGCCAAAAAAAAATCTTATGCTTGTCAACATTCTACTTTCTTTTCCTTGAAGACCAATGAAGAATTCAGACACATGATGAATGGCCTTAAAATCGAGAAGGATGAGAAAGGGAAAATGTTTAAAATACCTTTCTTTGCTGATATCTATGTACCTGTGGACAGGAGACAGACACCTGCTGTAAGTCCTGTGAGTATCAAGGATGACCAATCATCAGGTCTCTCTCCAAGAAGAAAGCCAAAAAGAAAGTGTCCCCCTTGTTATGGTTTCCTGCTGTGGAAACCATATACCATGTTTGCTATATTTTAAAAGACTTTTCAGATCAATAGACTGCTGTCAGTCTTGCTATTGGTTTTGTAGACTGAGACCTTGATAATTTGTTTTCAGGGTCGGTGTGCTTCTGGCTGGGCTTTTAGTGCAACTGGTGCCCTTGAAGGACAGATGTTCCGGAAAACTGGCAAACGTGTTTCCTTGAGTGTGCAGAACCTCCTGGACTGCTCTTGGCCTCAAGGCAATGAGGGCTGCAATGGTGGTCTAATGAGTAATGCCTTCCAGTATGTTAAGAACAACGGAGGTCTGGACACAGAGGAATCCTATCCATATGTTGCAAGAGTGAGTGGAGCTCCTCACTTGTCACCATTCCAGCTCTGCCCTTAGAGCTGAATGCTTTTGAAGAAAACAGACACCATGTTTAACATTCACATTTCCAATTGTAGACTCTATCTGCAGCCTGTCAGGACTGTCATTAAACGGTATTAGCCTGGCACAGTTCTCTGCTTAGATGGTTACCACATAGCTGTTTTTATTTCTACATCACTTGGAGATATGCATGCCTTTCTATATAGGGTACAGATTTCTCCAAGGTGAAAAACTTCTTATGGACAGGTAGACCACGAGTGTTTCATTGAATCCAGACCAATTAGCTTTGCTTTTTTTTTTTTAAGTTTATTTATTTATTAATTTTGAGAGCAAGAAAGACAGAGCATGAAAGGGGGAGGGGTACAGAGAGAGAGAGAGGGAGAGGGAGAGAATCCCAAGAAGGCTCCATGCTCCGTGCAGAGCATGGGGCTTCATCTCACAACTGTGAGATCATGACCTGAGCTGAAATCAAGAGTTGGATACTTAACTGACTGAGCCACCCAGGGCCCCTTACACCAGTTAGTTTTTCAATTTCAAAACAATAAATACCCTTTCACCTCCTGGGTTGCTTCACAACAAACTTGACTTGGAAATCTTTTACCTGTAAGCTGCCTTGAAGTCATGTTCCCCAGGAAGTGGATGGTTGTAATCAAGTTTCTTTTCCCTTACCATTCAAAGGATGGACCCTGCAAATACAGGCCTGAGCATTCTGCTGCCAATGTCACCGCCTTCGAGAACATCCCTCAGCAGGAGGAGGCCCTTATGATGGCAGTGGCAAATATGGGGCCCATCTCGGCTGCTATAGATGCAAGCCTGGATACCTTCCGCTTCTATAAAGAAGGTAAGCATTTGTCGATGTAGAAATTTAGGTAGAAAAATTGGAAAACCACCCTAAGAAACAGCAAGAGTGACACTTTGGTATGTAGAACTCAATGTAGAATTTAGGGGTGTGTGGACTTAACATAGTTGTTCATTCTGTACATGTAATATTTATGCCTGCTCTTTCCATATGCCATGACTTGACATATCCCCATGAGGATAAGTATATCATAAATATATTTAAATGGTTACATAATTTGATTGGTATGGCTTACTTTACTTTTTTCTAAATATTAAATTTTTTTTAACGTTTATTTATTTTTGAGACAGAGAGAGACAGAGCATGAACAAGGAGGGGGAGAGAGAGAGGGAGACACAGAATCTGAAACAGGCTCCAGGCTCTGAGCTGTCAGCACAGAGCCTGACGCGGGGCTTGAACTCATGGACCGTGAGATCATGACCTGAGCCGAAGTCGGACACTTAACCGACCAAGCCACCCAGGCGCCCCATACTTTTTTCTAAATATTAGACCTTGATAACTTTTAAAGAATTTTGCTACTGAAATTAACAGTGGAAAGTAGCCCTTGGCTCAAGTAATTTTATGTTCTCTGCTGTTTCCCTAGGTTGACATCCTACAAGTAGAATAATAAGGTTTCAGTGGGTGATTTTTTTAATGACCCTTGACTATTATTTTCAAAAGGGATTGTGACAGTTAGTATTTCTCCTGGTGTGAGATGAGGGCCTAAATCCCCACCCCTTCCCGCTAAACAAAAATATCTGACTTTTAAATCTCATCTGAATTCATATCAATATCACAACTGAATTTTGAAATGCCTCCCCTACTGTGGTTGATAGGCTGGGTTACTATGACATGTCACGTGGGAATCCTCACCCCAGCATTGAATATTACTCCCCAGGCATTTATTATGATCCAAAGTGCAGCAGTGAAGACCTGAATCACGGTGTTCTGGTGGTTGGCTATGGCTTTCAAGGAAAAGAATCCGATAACCAAAAATATTGGTTTGTCAAGAACAGGTATGAAAATCCAGGAATACGTACTTTTGAATTTGAAAAAGGAATGTTTTTTGGAACCAGTGTTTGGACGCAGGTCCCCCAACCCTTGAGCACACTTCTGAAATCCCAGCAGTGTTTACCCCATCTAGGGGGGAACACAGACATAGTCATATAATGACAACGTTAAGATATTGCCTCACCTGCTAGAGTCCTAATATAGTTTTGGTACCACTGTATTTCTAAATTGGAATTTTAAAAAATTTCTATAACACATCTGGGTCCCCCAATTTTCCTTTTCCTGCTCACATTGCAGTTTTGTGAAAGGTCTGGGGATAGAATTCTGTGCTGGGTTAGAACTCAACCATGAACAATAACGGCCTCTCCTGATTCTTCCTAAATCTGTCCTGGTCTCTGCTGCACTGTTCAGTATCAAGTGTTATTATTCATAAAGATAAACGTGTTTTACCATTTGTAACAATTGGAAAACCCTGTCTTCTTTCAGCTGGGGTGCTGACTGGGGCATGGACGGCTACATAAAAATGGCCAAAGACCGGGACAACCATTGTGGAATTGCCACCATGGCTAGCTTTCCTATCGTGTAAGATCATGGTGATAAAGAAAGCCTTGATTGGCAACAGAATATACAGAAAATAAATTTTATTTTAAAGTCGATCACATCTTATTGTGCGGGATAAAACACTTGAATCACCGAAGATCCAAGTTGTGATTGGATTCTGTGCCCGTTCACACTAGTGATGAAACTACTTCTTTAATCCCTGCTCTAATCAGTGGTGTGTGGTTAACTTGCTTAATAACTTTTGAATTTCATGTTTTAAAAGGTTGCATGAAAGTTTTACCTTTTAAAATAAAATTTACTGTCATATGCTGAGGTGTGATTCTGTTTTTAATACATAAACTACTTTATAGTAAAAAATGCAAAGGTTTTGTGGAGAGGAAGAAATGTCCTTATTTCCTCCAGTATTCCTCCTAATTTCCTTCCTTATTTCCAAGTGGTTTAAGAATTTAATTGAGATGAAATTGGTCAATGGGAGGAAAAAAAGCCTCAAAATTTTATTATCAGGCAGGGAGGACCAGTAATGAGTTTGAATACCGCCCCCCGCCCCCCCCCCACCCAAAAAATGATCAAGTTGGGCAGGGTTTTTTTTTGGCAGTCTTATATATTTTAGACAAAGACAATAATTTGTGAGGAATTGACAGGAAAAAGAGAAAAGGTGTGTGGCAGTTTTAAATTGCAGGAATTCTAAGTGGAATCTGGGCTGAGGTTGTAGATGAGTAAAAAAGTAACAAGGTTTGTTTCTACAGCTTTCTCAGCTTTGAAGCCCCATCTCTGCTGATAAGGATGTCTCTTTACCTCATAGTACAGGGAGGGGACCTTTCATATGGGCCACTCATTTCCTGCTTTCAGGAGGGGCATGTGACAGCCTGGGTGTTGTTGCACCAGTTGCATCCCAAGTAGCTTCAACTCAAGATAGTCAATATGCCATGGTGGCACATTTTGGGGTGGCCTCCCTGGGGCTCAGAGTTTTTTCCTCTGAACCCCCCCTGAAAGTTTATATAATAAATAGCTGAGCAGGTGACTGTGGAGAGAGAAGTCCAGTTTGGATTGAGCAGTAACAAATCTACAAAGAATAAGAAAAGCATAGGTCACCATGAGGATGAATGAATGGGTGAACGAGGGTGTGGGGTACAGGCTTCCAGTATGGAATGAATCAGTCACAGGAATCAAGGGCACAGCATAGGGAATATAGTCAACAGTATTTTAATAGCAATGTAGGGTGGGGGTAGCTAAACTTGTGGTGAGCACAGCATAATGTATACAGTTGGCAAGTTACTATGTTGTACACCTGAAACTACGGTAACATCGTGTGTCATTTATGCTCAAAACATTTGGAAAAAAGAAGGCAAGAGGATGAATAAATAGAAGAGAACGCATTTCCCCACACCTCATGAAATGAGTCCCACAATCCTGGAAATAGATCTGCTCAAATAAATGTGTTTCATTTATTTGGTGGAAAATATTAATTCCTTTTTTAAAGTAGATTTAAGTTAGATATTATCTGCCTCATTTGGGTTAGATAAAAAGCAACATTTTCCACTGATGATTGCACGAGCTCCCCCTGCTGGGAAGTCCGGTATCTAGAACATGATGATTTTGGAGACCCCCCAGAGGCTAAGCTTTTACCTTCTGACTGGAGTGTTTTCAAAGCATGCATAGTGGTATTGAACCCTCCTTGTTCCATTATCATAGACAGATTTAGGATTGCCTTTTCTAATTCACCATCTCTGAAACTTGGGAATAAGATCTTTAATGCTGAAGAGAACCTGGAATTCTGATGTATCATCCGATTTTCTATGATTCCTCAACAGGCATGTTGTGTGGCACAATTTTATGAACAAATGCTGTCACAAAGCACAGTGACAGAAGAGCCAGGTATCCAAGTCCATATGGTTCTGACCATTTAGGTGGGAGTCCTTTACATGCTTTGTTGACACATGAAATAAAGGAGAAGGGCACCTGGGTGGCCCAGTCCTTAAGCATCTGACTTCAGCTCAGGTCATGACCTCACGGTTGATGAGCCTGAGTCACATATCAGGTGAGTTTGAGCCCCTTTCAAGTTAGCCTCCTGTCTCTCTCTCTCCCTCTCTCGTTCTCTGTCCATCTCTGCCCTTCATTCACTTGGGCCCTCGCTCAGTTTCTCAAAAAGAAAAAAAAAAAAACAATGTGGTTTATAGGCAAGGTGAGGTTGAAACCTGTACTTTTCAAAGTCTGGAGTGTTAATTGATAGTGTTAATGTTCATACATCTCCATTTTTCTTGTGGTCCTGTCAGTCTTTGAGAGCAGCACACATTTCAAAATAGCTGATTTCATAGTCTTCTGATTTGGCTCTGGCAGCTAGAAAGCTTCGTTCTGTCACTCAGCCAAGAAAGCCCAGATTTTTGGTCCACATTTTTAGGTGGTTCCTTCCTCTGCAACTTTCTTGGAAGATTCACGGATTCAAAGTTGAGCTGATAGTTTTATCTCCTTAATCCAGTCTCTTTGTTCTGACAATGAGTCAGTTCAGTCAAATTCATTTCGGGAAGAGGCAATGCAGGTATCTTCTTAGAGGGAGGCCTCTGCTTCAAACAATCAGGTAATAAATAAGAAGAAATTCTATTGCAGTACAAGAAAGATAATGTTTATTAATAAAAGGATCCAGTTATAAACCAGTTTCTGAGTTCCAAGGATAGCCACTTGAAAGAATCTCTAGATGCTGGGTTTAAAGCATCTTTAGGCAGGTAAGGTAGGTAGGCAGTGGCAGACTGACAGACTTTCTGAGAGGTTCATAGAGGAACAGGCATGAAGATTGTCTACATATGAGCTATTGCGGTGATTTCTCAGAAGGTTACATCAAGTTGTTCATATTCAATTTGCAGGGCTTCGGGAAAAGGGGAGTTTTGGGTATCCAGTGATTCCAAGTCAAAAGGATAGAAAAAAAGTGGAAAATATTAGTTTGGAGACTTGTGGCCAGGCTTCAGAGGAAACTAGAAGAAATTAGGATCTCGTCCAGTTCATAGTAAACTCTATTAGACTGTAAAATCCACAATGGTGTGTAATTGAAACATAATGTTTCTTTCTTTTTTTTTTTAACGTTTATTTATTTTTGAGACAGAGAGAGACAGAGCATGAGCAGGGGAGGGTCAGAGAGAGAGGGGGAGACACAGAATGGGAAGCAGGCTCCAGGCTCTGAGCCATCAGCCCAGAGCCCGACGCGGGGCTCGAACTCGCGGACCATGAGATCATGACCTGAGCCGAAGTCGGCCGCTTAACTGACTGAGCCACCCAGGTGCCCCCATAATGTTTCTTTCTATAATCACCCTCATTTTTACCAAGGACAGCCAAATTAAGACCAATTTGTTTGCAAAGTGTAATAGTTGCTTTTTTTTTTAAGTTGGCCTGATGATGAAACTGCTGTAAATCATAGCTTATGAGAAAAAGTTTCTTAGGATTCCTTACTAATTAACAGTCCCAAACATCTGTTTTCTTCATCCTGTTAATTCATCATGAATTTGTTGTCTCTTTGTCACAATGTATAAAAACTGACTGCTTTGCTTAAAGACTCAGATATAAGTATCAGGATGTTTTTCCAATGGGCTTTATTGGCTCCATAAAGTCTGCCTGAGTTCCTTCAAGCAGTCTGGTCATATCTGTGTCTGTGCAAGTCCCCGCTTGAATATGACATTTCTGTCAAAGTGTTGGTGATGTAACCAGTGTTTCCAAATACGTCCTGTTAACAAGGTAAGCAGATTCTTATTCAACTTATGCAAATTAAAATATTGTTGTGAAAATATGAAAACACTCACTGAAAGTTTTTGAATTCTGGACAGATCAGGTAAGGAGAAAAATATAAGTGTCTCAGTCTGTTCACAAATGCATGTTTTATCAAATGGCTGTAAGTCATAGCTTAAAATAGTTTTTTTTTTTAATTTTTTTTAAGTTTATTTATTTTTGAGACAGAGAGAGACAGAGCATGAACGGGGGAGGGTCAGAGAGAGAGGGGGAGACACAGAATCGGAAGCAGGCTCCAGGCTCTGAGCCATCAGCCCAGAGCCCGACGCGGGGCTCGAACTCACGGACCGCGAGATCGTGACCTGAGCTGAAGTCGGACGCTTAACCGACTGAGCCACCCAGGCGCCCCTAGTTTTTTAATACTGTAAAAAACATTTAAAAATCAGCAATGTTTCAAAAAATTTGTAAAAATGAGAATCATCCTCCATTCATTCAGTGCCATGTTATTAATTCTTATTCTGCTTGAATCCAGATCTTCCATTCGTTCTGGAAATTCTTACCCAGTTTAGCTTTATGATCTTAAGGTTATCAGAAGCCTATACAAAAGAGTTCTTTCCATCAGCCTCATGCAGGTGAAACACATTTGCAGAAGCTGTTGTAAAAGCATCTGAGTAAAAGTCTAACTGTCTATAAATGATAAAAGACTTAAAAATGTCCAAAGTTAGGGGCGCCTGGGTGGCTCAGTCAGTTAAGTGTCTGACTTCAGCTCAGGCCATGAACTCATGGTTCGTGAGTTGGAGCTCCGAGCTGGGCTCTGTGCTGACATGTCAGAACCCGGAGCCTGCTTCAAATTCTGTGTCTCCCTCTCTCTCTGTCCCTCCCCAACTTGTGCTCTGTCTCTCTCTGTCTCTCAAAAATGAATGAAAACATTAAAACTCATTCTTAAATAAAATCTTAAATAAAATCAATTTTGCCATGGCTTGCAAGAAACCCGGAGAGTTTTTCTTCTGTTCTGATAGCAGTGTAGCTGGTGAGCAGCACCTCAGAAGGTCCTTCCCAGTGAGGTGACGGCACACGTTTTCTTCTAAAGATCTTGAGGTCCACCTGGTCTTCTGGTGGCAACATGACGAATGGAGGTGTTAAATTCCTTACTACCTGCTGTGGCAGTGGCACATCTAGTCAGAGAGCATCAGCCCATCTGCTGAGCATGCAGACAGTGACCAAACAGAATAGCACAGGGCTTGGGCCAAATCTATCAAACCCGTCTATACAACCACAGAGGGCAGGTGGGCCTAGGAAGCCTTCCTGGGGTGTGCTGATTTCTTCCAGAGATTTCCCCGGGGTTTACAAATCATTCACTGGGAAATCATGTGGTCAGGAATGTTGTGGATGCCTGGGCAAATCCAACTGTCTTTTTGGTCCTTCATTATCTTTGTGTCCAATTTGGTGGGTGGTAAGTGTAAGCCACAGGGTCAAAAGAAAGGGTGCTCTAGGAAGTCCATTTGGCCCACTGTATAATCCATCTGATAGTTGTTTGACACCTTTTTGTATCTGACTGTCCTTTGTAGACTGTGGGGCATTTGCTGGGTAATGAATACTGTCAGTCAGGGATAAAGGCAGGGTTCACAACTGGGTGGAGAAAGAACAAGGGGGCCTGTTTGGGGTGCATACTTACAGCTCTGCCAACCCTATCATTTTCTAAAGATGCAACATCAGCTGTCTTAGTATGTGCTGAACAGTGAACAATGATGGTTTTAGAAGGAGGGTGAATAGTTGTAATATGTCAGCAATTATAAGCCTTTTAGCAACGGAAATAAGATGACGGAGGGTTAGTTAAAAGCGCTTGTTTGTAATGGGTCTGTCATGTTGTAGAGAGGTGCTATGATTTATGAACTTGTAAGACAGCAGGCACCACGTGGGGACGCACAGGTGAATAGGGGAGCTTAATGTCAGAGTGCTGGCTATGTCCATCAGGCGGCAGCTGTGGCCACCTCAGGAAAGCATGGGGCCTGATGCCACAGTGTCTGATGGGCATGAGAAATGCGCTCCTGGCTGTATCTGATTGGCAAAAGGCTGTCCCAGAAAGCATGCAGCAACACCATGCCTTTCATTCAGTATAAATGAAAGGGCTTGTCAAAGTTAGGTAAGCTAAGAGCTGGGGTGTGGACAGAGCCAGTTTTAAGGCTTCAAAGGAGGTTAATGCCTCTAAAGTCCATTGATATCTGAGAGAGGAGCATACAAAGGTTTATCAAACATTGCAAACTAGGGACCATTTGGAGGCAGTAGCCAGCTGCCCCTTAAGATTTATGTAACTGTGTATTCATTTTGGGGAGAGGGATGGACATAATTGATTCAAGAATATTTGGAGTGAGATTTTGAATGCCCTGAGGCATGTCCTAAACAGGTTATGTCATACTAAAGAGATAACTGTTGTTCACACCTCTTGGAGTCTAGATGTAGAGCTGTATAAGCTGTCTGCCTTGTTCAGCTAATGCCCCTAAGAGAATGAGGGAGTCCATAAAAGCTCCCAGCTTGCTTTGTTTATAGAGTAAAGGGTACCAGCAGGGAGCCTTGGGTAGAAGTTACAGTGTCTAGCTGCACTTTAAGGACTTGGGAAAATATTGCATACACCAAATATCCTTGGGGTATGCAAGGCCAGGTGAATGGTCTCCTTTTAACCGTGAAGGCACAAGAAACCAGGAGTCAGGGTGCAGAGGAATTGAAAAGGAAGCTGTTCACAGGTCATTTCTGTAAACCAGGTTGCATCAGCAGGAATGATGAAAATTATCAGCTGGATTGCAGGGCACAGGATGCCGAGAAATTATGAAAGAGATTATGGCTTCTAAATCCTGTGCAAACTGATGGATTTGGTTTCCCTCTGAGTCACATTTGCCTTCTTTCTTTATGGGCAAGATTGGGGAGATACAGGGTCGGGTGGTAAAGACAAGGATGCTGTGGTTCAAGAGAGACTCTGTTACAAGGGTATAACTTGCTCCGAGTCTCTAGAGGGAGGGTGCTGGGCCACGAGGGCGAGGGTGGGTCCCTCTCCCGAGAAATGCACCCAGGCTCCCACTTCCTAACAACTCAACTTCAACTGTGTGTGTAGCCCAAAGACTGACTCGGGCATCTTTTAAATTTTTTTTTTTTTTCAACATTTTTTATTTATTTTTGGGACAGAGAGAGACAGAGCATGAACGGGGGAGGGGCAGAGAGAGAGGAAGACACAGAATCGGAAACAGGCTCCAGGCTCCGAGCCATCAGCCCAGAGCCTGACGCGGGGCTCGAACTCACGGACCGCGAGATCGTGACCTGGCTGAAGTCGGACGCTTAACCGACTGCGCCACCCAGGCGCCCCTCGGGCATCTTTTAAACATCCATCCTCTTCAGAGGAATTTATCTCAGGATGAACTTCCAGTAAAGACAGCAGGACACTTGGAGCTTGACCTGAAGGTGAGGAAACAAAAGTGACTTTTCTTATTGCAATTTACATTGGCATTAAATGTAGATAACAAATCTTTACCAAGAAGTTTGCCAGTTAACACCTGGGAAGCAGCAGGGCCTGGGAGTGTGAACAGGGCCTGAAGAATCTGGGCTGGGCTGGGACATGGGCAGTAAGACGGGTCGCCCAGAGACTCTGAGAGCCTGAACAGAGTCAGGTGACAGGTAGAGATCAATCCTCTGAGCAGATGGGAGAGACAGTCACACCAATGCGACTCAAGAAATCTAGTTCCTGAGCCTCTGTTTAAAGTTTTCTGGAAGGTCCTGGCGTTGACTGAGTACTGGCTGACCCATCATTTAAAGGGGGAATTGTCCCTCTGGAGAAAAATGAATTTTTTCAGGGTTACAGGGATTAGGGGAAATTGTTTCTTAGACTTTCCTTTTTCTTAAGTGCAGGACAATTTCTCCCCCAATGTCCTGTATTATTTGCAATATCTGCAGTTCTCTGGAGGCAAACGGAGACACGTCAGAGTGGGCTGGAGTCATTCTCCATCATGCTTTCACCTTTCCAAAGATTCAAGTTGTAAGGCAAGACTTGTTTTCTGTTCCTTTCTTTTATTCCCGTTGGCTTTCTTGAGAGCTATTTTCAAAGATGCAGGTAGCTGTCTCCATTATTTTGTTTGGTGTTTGCCGCCTCCCACCAACCACACTATCGTGGACTTGTCAGGTGTTTTTTTTTTTTTAACCATTTTTTAAATGTTTATTCGTTTATTTTTGAGAGAGAGAGAGAGTGCGAGCAGGGAAGAGGGAGACAAGTACAGAATCTGATGCAGGCTCCAAGCTCAGAGCTGTCAGCATAGAGCCCAATGGGGGATCCGAATGCACAAAAGGTGAGATCATGACATGAGCCAAAGTTAGATGCTTAACCGATTGGGTCATCCAGGTGCCCCTGTTTTTTAATATCGGGGGGGAAATTTCCCACAGAAGCAGAAATTACAAGAATTTTACGTTCTGGGGCTACCGGATTGAATACAGTGTGCTTTTTAAAGTTTGTATAAAATGCTTAACAAATGCACTTCTTCCTGAGTGTATATTTCATCCGTAGACCAATTCACTTTGGGGGAACAGGCCTCTTCCGTTGCTCCTATTAACCCTTGAACAATTGAGCCTTCTCCTGGTCATTCCCAGGAGGGCCAGAGAGAGGGTGTGGCCCTCTGTGTCCCCTGTGAGGGGAGCTGTTTGGCCTGCCTGGTAACAGCCGTATACTCATGGGCTGGAAGGACTCCCTTTAGCAGCAGTGAAGGTGTCTGTGAGTTGGGTTGTAAAAAGGTATTAATTTTTAAAATTTCTCTGTAATTTCGGTAGGATCTTCTGAGAGTAGAAGTAAAGGGACTTCATAATTGAGAAGGTCTGTCACTGTCCAGGGGACATGAATTCTTTGTGACAGGGGTCCAGGAAACCCTCCTCAAGGACATTGCTCAGGAATGCCTGGAACTGGCAGAACTTGATCACAAAGCCCTGGAGACTCTGAGCAATTGTACGGACCGCAGCATGAGCTTTACTGCCCTTCCTGGCCGCTCCTGCTAGATGTACTTCTCAACACTCAGCACTTACAGGAACAAACTGTATTTCCCAGGCCAGGAGGCCAGGCTGAGGTACTCTCTATAAATCTTGTAAAGAAACAATAGTTAAAATAAGGAGCTGGGCGTTCAGGATTTTTCAGGGAGAGTTGGAGTTTTTGTATTTAAGGGAACTGGCTGAAGAGCTGGGGCTCAGTTTTGAAGGGAAAGTTTCTAGACCAGGAGCCCAGAGATCCAAAAGATCTCCTGGAGGGTTAGGGACAGAGGTGTGGGGATGAAGGAGATATAAGAAGGGGGATTGATGTCAGATTTGGTTTTTGGTTCTTGTTCTGATTTTTGTTCTTTTATTAAGAGACTCCCTAAGGCTAGCCTTATACTGGTTTGTGTTTTCTTTTCTTTTTCTTTAATTTTCTTTTTTCTTTTTTAAAATTTACATCCAAATAGCATATAGTGCAACAATGATTTCAGGAGTAGATTCCTTAGTGCCCCTTACCCATTTAGCCCATCTCCCCTACCACAACCCCTCCAGTAACCCTCAGTTTGTCTCCATATTTATGAGTCTCTTCTGTTTTGTCCCCCTCCCTGTTTTTATATTATTTTTGTTTCCCTTCCCTTATGTTCATCTTTTTGTCTCTTAAAGTCCTCATATGAGTGAAGTCATATGATTTTTGTCTTTCTCTGACTGACTAATTTCACTTAGCATAATACCCTCCAGTTCCATCCACATAGTTGCAAATGGCAAATTTTCATTCTTTTTGATTACCAAGTAATACTCCATTGTATATATATACCACCTCTTTATCCATTCATCCATGGATGGACATTTGGGCTCTTTCCATACTTTGGCTATTGTCAATAGCACTGCTATAAACATGGGGGTGCATGTGTCCCTTTGAAACAGCACACGTGTATCCCGTGGATAAATGCTTACTAGCGCAATTGCTGGGTCATAGCATAGTTTTATTTTTAGTTTTTGAGGAACCTCCATACTGTTTTCCAGAGTGGCTGCACCAGCTTGCATTCCCATGTGTTTTCTTTTCATTTTGATCCTCCCCTAAATACCAAGAAGGCAGCTGCTAGGAAGGAGAACTCTCTAAGAAATGTTCTAAATATAGAACATTTTCTAATTTGAAAGATCTGCTGTCTGCTAATAGCCAGTGGGATCACCATTAATATATTTATTTTAATCGTGACTCAATCCAAGAAGCCTCTTTATGAAAGGACTCAGCGACAACTTTCCAGGATTAAATAAGTCTCTACCATGGATGTAAGGATGTTTCTGGAGAGGGTATGGATGAAGAGGTCCCCATGATCCAAAGTTTACTCCTGAAAGAGTCTAAGAAAGCAAATAACTTTGTGCAACATCCTAATAACAAGTGTGCCAGGATGCCCACAAGGAGCTCCAGGCTCTTATGACCTGGACTTGGTCCCCAGGGAGACTCTGCTGCGTACTGTATTTGAGCCTGTCACCAGGGATGCCCAGGGATCCAGGCAAGGGCTGAGACCCCACCTCATGATGGGGAGAGGAAAAGCCACTGAGCAGAGGGGCGTGTGGGATGGAAGACAAGGCTGGGTCCATTTGGAACATGCAGTCTGCCATAGTCAGTCTCTGAACATCCCCTAGAGAGGACTCTTTGTAAAAGTCATCTTGCTTCACCATGACAGGCTCGCTCAGACTGCTGTCCACACCATCCTGGGAGTTCAGCCCAAGACTCTGAGAACATGTGCAGGTGCCGATGGGACAGAAAGTGGGTAGATCTGACTGATGTGTGAACAATTCACCAGATATTAGAAGCTTCTGTAATTTACAAGCCATTCATATTTATTTAAAAATTGGAAAATCACAAATCATCTTTCATAAAACTATTTTGAGGAGCACTTGGGTGGCCCAGTCGGTTGAGAAATAGACTCTTGATTTTGGCTCGGGTCATGGTTTCAAGTTCATGAGATTGAGTCTCATGTCAGGCTGTGCACTGACAGTGTGGGGCCTGCTTGGGATTGTCTCTCTCCCTCTTTCTCTGAGTTTTCCACTGCTTGTCCTTTTTGTTTTTCAAAATAAATTTAAAAAACTTAAAAATCCTATTTCTAAGAGAAGCTTATAGACATGAAATAAATAAAGCAGAAAAAAATTTTGACTCCTCCCTAAGTCTTGCATGTATCATAAAGTAATTACCAGTGTTTCCTACATTCCATAGACCTTTATAATTTCTATCAAAAAAAATTGCAAGGGAAGCAAATGATTCAGAAATTAGAAAGTGGAATTTGGACAAGTGTGTGTGTACTTACAACACTTGGTTCTTTTAGGAGCAAAGGACTCAGAAGAGTGAAGAAATCTCCATTCCAGCAGCGCATATATTTCAATCATTATCACTAAAGCTTAGTTAGAGATCACACACTATTCAAGTCCTTCTTTTTTGTTCCAACATTTTATGGTGGAGGAAAACATTAATGGTAGCTAGGCCACGTTTGTGGGTTTCTCTAAAGAAATTAAAATCCTAAACTGTCAGCTCACAGAGCCCAACGAGGGGCTCAATCCCTGGAACCATGAGATCATGACCTCAGTTGAAATCAAGAGTTGGACACTCTCCATCGGAGCCACCCAGGCACCCTGCAGTTGTTTTACTTTTAAAATGTAAAATTTCATACATTTTTAAAAGAAACTTGAAAATTCAAAAGTTACCAGACTAGTCACTCATACAAAAGTATTTACAGCAATAATGAGTGAGGTGGTAATATTCACAGTGTAAAATGTCACACAATCAAATCACAACTTGGTTTTTAAATGATTCAAGTGTTTCACCCCACACAGCAGGGTGTGGTAGGCTTGAAAATAAAATCCATTTTCTGGATAATTTGTTGCCAGTCAAGGTCTTCTTTACACCATCATCTCACACGATAGGAAAGCTGGCCATGGTGGCAATTCCACAGTGGTTGTCCCGGTCCTTGGCCATGAGTATGTAGCCGTGTTTGCCCCAATTTGCACCCCAGCTGAAAAAAATGGTTTTTTTCATTTATTACAGAGGAAGAAACACATTTCTCTTTATGGACAATAACACCTGATACTCAGCAGTGCCTGAGGCCAGGACAGATTCAGGAAGAATCAAGAGAGGCCATCCTTGCTCATGGTTGAGTTCTAACCCAGCAGAGAAATCTATCCCCAAACCTTTCACAAAACTGCAAAATGAGAGACAGGAAAAGGAAAGTCTTGGGTCAGATGTGTTTCAGATGCAGTACTACTCAAACTATAGCAGGACCCTTGCAAGTTTGAAACAGTAGCTTAATGTCAACAAATGAATATGTCTCTGTTCCCGCTAAGTGGGGCAAACACTTCTGGGGTCTCAGAAGTGGGCTCAAGGGTTTGATGATCTATATCCAAACACTGATTGCAAAAAGGATTTCCTTTTCAATTCCAAAGATAAATTTTTTTTGGCTTTTTATACCTGTTCTTGACAATCCAGTATTTTTTGTTATCTGATTCTTCTCCTTCAAAGCCATAGCCAACCACCAGAACACCGTGATTCAGGCGTTTATTGCTGCACTTTGGATCATAATAAATGCCTGGAAAAGTAAATTTCAATTCCAAGGTGGGACATCAAAGCAACATGATAACATCTAACAATAACCAAGTCACTGCAGTAAAGGAGGCATCTCAAAATTCAGGTGGAATATAAATCAATAAGATTTAGAAATCAGTTCTTTTTGTTTAGCAAGGCTGGGGATTTAGGCTGTCATGCACATCATCACACACATCATCATCACAATCTCTTATGTAAAGAACAGTCAAGAGGCATAGAAGAACACTCGTTGAAACTTTGTCATTCTATTCTACCATGTCAGCATTGGGAAGCAGCAGAAAAACACACAATCACTTGAGCCAAGGGGTTCTTTCCAGCGTCCATTTCACTAGTAAAACTCTTTGGAAATCTTCCAGGTCTAACAGGTGGGAAGAACTAGAGTAAGTTAAACTATACCAATCAAATTATGTAGCCATTTGAATATATTTATGAAGTGGTTGAAAGAGGGGCATTTGGGTGAAGTCATGTCAACATGCTGAACAACAGGCACAAAATCACATGTGCTAAAGGAATAACTACGTGAAGTCCATACCCTCCTGATCTGTACACAACAAAGAGTCTGTCTTGCCTTATATGATGATGGTTCCCCATTTGTCCTGCCTACTTTTGTATGTAGACACATGCTGACCTTTTTTATAGAACTGGAAGGAATTCAGGCTTGCATCTACAGCAGCAGAGACAGGCCCCACAGTTGCCACTGTGGTCATTAGGCCATCCTCCTTGTTTATGACACTCCAGAAGGCAGTCACGTTGGCAACAGAATTCTCAGGCTTGTATTTGCAGGATTCATTCTTTCAAAGGTAAAGGGGGAGAGGCTTGATCACTACCATCCACGTCCAGGGGAACAGGAGTGCAAGATTGTTTGCAACTGAATGATTTCCAAGTGAAGTTTGTTATAAGGCATCTCAGGACATAAAATGGGTTTGATTGTTTTGAAGTTGAAAAATTAGCAGTGTCTATCCAATGAGACACTCTTTGGGTCTACTCGTTCATAAAGTTTTCACTCTGGAGACCTGTACTGTATATAAGATGCTGTTCGTGTCACCGTGTAACATAGTTGTAGGAACAGCTATATGGTAATGAGGTGATCAGAGAGCTGTGCTAGGCTAATACATTTTAATGGCAGTTCTGACCATTTGTAGGTATAGAGTCTACAATCACATACAAGAATTTTAAATACAGGATCTGTTTCTACTGAAATGCTCAACTTTGATAAAAGATAAGGAACTCTACTTACCCGTGCATGATATGGATAGGATTCCTCTGAGTCCAGTCCCCCATTGTCCTTAACATACTGGAAGGCTTTATCCATTAGGCCACCATGGCAGCCCTTATTGCCATGAGTCCAAGAGCAGTCCACCAGGTTCTGCTCACTCAGTGAAACAAGTTTGCCAGTTTTCCGGAACATCTGTCCTTCAAGGGCACCAGTTGCACTAAAAGCCCAACAAGAATGACAGTCACCCTGAAAACAAAATGCAAACACTCTGAGCCTACAAAATAAATTGGAAGGCTTTGACGACAGCCCATAAATCTTAAAACTCTTCTAAAACATAACAAACTGCATATTGTGCCTCAATTTCCAAAGCAACAACACTGATTCCTTTTGGCTTTACTCTTGAGAGGGATCTGCTGAGTACTGTCCCACCTGATTCTTCACGGGAGTTACATAGCCTTTCTCTCTCCAGTCCACAGATGAAGGGATCTCAGCAAAGAGAGGTGCTTGGAACACTTTCCCCTTTTTGTGTTTCTGGATTTTAAGGTCATTCAACACCTGCTTGAATTCTTCACTGGTCTTCAAGGAAAAGGAAACAGAATGTTGACAAGCATGAGATGTTTTGAAAAAGTACTTAGAGGAAGCATGAAACATTCAGCAATCCGTGTCACACTCACCATGTCACCAAAACCATTCATTGCCATTGTGAAGCTGTGTTTCCCTTGGCTGTGTTCCCGATTGTGCTGTTCAATCATTTGCATATTCTTCTCCCACACTGCTCTCCTCTGTCCTTCTTCATCCTGGAGACAAACATATAACTTACCATCTTTGTCCTATTTAAAATCTACTGCCCTGGGACGTGTGGGTTCCTCAGTCAGTTAAGCATCCAACTTGGGCTCAGGACATGATCTCGTGGTCTGGGGTTTGAGCCCAGTGTCAGGCTCTGTGCTGACAGCTCAGAGCCTGGAGCCTGTTTAGGTTTCTATGTCTTCCACTATCTCTGTTCCTCCTCAGCTCAATTTCTGTCTTTCTCTTTCTCTCAAAAATAAATAAATGTGAATAAAATAAAATAAAACAACCTAATGACCTACACCTAGTGGATGTGCTCACAGAGAGGAGGATATCCCACACAACCAGGGACGGCCTGAGGCTTCTGGGAACTGTTCTCCAGCAACCACACAGCAGGACATATGCCCATGTTGTGCACAGTCCCAGTGCCCTGCTTACTGCCTAGGTAAGAATAACCTCAAGAAGCTACTCCCTGCTATGAACTCCCACCAGCATGGAATGTTCTCTGCAAGGGTCCCTTGGAAAGTTTAAATGTTACCAACCATGCTATATAGTTTCCCGTGTGTTGCCTTCCACTGGGACCATTGTTCATCTAAGCTCTGATTGACTTGTGGAGCAGCTGACGCTATTCCCAGGCAAAGGGTAGCCAGGAAGAAGGAAGGATGCATGTTTGAAAACCTAGGAAAGGAAAAGAATGAGTGTCTGATTAGATCAAGCCACCTAAAAAGCCATTCTTCCTTCTGAAATGTTAGAGCCACTGAAGTAGAGCAAAAAGATTGAATTTATCCTCCTGAGTGTTTACACGGGCTGTGGAGGAAGGCTGAGGATGTGGGACGTGCAGTGCTCCCACTCCCTGCCCTGTGACCTGCCTACTGGTTCCAAAGATGTAAATGGCAGTGCAGGGAGTGAGGAGCCCTGAGTCCTGGTGTGGTGGTGGTGGGGGGGGGAGGGGGAGCAAACTGCCATGTCTGGAGGGGTCAGGTCCTGGAAAAGTGCCTCCTGGGAGCCCCAAACCCCCGACCCCCAAGGCAGCTCTCCCCAGTGTTTTCAGAGGTGGCCCACCCTTCATGCCAGTTCTGGGGATCTCACCTGTGGTAGGTGCAGTTGTGCAGCTCAGTCACACCTTCAGGTCAGGGGATGTCCAGGAGGCCTGGCAATGGTTGGGAGGCTGCCCATTTAAGGTCTGAGATTGGCCCTACCAGCCCTGCCCCCACCACCTGCGTGCCCTGCAATTGGCTGATCCATCCTGTGGGCGGGGCCTCTGTGCCCCGGAGCTCTGGGCATGTGATGCCTGGGTCCCTAATTATCCCAGGGGAATTTGTGCCTGCTTTAGTGGCCCCAGGGGGAGGTGAGCTGGGGAACCAGGGACAGCCCTGTGGAGGGGGTCCGGCGCCTCCCTGGGGACCTACATCAAATAATTACCATGAATTTATGCATTGGCGGATGGTTCATGAAAATAACTTACAGGGAACCCCAACTGGCTTTTAAGGACCCTGCCTGTCCTTTAGTCCTAGGATTTTTGGCTAAAATCTCCTGGAGGGATGTGAACAGGATAATCTAGTCTAGTGGTTCCTGTTTATTCCGATCGAAGGTGCAGCAGGTGGAGGGTGCAGAGCCCACATGGGAAGGTGTTATAAGTGTGTCAGGATGGGATGCCCCTGGGTTATGGAAGAGTCTGGAGAGGGCAGGCAGTTCCCCAAGCAGGGTATGCGCTGGGCAAGGCTCAAGTCCTTTCAGGGAAAGGGGCAGAAGGGAGGGGTGTCCGGAGAAGGCATGGCATTTTGTAATGCTCCTGTCCTGCCTCCCCCAGGTAGAGATTCTTCTTCCCTCTCAAGCCTTTCTCAAAACTGACAGAAAAGAGTTATTTCCAGAATAATATGGTTTAATAAAAGGAGGACAAGCAGAATGTAGAAACACCCTTTTCCTGCCTACTGTCTGTCTTATGGATTAGTATGTTTCTCAGTATCCAACATGTTTTTCTTCAGATTTAATTTTAAAAGTTTCAGAAAGACATTTATTTCAAGCAAAAAGGTATTTATTAACCTCAGTTTCCTCAGTGAAGACATAGGGCAATAATTTGATTTTCCTTAGAGGATTCTTGTGAAGATTAAATGAGATAATACATGTGAGGCACGAGCATAGAGTAGGGCTAATTTAATACTACTTCCTTGTGAGGTCGCAGAAAATCCTTCCAAAGGTCTTGCTTCATTCAGAAACTATTTATTTGAGAATTTGATACATAGGCAATCCCTATTGACTTCTTTTCTTCCTGTGAACCAGGTCACCAGTTTAGTGAAATGAATCATAAATTATAGTGGTTAAGTAAACCTATACATTAAAAAGCCAAGCTACATCTGGTTAACATTCTTGAATTATACTCCCAAACTGATAAATGAGGCATACATATCCTAACTATACCCACGGAACCTAAAATACAATCTATTGTCTCTCATTTGACCCATTATGCTAGAGATGATATCACATTTTAAATTACAGATAGCTTTTTTTCTTTCCTATTAGAATTTAGGCAGTCATCTGAGTGTGCTAAGGTGGCTCAAGTTTTTCTACAAGCTGTTCAGATTACAACGAGATGATATTTCATACTCCTCAGGATGGGTAATATTGACAAGGGTGCAATAGCAAATGTGGGTGAGGGTGTGGAACTGTTGAAACTCTCATACATTACCAGTGGGAATGTAGATGGTAAACCACTCTGGACGGTGGCTCACCACTTGCTTATAACAGTAACTATACACGTGGCCATTAACTCAGCAATTGTAATGTTAGGATCTACCCAAGTGAGAATATTCACATCAGCTTTACTCACAATAAGTTTTAACTGGAAACCAGAGGAGAATGAATAAACACACTGTAGTACATTCTTATTCAACATTTAAAAAAGAACAGTATATGATTCTTTTTAAAAAATTTTTTTTAAATGTTTATTTTTGAGACAGAGAGAGACAGAGCATGAATGGGGGAGGGTCAGAGACAGGGAGACACAGAATCTGAAGCAGGCTCCAGGCTCCGAGCTGTTAGCACAGAGTCGGATGTGGGGCTCGAACTCACCGACTGTGAGATCGTGACCTGAGCCAAAGTCGGATGCTTAACCAACCGAGTCACCCAGGCGCCCTGAACAGTATATGATTCTTAAAAACAGTATGTCAAGCAAAAGAAGGCACATGTTCAAAAGTACATATCTACGTGTATTATATGAAGTTCAAAAGGCAAAACTAATCTGTGGTGATAGATCTCATAACAGTAGTTACTTTCAGGGGAATTGTTGACTGGAAAGGGGCAAAAGAGAACTCATTAAAATGTGGGAAATTCTTTTTCTTTAAGTTTCTTTTATTATTTATTTTGAGAGAGAGAGAAAGAGAGAGCAGGGGAGGGGCAGAGAGAGGGAGAGAGAGAATCCACAGCAGACTTTGCACTTGTCAGATGTGGGGCTTGATAAATAAACTGTGAGATCATGACCTGAGCTGAAACCAAGAGTTGGATTTAGCCAACTAAGTAACCCAGGTGCCCCAGAATGTTGGGAAATTCTATACCCTGATCTGGGGGATAGTTCCATGGGTGCGTGTATTTGTCAAGACTTACTCAGCTATATACTTAAGATCTATTAATTTCATTTTATGTAAAATTCTACCTCAATAGAAACTTTGTTAGGATAAAATTTGAGATCAAAGCAAAAAAAAAAAAACCCACAAAGTTAAATTGTAAAACATGGATGTTTTGTCAGGATACTGAGCAAATTCCTGACTTTTCCCTGAAAAAAAAAATCTGTAGAAAGTAGCCAAATCTTTCTATTGACCTAGAGCTGTGCCCCAAGTAAGACTACTATCTGTGCTTGTTAATGTGGTAGAAATAAGCAGCAACAGTAAGACTCCCTCAGAAAAGCAGCTGTGAAAGGAAAGCCTGACCTCCAGCTTCTCTGGGTCACCAGTGCCTGCAGCCTGGGTTCACCTGAAGCCACAGGGCAGCTCTCAGTGGACAGAGTGGTCTGAACTCAGGATGAGATCCTGGGAAGCCTGTCCATCCATGAGGCCCTTATTCTCTTCTTCTGTGAATTATTCTAAAAATACTCAGCTGACACAGGACTTAAATAACATGTTGAATCTTTATTTTTTTTTTCCTGACTCATTTCCTGACTCATTTGACAATTTCCATTGTCAAGTTAGCTAACATAAGGTATATACAGGGTGCTCTTGGTTTCAGGAGTAGATTCCTGTGATTCATCACATAAAACACCCAGTGCTCATCCCAACAAGTGCCCTCCTCAGTGCCTATCATCCATTTTCCCTGCCCTCCCGCTCCCCACCCCGTACCACTGTCAGTTTGTTCTCTGTATTTAAAAGTCTCTTATGGTTTGCCTTGCTCTCTGTAACTGTTTTTTTCCTTTCCCTTCCCCCATGGTCTTCTGTTAAGTTTCTCAACTTCCGCATATGAGTGAAAATCTATGATATCTGTCTTTCTCTGACTGACTTATTTCACTTAGCATAATACCCTCCAGTTGTATCCACGTTGTTGCAAATGGCAAGATTTCATTTCTTTTCATTGCCGAGTAGTATTCCATTGTGTGTGTGTGTGTGTGTGTGTGTGTGTGTGTGTATATATATATATATATATATATATATATATATACATACCACATCTTCTTTATCCATTCATTAGCTGATGGACATTTGGGGCATTTTTTTTTAAATTTTTTTTAACGTTTATTTATTTTTGAGACAGAGAGAGACACAGCATGAACGGGGGAGGGGCAGAGAGAGAGGGAAACACAGAATCCGAAGCAGGCTCCAGGCTCTGAGCCATCAGCCCAGAGCCGGACGTGGGGCTCGAACTCGCCGACCGCGAGATCGTGACCTGAGCCGAAGTCAGACGCTTAACCGACTGAGCCACCCAGGCGCCCCAGGGCGCATTTTTAATCTTTTAAAGCAGCAAGAGAACAATTAGTTACTGATTTCGCATTTATTTGTAAAACAATAAAAGTTTCCTCCAGATTCTTAGTCTGTGTTTCTAAAGTAGACCGTTAGAACATCTCCTAGGAAAGCAAAGACGTGTGCACCCGTTGGGAAGGAGCAGAAGAGGGGGAGATGTGGGAACTGACTTTGCTTCAGGAGAAAAGCTGGTTTTACTTCTGTATTTGACTTTTCTGTTTGTAAAGCCTGTTTCTCTATGTGAGGACCTCATTTCTACTGAAGTATATGCTCCTGTCATTTCATACAAAATAAAAACTGCACAATAGTGCTTGTGTTCAAGGATTTACAATATGTTTATGCTCTGGGGGAAATCTTTCTTTAAAAAAATATTACTTCAGTCAACATTTATTCAGGGTAGTTTTCTGGTTCAGTACTCCAAATTATGGAGACTATGAGTCCTTTAAAAATTCACACTTTTATATTTTATATCACATTCATTACAGTTTCCAAATATTTTGCATCTTCCAGGTAGCACCAGAATGATCCTTTAATAGAAGAAATACATCGCTTCAGGGAAATTTAACAGGAAGTAGAAGAGAAGGTCACAGTGTGCACTGTTGATGTCACTGTAACAGGCCAAGTGCCCCCAACCTTTATGCAATACAAGCAGGAAATATTTAATTCACATGGTATAAAGTCATAGCAAATGGTTTCTGATTAATTGTCCGTGACTGTTGGACTACTTAGTCCTTCACAGTGTTATCCCTGGGCTCATTGTCTTTTTATCCCATTCTGAAGGAGTACCATCACCCTCATCATAATCTTTGTTTTCTGCCATTCTTTAATTGCTGGCCCTAAATGGCATTTCCAGGCTCATATCTCATCCTTGCCTCAATGCCATAAACAGTGCAGTCCATCAGCGCGCTACTCTGATGACCTGATGTTACTCTGAGGAGCTCTCCTGTGCCTCTCCTGTGCCAAGCTGTGTCTTCCCCCTGGAATGTTCTTCCTTTCCATTCCACCTCTTAAATGTCTGGTGGAATCCTGCTCTTCCCTCCAGTCCCCTATGAAAAGCCAGTAAATGGATTTTTTCTTTGTGTCTCCAGAGCTTCTGGACTTCAAAGCTTTCAGGGTGCCTGTTACAGTGTTTATAAGTTTTTGGTAATCCTGGCTAGGCTGAGCTCCTCAAAGTCATGTTCATGTCTATTACACCATTGAACCCAGAATCTCAATGATTGGGTAAGCAGGTGCTTGATTAATAAGAAAAGTTGCATGTTGCACTAAAAATATGGGCAGCAGAACCAAATTATGACTTTCAGTTCCTTTACATTTTGACTTTTTTTTTTTATTTGCAAAGTACATCCATGCATAAAGTTGCTCTCATTTTGGTCACATTAAAAATGAATAAATGGAGCTGAAATATTCACATTTATGTTTATATATTTTTCTGTTTCTTTTTCCAACTGTAATCTGTGATAATTCACCCAAGGCAGGAGAATTTTCCTTCCACACTATATATTAAGAAAGAATATCATGAATAAACTAATGTTCAAGCAAGTGCAGAAAATGTTTTAAATTATTTAATAGAAAAAAATGCTTATAACATGGTTAGTATTATTATCTGCATTCAGATGGCCAGATTATTACAAGTATATCAGCTACTTATTAAGATCATCAGTCTACTTGGTTTCACTTTATCAACAATAAGAACAAGTTACTTGCAACTTTTGCTTCAAACATTCTGCAGTCCAGGAAACCAACATCATCACCATCATCATCATCATCACCTTTGTGGTAGTTGTCAACAGCTTGTGATATGTTAGGCATTGTTACATGGCTTAAATATATCACTCTATTTCCTTTCACAGTGACTTCTGCCTGAAAGAGTCTTTGAATCCTTGTTGCATGTCCCAATGATGAAAATTTGGAGTTGGCGAACTCTAAGTTAGTCCACATGCAAAGAGTAAGAAAACTGACATGATGTGAAACTAGGGTAATTGACAGCTCAGGTATTTTAAGATATCTTTGAAGAGCAAAAGACAGGTAATCCAAACCAATTATATTCTTTTTTTTTAATAGAATTTTGGAGAAGATATTGGGATATTGACAGAGTTCATAGCAATGCTAAGAAATAGATGTCAGGACCAAAACACCTGGAATCCAGGGCAAATCTGGCATCTAAGCAGCAGGAACTAGTCAGCAATGTGGTCAGGGCTCAGTTGCTGTAATAAAAGAATTCACATTGTTTCCTCCATCCTTGCATCATTCTGCTTCCAGATTGAAAAACCTGGAAGACAATGTCTGTCAATATTTCATCCCGTGTCTAAGGGAGGGAAAGCATCTTAATAGAGCCCCCTCTCCCACAAGACTGCATGTGATGGGGAAGAAGAAACCATAAATGAGAGCACACTGTTCCTACCAAGACAAGAGGAAATGGATGCTGGTGGCTAAGAAATAGCCTTTGTTCAACATGGCAGCCCCCATTTAGCTTCTCAAGATACAGATAAGCTTTTTCTTTTTATTAAATGTTTTCTTTTGAGATAATTGTAGTCACATGCAATTGTAAGAAATACTACAGAGAAAACCCATGTCCTTCTTAATTAAATGAAAACAAACACATACATGGATGGAATAGAATAGAAAGTCCAGAAATAAACTCACACATATACAGAGAATGTGAATAGATATTTTTCCGAAGAAGACACATGGATGGCCAAAAAGTACATGAAAAGATGCTCACCATTGTTAATCACCAGGAAATGCAAATAAAAATCACATTGAGATGTTACCTCACACCTGTTAGTGTTACTATTATCAAAAAGACAAGAAATAAAAAGCATAGTGAGGATGTAGAGAAACTTTGTAGAGAGACTCCTTTGTATACACTTTGTGGGAATGTAAACTGGTGCAGCTCATGTGGAAAACAGTATGGAGGTTCCCCCAAATTAAATGTAGAACTACTATAATAATTCCCACTTCTGGGTATTCATTCATAGAAAATGAAAATACTAACTGGAAATGATATATGTACTACATATCCATTGCAGTATTATTTAAAAGACTATTATTATATATAAAAGAGTCAAGATATAGAAACAACCTAAGTGTCAATCAATGAATGAATGCACAAAGAAGATGTGGCATATATATACACTGACATACTGCTCAGCCATAAAAAAGAATGGAATTTTGCCATTTGTGACAATATGGATGGACCTTGAGGGTCATTATCCTAAGTGCGATAAGTCAGACAAAGAAATGTAAATACTATATAATCTCTGTCAAATGTGGAATCAAAACAAAAAGCAAAAAAACAAAAATCAAGCAAAACAAATAAACAAAAAAAAACAAAATAAGCTAATAGATACAGAAAGTAGATTAGTGGTTGGCAGACACAGGGACTGTGGAGTGGGAGAAATGGGAAGGGGGTCAAAAAGTAAAGGATATTACAAAAAGAAAAAAAGAAGCCTGAGGGGAAAAAAAAAAGTATCTTACCTTCTGTTCCTTCTTTAATTCCAACATTAGCCTGGGGCAGAGAATTTATTGCCTCTAACCCTGCAGGTAAAACAATGTATAGAATCTAAAACACCTTCAATTATTGTGCATAGAAAGAGTCTCTCTTAACAATGCTTTCTTTTCTTCTTTCTATTTCCTGATGGGCTGGCGTGCATAGAAGTTTCTCTGTAAAGGAAGTGTGTTTCTTGCTGGAGCTTAGTGCAGGGAACAAGGAGTAACAACTACATCCTACATTCTCACATTTTTCTGCCAAGTTTCCAAATATTCCAGCCTGGTTAGGTGTTGTCCATACCCCCAGGGACAATAGGTGACAGGTCAACCACCTTGTAACTGACATTTCCAGCTTCTCAGCTTACTTAGTAAGGAGAGACGTACCCTCACTGTATCCATCCTATCACAGCCCAGCCAATCCACATTGTATAGACTTCTTTTTGTAAGACCCTATTTCCAAGTACCAGTTTCTCTATTAGACATCACTCTTCCAGTTTCAAATGACAGAAACCTAACTCAATAGGCTTGAAAATAGTATATTGCCTTTGCATGGGAAACAGGGTAGTTTCTCTTCAAGCACAGCTGGATTCCAAAGCTTAGTAGGTGTGGGACGAGCCTCCACGAATGATGTAATCACGCCCAGTGTGCGTTCCTTCCATCCATCCACTCTGACTCGTGGCTGTTGGCTTCACTCAGACTTCTTATAATCACTCTTGACCATTATAGACTTATCTATTTCTAAGGATGGCATCCTCAGAAAAGAGAAAGGATTTTGTCGAATAGCATAGACAGTCTTGGAATTGTTCCACTGGCTCTAACGAGCCTGCAGCAGGTGCTCATTTTAAATACATATCTGTGACACACTGTATGTTAGTCAATTTGACAATAAATCATATTAAAAATAATTAAAATAAATACATCTCTGTGGCTTGCAGATGAAGGAAGAGATGTTGGGCTTGGTCCTGGAGATAGGTTTGGTCAGTGACACCTGAAACACTCTCAAGGAGGAGGGGGTGAGTAAGTCGGGGTGGGGGGGGGAAGAGTACAATTGCTGGGTCATAGGGTAATAGAATGTTTCCTTTTATAAGACTCTGTTTGGGTGTAGGGGACATGGGGGCAGGAAGACAAAAGGTATAAGCTTCCAATTATTAGATAAATAAGTTTTTGGCATGTAATGTCCAGTGTGGTGACTACGGTGAACAGTGCTGTATATTTGAAAGTTGCTGAGAGAGTAAAATTTAAAGATCTCATCATAGGGGTGCCTGGGTGGCCCAGTTGGTTAACCCTCTGACTCTTGATTTCGGCACAGGTTATGATCTCAAGTTTGTGAATTCGAGCCCTGCATGGGGCTCTGTGCTGGCAGCTTGAAGCCTGCTTGAGATTGTCTCCTCTCTCTCTGCCCTTCCCCAGCTCTCTCTCTGTCTCTCTCTAAATAAATGAACTTAAAAAAAAAGTTCTCATCACAAGGAAAAATAATTATAACTTTGGGGGTGATGGATGTTAATTAAAGTTATTGTGGATCATTTTGCAATTTATACACATATCAAATCTTTGTTGTATACTTTAATACAATGTTATATCTCAGTTACATGTCAATAAAACTGAGAAAACTAGAAAATGCTAAACTATATTCTAGAGTGGCTGTACCACTTTACATTCCCACCAGCAATGACTAAGTGGTCCAGTTTCTCCCCGTTCTTACCAGCATTAGGTGTTGCTGCTATTTGTATTTTACCCAATCTAATAGGTGTGTAAAGATGATCATCCTGGCTTAAACTGGCATTTCTCCAACGGCTGATAGTAGTGAACACTGTCTCATGTGTTCATTGGCCATCTGCATATGTTCCTTGGTGAAGATAAGAAGTCTTCCTTCGTGCACATAGTGCACAAATGTCAGGAGCTCATTCAGAGCCAAACAAAAGGGCTGCTGTTGTTGCCTGTGTTCTGTCCAGGGTCATCCACAGGCACCCGTGCCGAAAATGGCTCCTTGATCCTGTCTGCAGACGAGTACTGGGTGTTCAGCAGTGTCATCCGATAGAGGAGTGCAGCAGAGTGTCTACTTTCTCTTAACACAATCTTGGTCATGACTCTCATGGCTACTTTGACTAGCTTGTCAGACCAGTGTGGACTGTCGTTGTTCCTGCTGCAGGGAGGCTGTCTCTGTAACTCTGCAGTTCTGGGCTCTGGATTTGCCCTGTGTATACTATGCCTTGTAGACAAATCCTGAGACCGAAAGTCCTCTAGGGCAAGGCTTCTCAATCTGATGTCCATTGATCTCTTGGGTTCATGGACAGACTTCAGGCGGTCTTTATTAGTCAGGGTTCTCCAGAGAAACAGAAGCAACAGGATGTATATATAGAGAAAGAGATTTATGATAAGGAATTGGTCCACATGCTCAGGAAGCTACAATTCCCAACATCTGCAGCCAACAAGCCAGAGACACAAAAGATCCCAAGGTGTAGTTCAGTCCAACTGGGACGACCTGAGTACCAGGTGTTAGACCCAGAGAGCCAATGGTTCAAGTTCCAGTCCAAATGCTGGCAGACTCCAGGCCTAAGAGAGCCAGCGTTTCACTTCAAGTCCAAGGTAGGAAAGACCAATGTCCCAGCTAGAAGTCAGGCAGCAGGAGGAGTTCCCCATTACTCAGGAGAAGGTCAGTTATTTCTTTTTTAAACCTGTTTAGGCCTTCAACTGATTGGAAGATGGTTGCCCACATTAGGGAGGACAGTCTGCATTACTTAGTATACCAATCCAATGTTATTCTCATTCCAAATCACTCTCACAAACACACTGAGAATGTTTGAACAGATGTTCAAGTATTCTCTGAACTACTTGAACTACTATTCTCTGAACTACTACAAGTTGACACATAAATTTAACTCTCACAATTCAAGCCCTTGTCCACTTGGCATACTCACACATCTTCTCAAACCATACTTCATCTCCAGATAAAGACAATGACAAGGTCATAATTCTGCCTAAAATGATCCAAATAAACTGTACAACCAAAAATGCACTAATGCCTTTCTCCACAGAGGAAATAAGTTTCCTTATTTACTCTTGTCCTTGATACCCCAAAACTAAAATACTATGATGTAAAATCAACAATAACTAAATACTATGATACAAAGTCAGCACATCTTATGTAATTAGATAAAGGAATAAGAGAGGGGGAAAAAGACAAAGATATTTTATGCACATACATACACATGTATTCATGACAAAATAGAAGGAAACGTTCATGATAATGACAACCCTCATTCTGGAAGTGGCCACATAGTACTACATATCTAGTATTTATAACTACTTTCTTCCACAGGCTCTGTCCCTTTCCCTGGTACTGGAGATGAACCATTCTACATTCCCTTGGCCCTCAGCAAACACCTCAGCTCGTTATGATACTTTACCTGGTGTAGTGACCCAAACCTTCATCCTTGAAGGGTCTTAGACCAAACTAGCCTGCTGGATTGGGTTGCTGTAATTTTCTATTGGCCTTAATCACAGGTCAACCTAAGGTATCTCCTGTATTCCAGACATAGTCTCCCTTACCTCCATTGTATAGTAGCAGTCCAATTTCTCCTTGGTAGTGAGAATTATTTACCTCAGCCAGTACCATAGCTCCCTCTTTTACCTGTTGACTCAAAGGTGTGATGAACCTAAGTGGCTAAGCAACAGTCTTAACTTCCAGTTCAGTGGAATCATTGTGTATATTCTGGTGGAAGCATTTCTCCCTCTGGAACTAGGGCATCTAGAGCAGAGGAAAATAAGGTGGTAAGAACAGGAAGCATAAATTTTACTATTGAATCACTAAGGGTAATAGTGAGAGCTGCCACTCCCATATCCACTCTTTGATTCTTAGACCTTGGAGTTCTGGCTATTGGGGAAATAGCATCATATTGGATGCTGATTCAGACCACATGCAGCCTGCTAGAAAGCCTTGCAAGAGCCTCAGTCCTGCAAGATATTGCCATGCAGCTGGTGCTGTAACTGAGTCTTCAAAAGGCCATCGCACCATTCTATCAAGCCAGCCATTTTGGATGTTAGGAAACATGAGAAGACCAGGGAATTCCATGGGCATGGGACCATTGCTGCAGGTCACCGGCTGTCAAGTGAGGTCCTGGAATATGGTAATGCTGTGTGGGATACCATAATTGTATTGAATCCTTTCAGCAACAGGATTGCATGCAGGGAAGGCAAATTTGTATCCAGACTGTCTGTTCAATGAAGAACAAAAGGCTGCCCCTTTCATGATGGAAGGGGTCCAATGTAATCAACCTGCCACCAGGTAGCTAGCTGATTACCCTGGAGAATGGTGTCATATCAGAGACTCAGTGTTCGTCTTTGCTTCCAGCAGATTGGGCACTCAGCAGTGGCCATTGCCAGGTTGCCCTTGTGAAAGCAGACCGTGTTGCTGAGCCCATGCATAATCTCCATCCCTGCCACTTTGTCTGTGAGTCCTTTGGGCAATGGTGGGGTGACTGTGGAAAGAGGCTGACTGCTATTCACAGAACAGCTCACCCTACCCACTTGATTATTAAAATCCTCCTCTGCTGAGCTCACCTTCTGGTGAGCATTCGCACAGGACACAAATATCTTTCTACCCATTAAGAAAGGTTTGTTCACATACTTTCCCCGAAAATTTCCTTGGAACCACTGTAGTGCTGCAGCTGTGTACTTCCAAGTGAATGCTACCCATTGTGCAGAACCACCTGTAAACCTGGCCTGAATCTTATCTTTCTCTGTCAATAGACTGTAGAGAACTCCTAGGGAGGCCATAGGTGTAGGCTGGGCAAAAGAAGGCAGGGTTGGGGCCATGGAATTTGGGCTGCTCCCTAGGGTAAATTACTCATGTTTTCAGGGCCCACTTGGGCTTAATGGTGCATATATCGCTTCCATCTGATGAAGGGTGTTGATGTGCATGTCCAACTTTATGGCTTTGTTCATCAGATAACATCCATGCTTGCCGGGCAGCCCAGGTCACACTGTAAACTGATGACCCGTGGTTAAATATTCAGTCTCTACTAAGGCTCAGGAGCAGGCCAAGACCTCTTTCTCAAAAGGAGAATATGGATTTCCTCCAAAATCCTCACAGTGCTGTGATTCACCTACAGGAGCCTACCAAAGACTCCAAACAGCACCCCTATCTGCCACTGACCTCAAACACCATTGAACGTCACTCAAGCGGCAGAACAGCCACATAGCTATTGTACCTGGTGCAGAGCTTTCTCTTGTTTTTGAACCTCACTCAAAACCAGCAGTGTGTTTAGTAAATAGTAAATAGACATGACATGACATCCACAGGAGGACTCAGTAAATAGACATGACATGACATCCACAGGAGGAATATGTTGTTTCCTAATTCAAAGATGCCAAAACCCAAAGGAAGCCTTGTACTTCATTTTTGGTTAGCGGCGGGGAGATGCTATAACATATCCTTCTCCTTAGAAGAGGTCTCTCCACCAGCCCCATACCATTGGGTGCCTAGGCATTTCACAGAAATAGAAGACCATTGAATTTTTGTCTGATTTATTTTTTTACCCTCTTACACAAAAAATGTCTTACCAACAATTCTAGAGTCATTGCTCTCTTGCTCATTAGGTCTAATCAGCATAATGTCATGTAATAGACCACTGTGATATCTTCTGGAAGGAGGGACAATCATGACCCTTGTGAACTAAATTATGACAGAGGGCTGGGGTGTTGATATATCCCTGACATAGAACCTGGAAGGTATATTGATGGCCTTGCCAGCTGAAAGCAAGCTGCTTCTGATTAGACTTATGGCAGAGATGGAGAAAAGGGCATTTGACCAAATCAAAGCCACACACTATTTGTTCAAGCCATGCATCCACGTCTGGTCCAACACTGTCATCGATGTGACGTTCTGCTTAAGCTTACAATTATCCACTGTCATTCTCCAGGATCCAACTGTCTTCTGCACAGGCCACATAGGAGAGATGAATGGGGATGCAATGACAATCACCACTCCTATGACTTTCAAGGCCTTGATGGAGGCACTAACCTCTGTAACCTCTCCAGGGATGTGGTATTACTTCTGGTTTTACTTTCCTAGGTAGAGGAAGTTCTAGTGGCTTGTACTTGACTTTTCCATCATTAATATCCCTCACTTCACATGTTAGGGAGCCAATGTGGATTCTGCAAAACACAGGGCTCAGTAATATCTATTCTAATTATGTATTCCAGAACTGAGGAGATAATCACAGGATGGGTTTGGAGACCCACTAGGACAACTGGGAGATGGATCTGTACTAAAACTTCAGTGATCACCTGAATTCCATAAGCCTGTACTTTGACTGGTGGACCATAGCGACATTTTGGGTCTCTTGGAATTAGTGCTGATTCAGAGTGAGTCTCCAGTAGTCCCTGAAATGTCTGATTATTTCCAATGTATTTACCCTGGTCAAAGCCAGAGATGCCTGGAGGAAAGGCTGGAGAGGGATTAAGAGGAAACATGTTTGCTAGTGTCCCGGGGTCCTTCTTCAAGGGGCCCTGGACTCCCCTTCATTCAATGGTCCAGGGTCTGTAAACTGGATCAAGTTTGGAATTGATTAAGGGATGTGATTCTCATTTATGACTCAGGTTAGACTTTTGTTCACTTAATCTGGAACTTTTCTGCTTAGTAAGAATTTAGCAGCTTCATATTTGTTTGACCTCTAGGAACACTGTGATCAACTAGCCAACGTCACAGGTGTGCGTGAAGCAGACAATTCTGATTGCTGCTCTGACTTTGCTGTCCATCACACTGATGGCACCAACCCTGCCTTGGGCTGCCACTGGACCCATTACGAATTCATTTCTCATAAGAGTGGTCCAAAATATGTCTTCTGCATCTTCCCAGTGTGGGTAAGAATGTCTTAAGTGACAAATCCTATCTAATATTCCAATTTTTCTACACCCGTACCCCTTATTCTACATTAAACCAGAGCCGGTCTGGAATTTCCACTCAGTCACTATGGGACACATTTTGGTCCATGTTTCACAACCATGTGAAACTGCTAGACCCTTTCTGACTCCCCAAGCTCCATCATTAAATGTAGAAACTCTTCTTGAGGAGTCCATGTCAAGAAATTCATCTTAGTAAAAGTTTATGTTCTTCTCCCCACTGCCTCACTTACTATCCTTTCTCATACATGTTCCCCAGAGCTGTTTGTTTAAGTTAGAAAACTCGAGTAGTTCCTTTGGGTATCGTGCAACCCCATACTTCATACTTCACGAGTAGGGGCCTGGTGAGAACTCAGTTTAGCTGGAGCAAAGAGGGGAAGTAGGGATAGGTCTTCTCTTTGTTTGCTCAGCTGTCATAACAATCTGCCATTCCACCATTATACCTCCATTCCTTAGGTGTGGATGGGAGATAGTGTTCATTCATTCAACAAATACTTATTTAAGGACTTACATGAACATGATGATAGATTCACAGGCAAAGGCAGACAATAATCAAATAAATATGTAGTCATTCAGGCCACTGGTTTTGGAATTAAATAATTCTGGATTCAAATCTTGATTCTGCTTCTTACTAGTCATGTATAACCTTGGCAAGACCCTTCACCTTAAAGAGCCTCCATTTTCTCATCTGTGAAAGGGGATTAAAAATGCCTACCTCTGATTGATATTGTAAGGATGATAGAGGATACATTATATGGTGGTCAGCATACAATCCCCAGCATGTAGCTACTACTATTATTCTTAACGATGTTCTGGAATTTATTAGGGCCCTTAAACCATCAAAACACCCTCGTTGGGGTCATGCTTTTAGATATATCACTTAAGATTATAGAATTATCAGACAACACAGAAAAAGAATAGAACATGTGACAGGGATTTAAGGTCTGGGGAGGGCAGAGCACCTGAGGTCATAGGACCAGCAGAGATGGACAGAGGATTAGCAACACGAGGCCGCAAACACTCACCTGGGGCCATTCCAACAGGCTGCCTCAGGTGTGCTCTGTGCTCGAGGTTGGATGAAGAGTGAAGGCACCTTAGTAGGTGCCCTTGGAGTCTCTCAGTCAAACTGGATTCCATCATCAAAGCTTTCTGCCCTGCATTTCCCTGCTTGTTGAGCCCCCAAATGTGCACGACACACTGAAATAGGTCACCTGTGGGCAGATTTTTGGGCAAAATGCAATGCTGAGTCCAGGCTTTGCCTTGGTGAACTTTGCTCACCAGTGATCCATCTCGGAAGCTGGTGTTCCTCCCCGCCCCCCTTTTCTTGCATGTTGCCAGAAAAATGAAAAACAAGTGAAAATGACTTTGTAGGCTTCCAGTAGAATCAGTCTACAACGGTCCAGGAAAACTGGACTTGCCAGGAGACATGAGTGAAGGATTACCTTAAAATTTCAGTCTCTATGTCCTGGACGTATCCATAATCTAATGGAAATGCAGTGGTTTGCTATAAAAATGAAGAGTACGTGAATGTTTCATTACCAAGTGGAACAATCAACCAAACCTGTCACCTGGCTCATGAGCAACAATGTCACATTCCTTATGTCATGTCCCTGGCGGGGGGGGGGGGGGGCAGTAATGCAAGGTTGCCCTGACTTGTCTCCTTGCATTACAACCTTCATGAACAAACTGGCAGTGGCTGTTGTGAAGGATTCTCAGAGGGACCTTGTCCCTTGTCCTTCCAGAGTTTCTTTGTTACTTTTTTTTCTCTTCCTTCCTTCCTCCCTCCCTCCCTCCCTCCCTCCCTCCCTCCCTCCCTCCCTTTCTTCCTTCCTTTCTTCCTCTCTCTCTTTCTTTTAAGTTAAAAGACAAATAAAATAAGAAAAATGGAAAAAATATGCATCCAAATTCCCAGTCTACTTTCTTGTGGCCTCTTGAAGCCAGTGGACAACTGAATATAGTCACAAACACTCTGCTTTGGGTGATGGCCTTTGTTCACCATAATTCCCCTTATCCCATCTTATGGATGAATGAACTGAAGCTTGGAGAGGCTTGGCAGCTTCCTCAGCTGGTGAGCAGGGAGCCAGGGTTTGATCTCAGGAGCTGTAACTCCAGACAAGGCAGCACACAGGGCTGTACCAGACCCGGGATTGAAGGCTGGATGTCAGTAAAGATCATTAAAGACAATTGCAGAGGACAACAGCCAATGCTTTATGCTGCAGTCCTGGGGACAGCAACCAAGGCACCACAGTCCTCCCTGGGGCCCCACATCATTACCCCAGGCACAGTCCCGAACCCTCTGTCACTGTGTCCATTCAACATTTCTGGAAAGTGCCTCCTGTGTCTGTGACTTGCACTGCCTCATGGGGAGATTTTCCCTTCTCCCCCCGGCAACCACAACTCTCTTCTCCTAGCAGAAGACCTCCCACTCCTGAGTTCTTTCTTCTAGAGCAGGTCCTGGGTGCCGTTGTCAGGGCTGAGGGGAGACTGTATCAGATGCTGAGAGGGGCCCTGTAGCCACCTGCAGACCTGTGTCATGTGTGTCACAGGGCAGTGGTACTGTCTGAAATGTCAGTGTTCTTTTCCCGTTTGCATTCCATTTCTAGGGACTGGTCCCCTCTATGGCCAGGGACATCCTTGTCTCATGGAAAATGAGGATTTCAACAGCAGGAATGCAAAGAGGAAAAGAGTCACTTTTCAGCACTTGACGTCTCATTTAGAATTCCTGAGTCCAAGGGCTCTGAAAGCCAAGTTTGAAGACAAAATAACGAACAAACAATCAAAACCAAAAGATTTCCTAATTGCAGGGAGAGAGAATACCTCCTATAATGTGTCTGTCATCAAGGAATGAAGTGTCTATTGCTTAGTGGAATGGGACAAGAGGGGAGAAGGGGAGGGGATTCTCAGACTGAGGACAGTAGCCTGCTTGTACTCATGCTATGTGAAGCTGGTCTAGAAAGGATGGGCTCTGGAAGATTTCCAGGCATCCTGGAATGACAAAGGGCTGACAAAAACAGAATGTTTATAAAACTCCAGAACCCTTGCACAGCCGTGGGGAGAAGGAGGGGCTCCATGAATGAAAGAGACTAGATTTTGCATGGTGGCTTTAAGTCACATTAATTTTAAGAAGAATAAAGGAATATGGTAGTTCTCAATAGTGTGGAGGTTAATTATGCTCAAAGTCTGGGTTATAGACATAGTTGAGTATGACAAAGGCTAATTAGTTCACAGAAAATGGAAGGAAGTGGCAGGGGGTTAATGCATTCTGGGGAATTGAGGTTTACTCTCCCCCCTTAGGCTTGTCCTAGGATTCCAGTGGATGCACTTTCACTTCCAGTTCTACTCAGATACTAATAAGGATTAAGGTTAACACAGATTAAAAGGAAATGCCAGAGTCTCTCTAATAGGTTAGGCCATTTTGGCTGCATCAGCTTATGTGCTCAGATTTTACTTTCTCAGTCCTGGCTGGTGAACTCCTTCCCCACACCCCACTCTCCTCCACCCTGTGTTGTGTGCATTCCTGTTGCAAAGGGGGAACTGTTCTAAGGTCAGTTCCCCATGATTTTGTATAGTGGATGCTTAGTGAGCTCAGGGGAACCCAAGAAGTCTGGGCACAAATCCAACAGAGACTGTGCCAAATGGTGTTACTAGAATGGTCAGACTTGGTGGCAAGGATCACCTGCACAGAAGATCCCGCCCCAGGTACACAGGGCTTGGGTTGAATACACGTGAAATGTGGGCCCCACGGTCTCCTCCTCTAGGCACCTTACAGCAGTCTACACAGCACACAAGCATTTGCAGGTAAGATACACAGCCTCCCCCACTCTTGCTGGCTCAGAGCTCAGAAGTTAGGAAGAGCAGGCAGAAGGTCCTGGCTGGCTGGTCACGATCACACCGAGGACATGGACAAGGGGAATATCCAAGGGGAAGGAGAAAAGCTGGAACCCTTATTCTTAAATGTACCTGTTTCTCTGATTCTAAAACTGGGACACTTGGCAAACAGAAATGTAAGGAAGAAAAAAAATGACTCAATTCTCAACACTATCGTAGTCCACATGTCAGTGTATTTCTCTGTAGAATGTTAGTCCGAGTCTGACAAAATCTATGAGGTTTCAGAAGAATGAGTTTGTCCATTCCATGTGTGATGAATCCTGTGCTGGGAAAGACCATTGGAACAGACTTGTCTAGTGAACTACGGGCTCGTGGTTGCCAAGAACAGATCAGATTGGTAAATGTCAGGTATTTCTATAGCTCATTGGTTTGCATTGTGAGGATAAAAGATTAGAATAGAGTTTGTATATAGTATCATACAAATAATAGTTTCACAGGGAAACATTGAAATCATCCTGGGAAAACATTTTTGCTAACTGCTGACCCCTAGTGGTGAAAAGTGACAGGCCTGACGGAGAAGCTACCTCTGCACCCTGGACAGAAGACACTTCCTCCCATGTGATCTTCTCTGGGGACAGCAAGCCGCGGCCCCTGCAGGGCTCCTCCTGGACACTCGCTCGCCCTCTGCTCTGGGTATTTCCTTCCTATTGCAGCCACACAATGTGGCCAACGACAGCTACTCAGCTGGCCCGTGTCCTTAGCTCTGGGGGCTGACCTCGGGGAGGTGAGACCTTGCAGCCAGTACATCTGGGCAGGGTGGGGTGGGAGTGGCCCAGGCCAGAGCCTGTGGGGGAAGGAAGAAGCCGGGACAGGCCTGAGCTGGGCGAGGTGTGCTGTGACCCAGTTCACCACGAAGTGATTGGGGGGCAGCCGTGTGCGGGAGCCTCTGGTGCCCCCCGCAGAGCCCACCACATGCGTCTCTTCCCACCTGCGTGTTCAGTGCCCTCACACTGGGGGCTTGGAATCAGCCCTGGTGGCAGTATTTGCATCCCAGGAAGCAGCCGGTGCTGCAAATCAAGGCTTGTTCGCCCCCAGCGAGCTGGCAAAGCAGCCCACCCCTGCTCTGGGGGCTCAGGAGACCCACAGCCACAGCTTGGGTTGTGGGAACCACCTTCTTACAAAAGGAGCGGCCCCTCTGACTCTGCCCTGTGCCCCGCCCCAAAGTGAACAGGCCAGTACAGCTGCACAGACCTGCCCAGAACTGTGCTGTTGCTTAGACCAATTCTGCCTCCCAGGAAGATGAGGGGTGCATGTCAGAATGGTGGGGAGGGGGTACAGGTAGATGTCACGAGTGCATCTAGTTTACTGTCACCACACCTGCCCTGCTGATCTGATTTTAGCATCCGAGTTCTGGGAGTGGTTAAGAAGTTAGTCTGTTTTGATTTAGTTTTATGGTCCTTCCAATCAGATGCTTCAGACACTGATATCAAAGCAGTTATTTTTCTAAGCCTAAGAGGGCACAGTGAAGGAAGGTGCCCAGGAACATACTGGAAAAGAGGACAAAGTTGGGAGTTTGCCCAGGATTAAAAAGTCACCACAGATAAACTGCATTTGCATCATGAAGAGTTGCAGCTCCTTCCCTGCTGGGTCTAAATGCATCCTGCCTTGTGCAGAAAGCCTTGTCCTCTCCCTGCTGCTATCTGGTGTCCCCAGATTCTGACAGTGCTTCCCAGTCAATATGCTGAAGTTCAGTCACTTTTGCAAGGAGCATGAAGCTACGTGGCCAGGGGAAAATGTTCTGGAAAAAGGGAAAGTAGAACCCAAGATTCACTGGGGCTCCAAAGAGCAATGCAGTTACCAAACGATATTCACTTAAAAGATATTCAATGTCCAGATATGCCAAGACCTGTTCTAGGTACAGGGGAGACCACAGCGCCCAAGTGGCAAGACTCAGGCTGTAAACAAATAAGGAAAATGCCAGTCAGGGGTTGGCAAACAACAGCCTAGGAGCCATTGCATGTTTTTGTAAATAAACTGTTATGGAACACAATCACCCCTTTCATTTCCTCTTGTCTATGACTGGTTTAGTGACACATGACCGTCACAAGAGAAAACACCTGGTCTATTACAGAAAGGATTGCTGGCCTGGTGTAAGTGCAGGGATTCAAACAGGGTGAAATGAGAGAAAGGGGGTGGGGGGCTACTTCCCACTGACTGCTCAGGGGACCCCTCTCTGCCCATGACATTTAAACCAGCACAAGAAGGACAAGAGAGGGGAGGCTGCAGCAGAGGAGGGGCTGAGGGTAGGCAGAGGGAATAGTGAGTGCAAAGGGCCTGGGGCAGTAGAGAGCTGGGTGTGTCACAGGAAACACACCAAAAGGAAGGGGGATAGGCCTGGCACCAGGGCTTGAGCATGGTGGTCTGGGGGAGAACGATGCCTGAGGAGATCTAATCAGAGAGGTAGGTGGCTTGACAAACCTACATCAGGAGATTGGTTTGGTCCAGGTGTGCTCAGCGGGTGGGAGCAAGATGGAACCCACTTAGGGAATTTCCCTCCCAGTGTGCAGAGAGACCAGGTAGAAGGTCATTTCTGAGTTATGATAGCACTTGGATGGGGTTGTCCAGACTCAGTTACTTTGTGAGCCATGGGCAGGAATGCACACAGAGGCCCTCATTCCTGGGTAAATACTTGAAGTAGAAAATTAAAGCAAACAAACAGGGAAATAGCACGTGTCCTGCCTCCTACTTACGCAAATACACTCTTCTGACCACCTGGAAGGAGGGACTGGCTTAGAATTCTGATTCCTCTTGTTCCCTGCTGCTCCCACCACCCCTGCCCCCCAGCTCTTCACAACACTGGCAGCCACACCTGCAAGAGGCCCACAGCCATGGACACTCCAGCCTCACCTCTGCATCTAGCCACACCAGCCTGCCTGTGAGGGGCCGGTGGGGAAACACACAGGAGAATATTCTAAGGCAGGAGCCATCTTTAGGAAATCCATAGCCCCTGCTCCTCACTCCCAGGCGTTACTACAGGACAGCCTGCCATTCTTAAGGTTGGGCTTCATTTACTTGTTACTACTTCCCTGCCCTAAAAACTTTCAGGGAGCACTCTGGCCCAATCTCCAGGTTCAAATTAAATGCTGAAAGCTGGAAAAAGAATTTAACAAAAGCACCTGAGACCGGCAGTAAGGCCCACTTTTTGCCTGCCTGTAGGCTCCATCATCAGGCGCTGCAGGTCAGACATTCTTATCCAATGTTCTTTATAGGTGTACCCTACAGCCCCACCACCAAAAAATTGGCGTCCTCTGGGCACCAACAGATCTTTTAAATTATAAAGCTTTTTGCCCCTGGTTTTAAAACGTCCTACAATGGGGCGCCTGGGTGGCGCAGTCGGTTAAGCGTCCGACTTCAGCCAGGTCACGATCTCGCGGTCCGCGAGTTTGAGCCCCGCGTCGGGCTCTGGGCTGATGGCTCGGAGCCTGGAGCCTGTTTCCGATTCTATGTCTCCCTCTCTCTCTGCCCCTCCCCCGTTCACGCTCTGTCTCTCTCTGTCCCAAAAATAAATAAAAAACGTTGAAAAAAAAAATTAAAAAAAAAAAATAAAACGTCCTACAAGAGGGGTGCCTGGGTGGCTTAGTCAGTTAAGTGTTCCACTCTTGATCTTGGCTCAGGTCACGTTCTCATTGTTCATGAGCTTGAGCCCCATATCAGGCTCTATGCTGACAGTGCAGAACTTTCCTGGGATTGTCCTTCTGCCCCTCCCCTGCTTGAGCTCTCTCTCTCTCTCTCTCTCTCTCAAAATAAATAAATAAATAAATATATCTTACCAGCTGTGGAGAGAAGTTAAATAGAATAATAACTATTCACTACCCCCCCCCCCAACTTCACAGAGGAAACAGGACTAAAATTCCCCTAGGCCCTCCTACAAATGATCTGCAAAAGGCCAATATTCAGGGGTTAATAGAAGCCATGTTTCATTGGGTACCCAGAAAGAAAGCTTTTGTGAAAATGCTTTACACAGACTTTACAAAGGTATAAATCTTTTGATTCCCATTTCAGTGAAAAGTCTTTCTGATATAAACAGAGAAACAAAATCATTTCATTAAAAAGATGGGCCAATCCCTTGATATTCAATCTATAATCCAGTTCTTTGGGAAATTAGAAACAACCATCTGTCTTCCAAATCTCCGCAAGACCTGAAGTACAACCCTAAAAACAAGTCCAAATCCACATGTATTTACCAATCCTCCAAACTCACCTATTCCTCTCAAAATGTTTCTGGATGTTATAAAAGATCAGGATATGGGAACAAATTGTCCTGTACTTCAGGAAAAAAAATCCATTTTCATGTTTTTGTTAACATTTATTTATTTTTGAGAGAGAGAGAGAGAGAGAGAGAGAGAGAGAGAGAGAATGTGAGCTGCAGAAGGCCAGAAAGAGGGATACAGAGGATCCGAATCAGGCTCTGCACAGTGAGCTCAGAGCCCGATGTGGGGCTGGAACTCACAAACCATGAGATCATGCATGACCTGCTGAAATCAAGAGTCAGCTACCCGGTGGCTGATTGACTGATTGAGCTACTCGTGGTGTCCCAAGTAGGATCCATTTTAAATAGCAGTTATTCTGAAACTCTAGAAAAAAAGTGTACATTATTTTCTCTCTTCTTACAATTATAAATCTTGTCTTAAAATGTAAAGACAGCCTGAATCATCTGAGCCTGGCGGGGGGGTGGGGGGGTGCGGGGGGGGGGGAAAGTAGGGAAAGTGGCCTTTCAAAAAATTTTACTTACTTGCTTACTTGCTCACTTGATTAATTTAGCGAGCTTTTTAAAATACAAACTGCTAAAAGTGCTCTTCTTCCCACACTCTACCACCTCCGATATCAGTAAGATATGCTCTTAATTTCTACCTTGGAGAAAACTTAAAACACTCTTTCTGCAGCTTTGTGATACAAATTTTCTACCCCCATCTTCTCCAAGACCTAAAGCCATTTTTTGAAATGCAAACTGTAGAGAAAAAGGTGTCATCAGAAAAAAAAAAGTAGGGGCGCCTGGGTGGCTCAGTTGGTTAAGCGTCCGACTTCGGGTCAGGTCATGATCTCACGGTCCCTGAGTTTGAGCCCCGCGTCGGGCTCGGAGCCTGGAGCCTGATTCGGATTCTGTGTCTCCCACTCTCTCTGCCCCTCCCCTGTTCATGCTCTGTCTCTCTCTGTCTCAAAAATAAATAAACATTAAAAAAATTAAAAAAAAGAAAAAAAATAGAGGGAGATATTTGAAAAATGTGCCTAAGTCCTCTCCAGAAAATTAGTATTTTTTTTACTATCTTGTCTGTGTATATGTCTGCACATGTTGTAAATGCGTGATGATTTCTGTTCCTCCAGATGGTATTGCTAACATTAAGTTGTGAAAGAGCTCTATTTGGTACTAAAGGTAATTTAAGGTTATTGATTTTATTAAAATAGACGTGTCTTTAGAATTATCAGCATTAAATATGAGACTTTTATTGTGTGTTTGCTGAGATTCAAATAAGTGCAGGCTAGCTCTATTGCAAAATTTGTCAAAAAATGGTATTAGGATGGAGATATATATTTTTATTAGAGAAAAGAAGATTTTTCTCTTAATGTGAGGCTGATTGGGGGCAAAAACAAACGAACAAAACAACAAAAAGTTAAGACAATATCTGAATGTAAGAAGGAAAGTTGTAAAAGGTTTATGGAAAAGTAATCTTTGGAGAGGAGTTTTATGTTTGGTCAGTACAAGCTAGAATTAAACTAATCTTGGGGCATCTGGGTGGTTCCATCAGTTAAGTGCTAGACTCCTGATTTCGGCTCAGGTCATTATCTCACAGTTCATGTGATGGAGCCCCACATAGGGCTCTGTGCTGACAGCACTGAGCCTGCTTGGGTTCCTCTCTCTCCTTCTCTCTCTGCCCCTCCCCAGGTGGTGCTCTCTCTCTCTGTCTCAAAAATATAGACATTAAAAATAATTTAAAAAAATAAATTTAAGTAAAAAAAAATTTTTTTTTTGAGAGAGAGAGTGTGTGTGAGCGGGGGAGAGGTTCAGAGGGAAAGAGAGACAGAGAGAGAGAGAGAGAGCGATCATACCAAACAGGCTCCACACATATCATGGAGCTGGACTTGGGTTTTGATCCCATGATTCTGGAATCGTGACCTGAGACAAAATCAAGAGTCCGAGGTCCAACCAACTGAGCCACCCACGTGCCCCAGAAATGAATTTTGATATTAAAAGCACCCTGGTGTAGGGTCCTACTTTGGCTCAGGTCATGATCTCATGTTTTGTGAGTTCAAGCTCCCCATTGGGCTCTGCACTGTCAGTGGGATTCTCCGTCCCTCTCTCTACCCCTCCCCCACTTGTGTGTGCGCGCGCACTCTCTCTCTCTCAAAATAAATAAACTATATAAAAGAAAAAGAAAAAAAAAAGCACCCTAGTGGAAAATTTGTTTCTCTTTGTTAAAAGAACAAATATTTCTTGAACTAATGGTTGGCTATTCATTAAAAATTATAAACAAAGGGGGGCGCCTGGGTGGCTCAGTCGGTGAAGCGTCCGACTTTGGCTCAGGTCACGATCTCGCGGTCTGTGGGTTCCAGCCCCGGGTCGGGCTCTGTGCTGACTGCTCAGAGCCTGGAGCCTGTTTTACATTCTGTGTCTCCCTCTCTCTCTGACCCTCCCCCGTTCATGCTCTGTCTCTCTCTGTCTCAAAAAAAAAAAAAAATAAATAAATAAACGTTAAAAAAAATTAAAAAAAATTATAAACAAAGGTTTTTCTTTACCTTCAAAGTTATCTGCTAAAAAAACAAAACAAAAAACCAGATTCTATATACCATGAAAATACTTTTCTATGTCTATCTGGATTTTGAAAACTTAAGAAAACTGAGTCTTTCTATTAAAAATCTTAACAAATTTTGCTTATAACTATATAAACTTTGACATCTTTTTCTTTTCTTTCTTTTTTTTGTGCCTTTGACATCCTTTATTGTCACTTTGTTAAATGCGTAACTACTGTTACATAATGATCTATGATCCCATTTAATCAAATGTTCAAACCTTTTGATGTGTATGTGTGTATATATACATATATATACACATATATACACACATTTTATATATATATATGAACATTTAAAAGATTTTCTGAGAAATTAATTAGCCTTTCTTGGTGTGTTAAAAATGACATAAATTAAAGCATTGTCGAGTAAGTGATGCTAAATTCTGTTAGATTATAATTGTATAGAGATGTTATTAAAATAAGTGTTTCAAAATCGTATAAAATTGTATAAAGCCCACAGAGACCTGATGTCCAGGTCTGTTATTATATTGAAGTGTTGTGTGTCATAGAAACAATCAAATGTCCTTGTCAATTGTATTGTCATGAACTCTCACCAGTTCTTTAGCCATGGCCGTTTTCAAGCTTTTTATTATTTACAGACATTTATACTTCTACTCAATACTTTTATAAAAGCTTCCTGCCAATGTGTTTCATCTTCAGTGAGGCTTATGAAAAAAATAAAACATAGAAACAAAACCAGAAACTAAACCTCTGAGTATAGATTTCTGACAACCTTAAGATCATAAAACCGAGCTATGTAAAAATATCCAGAACTAGTGGAAAAACTGGATTCAAGAAGAACAAGACTTAATAACATGGGACTGAATGAACCAAGGAGGATTGGTAGCATTTTTATGACTTCATGCTCACTTAAAAAATGTTTTGTTTTCCCAGAGTTAAGGAAACATTTTCTTTTAAGCTAACTGACTTCTAGCAATTTGATGTATTACACTGTTGTAAGCAGGATTGAAACAGCTGTCTTTTCTCCCCACTTGAACCCTCCAAAATTCAGAACCTCACTGAATACTCTTATATTTTTATGGCGATGTATTTATTTGCATACATTCAATAAGAATCTGTTTTCCTTAGAACAGGGACACATTGGAAACACTGGTTATATGACCAAGGCTTTGACTGGAATGTCCTACCTACCTGGGAAAGACGTGCACAGACTCAGATCTGACCAGACAGCTTTAAGGAACTAAGGTTGACTTTATGGAGCCTACAAAGCCCCAAGAAGATGTCAGCCTTGTGACAGAGTTCCCAGCAGCCTTACCAGGTGAGTAAACAGGGTGGCTTCCTGACAGGTACAGGAACCTCAGGATATTTGGGGAACCTTGAGTAGAGAAGAATCCCCCCAAACCTATAGGTATTGCAGATGAACTCTGAGGGCAAGTAATTAGCTTGGTTCCTGGCCTTGAGAGGCTATTAAAAGTTCAACTGAGAAATTTCTTTTTTTTTTTTTTTTTTTTTCAACATTTTTTATTTATTTTTGGGACAGAGAGAGACAGAGCATGAACGGGGGAGGGGCAGAGAGAGAGGGAGACACAGAATCGGAAACAGGCTCCAGGCTCCGAGCCATCAGCCCAGAGCCTGACGCGGGGCTCGAACTCACGGACCGCGAGATCGTGACCTGGCTGAAGTCGGACGCTTAACCGACTGCGCCACCCAGGCGCCCCATCAACTGAGAAATTTCTTATGAAAAGTTCCATCAAAGCAGCTTTTAAAGAGCCTACATCATCAATCACTATATTTTATTTTATTTTATTTTACTTTACTTTTTTTATTTTTTTATTTTTTTTTTACTTGAATACAAGTTAGTTAACATACAGTGTAGTCTTGGCTTCAGGAGTAGAACCGAATGACTCATCACTTACATATAACAGTGCTTATCCCAACAAGTGCCCTCCTTACTTCCTATTACCCATTTAACTCACCCTCCTACCTACCTCCCCTCCAGGAGCCTTCAGTTTGTTCTCTGTATATAAGAGTGTCTCATGGTTTGCCTTCCTCTCTGTTGTTATCTTACTTTTCCTTCCCTCCCCTTATGTTGTTTGTTGTGATTTCTCAAGTTCCACATATGAATGAAATCATATGTCAATCACTATTCTTGCTGCACTTAGGTAAATAATCAGGCCAAGTATTTTTCAAAACTAGACTTATTTTGCAAATAATATTAATTTGACTACCTTTGGTAAAAATGAAGTGATTATAGAGAGATTATATGTTTCAGACACAGCTTTGTACATAGTAGATTCTAGTACTGATCATCATGACAACTGGATTCTGATTTCTACAACTGTCTTCCCATGCCTGGCAACAATTCTCCAAACCATCATTTTAGGGACTGTGCCTAGGGTACTGATTTTGGGGAGGTGGTGGGGAAGGTGTGAGGTCCCTTGGCTGCAGCATAAAACATTAACTATTGTCCTTTGCAATTCTCTTCCATTATCTTCACTGATTGTCAGCCTTCCATCTTGGGTCTGGCACAGCCCTGTGGTGCTAAGTGCTTTCTGGTCTGGAATTATAGCTTACAGCTCCTGAGATAAAATCCTGGCTCCCTGCTTGCTTGTTAAGGAAGTTCCCAAACCTCTCTAAGCTTTAGTTCATTCATCTGTAAGATAAGATAAAGGTTATTATGATGATCAAAGGCCATCAGTCAAAACAGAGTATTCCTTGAGTGAGCCATAAATCCCAGTTGTCTACTGGTTTCGTGAGGCCACAAGGAAGTAGACTGGAATTTTGGATGCTTTTTTTTTTTTTTTTAATCTCACTTACCAGAACTTTGTCATATTTTCAAAGTGATTACTTGTTTTTTAATTTTTTATTTTTTAGCATTCACACATTTATTTCTATCCAAATTGTCTCAGATATTAACAGTCTAATGAAGAGTAACAATGTCAGTATTTTACCTGGAATAAAACAGCTGCATGCAATGGATGTCTGATCATATCATGATAGCATTTAGATACATTTCAATGACTTGATGACCCAAAGATTTGAAATGACAGGAGATTTTCATTTTCATCTCCAGGAATAAACAGGAAGTCCAGGTACAGTAAGTAGTTAGCTTATAAAAAGTGTACAATTAGGGGCGCCTGGGTGGCGCAGTCGGTTAAGCGTCCGACTTCAGCCAGGTCACGATCTCGTGGTCCGTGAGTTCGAGCCCCGCGTCAGGCTCTGGGCTGATGGCTCGGAGCCTGGAGCCTGTTTCCGATTCTGTGTCTCCCTCTCTCTCTGACCCTCCCCTGTTCATGCTCTGTCTCTCTCTGTCCCAAAAATAAATAAATAAAAAAAAAACGGTAAAAAAAAATTTAAAAAAAAAGTGTACAATTAAATCTTCAAATACAAAGGCTTGCTAACCTTCTCATCATCACATCTGGGGAATACTTTATAAAAAGACAAATATAGTAAACAGTTAAATGCTTACCAGTCCCATGCTCTGTGACAAGCCCACCTTGCCCAACAAAACAAAACCCCATCAAAATAAAAAGATCCAATTGAATTCATGTAATAAGCCTTTTAAAATGCAAAAGACTTGAAAATTAATGGTATGGCTGACATTTATGACTACATGGCACATTCAAATATGTTTGCATCAGTTGAGTTTTTATAATCTGAACAACGATTAAATCCAGTCTTTACCCTTCCTATTGCTAAAGAATATGACAGTGGAGGCTCAATCTCAGAAGCAGGAGCAGCAAATGACAAGCCACGACAGTAGTGATGCACCACACTCGGCAATGATCCACCACATTTGGTAATGATGCTCACACACTTGAGTTTCATCTAAAGCATGAAAATTCCCAGTTCTTGGAAGAGGGTTTCCTTTGTTAAAATCCCCTTCTCTTCTAGTCTTTTTTTCTATAATTAGCCATGTGCCTTTGCAGCAAATCAGGGAAAGCTGTGTTGAGGGTTACAACTTCCAGATAATCAGGTCTGCTACAGAAAGCAATGCACTTTTTTTTGCATATATTAAGAAAATATAATTTATGCCATAAAATGGATCATTCATTTTGAGAAAGATAATCTCCATTTTACCCACCTTCATTTAAATCAAATAAAACCATTCTTGAAGTCACCAAAGAGCAACAGGTTAATATACAGAACAAGCTGCCTTAACACCCAATATGTATAACCCCCGCCACCCACCCCTGCACAACCCCTACTTCATTTGTGGCCCTAAAAATTCCTGACCAAAATATTTAGCCTGAATAAAATTCAGCAGATAATTCCCTTTTGAGAAACAGTATTATTTTTTTAAATTTTACATTATAACCATTGTGACAGAGTATGAAATAACTTTGGAAGAGAGATGTTTTTGGTAAGAAGTTAGAAAATTTCAGACAATGGAAATGGATGATACTTTTGGACCAATTAGAACCAGTTTCAAAATATTTTCTTTACCACTTTAAGACTGAAACATTGGCTTTGTGCTCACGGGTTTATTTTGAAATTTAGAAGGGAAGCTGAAATAAAGATATAACCAAAAACTCTGGACAAGGCTGGGACAGAGGGGACCAACTTTGTAATGCTTTGTAATTTATTATCACTCCAGGAACCCATTTGTCCTAGTATTGTTCTTAGTTAAGCTGAGAATGGAGAAAGTGTGTTTTTAAAATTATATATCTATGTGTAGATAGTCTTTAGATACAAAACGAATAAATATTTAAATTCCATGATAAAGAAAAAATGTGGAATAAATTCCTATTTTTATAAGTAACTGTATATACAGTGGATGTTGTCTGCCTGACTCCTAATCTTTTGTCTACTAAGAGTTCTTCAATGGGCAATTTATAGAAGGCAGTAGCTCATATTACCTTAAAGGAGCCCAGTTTAGCTTAGAAATCAGCCTTTCCAGACACTCTGCTCCCTGAAAAGCCCTCACACTTGTGTGTATAAATAGCTGAGAATACAAGCAGGTGCACATGTGCAAAAAAAGTACTTGTCTAAAGAAGAGTGAATTAGATTTACAAATAAAGTCTAAAACCAAGAAAATATATTGCTATTCCCCAATCCGACAAGCACACCTAATGAAAAACTGCTAAGCCCACTATGAAAAGGTGGCAGCTGTAAACCTAACTCATCCTACGTCATGCTCTAAGCATCTAGCTGTTCTGTGAACCAGCCATCAGAACACTAAATCCCTCCGTGTTCACATGGTTAAGTGCAGTCTTCTGATTTAGCTTTACTTTCTAGTTAGAGGCCAGACTACGCAGAATAATTCTTTAGAGTTATGCTGTATCCAAACTACCTCCTACTGTTAAGAAGAAAGTGCCCACATGATAATATGAATGAAGGACTAAGGTCTTCCACCTGGATAAGTTCAAGCACTGGTCCACGGAGAGCTTTAATCAAAGGAAAATTATATGGTAACTGAGAACAGTTTGCATATTCAGAGCTAGGGGGGGTAAGATTAAAAATTAGAGTGTCACTGAGGTGCTGTTAAGCATGGCAGAAAGGTGACTATATGGAAAGACTAAAGAAGCCAATTCTTTAGCTGCCCTTTGCTTTTTAAAAAAGTAGGGGCGCCTGGGTGGCTCAGTCGGTTAAGTGTCCGACTTCGGCTCAGGTCATGATCTCACGGTCCCATCCGTGAGTTCAAGCCCCGTGTCAGGCTCTGTGCTGACCGCTCAGAGCCTGGAGCCTGTTTCAGATTCTGTGTCTCCCTCTCTCTCTGACCCTCCCCTGTTCATGCTCTGTCTCTCTCTGTCTCAAAAATAAATAAATGTTAAAAAAAATTTAAAAAAAAAGCAACAAGTGTAGAATTTTCCCCTGTCAAAATCTGAACACCGGTGAATGCATGTTTTCTCCTACCCAGTTATGAAACCCCTTCCCAACCTCTGTCATTGCCTTTTTAAGCCTAAGAGAGAAATAAAAGAAAATGGATACAGACTATCCATTCTTATTTATGAAGAGAGAGGCATATTCTAATAGTCATAAGGCAATGTATTTAAGAGCTACACCTGAACTGGTATTCTCAAAACTGAAAATACACTTACTAATTCTACTCAACTTGCAGGATGTATCCATGTGCTTTCTAAATCATTGGTTGTCACTCAAATGGACCACAGTGACCCTATCATGCCTTAAGGCAGCACTATACTGTGTATACTATGTATTTTCAAGAAATGACATTAAGAGGAAAAGGACAACCTTTCAAACATCAGTTCCTTATATAAGTGGCGATGGTGCTTTATGGCTCCCATTTCATCTCAAAATATCTCCAAAATTAGACAAAAGAGGGCCAGAGGCAAAGCTCCATGGTGAATTGTATCCTTCAGATGAGCTTTCAATTCACTGGCTTTTAATTTCCATTTCCTGATTTACTTGGGAGTGAAGGTGAGAATCATCCAATTGATGACAAACTAGAACAAGAAAACAGGATAAATGGCGAGGGCTTTGCGGTTTGGAGGCTGGCTATCGGCAAGAAAAGCTGTAGAGGCTGCTATAGACCAGGCAAACATCACAATCACCACAAAAAGCCGGACCATGAAGTTTATTGGTCCGTGCTCGGCCAAAAGGACCAACTGGCAAACCAGCATTGACACTGTTAAGGGAAGTATACGGTAACCCAGCACACAGAGGCTCTGGAAAAAAGGTAAGTTTCCTTCAAGAAGTTTTCAGTTGAGGGTGGTGGTAACTGCACCAAACCAGACAATGACAAAGACTTCGGCAAACTGGGGCCCTCCATCCTTTTCACTATCTACAGAGATTCTTTGAAGCATTAATGCAAGTGTCACACAAAGGATCAAAGGGCCCCATAAATCCCAATCTCTCAAAAGACTATTACTTTTTCTTGGGTACAAAACATGCATGAATTTTTTCCCAACAGCTTTTAGATCACGCATAATAGTATTCTGAACAGATTCATTTAATGTGGAGCTGTCAAATTCCCGAATGTGAGATCTCATAGGAATGGTGAATTCTCCTTCCACGAGGATGTCTTGTGAGATGGATATATCAGAAAGGCCTGCAAACAGGGGCCTGGGCCACGTTGTCCCTGGCTCTCCCGAAGACTCTGCTGCTTTCGCCATCTTGGCCCTCCTTCTCCCAGGTTGCTCCCTACTTGTTTTTTTTTTAATTAAAAAACAGAAGAAATTGTTGGGAGGACAATGGCCAAGGTCCCTCTGAGAATCCTTAAAAACAGTCCCTGCCAAGTTGTTCATGAAAGCTCTAATGGGGGGAGACAAGCCAGGGAAATGAGGCATTCCTGTCCCATCCCCAGGACGACCATGTAAGCAACATGTGACACTATTGCTCACGAGCCAGGTCGCTGGTTTGGTTAGTTGTTCCACTCGATAATTAAACATCCACATACTCTGTATTTGCACAAAAACCCACTACCTTTTCCATTAGATTACAAATAGGTCAAGACCTAGACACTGAAATTTTAAGGCAACTGTTGACTCATGTTTTCTGACAAGTCCAGTTTGGAGAGTGAATCCACTAGAAGTGGAGAAAGTAGTTTTTGACCTGCTGATTATGTTTCTGAGAATGCACAAGAAAAGAGGGGAAGAACACCAGCTTGATCACTGATGAGCAAGATTCACCGAGGTGAGTCCAGGAGGCAGCATTGCATTTTGCCCAAAGATCTACCCACGATTGACCTCTTTCAGTGCCTCATGCCCATTTGGGGACCCAATAAGCAAGGAAAATCTGGGCAGAAAGCTATGATGATGGAAGCTGGTTTGGTTGAGAGACTCCAAGTGCACCTTAGTCCTTTATTCTCCATCCAACCTTGAGCAGAGAGCACACCTGAGACACTGTGTTGGAATGGCTCCAGCTGAGAGAGTTGTGGCCTTCTGACCCTAATCCTCTGTCCATCTCTGTTGGGTCCTGTGACCTCAGGTGCTTTTCCCTCCCCAGACCTCAAGGGCTTGTCATGTGTCCTATTATTTCTGGACTGTTTGACAGTTCTCAAATCTTCAGTGATATATCTTAAGATATGACCCTAACAAGGGTGTTTTGATGATAAGGGCCCTCTTAAATACCAGAACATCATGAAGAATAATATAGTAGCTATATGCTAGGGATTGTATGCTGACTGCCATATAACTTATCCTCTATAATCTTTGCAATACCCTTCAAAAGTAGTCATTTTAAATCCAGAATGTCATTTCAGCTAAGTTCCCAAACTGGTTCTTTTTTTTTTTTAATGTTTATTTATTTTTGACAGAGAGAGACAGAACATGAGCAGGAGAGGGACAGAGAGATAGGGAGATTGAGAATCTGAAGCAGGGTCCAGGATCTGAGCTGTCAGCACAGAGACCAATGCGGTGCTTGAACCACAAACTGTGAGATCTTGACTTTGAGCCAAAGTCAGACAACTGACTGAGCCACCCAGGAGCCCCTCAAAGTGGTTCTTAATATAGAACCTAACTGCAGTTTCCACCTACCCCACCAATGTAATATTAACTTGTCAGCCATGAATTTTTCAATCTAGTCCAATGAGTCTGCCACTTGGGTCCTCTCCGTCCCTCAAAGAGGTGAGGTAGAAACCATGTTTTGTCCCCTAGAAAGAGCACTGCCAGGAGCAATCCTTTTCTTTTGCTAATAACTCTCTGGACACCCCCTTCTATAAAGTCTTCCATTTTGTACTACTCCTGGATGCACATCTCTATATGCTCAGTGGGGTCCTGCCTGATTCATGAAGCATTTCAGAAAGCCACTTAGATCTCCAAATTTATTTGGTTGAATTTTGTTAGTTACCAGGAGGAAAAATGTCCTCTGCCCTTTTTTTTTTTTTAATTTTTTTTTTAACGTTTATTTTATTTTTGAGACAGAGAGAGACAGAACATGAACGGGGGAGGGTCAGAGAGAGAGGGAGACACAGAATCTGAAACAGGCCCCAGGCTCTGAGCAGTCAGCACAGAGCAGTCAGCACAGAGCCCGATGCGGGGCTCGAACTCACAGACCGCGAGATCATGACCTGAGCCGAAGTCAGACGCTTAACTGACTGAGCCACCCAGGTGCCCCTCCTCTGCCCTTTAAGTTGGGCTAAGAATCTAACAGTTGCAGAAGAAAAATCAAATTTAGTTTCATACATACAGGGAACCCATGTTGTCATGGAATTCCAAAGACAGGCAACATGAGGCTCACAGGACATCCTGAGATAAGGAGAAAGGTCAGGGCTGGGGATACAAAGAGGAGGGAGACCATTGGCAAGCAGGATGTTTGGAAAACAATGTCCTGTTGTGTAGTTTAGTTTCTTAGGGAAGGAGCAATCTGTAGGCTAATGTCCCCTTCCTTCTACAGACAGATAGTTAAGAAGGGGAGAGGTAAAGAGTTTTTCCTGAATCAGCTGGGTTTTGGTTTCTTTTAACTCCAAAACAATCTTTTTGCCAAAATGGCCATTCTTGGATCAGCCTGCACTTGGCCCCTGGATCCACATTTAAAAAATTTACTCCAAAACTTGAGATTTCATCTACTTGTTTTTAACAATTTTGTGCAGATTACTTACAAAGCTTTATTAGGCATTAGACAAAGTAAGTTTTATCCTAGGCTATTATTTTATTTATTTTTTTTTGTGGCTGTAAGATCTTATAAGAGATAACTTATTTGGTTAGTAAACTCAGGTAGAATACAAGTCTGTTTATTTACTGTTGATAACTCTAAAGATGTGTTTGTGTTAATTAAACCATCAAACTTAAAGTAACTTATCAAATAATTTCTTAGATCTTTTGAACTTGAAAGTATCTGGGTTGGTCTCTACCTTTTGCAGTTTTAGAATGCCCAGTGCTTACTGTCATTTGCCTTCGAACCAGGTAAATAGAGGTCTTCACAAGGGAATTTTAGCAATGCCATCTGAATGTAGAAGCGTTTACAACACATAAAAATATGAACGTGAATGTACAGAGTCGCAGACCTTATAGCTTCTGGTGTAAAATTACTGTCATGAAATAGGTATAAAACTTACTAGTTGGGGGAGCCTGGCTGGCTCAGTTGATAGAACATGTGACTCTTGATCTCTGGGTTGTTGGTTCAAGCCCCATGTCGGGTGTAGAGATTACTTAAAAAATAAAATCTTAAAAAAACTTTTTACTTTGGATCTGTTTTTATTTTTCTGTTTGGTAGAATAAGGTTTAAAAATTAAAAATTGAAAAAAAATTATAACGAAAAAAAAAATTCCAGCAGGCTCTGATGATCAACTTTAATTTTGGTGTAAGTTTTTCTTATAGAGTTATAAAAATTTTTAAAAATATATTATCAGTTTTTAGCCAGGAAAACCAATAACATTTCTGGCAGTATTAAACAACATCATGGACCTGAAAGACATCCTCCAAAAGGGTGTAAACAGTACTACGTTGACAAGATCTAGAGCCACTCCCAAAGATAGCTGAAGAGAGAGCCCAGGCAAGTGGAAAGGCAAGCCACATTCTTAGGATGTAAAGCCAAACGGACAAGAAGGAAATAGTTATTTCTGGGAAAAAAGGATCCATAACTAATGAGACTGGACTTGGAAAGGAAGGGATAATGTGAATTTTATTTCTCAGGAGGAATTGATTTAAAAATGAAAGAAAAAGGGGCGCCTGCATGGCTCAATTGGTTAAGCATCAGACTCTTGATTTCAGCTTAGGTCATGATCTCATGGTTCGTGAGATCAAGTCTCTAGTCAGGCTCTGTGCTGCTGGCATGGACCTTGCCTGGGATTCTCTTTCTCCCTCTTTCTCTTTCCTTCCCTGGCTCTCAAGTGCAGTCTGTCTCAAAATCAATAAATAAACATTTTTAAAAAATGAAACAAACACATACAGACAAATAAATAAATAAATAAATATGAAACAAACAAACTAAAAACTCTTGGGGGCCCTGCTCAGGTTTAAGAAATGTTTTACTGTGGGCGGGGCGCCTGGGTGGCTCAGTCAGTTAAATGTCCGACTTTGGCTCAGGTCATGATCTCATGGTTCCTGGGTTCGAGGCCCATGTCAGGCTCTGAGCTGTCTGCACAGAGCCTGGAGCCTGCTTCAGATTCTGAGTCTCCCTCTCTCTGCCCCTCCCATGCTCATGCTCTGTCTCTGTCTCTCAATAATAAATAAACATTAAAAAAAAAAGAAATATTTTACTGTGGGCCTCAGTTCAGTCCTTGACCAACAATGAAAGGCCTCTCAGGAGGATCACCTGTAATCTCAGGTGGTGTCCTGTAAAAAGGTGAGTGTGTCTTCAGGTGAAAAGGCACCTGGGACAGGAAAGTAGCAGATGCAGCACTCAGGGCAAGGAGGGCTGAGGAGGTGGAGGACGTAAGTCAGTCTTACAGTCTTTGGTCTTAAGCACCTCTTGTGTTTCTAATTGTTCAGTAGCCTTTTGTAGTGAATCTTTCAATGCAGCTATTTTGGAATACTGAAGGCTTTTGGAGTCTTCTGCATATGCATTAAAATAAGTATCCCATTCTGTTTATTTAAACTGAGAACCTGACTTTCATGTATACATCTTAAGTGAATAGTTCCGTCCAACTGGAAATTCCCCATAATGGCCACTATAATTCTAGGTTATTTTTAATAAATGTTTTCATCTTTCTAGATATCTGTACCTTCTGGGACTACAGTTCTTAGACAGAAAGTAAGCAGGTGTGTGAAAAGCTAGCACACCTGACTCTAGAATTTAAGGATCCCAGTAGTTACGGCTTTGGGTTTTGTGGAGCCAAGCTAATACCTGAAAGAGAGGTGTCATGGGGTTGAGGGCTGTGTGGTGTGTCACAGGGTACCAAGTTATCGGAAAATTTTCTTGAGGCTGACAGGTGACCTGGTGTCTGTCTAACCTGTTCTATGACCACCTTCTGCCATCATGGGTGTCTCTTTGAGATGGTCAGAGCTCTAGCAGCCTTTAAATGCTCAACCCATGCCCATTGAGTTTTGTGGTTTCTTGGCTTTCAAGACCTGCTGGCAATAGCCTTTATTTACACAAAACAAGACAGGCAAATATGTACCTTCATTTATTAGCATAACTGTGTCCTGTCACTATGAAAGCCCTGTGAGCACCACCGCCCATTCCCTTGGGAACCTTGGTAAGGTTTTCCACATGGAGAATGTGGCCTGAAAGGCGGGGGGTTGGCTCAGGGCAGATCCTTTTGTCAGCTCAGTGGGGCTGCGCCTGGCACAGGTGAGGTGCAGGGCCAGTCCTGAGGGGATGGGCCACTCCCAAACCAGCTCGGCCACCACCTTTTGGTTTAGAGGTTCAGAGCTCGCAGAAAGTGCTGTCCTTGAGCCTGGCCCCATCATACACCCCACCTACTGGGCTGTGGATGGCCATGCCATGTGCCCCTGTCCACATGCCCTGGAAATGGAAATGGTTGCAGGGTGGGGAGCAGTCCTGCAAGTCTCCTGCAAATCGCACGTCCTCAGCCTTCCTCCCCAGCCCTGTGCAAACACTTGGGAGTATTTCTTCTCTATCAGGGTGGCTCTAACACCTCAGAAGAAAGGAGATAGCTTTTAAACAGTTTGGTTTAATTGGAAACTCATGTGTTTTGCTTTCCTAGGTTTTGAAACATGCATCCTTCTCTCTTCCTGGCTGCCCTTTGCTTGGGAATAGCCTTAGCTGCTGTGCAACTCAACCAGAGCTTAGATGAACTATGGTCCCAGTGGAAGGCAACACACAGGAAGCTATATGGCATGGTTGGTAACATTTAAGCTTTCCAGAGGGACCCTTGCAGAGAACAGTCTGTGCTGGTGGGAGTTCATAGCAGGGAGTATGTTTTTTGTTTTACATTGATGTAATATTTTTATTTGAGCTACTATCCATATTCTGGTCACTTGACCTAATAATAGCCTATGGTAATATTTTCATGCCTTCAATACAAAGATGCAGTCTAGAGTTAGGTATTGCATTTAGTTGTCAGAATTTTTTAGCCTCTTTTAATCCAGAATATTTCCATAGCATATCTTTGTCTTTTTTTTAATTTTTAAAATTTTTAAATATTTATTTATTTATTTATTTATATGAAACTTATTGTCAAATTGGTTTCCATACAACACGCAGCGCTCATCCCAACATGTGCCCTCCTCAATGCCCATCACCCACTTTCCCCTCCCTCCCATCCCCCATCAACCCTCAGTTTACTCTCAGGTTTTAAGAGTCTCTTATGGTTTGGCTCCCTCCCTCTCTAACTTTTTTTTCCCCCTTCCCCTCCCCCATGGTCTGTTAAGTTTCTCAGGATCCACATTAAGAGTGAAAACATATGGTATCTGTCTTTCTCCGTATGGCTTATTTCACTTAGCATAACAAGCAGAGAGTATCTTCTTGAGGCTGATCTTACCAAGGCAGTAAGCAGGGCACTGTAACTATGCACAACATGGGCATAAATCCTGCTGTGTGATTGCTGGAGAACAGCTCCCAGAAGCCCGGCCACCCCTGACTATGGTTTCTCCTCCTTTCTGTGAGCATGTCCACTTGGTGCAGTAGAGTTGGTTTTAATTTTTTTAATGTTATTTATTTTTGAGAGACAGACACAGAGCATGAATGGGGTAAGGGTAGAGAGAGAGACACACACACTCAGAATCTGAAGCAGGCTCCAGGCTCAGAGCTGTCAGTACAGAGCCCAACACAGGGCTTGAATTCACGAGTGTGAGACGATGACCTGAGCCTAAGTCAGATGCTTAATGGACTGAGCCACCTGGGTGCCCTGAGTTGGTTTTAAATAGAAATAAAGATGATTAGGGAGAGTTTAAGATGACAGAGTAGCATGGAGACCCTGAATTGTCTTATCCCTGAAATGCAGCTAGATCACCACCAAACCATTTTGAACTCCTAGGGAATTGATCTGAGGATTAGTGCAACAATCTGCATAACTTGAGCTACAGGGCTTGGCAAATCTGCGGTGTGGAGAGGTGAAGTGGGGAGAGAAAGGCTGCGGAGGGAAGGGGGCCATTTTCATGGAGAGAGAACAGAGAGAGAAAGAGAAATGGGGAGAGTATGGCCCATTGGGATCATGCACAAAAGGCACACCCCCCCTCCAAAAAAAAAAAAAAAAGTAGCTGGAGAGAAAGAGTGAAAATACTCGCAGGAGACTGAACAAGAAATCTGTTCCCCAAATCATTTACAGGGAGAAAGAAGAGGGTTTCAATACCACCAAGATTCTATAATAAGTGAAGAGCAGAGTCTGAAATTTTGGAGCTCAGTGCCTAGTGGTGTTCTGGTGAGGAAGCAGGGCGAATCCCCAGAAAGAGGCAGCAGGATCTGAGGTGTCCGTGTGCCACATGGGGAGAAGCGGTTTCCCTGCTTGGTGCGCATTTGGTAGAGGCCATAGGGCCTCCCTGCAGGCAAAGGTCCCACAGGACCCCAGAGAGCAACCACGTTTGCGGGTATTGGGATAAAGACACCAGACTGTGGCAAAACCTGGTTCCCGCTGTATGTTGTGGTTTGTCATAATCTCTGAACCTCTGCTGCTTCCCGACCGCACAAACGTTTTCTGGGGCAAACCAGCACTGGCCATTGCTCAGTGAGACCCTCCCTCAGAGAGTTGGCACGGGTCCGAACTGTGGGAGTCTCTGAAGCGTGTGGTTTTAAAACAACACCCCATCTGAGCTAAAACTCTGGAGGAAGGTGCCGCCGGGCAAGTGAACAGCTTGGACACAGACGGGTTAGAGGCGGGGAGTGGAGAAGGCCTGAGACAAAGAGGGGTGCTTGATTTTGGGTGAGTGAGAGCGCCAATTTCCAGTGCCAGACTGGAGAGCTGGGTAATCTATTTCCACTTGTACACTGATCCATCCCAGTAAACTAAGCAGCGCCACCTAGTGGAGAGCAGAACTATTACACCAAGCCTCACCCAACTGCACCTTCCAGGCTAAAGCAGCTGGACCATCCTGGGTCAGGAGGGAATCCCCCCCGAGGCTGCACCCCACACTCCAACAGACCCTGTTCTGGGGCCAGGATCAGTCTGGGGGTGGGAGAACAGACTGTCTGTGAGGCCGGTTGGAGCAAGGGCAGTGAGAACCATCCCTGACTGTGCAGATGTAGAAGTAGGCTCTCTGGGTGCACAGAACACCCACCCACACCATCCTATCAGAGTTCTTGTTGGGTTTGGTGTCAGTGTTCATGTGTCTGTGTCTCCTCAGGACACGGATCTGGGCCGGGTCCACACCCTCCTGTTCCCTGCACTTTGCTCAGGCCATGGGGGCCTCCATAAATGAGTGAGTGAACCTGTGAATAATCCTGCTTCTCCATGTAGGGCTGAGAGAGGATAGTGGGAAGGTTACGGGGTCCTCCGGCCCCATACAGCTTCGTGTATGTACTTCCTGATGCCCCTTCTCAGCATCTGGTGCCATCACGGTGTCATGAGGGAACAGGACCCCTCCACACAGAGGGACAGGGGCCCCTGGGCCACGCTGACAGGCTGACTCTGGTTCCCTTTTAAATTGACGGCTTCACGGGAATTACTCCACCCCATTTCTTGTGCACCAAAATACCATGGACGCGGGCACATCCCTGGTGACAGAGAGCATGCTGGTTGTTGCCAGAGCCCGGGCAGGGACAGGGGGTGACTTGTTATAGCTACGGAGCTTCCTTAGGGGATGGAAATGCTCTGGAACCCAGAGCAGTGCTGGTTGTACACACTGTACATGTAGTAAAGTCACAGAGTTTCAGTCCCTCTGAAATGGCTAAAATGGTCAGTTATCTGTTGTGTGCACTTTACATGAATTGTTTTTAGATGCAATGGGACAGAATCAGACATGGGTAGCATCGCTGACCAGGGTACCACTTTCAGGTGTAAAATAAGTAAGTCCCAGGAGGTAATGCACAGGATGGAACCACAGTTCATTACACTCTATGGCATATTTGAAAGTCCCTAAGGGAGTAGCTCTTAAAAGTTCTTATCACAAAAAGCACAGACCAGGCAGGAATTCTGAACCTGGGGCAAAATTTAAAATCTGCTCAGGGCCTTGCCTTTTTCTGTGAGTAACACACCTTCTGTCACCTGTGTTCAGGATACGCACTGAGGACCTTTCCTCCAGTAGCTGTGACCCTCCCTAACATCCAGGGTGGAATCAAAAGCAGCTGTTGGGCCCCTCGAGGTCTGGGAAAACCACCCTGGTAGGATCCCTAAGTGTGGGCTGCTGAGAAACTTCAGAAGACGAGGGCCCAGACTCTCCTCCACCAGCTCCGCAAGGTTCCTGCCCTCACCCTGGCCCTGCAAGACAGCACATAGGCGCCTCCTCCCCGGATCCTGTCTCTCCACTCCGTGCTTGCTTTGTGCTGTCTCTTGTCACAGTCTAGGAGGAGTGCTGGCTTTGCATTGGTTGCTTGGCTCGTGTCTCCTAGTGCCTTGGTGGCCTTAGGTGTGGCCAGCCTGGCTGTGGGCCCTGTGTCCACCCCCTTCCTGGCCTGCACATGCAGATGTCCCAGCAATAGCAAGGACAGGCCTCACTGAAATAATGGTCACAGAAAACAAAAGTCCACATCACAAATGTGTAAACTGAACATGGCATCGTGTTCTATTGGGAGGACAGGTGGGACCCAGCCCTTGAAGACACAGTGAGCTTGGACGAACACAGCTTCCAGATTGCACAGATCCAGCATTGGCCCCAGGATGGGTCCTCGCCTTAGGCTTTCTTCTTGGAATGCTGGGCACTGCCAGTGACTTGAGAGCAGAGGGCAGCACAATTGGGTTCCTACGGAATCCTGTTCCTGTGCATCTCAAAGTTGGTGATGTTGGAATGAATGCTCCGTAATGTGGCTTAATGTTGGGATTGCACACTCACTCACATGGAGCTTTGTTGGGATTTTATTTCTCCAGATCCCCCCAAGTGAGGAAATTACCTTTGGGAAAATAAGAATATAGCTTATCATTGATTTTCCATAACAGTTTCAATTTTGTACCTCAAATTCACTTGTGTACATGATAGCACACAGTGATAGCCACATATCTGTAGCCACATCAAAAACAATGGTATTATACATGGTGTTTCTATGTGACCCCTCTCTCCATGAGGAAGGACATCTGAGTTGAATTTGCCGGGAACGGGGGACAGTTTACTGAGGTTAACATGCCCTTTCCACTTATTTTTTGTGAACACAGGAGAAGAATTGGTACTTTGGGAAGAAATAATACCAAAGTGGATTGATGTCTACAATGTTGCTCATACATATTGCTACTACTTTCTGAGCACCAAGTGTGTGCAGAGCACTGGACAAAATACAGTACATGTGACACCTCATAGATGTCCACACAAGAGCCTACAGGGTATCTCTCCACAATTTCACTGAAGCCTGGAGGGACCAAGCGGGCTGCCCTTGCAACACAGCTGGCAGTTCATGAAGCATCTGGTTCTTTTGCCAGTGCCTAGTGATGACTTCAGCATAAAGGCAATCTCATACACGCATTTTTCATTTTCTTCTGTAGTTTTGATTTGATTTATAAATGTAGGATGGGTTACACCCTCTCTGAGGGCAGCAGTTTTCCTGATTTAATGATTAGGCTCAGACTCTGAATATGGACCAGGCCAGTGCTTCTAGTTGTAGGTCAAGTTCCCTCACAATTCCTGCTGTTGCCCCTAGAGGGAGCCAGCTCCCTGCTGTGGGGTTAAATTTACTCCAGTCTGAACCACAAGGGAGGCAGGAAAGGATGAGAACTTGTGTGCCTGAGTGAGAGACAGAGAGAGAGAGAGAGACAAAGAAATCTATTTAGATCTGTTACCTGGAAATTGCATAGGTCCTCATAGATAATGAAGATTATGCCCCAGAAGCCCAGGAGTTACCCTGAACCAGCCACACATCAAGTGACACATGGTTCCTGGGGAGGGAGAAGTGTTATTTGCTACTCACCACTCACCCCTCAGAAGTCGTGTCTCCATTCATCTTCCTTCTCACCGATTTTCCCTAACTTGAAGAATCTGCAAGTAGATTCTTGATTAAATGCAGCTCAGGGTGGCGGGATTATCTACAAGTGTCAACGTGTGCGGCAGCATCCTTCAGCCACTGCTTAAGGAGACTTGGGACTTGGGGCCCAGTGACAGAAGATTCTGTCAGGAGGATGTGCCCTTTGGACCCAGAAGCTGCCCCAGCTGCAATCAGCACAGCAATGCAGCGGGTCTCCCAGGGAGGCTGCTGACCTGGTCCAGGTGCCACACACGTGTCATCTCACCGGATTCTCTGGACTTGGTGAGCTTGTGTGATAAACCCCCTTTGGGGAGAAGTAACCTGGGGCTCAGAGACATAATGTGCCTGTGACAAAGGCAGAGGCTGAAACCCAGGGTCTGGCAGTGCTGTGTACATGGGTGAGGGAGGGAGGAGGAAAACTGGATTTGCTTCCAATATTCACACTTGAAGAGATGTCACTGGACAAGTGGGTATTTGGGCTTCTTGCAGAGGGCTGCTGCCCTCTGTCCCCAGAGAGGAGCACAAGGGAAGGTCTTCTGCCCAGCTTGCAAAGGGGCTTCTCCATCAGGCCACTAGGGGCCAGCAGTTAGCAAAAATTAATGTTTTCCCTCTGTAATTTTAATGTCTCCACATGAAATCATTATTGTTGTAATACTGTGTACAAGTCTGTCCTAATCTTTTATCCTCCCGACAAAAAATTCCTGCAGGAGGTGCCAGAATGCCTTTCATTTGGCAAATCTGGTCTGCTCCTAGGAAGCCGGAGGCCGTGGTGCCACTGAGACATTCCATCCCTGATGGTGCTTGTCCAGGACACAGGTTTGACGGCACGGGGAGTGGACAGACCCCTTCTTGGGAAACCCGAGAGCCTTCGCCACTTGGACTAAGAGTCTGCAGAGAAGCACACTGCGACGGGGCCCACGTTGCCACTGAGGGTTGCGTCATTTCTTCTTTACATTTCTATTGGCCAAGTGTCCTACTTGTATAATCAGAGAGACCTATTCACTTAAGAGTAACTCTTCCTGCTTTTCTCCTTCCTGCCTTGAATTTTCCCATTGGGCTTATCCTCAGTCTGAAATCTTTGCTCTTATGCAAGGGCTCATTTTGTGTTTGGCTCACCGACTGTGAAAGCCAGGCAGCCGGGGGAAATGGTCAATTCTTCAGGACTTTGCAATGTGTGTTACTATTCCCTGCAAACCTAAGGTGTTACCTACAGCTGTATCTCAGCTCCCTGGGTCCCTCCCCCAGTGCACTTATGGGGAACCGCCTCTCACCGCCCAAGTCCCAGCCCTGAGGCAGACAGACTAGCTCTGCCCTCAAGACAATGGAGGAGAGACAGGCAGGCGCGCTAGTAATGGGACCGTGGGTCCATGGGCACCACTCCTGGGCCCCCAGGCTCTAGGTACAGACGCAAGGGACCCAAATCGTGTTTCCAGCTAACCTCACAGGTCTCACCATAAATGTTCATGCGATATTTCAAAATTGATCCATTATTTCCATTTACTAACAGACGTGGACTTGAAAAGTGGATCGTTAATATCCCTCCCATAACGGAAAAGCACTACTGCTGCCATTGATAGAAATATTGCGCGAACAGCCAACCACGGGGCTGACATCTGGTACGTGCAGTTGCTCGGTCCTGCTTTCTCAACAGGGGAGATTAGCCGGGATGGACTTCAGACCACAAACCGAGACCTGCCCCTAGAGCGACCGAAAGCCCTGGAGGGGATTCTATAAAGGAAGACCTTTCTCACTGGGACGCTCAGCGGCACTGAACACCACGGACAGCTCCTGTGGACACTTATTGTTGCCTTTGACAAAAGACGGAAATCGGACCTGAGTGGTAGTGCTTGATCCACATCAGTCAGAGTCCTGGTGGGGACATTAATGAAAGGCAGAGTCATGGGCAAAATTCACAGGAAGACCCAAGAGACAGTGAAGCATCTGGAGGCTGGGACAGAAGGAAGCCATTACCTCCCCTGGGGCAGAAAGACACAGGGATAAATCCTTTCCTGGGGAAGCTGGAGCCCAGGGGTGAAGCCGCTCAAGAATTTAGAGTCACAGACACACAGCTGGAGTCAGAAAAGCAGCACTGAGTGATGGGGGAGGAAACACGTGAGCCTAATCTCTCCCCAGCCCGTGCAGTGCCCCCCATTAGCCGACCCTAAGTAGAAGCCCAATGACAGGCAAGCCTGGGAGAGGCCGTCCATGGGGTCCACCTTTTGGGGTGTCCCTTCCTTAGGAGAGTGGATGCTCTTTTCTCATGGCAACATTCTCCTGAATGGCGATGGCTCTCTCTCTTGTTTCAAAGAGACCCTCACATACAGGGATGTGGCACCACACTGCCCGAACCCAGAAGTCAGGGTTGTCTCTGTCTTTCTCTGTGTGCAGAGCTCCACAGAAGGTTCTCACTGGCCCAGCGTGGGTTCTGGAGCGGGCCTGCATAAACATTAAGGGGTGGGGAGATGGAGTTCCCTGGTGGCTTGGCCCCAGGGCCCCATGGCCCCAGGGCCCTGGGGCGGTGCTGGGAAAGGAGACATCCTCCTCACTAGGAGAGTTCTGTTAACAGGGAAGGGGCCAGAAGAGCTCTGGACAAAGAAAAGCAAAGGATGGCAAGAGTCTGTCTACTTTTCTCAGATGCAGGTGCCAGGACTGGCACGTGTTCATCAGAATGTGGGGCTGCCTAGGCTCCGGGAATGTGAAAGTAAAACAACGAGGCATATAACCCAAACCTGAATGGCTTAAGGACCACTGCGCTCACTGCCCCATCCTGGGAAAGGCCTCGGGGGACAGGCCACGGGGGCTTTCAGGGTGTTCTGTTCCTGAAATCAGGTGAGGTGGGAACTGTCTGGTGAAGTCCCACCATGGGTAGCTGGCTCCACCCCCTGCAGGAGGAAGAAACCAGAACATGGCTCAGCCCCTGCAGCCAAATGAGACTCATCAACATCCAGAGTCCACGGGGCTGTCACTAAGCCTGGATGGCGTGACCCTGGGAGAGCCCCTCCAACACCAAGAGCAGGCCTGGCTGTACCTGCGCAAGCAGCCACTAGATAGCAGGCAGGCTGTAAAACCTGAGGGAGGTTGGGAGACCTGAGGCTGAAAATGACTGCCTTTGTAAGGAGTAAAAGATTTCCAGGTTTGCAAGATGAGAAACGTTCTGGAGATGGCTGGTGCTGAGGGAGCACAGGACTGGCTGCCTCTGCACCCCGCAGGTAAATGTGCTAAAACGACCAATTTTGAGTTTTGTTTCTCTTACCACAATTTCTTAAAAACAAAGTAAAAAGATCCATCAAGCTGAAAGTTAAAAATAACCAGGTAAGAGAAAAGCTTGCAGAGGAGTGTGCAAAATTGCCCACTGTGTTTAGAGTATGCAGAGAAGCTGGGCTCCCAAAAGGGCTGAGATAGAAAACATGATCCAATGCACTTTGCAAGAATTTGAGATTTGTTACTTTAGGGAAACATCTAAAGTGGTATCAGAGGAGGAAGAATTAAAAATTTTGTTAGACTTTTTTCTCTTTTGTTTTTCCATTTTGCCCCCAGTTTGAATCATAGTCTTGTCCAGACTTTTGATTCTTGAGGACTTAATTGAACCAAACTGTTTATTAGGTGGGCAGTTATCAGATTCGTTGTCTAGAGACCATGGCTGAGCAGCTATGGTGAGTGCCAGCCCCAGGCTCACAAGAAGGCACAGCGTCAGGTTCACCCGTGTGCCTGCTCATCCAGGGAGGTCACCAGGGTCAAGTCAACAGTGCCTGAAAAATTGTTTCTGGGTGTTATTTCCAGGGATTGGAGCTGTATTTTGGGTGGCCACCTGAGAGTAAGATCAGACTTCATCTTTGCAACCAAAGGTCATGTGTTGCTGACAGGCTGGGGCCTCAGCCCCCTCAAGCCTGGAACTCAGTAGCTTCCAGACACAGGCCAGGACAGGGGTGGGAGCGCAGGTCCCCACTGAACACCCTGGAGGAGGGAGGGTCAGGGAGGAGACCCTGGAAGGGGATTTTAAGGAGATTCCATGGGCACCTCTGGAAATGTGTGTGACCGGAGCGAGAAATGACTCAGGAAAATGCTGCTAATCTTCTAGAACCCCATCCTCAGATGCTTGCTGGTTGTGACTATTGCTCACAGGGCCAAGTCTTTGCTCCTAAAGAATGAAGAAGAGTGTGGGCATGGGGAGGAGGGGCAGGAAAGAAGTTGCACAAGGTTCTACAGCAGAGTTACCCCCGAGATGGGACTCTGATGTGCCCTCCCTCTTGGGGCTGATGTTTGGTGAGGAGGCCTGGCCGGGTGCCAGATGCTATGACTCTACCCTGCGGGGCTCCTGTCAGGGGCACAGAGAGGAGACTGAGGCCAGCTCTGGGGAGGATGATGTGCCTTGTCCCCCTGAAATCATGGAATTTACAACTAAAGAGACTTTCAGAGGGTTTGATTAAGCCATTCTCTCTGTGACCTGAAACAAAGGGTTTAAGATTTTAAATAGAATTTTATATTTAATTATTATAATTCAGAATAATTGTCAGGCTGTCTGCCCACACTTGGGGGCCATTTATTCTCCTGAGCTAAGTATTTAAAGTATAATATTGTGTATGAGGACAGTGTATCTATCTATAAAGTCTGGCTTATTATTGAAAGTATTATTGAAAGTGTGTGTGTTATGAGTGTATGTATATATTGGATACTGTGAATGTGCATATGCATACGTGCGCATGTGTATGTGTGTGCATATGTATATATGTGAACGAATGAATGAATGTAGGTAACTATATTGTGCCTATGTGTAAGTGTATGTGTGTATATATATGTATATATACATATATATACACACATACATGTGTATATATACATATATATGTAAGTTTGTGTTATTATGTGTGTAAAGGAATTTCTGGCCCTAAAAACTTGATCTCCTGGGCAAGAGCCTTGAGACTCATTGATTTTTCCATGAGTGTCCATTTCCCACATTCCAGGGACTGAAAGAGCATGCTGAGAACTTTTCCTAGAAAAATATGTATTAATGAACTTTTGCCATACCTTGTAATATTTTTTTGCAACATTGTTTTATTAAATATAACAGATTTTATATCACGTTTTCGCATGGATGGAAAGAAAATTCAATCTTCCTACCATCATGAGAAACAAAAATGTTGGTCAATATTATAGTTGTTAGTAGTTTAGAAAACCTTCAGCTTCAAAACTCATTATGGATGCAGTTTTAAGAGTTTTTTTCCAAATCTGGAAAACCTCTATCAAGTTAGATATTTTTTGTTGAAACATAAGCTTTAGAATCTTTAGACATGTGGAGTTTTCTCATTTGCTGACTCATTTGAATGTTCGTTGAATTGCAACAATATTAGCCAGTCTCTGGGGGTCTGCATCCTTCTCAGTCTGGTCTGAGGGGCTGAATTCTTCTGTGGGCTCCCCTCACTGGGGACACAGCCTCACTAGCACTCTGGGCTTTTCTCCCTGTGAGGCTCCCTGCCACCTGGCCCAGGTCCCCACTTCTCCAGCCTTCTCACATCTCTGCGCCTGGGAGCCTGCTGTCCAGCTGGGGCCCTGCCTGGCCTCCCATTGGGAAAGGACTGGGGGAACTTATCAGTCAACAAGGACTGTACATAGCAAGGATGCCACAAAAGACCCATCATGTAGAGAACACCCAACTCCAGGGCCAACATGCAAAACTGGTTATCTTGTAGAATGTTCTGATTTGTGGCCTTATCTGATTGTTTCTCCTGGTGACATCTAACTTATGCCCCATAAACTGGACAAACGTGGACTTCCAACATGGTTCGCTTCCATTTATCATTTTGGCAAAATGCTATTCTGAAAATAAATAAGAATAAGCTTTACTACCTCTGTTCCCAAAGTAGTTTGAGACTGTTTTTAACATAGATGAGCTTTTCATTTGTTGACTCCAGAACCTGAGCAGCCCTACTGTGTGCTGGAGGTTCCCACACTGTGTGAATTTCATGAAGAACATGGAGACTGACACTCTGTTACACAGAGTAAGACCACTTAGAAACAGCAACAGCTTCCCAGCGCAATCACCAGTCATGGTAAAATAGTTTTAAAACATTGTATTGGCTATCAAGAGAAACAGAAAGAAAGAAAACAAGCATTTAAAAGAAAGAAATCTGAAATCTAGGAGAGTCAGAGCCTCAGAACTGTGGACAGTTTTTCTTTGTTCTTTTTTTAAAATTTTTAACATTTATTTATTTTTTGAGAGACAGAGTGCGAGCAGGGGAGGGGCAGAGAGAGAGGGAGACACAGAATCTGAAGCAGGCTCCAGGATCTGAGCTGTCAGATCCAGGATCTGAGCTGTCAGCTCAGCTTGTGGCTCAAACTCACAAACTGCGAGATCATGACCTGAGCAGAAGTCACATGCTTAACTGACTGAACCACCCAGCTGCCCCTGGACATTTTTTAATTGAATAACTTAATCTTAGAACAAAAGCATCCTATGGTCCTATTTCTTCTCCATTTCACAAGACTAGTGACCACATTGTGGTGGGCAGTGTGGCTTTCAGGTTTATTGCTGTTTTGCTTGTCTAGAAGCATTTGTTCTGTGCTGTGCATAGAAATGCAGGGAAAGCCCCACAGACCCTGCCCATGAAATATTTCGTAGCCACATGGATCCCGTCCCCTGACACTGTAAAACTCATCCTTTGTTCCGCAGGCAGGGCCTCCCTTTGGGAAGACCAGTGATTCTGGCTGCACTTGAAATGTGCTCACAGATCCCAGAGTTAGTAGGAAACCTAAGACAACTAGTTATGGTGCTGCTTGTGGATTCCTTTGTCTCTTGAAGATGTGCACAGTGGAAGACAAGGTGATTGTGAATAGGAGGTCCTCAGTGCCACCCAGCTTCTCCTGAGCGTCTGGCATTTGGAAGGACAGTGCATCTATCTATAAAGCCTGGCTTATTATTGAAAGCCAGGAGCTCAAAACTCTGGTTTTGCAAGTTAAATCCTGAACATTTGACTTTTATTTTCATATCTCCTTTACTACACTTCCCAAGGCAATGGATGCTTCTGGTAAATCAAGGGCGTATTGCATATATGAATGTGAATCAAAAATGAACATAAGCCTTCCAAAAATATTATCCCCATCACAGTCGAAATTGAGTGGCTGAGAGGAGAGAGGAGAGGGGTGTTAGGGTTTCATGGGGACAGAGTTCAATGTGAGATGAGGAACATTCTGGAGATGGATAGTGGTAAGGGTTGCAACAGTGTGACTGCACTAAATGAAAACGGTTGAAAGGGTCAATTTTGTTGTGCATATTTCACCACAGTAAAAAGCAATTCACCTTGCTTCCCAGTCAGCAGGCGAGCGTGGGAAGCTGTCTCACTCTGTCTTGGAAAAAGAGCAAGGAACACATTAGGTAAGATGGTGGTCTGTGGTCTCAGGAGGACAGTGCTGACCTCCTGGGGTCCAGCTCCCTGGTGCTGTCCTATGAGTGTGACCAACCAGCAGGGATCTTCTGCTGTCCACCTGTCTAGATCATGAGCTCTGAGCAAGCAGGGGTGCAGCAGGCTGTGCATCTTCCCTGCAACAGCATACTTCCTGTCCAGTCCCTGCAAATGCTTGTGTGCTGTGTAGACTGCTACAATGTGCCTGGAGGAGGGGGCCGTGGGGCCCACATTTCACATGCATTCAACCCAAGCCCTGTGTGGTTGGGGCGGGATCTCCTCCTGTACAGGTGATTGTTGGCACCAAGCCTGACCTTTCTAGTAACACCCATTGGCACAGTCCATGTTGGATTGTTGCCCAGACTGCTTGGGTTCCTCTGATTCAAGTGCCCCACTGCATGGGGCAGTGACCTTAGAACAGTTCCCCTCTGCAACAGGAATCAACATAAGTCAGGTGGAGGAGACTGGGGCTTGGGGAACGAGTTCCCAGCCAGGACGCAGAACCCACACCTGAGCACACATGGCTGAAAAATGTTTTTCTGTGCTTTTAAGATCTCTGGTCTAACGTGAGATTAAACTGACATAAGGCAAATTCATCAGAGGAAGCATCCAAGTGTATTAAATTTTTTTATTGACATGGGGGCCTTCACAATCGAATTAAATACCCCAAGGGGTGACCACAGCTGGAAGCTTCTATAACTTTAGAGGAAGTCTTGATAAATTTGTAAAGAAATGACAAGACAAAGCACAGTAAGTTGTGGGGAGTGACAAGGAGATACTTTGGGGGGCAGGGGACAAAACTAGTGGAAGAACAGGATTATTTAGGAATTGTGTTTGCATAGATGTGTTAGGTGTTGACTCCCAGCCTCCATTGGTCAGGATGCTCTCTTGCTGGATCCTTTCTCAGGAGAGAACACCTTTCTCAGGGAAATTTTATGACCTGCTTCTGGAAAGGGGATGTTAGAGAGCCCTTCCTGCATCTGCTGCTTCTCAAGTGCCTGCAGCTCAAAACAACCAATATGCCACAGTTGCTTACTTTGGGGGAGTGTGTCCCAAACCCCTGCAGCCTCAGTGAATAGTAGAATGTCTTAGGAACAAAACTGAGGTTTCTGCGGAAGAAGGAATGCTGCATCTAGACTGTGACACAGTGTGTGTGTGTGTGTGTGTGTGTGTGTGCGTGTGTGTGTTTACGTGGGGTGGAGGGCTTAAACTCTGTTCTGTTTCTCTGGGGACCTCAGACTGATACACAGACCCATCATATAGACCCACCCACCATCTCCTAGCATATCTTTCTCATGCCTTTTTCCCTTCTTTGCAATTATTATTATTATTATTATTATTATAGAAAGTGGTTAGTTTCATTACAGGAAGTGAATAGAGAGTCAAGACGGTGTTAATTGTCATCAGGATAGGTGGAAGCAAAAGGCCTTACTTAGCATGGCATCAATATATTTCTTTTCACGTTCGTCTATTGTGATGTCCCTTGAACCAGGTAAGGGATTTATTTCCAAGCTCATAAGAGCTGGAGTGGGTTTCTAAGTAATTCCCAACTTTCTCAAACCACTGAAGAGCTTTCCACAGTCAACCGTCTCCCTACTGCTGGACACTTCAATCCTTCCCATCTTTTTGCTCTTACAGACAATATGTAACTTTAGAAAGGCTCATCTAGGTTTCCCTGCTGACCCCCAGGTCAGAGGGCCTGCTTATCTAAACTTCTCAACGTCCACAGTGCTGCCACGTTGCTGTCCCGTGGCCATCCTGTGATCTGTCTCTCCAGCAGGCAGAAGAGGGCCGTGTCCCAGCACCTGAGGACATCTGAAAGGATCAGTCGCTGCTGTTTATTGTGCATCTGCTAAGTGAGAACGGATGGGCCATGTTCTTCTCATTTCCTGATCCTCAGGGAGGCTCACCGTCTCCCATGGCTTCATCTACTATTTGTATTTTCTCTTCACAAACTGTAGTCTTATATCCTTAGTTTATCTCTCTGAAGTGATTTATCTTTTCCCTCTTAATAGGTATGATCTTTGATGTGCACTTTGTGTTACATGTTACAAACATTTTTCTCCTGTGCTGTGGAGTGTCTTTTAACTTTGTTCGTGGGGTGTAATTCCCATCTTGACGTAATCACATCTATCTTTTCTTTACACTTTGTGCTTAGTGTCTTTGGTCCCGTGTAAGGTCATAAATACATTTTCTTTTATGTTTTTAATACTTTCATACTTTTGTTTTTTTATGTTGAATTCTGGAATCCATCAGTAATACGTTTTGTGGATCTGCTTCTAATTTTTCCCAGATGACTAGCTATTTATTGACCATTCTCTTCCCACTGATTTGAAATAGCATGTTTCTTTTTATTTTTAAAAAGCATCTATTCAAATAATCATATGGCTTTTCTCCTTTTGATGTGTTAATCGCTCAGCCTTCTAGTCGCTGAAGCCTATTTTCCCAGAGTCCAATGCAACCCAGTGAATGCTCCCACGTTCCCCAAGTAGGGCCAGAGCTGTACAGAGTACTTTAGGGGATGCTAGAAAATGGAAAGCACACCTGGATTCCCCCTGAGACAGGCCCAAGCATGTAACCTTCCAGTGGAAAGGCAATCAGGAAAGAATGAGAAACAGAAGAAAGGGGTTCTCAGGTCACAGGCTAGAGATCCCAATAGTTCCTCTGTCCCCTGCCTATGGAATGATGGTCACCCGGGTGCCATTCCACCAGTGGCTTTGAATCTTTGATATGTAGCCTCTGAGAATGAGGGGAGTCCCAAGCTCCTCCCAGCTCTCTGTTCTCAGATTTGACATGCAGGGACACAGATCACTAAATCATCACTAAATATATCTCAGTGTGCCTTCAATACACACTTTTTTCATATCTTATAATGGCATCAACTAAATGGAAGTTTAACATTATTTTCTTTGTTGAATAAGCATGAGCTTTTTCTTTTGGACCCTTAGCTGGACCACTGTGACTGCTTTATTGTTTTAGTCAAACCAGTTAAGGACCATTTGACAGGAAAGTGAGCCCAGACCATTGTCAACAAGTTTTTCTTCTGTAAAGAACAAGCAATTATCATCAAGAAAACATCAGAATAGAAGTCATCAGCTTGGGAAACAAAAGCAGATCAGGAAGATTACAGTGTACTGGGCCATATGGATAGGGCCAATCAGGCCAAACCCCAGGGATTTAAGTGGGTGGCCTCAGAGTCACTGCCCAGCACCAGAAAGCCCTGGGGCTACACCTGCTGAGAGCATCTGCACAGCTGCATGATCAGGTGAGCAGTGTTATCCTTCTGTAAGTACTTGGGAGGATGAATTCAATGTTTTTACTCCACCATAGTGGCTCTAACATCTAGAAGAAAGGAGGATGGATTTTTAGACAGATCAGTCTAATCAGATTCTCATTTTTTTTTTTTGCTTCCTAGGTTTTGAAACATGCATCCTTTTGACTTCCTAACTGCACTTTGCTTGGGAATAGTCTCAGCTACTATAGAGCTTGATCAAAGTTTAGATGCACAATGGATCCAGTGGAAGGAGACACATGGAAAACAATATGGTGTGGTTGGTAACATCTAAAATCTAAACTATCTAGGGGACTCACAGAGAATGCCCGTGCTGGTGGGAGTTTGTAGCACAGAGTAGCATCTTGAGACCACTCTTACCAAAGCAGTAAGCACAGCACCGTGAGTGTGCATAGTGTGGGCATATGTCCTGCTGTGTGGTTGCTGGAGAACAGCTCCCAGAAGCATAAGACCATCCATGGCTGTGGTTTCTCCTCCTCTCTGTGAGCACATCCACTTGGTGCAGGTCAGTAGGTTTTAAATACAAATAAAAATGATATATGTATGTTTGCCTGTAGGTTGAAGAATGCAGAAGAGCCGTGTGGGAGAAGAATATGAAAATGATTATGCAGCACAATAGGGAATACCTTCAAGGGAAACATAGCTTCTTGATGGCAATGAATGGCTTTGGTGACATGGTGAGTATGGCACGGATTTGCTGAAAGTTTTGTTGTTTCTCTCAGTACTTTCCCCCCAAAATCTCATGCTTGTCAACATTCTACTTTCTTTTCCCTTAAGACCAATGAAGAATTCAGGCACATGATGATTGGCCTTAAAATCCAGAAGAATGAGAATGGGACAGTGTTTAAAGTCCCTTTCCCTGCTGGTATCTCCTTACCTATGAATAGGAGACAGACACCTGATATTAGTCTTGTGAGTATCAAGGATGACTACTCATCAGGTCTCTCTCCAAGAGGAAAGCCAAAAAGAAAGTGGCCCCCTGCTATGGTTTCCTGCTGTGGAAAAATATATTGTAGCTGTATTTATTTATTTTGTTTAATGTTCATTTATTTTTGAGAGAAAGAAAGAGTGAACGAGTTGGGGAGGGGCAGAGAGAGAGGGAGACACAGAATGCAAAACAGGCTCCAGGCTCTGAGCTGTCATCACAGAGCCTGATGCAGAGTAGACGAAGGTAGACCACAAGCCTTGAGATCATGACCTGAGCCTGCAGTCCGACGCTTAACCATGAGCCACCCAGGCACCCTGCCGTTGCTATGTTTTAAAGTTTTCATATAGATGGACTGTTTTCACTCTTGCTATTTGTTTTGTAGACTACGACCTTTATAATTTGTTTTCAGGGTCGGTGTGCTTCTGGCTGGGCTTTTAGTGCAACTGGTGCCATCGAAGGACAGATATTCCGGAAATACGGCAAACGTGTTTCCTTGAGTGCGCAGAACCTCCTGGACTGCTCTCAGGCTGAAGGCAATGAGGGCTGCAATGGTGGTCTAATGAGTAATGCCTTCCAGTATGTTAGGAACAACAGAGGTCTGGACACAGAAGAATCCTATCCATATGTTGCAAGAGTGAGTAGAGCTCCTCACTTGTCACCATTCCAGCTCTGTCCTTAGAGTTGAATGCTTTTGAAGAAAACAGACACCATGTTTAACATTCGCATTTCCAATTGTAGACTCTCTATCTGCAGTCTGTCAGGACTGTCATTAAGCGGTATTAGCCTGGCATAGTTCTCTGCTTAGATGGTTACCACATAGCTGTTTTTATTTCTACATTACATGGAGATATGCATACCTTTTACACAAGGTACAGATTTCTCCAGAGTGAAAAACTTCTTATGGACAGGTAAACCATGAGTGTTTCATTGAATCCACACCAGTTAGTTTTGCTTTTTTTAAAAAAGGTTTTTTATTAATTTTGAGAGAGAGAAAGAGAGGGAGAGCACGAGAGGGGAAGGGGTCCAGAGAGAGAGAGAGGGAGAGAGAGAGAATCACAAGCAGGCTCCATGCTCCGTACGGAGCCCAACACGGGTCTCGATCCCATGACTGTGGAATCATGACCTGAGCCAAAATCAAGAGTTGTATGCTTAACCTACTGAGCCACCAATTAGTTTTTTAATTTTAAGACAATAAATAGCCTTTCACCTCCTGGGTTGCTTCACAACAAACTTGACTTGGAAATCTTTTACCTGTAAGCTGCCTTGAAGTCATGTTCCCCAGGAAGTGGATGGTCATAATCAAGTTTCTTTTCCTTTACCATTCAAAGGATGGACCCTGCAAATACAGGCCTGAGTATTCTGCTGCCAATGTCACTGCCTTTCAGACAATTCCTCGGCGGGAGGAGGCGCTCTTGGTGGCGATGAAAAACATGGGATCCATCTCTGCTGCTATAGATGCAAGCCTGGATACCTTCCGCTTCTATAAAGGAGGTAAGCATTTGTTGATGTAGAAAAAATGGAAAACCACCCTAAGAAACAGCAAGAATGACACTTTGGTATGTAGAATTCAATGTATAATTTTGGGGTGTGTGGATTTAATATAGTTGTTCATTCTGTACATGTAATATTTATGTCTGCTGTTTCCATTTGCCATTATTTGACCCAAATCCCCACTAGTGTAAGTATATAATAAATATATTTAAATGACAATATAATTTAATTAGTAGAGCTTACTTTACTTTTTTCCAAATGTTAGACCTTGATAACTTTTAAGGAATTTTGCTACTGAAATTAACAGTGGAAAGTAGCTCTTGGCTCAAGTAATTTTATGTTCTCTGCTGTTTCCCTAGGTTGACATCCTACAAGTAGAATAATAAGGTTTTGGCGGGTGATTTTTTTAATGACACTTGACTATTATTTTCAAAAGGGATTGTGACAGTTAGTATTTCTCCTGGTGTGAGATGAGGGCCTAAATCCCCACCCCTTCCCACTAAACAAAAATATCTGATGTTTAAAGCTCATCTGAATTCATATCAATATCACAACTGAATTTTGAAATGCTTCCCCTACTGTGGTTGATAGGCTGGGTTACTATCACATGTCACGTGGGAATCCTCACTCAGCATTGAATATTACTCCCCAGGCATTTATTATGATCCAAAGTGCAGCAGTGAAGACCTGAATCACGGGGTTCTGGTGGTTGGCTTTGGCTTTCAAGGAAAAGAATCCGATAACCAAAAATATTGGTTTGTCAAGAACAGGTATGAAAATCCAGGAATACGTACTTTTGAATTTGAAAAGGGAATGTTTTTTGGAACCAGTGTTTGGACGCAGGTCCCCCAACCCTTGAGCACACTTCTGTAATCCCAGCAGTGTTTACCCCATCTAGGGGGGAGCACAGACATAGTCAGTCATATGATGACAACATTAAGATACTGTCTCAGGCTTGCTAGGGTCTTGATATAGTTTTGGTACCACTGTATTTCTAAATTGGAAGTTTTTCAATATTCTATATCACACCCAGGTCCCAAGGGTTTCCTTTTCCTGTTCACACTGCAGTTTTGTGAAAGGCCTCTGCTGGGTTAGAACTCAACCATGAACAAGAACGGCCTCTCCTGATTCTTCCTGAATCTGTCCTGGCCTCTGGTGCACTGCTCAATACTGGATGCTATTGTTCAAAAGATGTATGTTTTTGGTTGTTTGTAATAGTTGGAAAACCCTGTTTTCTTTCAGCTGGGGCACTGACTGGGGCATGGGTGGCTACATAAAAATGGCCAGAGACCGGAATAACAACTGTGGAATCGCAACCAGGGCCAGCTTTCCTATCGTGTGAGATGATGGTGATGAAGAAGGCCTTGACTGATAACAGAATATCCAGGAAATGTATTTTATTCTAAAGTTGATCACATCTTATTTTGTGGGGTAAAACACTTGAATCACTGGAGATCCAAGTTGTGACAAATTCTGTTAGTGTTTACGCTGGTGACGAAACTACTTCTTTAATCCCTGCTCTAATCAACAGTGTGTGATTAAGTTGCTTAATAACTTTTGAATGTTCATGTTTTAATTTTTTAAAATTTATTTTTGAAAGAGAGACAGGCATACAGGGTGTGAGTGGGGGAGACCAGAGAGGGAGACACAGAATCTCAAGCAGGTTTCAGGCTCTGAGCTGTAATCCCAGCGCCCAATGTGGGTCTCGAACACACAAATCATCAGATCATGACCTGAACTGAGGTCAGACACTCAGTGAACTGAGACACCCATGTGCCCCTGAGTGTTCATGTTTAAAAGTTGCATGAAAGTTTTACCTTTTAAAATAAAATTTACTTTCATATGTTGAGGTGTGCTCGGTTTTTAATACATAAACTTCTTTGTAGTAAAAATGCAATGGTTTTGTAGGGAGGAAGAAATATACTCATTCCTCCAAAATTCTTCCAACTGGTTTAAGAATTCAATTGACATGAAACAGGTTAACAGGAGGAAAAAAAAAACAACCCTCAAAGTTTTATTACATAGGCAGGTAGGCCCACTAATGAATTTAAGCCCAAAGAAATGGCCAAGGCAGACAGGTTTTTTTGTTTTGTTTTGTATTGGTTTTTTGCAGTCTTATATATTTTGGACAAAGACAATAATTTGTGAGGAATTGACAGGAAAAAAAAAAGGTGTATGGGAGTTTTAAATTGCAGGAATTCTAAGTGGAATCTGGGCTGAGGTTGTAGATGAGTAAAAAAGTAACAAGGTTTGTTTCTACAGCTTTCTCAGCTTTGAAGCCCCATCTCTGCTGATAAGGATGTCTCTTTACCTCATAGTACAGGGAGGGGACCTTTCATATGGGACACTCATTTCCTGCTTTCAAGAGGGGCATGTGACAGCCTGGGTGTTCTTGCACTGGCTGTATCCCAAGTAGCTTCAACTCAAGATACTCAATATGCCATGGTGGCACATTTTGGGGTGGCTTCCCTGGGGCCTCACACTTTCTTCCTCTGAAACTCCCCTGAAAGTTTATATAATAAATAGCTGAGCAGGTGACTGTGGAGAGAGAAGTCCAGTTTGGATTGAGCAGTAACAAATCTACAAAGAATAAGAAAAGCATAGATCACCATGAGGATGAATGAATGGGTGAACGAGGGTGTGGGGTACAGGCTTCCAGTATGGAATGAATCAGTCACAGGAATCAAGGGCACAGCATAGGGAATATAGTCAACAGTATTTTAATAGCAATGTAGGGTGGGGGTAGCTACACTTGTGGTGAGCACAGCATAATGTATACAGTTGGCAAGTTACTATGTTGTACACCTGAAACTACGGTAACATCATGTGTCATTTATACTCAAAACATTTGGGAAAGAAGAAGGCAAGAGGATGAATAAATAGAAGAGAACGCATTTCCCCACACCTCATGAAATGAGTCCCACAATCCTGGAATAGATCTGACCAATTAAATGGGCTTCATTTATCTGATGGAAAATATTAATTCCTTTTTTAAAGTAGATTTAAGTTAGATATTATCTGCCTCATTTGGGTTAGATAAAAAGCAACATTTTCCACTGATGATTGCACGAGCACCCCCTGCTAAGCACCCCCTGCTAAGCAGTCATGGTATCTAGAAAATAATGACTTTGGAGACCCCCAGAGGCTAAGCTGTTACCTTCTGACTGGAGTGTTTTCAAAGCATGCATAGTGGTATTGAACCCTCCTTGTTCCATTATCATAGACAGATTTAGGATTGCCTTTTCTAATTCATCATCTCTGAAACTTGGGAATAAGATCTTTAATGCTGAAGAGAACCTGGAATTCTGATGTATCATCCGATTTTCTATGATTCCTCAACAGGCATGTGGGTGTGACACAATTTTATGAACAAATGCTGTCACTAAGCACAGTGACAGAAGAGCCAGGTATCCAAGTCCATATGGTTCTGACCATTTAGGTGGGAACCCCACATGCTTTGTTGACACATGAAATAAAGGAGAAGGGCACCTGGGTGGCCCAGTCCTTAAGCATCTGACTTCAGCTCAGGTCATGACCTCATAGTTGATGAGCCTGAGTCACGTATCAGGTAAGCTCCAGCCCGGTTTCAGGTGAGCCCCCTGTCTCTCTCCCTCTCCCTCCCTCCCTCCCTCTCTCTCTCTGTCCCTCTGTCTCTGCCCTTCATTCACTTGGGCCCTCTCTCTTTCTCTCTCTCTCAAAAAAAAAGGCAGTGTGGTTTATAGACAAGGTGAGGTTGAAACCTGTACTTTTCAAAGTCTGGAGTGTTAATTGATAGTGTTAATGTTCATACATCTCCATTTTTCTTGTGGTCCTGTCAGTCTTTGAGAGCAGCACACGTTTCAAAATAGCTGATTTCAGAGTCTTCTTATTTGGCTCTGGCAGCTAGGAAGCTTGGTTTTGTCACCCAGCCAAGTAAGCCCAGATATTTGGTCCACGTTTTTAGGTGGCCTGTCTTTGGTCAATACAATTCCTTGCTCTGCAACTCTCTTGGAAGATTCACACATTCAATGTTGAGCTGTCTTCAACATTGACCTGTCCTCAGGGTGGTCCGAGTGGATGCCTGGCTGGCTTCTGGCGGGTGGGCCAGGTTTCTGCTAGATCTGTGCCAGACATGGGAGACTGGTGTATTTTGTATATATTGGGAGAAAAGAAAACCCTTAACTGAAGATATAAAGAAAAGGCAGCTCTTCCACTGACAACTTGGAAGGAAATAATTTCTCCTTTTTTAGCCTTAGAAGACCAGCTCATTCTTCACGTCTTCTGAAACAAAATTAAAGTATGACTGAGAAGGACCAAGATGGCAGAACAGTATGGAAGTATTTTTTGTGTCTCTTATCACTGAAATGCAGCCAGATCACCACTAAACTCTCTCACATGCCTAGAAAACTGATTTGAGGATTAATGCAACAATCTACACAACCTGAACCCCAGAACTTGGCAGGTACGCAGAACGGAGAGGTGAACTGGTGGAGAGAGAAGCCGTGGAGGGCAGGGAGCTGTTTTTGCTTGTGGAGAGAGGACAGAGACAGGGGTAGAGTACAGGAAAAGCATCCCCTCCCCCATAAGCAGCTGGAAAGAAAGTGGAAAAATGGAAACAGCAGCAGGGACTGAACAAAAAAAGGGAGAAAGGACAAAGGAGAGGGTTTATTTTTTTATTTTTATTTTTTAACATTTATTTTTATTTTTGAGACAGAGAGAGACAGAGCATGAACGGGGGAGGGTCAAAGAGAGGGAGACACAGAATCTGAAACAGGCTCCAGGCTCTGAGCTGTCAGCACAGAGCCCGATGTGGGGCTTGAACCCATGGAACGTGAGATCATGACCTGAGCCGAAGTCGGCCGCTTAACCGACTGAGCCACCCAGGTGCCCCAAAGGAGAGGGTTTAAACACCATCAAGACTCTATAAACAGGGGGGAGCACACAGTCTGAGGCTCCGCAGCTCGATACTTGGTGGGGCTCTGGTGGGAAGGGCGAATCCCCAGGAGCAGAGAATGAGGTCCGAGGGGTCCATGGGCCACACGGAGAGTGGCAGTTCCCCTGTGGGGAGGACATTTGTTACAGGCTGTGCAGCCTCCCCACAGGTAAAGATCCCAGTAGACCCTGGAGAACAACCACATTTGCTGGTGCTGGAATAAGGATGTTGAGGGGGAAGCCTGGTGCTAGATGTGTGTTGTGATTTTCCATAAACCCTGAACTGCTGCTGCTACAAGATCATGCGAACTTTTTCCGCGGCTGGCTGGCACCCAGCCACAGTCTCTGTGCACCAGCAGCAGCGTGGTATCCTGAACATTCCTGTGGACAGGCTGGCACCTGGCCATTGCTCTGCAAGACCCTCCCCCAGAGGAACTCAGTGGGTCAAAGCCCCAGTTCCTCAAAAGGGAGGGGTTGAAGGGAGGGGCCAACATGGTAGAGAAGTAGGGGGATCCGAAGTTCTGTCCTCTCCAACAAAGCCATGTTGAGGCCAAAGGACCTTGAACCCCAAGAGTCCGGGAGGAAAAGAGGCAGAGTTGCTTCCAGGGACCCACCTGGACAACCTGACAGGCCATAGGAGGAGCGCTTCAGGGAACAGACATCATGCCCACAGTGGAGGCCTATCTACTGGAGTGGGATTGAAGCTGAGATAGCCCTTCCTCCAGAGCAGCGCTTTTGCCTTGCCTGGTTTAATTCACGGACAATTCTTATTATATAGATATATTCTCCCTTCCTTTTCTTATTCTTATTTCTTCCCTCCTCTAGTCTGGTTACCCTGGTTTTTGGCCTATTTAAGCAGACATGTTTAATCCATTCTCTTGATACATGTTCTATACTTCCTTCCTTATTTTCCTTTCTCTCCCTCTGGATTAAGCCATATAGTTTTTCAGTCTGGGCAATTTTATCTTCTCTTCTCTTCTTCTTCTTATTCTCTTCTTATTCCCTGCCTCCTTCTTTATTTTCCTTACTCTCTCTCTCTGGATTAAGCCATATAGTTTCTTTGATCAAGTTTATTTTCTCTTCTTTATCCCCACCCCCTTCTTTACTTTTGTTTCTCTGTCCCTATTAAGCCTAATAGTTTCTCTGTCTGGACAACTTTACCTTCTTTTCTTTTTCCCTGACTCCTTCTTTATTTTCCTTACTCTCTCTCTGGATTAAGCCTATAGTTTCTTTGCCTGGTCAAGTTTTATTTTTTCTTCTTCCCCAGCCCTGTCATTTCTCTTTTTCTATGGGATAAGGCCTCTTCCATCAGCACTGCCTCCACCCCATTGTTTACTTGTAGCTGGTGTTTCTGATTTTTTGCTTTTGGTTTTGTGTGTGTGTGTGTGTGTGTGTGTGTGTGTGTGTGTGTGTGTCTTTTCTGTTTGTTTTTCTTTTTGTTTGTTTGTCTGTTTGTTTTCCTTTCCAAGACTACTTCAATGAACAAACCAAAGCACACCTGGTGGAGGGTCCGAAACATTACTACAAGCAGGGAGATAAAGTAACCAAAGTAACAACAACAGAGAGCAAGTAACTCTCCGAAGAACACCTCCTGAAGGGCCAGGCCTTGGACAGCGTATCATCCCTCTTTAATATAGTAGTGCTTGCAGGTGCAAGACATATAACGAGCATTTAAAACACATAAGGGACAGAAAACTAGCCAAAATGATGAAACGGAAGAAGAATTCTCCTCAAAAGAAATTCCAGGAGGAAATGACAGAGAATTGATCAAAACTGAACGAGAATTTCGAATAATAGTCATAAGATTAATCACTGGGCTTGAATAAAGCACAGAAGACAACAGAGAATCTATTGCTGCAGAGATCAAGGAACTTAAAAATAGTCATGATGAATTTAAAAATGCTGTAAATGAGGTACAAAATAAACTAGAGGTGGTGACAGCGAGAATTGAAGAGGCAGGGGGAAGAATAGGTGAAATAGAAGATAAAATTATGGAAAAAGATGAAGCTGAGAAAAAGAGAGATAAAAACATTCTGAATCACAAGGGGATAATTAGAGAAGTAAGTGATTCAGTGAAATGTAACAATATCCATATCATAGGAGTTCCAGAAGAAGAAGAAGAGAGAGAGAGGGGCCAAAGCTAAGAACAAATCATAGTTGAGAACTTCCCCAATCTGGGGAAGGAAACAAACATTGCAATTCAGGAGGCACAGAGAACTCCCTTCAGACGTAACTTGGATCAATTTTCTACATGACATATCATAGTGAAACTGGCAAAATACAAAGATAAGGAGAGAATTCTGAAAGCAGCTAGGTATAAATGCCCTTAACCTACACGGGTAGATACATGAGGGTAGTAGCAAACCTATCTACTGAAACTTGGCAGGACAAAAGGGAATGGCAGGAAATTTTCAATGTGATGAACAGGAAAAATATGCAGACAAGAATCCTTTACCTAGCAAACTTGTCATTCAGAACAAAGTTGAGCTGATAGATGGTTTTATGTCCTTAATCCAGTCTCTTTGTTCAGACAGTGAGTCAATTCAGTCAAATTCATTTCAGGAAGAGGCAATGCAGGTATCTTCTTAGAGTGAGGCCTCTGCTTCAAATGATCAGGTAATAAATAAGAGGCAATTCTATGGCAATACAAGAAAGATAATGGTTAATAAAAGGATCCAGTTATAAACCAGTTTCTGAGTTCCAAGGATAGCCAGTTGAAAGAATCTCTAGATGCTGGGCTTAAAGCATCTTTAGGCAGGTAAGGTAGGTAGGCAGTGGCAGGCTGACAGACTTTCTGAGAGGCTCATAGAGGAACAGGCATGAAGATTGTCTACATATGAGCTATTGCGGTGATTTCTCAGAAGGTTACATCAAGTTGTTCATATTCAATTTGCAGGGCTTCGGGAAAAGGGGAGTTTTGGGTATCCAGTGATTCCAAGTCAAAAGGATAGAAAAAAAGTGGAAAATATTAGTTTGGAGACTTGTGGCCAGGCTTCAGAGGAAACTAGAAGAAATTAGGATCTCGTCCAGTTCATAGTGAACTCTATTAGACTGTAATATCCACAATGGTGTGTTATTGAAACATAATGTTTCTTTCTATAATCACCCTCATTTTTACCAAGGACAGCCAAATTAAGACCAATTTGTTTGCAAAGTGTAATAGTTGCTTTTTTTTTTAACTTGGCCTGATGATGAAACTGCTGTAAATCATAGCTTATGAGAAAAAGTTTCTTAGGATTCCTTACTAATTAACAGTCCCAAACATCTGTTTTCTTCATCCTGTTAATTCATCATGAATTTGTTGTCTCCTTGTCACAATGTATAAAAACTGACTGCCTTGCTTAAGGACCCAGATATAAGTATCAGGCTGTTTTTCCAATGGGTTTTATTGGCTCCATAAAGTCTGCCTGAGTTCCTTCAAGCAGTCTGGTCATATCTATGTCTGTGCAAGTCCCCCCTTGAATATGACATTTCTGTCAAAGTCTTGGTGATGTAACCAGTGTTTCCAAATATGTCCTGTTACAAAGAGAGCAGATTCTTATTCAACTTATGCAAATTAACCTATTGTCATGAACATATGAGAATACTCACTGAAAGGTTTTGAATTCTGGACAGATTGGTAGGGAGAAAAAGATAAGTATCCCAGTCTTTTCACAGAAGCATGTTTTATCATACAGCTGTAAGTCATAGCTTAAAACACTTTCCTTAATACTGGAAAAAACTTTTAAAAATCAGCAATGTTTCAAAAAAATTTGTAAAAATGAGAATCATCTTCCATTCATCCAGTCTCATGTTATTAATTCTTGTTCTGCTTCAATCCAGATCTTCCATTCGCTCTGGAAATTCTTAACCCAGTTCAGCTTTACAATCTTAAGGTTTTCAGAAGCAATAGAAAAGAGTTCTTCCCATCAGCATCATTGCAGGTGAAACACATTTGCAGAAGCTTTTGTAAAAGTGTCTGAGTAAAAGTCTAACTGTCTATAAATGATAAAGACTTAAAATGTCCAAGGTTAAAGATCTGATGAGAGATCATGACAAGGCTGCTGACAAGGAAATTGGTTATTTCTCTGACACACGACAGTAACATCTCAGGACATATCAGGTTTCTAAGAGTTGCATATGATTTCTAAAACACTTTATTAACATATTTCTACATAAATGTAATCTAAGGGTGTTAGTATCCCTTATTTGACATTGCTTCCTATGTACTTTAACATAAGAAGTAAGCCTAATTTGTGTAATATCTTCCTTTTATAAAAAGACCAAATCTCTTGAAAACGTTCCATGGATCCTCTGGAATATTTTAATTGCATTGTGGTCAAAATACTTCATTTTAGAATTTGATTTTGGAAAGTGTGTGTTACAAAAAATCAAAATATTTGAACATTTGATTAAATAGGATCACAGATCATTATGCAACAATATTTAACTATTCAACCCAAGTGACAATAAAAGATTCCTTTTTGAAGATAAGTGAGCCTTTATTCCCTTGTTCCACAAATAAAATGGGCTGAATTGGTTGCTTTTCGGTGATTAATCAAGAGACCAACAAATCCCTTATCCTCATGCAACTCATCTGACTCTTCCTATGCTTCAGCTTTGGCCAGGGCTGAGGGCAGCAGCAGGTACAGCAGTGATGGTGATGGCTTCAGCAAGTGGGAAGCTGTAATAAGTCCATGCAGACAAAGCCAGAACCTGCTTGTGTCCATTGATGATAGGACGGGGCAATGAGGCAACAATCAGGTGACCTATCGGCAGACAGACACTGGCAACACTGCAGACGCTCTCCAGGAAGTGAGAATGTAGTTTCCTCTGTGATGTCAAGCACTTCACGGTTGTAGATGCTGCGATTGTCAAACACCTGCTGGTGATCATCCCAAAGGAGAAGGGGGAGTTTCTCAGCACATTCAGCTGTGTGGCCTCGCTGGCCCCCACTTTGTCTCCAGTCTTAGCCGCACGTCACTCAGGATTTCAGTGGTGCCCCTGGACATTTTAGTGGCGATGCCTAAAGCCTGGGAGAAGAAGGTCTTCTTTGGCCCCAGACAAGTGTTCTGGGCTAGTACAGTGACTTCACATGGGGCTATGGCACCACCATGGCGGCAGCTGGCACCTTAGCCAGAAGCATGTCCCTGATCTCGGTGAGGTCCTCCTTGGTGAGCACAAAGCCCACATTCACCCAGATATGAGGCAACGGTTTCTCAAGAGCTGGTTATTCTCCAGATGCCCTCAGATGACCTCATACATCATGGGGATCATGCCACAGCAGCACCACAGCGTTCTCATGCAAACACATGCGGGCCTACTGCGTCTTCCTGGAACCCATGTTGTCTGCTCCCACAATGAAGGATGATCGTCCAAAAGATGGATGATCTTAAGGAAGTACTTGGACTTCTGGGTCACCTTGTCTTCCCTGGGCATCATGGGGATGCATCAATGATTGCCATGCAGAGTTTAAGAAAGAAGTGACTCTCATGGTGACACCTGAAGAGGAGGGCCAAGAATAAAAGATTTTAAAGGCAAATGCTGCAGGTTATACAATAGTGAACAAACTTTAGCTCTTTTAATATTAAGACTCAGTTTTCTTGAATAATCTGATAAAGACGAAGCACAGAAAATTTATATTTCTTTTTTTATATCCTTTTTTTGACAATTTATTTATATATTTATATTTTAATTTACATCCAAGTTAATTAGCATATAGTGCAACAATGATTTCAAGGCTAGTTCCAGTGACTCATTCCCTATGAATACCACCCACTGCTCATCCCAACAAGTGTCTTCCTATTGCTCCTTACCCATTTAGCCCATCCCACCTTCTATCTCCTCCAGCAATCCTTGTTTGTTCTCTATATTTAAGAGTCTGTTATGTTTTGTTCCCCTCTCTGTTTTTATATTATTTTTGCTTCCCTTCCCTTATGTTCATCTGTTTTGTCTCTTAAAGTCCTGAGTGAAGTCATATGATTTTTGTCTTTCCCTGACTGATTAATTTCACTTATCATAATACCTTCCAGTTCCATCCACGTAGTGGCAAATGGCAAGATTTCATTCTTTTTGATTGCTGAGTAATACTCCATTGTATATATATACCACATTTTCTTTATCCATTCATCCATCGATGGATTTTGGGCTCTTTCCATACTTTGGCTATTGTTGATAGTGCTGCTATAAACATGGGGGTGCAGGTGTCCCTTCAAAAAAGCATACCTGTATCCCGTGGATAAATGCCTAGTAGTGCAATTGCTGGGTCATAGGGTGGTTCTATTTTTAGTTTTTTGAGAAACCTCCATACTGTTTTCCAGAGTGGCTGCACCAGCTTGCATTCCCAGCAACAATGCAAAAGAGATCCTCTTTCTCCGCATCCCCGCCAACATCTGTTGTTGCCTGAGTTGTTAATGTTAGCCATTCTGACAGGTGTAAGGTGATATCTCATTGTGGTTTTGATTTGTATTTCCCTGATGATGAGCGATGTTGAGCTTTTTTTCATGTGTCGGTTGGCCATCTGGATGTCTTCTTTGGAGAAGTGTCTGTTCATGTTTTCTTCACTGGATTATTTGTTTTTTGGGTGTTGAGTTTGATAAGTTCTTTGTAGATTTTGGATACTAACCCTTTATCTGATATGTCATTTGCAAATATCTTCTCCCATTCTGTCGGTTGCCTTTTAGTTTTGCTGATTGTTTCCTTCTCTGTGCGGAAGCTCTTTATTTTGATGAGGTTCCAATAGTTCATTTTTAGTTTTGTTTCCCTTGCCTCTGGAGACGTGTTGAGTAAGAAGTTGCTGTGGCCGAAGCCAAAGAGGTTTTGCCTGCTTTCTCCTCCAGGAATTTGGTGGCCTCCTGTCATACATTTAGGTCTTTCATCCATTTTGAGTTTATTTTTGTGTGCGGTGTGAGAAAGTGGTCCAGGTTCATTTTTTTTTGCATGTCTCTGTCCAGTTTTCCCAGCACCATTTGCCGAAGAGACTGTCTTTACTCCATTGGATATTCTTTCCTGCTTTGTCAAAGATTAGTTGGCCATACGTTTGTGAGTCCATTTCTGGGTTCTCTATTTTGTTCCATTCATCTGAGTGTCTGTTTTTGTGCCGGTACCATTCTGTCTTTACAGATTTGTAATACATCTTGAAGTCCGGGATTGTGATGCCTCCTGCTTTGGTTTTCTTTTTCAGGATTGCTTTGCTATTTGGGGTCTTTTCTGGCTCCATACAAATTTTGGGATTGCTTGTTCTAGGTCTGTGAAGAATGCTGGCGTTATTTTGATAGGGATTGAATTGAATATGTAGATTGCTTTGGGTAGTACCAACATTTTAAAAATATTTGTTCTTCCCATCCAAGAGCATGGAATATTTTTCCATGCTTTTGTGTCTACTTCAATTTCTTTTATAAACTTTCTATAGTTTTTAGTGTATAGATTTTTCACGTCTTTGGTTAGGCTTATTCCTAGGTATAATGTGGTTTTTGGTGCAATCATAAATAGGATCATTTCTTTGATTTCTCTTTCTGTTGCTTCATTATTAGTATAGAAATGCAACTGATTTCTGTGCATTGATTTTATACCCTGTGACTTTGCTGAATTCATGGATCAGTTCTAGAAGTTTTTTGATGGAATCTTTTGGGTTTTCCATACAGAGCATCATGTCATCTGCAAAGAGTGAAAGTTTGACTTCCTCCTCACCGATTTGGATGCCATTTCTTCCTTTGTGTTGTCTGATTGCTGAGGCTAAGACTTCCAATACTATGTTGAATAATAGTGGTGAGAATGGTCATCCCTGTCATGTTCCTGACCTTGGGGGGAAACCTCTCAGCTTTTCCCCATCATTTCAAGTATTCTTGAATCAATTATGTCCATCCCTCTCCCCAAAATGAAAACACAGTTACACAAATCTTGAGGGGCAGCTGGCTACTGCCTCCAAATGGTCCCTAATTTTGCAATGTTTGATAAACCTTTGTATGCTCTTCTCTCAGATATCAATGGACTTTAGAGGCATTAACTTTCTTTGACACCTTAAAACTGGCTCTGTCCACACCCCAGCTCTTAGCTTACCTAATTTTGACAAGCCCTTTCATTTATACTGAATGAAAGGAATGGTGTTGCTTCATGCTTTCTGGGACAGCCTTTTGCCAATCATATACAACCAGGAGCACATTTCTCATGCCCATCAGACACTGTGGCATCAGGTATGGCCCCATGCTTTCCTGAGGTGGCCACAGCTGCCACCTGATGGACATAGCCAGCACTCTGACATTAAGCTCCCCTATTCACCTGTGCGTCCCCACGTGGTGCCTGCTGTCTTACAAGTTCATAAATCATAGCACCTCTCTACAACATGACAGACCCGTTACAAACAAGCGCTTTTAACTAACTCTCCGTCATCTTATTTCCGTTGCTAAAAGGCTTATAATTGCTGACATATTACAACTATTCACCCTGCTTCTAAAACCATCATTGTTCACTGTTCAGCGCATACTAAGACAGCTGATGTTGCATCTCTAGAAAATGATAGGGTTGGCAGAGCTGTAAGTATGCACCCCAAACAGGCCCCCTTGTTCTTTCTCCACCCAGTTGTGAACCCTGCCTTTATCCCTGACAGTATTCATTACCTGGCAAATGCCCCACAGTCTACAAAGGACAGTCAGATACAAAAAGGTGTCAAACAACTATCAGATGGATTATACAGTGGGCCAAATGGACTTCCTAGAGCACCCTTTCTTTTGACCCTGTGGCTTACACTTACCACCCACCAAATTGGACACAAAGATAATGAAGGACCAAAAAGACATTTGGATTTGCCCAGGCATCCACAACATTCCTGACCACATGATTTCCCAGTGAATGATTTGTAAACCCCGGGGAAATCTCTGGAAGAAATCAGCACACCCCAGGAAGGCTTCCTAGGCCCACCTGCCCTCTGTGGTTGTATAGACGGATTTGATAGATTTGCCCCAAGCCCTGTGCTATTCTCACTGTTTGGTCACTGTCTGCATGCTCAGCAGATGGGCTGATGATCTCTGACTAGATGTGGCACTGCCACAGCAGGCAATAAAGAAATTAACACCCCAATTTCTCCTTATGGAGAAATGCCATTCCTTATGATTTGCATCAGACAAAACATTCTGTTTACAGGAGGTGTAAACCACCTGCTTGCAAAATCTCTGGGGTACACATTAAAATTTCATACCATATATTATCTTCAATTATCAGGGCAAATGGAACATTAAAATCTAGACATAAGATGGATTGTAAGATAAATATCAAGAAATTAACCATGAAAGGGCAAATACATTGCTCCTGAACCTTATTAGGATCCCGAATACTCCAAACAGGGGACACGGACTGACCCCTTTTGAAAGAGTGTTTGGTTGTCAAAGCCTACTGGCATCTCTAAATCTTCCATCCGTGGTTGGACAATATGATGCTATGACTAACTCGAGATGAGGACTCTCTAGTACACCTGAAGCACCTTGCCAACAGGGAAAAGAGGCATGGCCTCCACCAACTGGTGAGGCTGGCCACACCTGTCCACCAGAAGACCAGGTGGACCTCAAGATCTTTGGAAGAAAATGTGTGTTGTCACCTCGATGGGAAGGACCTTATGAAGTACTGCTCACCAGCTACACTGCTATCAGAAGAAAAACCCTCCTGGATTGTTGCAAGCCATGCTAAAATTGATTTTATTTAAGATTTTTTTTAAGAATGAGTTTTCATATCCAAAGGATACTGATGCAACATTAAAACTTATGTTTTCTCTCTGTTACAAGAGACAAAACATTTTCTTAAGAGTGTTAGTTTGCTTATTATAAAAAACATAACCAAAGTTTTTCCTTACCTTAATGACCAGTTGTCTAGAAATACAAACTTTCGTGGAAGGGCCGAGATGGTGGAACAGCATGGAAGGTTTCTTTTTTTTTTTTTGCATCTCTCATCCCTGAAATGCAGCAAGATCAACACCAAACCATCTTGCACACCTAGAAACTGAGTTGAGGAGTAACACAATGATCTGCACAACTTGAACCACAGAACTCAGCAGGTATGCAAAGAGAGAGGTGAACTGGGGGAGAGAGAAACTACTGAGGGCAGAGAGCTGTTTTTTCTTGCAGACAGAGGACAGAGATGAGGGGAGATTAAGGGAAAACACCCCCCCCCCAAAGCAGCTGGAGAGAAAGAGAAAGAGTGGAAACAGATGCAAGGGACTGAACAAAAAAGGGAGAAAGGATAAAGGAGAGGGTTTAAATTCCATTAAGACTATATAAACGGGGGTGGTGTAGAGTCTGAAACTCCACAGCTCGACACATTGTGGTGCTCTGGTGGGAAGGGAAAATTCCAGGAGGAGAGAGCAAGGTTTGAGTGTCCTCGGGCCACATGGGGAAAGGTGCTTCCCCTGCTGGGATGACATTTGGTAGAGGTGATGTGGCCTCCCCAGAGGCAAAGGTCCCATTAGACCCCAGAGAGCAGCCACATTTGCTGATGTTGGAACAAGAATGCTAAGGGTGGAGCCTGGCACCAGATGTGTGTGGTAATTTTCCATAATCCCTGAAATGCTGTGTCTACATAATCGTAGGAACTTTTTCTGGGGAAGACTGGCACAAAGCAGCAGTCTCTGGGCATCAGCAGCAGCACTGTCATGCAAACGTTCCTGGGGGCAGGGCTGCACCTGACCATTATTGGTGAGACCCTTCCCCAGAGGATCTCAACGAGTCAAAGCTGCAGGACCCTCAGAAGTGAGGGGTTAGGAAACAGCCCCATCTGAGATAAATTTTGGGAGGGAGGTGCCACCTTGCAAACTGATGGCTTATTCACGGACAGTGTAGAAGTGGGGAATGGATGGAGGTGGGAGACAAAGGAGGGTTGCTTCATTGCTGGTTGGGAAGAACACAGAGTTCTGATACTAGAGACTTGGTAGCTGAAAGAATGCCATTGTCACCCCTCCAGCACATGCACATACACACCTACGCTCACCACAGCAATTAAACCCAGTAAGTATGCAGCACCATCTAGTGGAGAAGAGAGCCATTACACTAAACCCCACCCAATTGGGCCAACAGCACTCTTGAACACAAGTCTCTCCAACAGCTTAGTTTATGGACTCTAAAGTTCTTCATAGTTTACTTCTAGGGGAAACTGGATGTAATTTCAATAGTGTTTCATTCTGTTCACTGTTCTATCTATTCATTTTTTTCTTTTTATTTTCTTTTCTTATTCTTGAATACAGAAAGAGAAAAACGTTATTTTTATTTTCTGGTTTTATAAGAAAAATTTTCTTTAATTTTTTCTACTATATTTTTTGGTAATTTTTTGAAATTCTATTTTACTTTCAACATTTCATTTTATTCTATCTTATTGTATTCATTTTTTCAAATTTTCAAATGTTTTCTTTTTTTCCTTTTTAAAAATGTTCTCTTATTTCCCTTTTTTCTCTAATCTATCAAGCTTCCATCAACAGCCAGACCAAAACACACCTAGGATTTAGCATCATTTATTTGATTTTTTGTGTTGTTTTTAATTTTTTAATTTTTTTTACCTTATTAATTTATTTTCTTCCTTTGAAATGACAAAATGAAGGAATTCACCCAAAAGAAAGAACAGGAAGAAATGACACCCAGGGAATTAATCAACATATATACAAGCAAGATATCTGAACCAGAATTTAGAATCACGATAATAAGAATACTAGCTGGGGTTGAAAATAGCATAGAATCCCTTTCTGTGGAAATTGAAGTAAAAACTAGTCAGGATGAAATTAAAAAATGGTATAACTGAGCTGCAATCTCAAATGGATGCCACAGTGGCAAGGATGGATGAAGCAGAGCAGCAAATCAGCAACCTAGAGGATAAACTTTTGGAGAATAATGAAGCAGAAAAAATGAGGGAGACTAAGGCAAAAGACCACTATATAAGAATTAGGAAACTCAGTGACTCATTAAAAAGGAATAACATCAGAGTCATAGGGGTCCCAGAAAATGAAAAGAAAAAAGGGTAGAAGACTGTGGTGAGTGAATTATAGTAGAAAACTTTCCTAACCTGGGGAAAGACACAGACATCAAAATCCAGGAAGCACAGAGAACTCCCATTAGATTCAACAAAAACCAATCATCAACAAGACTTATGATAGTTAAATTCACAAAATACTCAGGCAAGGAAAGAATCATGAAAGCAGCAAGAGGAAAAAAAGTCCTTAACCTACAAGGGAAGACAAATCAGGTTCACAACAAACATATCTACAGAAACTTGGCAGGCCAGAAAGGAGTGGCAGAATATATTCAATGCGTTGAATCAGAAAAATATGCAGCCAAGAATTCTTTATCCAGCAAGGCTGTCATTCAAAGTAGAAGGAGAGATAAAAAGTTTCCCAGAAAAGCAAAAATTAAAGGAGTTCGTGACCACTAACCAGTCCTGCAAGAGATATTAACGGGGACTCTCTGAGGTGAGAAAAGAGGGGGAAAAACACAAAAGACCAAAAGTGACAAAAATTACAAAGGACCCCAGAACACCACAAGAAACTCTAACTCTACAGGGAACATAATGGCAATAAATTAATATCTTTCAGTACTCACTAAATGTCAATGGATTGAACCCTCCAATCAAAAGACATAAGGTAACAGAAGGGATAAGAAAACAAGATCCATCTATATACTGTTTACAAGAGACCCATTTTAGACCTAAAGACACCTTCAGATTGAAAGTAAGGGGATGTAGAAACCTCTATCATGCTAATGGTCACCAAAAGAAAGCCAGAATAGCCACACATATATCAGAAAATCTAGATTTTAAAATAAACACTGTATGGGTCACCTGGGTGGCTCAGTTGGTTAAGCATCCAACTTCAGCTCAGGTCATGATCTTGCAGTTTGTGAGTTCAAGCCCTGCATTGGGCTCTGTGCTGACAGCTCAGAGCATGGAGCCTGCTTCAGATTCTGTGTCTCCCTTTCTCTGTTTCTCCACCCCACCCCCACTCTGTCTCTCTCTCAAAAATAAATAAGCATTTTAAAAAATTGAAAATAAAGACTGTAACAAGAGATGAAGAAGGACATTATATCATAATTAAGGGGTCTATCCACCAAGAAGATCTAAAAATTTTAACATTTATGCTCCAAACGTGAAAGCACCCAAGTATATAAATCAATTAATCACAAACACAAATAAACTTATTGATACTAATACCATAATAGTAGGGACTTCACTACCCCACTTAAAGCAAATGGACAGATCATGTAAGCAGAAAATCAACAAGGAACTAATTACTTTGAATGACACACTAGACCAGAGGGACTTAACAGATATATTCAGAACATTTCATCCTAAAGCAGCAGAATACACATTTTTCTCAAGTACACCTGGAACATTCTCCAGAATAGATCACATACTGGGACACAAATCAGCCCTCGATAAGTACAAAAAGATCAAGAACATACCTTTCATATTTTCAGACCACAATGCTATGAAACTCAAAATCAACCACAAGAAAAATTTGGCAAGATAACAAATACTTGGAAACTAAAGAACCACCTACTAAAGAATTAATGGGCTAATGAAGAAGTTATAGAGGAAATTACAAAGTATATGGAAGCCAATGAAAATGATAACACCACAGTCCAAAACCTCTGGGAAGCAGCAAAGGCTGCTATAAGTGGGAACTATATAGCAATCCAGGACTTCCTAAAGAAGAAAGAAAGGTTTCAGATGCAGAACCTAACATTACACCTTAAAGAGTTGGAAAAAGAACAGCAAATAAAACACCAAAACAGCAGAAGACAGGGAATAATAAAGATTACAGCAGAAATCAATGCTATCACAACCAAAAAAAACAGTAGAACAGATCAACGAAACCAGAAGCTGGTTCTTCGAAAGAATTAGCAAAGTTGATAAACCCCCAGCGAGTTTTATCAAAAAGAAAAAGGAAAGGACCCAAATAAATAAAACCAAGAATGAAAGAGGAGAGATCACAACCAACACAGCAGCAATAAAAACAATAATAAGGGAATATTATGAGCAGTTATATGCAATAAAGTGGGCAATCTGGAAGAAATGGACACATTCCAAGAAACACATAAACTACCAAAACTGGAACAAGAAGAAATAAAAAAGTTGAACAGACAATAACCAGTAAAGAAATCGAATTACTAATCAAAAATCTCCCAAAAACCAAGAACCCAATACCAGATGGTTTTCCAGGGGAATACTACCAAACATTTAAAGAAGAGTTAACACCTATTCTCTTTTGAAGCTGTGCCAAAAAATAGAAATGGAAGGAAAACTTCCAAACTCTTTCCATGAAGCCAGCATTACCTTGGTTCCAAAACCAGATGAAGACCCCACTAAAAAGAACTACAGACCAATTTCCCTGATGAACAGGGATGCAAAATCCTCAAGAAGATACTAGCCAACTGGATAAAATAATACACTAAAAGAATTATTCACCATGACCAAGTAGGATTTATATCCAGGATGTAGGGTTGGTTCGATATGAGCAAACAATCAATGTGATTCATCACAATAGAAGAAAGGACAAGAAACACACGATCCTCTCAATAGATGCAGAGAAAGCATTAGACAAAATACAGTGTCCTTTCTTGATAAAAACTCTACAGTAAGTAGGGATAGAAGGCTCATACCTCAAGATAATAAGAGCCATATATGAAAGACTCACCAGTAATATCATCCTCACTGGGGAAAAACTGAGAGCTTTCTCTCAGTTTCTCTCGAACCATGAGATCATAACCTCAGTTGAAATCAAGAGTTGGACACTCTCCATCGGAGCCACCCAGGCACCCTGCAGTTGTTTTACTTTTAAAAAGTAAAATTTCATACATTTTTAAAAGACACTTGAAAATTCAAAAGCTACTAGACTAGTCACTCATACAAAAGTATTTACAGCAGTAATGAGTGAAGTGGTAACATTCACAGTGAAAAATGTCACACAATCAAATCACAACTTGGTTTTTTAATGATTCAAGTGTTTCACTCCACACAGCAGGGTGTGGTAGGCTTGAAAATAAAACCCATTTTCTGGATAATTTGTTGCCAGTCAAGGTCTTCTTTACACCATCATCTCACACAATAGGAAAGCTGGCCATGGTGGCGATTCCACAGTGGTTGTCCCGGTCCTTGGCTATGAGTATGTAGCCGTGTTTGCCCCAATTTGCACCCGAGATGAAAAAAAATGGGGTTTTTCATTTATTACAAAGGAAGAAACACATTTCTCTTATGGACAATAACACCTGATACTCAGCAGTGCCTGAGGCCAGGACAGATTCAGGAAGAATCAAGAGAGGCCATCCTTGCTCATGGTTGAGTTCCAACCCAGCAGAGAAATCTATCCCCAAAACTTTCACAAAACTGCAAAATGAGAGATAGGAAAAGGAAAGTCTTGGGTCAGATGTGTTTCAGATGCAGTACTACTCAAACTATAGCAGGACCCTTGCAAGTTTGAAACAGTAGCTTAATGTCAACAAATGAATATGTCTCTGTTCCCGCTAAGTACGGCAAACACTTCTGGGGTCTCAGAAGTGGGCTCAAGGGTTTGATGATCTGTATCCAAACACTGATGCCAAAAGGATTTCCTTTTCAATTCCAAAGACAAATATTTTTGGCTTTTTATACCTGTTGTTGACAATCCAATATTTTTTGTTATCTGATTCTTCTCCTTCAAAGCCATAGCCAACCACCAGAACACCGTGATTCAGGCATTTATTGCTGCACTTTGGATCATAATAAATGCCTGGAAAAGTAAATTTCAATTCCAAGGTGGGACATCAAAGCAACATGATAACATCTAACAATAACCGAGTCACCGCAGTAAAGGAGGCATCTCAGAATTCAGGTGGAATATAAATCCAATAAGATTTAGAAATCAGTTCTTTTTGTTTAGCAAGGCTGGGGATTTAGGCTGTCATGCACATCATCACACACACATCATCACAATCTCTTTTGTAAAGAACAGTCAAGAGGCATAGAAGAACACTCGTTGAAATTTTGTCATTCTATTCTACCATGTCAGCATTGGGAAGCAGCAGAAAAACACACAATCACTTGAGCCAAGGGGTTCTTTCCAGCGTCCATTTCACTAGTAAAACTCTTTGGAAATCTTCCAGGTCTAACAGGTGGGAAGAACTAGAGTAAGTTAAACTATACCAATCAAATTATGTAGCCATTTGAATATATTTATGAAGTGTTTGAAAGCAGGGGAATTGGGGTGAAGTCATGTCAACATGCTGAACAACAGGCACAAAATCACATGTGCTGAAGGTACAACTACGTGAAGTCCATACCCTCCTGATCTGTACACAGCAAAGGGTCTATCTTGCCTTATATGATGGTGGTTCCCCATTTGTCCTGCCTACTTTTGTACGTAGACACATGCTGACCTTTTTTATAGAACTGGAAGGAATTCAGGCTTGCATCTACAGCAGCAGAGACAGGCCCCACAGTTGCCACTGTGGTCATTAGGCCATCCTCCTTGTTTATGACACTCCAGAAGGCAGTCACTTTGGCAACAGAATTCTCAGGCTTGTATTTGCAGGATTCATTCTTTCAAAGGTAAAGGGGGAGAGACTTGACCACTACCATCCACGTCCAGGGGAACAGGAGTGCAAGATTGTTTGCAACTGAATGATTTCCAAGTGAAGTTTGTTATAAGGCATCTCAGGACATAAAATGGGTTTGATTGTTTTGAAGTTGAAAAATTAGCAGTGTCTATCCAATGAGACACTCTTTGGGTCTACTCATTCATAAAGTTTTCACTCTGGAGACCTGTACTGTATATAAGATGGTGTTCGTGACACCATGTAACATAGTTGTAGGAACAGCTATATGGTAATGAGGTGATCAGAGAGCTGTGCTAGGCTAATACATTTTAATGTCAGTTCTGACCATTTGCAGGTATAGAGTCTACAATCACATACAAGAATTCTAAATACAGGATCTGTTTCTACTGAAATGCTCAACTTTGATAAAAGATAAGGAACTCCACTTACCCGTGCATGATATGGATAGGATTCCTCTGAGTCCAGTCCCCCATTGTCCTTAACATACTGGAAGGTTTTATCCATTAGGCCACCATGGCAGCCCTTATTGCCATGAGTCCAAGAGCAGTCCACCAGGTTCTGCTCACTCAGTGAAACAAGTTTGCCAGTTTTCCGGAACATCTGTCCTTCAAGGGCACCAGTTGCACTAAAAGCCCTACAAGAATGACAGTCACCCTGAAAACAAAACGCAAACGCTCTTAGCATACAAAATAAATTGCAAGGCTTTGACGACAGCCCATAAATCTTAAAACTCTTTTAAAACATAACAAACTGCATATTGTGCCTCAATTTCCAAAGCAACAACACTGATTCCTTTTGGCTTTACTCTTGAGAGGGATCTGCTGAATATTGTCCCACCTGATCCTTCACAGAAGTCACATAGCCTTTCTCTCTCCAGTCCACAGATGAAGGGATCTCAGCAAAGAGAGGTGCTTGGAACACTTTCCCCTTTTTGTGTTTCTGGATTTTAAGGTCATCAACACCTGCTTGAATTCTTCACTGGTCTTCAAGGAAAAGGAAACAGAATGTTGGCAAGCATGAGATGTTTTGAAAAAGTACTTAGAGGAAGCATGAAATGTTCAGCAATCCGTGTCACACTCACCATGTCACCAAAACCATTCATTGCCATTGTGAAGCTGTGTTTCCCTTGGCTGTGTTCTTGATTGTGCTGTTCAATCATTTGCATATTCTTCTCCCACACTGCTCTCTTCTGTCCTTCTTCATCCTGGAGATAAATATTTAACTTATCATCTATATTCCTATTTAAATCCTGGGAATGACCTGGGATGCCTGAGTGGCTCAGTCAGTTAAGCATCCAACTTGGGCTCAGGACATGATCTCGTGGTTCCGGGGTTCGAGCCCAGTGTCAGGCTCTGTGCTGACAGCTCAGAGCCTGGAGCCTGTTTAGGTTTCTATGTCTTCCTCTCTCTCTGTTCTTCTCCTGCTCAATATCTGTCTCTCTCTTTCTCTAAAAAATAAATAAATGTTAAAAAAATAAAAATAAAAAAACCTAAAGACCTACACCTAGTGGATGTGCTTACAGAGAGGAGGATATCCCACACCCAGGGACGGCCTAAGGCTTCTGGGAACTGTTCTCCACAACCATACAGCAGGACATATGCCCATGTTGTACAAAGTCCCAGTGCCCTGCTTACTGACTTGGTAAGAGCGGCCTCAAGAAGCTACTCTTTGCTGTGAACTCCTACCAGCATTGAATGTTCTTTCAGGGGTCCCCCTGGAAAGTTTAAATGTTACCAACCATGCTATAAAGTTTCCCGTGTGTTGCCTTCCACTGGGACCATTGTTCATCTAAGCTCTGATTGACTTGTGGAGGAGCTGACGCTATTCCCAGGCAAAGGGTAGCCAGGAAGAAGGCAGGATGCATGTTTGAAAATCTAGGAAAGGAAAAGAATGAGTGTCTGATTAGATCAAGCCACCTAAAAAGCCATTCTTCCTTCTGAAATGTTAGAGCCACTGAAGTAGAGCAAAAAGATTGAATTTATCCTCCTGAGTGTTTACACGGGCTGTGGAGGAAGGCTGAGGATGTGGGACGTGCAATGCTCCCACTCCCTGCCCTGTGACCTGCCTCCTGCTTCCAGAACATGTAAATGGCAGTGCAGGGAGTGAGGAGTCCTGAGTCCTGGTGTGTGGGGGCAAGCTGCCATGTCTGGAGAGGTCAGGTCCTGGAAAAGTGCCTCCTAGGAGCCCCAAACCCCAGATCCCCAAAACAGCTGTCCCCAGTGTTTTCAGAGGTGGCCCACCCTTCATGCCAGTTCTGGGGATCTCACCTGTGGCAGATGTAGTTGTGCAGTTTCAGTCACAGCTTTAGGTCAGGGGATGTCCAGGAGGCCTGGCAATGGTTGGGAGGCTGCTCATTTAAGGTCTGAGATTGGCCCTACCAGCCTTGTGCCCCACCTGCCTGCACTGCAATTGGCTGATCCATCTTGTGGGAGGGGCCTCTGTGCCCTGGAATTCTGGGCTGCTGGGGCATGTGATGCCTGGGTCCCTAATTATCCCAGGGGAATTTGTGCCTGCTTCAGTGGCCCCAGGGGGAGGTAAGGTGGAGGACCAGGGACAGCCCTTTGGAGGGGGAGGGTCCTGCATCTCCCTGGGGACCTACATCAACTAATTACCATGCACTTATCCGTTGGAAGGTGGTTCATGAAAAGAACCTCATAGGAAGCCCCAGCTGGGTTTTCAGCATCACCCTGCCTGTCCTTTAGTCCTAGGTTTTTTGGTGAAAATCTCCTGGAGGGATGAGAACAGGATAATCTAGTCTAGTGGTTCCTGTTTATTCTGATCAAAGGTGGGGCAGGTAAAGGATGCAGAGCCCACAGTGAGAAGTGTTATCACTGTGTCAGGATGGGATGCCCCTGGGTATGGAAGAATCTGGAGAGGGCTGTCAGTCCCCCAAACAAGGTATGCACTGGGCAAGGCTCAAGTCATTTCAGGGAAAGGGGCAGATGGGAGGGGTGTCCAGGGAAAGTGTCTTATTTTGTAATGCTCCCTTCCTGCCTCCCCCAAGTAGGGATTGTTCTTCCCTCTCAAGCCTTTCTCAAAACCAACAGAAAAGAGTTATTTACAGAATAATATGGTTTAATAAAAGGAGGACTGGCAGATTGTGGAAACAGCTTTTCCTCCCCAGTCTTTGTGTTATGGATTATTATGGTCCTCACTATCTGACGTGCTTTTCTTCAGATTTAATTTAAAATGTTTCAGAAAGACATTTATCTCAAGCAAAAAATTATTTATCAGGAGTCTATGATTTTCCCCTCTAACGACTGGTTATGCTCTCCTTATAAACAGGATTCCATATGTCTAAACAGTGAGTGGTTGACGACCTCCTTTCCCAGACCTACTACATGCCTGAGACACCCAAGTGATCTTCCTCACATGTTGTTTCCAGCACTCTGTACTCTAGGAGCGCCGTGGTCAGAGGGATTCTGTACAGGGGTTTGGAGTCAGGGCTGGGCCTGCATGGCCATTATACAGTTCTCTTGGTGTGGGTCCCCGGTAGGTTCCCCAATGTCCTCAGCATCAGTTTCTTCAGTGAGGACATGGGGCAATAAGTAGATTTTCCTCAGAGGACTCTTGTGAAGATTAAATGAGATAATACACATCAGGCATGATCATAGAGTAGGGCTAATTTAATACTGCTTCCTTGTGAGGTCACAGAAAATCCTTCCAAAAGCCTTGCTTCATTCAGAAAATATTTATTTGAGAATTTGATACATAGGCAATACCTACCGATTTCTTTACTTCCTGTGAACCAGGTTACCAGATTAGTGAAATGAACCATAAATAAGTAAGCCTATACGCTAAAAAAGCCAAGCTACATCTGGTTAACATTCTTAAATTGTACTCCCAAACTGATAAATGAAGCATACATGTCCTAACTATACTCACAGAACCTAAAATACATATTGTCTCACGTTTGACCCATTATGCTAGAGGTAATATCACATTTTAAATGTTTTATTTTGCGTGGTGTAGTCATAGCAAATGGTTTCTAATTGTCCGTGACTGTTGGACTACTTAGTCCTTCACAGTGTTATCTCTGGGCTCATCCTTTTATCCCATTCTGAAGGAGCAACATCACTCTCATCATTATCTTTGTTTTCTGCCATTCTTTACCGCTGGCCCTAAATGGCATTTCCAGGCTCATCTCTCATCCCTGTCACAAAGCAATGAATGGTGTACTCCGTCAGTGGGCTACTGTGATGACCTGATGTTGCCCGAGGGGCTCTCCTGTGCCTCAGTGCCTTTGGCAAGCTGTGCCTTTATTACCTTTATTTACCTTTATTAAAGAATGCTCTTTATTACCATTCTACCTCTTTAAGTGCCTGGTAGAATCCTGCTCTTCCCTCCAGTCCCCTAATGAAAAGCCAGTAAATGGATTTTTTTCTTTGTGTTTCCACAGATTCTAGACTTCAGAGTGCTCAGGTGCCTGTTCAGTGTTTATAAGTTTTTGGTAATCCTGGCTAGGCTGAGCTCCTCAAAGTCATGTTCATGTCTACTACACCATTGAACCCAGTATCTCAATGATTGGGTCAGCAGGTGCTTGATTAATAAGAAAGGGCAGCAGAGCCAAATGATGACTTTCAATTCTTTTAGATTTGACTTTTTTTTTTTTTGATTTGCAAAGTACATCCATGCAAAAAGTTGCTCTCATTTTGGTCACATTAAAAATGAATAAATGGAGCTGAAATATTCACATTTATGTTTACATATTTTTCTGTTTCTTTTTCCAACTTTAATCTGTGATAATTCATCCAAGGCAGTCAAATTTTCCTTCCACACTATATGTGAAGGAAGAATTTCACGAAAAAATTAATGTTCAAACAAGTACAGAAAATGTTTTAAGTTATTTAGTAGAAAAAAATGCTTATAACATGGTTAGTATTATTATTATCTGCATTCAGATGGCCAGATTATTGCAAGTATATCAGCTACTTATTAAGATCATCAGTCTACTTGGTTTCACTTTATCAACAACAAGAGCAAGTTACTTGCAACTTTTGCTTCAGACATTCTACAGTCCAGGAAACCAACATTATCACTATCGTAGTCATCACCACCTTTGTAGTAGTTGTCAACAACTTGTGATATGTTAGGCATTGTTACATGGCTTAAATATATCACTGCATTTCCTTTCACAGTGACTTCTGTCTAAGGGAGTCTTTGAATCCTTGTTGCATGTCCCAATGATGAAAATTTGGAGTTGGCGAACTCTAAGTTAGTCCACATGCAAAGAGTAAGAAAACTGACATGATGTGAAACTAGGGTAATTGACAGCTCAGGTATTTTAAGATATCTTTGAAGAGCAAAAGACAGGTAATCCAAACCAATTATATTCTTTTTTTTTTAAATAGAATTTTGGAGAAGATATTGGGATATTGACAGAGTTCATAGCAATGCTAAGAAATAGATGTCAGGACCAAAACACCTGGAATCCAGGGCAAATCTGGCATCTAAGCAGCAGGAACTAGTCAGCAATGTGGTCAGGGCTCAGTTGCTGTAATAAAAGAATTCACATTGTTTCCTCCATCCTTGCATCATTCTGCTTCCAGATTGAAAAACCTGGAAGACAATGTCTGTCAATATTTCATCCCGTGTCTAAGGGAGGGAAAGGCATCTTAATATAGCCCCCTCTCCCACAAGACTGCATGTGATGGGGAAGAAGAAACCATAAATGAGAGCACACTGTTCCTACCAAGACAAGAGGAAATGGATGCTAGTGGCTAAGAAATAGCCTTTGTTCAACATGGCAGCCCCCATTTAGCTTGTCAACATACAGATAAGCATTTTCTTTTCATTAAACTTTTCTTTTGAAATAATTATAGTAGGATGCAGTTGTAAGAAATAATACAGAGAAAACCCATGTCCTTGGCATGAAAACAAATACATAGATGTATGGAACAGAAGAAAAAGCCCAGAAATGAACTCACACATATACAGACGATATGAATAGATATTTTTCCAAAGAAGACACATGGATGGCCAAAAAGTACATGAAAAGATGCTCACCATTGTTAATTACCAGGAAATGCAAATAAAAATCACACTGAGATGTTACCTCACACCTGTTAGTGTTACTATTATCAAAAAGATAAGAAATAAAAAACATAGTGAGGATGTGGAGAAAAGGACTCCCTTGTATACACACTTTGTGGGAATGTAAACTGGTATAGTTCATATGGAAAACAGCATGGAAATTCCCCCTAGTTAAATATATAACTACCATAACATCCAGAATTCCCACTTCTGGGTATTTATTCATAGAAAATGAAAATACTAATTGGAAATGGTATATGTACTACATATCCATTGCAGTATTATTTAAAAGAGTCAAGATATAGAAACAACCTAAGTGTCAATGAATGAATAAATGAATGCATAAAGAAGATGTGGCATATATATATACTGACATACTGCTCAACCATAAAAAAGAATGGAATTTTGCCATTTGTGACAATATGGATGGATCTTGAGGGTCATTATCCCAAGAGCGATAAGTCAGACAAAGAAAGGTAAATACTATATAATCTCTGTCAAATGTGGAATCAAAACAAAAAGCAAAAAAGAAAAACAAACAAAACAAAAATCAAGCAAACAAATAAACAAAAAAAGCTAATAGATACAGAAAGTAGATTAGTGGTTGGCAAACACAGGGGCTGTAGAGTGGGAGAAATGGGAAGGGGGTCAAAAAGTAAAGGATATTACAAAAAGAAAAAAAAAGAATCCAGAGGGGATAAAAGCTGTTGGTTCCTTCTGCTATCTTACCTTCTGTTCCATCTTCAATTCCAACATTACTCTGGGGCAGAGAATTTAGTGCCTCTAACTCTGCAGGTAAAAAGATGAACAGAATCTAAAACGTCTTCAATTATTGTGCACAGAACTAGTCTCTCTTAACAAGGTCTCCTTCTTTTCCCTGTTTCCTGATGGGTGGTGTGCATAGAAGTTTCTCTGTAAAGGAAGTATGGTTCTTGCTGGAGTTTAGTGCAGGCAGCAAGTAGTAACCACTACATCCTACATTCTCACATTTTTCTGCCAAGTTTCCTAATATTCCAGCCTGGTTAGGCATTGTCTATACCCCTAGGGACAATAGGTGACAGGTCAACCACCTTGTAACAGACATTTCCAGCTTCTCAGCTTACTTAGTAAGTTTCTCTTCAAGCACAGCTGGATTTAATCAGAAGCTTAGTAGGTGTGGGGCGAACCTCTGTGAGTGATGTCATCACCCCCAATGTGATGACGCCCATCCACTCTGATTCTGGCTATTGGCTTCACTCTCTGACTTCTTATACTCCTCTTGACATTACAGACTTATCTATTTCTAAGGATGGCATTCTCAGAAAAAAATAAAGGATCTTGTTCAATAGCATAGACAGTCTTGGAATTGTTCCATTTGCTCTAATGAGTCTGCTGCAGGTGCTAATTTTAAATACATGTCTGTGGCTTGTAGATGAAGGAAGAGATGTTGGGCTTGGTCCTGGAGATAGGTTTGGTCAGTGACACCTGAAACACTCTCAAGAAGGAGGAGGTGATTGAAAAGGGGCTAAAAAAAGTGCAATTGCTGGGTCATAACATAATAGAATGTTTCCTTTCATAAGAAACTGGTTGGGTGTTGGGGACGTGGAGACAGGAAGACAAAAGGTATAAGCTTCCAGTTATGAGATAAATAAGTTCTTGGCATGTAATGTCCAGTGTCGTGACTATGGTGAACAGTGCTGTATCATATATTTGAAAGTTGCTAAGAGAGTAAAACTTAAAGATCTCATCACAGGGGATCCTGGTGGCTCAGTTGGTTAAGCCTCTGACTCTTGATTTTGGCTCAGGCAATGATCTCACAGTTTGTTAATTCGAGCCCTGCATCGGGCTCTGCGCTGACACTCGGAGCCTGCCTGAGATTCTCTGTCTCCGCTCTCTCTGCCTCTCCCCAACTCTCTCTCTCTGTCTCTCTCTAAATAAATGAACTTTTTTTTTGAGACAGAGAGACAGAACATGTGCAGGGGAGGGGAAGAGAGAGAGGGAGACACAGAATCTGAAGCAGGCTCCAGACTCTGAGCTGTCAGCACAGAGCTCGATGCGGGGCTTGAACTCACAAACTGTGAGATCATGACCTGAGCTGAAGTGAGACTCTTAACCGACTGAGCCACCCAGGCACCCCTAAATAAATGAACTTTAAAAATAAGTTCTCATCACAAGGAAAAATAATTATAACTTTGGAGGTGATGGATGTTAATTAAAGTTATTGTGGGGATGATTTTGCATGTTATACACATATCAAATCTTTATGCTGTACACTTTAATACAATGTTATATCTCAGTTATATGTCAATAAAACTGAGAAAAGCAGAAAACGCTAAACCATATTCTAGAATAGCTATACCATGTTGCATTCCCTCCCGCAATGGCTGAGTGGTCCAGTTTCTCCACGTTCTTACCAGTATTAGGTTTTACCTCTATTGTATTTTATCCAATCTAATAGGTGTGTAAAGATGATCATCCTGGCTTAAACTGGCATTCCTCTAATGGCTGATAGCAGTGAACACTTTCTCATGTGCTCATTGGCCGTCTGCATATCTTCCTTGGCGAAGATAAGATGTTTCCATCACTCTTACCTCATGCACATAGTGCACAGATGTATGGAGCTCATTCAGCACCAAACAAAAGGGCTGCTGTCGTTGCCTATGTTTTTTCTGTCCAGGGTCATCCACAGGCACCCGCGCGAAAATGGCTCCTTGATCCTATCTGCAGACGAGTACTGGGTGTTCAGCAGTGTCATCCGATAGAGGAGTGCAACAGAGTGTCTACTTTCTCTCTTAACATAAACTTGTCATGACCCTCATGGCTACTTTCACGAGCTTCTCAGACCCAGTGTGGACTGTGGTTGTTCCTGCTGCAAGGAGGCTGTCTCTGCAGCTCTGCGGTTCTGGGCTCTTCGTGGCATTTAGCGAGAGGAGGCATTGACGTTGCTCGGAAATGCATAAGGGTTGTATTAAAACATAGCCCTTCTGCTATACTAGCAAGCCACTTTGCTTTATTTGAAGCAACAGGAAAGCTCTAAAGGCTTCATGCCAAGGTTTTACAAAATGTTTTGTGAAAAATGCACCACGAGCATGGAGATAGTAGATTGCTGTTCCAACAAACTCCAGTTTTCCGATTCCACTGTCAGGGGCTTCGTTTACAGTTTATTTATTTACTTATGGCTGCTTGTATAAAACCATCACCCTCACAGCTTCACTGGGTGATGTCAGTACACATTAGTCACATTCTCTAATAACACGAGTCTCTTTCACGACTTAGCTGTGGTCACAACTTGAGGTGGTGAGAGGCTAGTAAGATCGTTGTTTCCTCCCAATTCTAAGCTCCACAGCCGGAGTTCAGATCACCTCTGTCTGTGAGGCCAGAGCCTTTTTTCAGGGCTGGTCATGTCAGCAGGACGAGAATGCCCCAAATCCCTGTTGTGGCTAAGTACAGCTGTGCCGCCTGACACACCAAAAGCATGCCTGAAAACAACAGTCGCTCACTGGTTCTCACAGGTCCGTGCCTTGGCCGAAGGTTTTCTGATCCAGGCTGGGTCAGTGGGCTCTGCTCTGTGCATCTCACATCCTCCTGGTCTCCATGTGGCAATGGCAGAAATAGGAGAGAGTGAGTGGAACACCCGGCTTCTTAGGGCCTGAGCTCACAACTGGCACACTGTCCCTTCCATGTAATTCCATTGGGCAAAGCAAGTCACACAGAGAGACCCAACCGCATCTGAGCAGAAAGGTCCACCCTGTTGAGGGAATGAATATTTCTGAATAAGAATCCTCCTGGCAGCTGGGATCTGGGAGCACGTGTCCCCATAGCAGGGTGGAGGAGTATGGCATTTTTATGCTCCAGTCTCAGAAGACTGTTCTGTTTCTGAGACAGTTATCAGATTCCACCGGGTTCAAGAAGAGGGGACATAAGAGGAACTGGGTGACTCAGTCGGTTAAGTGTCTGATGTCGACTCAGGTCATGATCTCACAGTCTGTGAGTTCGAACCCTGTGTCGGGCTCTGTGCTACCAGCTCAGAGCCTGGGGCCTGCTTCGGATTCTGTGTCTGCCTCTCTCTGCCACTCCCCCACTCATTCTCTGTCTCTCTCTGTCTCTCTCTTTCTGCATCTGAAAAATAAACATTAAAAAAATTTTTTTAGGGGCGCCTGGGTGGCGCAGTCGGTTAAGCATCCGACTTCAGCCAGGTCACGATCTCGCGGTCCGTGAGTTCGAGCCCCGCGTCAGGCTCTGGGCTGATGGCTCGGAGCCTGGAGCCTGTTTCCGATTCTGTGTCTCCCTCTCTCTCTGCCCCTCCCCCGTTCATGCTCTGTCTCTCTCTGTCCCAAAAATAAATAAAAAATGTTGAAAAAAAAATTTTTTAAAAATTTTTTTAAAGAAGAGGAACATAGACCTCATCAGTCAATGCAAGGTATGACAAGGTCATTTGGTAAAAAGACCACATACAGTTGGAGATATTGATATGGATATCCCTGGAAAATGCTATCTGCAAAACAAAACAAACAAAACAAAACAACAAAACAAACCCACAATAGTGTTTCAAAGAGACAAGCCCTGTCTTGGCACTCCATGCTTTGTGTGCTGCAGCACACTCTCAGAACCCTGAGTGGCGGTGGGTACCATTTCATACGCAGAAGAAATTATTTCCTCCAAAGGGAATGAGCTCCAGGTTTCCAGAGTGTAAATTTCTACCTGGACACTGAGATCTGTCGTGGCTTTAAGGGACTACATTTCTTTCTGGGAGCCCTGACTTGCCAGCGAACACGTGTGGTGGGCAGTGCTGATAACATGGGGCCTCCTACAGATCACTGCAAGATCACCCAAAGCCCGTGGCTGCTTTCCCAGGCAGGTGAGGGGGCGAAGTGAGAAGAGTGTGCAGATTCTGGTGTAGGCCACCAGCTTCCCAGGGTGTGACCGTGGGCTCCACTAGCTTCTCTTGGTTCCAGTTTTCTTATTTTGTGAACCAGGAAGGCGAAGCTTGTTCTGAGGGGTAAGCTGGGCTCATGCACACAAAACACTGGAATTGGCTCTGGGAAAGCTCTTCACACATACGGACTCATATAAAGGTGGTGGTGGCTGATAGGCATTGGGGTGGAGACACAGCAGAGAACCACTGGGCATTTGCCGTAGACTAAAGGCTCATGCCTCCACCAATTCATGTATGGACACCCTAATGCCCAAGGTGAGGGCATTAGGAGGCAGGGTGTTTGGGAAGTGATTGGAGCCCACAGGACTGGGATTAGTGCCTTTACAAAGATGGTCCCAGGGAGCTCCTTAACCTTTTTCTGCCCTGTGAGGATATAGTCAAAAGATGGCCACCTATGAAGAGGAAATAGCCCTTTGTCAGATTGTGAATTTGCTGGTGCCTTGATCTTGGGCTTCCAGCCTCCACAACTCTGAGAAATAAACTTTCTGTTGTGTACAAGCCCCCAGTCTATGTTGCTCTGTCATAGCAGCCGGGACAGACTAAGACAGCATTTATGCATGGCAAAGAGCTGAGTCCTGTTTTCCACAGGTTGACGCAAGTCTCTGTAGGGCTGGGTGGACAGATAACATTTCTATTCTAGGTTTTCTTTTTAAGGAAACTGGGTTTCCTGTTTTGCCTGAGAAGTGAAGATAATTGCTCTTCTCCACCAGACAGGGTAGAATAGAAGGTATTTGAAGTGATTCTGGATACCAAATATTTATTTGGAGTAGCAGAGAAATTACTGGAAGATGAAAATACTTTCTACAATGTCTGAAGCTTCTTTCTATGTCATTTATTGCCTAAGTAAAGAAAAGCTAAACTCTATGATTTCCTTTTTTTATGTATATCAGATAACATTTTATATACTACTTCCTTTCACTCAAAATATAGCAATTCATCCTTTTATTTCAGTACATGTAGATCTATGTAGTTGTTTTCATGGCTGTATGGAATTCTACCACAGGGACATATCTATAGAGGGACATTTGGTCTGTCTTCGGATTGTTTTTAATTTTTTCCTATGAAAAGTATTGTATGATTATCTTTGTACATTTGTGTATATATTCCTCTAGATTATTTGGAAACTTAACACATCCATTAGTATGGCCATCAAAAGTTTTGTAGATATTTTCAAATACCCTACAAAAAACTAGGCCAACTTATAGTCACTCAGTGTTTGAGAATTCTCCCCCGCCACACACACACACCCATCTTAGCCCCACTGGATATATCAGTTGAGAATTTACAGATTCAAATTGTTATGGGGAGATCTCTATTGTAGATATCAGTTCTTTATGATAGTATTTGCTTTTGTCTTTAGTATTAGGAAATACTTTAGTATTGTCTGTAATAATCTGTAGGGGTAATCATATAAATAGAATCATGTGACATTTCAGTTTTTTTCCATGGGTAGCCATGTACAAATAAGTTTAAGTAAATAGAAAAAAATTTTCCCTTTCTTCTGCCTTATCTTTCTTTTATTATATATACAGGTTTAATGAAGACCAATTCTTTTTTTTTAATATAATTTATTGTCAAGTTGGCTAACATACAGTGTATATGGTGTGCTCTTGGTTTTGGGGGTAGATTCCTGTGATTCATTGCTTATTTAAAACGTCCAGTGCTCATCCCAACAAGTGCCCTCCTCAACACCCATCACCCATTTCCCCCTTCCCCGGCCCCACCGTCAACCTTCAGTTTGTTCTCTGTATTTAAGAGTCTCTTATGGTTTGCCTGCCTCTCTGTTTGAAACTATTTTTCCCCTTCCCTTCCCCCATAGTCTTCTGTTAAGTTTCTCAAGTTCCACGTATGAGTGGAAACATGTGATATCGGTCTTTCTCTGACTGACTTATTTCACTTAGCATAATACTCTCCAGTTCCATCCACACTGTTGCAAATGGCAGGATTTCATTCTTTCTCATTGCCAAGTAGTATTCCATTGTATATATAAACCACATCTTCTTTATCCATTCATCAGTTGGTAATTTGGCTATTGTTGAAAGCGCTGCTATAAACATTGGGATACTTGTGCCCCTATGTATCAGCACTCCTGTATCCTTTGGATAAATTCCTAGTAGTGCTACTACTGGATCATAGGGTGGTTCTATTTTTAATTTTTTGAGGAAGCTCCACACTGTTTTTCAGAATGACTGCACCAGTTTGCATTCCCACCAACAGTTCAAGAGGGTTCCCATTTCTCCACACCCTCACCAGCATCTGTTGTTTCCTGAGTTGTTGATTTTAGCCACTCTGACAGTGTGAGGTCGTATCTCTGTGTGGCTTTGATTTGTATTTCCCTGATGACAAGTGACGTTTAACATTTTTTCATGTGTCTGTTGGCCATCTAGATGTTTTGGTTGTAAAAGTGTCTGTTCATGTCTTCTGCCCATTTCTTCACTGGATTATTTATTTTTCAGGTGTTGAGTTTGGTAAGTTCTTTATAGATTTTGGATATTAACCCTTTATCTGATATGTCATTTGCAAATATCTTCTCCCATTCTGTCAGTTGCTTTTTAGTGTTGTTGATTGTTTCCTTTGCAATGCAGAAGCTTTTTATTTTCATTTTTGTATTTATTTCCTTTGCCTTTGGAGATGGAGAGCAAGAAATTGCTGTGGCTGAGGCCAAAGAGGTTGTTGCCTATTTTCTCTTCTAAGGTTTTGATGGTTTCCTGTCTTGCATTTAGGTCTTTCATCCATGTTGAGTTTATTTTTGTGTATGGTGTAAGAAAGTAATGAAGACAAACTCTTAAACTCTCTCAAGAAAATATTAGCTGGGATCATTCTTCCCGATATCCCAAACACATGATATAATTGGTTTTTTATTTTACTCCCCCAGTGATGTCTCCACAAATCAGGTTGTCAGCAGTAACTCCACATCTGCAGGCAGCAATGAGAGTCACATGAAGACTGTCATCACCATGGGCCTGTCAAACAGGTTCTGTAACCTTCCCAGATGCTAGATATGGAGCCTACAGTAAAGGAGGAGACTGGGAGCTGTCAGCTGGGTCATCAAGTCGCCAGAGGATAGCATGGTGGCAGCACAGGATGACATGGTCCCCAGAGCCAGTTTCTCTGCAGCTTTGTAACATCATAAGTAAGCATCTGCTACCCCTGTGGAGTATGAGATTTTTGAGGTCATGTAGTTCTGACCTGAAATATGTGCCCTGCATAAGAGTGCTGCTTGGACTATGAGGAAAGGTGGTAAAAAAAGGAAAGCTGGTAAATGCTATGTATGCAAACAAGATCAGGGAAAAATAACATTGGGTCCTGAAGACTTGAGACCAGATTTGTTCTGTGTATTCTATGCCTTGTAGACAAATCCTGAGACCTAAAATCCTCTAGGGCAGGGCTTCTTAAAATGATGCCCATTGATATCTTGGGTTCATGGATAGACTTCAGGCAGCCTTTATTAATCAGGGTTCTCCAGAGAAACAGAACCACAGGATGTATATATACAGAATGAGATTTATGATAAGGAATTTGTCCACATGCTCAGGAAGGCTGAGAATTTCCAAGATCTACAGCCAAAAAGCCGGAAACACAAAAGATCCCAAGGTGTAGTTCAGTCCAACTGGGAAGACCTGACTACCAGGTGTCAGACCCAGAGAGGCAATCGTCCAAGTTCCACTGAAAATGCTGGAAGGCTCCAGGCCCAAGATGAGACAGTGCTTCACTTCCAGTCCAAGGTCAGGAAAAGACCAACGTCCCAGCTAGAAGTCAGGTAGCAAGAGGAGTTCCCCATTACTCAGGAGAGGGTCAGTTGTTTTTTTAAACCTATGTAGGCCTTCAACTGATTGGAAGAGGGTTGCCCAAATTAGGGAGGACAATCTGCCTTACTCAGTATACCAATTCCAATGTTATTCTCATTCCAAGTCACCCTCACAAACACACTGAGAATGTTTGAGCAGATGTTCAAATATTTTCTGACCTAGTCAAGTTGACACATAAATTTAACTCTCACAATTCAGGTCCTTGTCCACTTGACATACTCACACATCTTCGCAAACCATACTTCATCTCCACACAAAGACAATGGCACGGTCATAATTCTTCCTAAAATGATCCAACTAAGCTGTTACAACCAAAAATGCACTAATGCCTTTTCCCACAGAGGAAATAAGATTAAAAAAAATTTTTTTTTAAGTTTATTCATTGTTGAGAGAGAGAGAGACAGAGCATGAGCAGGGGATGGACAGAGAGAGAGAGAGAGAGAGAGAGAGAGAGAGAGAATCTAAAGCAGGCTCCAGGCTCCGAGCTGTCAGCCCAGAGCCTGATGTGGGGCTCCAACTGCAAGATCATGACCTGAGCTGAAGTTGGACACTTAACCGACTGAGCTACCCAGGTGCCCCAGGGGGAAATAAGGTTCTTGGGTCATATTTACTCTTGTCCTTGATACCCCCAAACTAAAATACTGTGATGTAAAATAAACAATACCTAAATGTTATGACGCAAAGTCAGCACATCTTATGTGACATGATAAAGAAATAAGAGAGGGAAAAAGACAAAGATATTTTATGCACATACATACACATACGTATTCATGACAAAATAGGAAGGAAACATTCATGATAATGACAGCCCTCATTCTGGAAGTGGCCACATGGTACTACATATCTAGTATTTATAACTACTTTCTTCCACTGGCTCTGTGAATACTGAAGATGGACCATTCTGCATTCCCTTGACCCTCAGCAAGCACCTCAGCTGGTCATGATTCTTTACCTCGTACAGGACCCCAACCTTCAACCTGGAAATGTCTTAGGCCATAACTAGCCTGCTAGATTGCATTACTGTAATTTTCTCTTGACTTTAATCACAGAGAAACCTAAGGTATCTCTTGTACTCCAGACATACTCTCCTTTACCTCCATTGTGGAGTAGCAGTGCAATTTTTCCTTGGTAGTGAGGATTATTCACCTCAGGTTGTACTATAGTTCCCTCCTTTGCCTGTTTATTCAAATGTGTGAAGAACTTAAGCGGTTAGGCATCAGTCTTAACTTTCAGTTCAGTGGAATCATTATGTATGTTCAGGCAGAAACATTTCTCCCTCTGGAACTAAGGAACCTAGGGCAGTAGAGAATAAGGAGATAAGAACAGGTAGCATAAATTTTACTAGTGGATCACTAGGGGTAATAGTGAGAGCTGTCAGTCCCATATCCACCTCTTGATTCTTGGACCTTGGAAGTCTGGCTATTGGAGAAATAGCACCATATGGATGCTGATTCAGACCACATGCAGCCTGCTAGAGAACCTTGTCTCAGTCCTGCAAGATATTGTCATGCAGCTTGTGCTGTAACTGAGTCTTCAAAAGGCCATCACACTATTCTATCAAGCCAGCTGTTTTGGATGTTAGGAAACATGAGAAGACCAGGGAATTCCATGAGCATGGGACGATTGCTTTAGTTCACTGGCTGTCAAGTGAGGTCCTTGAATATGGCAATGCTGTGTGGGATACCATAATTATATTGAATGGGTGGTAGTTTTGGCAAAAGCATTGTATAAAGTGAAGGCAAATCTATATCTGACTATCTATTGCAGGAAGAACAAATGCTGCCTCTTCCATGATGAAAGTGGTCCAATGTAATCAACCTGCCACCAGGTAGCTGGCTGATCACCCTGGAGAATGGTGTCATATCTGAGACTCAGTGTTGGTCTTTGTTGCCAGCAGATTGGGCACTCAGCAGTGGCCATTGCCAGCTTGCCCTTGTGAAAGAAGCCTGTGTTGCTGAGCCCATGCATAATCTCCATCCCTGCTACCATGGCCACTTTGTCCATGAGTCCATTGGGCGATGGCAGGGGTGGCTGTGGAAAGAGGCTGGCTAGTATTCACAGAACGGGTCACCCTACCCATTTGATTATTACAATCCTCCTCTGCTGAGTTCACCCTTTAGTGACCATTCACACAGGACACAAATATCTTCACACTTTCTACCCATTAAGAAAGGTTTGTTCACACACCTTCCTTCCAAATTTCCTTGGAACCACTTATCCAATCATGGTCTTTCCGAGTCTTTAGTCATCCTGCCAAATAATGGGACACAGCTCATAAATCAGAATATAATTGCATGTTTGGCTGTATCTCCTTCCAAGCAAAGTGAACCACCAGGTCTATAACTGGAAGTTCTGCCCCTGGGTAAACTATCTCTTCCCCACTGTATTTTACAGAGATCTCAGATAAGACTATAGTGCCACAGCTGTGCACTGTCAAGTGAACCCTACCCATTGTGCAGAACCACCTGTAAACCTGGCCTGAATCTTATCTGTTAATAGAGAACTCCCAGTGAGGCCATAGATGCAGGCTGGGCAAAAGAAGGCAAGGGTGGGGGCCATGGACATTTGGCTGCTCTCCAAAGTAAATTACTCATGTCTTCAGGGCCCACTTGGGCCTAACTGTTGCATATAGCACTTCCATCTGATGAAGGGTGTTGATGTGCATGTCCAACTTTATGGCTTTGTTCATCAGATAACATCCATGCTTGCTGGGCAGCCCAGGTCACACTGTAAACTGATGTCCTGTGGTTAAATATTCAGACTCTACTAAGGCTTAGCAGCAGGCTAAGACCTCTTTCTCAAAAGGACACTATGGATTTCTTCCAAAATCTTCAGTGTCTGTGCTCTGGTTCACCTGCAGGGGCCTGTTTAAGAGTCCAAAGAGCACCTCTATCTGCCACTGACTTCAAGCACCATTGAATGTGACCCAAGTGGTAGAACAGCCACATAGTTATTGTACCTGCTACAGAGCTCTCTCTTGTTTCTGAACATCACTCAAAACCAGCAGTGTGTTTGGTTACTCAGTAAATAGACATGACATAACATCCACAGGAGGAATAAGTTGTTTCCAAAATCAAAGATGCCAAAACCCAAAGGAAGCCTTGTAACTCTTTCTTGGGGGTGGCCAGGGGAAGGAGGCCAGATGCAATAAGGTATCCTTCTCCTTGGAAGAGATCTCTCCACCAGACCCACATCATTGGACACCTAGAAATTTCACAGAAATAGAAGGCCCTTAAATTTTTGTGTGGTTTATTTCTCACCCTCTAAAATAAAAAATTTCCAATCAGCATAATGTCATCAATGCAATAGACCACTGTCTTTGCTAGAGCAAAGAGGGGAAATAGGGATAGGTCCTCTCTTTGTTCAGATGCCATAACAAAATACCATAGACTGGGAAGCTTAAAGGACAGAAATTTATTTCTCCCAGTTCTGGTGGCTGGAAGTTCAAGATCAAGGTGATGGTTGTTTAGGTTTCTGGTGAAAGATCCCTTCCTATCTTGCACATGGCCACCTTTCTGTTCTGTCTTAAAATGGCCATTCCTTGGTAATGTGTTTGGAGAGAGACAGAAAGAGACAGAGATCAGTATTTCTATATCTTCTTATAGTGCCACCAATTTTATTAAATTAGGACCCCACTCTTAACGACCTCATTTAACATTAATTAATTCTTAAAAGCTCTATATCCAAATATAGTCACACTGAGGGTTAGACCTTGAACACTGCTGCTGAAAGGGAGGACTAACATTAGTTTTCTGCAGGAGAAATAGTGTTAGCCATGTTTTTCAGGCTTATATTTTACCCAGGAAATTTCCCCTGTGAGGCGAGAATTAGTTTTCTCCTGATGAAAAATATTTTGTTCATGTTCTTTTCTTAATTTAGTATTCCTGGCTTTAGAACAAGAAAAGTGGTCTGATTTAGCATGTAAAATATTTAGCATTCAAAATATTTAACATGTAAAAATTTTTAAATATTTTTTAAAAAAATGATGGAATCTTACAAAAGTCTCAACACAAAGTGTTTCTGGAGTGAAATGAGGAATTCACACTTGTGCACCAGGGTACCACAGAGCTGGCTGGGGCCACAGGCAACTCTGATCTTTCAATAAACTACAAACAAAACAATGATCTGCCATTCAACCATTATGCCTCCATTCCTTAGGTGTGGACGTGAGATAGTGTTCATTCATTTAACAAGTATTTATTTAGGAACTACATGAACGTGATGATCGATCGGCAGGAAAAGGCAGAAAATAATCAAATGAATATGTAGTCATTCAAGCTGCTGATTTTGAAATTGAGTATTTCTAGTTTCAAGTTTTGATTCTACTTCTTACTAGCCATGTATAACCTTGGGCAAGTCCCTTCACCTCGCAGAGCCTCCATTTTCATCAGCAAAAGGGGATTAAAAATACCTGTCTACTGGTATCATAAGGATGATGGAGGATACATTATATAGTGGTCAATATACAATCCCTAGCATGTATCTACTACTATTATTCTTAATGATGTTCTGGAATTTATTAGGGCCCTTAAACCATCAAAACACTCTCATTGCGGACATGTTTTAGATATATCACTGAAGATTATAGAATTATCTGACAACACAGAGAAAGAACAGAACATGTGACAAAGCCTTGAGGTTTGAGGAGGGCAAAGCACCTGGTCATAGGACCAGCAGAGATGGACAGAGGATTAGCAACACAAGGCCACAAACACTCACCTGGGGCCATTCCAACACGCTGCCTCAGGTGTGCTCTGTGCTCGAGGTTGGATGAAGAGTGAAGGACTAAGGTGCCCTTCGAGTCTCTCAGTCAAACTGGCTTCCATCATCAAAGCTTTCTGCCCTGCATTTCCCTGCTTGTTGAGCCCCCAAATGTGCACGACACACTGAAATAGGTCACCTGTGGGCAGATTTTTGGGCAAAATGCAATGCTGAGTCCAGGCTTCACTTTGGTGAACTTTGCTCATCAGTGATCCATCTGGGAAGCTGGTGTTCCTCCCCCCCCTTTTCTTGCGTGTTGTCAGAAAAATGAAAAACAAGTGAAAATGACTTTGTAGGCTTCCAGTAGAAACAGTCTACAACGGTCCAGGCAAACTGGACTTGCCAGGAGACATGAGTGAAGGATTACCTTAAAATTTCAGTCTCTATGTCCTGGGTGTATCCATAATCTAATGGAAATGCAGTGGTTTGCTATAAAAATGAAGAGTACGTGAATGTTTCATTACCAAGTGGAACAATCAACCAAACCTGTCACCTGGCTCATGAGCAACAATGTCACATTCCTTATGTCATGTCCATGGTGGGGGGGGGCAGTAATGCAAGGTTGCCCTGCCACTAGACCTTCATGAACAAACTGGCAGTAGCTGTTGTGAAGGATTCTCAGAGGGACCATGGCCCTTGTCCTTCCAGCAGTTCCTTTCTTTCTTTCTTTCTTTCTTTCTTTCTTTCTTTCTTTCTTTCTTTCTTTCGTTAGAAGACTAATAAAACAAGCAATAATTATGAAGACTTTATAAAGTAGAGATAAGCGAAATGGAAACAACATGCATCCAAAATCCCAGACTACTTTTCTGTGGCCTCTTGAAGCCAGTGGACAACTGAATAGTCACAAACACTCTCCTTTGGATGATGGCCTTTTCACCATAATAACTCCTATTGCATTGAAGAGATGAATGAACTGAAGCTTGGAGAGTGTTGGCAACTTCCTCAGCTGGTGAGCAGGGAGCCAGGGTTTGATCTCAGGAGCTGTAACTCCAGACAAGGCAGCACACAGGGCTGTACCAGACCCGGGATTGAAGGCTGGCCATCAGTAAAGATCATTAAAAACAATTGCACAGTACAATAGCCAATGTTTTATGCTGCAGTCCTGGAGAGAGCAACCAAGGCACCACAGTCCTCTCTGGGGCCCCACATCATTACCCCAGGCACAGTCCCGAACCCTCTGTCACTGTGTCCATTCAACATTTCTGGAAAGTGCCTCCTGTGTCTGTGACTTGCACTGCCTCATGGGGAGATCTTCCTTTCTCCCCCCAGGAACCACAACTCTCTTCTCCTAGCAGAAGACCTCCCACTCCTGAGTTCTTTCTTCTAGAGCAGGTCCTGGGTGCCGTTGTCAGGGCTGAGGGGAGACTGTATCAGATGCTGAGAGGGGCCCTGTAGCCACCTGCAGACCTGTGTCATGTGTGTCACAGGGCAGTGGTACTGTCTGAAATGTCAGTGTTCTTTTCCCGTTTGCATTCCATTTCTAGGGACTGGTCCTCTCTATGGCCAGGGACATCCTTGTCTCATGGAAAATGAGGATTTCAACAGCAGGAATGTAAAGAGGAAAAAGAGTCACTTTTCAGCATTTGACATACAAATAAGAATTCCTGAGTCCCAGGGCTCTGAAAGCCGACCTTTGAAGATAAAACAAGAAACAAACAAACAAACAAACAAAACCAAAAGATTTCCTAATTGCAAGGAAAGAGAATACCTCCTATAAGGTCGCTGTCATCAAGGAATGAAGTGTCCATTGCTTAGTTGAATGAGACAAGAGGGAGAAGGGCAGGGCACAAGGCCACAGAAGTACAAGGTGTAAAGAAAAGATAGATGTGATTATGTCAAAATGGGAATTACCCCCACAAACAAAGTTGAAAGACAGTCTACAGCACAGGAGAAAATGTTTGTAATATGTAACACAAAGGGCACATCAGGATCATACCTATTAAGGAGGAAAAGATAAATCACCTCAGAGAGATAAACTAAGGATATAAGATTACAGTTTGTGAGGAGAAAATACAAATAGTAGATGAAGCCATGAGAGACGGTGAGCCTCCCTGAGGATCAGGAAATGAGAAGAACATGGCCCATCCATTCTCACTTAGCAGATGCACAATAAACAGCAACGACTGATCCTTTCAGATGTCCTCAGGTGCTGGGACATGGCCCTCTTCTGCCTGCTGGAGAGACAGATCACAGGATGGTCACAGGATGGCAATGTGGCAGCTCTGTGGACTTTGAGAAGTTTAGATAAGCAGGGGCTCTGACCTGTAGGTCAGCAGGAAAACCTAGATGGGCCTTTCTAAAGTTATATATTATCTGCAAAAAGATGGGAAGGATCAAAGTGTCCAGCAGTAGGGAGACGGTTGACTGTGGAAAGCTCTTCAGTGGTTTGAGAAAGTTAGGAATTACTTAGAAACACGCTCCAGCTTTTATGAGCTTGGAAATCAATCCCTTACCTGGTTTTATACAAAGGCATTCTTCACATCACAATAGAGAAATTGATGAAGAAATAAATATATTGTCTCCATGTGAAGGCCTTTTTCTTCCACCTAACCTGATGACAATTAACCCTGTCTTTACTCTCTGTATTCACTTCCTGTAATGAAACTAATTACCTTCTATCATTATTATTATTATTATTATTTGCAAAGAAGGGAAAAGGCATGAGAAAAATATGGAGGAAAGTAGGAGATGGTGCGTGGGTCTATAAGATGGGTCCGTGTATCAGTCTGAGGTCCCCAGAGAAACAGAACAGAGTTTAAGCCCTCCATCCCACGTAAACACACACACACACACACACACACACACACACACACACACACTATGGCACAGTCTAGATGCAGCATTCCTTCTTCCGCAGAAACCTCAGTTTTGTTCCTAAGACATTCTACTATTCGCTGAGGCTGCAGGGGTTTGGGACACACTCCCCCAAAGTAAGTGACTGTAGCATATTGGTTGTTTTGAGCTGCAGGCACTTGAGAAGCAGCAGATGCAGGAAGGGCTCTCTAACATCCCCTTTCCAGAAGCAGGTCATAAAATTTCCCTGAGAAAGGTGTTCTCTCCTGAGAAAGGATCCAGCAAGAGAGCATCCTGACCAATGGAGGCTGGGAGTCAACACCTAACACATCTATGCAAACACAATTCCTAAATAATCCTGTTCTTCCACTAGTTTCGTCCCCTGCCCTCCAAAGTATCTCCTTGTCACTTCCCCAAAACTTACTATGCTTTGCCTTGTCATTTCTTTACAAATTATCAAGACTTCCTCTAAAGTTATAGAAGCTTCCAGCTGTGGTCACTCCTTGGGGTATTTAATTCAATTGTGAAGCCTCCATGTCAATATAAAAATCTAATACAACTTGGATGCTTCCTCTGACGAATTTGCCTTATGTCAGTTTAATCTTACATTAGACCAGAGATCTTAAGAGCACAGGAAAACATTTTTCAGCCATGTGTACTCAGGTGTGCGTCCTCTGCATCCTGGCTGGGAACTCGTTCCCCACGCCCCACTGTCCTCCACCTGACTTGTGTGCATCCCTGTTGCAGAGGGGAACTATTCTAAGGTCGCTGCCCCAAGATTTGCACAGTAGAGGCTCAGTGAGCACTTGAGTCAGAAGAATCCAAGCAGTCTGGGCAAAAATCCAACAGGTGCTCTGCCGTATGTTACTAGAAAGGTCAGGCTTGGTGCCAACAGTCCCCTATACAGAAGGAGATCCACTCCAGGTGCACAGGGCTTGGGTTGAATGCAGGTGAAATGTAGGCCCCACAGCCCCCTCCTCCAGGCACCTTATAGCAGTCTACACAGCACACAAGCATTTGCAAGGCCAGACAGGAAATATGCTACTGCAGGGAAGATGCCCAGCCCTCTGCACCCCTGCTTGTTCAGAGCTCATGATCTAGACAGGTAGGGCAGGCACAGGGCCCCTGCAAGCTGGTGACACTCACAGGACTGCACCAGGCAGCTGGACCCCAGGGGTCAGCACTGCCCTTCTGAGCCCACCCATCACCATCGTGCCCAACTTGTTCCTTGTTCTTTTTCCAGGTAGGGGTGAGAAATCTTCCCACACTCACCTGCTCACTGGGAAGCAAGCTGGATTACTTTTTACTGTGGTGAAATATGCATTAACATAACAAAATTGATCCCTTTAAATATTTTCATTTGGTGCAGTCACACTGTTTGCAAACCTCACCACCACCCACTTCCAGAATGTTCCTCATCTCACATTGAACTCTGTTCCCATGAAAACCTAATACCCACTACCCTCTCCTCCCAGCCCCTCAATTTCAAATGTGATGAGGATAATATATTTGGAAGGTTTATGTTCATTTTTTATTCACATTTGTATAGGCAACACACCCTTGATTCACCAGAAGCATCCATTGCCTTGGGAAGTGTAGTAAAGGAGACATGAAAATAAAAGTCAAATGTTCAGGATTTAACATGAAAAACCAGAGTTTTGAGCTCCTGGCTTTCAATAATAAGCCAGGCTTTATAGATAGATACACTGTCCTTCCAATGCCAGACGCTCAGGAGAAGCTGGGTGGCACTGAGGACACTCTGATTCACAATCACCTTGTCTTCCACTGTGCACATCTTCAAGAGACAAAGGAATCCACAGGCAGCATCATAACCAGTTGTCTTAGAAATGTTTACATGGCTATCGTGGATGAGGATTCCAGGCTTCTCTGTCACGTGGAAGGAAGGACAGGGATGGGAAGTTCAGGTGGGAACATGAACACTCTTATGAAGTAAAACCTGCTCTTCCCATTCTCCATCCCAGAGTCTATGGAATAGAGATGCACTGACCCTTGTGTTTCATGACAGGGCCATGGTCTGACATGTGCATGACTCCAGGTTTCCTACTAACGCTGGGATCTGTGAGCGCATTTCAAGAGCAACCAGAATCGCTGGTCTTCCCAAAGTGAGGCGATTCCTGAGGAAAACGGGATGAGTTTTATAGTGTCAGGGGACAGCATCCATGTGGCCACAATATATTTCATGGGCAGGGCCTGTGGGGCTTTCCCTGCATTTCTATGCACAGCACAGAACAAATGGTTCTAGACAAGCAAAACAGCAATAAACCTCAAAAACAAAAACAAAAACAAAACGTGGTCACTAGTCTTGTGAAATGGAGAAGAAATAGGACCATGGGACGATTTTTTCTAAGATTAAGTTATTCAGTTGAAAAAATGTCCATAACTTTGAGACTCTGACTTCCCCAGATTTCAGATTTCTTTCTTTTAAACGTTTGTTTTCTTTCTTTCTTTTTCTCTTGATAGCCAATACAATGTTTTAAAACTATTTTACCATGACTGGTGATTGCGCTGGGAAGCTGTTGCTGTTTCTAAGGGGTCTTACTCTGTGTAACAGAGTGTCAGTCTCCATGTTCTTCGTGAAATTCACACAGTGTGGGAATCTGGGGCACACAGTAGGGCTGCTCAGGTTCTGGAGTCAGCAAATGAGAAGCTCATCTATGTTAAAAACAGTCTCAAACTACACACTTTGGGAACAGAGGTAGTAAAGCTTATTTTTATTTTAAGGACAGTATCTTGTCAAAACGATGAATGGAAGCTAATCCAGCTGGAAGTCCACATTTGTCCAGTTTATAGTGCATAAGTTAGATGTCACCAGGAGGAACAATCAGAAATGGCCACAAATCAGAACATTCTATAAGATAACCAGTTTTGCATGTTGGCCCTGGGGCTGGGTATTCTCTACACAGAAGGGTCTTTCATGGCTTCCTTGCTATGTACAGTCCTTGTTGACTGATAAGTTCCCCCAGTCCTTTCCCAATGGGAGGCCAGGCAGGGCCCCAGCTGGACAGCAGGCTCCCAGGCGCAGAGATGTGAGGAGGCTGGAGAAGTGGGGACCTGCGCTGGGTGGCAGGGGAGCCTCACAGGGAGAAGAGCCTAGAGCACTAGTGAAGTTGTGTCCCCAGCAAGCGGAGCCTGCAGATGATCTCGGCCCCTCAAACCAGATTAAAGAGGCAGACCTCCACGGACTGGCTAATATTGTTGCAATTCAATGAGCATTCAAATGAATCAGCAAGTGAGAAAACTCCACATGTCTGAAGATTCTAAAGTTTACATTTCAATAAAAAATATCTAACTTGATAGAGGTTTTCCAGATTTGAAAAAAATTCTTAACACTTCACCCATAATGAGTTTTGAAGTTGAAGGTTTTCTAAACTAATAATAACTATAATATTGACCAACATTTTTGTCTCTCATGATGGTGGGAAGATTGAACTTTCTTTCCATTCCTGCTAAAATGTGATATTATAAAAGTTGTTATATGTTGTAAAAAAGTATTACAAGGTATGTCAACAGTTCATTAATAAATTCATATTTTTCTAGGAAAAGTTCTCAGGATGCTCTTTCCATCCCCTTGAATGTGGCAAACGGGCATTCATGGATGAATCAGTGAGTCTCAAGGCTCTTGCCCAGGAGATCAACTTTTTAGGGCCAGAAAATCCTTTACCTCATGGAAAACAGACACACATACACACACAATAACGCAAACACACACACACACACATATGCACTTACACATATGCACACATACAGTTACATATACGCTCACGCTCACGTGCATATATATATACTTATGCACACACACATGCGCACGTATGCATACACACTTTCACAGTAGACAAATATACACATACACTCATAACACACACATGCTCATATACTATATTATACTATAAATACTTAGCTCAGGAGAATAAATGGCCCCCAAGTGTGGGCAGACAGCCTGACAATTAGTCTGAATTGTAATAATTGAAGGTAAAATTCTGTTTAAAATCTTAAACCCTAGTTTCAGGTCACAGAGAGAATGGCTTAATCAAACCCTCCGAAGTCTCTTTAGTTGTAAATTCCATGATTTCAGAGGGGACAAGGCACATTATCCTCCTCAGAGCTTGCCCAAGTACCCTCTCTGTGCCCCTGACAGGAGTCCCACAGGGTGGAGTCACAGCCTCAGGCACCAGGCCAGGCCCCCTCACCAAACATCAGCCCCAAAGGGAGGGCACATCACAGTCCCACCTCGGGGGAACCACTGCTGTAGAAACCTGTGCAACTTCTTTCCTGCCCCTCCTCCCTACACCTACACTCTTCTTCATTCTTTAGGAGCAACTTGGCCCTATGAGCAATAGTCACAACCAGCAAGCATCTGAGACTGGGGTTCTGGAAGATTAGCAATTGTCCCCTGGGTCATTTCCTGCTCCTGCCACACAAATTTCCAGAAGTGCCCATGACAAGACACTGATCACTCCTTAAAATCCCTTCCAGGTTCTCTTCCATGGCCCTCCCTCCTCCAGGGTGTTCAGTGGGGACCTGCGCTCCCGTCCCGGTCCTGGTCTGTGTCTGGAAGCTGCTGAGTTCCAGGCTTGAGGGGGTTGAGGCCCCACTTCTCAGCAGCACAAGGCCTTTGGTTGCAAAGATGAAGTCTGATCTTACTCTCAGGTGGTCACCCAAAATATAGCTCCAATCCCTGAAAATAACACCCCAGGGCCAACTTTTCAGGCACTGTTGACTTGAGCCTGGTGACCCCCCTGGGTGACCAGGCACATGGGCGAACCTGTCTCTGTGACCTCTTGTGAGCTGGGGGCTGGCACTCACGATACCTGCTCAGCCATGGTCTGGAGACAATGAGTATGATAACCGTGCACCTAACAAACAGTTTGGCTCAATTAAGTCCTCAAAAATCCAAAGACCAGACAAGACTATGATGCCACCCCACATATAGATTCAAACTGAGGTCAAAAATGGAAAAACAAATAGAAAACAGTCAAACAAAATTTTTAATTCTTCCTCCTCTGATACCACTTTAGATGTTTCCCTAAAGTAACAAATCTCAAATTCTTACAAAGTGCATTGGATCATGTTTTCTATCTCAGCCCTTTTTGGGAGCCCAGCTTCTCTGCATACTCTAAACACATTGGGTAACTTTGCATATTCCTCTGCAAGTTTTCTCTTACCTGGTTATTTTTAACTTTCAGCTTGATGGGTTTTTTTTACTTTGTATTTAAGAAATTGTGGTAAGAGAGGCAAACCTCAAAATTAGTCGTTTTAGCACATTTACCCGCGGGGTGCAGGGGCAGCCAGTCCTGTGCACCCTCAGCACCAGCCATCTCCAGAACGTTTCTCATCTTGCAAACCTGGAAACTACTTACAAAGGCAGTCATTTTCAGCCTCAGGTCTCCCAACCTCCCTCAGGTTTTACAGCCTGCCTGCCATCTAGCGGCTGCTTGCGCAGGTACAGCCAGGCCTGCCCTTGGTGTTGGAGGGGCTCTCCCAGGGTCACGCCATCCAGGCTTAGTGACAGCCCCGTGGACTCTGGACGTTGATAAGTCTCATTTGGCTGCAGGGGCTGAGCCATGTTCTGGTTTCTTCCTCCTGCAGGGGGTGGAGCCAGCTACGCATGGTGGGACTTCACCAGACAGTTCCCACCTCATCTGATTTCAGGAACAGAACACCCTGAAAGGCCCCCTGGCCTGTCCCCTGAGGCCTTTCCCAGGATGGGGCAGTGAGCGCAGTGGTCCTTAAGCCCTTCGGATTTGGGTTATATGCCTCGCTGTTTTACTTTAACATTCCTGGAGCCTAGGCAGCCCCACATTCTGATGAACACGTGCCAGTCCCGGCACCTGCATCTGAGAAAAGTAGACAGACTCTTGCCATCCATTGCTTTTCTTTGTCCAGAGCTCTTCTGGTCCCTTCCCTGTTAACAGACCTCTCCCCGTGGGGAGGATGGCTCCTTTCCCGGCACTGCCCCTGGGCCCTGGTGTTGAGACAGTGAAGCATCTGGAGGCTGGGACAGAAGGAAGCCATTACCTCCCCTGGGGCAGAAAGACACAGGGATAAATCCTTTCCTGGGGAAGCTGGAGCCCAGGGGTGAAGCCGCTCAAGAATTTAGAGCCACAGACACACAGCTGGAGTCAGAGAAGCAGCACTGCATGATGGGGGAGGAAACACGTGAGCCTAATCTCCCCACCCCTTGATGTTTATGCTGGCCCACTCCAGAACCCACGCTGGGCCAGTGAGAACCTTCTGTGGAGCTCTGCACACAGAGAAAGACAGAGACAACCCTGACTTCTGGGTTCGGGCAGTGTGGTGCCACATCCCTGTACGTGAGGGTCTCTTTGAAGCAAGAGAGAGAGCCATCGCCATTCAGGAGAATGTTGCCATGAGAAAAGAGCATCCACTCTCCTAAGGAAGGGACGCCCTGAAATGTGGACCCCATGGACGGCCTCTCCCAGGCTTGCCTGTCATTGGGCTTCTACTTAGGGTCGGCTAATGGGGGGCACTGCACGGGCTGGGGGGAGATTAGGCTCACGTGTTTCCTCCCCCATCATGCAGTGCTGCTTCTCTGACTCCAGCTGTGTGTCTGTGACTCTAAATTCTTGAGCGGCTTCACCCCTGGGCTCCAGCTTCCCCAGGAAAGGATTTATCCCTGTGTCTTTCTGCCCCAGGGGAGGTAATGGCTTCCTTCTGTCCCAGCCTCCAGATGCTTCACTGTCTCTTGGGTCTTCCTGTGAATTTTGCCCATGACTCTGCCTTTCATTAATGTCCCCACCAGGACCCTGACTGATGTGGGTCAAGCACTACCACTCAGGTCCGAGAGACCGTTTTTTGTCAAAGGCAACAATAAGTGTCCACAGGAGCTGTCCGTGGTGTTCAGTGCCGCTGAGCGTCCCAGTGAGAAAGGTCTTCCTTTATGGAATCCCCTCCAGGGCTTTCGGTCGCTCTAGGGGCAGGTCTCGGTTTGTGGTCTGAAGTCCATCCCGGCTAATCTCCCCTGTTGAGAAAGCAGGACTGAGCAACTGCACGTACCAGATGTCAGCCCCGTGGTTGGCTGTTCGCGCAATATTTCTATCAATGGCAGCAGTAGTGCTTTTCTGTTATGGGAGGGATATTAACGATCCACTTTCAAGTCCACGTCTGTTAGTAAATGGAAATAATGGATCAATTTTGAAATATCGCATGAACATTTATGGTGAGACCTGTGAGGTTAGCTGGAAACACGATTTGGGTCCCTTGCGTCTGTACCTAGAGCCTGGGGGCCCAGGAGTGGTGCCCATGGACCCATGGCCCCATTACTAGCGCGCCTGCCTGTCTCTCCTCCATTGTCCTGAGGGCAGAGCTAGTCTGTCTGCCTCAGGGCTGGGACTTGGGCGGTGAGAGGCGGTTCCCCATAAGTGCACTGGGGGAGGGACCCGGGGAGCTGAGATACAGCTGTAGGTAACACCTTAGGTTTGCAGGGAATAGTAACACACATTGCAAAGTCCTGAAGAATTGACCATTTCCCCTGGGCTGCCTGGCTTTCACAGTCGGTGAGCCAAACACAAAGTGAGCCCTTGCATAAGAGCAAAGATTTCAGACTGAGGACAAGCTCAATGGGAAAATTCAAGGCAGGAAGGAGAAAAGCAGGAACAGTTACTCTTAAGTGAATAGGTCTCTCTGATTATACAAGTAGGACACCTGGCCAATAGAAATGTAAAGAAGAAATGACGCAACCCTCAGTGGCAACGTGGGCCCCGTCTCAGTGTGCTTCTCTGCAGACTCTTAGTCCAAGTGGCTCTCAGGTTTCCCTAGAAGGGGTCTGTCCACTCCCTGTGCTGTCAAACCTGTGTCCTGGACAAGCACCGTCAGGGATGGACTGTCTCAGTGGCACCACGGCATCCGGCTTCCTAGGAGCAGACCAGATTTACCAAATGAAAGGCATTCTGGCACCTCCTGCAGGAATTTTTTGTCGGGAGGATAAAAGATTAGGACAGACTTGTACACAGTATTACAACAATAATGATTTCATGTGGAGACATTAAAATTACAGAGGGAAAACATTAATTTTTGCTAACTGCTGGCCCCTAGTGGCCTGATGGAGAAGCCCCTTTGCAAGCTGGGCAGAAGACCTTCTCTTGTGCTCCTCTCTGGGGACAGAGGGCAGCAGCCCTCTGCAAGAAGCCCAAATACCCACTTGTCCAGTGACATCTCTTCAAGTGTGAATATTGGAAGCAAATCCAGTTTTCCTCCTCCCTCCCTCACCCATGTACACAGCACTGCCAGACCCTGGGTTTCAGCCTCTGCCTTTGTCACAGGCACATTATGTCTCTGAGCCCCAGGTTACTTCTCCCCAAAGGGGGTTTATCACACAAGCTCACCAAGTCCAGAGAATCCGGTGAGATGACACGTGTGTGGCACCTGGACCAGGTCAGCAGCCTCCCTGGGAGACCCGCTGCATCGCTGTGCTGATTGCAGCTGGGGCGGCTCCTGGGTCCAAAGGGCACATCCTCCTGACAGAATCTTCTGTCACTGGGCCCCAAGTCCCAAGTCTCCCTAAGCAGTGGCTGAAGGATGCTGCCGCACACGTTGACACTTGGAGATAATCCCGCCACCCTGAGCTGCATTTAATCAAGAATCTACTTGCAGATTCTTCAAGTTAGGGAAAATCGGTGAGAAGGAAGATGAATGGAGACACGACTTCTGAGGGGTGAGTGGTGAGTAGCAAATAACACTTCTCCCTCCCCAGGAACCATGTGTCACTTGATGTGTGGCTGGTTCAGGGTAACTCCTGGGCTTCTGGGGCATAATCTTCATTATCTATGAGGACCTATGCAATTTCCAGGTAACAGATCTAAATAGATTTCTTTGTCTCTCTCTCTCTCTGTCTCCCTCTCTGTGTATCCTTATCTCTCTGTCACCAATCTCTTTGTCTCTGTCTCTCTCTTTCTCTCTCTCTCTCTCTCTCTTTCTCTCTCTCTCTCTCTCTGTCTCTCTCTGTCTCTCACTCAGGCACACAAGTTCTCATCCTATCCTGCCTCCCTTGTGGTTCAGACTGGAGTAAATTTAACCCCACAGCAGGGAGTTGGCTCCCTCTAGGGGCAACAGCAGGAATTGTGAGGGAACTTGACCTACAACTAGAAGCACTGGCCTGGTCCATATTCAGAGTCTGAGCCTAATCATTAAATCAGGAAAACTGTTGCCCTCAGAGAGGGTGTAACGCATCCTACATTTATAAATCAAATCAAAACTACAGAAGAAAATGAAAAATGCGTGTATGAGATTGCCTTTATGCTGAAGTCATCACTAGGCACTGGCAAAAGAACCAGATGCTTCATGAACTGCCAGCTGTGTTGCAAGGGAAGCCTGCTTGGCCCCTCCAGGCTTCAGTGAAATTGTGGAGAGATACCCTGTAGGCTCTCGTGTGGACATCTATGAGGTATCACATGTACTGTATTTTGTCCAGTGCTGTGCACACACTTGGTGCTCAGAAAGTAGTAGCAATATGTATGAACAACAGTGTAGACATCAATCCACTTTGGTATTATTTCTTCCCAAAGTACCAATTCTTCTCCTGTGTTCACAAAAAATAAGTGGAAAGGGCATGTTAACCTCAGTAAACTGTCCCCCGTTCCCGACAAATTCAACCCAGATGTCCTTCCTCATGGAGAGAGGGGTCACATAGAAACACCATGTATAATACCATTGTTTTTGATGTGGCTACAGATATGACACTATGTGATATCATGTACACAAGTGAATTTGAGGTACAAAATTGAAACTGTTATGGAAAATCAATGATAGGCTATATTCTTATTTTCCCAGATGTAATTCCCTTGCTCGGTGTGATTCAGCAGAAACAACATCCCAGATGACACAATTTCCACATGCTCATCTCAGGTGGCTCTCCCTGGGGAAGGACAGGCAACCCTCAGTTTTGGGTGTGAATCCACACATAACTGTCTGCTGAAGGTAGAGGAATGTAGCAAAACTTGTCTACAATGAGGCTCCGTGTGAGTGGACAATCCCAACTTCAAATTTCATTACAGAACATTCATTCCAAGAGAATCAACTTTGAGATGCACAGGAACGGGATTCCACAGGAACCCAACTGCACTGCTCTTTGCTCTCCAGTCACTGGGTGTGCTTAGCATTCCAAGAAGAAAGCCTAAGAGGAGGTACCATCCTGTGCCCAATGTTGGTCTGTGCAATCTGGAAGCTATGCTCATCCAAACTCGTTGTGTCTTCAAGGGCTGAACCCTTCCCAGCCCCCCAAGTAGCTCCCCAAGTAGAAAACAACACCATCTACAATTTGACATTTGTGATTTGCACTTTTGGATATTTGACACTGATTTCGGTGAGGCCTGTCCTTACTATTGCTGGGACATCTGCAAGGGCAGGCCAGGAAGGGGGTAGACACAGGACCCACAGCCAGGCTGACCATACCTAACGTCACCAAGGTATGGGGACCCAGGTGACATGAGCCAAGCAACCAAAACAAAGCCAGCACTCCTCCTAGACTGTGACAGGAGACAGCACAAAGCAAGCACGGAGTTGAGAGACTGGAACCAAGAATGAAGCACCTACCTCTTGGCTTGGATGACAGGGTGAGGGCGGGAACCTGGTGGAGTTGGCAGAGGAGAGTCTGGGCCAGTGTTTTCTGAGGAATCTTCTCAGCAGCCCACACTTGACAGATCCCTCCAGGGTGGTTTTCCCAGACCCCAAGGGTCCCAACAATTGCAGTTTGATTCCAGCGTGGAGGTTCTGTGAGGGTCACAGCTACTGGAGGAAGGGTCCTCAGTGCTTATCCTGAACACAGGTAACAGAAGGTGTGTTACAGAAAAAGGCAAGGCCCTGAGCAGATTTTAAATTTTGCTCCAGGTTCAGAACTCCTGCCTTGTCTGTGCTTTTTGTGATAAGAACTTTTAAGAGCTCTTCCCTTAGGAACTTTCAAATATGCAAAAGAGTGTAATGAACTGTGCTCCCATCCTGTACAGTACATCCTGGGACTTACTTATTTTACACCTGGAAGTGGTAATCTGGTCAGCGATGTTACCCACGTCTTATTCTGTGGCTGACCTTATGAAAATCAGGTCAGCATGCTGTTGCAGTGTCCGCGTGCCATCCCAGCACTCCAGGATGCACAGGTGTCTGCAGGCACTTCATAGTGACTGTGCACGGGTCCCCATACCTGCCAATTTCACTACAACCCTCATGCCCTGGGCCCCAGCATTTATACACTGCAACACATTATATTCCACTACAGATATTCCCTTTGATGTCTTTGGTATGTCACAGGGAGGCCATTCCATTCACATTTAACATAACCTGTGCAGGTACTTGTCATCTGTGAACTCCTCCCCCTGCCCAGTGCTCTGTAGAACTTGACGCTGTCCTTATTCTATCTTCTCCCTTAGCTGCAAATTCCAATAGGTTCAGACACAAAGCCCTGCAGGGGAGGGAAAGGGCTGGGGGAGCCTACCAGTAATTCCCCTGAATTGTGACCCAAGTCAGCACAGAGGCTGAAGAAGTTCTGTTGTGACACAGTCACTCATCCCAGAGCTGCCCACCAGGCGGGAAGAAATGGGGCGCTGGCTGGATCTCTCCCTGATGCCATGTAGTGTTGCAGATAAGCCCTTGACCCCAGAGCAAATCTGCCTCCCAACCCTCTAATTTAACCTTCAAAGCCTGCCCTTTCCCCTTCCCTTTAAGTCAGTCCCTGGTTCCCCCTCCCCTGCAGGGAAAGCATCTGAACTGCAGTCACCATGTCCTGTGAGCAACACCATCCATTAGGAGTATGTCACCAGGTGGAATGGAACATTCTCCCCCTAGTTTGTAACACACAGCTTACTAACATACCAAATCTTTTGAGGGCACTGGTGTCCTTTTCTCCTGTGACAGGGGAAAGGCAGAAACCTAATTCTGGCTATAATTGTACTACCAGGTGCCGGGGGACACTGTGCAATAATTGACTTGTGGCCCTTTCTGTTTTGTGTGCTGTTGATCTTGGCACCTTGACTTTGGCCAGCACTTCTGTCCGGTGTGCAAGATTGAGGGATCCCCTCCGCCTGAGCCCCTCTGGTCCTTGCACTCTGAAGACCCTAGAGGCATGGTAGCCATGGCACACTGATGAAGCCCCAGAGAACTTCCAGAAGCCTCTCTGACGCAAGGCTGGCTTGCTCCTGGGCAGCTGAAGGAGGGCATGTCTGTGTCCCGCCCAGTGCTGCCCTCCACTGACTCCAGCTCACTCGTTCAAATGACCTTGAAGGCAGTGCTGGTGAAAAGCTGCTCAGTCCAAAGGGAGACAAACTTAGAAAACACAACCATTCTGAAAACTCCGAAGATGCACTTTGGAACTTTTCACAAGTTTAAAAAATATACATAACTTTGAAAAGTACACAAGCTTCTAATATCTGAAGTTCACACATCAGCCAGCTTTTCCTGGTTTCCCTCACATCGGCACCTGCACATGTTCTCAGAGTCTTGGTCTGAACTCCCAGGACAGTGTGGACAGCAGGCTGAGCAAGCCTGGCATGGTGAAGCAAGATGACAATCACAAGGAGTCCTTCCTAAGGGATGTTCAGAGACCAACTGTGGCAGACTGCATGTTCCAAAGATGGCCCCAGCCTTGTTTTCATCCCACACGCCCCTCTGCTCAGTGGCCTTGGCTCTCCCCATCATGAGGTAGGGTCTCAGCCCATCTCCGGGTCCCTGGGCCGTCCCTGGTGACAGGCTCCAAATACCTGCAGGAGCAGAGTCTCACCAGGGAACAAGGTCAGGCCATAGGAGTCTGGAGCTCCTTGTGAGCATCCTGGCACACCTGTTGTTGGGACTTGAACTCAGAGACGCCTTCAAACTGTGGGAGCCCAAGCAATGGGGAGGGCTGGGCAAGCACTCTGGTCACCAGCCCAGGCTGAACGCCCCGCCCACACCTGCATCTAGGACATCCCACCAGTGGGCCTGCGTGGACACCAGCCATTCCCAAGCAACAGGGGGTTCCAGCTCTTGGAGAGACTTCCAGGAAGAACCATGCCCCTGAGAGCCCAGGTGGGAAATGGGAGAGACGATTTTTGACAAAATCACAGAGCTGCGAGGATTCCGAGAGTGTGTTTACATTAACAGATAACCAGTCTCTCCATTGCTTTCCCAGTGGTGCCCCCCTGTCCTAAAGCCCTTGTGTGGACCCAGCCTCATCCCCCCGCACCCTCACCTCACTCTCTTTCCATGTTCTCTAGATACACTGTCTCTTTTCTCCAGGGTTCTGAGCCTGAGCCTCTGCTCAGACACCCCTCTTTTCTCCTGTCCCCCTGACTGGCTCCTCTGGGTTCTCATCAGACACCTCTTCCTCCTACTGTTCTGAGCCACCTCCTCCCCCTCCCAGCACCTGCTCCTCCTGGCGGTTGGGGATGTGCCTTCTACCAGGTGATGGCTGAGACCCAGCAGGTGCTGCATCAGTTCTGGTTGTTCCAATACAATTTCCCCCTGGCAGAAGGGATTCTGCTGGGGAGTCCCCACCTCTCCTGTGACTGCCCCTGACAGCACTGTCAGGAAGCCCACAGAATTTCCCTGCACACACCACATTTGTCATTTTAGGTTAAACAGTTGGAAATGTAAGCGTCTAGGAGGGAAGTCTCATGGAGGGTCCTTCCGGCATGACAGGTAGCCCAGTCCAAAGGGACTTGTCTCAAGGTGCTGGAGGTCTTGTGGGCTGAGACCTGCTGTCTTCCACCTCATGTGCTCATGACCGGTTACGGGGTCTATTAACTACAACCTTACATCTTCTCCTCATGCTTTCTGAGTGGGAACATGAGTCAACCTGCAGAGAGAAAATGGAACTATGCGCTTCTTTAGCCTGCGAACAGTAGGCAGAATGTCTTCTTTTAATCAATTCCGGGCTTGAGTGGCTGGGTGTAAATTAGGCCTCAGATGATCACTTTGGATGTCCTCACCTGTCTGCCACCTCTGAGGCCCAGTTCTATTTTTGAAGCTGGCCTCGTGTCTGGGGTTTACCCTTAACCCTTGTGGACCCAAGGTACACATTCCTGTAACCCACTGCGTCCGGTTCTTCCTCACCCGCAAAGAGGTTACATGATCTTCTCTGGCATTTGGGGAAGATGCACCTGAAACTGACCGTGACATCTGTCCTGTACTTGGGTGGGTTGTAACCATTTGGGTCAAATGACCATGATATTTAAGGCACTATTCTACCTTGGAAATTCAATGTATGTATGTTCACTTTTCTAACATGTCAAGTTTTTCCTCACTGAAAGAACGTACCTTTGTCCTTACAGATCATTGTTCATATTTTGCTCTATTCAAGCGTTGGGATGGACGCAGCCAAAGGGCAGCTGCCATGACATGTGCCTATTTACACTACAAGAACCAGACACCATCCAGCATTCTCCTAGTGGGCCACTGGCACATTCCGTTACATTCCTAGACACCAACAGCATTTTTAACTCTATGAAAATTTAATTAATTAAAAACTTACCCTACTTCCACTTTGAAATGTCTTTATTTTAAAAGGAAAAACTTCATACATCATTTTAAAATATGCATTTTTGGGGCACCTGCATGTCCCAGATGGTTGAGCGTCCAGCTCTTCATTTTGGCTTAGGTCATGATCTCAGGGTCCTGGGATCAAGCCCAATGTCCATTGGGTTTCACACTCATCAGGGAGCCTGCTTGAGGATTCTTTCCTCTCCCTCTCCCTCTGCCCATCCCCTTGCACATACACACTCTCTCTAAAATAAATAAATCTTTCAGAATAAGTAAATAAAAATAAAAGATGAATTTTACAAGTTATTTGATAAGTTCATACAAAGCTATTTACAGCAATAATGAGAGAGTTGGGAACATTACCGGCATAAACTGTCACAAAATCAATTCACAACTTGGATCTTCAACCGTTCATGTATTTTATCTCACACAGTAAGGTCTGGTCACTGTTAAGATAAAATCCTCTTCAGCAAATTCTGTCCCGAGTCAAGCCTTTTCTTACACTATCATCTCACACTGTAGGAAAGCAGGCCCTGGTTCCACAGGGGTTGTCCCGGTCCTTGACCATCAGTATGTAGCGGATGATGTACCCCAGCTGAAAGAACACAGGGTTTGACATTTTACTCAAACAATCAAACACATTTATCTTCATGAACAATAGTACCTGATACTGAGCAGTGCAACACATGCCAACACAGATTTAGGAAGAATCAGGAGAGGCCATTCTTGTTCATGGTTGGGTTTTAACCCTGCACAGAATTCTATCCCAAAACCTTTAATGGACTGCAACATGAGCAGGAAAAGGAAACTCTTGGGGCCAGATGTGTTTCCAAAATAAGAAAAAAATTTCCATTTCCAATTTAGAAATATAATGGTATCATAATTATATCAATACCCTAGAAAGACTGAGACAGTATCCTTTTTTATAATTTTTTTTAATGTCTATTAAGTTTTGAGAGAGACAGAGCACAAACAGGGAAGGGACAGAGAGAGAGGGAGACACAGAATCCGAAGCAGGCTCCAGGCTCTGTGCTGTCCGCACAGAGCCCAAAGAAGGTCTCAGACTCACAAACTGTGAGATTCTGTTCCGAACTAAAGTTGAATGCTTAACAGACTGAGCCACCCAGGCACCCTGAGTCAGTATCTTAATGTTATCATGAGATGAAAATGTCTGTGTTCCCCCTAAGTGAGGTAAACACTGCTGGGATTTCAGAATTGTGCTCAAAGGGTTTGAGGATCTGCATCCAAGCACTGATTTATAAAGGGAAATCTTTTCAGTTCCAAAGAGAAGTATTTTTGGCATTTTATACCTGTTCTTGACAACCTAATATTTTTTGTTATCCAATTGTTCTCCTTCAAAGTCATAGCCAACCACCAGAACACTGTGATTCAGGTTTTCACTGCTGCTCTTTGGATCATAGTAGATACCTGGAAAAGGAAAATTCAATGTTGGGTTGAGAACACCCCAGATACACGTGATAGTAACTCAACCTATCAACCATAGTATGGGAAACATTTCAAAACTAGTTAAAATGACACAAAGGCAGATAATATTTAAAAGACATCTTTTTTGAGCTATGCTAATAATTTAGGTTCTCATCTAATACTGGAATCAATACAAAGTGGTGCACTCTCGTTTTTAAACAATTGGATAAGGGCACCTGGGTGACTGAGTTGGTTAAGCATCTGACTCTTAGTCTCTGTTCAGATCACGATCTCACTGTTCATGAGATCCAGCCCCACATCAGGCTCTGTACTAACAACATGGAGCCTGCTTAGGATTCTCTCTCTCCCTCTCTTTCTCTGCCTCTCACATGCTCATGATCTCTCTCTCTCTCTCTTTCTCTCAAAAATAAATGAATAAACATTTTTAAAAAGTTAAAAAAATAGATACATCTGGATGGCTCAGTTGGTTAAGCCTCTGACTCTTGATTTCAGCTCAAGTTATGATGTCATGGTTCGTGAGTTCAAGCCCCACATCAGCCTCTGCACTGACAGTGTGGAGCCTGCTTGGATTCTCTTTCTCGCTCCCTCTATCTCTGTTCCTCCCACACTTGTGCTGTCTCTCTCTCAAAATAAATAAATTAATTTAACAAATTTAAAAATAAACAACTAGACAAGAGGCATAAAAAACCATTTGTAGGGGCGCCTGGGTGGCGCAGTCGGTTGAGCGTCCGACTTCAGCCAGGTCACGATCTCGCGGTCCGTGAGTTCGAGCCCCGCGTCAGGCTCTGGGCTGACGGCTCGGAGCCTGGAGCCTGTTTCCGATTCTGTGTCTCCCTCTCTCTCTGCCCCTCCCCCATTCATGCTCTGTCTCTCTCTGTCCCAAAAATAAATAAAAAAACGTTAAAAAAAAATTAAAAAAAAAAAAAAACCATTTGTGAAAATCTTCTCATTCTACTTTGAGGATGTCAGCCTAAGGAAGAGCACAGAACACAAAATTACCTGAGCCAAGGGCTTTGTTCCAATTTTTTGTAATAAAATCATTCAGAAAATTTGAAATATGTAATAATTTGTAAAATGGAAAGTAAGGTAAGGTATACTGATAGAATTATGTCATCTTTAAGTATACTTATGAAGTGCTGAAAATATGGGGAATATAGATCCAGTCATGTCAATGGATACATCAGGCACAAATATTACATGTACAGAATGAACAATTGTGTTAAATCCAAACCCAGAAAAATTCTACATTAAATTCTACATACCAAAGAGTCAATCTTGTCATATATCATGGTGGTTTTCCCACTTCTCTGCCCACATTTCTACATAGATAAATGTTTACCTTTTTTCTAGAACTAGAAAGAATGTAAAGTTGCATCGATAGCAACAGAGATGGGCCCCACACTTGCCTCTGTGATCATAATCTCCCAGCCCATAGACTCCCAGGAGACAGTCACATCAGCAGCTGAATATTCTGGATTGTGTGAGAGGCAGGATTCATCCTTTCAAAGGGAAAGGGAAAGAGACCTGATCACTATGATCCACCTTCAGGAGAAAATGAGTGCAAGACAGTTTGTAGCTGAATGGTTTTCAATTCAAGTTGGGTATTAAGAATCCCAGGACCTGATATGCTATTGGTTGTTTTGAAATGAACAGTAGAAGGTGTCTATTTAAATAAGAAATTCATGGTCTACCTGCCCTGAGAAATTTTTCATTCTGGAGAAATCTGTACTATATATAAGACAGCATGTATATCATCACATAGCAGAGATGTAGGAACAGTAATATGGTAATGATATGAGCAGAGGACTGTGCAAGGCTAACAAATTTTAATGACAGTTCTGAAAGTTTGCAGATACTAAGACTACAATCTAAAATGAGAATATTAAATATGATATCTCTGCTTCCTTAAAATGTTCAACTTTGATAGGAAGATCAGGAGCTCTGTTTACCTGTGCAGGATAAGGATAGGACCTGTCTGAGCCCAGGACTCCATTCTCCTTAACACACTGGAAGACACAAGCCACTAGGCCACCACTGAAGCCTCCATTGCCTTTAGACAGAGAGCAGTCCACCAGGTTCTTCTCACTCAGATAAACAAGTTTGCCAGTTTTCCGGAACATCTGTCCTTCAAGGGCACCAGTTGCAGTAAAAATCCAACATAAGCCACAAACCTAATTATAAAGCTCTCAGTCAACAAAACAAATAGTAAGATTTGAGAGCATCCCACACATCTGAAACTCTGTTAAAAAATAGCGAACTGCACATTGTTTCTCAGTCTACCATAGCAAGGACACTGATTCCTTTTGCCTTTATTCTTGAGAGGAACCTGCTAAATATTGTCACACCTGATCCTTCACGGGAGTTACATAGCCTTTCTCTCTCCAGTCCACAGATGAAGGGATCTCAGCAAAGAGAGATACTCAGAATACTTTCCCCTTCTTGTGCCTCTGGATTTGAGGGCCATTCGTCACATGCTTGAATTCTTCATTGGTCTTCAAGAAAAAGGAAATAGAATGTTAACAAGCAGGAGATTTTTTTTGGTATAGTACCAGGGAGATGAAGCACAAATGGTCAGCAATTCATGCCACACTCACCATGTCACCAATGTCACTCATTGCCATCATGAAGCTATGTTTCCCTTGGTCACATTCCTGATTGTGCTGTTCAATCATTTTTATATTCCTCTCACTCACTCCTCTCCACCCTTTTTCATCCTGCAGAAAAACAAATAACCTATCATCTTTATTTCTTCTTGTGTGTGTGTGCTAAAGATCTAATTTTATTTTATATTTTAATTATCTTTTATATAATTCCAAGTTAGTTAACCTGCAGTGTAATAATGATTTCAGGAATACAATTTAGTGATTCATCACTTACATATAACACTCGGTGCTCATCCCAACAAGTGCCATCCTTAATGCCCTGAACCCATTTCGCCCATCCCCACCCTTAACACCCCACCAACAACCCTCAGTTTGTTCCCTGTATTTAAGAGGCTCTTATGGTTTGTCTCCCCTCTCAGTTTTTATCTTATTTTTGCTTCCCTTCCCCTATGTTCATCTGTTTTTGTTTATTAAATTACACATATAAGTGAAATCATATGATATTTGTCTTTCTCTGACTGACTTATTTTGCTTGGCATAATTCACTCCAGTTCCATCCATGTTGTTGCAAATGGCAAGATTTCATTTTTTTGATCCCCAAGTAATATTCCAGTGTGTGTGTGTGTGTGTGTGTGTGTGTGTGTGTGTGTATATATATACATATATTGTACTGGTATATATATATATATATACCACTTATTCTTTATCCATTCACCTGTCGATGGACTTTTGGGCTCTTTTCATGCTTTGGCTGTTGTCAATAGTGCTGCTATAAACATTGGGGTGCATGTGCCCTTTCAAATCAGCACTCCTGTATCGTTTGGGTAAATGCCTAGTAGTGCAATTGCTGGATGGTAGGGTAGTTCTATTTTTAATTTTTTAAGGAAACTCCATACTGTTTTCCAGAGTGGCTGCACCACTTTGCATTCCTACCAGCAGTGCAAAAGTGTTCCTCTTTCTCTGTCTCTTCACCAACATCTGTTGTTGCCTGAGTTGTTAGTTTTAGCATTTCTGACTGGTGTGAGATGGTATCTCACTGGGGTTTTGATATATATTTCCCTGATGATGAGTGATGTTGAGCATTTTTTTCATGTGTCTGTTAGCCATCTGGATGTCTTCTTTGAAGAAGTGTCCATTCATGTGTTTTGCCCATTTCTTCACTGGATTAGTTGTTTTTTGAGTGTTGAGCTTGATAAATTCTTTATAGATTTTGCATACTAACCCTTTATCTGATATGTCATTTGCAAATATCTGTCAGTTACCTTTTAGTTTTATTGGTTGTTTCCTATGCGGTGCAGAAGCTTTTTATCTTGATGAGGTCTCAATAGTTCATTTTTGTTTTTATTTTCCTTGCCTTCAGAGACATGTTGAGTAAGAAGTTGCTGTGGCCAAGGTCCAAGAGGTTTTTGCCTGTTTTCTCCTCGAGGATTTTGATGGCTTCCTGTCTTACATTTAGATCTTTCATCCATTTTGAGTTTATTTTTGTGTAGCATGTAAGAAAGTGGTCCAGGTGCATTCTTCTGCATTTCGCTGTCCACTTTTCCCAACACCATTTGCTGAAGAGTCTGTCTTTATTTTATTGGATATTCTTTCCTGCTTTTTCAGATTAGTTGGTCATGTTTGTGGGTCAATTTCTTGGTTGTCTATTCTGTTCCACTGGTCTATGTGTCTGTTTTTGTTCCGGTACCATACTACTGTCTTGATGATCACAGTTTTGTATTATAGCTTGAAGTCCAGAACTGTGATGCCTCTGGCTTTGGTTTTCTTTTTAAACATTACTTTGGCTATTAGGGGTCTTTTCTGGTTCTGTACAAATTTTGGAATTGTTTATTCTAGCTCTGTGAAGAATGCTGGCATTATTTTGATAGGGATCCCATTGAATATGTAGATTGCTTTGGGCAGTAGCGACATTTTAACAATATTTGTTCTTCCAATCCACAAGCATGGAATGCTTTTCCATTAGTTTGTGTCTTCTTCAATTTCTTTCATAAGCTTTGTATGGTTTTCATTGTATAGATTTTTTACCTCTTTGGTTAGGTTTATTCCTAGATATTTTATGGGTTTCAGTACAATTGTAAATGGTATCAATTCCTTGATTTCTCGTTCTGTTTCTTTATTATTGGTGTATAGAAATGCAACCAATTTCTGTACATTGATTTTATATCTTGTGACTTTGCTGAATTCATGTATCAGCTCCAGCAGTTTCTTGGTGGAATCTTTTGGGTTTTCCATGTAGAGTATCATGTCTTCTGCAAAGAGTGAGCGTTCAACTTCCCCCTTGCCAATTTGGATGCCTTTTATTTCTTCTTGTTGTCTGAGGCTAGGACTTCCAACACTCTGTTGAAGAACAGTGGTGAGAGTGAATATCCCTGTCGTGTTCTTGACCATTAAGGGAAAAAGCTCTCAGTTTTTCCAAATTGAGGATGATATTAGCTGTGAGTCTTTTGTATATGGCCTTTAAGATATTGACCTATGTTCCTTCTATCCTTACTTTCTTGAGGATTTATCAAGAAACAATGCTGTGTTTTGTCAAGTGTTTTCTCTGCATCAATGAGAGGATCAGGTGGTTCTTATCCTTTCTTTCATTAATGTGGTATGTTACATTGATTGATTTGCAGATACTGAACCAGCCCTGCATCCCAGGAATAAATCCCACTTGATTGTGGTGAATAAATCTTTTAATGTATTGTTGGAACTGGTTTGCTAGTATCTTGTTGAGAATTTTTGCAACCATGTTCATCAGGGAAATTGGTCTGTAGTTCTTCTTTCCAGTGGGGTCTTTGTCTGGTTTTGGAATCAAGGTACCTTTGGCCTCCTAGAACAAGTTTGGAAGTTTTCTTTCTATTTCTATTTTTTGGAGCAGCTTCAAAAGAATAGGTGTTGACTCTCTTTAAATGTTTGGTAGTATTCCCCTGGAAAGCCATCCTTCCCTGGACTCTTATTTGTTGGGAGATTTTTGATTACTGACTCAGTTTCTTTATTGGTTGTGGATCTGTTCAAATTTTCTATTTCTTCCTGTTTTATTTTGGTAGTTTATATGTTTCTAGGAAGTTGTCCATTTCTTCCAGTTTGCCCAATTTGTTGGCATATAATTGCTCATAAGATTCTCTTATTATTGTTTGTATTTCTGCAGTGTTGGTTGTGATCTCTCCTCTTTGATTCATGATTTTATTTATTTGGGCCCTTCTCTTTTTCTTTTTGATCAATCTGGCTACAGGTTTACAGTTTTGTTAATTCTTTCAAAGAACCAGCTCCTAGTTTCATTGATCTGTTCTACTGTTTTGTTTTGTTTTGTTTTGTTTTTTTATATCATGGCTTTCTACTCTAATCTTCATTAATTTCCCTTCTTCTCCTGGTTTTGGGCTTTATTTTCTGTTCTTTTTCAAGCTGTTTTAGGTGTAAGGTTAAGTTGTATATCTGAGACCTTTCTTCCTTCTTTAGGAAGGCCTGGATTGCTATATACTTCCTTCTTATGACTGACTTTGCTGCATTTCAGAGGTTTTGAGGTGTCATGTTTTCATTTTCATTGGTTTCCATATACTTTTAAATTTCCTCTTTAATTTCTTGGTTAACCCATTCATTCTTTAGTAAGGTATTCTTTGATCTCCAAGTATTCCTGGTCTTTCCAAATTGTTTCTTGTGGTTGATCTTGAGTTTCATAGCATTGAGATCTGAAAATATGCAAGTCATGATATCAATCTTTTTGTACTTGTTGAGGGCTGATTTCTGAGGCAGTATGTGATCTATTCTGGAGAATGTTCCATAAGAAGTCGAGAAGAATGTGTATTCTGCTGCTTTAGAATGAAACATTCTGAATGAAACTGTTAAGTCTATCTGGTCTAGTGTGTCATTCAAAGTCATTGTTTCCTTGTTAATTTTCTGCTTACATGATCTGTCTATTGCTATAATTGGGGTGTGGAAGTCCCCAACTATTATGGTATTATTATCAATGAGTTGCTTTATGTTTGTGATTAATTGATTTATATATTGGGTGCTTTCATGTTGGGTGCATAAATATTTACAATTGTTAGATCTTCTTGGTGGATAGACCCCTTAAATATAATATAATGCCCTTCTTTATCTCTTGTCACAGTCTTTATTTTAAAATCTAGTTTGTCTTATATAAGTATGGCTGCTCCAGCTTTCTTTTGACAACCATTAGCATGATAGATGGCTCTCCATCCTCTTATTTTCTTTTTTTTTTTTTTTAAATTTTTTTTCAACGTTTTTTATTTATTTTTGGGACAGAGAGAGACAGAGCATGAACGGGGGAGCGGCAGAGAGAGAGGGAGACACAGAATCGGAAACAGGCTCCAGGCTCCGAGCCATCAGCCCAGAGCCCGACGCGGGGCTCGAACTCACGGACCGCGAGATCGTGACCTGGCTGAAGTCGGACGCTTAACCGACTGCGCCACCCAGGCGCCCCCATCCTCTTATTTTCAATCTTATAGTTTCTTCAGGTCTAAAATGAGTGTCTTGGACTCAACCTATCGATGGGTCTTGTTTTCTTATCCATTCTGATGCTTTATGTCTTTTGATTGAAGCATTTAGTACATTTACATTTAGAGTGAGTATTGAAAGATATGAATTTAGTTCCACTATATTGCCTGTAGAGATGGTGTTTCTGGTAATGTTCTCTGGTCTTTTCTAGTCTTTGTTGCTTTTGGTCTTTGATGTTTTGTTTTATCTTTCTCCACTGAGAGTCCTCCTTGAAATTTCTTGCAGGGCTGGTTTAGTGGTCACAAATTCTTTTAGTTTTTGTTTGGGAGACTCTTTATCTCTCCTTCTGTTTTGAATGAGAGCCTTGCTGGTTAAAGAATTCTTGGCTGCATTTTTTCTGATTCATCACGTGTAATATATCTTGCCACTCCTTTCTTGCCTGCCAAGTTTCTGTGGATAAGTCTGCTGTGTACCTGATATATCTTCCCTTATATGTTAAGGACTTTTTTCCCCTTGCTGCTTTCGTAATTCTTTCCTTGTCTATTTTGTGAATTTGACTATGGTATGTCTTAATGATGGTGGGTTTTGTTGAATCTAATGAGAGATCTCTGTGCTTCCTGGATTTTGATGTTTGTGTCCTTCCCCAGATTAGGAAAGTTTTCCACTATAATTTTCTCACATATACATTCTGCCCCTTTTTCTCTTTCTTCATCTTCTGGGATTCCTATGATTTGGATGTTATTCCTTTTTAATAAGTCACTGAGTTCTCTAATCTTGTATCATGATCTTTTGCCTTTGTTTTCCTTATTTTCTCCTTCACCATTCGCCATAATTTTATCTTTTTTTAAACATTTTTTAAAATGTTTTTATTTATTTTTGAGACAGAGAGAGACAGAGCATGAGCAGAGGAGGAGCAGAGAGAGAGGGAGACACAGAATCTGAAGCAGGCTCCAGGCTCTGAGCTGTCAGCACAGAGGTCAACACAGGGCTTGAACTCACAGACTGTGAGATCACGATCTGAGCTGAAGTTGGACGCTTAACTGACTGAGCCACCCAGGTGCCCCTCCATAATTTTATCTTTTCTATCCCTGATTCACTGCTCTGCTTTGTCAATTATTTCCATCGTTGCACCCATTTGAGGTGGTATCTGTTATAGTATTTTTATATTTTATTTATTTTATCTCTACAAAATGGATTCCCTCGTATCTTCTATACCTTTTTCAACCCCAGGTAGTATTCTTATTATTATGGTTCTCAATTCTAGTTCAGAAATCTTGTTGATGAGTCCCTGACTGTCATTTCTTCCTGTTCTTTCTTTTGGGATGAATTCCTTCATTTCATCATTTTGAAGGGATAAAAGGAATTAATAAAGTAAAAAAAAATTAAAAATTAAAAACAAAGCAAAAAAACAAATAAAGAAAGCTAGGTCCTAGCTGTCTTTCAGTCAGATTGTTGAAAGAAGCATGAGAGAATAGAGAAAAAAGGGAAAGGAAAGAAAAAAAGGTAAGAAAACATTTAAAAGTTAAAAAAAGTATAATAAAGAAAATGAGAAAAAATTTTAAAAATAAAAGATAAAGTAAAAAGAGAAAAAAAATTTCTTTGTATATCCAAAAAAGAGAGAAAAGAAAACAACTTAAGCAAAAACAGAGGTACATAAAACGAACAAGTAAGGGAACCAGCAAGAAAGAATGACACCTGAATGAAGTTACATCCAGTTTCTCGTAGAACTGAAACTATGAAGCATTCTACAATCCATAATCTTTTAAAAATTTTTTAAATGTTTATTTATTTTTGAGAGAGAGAGACACACACACACAAAGTGTGAGTGCGGGAGGGGTAGAGAGAGAGAGGGAGACACAGAATCTGAAGCAGGCTCCAGGCTCTGAGCTGTCAGCACAGATACTGACACAGGGCTTGAACACACAGACTATGAGATCATGACCTGAGCCGAAGTTGGACGCTTAACCAACTGAGCCACCCAGGTACCCCAACAGTCCATAATCTAACCAGGTGGAGTGACTTGTGCTGATCTTCTGGAGGGTGTGCTTGGAGGGGTCAGTTAGGCAGGACTTGGTTTAACAGCTCCTTTCTACATTAGGTGGCGCTGCTTAGCTTACTGGGATGGATCAGTGTGAGTGTGTGCATGCGCATGTGTGAGACAGCTTCACCTAGTTCCCTAGTCTCTGGCACAGGAATTTTGTGTTTTCACCCACCCGTGATTAAGCATCCCTCCTTTGTCTCAGGTCTTTGTCCACTCCCTGTATCTATCTTGTCCATGTCCAAGCTGTCTGACGTCCAGGCGGCACCTCCCTCTAGAGTTTTATCTCAGTTGGGGCTGTGTTTCAAAATCCCCTAATTCAGAGAACACTGTGGTTTGTATCCATGCCAAATCTCTGGGGGAGGGTCTCGCTGAGCAAGGGCCAGGTGCTGCCTTGCCCCAGAAAATGTCTGTGCAGTCATGCAGTGACAGAGGTTCAGAGATTATGACAAACCACAACACACAGCAGGAGCCAGGTTTACTGCAGTCTGGCATCTTTATCCCAAAAACCACAAACTTGGCTACCCTCTGTGGTCCACTGGGACCTTTGGCCTCTACCAAATGCACTCCAAGCAGGGGAACCACTTCTTCCCATGTGGCACACAGATCAGTCAGACCCCACTGCCTGTTCCTAGGGATTTGCCCTGCTTCCAGAGCACAGCCAGGAACTGAACTCTGAAATTTCACTCTGCTCTCCACTCTTTATAGAATCCTGGTGGTATTGAAACCGTCTTCTTTCTCCCTGTAAATGATTTTGGGGAACAGATTTCTTGTTCAGTCTCCTGCGAGTATTTTCACTTTCTCTTTCTTTCTCTCCAGCTACTTTCAGGGAGAGTGCTTTTAGTGCATGATCCCGATGTGCAGCACTCTCCTTATTTCTCTTTCTCTCTCTGTTCTCTCTCCATGAAAGTGGCTCCCTTCCCTCCAGGGCTTTCCTCTCCCCCACTTGACTTCTCCACACTATGGACCTGCTGAGTTCTGTAGCTCAAGTTATGCAGATTGTTGCACTAATCCTCAGGTCAATTTCCTAGGTGCTCAAAATGGTTTGGTGGTGATGTAGCTACATTTCAGTGATAAGACAATTCAGTGTCCATGCTGTTCTGCCACCTTAAATCCTTCCCTATGATCTTTATTTCTATTTAAAACCAACTCACCTGCTCCAAGTGGATGTGCTCACAGAGGAGGAGAAAACATAGCCAAAGATGGCCTGATGCTTCCGGGATCTGTTCCCCAGCAACCACAGAGCAGGACATTTGCCCACATTGTGTACAGCCATGGTGCCCTGCTTATTGCCTTGGTAAGAGTGGGTTCACGAAGCTACTCTCTGCTCTGAACTCCTACCAACATGGAACGTTCTCTGCAGGGGTCCCTCTGACAGGTTAGATGTTACTCCATATAGCTTCCCATGTGTTGCCTTCCACTGGGATCAATGTGCATCAGAGCTCTGATTGAGTTGTGGAGCAGCTGAAGCTATTCCCAAGAAAAGGGCAACAAGGAAGAGAGGAGAAGGAAGCTTATCTCAAAACCTAAGAAAGAAAAACACATGAGTTTCTGATTAAACCAAACCATCTAAAAAATCATCCTCTTTTCTTCTGAGATGTTAGAGCCACCACGGTGGAGAAAAAATATTGAATATATCCTCTGACGTGTTTGCACAGGGCTGGGGAGGAAGGTTGAGGATGTGGGTTGTGCAGGGGACTTGTCGAACTGCTCCCTGCCCTGAGACCACCGCCGCCTCCAGGGCATATGGACAGGGACACATGGCACTGCCATCCCACAGCCCAGCTGGAGGGGTGTATCATGGGGCCACTACCTTTTGGCGGCAGTTCCAGATGGCCCCGCCCCTCAGGATTGACTCCACGCTTCACCTGTGGCAGGGGAAGTTACCCTGGCCCAGTCACAGGTGCAGGTCCAGGTTAGTTTAGGGTCCCAGGCTATGCATTAAGGCCCTGGTTTTCCCAGGGCCAGCCCCCCCTCCCCCCCCACTGTGTCTCAACGTGATTGTCTCAGCCTGCCTGTGCACAGAGCCTCTGGGTTCTGCCTACTGGCAAGTGAAAAGGCTGGGTCTCACTTGCCCAAGGCAAGTGGTATGTGACTCAGTTGACCTGGAGAAGGAAAAGTTGGGGAACTAGAGACTGTGCTTGAGGAGAGGTCCATATCTTCCCTGGGGACCCAGATCAACTAATTACCCCTAATTCATGTGCTGGCAGGTGGTTCATGATTAGAAGTCACTTGGGAGCCCCAAGTAGGTTTTCAGCCTCAGCCTACATGTCCTTTCGTCCTAGAGTTTTGGATTAAAATCTCTCTGAGCACTGAGAACACCATAATCTAGTCTAGCAGTTCCTGATTATTTCAGGCAAAGGTGGGTGCAAGTGGAGGAGGCAGAGCCCAGAGACAGATTTATTATCACTATTTCAGGATGGGATGCTTCTGGATTTTGGAAGAATCTGGAGTGTACTGTCAATCCCCAAACAGTTTCCCAAATCCTTAGAAGGAAATGAGCACATGGGAGGGGTGTCCAGGGAAGGCGTGGTAGTCTGTAATTCTCCTTTCCTGTGTCTTCCAGGCTGGGATTCTTCTCCCTTATTATGTCTTTCTCAAAGCCAACAGAAAGGAGTTCTTTTCAGAAAAATATGGTTTAATAAAAGGAGGAAAGGTGGAATGTAGAAACTGCTTTTTCCTCCCCATTCTCTGCATTATGGATGTTCTTCAGTATCCAATGAGCTTTTCTTGAGATTTAATTTAAAAGCTTCAGAAAGACATTTATTTCAAGCAAAAAAGTATTTACCGGGAGACCATTAATTTGCCCTCTGATGACCACTTTTGCTCTCCTTATAAACAGGATTCCACACATCTAGACAGTGGTTCAGGACCTCCTTCTCTAGACCTACGTCCATGAGACACCCCAGTGATCTTCCTCACACATTGTCTACAGCACTTCTCTGTTCCAGGAGAGCAGTGATCAAAGGGATTCTGTACACAGGCTGAGTCAGGGCTGGGCCAGCTGGGCCATTCTACAGCTCTCCTGTTGTGGGGCCCTGGCAGGCTCTGCAACATCCTCAGCCTCAGTTTCCTCAGTGAGGACATGGAATAATAATTAGGTTTTCCTCAGAGGATTCTTGTGAAGATTAAATGAGATAATACATATCAGGCATGAGCATACAGTAGGGCTAATTTACTACTGCTTCCTTGTGAGGGCTGTTGAAAAGAAATCCACAGGCCCAAAATGATGTCATTTAGGTTAAGGGCCCAAGTCCGGAAACCGAGACTTAATACCTAACCCAACTGCAGGTTCAACACTCAGCAAGGTAACCTTGAAAGAGTCAACCTGGAATTTCCTGGTCCACACTGGGGAATCTACTAAGAGCACCTCTGCTCTTCTTAGCAGGGCCGCCTTTTCCAAACAATGAATTCCTTACTAATAAACTCCTTCTTCTTTTTATGCTTTTTTCTCTGCCTTTTAAAACATTTCTTTTGTTTAGCTCAGGGAGGGGCAGAGAGAGAGGACAAGCAATTCCATACTGTCAGCACAGAGCCTGACTAGCGGCTCTCTCTCAGGAACCATGAGATCATGACCTGAGCTGAAATCAAGAATCTGATACTTAACCAACTGAGCCACACAGGTGCCCCTGTTTGTCCCATTTTTAAATCAATTCCTCCTGAGCCCAAGTTACAAACAAAAATTCACATTATCCCTTCCTTTCCAAGTCCAGACTCATTGGTTATGGATCCTTTTTCCCCTAGGAATAACTATTTCCTTCTTGTCCCTCTGGTTTTACATCCTCAGAAGGTGGCTTGGCTTTCCACTTGCCTGGGCTCTCTCTTCAGTTATCTTTGGGAGTGGCTCTAGCTCTTGTCAAAGTAGTACTGTTTACACTCTCTTTGAGGATGTCTTTTTGGATCCATGTTTAATCTGCCAGAAATGTTACCATTTTTCCTGGCTAAAACCTGATAATATATTTTTAAAATTTTTAATAATTCTATAGTAAAAAATTTTGGCCAAATTAAAAGCTGCTAAGGAATTTTTTCATTTTTCTTTTTTTTCATTTTTTAATTTGTAGGCTTTTTTTGTTAAGCAAAATTTACCCAGAGGAAGACTTTCTCACAGATGGATGGGTGTGTCAGTCCTTTGACTGTTATTAAAGCAACAGGCCAATTCTTTGAGAAGCTAAAAACAGATGTCCTTGTCTTACAGATCTAGTCTTCACTGGAGCACAGAGATCTGGTTCTAAAAATAATCCAAAGAATGCCAATCCTTTTTACTAATCCAAAAACCTCCCTTATTTATCTAAAAAGTCTTACAAGTATTGTAAAAGTTCTTGCTCAACGAGATCAAAAGTCCTTCTAGAAAGTGCTTGCATTTTTTTCCTTTGCCTTCAAAATATAAACATTCAGTGTTCTGCTGGTCTTCTCCAGGAATTTCTTATCTGGGCCATCTCTTCACAGTGCAGATTCCAGGGAGACCATTGTTACCAAGCAAACATGGAAGGCAAAGCCATTTAAAACCTGATTTGCCAAGGATAAATAAAAATCTTAAGTGTCTTCTCCACAAATATTAAAAACAAAAAAAAAACTTTAGCCATCTAGACCAACAATCTTAACTTATTCTATCGGACAGAAAAATAAAAACAAATCCAAACTTAAAAGTTTTTTTTTAAGATTTTATTTTTTAGGTAATCTCTACACCCAACATGGGGCTTGAACCAACAACCCCAAGGTCCAGAGCCACATGCTCTACCAACTGAGCCAGGCAGGTGCCCTGAAACTAGTCCGTTTTATACCTATTCCACGACAGTAATTTTACAACAGAGGCTATACGGTCTGCGACTCTGTATGTTCACATGCATCTTTATATGTATGACAAATGCCTCTACATTCGGATGGCATTGCTAAAATTACTTTGTGAAGACCTCTATTTAGTTGCTTTGAAGGCAAATGACATTAAGCACTGGGCATTCTAAAACTCCAAAGGTAGAAACTAACCCAAGTGCTTTCCAATTCAAAACATCTAAGAAATTATTTGATATTAAAGGTACTTTAAGGGGAGCCTGGGCGCCTGGGTGGGTTAAGTGTCTGACTTCAGCTCAGGTCATGACCTTGCAGTCCATGAGTTAGAGCTCCATGTCAGGCTCTGTGCTGACAGCTCAGAGCCTGGAGCCTTCTTCAGATTCTGTGTCTCCCTCTCTCTCTGCCCCTCCCCTGTTCACGCTCTTTTTCTCTCTCAAAAATAAAGACTAAAAAAAATTAAAGGTACTTTAAGGTTGATGGTTTAATGAACACAAACACACCTTTAGAGTTATCAACAGTAAATAAACAGACTTTTATTCTACCTGAGTTTACTAGCCAAATAAGTTACGTTACCTCTTATAAGATCTCCCATCCACAAAAAACACAATAGCTTAAGATAAAACTGACTTTGTCTAATGCTTAATAAAGCTTTGTAAGTAATCTGCACATAATTGTTAAAAACAAGTAGATTAAATATCACGTTTTGGAGTAAATTTTTTAAATGTGTAGGTGCCAAGAGCGGGCTGCCCCATCATGGGCAACCTAGGCATAATATTTGTTTTTGAGTTAAAAGCAATCAAAACCCAGCTAATTCAGGAAAAACTCTTTACCAACCCCTTCAACTATCTGCCTATAGTAGGAAGAGGGCATTAAGAGAAATTCCTCCTTAACTGAGAAATTAACCTGCACAACAAGACAAACATTGTTTTCCAAACATCTCCTCTCACCTACCTGCCAGTGGTCTCCCTCCTCTTTGTATCCCCAGCCTTCACCCTTCTCCTCATCTCAGGATGTCAAGTGAGCCTCATGTCACCTGTCATTAGAATTCCATGCCAACATGTATTCCATGTATGTACAAAACTAAATTTGATTTTCTCCTGCAACTTTGCCTCACATCAGTTAGATTCTTAGCCCAACTTTGAAGGACCTTAAAGGACAGAAGAAATTCTTCCTTCTGGTAACTAACAAAGTTCAACCAAGTAAATTGGGAGATCTAAATGGCTTTCTGAAATCCTTCATGAATCAGGCAGGACCCCACTGAGCATGTAGAGATGTGCATCCAGGAGTGGAACAAAATGGAAGATTTTTATAGAAGGGGATGTCCAGAAAGTTATTAGCAAAGGAATAGGATTGTTCCTGGAAATGTTTTTTTTAGGGGACAAAGCGTGATTTCCACCTCACCTCTTTGAGGGAGGGAGAGAACCCAAATGGCTGACTCATTGGACTAGATTGAAAAGGTCCTGGCTGATGGGTTAATATTATATTGGTGGGGTAGATGGAAACTGCAGTTAGGTTCTGTATTAAGAACCAGTTTGGGAACTCAGCTGAAGTGACATTTTGGATTAAAATGACTACCTCTGAAGAGTATTGCAAAGATTATAGAGGATAAGTTATATGGCAGTCAACATACCATCCCTAGCATGTAGCTACTACTCTTAATGATGTTCTGGAATTTAAGAGAGCCATTATCATCAAAACACCCTTGTTAGGGTCATATCTTAAGATATATCACTGAAGATTTTAGATATATTTTTAGATATATCACAGTCCAAAAATACTAGGACACATGACAAGCCCTTGAGGTCTAGGGAGGGCAGAGCACCTAAAGTCATAAGACCCAGCAGAGATGGACGTAAGATTAGGGTCAGAAGGCCACAACTCTCTCAGCTGGAGCCATTGCAACACACTGCCTCAGGTGTGCTCTGTGCTTAAGGTTGGATGGAGAATGAAGGATTAAGGTGCACGTGGACTCTCTCAACCAATCCAGCTTCCATCATCATGGCTTTCTGCCCAGATTTTCTTTCCCTATTGAGCCCCCAAGTGGTCATGGTGCATGGAACTAGGCCACCTGTGGGTAGATTATTGGGCAAAATGCAATGCTGCCTCCTGGATTCACGTCAGTAAGCCTTGCTCATCGGTGATCAAGCTGGCGTTCTTCTCCTCTTTTCTTGCACGCTCTCAGAAAAATAATTGGCAGGTCAAAAACTACTTTCTTCACTTCTAGTGGATTCACTCTCCAAACTGGGCTTGTCAGCAAACATGAGTCGAGAGTTGCCTTAAAATTTCGGTGTCTAGGTCTTGACCTATTTGTAATCTAATGGAAAAGGTAGTTGTTTTTGTGAAAATACAGAGTATGTGAATGTCTAATTATCAAGTGGAACAACTAACCAAACCAGCGACCTGACTCATGAGCAATAGTGTCACATATTGCTTACATGGTCGTCCTGGGGATGGGACAGGAATGCATTATTTCCCTGTCTTGTTTCCCCCCATTAGAGCTTTCATGAACAACTTGGCAGGGGCTCTTTTAAAGGATTCTCAGGGGGACCTTGGCCATTGTCCTCCCAGCAATTTCTTCTGTTTATTTTTTAATTAAAAAAATATATAATCATTTTGAAAATATGACAAAGTTCTGGTGAGATTTAAAAAAAAGGATCCAAAATTCCAGTCTACTTCTTTGTGGCCTCATTAAACCAGTAGACAACTGGGATTTATGGCTTGCTCAGGAATACTCTGTTTTGACTAATGGCCTTTGATCATCATAATAACTTTTATCTAATCTTGCAGATGAATGAACTAAAACTTAGAGAGGTTTGGGAACTTCCTTAACAAGCAAACAAGGAGCCAGGATTTTACCTCAGTAGCTGTAAGCTGTGACTCCAGATCAGACAGCACGTAGCACCGCAGGGCTGTGCCAGACCCAATATGGATGGCCGACAATTGGTTAAGATAATGGAAGAGAATTGCAAAGGACAATAATGTTTTATGCTGCAGTCCAAGGGACGTCACACTTCCTCCCACCACCTCCCCAAAGTCCATACCCTAGGCACAGTCCCTAAAATGGTAGTTTGGAGAATTGTTGCCGGGCATGGGAAAACATTTGTAGAAATCAGAATCTTGTTTTTATGATGATCAGTACTAGAATCTACTATCTACAAAGCCATGTGACTGGAACATATATGCTCTATATAATCACTTCATTTTTACCAAAGATATTCAAATTAACATTCATTTATTTGCAAAATAAGTCTAGTTTTTAAAAATACTTGTCCTGTTTATTTACCTAAGAGTAGCGAGAATAGTGATTGGCATATGACTTCACTCATATGTGGAATTTGAGAAATCACAACAGATAACATAAGGGGAGGGAAGGAAAAGTAAGATAACAACAGAGGAGAAGGCAAACCATGAGACACTCTTAAATACAGAGAACAAACTGAGGGCTGCTGGAGGGGAGGTGGGTAGGGGGATGGGTTAAATGGGTGATGGGAAGTAAGGAGGACACTTGTTGGGATGAGCACTGAGTGTTATATGTAAGTGATGAATCATTTGGTTCTACTCCTGAAGCCAAGACTACACTGTATGTTAACTAACTTGAATTCAAATAAAATAAAATAAATAAAATAAAATAAAATAAAATAAAATAAAATAAAATTTAATAAATAGTGATTGATCATGTAGGCTCTTTAAAAGCTGCTTTGATGGAACTTTTCATAGAAATTTCTCTATTGAACTTTTAATAGCTTCTCAAGGCCAGAGGCCAAGCTAATTACTTGCCCTCAGAGTTCACCTGCAATACCTACAGATCTGGGGGGATTCCTCTCTACTTAAGGTTCCCCAAATATCCTGAGGTTCCTGTACCTGTCAGGAAGTGACCTTCTTTACTCAGTAAGGCTGCTGGGAACTCTATACCAAGGTACCTGGCTGATGTCTTCACGGGGCTTAATAGGCTCCATAAAGTCAACCTTAGTTCCTTAAAGCTGTCTGGTCAGGTCTGAGTCTGTGCATGTCTTTCTCAGGTAGGACATTCCCGTCAAAGCCTTGGTAATGTAACCAGTGTTTCCAATGTGTCCCTGTTGTAAGGAAAACAGATTCTCCCTGAACGTATGCAAATAAATATATTGCCATAAGAATGTAAGACTACTCACTCAAGTTCTGAATTTTGGAGGGTTCGGGTGGGGAGAAAAGATGGCTGTTTGAATCCTGCTTACAACAGTGTAATGCATCAAATTGGTAGAAGTCAGTTAGCTTAAAAAAAAACATTTCCTTAACAAAACATTTTTTAAGTGAGCATGAAGTCATAAAAATGTTACCAATCCTCCTTGGTTCATTCAGTCCTATGTTATTAAGTCTTGTTCTGCTCGAATCCAGTTTTTCCACTAGTTCTGGATATCTTTACATAAATCGGTTTTATGACCTTAAGGTTATCAGAAATCTGCACTCAGATTTTTGTTTCTATTTTTTATTTTTTTCATGAGCCTTACTGAAGGTGAAACACATTGGCAGGAGCTTTTATAAAAGTATTTGAGTAGAAGTATAAATGTCTGTAAGTCATTAAAAGCTTAAAAATGGTTAAAGAGCTGGTGAGAGTTCATGACAATACAATTGACAAGGACAATTGACAAGGACGTTTGGTTGTTTCTGTGACACACAACACTTCAATATACTAACAGACCTGGACATCAAGTCTCTGTGGGCTTTATATGATTTTTGAAACATTCATTTTAATAACATCTCTACACAATTATAGTCTAACAGGATTTAGCATCACTTACTCAACAGTGCTTTAACTTATGTCATTTTTAACACACCGAGAAAGTCTAATTAATTTAATTTCTCAGAAAATCTTTGAAATGTTCCATGAGCTCTCTGGAAATCTTAAGTTAGATTGTGGTCAAAAGACTTGATTTCAGAAATTTATTTTGGGAAGTTTGTGTATATATATATATATATATATATATATCAAGTTTGTGTGTATATATATATATATATATATGTATATATATATCAAAAGATTGGAACATTTGATTAAACCAGATCATAGATCATTATATGACAATAGTTGTCAATTTAACCAGTGATAATAAAAGATGCCAAAGGAAAAAAAAAAGATATCAGAAGTTATATAGTTATGAGCAAAATTTAGCTCCTTAATAGAAAGACTCAGTTTTCTTTAAGTTTTCAAAAACTGGATAGACATAAAAAATTATTTTCACAATATATAGAATCCTTTTTTTTTTTTTTTGGCAGGTAACTTTAAAGGTAAAGAAAAACCTTTGTTTGTAATTTTTAATTAACAGCCAAATATTAGTTCAAGAAAACTTTGTTCTTTTAACAAAGAGAAAACAAATTTTCCATGAGAGTGCTTTTCTTTCTCTTTTTTAAAAAATATCGTTTATTTATTTAGTTTGAGAGAAAGGGATAGTGTGAGAGAGAGAGAGTGCACACAAGTGGGGGAGGGGTGGAGAGAGAGAGGGAGTATCCCACTGACAGTGCTGTGTGTGATGGGGGCTTGAACTCACAAACTGTGAGACCATGACCTGAGCCAAAGTAGGACCCTGCACCAGGGTAATTTTAGTATCAAAATTCATTTCTGGTGCACCTGGGTGTCTCAGTTGGTTGATCCTCAGACTCTTGATTTCAGCTCAGGTGATGATCCCAGCATCTTGGGATCAAGCTTCGAGTCCAGTTCTGTGATACGTGTGGGGCCTTCTTGGTATTCTCTTTCTTTCTCTCTCTCTCTCTCCTTCTGCCCCTCTCTCCTGCTCACACACATTCTCTCTCTCAAAAAAACCTCCCACTTAAATTTATCTTAATTTTATTTTTTAATTCTTTTTAATGTTTATTTTTGACAGAGAAAGAGAGCGTAAGACCTGGGGAGGGGCAGAGAGAGAGGGAGAGAGAGAATCCCAGGGAGGTTCAGGACTATCATCACAGAGCCCGATGTGGGGCTTTATCTCATGAACTGTGCGATCATGACATAAGCCAAAATTAAAAGTCTGGCACTTAACCAACTAATCCACCCAGGTGTCCCAAGTTCATTTTAATTTTAGCTAGTATTGACCACACATAAATTCCTCTCCAAAGATTCCTTTTCCATAAACCTTTTATAACTTTCCTTCTTACTCAGATATTGTCTTAAGTTTTTGTTGTTTTTTTTTGTTTGTTTTTGCCCCCAAACAATCAGCCTCATGTTAAGAGACAAACCACTTTCTTTCTCTAATAAAAAATATATATTTCCATCCTAATACCATTTTTGACAAGTTTTGCAATAGAGCTAGCCTGAACTTACTTGAATTTTAGCAAACACACAATAATACAAGTCTCCTATTTAATGCTGATAATTCTGGGATGGATGGCCAACATGGCAGAGAAGTAGGGGGATCCGTACTTCCCATGCCTCTCAAACAAAGAGGGGCTAAAGCCAAAGGACTTTGAATCCCAAAAGTCTGGGAGGAAAAGGGACTGAGTCTACCAGGGAGAAACTGGAACAACCTGAGGGACCATAGGTGGATGCTTGCGAACTGGGGGAGATAAAACAGGCCACATAGGTATGGAGGGGAGGGATCCCCTTCTGGCGAGAAACAAAAGGAAGAGAAAGAGCAGCTGGGGAAGTGTAGGCTTATATCTGGGCAAGAGAAAAAACCTCGGACCAGGATGGAGAGGGATCCCATCTCTAACTGCAAGTCAGAGGATCTCTAACTGCAGACCCCATCTTGGGACTGGGGCAGCTGCCCTGTTCACACATCTGGGGAGGAAGGGAGCCACCTCCAGGTTCAGCGGTAGATCAAGAGTGCAGTCCGCAGCAGGAGAAACTGGTCCCCTCCCCTGAAGAGCTGTGGCACAGGACAAAACCAGCCAGAATCTCATATTGGGAGATGCTTCCCCAGTACCGGGATGCACAGAGCAGGAGTTTAATTCCCAGCCAGGTACCAGGGCAGAAGAGTGTTGGCAGAGTGAGACAGACAGCCTTGTCTGTGCCCATGGCACAGTGAGGACGACACCAAAGGAGTGATTTGGGACACTGGGCCATGGAGAAGAGACTGGGAGGTCATCATTTTTCTCCCCACCACCACCAAGGTGGGGCGTCAGGGATCAGTCTGAGGGGCCCATAGTGGAGGTGGGACCAACCTACACCAAACTACACCCCTCTGAGCCAGGTAACTGTGTGTCTACTGGGGCAGGATAGACACTGTGGAACCAGATGAAACCCTCCTCCAGACCAGCACCGCTGCATTGCCTAGATTAATTCTAGAACAATTCTTGATATATAGATATAGTCTCCCCTCCATTTCTCCTTCTTATCTCTTCCCTACTCTAGGCTGGTTATTCTGGTTATTGGTTTGTTTAAATAAACATATTTAATCCATTCTCTTAGTACATGTTCTATACCTCCTTCTTTACATTCCTTTCTCTCGGGAATAATCAAGCCATATAGTTTCTCTGGGTAACATTATCTTCGTTTCTTTTTCCCCGCTTCCTTCCTTATTTTCTTTTCTCTTTTTATGGATTAAACCTTTTAGTCTCTCTGCTTGGTCAGTGTTTATTTTTTCTTTTTCACTGGCCCTATCACTTCTCTCTTTGTATGTGCTCTTCCATCAGTACCGCTTTCATCCTGTTCTTTACTTGTAAGCTGGGGTTTTTGTTTTTTTGCTTTTGGATTGTTTTTAGTTTTTTGTTTTATTTGTTTGTTTGCTATATTTGCTTTTGTGTTTCTGTGTTTTTGTTTCCTGTTTGTTTCTTTTCCTTTACAGGGCTACTTCAAGGAACAAATCTAAGTACACCTGGTGGAGGGTCCAAAACATCACTATGAGTAGGGAAATAAAATAACCAAAGTCACAACAACAGAGAGCAAGTAACACTCTCCAAAAAACACCTCCTGAAGGGCCCAGCCCTGGACAGTGTATAACTCCTCTTTAATACATCAGTGCTCACAAGTGCAGAGCACATAACAAACTTTAAAAACTCATAAGGGACAGAAAACTAGCCAAAGTGATGAAACAGAAGAATTCTCCTCAAAAGAAATTCCAGGAAAAAGTGACAGCTAAAAAATTGATCAAAACAGATTTAAGCACCATAACAGAGCAAGAATTTAGAATAATGGGCATAAAATTAGTTGCTGTGCTTGAAAAAAGCATAGGAGACAGCAGAGAATCTATTGCTACAGAGGTCAAGGGACTAAAAAATAGTCATGATGAATTAAACAATGCTATAAATGAGATGCAAAATAAAATGGAGGCGGCCACAGTGCAGATTGAAGAAGCAGAGGGGGAGAATAGGTGAATTAGAAGATAATTAGAAGAAAAAGAGGAAGCTGAGAAAAAGAGCAATAAAAAAAAAATCCAGGATCACGAAGGGAGAATTAGAGAACTAAGTGATTCAGTCAAAGAGAACAATAGCTGTATCATAGGAATTCCAGAAGAAGAAGAAGAGAGAGAAAGGGGCTTGAAGGTGTACTTAAACAAATCATAGCTGAGAACTTCCCCAATCTGGGGAAGAAAACATGCATTGAAATCCAAGAGGCGCAGAGAACTCCCTTCAGATGTAACCTGAATCAATCTTCTGCACGACATATCATAGTGAAACTGGTAAAATACAAGGATATAGACATAATTCTGAAAACAATTAGTGATAAGTGGACCTTAACATACAAAGGTAGACACATAAGCGTAGTAGCAGACCTATCAACTGAAATTTGGCAGGCCAGAAAGGAATGGCAGGAAATCTTCAATGTGACGAACAGGAAAAATATGCAGCCAGGAATCTTTTACCCAGCAAGCCTGTCATTTGGAATAGAAGGAGAGATAAAGGTTTTCTCAAACAAATAAAAACTGAAGGAATTCATCACCACTAAACCAGCCCTACAAGAGATTCTAAGGAGGACCCTATGAGTGAAATGTTGTAAGGACCACAAAGTACCAGAGACATCACTACAAGCAGGAAACCTACAGATAACATGATGACTCTAAGCCCATATCTTTCAATAATAACACTGAATGTAAATGGACTACGTGCTCCAATCAAAAGATAGGGTATCAGAATGGAAAAAAAAAACCAACAAGACCCATCTATTTGCTACCTACAAGAGACTCATTTTAAACATGAGGACACCTTCAGATTCAAAGTGAGGGGATGGAGAACTATCTATCATGCTACTGGAAGTCAAAAGAAAGCTGGAGTAGCCATACTTATATCAGACAAACTAGACATTAAATTAAAGGCTATAAGAAGAGATGAAGAAGGGCATTATATAATTATTACAGGGTCTATCCATCAGAAAGAGCTAACAATTACAAATGTCTATGCACCAAGTATGAGAGCACCCAAATATATAAAACAATTAATCACAAACATAAGCAATCTTATTGATTAAAATGTGGTAATTGCAGGGGACATTAATACTCCACTTACAACAATGGAAAGATCATCTAGACAGAGAATCAATGAAGAAACAATGGCCCTGAATGATACATTGGACCAAATGGACTTGACAGATATATTTAGAACTCTACATCCCAAAGCAGCAGAATATACTTTCTTCTTGAGTGCACATGGAACATTCTCCAAGATAGATCACATAGTGGATCACAAAACAGCCCTCAATAAATATAAAAGACTTGAGATCATACCATGCACACTTTCAGATCACAATGCTATGAAACTTGAAATCAACCACAGGAAAAAGTCTGAAAACCTCCAAAAGCATGGAGATTAAAGAACATCCTACTAAAGAATGAATGCATCAACGAGGCAGAGAAGAAATTTAAAAACATATTGAAACAAATGAAAATGAAAATACAACAATCCAAACCCTTTGGGACACAGCAAAGACAGCCCTAAGAGGAAAATACATTGCAATCCAGGCCTATCTCAAGAAACAAGAAAAATCCCAAATACAAAATCTATCAGCACACCTAAAGGAACTAGAAACAGAACAGCTAACACACCCCAAACCCAGTAGAAGAAGAGAAATAATAAAAATCAGAGCAGAAATAAACATTATAGAATAAAAAAACCCCAGTAGAACAGATCAATGAATCCAAGAGTTGGTTTTTTGAAAAAATAAACAAAATTGATAAATCTGTAGCCAGGCTTCTCAAAAAGAAAAGGGAGGGAACCCAAATAGATAAAATCATGAATGAAAATGAATTATTACAACCAATCCCTCAAGCAATTATCAGGGAATACTATGAAAAATTATATGCCAACAAACTAGACAACCTGGAAGAAATGGACAAATTGCTAAACACCCACAAACTACCAAAACTCAAACGGGAAGAAATAGAAAATTTGAACAGATGTATAACTAGTGAAAAAATTGAATCGGTTATCAAAAATGTCACAACAAATAAGAGTCCAGGACCAGATGGCTTCCCCAGGGAATTCTACCAGACATTTAAAGCAGAGCTAATACGTATTTTTTCTCAAGCTGTTCCAAAAAATAGAAATGGAAGGAAAACTTCTGGCCACATTCTATGAAGCCAACATTACTTTGATTCACAAACCAGAGACCCAGCAAAAAAAGAGAACCACAGGCCAATATCCTTGATAAATATGGATGCAAAAATTCTCAACAAGATACTAGCAAATCGAATTCAACAACATATAGAAAGAATTATTCACCACGATCAAGTGGGATTCATTCCTGGGCTACAAGGCTGGTTCCATATTTGCAAATCAATCAATGTGGTACATCACATTAATAAAAGAAAAGATAAGAACCATATGATCCTGTCAATCAATGCAGAAAAAGCATTTGACAAAATTCAGCATCCTTTCTTAACAAAAACCCTCAAGAAAGTCAGGAAAGAAGGAACATACTTAAACATCATAGAAGTCACTTATGAAAAGCCCACAGCTAATATCATCCTCAATGGGGAAAAACTGAGAGCTTTCCCCCTGAGATCAGGAACATTACAGGGATGTCCACTCTCACCACTGTGACAACAAAATGAACAAAATCAAAGGCATCAAAATTGGCAAAGATGAAGTCAAACTTTCACTTTTCACAGATGACATGATACTCTACATGGAAAACCCAACAGACTGCACCAAAAGTCTGCTAGAACTGGCACATGAATTTAGCAAAGTCATAGGGTACAAAATCAATATACAGAAACCGGTTGCATTTTTATACACCAACAATAAAGCAACAGAAAGAGAAATAAAGAAACTGATCCCATTCACAATTGCACCAAGAACCGTAAAATACCTAGGAATAAACCTAACCAAAGATGTAAAAGATCTGTATGCTGAAAACTATAGAAAGCTTATGAAGGTAATTGAAGAAGGCATAAAGAAATGGAAAAACATTTCATGCTCATGTATTGAAAGAATAAATATTGTTAAAATGTCAACACTACCCAAAGCAATCTACACATTCAATGCAATCCCAATCAAAATTGCACCGGCATTCTTCTCAAAGCCTAGAACAAACAATCCTAAAATTTGTATGGAACCACAAAAGACCCTGGATAGCCAAAGTAATATTGAAGAAGAAGACCAAAGCAGGAGGCATCACAATCCCAGACTTTAGCCTTTACTACAAAGCTGTAATCATCAAGACAGTATGGTATTGGCACAAAAACAGACACATAGACCATTGGAGTAGAATAGATACCCCAGAATTGGACCCACAAATGTATGGCCAATTACTCTTTGACAAAGCAGGAAAGAGTATCCAGTGGAAAAAAGACAGTCTCTTTAACAAATGGTGCTGGGAGAGCTGGACAGCAACATGCAGAAGAATGAAACTAGACCACTTTCTTACACCATTCACAAAAATAAACTCAAAATGGATAAAAGACCTGAATGTGAGACAGGAAACCATCAAAACCCTAGAGGAGAGAGCAGGAAAAAAACCTCTTGGACCTCAGCCGCAGCAATTTCTTACTTGACACATCCCCAAAGGCAAGGGAATTAAAAGCAAAAATGGAATATTGGGACCTCATGAAGATAAAAAGCATCTGCACTGCAAAGGAAACAATCAACAAAAGTAAAAGGCAACCAACGGAATGGGAAAAGATATTTGCAAATGACATATCAGACAAAGGGCTAGTATCCAAAATCTATAAAGAGCTCACCAAACTCCACACCCAAAAAACAAATAATCCAGTGAAGAAATGGGCAGAAAACATGAATAGACACTTTTCTAAAGAAGACATCCAGATGGCCAACAGACACATGAAAAGATGCTCAACGACACTTATCATCAGGGAAATATGAATCAAAGCCACACTGAGAAACCACCTCATGCCTCTCAGAGTGGCTAAAATGAACAAATCAGGAGACTATAGATGCTGACGAGGCTGCGGAGAAACAGAAACTCTCTTGTGCTGCTGGTGGGAATGCAAACTGGTGTAGTCACTCTGGAAAACAGTGTGGAGGTTCTTCAAAAAATTAAAAATAGAACTACCCTACGACTCAGAAATAGCACTGGTAGGAATTTATCCAAGGGATACAGGAGTGCTGATGCATAGGGGCACATGTACCCCAATGTTTATAGTAGCACTTTCAACACTAGCCAAATTATGGAAAGAGCCTAACAGTCCATCAACTGACAAATGGATAAAGAAGATGTGGTTTATATATACAATGGAATACTACTTGGCAATGAGAAAGAATGGAATCATGCCATTTGCAACAATGTGGATGGAACTGGAGGGTATTATGCTAAGTGAAATAAGTCCGTCAGAGAAAGACAGATACCATATGTTTTCACTGATATGTGGATCTTGAGAAACTTAACAGAAGACCATGTGGGAGGGGAAAGGGTGAAAAACATTACAGAGAGGGAGGGAGGCAAACCATAAGAGACTCTTGGATACTGAGAACAAACTGAGGGTTGATAGGGAGTGGGAAGAGGGGAAAGTGGGTGATGGGCATTGAGGAGGGCACTTGGGATGAGCACTGGGTGTTGTATGGAAACTAATTTGACAATAAATTATAAATAGATAAATAATAAAAAAAATAATGCTGATAATTCTAAAGACATGTCTATTTTAATTAAACCAATAAACTTAAATTACCTTTAGTACCAAATATTTTCCCAGATCGCATGAACTTGGAAACATTTCAGGTGGTTTTTATCTTTTGAGTTTTAGAACGCCCAATTTTACAAGCACTTGCCTTCAACTAAATAGACCTCTTTCACCCCTTAATGTTAGTAATACCATCTGGGGGAACAGAAAACATCTCACATTTACAACATATGTTGACATATACACAAACAAGATAGTAAAAACAATATTAACTTTCAGGAGAGGACATTAAAGTCCCATTTTTCAAATATCTCATGTATTTTTCTGATGACACCATTTTCTCTAGTGTTTGCATTTCAAAGAATGGCTTTTAGGTTTGGAGAAGATGGGGATAGAAAATTTATATCGCAAAGCTGCAGAAAGAGTATTTTAAGTTTTCTCCAAGGGAGAAATTAAGAGCATATCTTACTGATATTGGAGGTGGTAGAGTCTGGGCACAAGAGCCCTTTTAGCAGTTTGTATTTTAAAAAGCTCTGTAAATAAATCAAGTGAGTAAGCAAGTAAGTAAGTAAAATTTTTTGAAATGCCACTTTCCCTTCTTTTTTTTCTCCCAGTCTCAGATGATCCAGGCTGTCTTTACATTTTAAAACAAGTTTTATAATTGTAAGGAGAGAGAAAATAATGTACACATTTTTCTAGAGTTTCAGAGTAATTCCTGTTTAAAATGGATCCTTCTTTGTGCATCCGGGTGGCTCAGTCGGTTAAGTGGTTGACTTCTGGCTTCAGCAGGTCATGATCTTATGGTTTGTGAGATCGAGCCCCATGTCGGGCTCTGAGCTCACTGTGCGGAGCCTGCTTCAGATCTTCTGTCTCCCTCTTACTGGCCCTCTCCAGCTCACATTCTTTATCTCTCAAAAATAAATACATGTTAACAAAAACATGGAAATGGATCTTTCTTTTCTGAAGTACAGGACAATTTGTTCCGATATCCTGATCTTTTATAGTATCCATATCTTGAAAGGACTAGGTGAGTTTGGGGGATTGGTAAATATATGTGGATTTGGACTTGTTTTTAGGGTTGTATTTCAGGTCTTGTGGAGATTTGGAAGACACAGATGGTTGTTTCTAATTTCCCAAGACTGAATTATAGATTGAATATAAAGGGATTGGCCTATCTTTTTTTTTTTAACTTTTTAACATTTATTTATCTTTGAGAGACAGAGTGTGAGCGAGGGAGGAGCAGAGAGAGAGGGAGACACAGAATCCAAAGCAGTCTCCAGGCTCTGAGCTGTCAGCACAGACCCCGACCCAGGGCTCAAACTCATGAATCCCGAGTCATGACCTGAGCTGAAGTCGGATGCTCAACCGACTGAACCACCCAGGTGTCTCATGGATTGGCCCCTCTTTTTAATGAATTGATTTGTTTTTGTTTTTATATCAAAAGATTTTTCACTGACATGGGAATCAAAAGATTTGTTCCCTTGTAAAGTCTGTATAAAGCATTTAAACAAAAGCCATCTTTCTGGGTACCCAACTGAAACATGGCTTCTATTAGCCCCTGACTATTGGCCTTTTGCAGATCATTTGTAGGAGGGCCTAGGGGAATTTTAGTCCTGTTTCCTCTGTGAAGTGGGGGAGGGGGGGTAGTGAATAGTCATTATTTTTAACTTCTCTCCACAGCTGGTAGGATATATTTTTTTAAGTATATTTATTTATTTTGAGAGAGAGAGAGCTCAAGCAAGGGAGGAACAGAGAGAGAGAGAGAGAGAGAGAGAATCCCAAGCAGGTTCCACATTGTCAGCAGAGAGCCCAACGTGGGACTCAAACTCAGGAAACCGTGAGCTCATTACCTGAGACCAAATCAAGAGTCAGATGCTTAACTGACTGAAACACCCAGAGCCCTCCTGGTAGGATATTTAGAAAAGAATTTCAATGTTTATTAATTTTTGACAGACAGAGACAGAGAATGAGTGGGGGAGGGGCAGAGAGTGAGAGGGAGATACAGAATCCAAAATAGGGTCCAGGCTCTGAGCTGTCAGCATAGAGCCCTACTCAGGGTTTGAACTCATGAGCTGTAAGATCATGACCTGAGCCAAAGTCAGATGCTTAACCAACTGAGCCACCCAGTTGCCACTCTTGTAGGACATTTTTAAAGTGGAGGCAATGGGCTATATAATTTAAAAGATCAGAGGACACCAATTCTTTGGTGGTGGGGCTGTAGGGTACACCTGTAAAGAACGTTGGATAAGAATGTCTGACCTGCAGCGCCTGATGATGGAGCCTACAGGCAGGCAAAAAGTGGGCCTTACTGCCGGTCTCAGGTGCTTTTGTTAAATTCTTTTTCCAGCTTTCAGCATTTAATTTGAACCTGGAGATTGGGCCAGAGTGCTCCCTGAAAGTTTTTAGGGCAGGGAAGTAGTAACAAGTAAATGAAGCCCAACCTTAAGAATGGCAGGCTGTCCTGTAGTAACGCCTGAGAGTGAGGAGCAGGGGCTATGGATTTCCTAAAGATGGCTCCTGCCTTAGAATATTCTCCTGTGTGTTTCCCCACCTGCCCCTCACAGGCAGGCTGGTGTGGCTGGATGCAGAGGTGAGGCTGGAGTGTCCATGGCTGTGGGCCTCTTGCAGGTGTGGCTGCCAGTGTTGTGAAGAGCTGGGGGGCAGGGCTGGTGGGAGCAGCAGGGAACAAGAGGAATCAGAATTCTAAGCCAGTCCCTCCTTCCAGGTGGTCAGAAGAGTGTATTTGCGTAAGTAGGAGGCAGGACACGTGCTATTTCCCTGTTTGTTTGCTTTAATTTTCTACTTCAAGTATTTACCCAGGAATGAGGGCCTCTGTGTGCATTCCTGCCCATGGCTCACAAAGTAACTGAGTCTGGACAACCCCATCCAAGTGCTATCATAACTCAGAAATGACCTTCTACCTGGTCTCTCTGCACACTGGGAGGGAAATTCCCTAAGTGGGTTCCATCTTGCTCCCACCCGCTGAGCACACCTGGACCAAACCAATCTCCTGATGTAGGTTTGTCAAGCCACCTACCTCTCTGATTAGATCTCCTCAGGCATCGTTCTCCCCCAGACCACCATGCTCAAGCCCTGGTGCCAGGCCTATCCCCCTTCCTTTTGGTGTGTTTCCTGTGACACACCCAGCTCTCTACTGCCCCAGGCCCTTTGCACTCACTATTCCCTCTGCCTTCCCTCAGCCCCTCCTCTGCTGCAGCCTCCCCTCTCTTGTCCTTCTTGTGCTGGTTTAAATGTCATGGGCAGAGAGGGGTCCCCTGAGCAGTCAGTGGGAAGTAGCCCCCCACCCCCTTTCTCTCATTTCACCCTGTTTGAATCCCTGCACTTACACCAGGCCAGCAATCCTTTCTGTAATAGACCAGGTGTTTTCTCTTGTGACGGTCATGTGTCACTAAACCAGTCATAGACAAGAGGAAATGAAAGGGGTGATTGTGTTCCATAACAGTTTATTTACAAAAACATGCAGTGGCTCCTAGGCTGTTGTTTGCCAACCCCTGACTGGCATTTTCCTTATTTGTTTACAGCCTGAGTCTTGCCACTTGGGCGCTGTGGTCTCCCCTGTACCTAGAACAGGTCTTGGCATATCTGGACATTGAATATCTTTTAAGTGAATATCGTTTGGTAACTGCATTGCTCTTTGGAGCCCCAGTGAATCTTGGGTTCTACTTTCCCTTTTTCCAGAACATTTTCCCCTGGCCACGTAGCTTCATGCTCCTTGCAAAAGTGACTGAACTTCAACATATTGACTGGGAAGCACTGTCAGAATCTGGGGACACCAGATAGCAGCAGGGAGAGGACAAGGCTTTCTGCACAAGGCAGGATGCATTTATTTTTTTTATTTTTTTATTTTTTAAAATTTTTTTTTCAACGTTTTTTATTTATTTTTGGGACAGAGAGAGACAGAGCATGAACGGGGGAGGGGCAGAGAGAGGGAGACACAGAATCGGAAACAGGCTCCAGGCTCTGAGCCATCAGCCCAGAGCCTGACGCGGGGCTCGAACTCACGGACCGCGAGATCGTGACCTGGCTGAAGTCGGACGCTCAACCGACTGCGCCACCCAGGCGCCCATGGATGCATTTAGACCCAGCAGGGAAGGAGCTGCAACTCTTCATGATGCAAACGCAGTTTATCTGTGGTGACTTTTTAATCCTGGGCAAACTCCCAACTTTGTCCTCTTTTCCAGTATGTTCCTGGGCACCTTCCTTCACTGTGCCCTCTTAGGCTTAGAAAAATAACTGCTTTGATATCAGTGTCTGAAGCATCTGATTGGAAGGACCATAAAACTAAATCAAAACAGACTAACTTCTTAACCACTCCCAGAACTCGGATGCTAAAATCAGATCAGCAGGGCAGGTGTGGTGACAGTAAACTAGATGCACTCGTGACATCTACCTGTACCCCCTCCCCACCATTCTGACATGCACCCCTCATCTTCCTGGGAGGCAGAATTGGTCTAAGCAACAGCACAGTTCTGGGCAGGTCTGTGCAGCTGTACTGGCCTGTTCACTTTGGGGCGGGGCACAGGGCAGAGTCAGAGGGGCCGCTCCTTTTGTAAGAAGGTGGTTCCCACAACCCAAGCTGTGGCTGTGGGTCTCCTGAGCCCCCAGAGCAGGGGTGGGCTGCTTTGCCAGCTCGCTGGGGGCGAACAAGCCTTGATTTGCAGCACCGGCTGCTTCCTGGGATGCAAATACTGCCACCAGGGCTGATTCCAAGCCCCCAGTGTGAGGGCACTGAACACGCAGGTGGGAAGAGACGCATGTGGTGGGCTCTGCGGGGGGCACCAGAGGCTCCCGCACACGGCTGCCCCCCAATCACTTCGTGGTGAACTGGGTCACAGCACACCTCGCCCAGCTCAGGCCTGTCCCGGCTTCTTCCTTCCCCCACAGGCTCTGGCCTGGGCCACTCCCACCCCACCCTGCCCAGATGTACTGGCTGCAAGGTCTCACCTCCCCGAGGTCAGCCCCCAGAGCTAAGGACACGGGCCAGCTGAGTAGCTGTCGTTGGCCACATTGTGTGGCTGCAATAGGAAGGAAATACCCAGAGCAGAGGGCGAGCGAGTGTCCAGAAGGAGCCCTGCAGGGGCCGCGGCTTGCTGTCCCCAGAGAAGATCACATGGGAGGAAGTGTCTTCTGTCCAGGGTGCAGAGGTAGCTTCTCCGTCAGGCCTGTCACTTTTCACCACTAGGGGTCAGCAGTTAGCAAAAATGTTTTCCCAGGATGATTTCAATGTTTCCCTGTGAAACTATTATTTGTATGATACTGTATACAAACTCTATTCTAATCTTTTATCCTCACAATGCAAACCAGTGAGCTCTAGAAATACCTGACATTTACCAATCTTATCTGTTCTTGGCAACCACGAGCCCATAGTTCACTAGACAAGTCTGTTCCTGACAATGGTCGTTCCCAGTGCAGGATTCATTGCACAGGGAATGGACAAACTCATTCTTCTGAAACCTCATAGACTTTGTCAGACTCGGGCTAACATTCTACAGAGAAATACACTGACATATGGACTACGATAGTGTTGAGAATTGAGTCATTTTGTTTTCTTCCTTACATTTCTGTTTGCCAAGTGTCCCAGTTTTAGAATCAGAGAAACAGGTACATTTAAGAATAAGGGTTCCAGCTTTTCTCCTTCCCCTTGGATATTCCCCTTGTCCATGTCCTCAGTCTGTGATCGTGACCAGCCAGCCAGGACCTTCTGCCTGCTTGTCCTATCTTCTGAGCTCTGAGCCAGCAGGGGTGGGGGAGGCTGTGTATCTTACCTGCAAATGCTTGTGTGCTGTGTAGACTGCTGTAAGGTACCTAGAGGAGGAGACCGTGGGGCCCACATTTCACGTGTATTCAACCCAAGCCCTGTGCACCTGGGGTGGGATCTTCTGTGCAGGTGATCCTTGGCTCAAAACTTGACCTTTCTAGTAACACCATCTGGCACAGCCTGGTTTGGATTTGTGCCCAGACTACTTGGGTTCCTCTAAGCTCACAGAACTTCCACTCTGCAAATCATGGGTCATTGACCTTAGAACAGTCCTCATTGCAACAGGAATGCACACAACGCAGGGTGGAGGAGAGTGGGGCGTGGGGAAGGAGTTCATCAGCCAGGACTGAGAAACTAAAATCTGAGCACATAAGCTGATGCAGCCAAAATGGACTAACCTATTAGAGAGACTCTGGCATTTTCTTTTAATCTGTGTTAACCTTAATCCTTGTTAGTATCTGAGTAGAACTGGAAGTGAAGACAAATCCACTGGAATCCTAGGACAAGCCTAAGGGGGGAGAGTAAACCTCAATTCCCCAGAATGCATCAACCCCCTGCCACTTCCTTCCATTTTCTGTGAACTAATTAGCCTTTGTCATACTCAACCATGTATGTAACCCAGACTTTGGACATAATTACTCTCCACACTATTGAGAACTACCATATTCCTTTATTTTTCTTAAAATTAATGTGACTCAAAGTCACCCATGCAAAATCTAGTCTCTTTCATCATGGCTTCTCCCCATGGCTGTGCAAGGGTCCTTGGGTTTTATAAACAATCTGTCTTTGCAGCCTTTGGTCGTCCCCAGATGTATGATCTACTCACCTTCTTGACAAAGGCTGTGCTTGGCAGTCTTCCAGAGCCCATCCTCTCTAGATCAGCCTCACCCAGCATGAGTGCAAGCAGGCTACCCCGTCCCTCTCCCACTGTTGGGGAGATTCTTGTCCCTTGTCCCATTCCACTAGGCAATGGACACTTCATACTTTGATGACAGCAAACTTTTGGAGGCATTCTCTCTCCCTACAATTAGGAAATCTTTTATTTTATTTTATTTTTTGTCTTCAAAGCTTGGCTTTCAGGATCTTTGTGGACTCAGGAATTCTTATTGAGATGTCAAATGCTGAACAGTGACTCTTTTTTCTCTTTGCATTCCTGCTGTTGAAATCCTCATTGTCCATGAGACAAGGATGTCCCTGGCTGTAGAGGGGACATTTCCCTAGAAATAGAACACAAACAAGAAAAGAACACTGACATTTCAGACAGTATCACTGTCCTGCATCACTCATGATGCAGGTCTACAGGTGGCTACAAGGCCCTTTTCAGCAGCTGATACAGTCTCCCCTCATCCCTGACAACCGCACCACAAGACCTGTTCTAGAAGAAATAACTCAGGAGTGGGGGTGGGGGATTCTGCTAGGGGAAGAGAGTTGTGGTTCCTACAGGGAGAAGAAAGTACCAGCCTTCAATCCTGGGTCTGGTACAGCCCTTGTGTGTTGCTTTGTCTGGAGTTACAGCTCCTGAGATCAAACCCTGGCTCCCTGCTCACCAGCTGAGGAAGCTGCCAGTCCTCTCCAAGCTTTAGTTCATTTATCCATAAGATGGGAAAAGGGGAATTATGGTGAACAAAGGCCATTATCCAAAGCAGAGTGTTTGTGACTATATTCAGTTGTCCACTGGCTTCAAGAGGCCACAAGAAAGTAGACTGGGAATTTGGATGCATATTTTTTCCATTTTGCTTTATAAAGTATTCATAATGATTTCTTGTTTTATTAGTCTTTTAACAAAAAAAGAAAGAAGGAAATAAAGAAAGGAAGAAAAGAAAAGAAGAAAAGGAAGAAGAAAAGAAAAGAAAAGAAAAGAAAAGAAAAGAAAAGAAGAGAAGAGAAAGTAACAAAGAAACTCTGGAAGCACAAGGGCCAAGGTCCCTCTGAGAATCCTTCACAACAGCCACTGCCAGTTTGTTCATGAAGGTATAATGGAAGGAGACAAGCCAGGGCAACCTTGCATTACTGCCTCCTCCCCAGGGACATGACATAAGGAATGTGTGACATTGTTGCTCGTGAGCCAGGTGACAGGTTTGGTTGATTGTTCCACTTGGTAATGAAACATTCACATACTCTTTACTTTTATGACAGACCACTGCATTTCCATTAGATTATGGATATGTCCAGGACATAGAGACTGAAATTTAAGGTAATTCTTCTGGCAAGCCCAATTTGCCCTGACCAATTATAGACTAACTGTACTATAAGTCTGTGATGTCACTTTCACTTTTTTTTTCATTTTTTGACAACATGCAAGAGAAGAGGGCAAAAACACCAGCTTCCCAGGTGGATCACTGATGAGCAAAGTTCACCAAGGCGAAGCCTGGACTCAGCATTGCATTTTGCCCAAAAATCTGCCCACAGGTAACCTATTTCAGTGTGTTGTGCACATTTGGGGCCTCAAAAAACAGGGGAAATGCAGGGCAGAAAGCTATGATGATGGAAGCCAGTTTGGTTGAGAGACTCCAAGGGCACCTTAGTCCTTCACTCTCCATCCAACCTTGAGCACAGAACACACCTGAGGCAGCATGCTGGAATGGCCCCAGGTGAGTGTTAGTGGACTCGTATTGCTAATCCTCTGTCCATCTCTGCTGGTCCTATGACCTCAGGTGCTCTGCCCTCCCCAGACCTTAAATCCCTGTCACATGTTCTATTCTTTTTCTGTGTTGTCTGATAATTCTATAATCTTAAGTGATATATCTAAAAGCATGACCCCAACGAGGGTGTTTTGATGGTTTAAGGGCCCTAATAAATTCCAGAACATTGTTAAGAATAATAGTAGTAGCTACATGCTGGGGATTGTATGCTGACCACCATATAATGTATCCTCTATCATCCTTACAATATCAATCAGAGGTAGGCATTTTTAATCCCCTTTCACAGGTGAGAAAATGGAGGCTCTTTAAGGTGAAGGGTCTTGCCAAGGTTATACATGACTAGTAAGAAGCAGAATCAAGATTTGAATCCAGAATTATTTAATTCCAAAACCAGTGGCCTGAATGACTACATATTTATTTGATTATTGTCTGCCTTTGCCTGTGAATCAATCATCATGTTCATGCAGGTCCTAAATAAGTATTTGTTGAATGAATGAACACTATCTCCCATCCACACCTAAGGAATGGAGGTATAATGGTGGAATGGCAGATCATTGTTTTGTTTGTAGTTTATTGAAAGATCAAAGTTGCCTGTGGCCCCAGCCAGCTCTGTGGTTCCCTGGTGTAGTTCACAAGTGTGAATTCCTCATTGCACTCCAGAAACACCTCGTGTTGAGACTTTTGCAGGATTCCAACACTGTGTTTTTAATACTTTACCTGCTGAATCAGTCTGCTTTAGTTGTGCTAAAGCCGGGAAGAACTAAATTCGGAACAAAACGTGAACAAAACATTCAACAGGGAAAAACTAATTCTTGCCTCAAACGGGAAATTTCTTGGCAAAATATAAGTCTGAAAAATATGGCTAACACTATTTCCCCTGCAGAAAACTAATGTCCTTCCTCACTTTCAGCGGCATAACGCGACTTCTTTCTGACACACCTCAACAGCCTTTCATACATCACCACCTGTCCTCTTTGATCTGATCCTTTCTCCCAAGTTTGGACAGGTTTCCTGGAGAAAGCCCCTCCTCCTGCATTCCATCCTCACTCCAAATGCCCCTCACCTTTTCCCCTATGTCCATCAGGTACATTTTCCCAGCTGACGCTCTGGCTACACTGACCAGACAGATACTTCTTTTATTGGGTGTGAGAGGGAGGAGGATGTATTAATTCTATGTTACAGAGAGAAAAAATTGAGAATCTGGTTCATTTTGTTTCACTTGTGGCATATTTTTAACTGAGGCAAAGAGCCCACATCTTACACATAGATGAATCTTGATAAATCTATTTGCTTATGTGAACAAGTTCAGAAGATAGAACATTCAGCCCAACCATCAACATCCATTGTGCTGCTTTTTCAGTCAGTGCTCGCCCACCACACCTGCTGGGGCAACCACTGTTCTGATTTCTCTTGCCACAAATACTTTTGCATGTCTTTGAGTTCATATCAGTAAAATCACACAGTGTGCACTCTTGTGTGTATCTTCCTCTTTCACTCAACACACTCTCTGTGAGATCTTCCACGGTGTTGCCCCTATCAGCCCTTCCCTCTTCCCATTGCTGGGTAGTATTCCAGTGTATGGATGCTCAAACTCATCTGGGCATTCTCCTGTTGATGGCCACTGGGAGTCCTTCCACCTTTTGGCTATTACAAATACAGCTGCTATTAACATTCTAGTACAAGCTGTTCTGTGGCCACGTGCTTCATTTCTCTTGAGGAAACACCCAGGAGTTAATAGCTGGGTCATATGGAAGACATATGATTTAATTTTCTAAGAAACAGCTGGCTTTCCAAAGTGTATGCACCATTGTTAACTCTCAGTAGTAATGTAAAAGAGTTCCTGTTTTATTTATCCTCACCATTTGGTCTTATCTGTCATGTTAATGTTAGCTATGTTAGTAGACAGAACAAGTGTTCTCAGTATGGTTTTAGTTTGTATTTCTTTAAAGACTAGTGATGTTGGGTGCCTTTTCATGTGCTTACCAGCCACTTTTGAGAAGTATATGTTCAAAAGAGAAAACTTTTTAACCTTTGATTCAGAATCCAGAAAATAACCACTTATTTATTTTAGGACAAATTTCCATTAGCGTGAGATAAGTGGAAAGAATGCCATAGAGCATAGTTATATTAGAAAAGGTGATTGCTAATAATTCTATCTAAAGATCAGTCCATTTTACCCTTATTTTCAATGCTTCAATAATCCCCAGTATAGTTTCAGAGTCCTTGGCCATGACTGTACAACTCTGGCCACCATGCATAATGCCCTGTGTATTTAGAGGCCTTGGTCACTAAATTCCTTTCTTGTCAAAGGAACCTCATGGTTTAAATGTCAGCTCAGTCTCCACAGCTCACTTTGGAGACAATCTTGGGTGATCCTGATAACTAGTAAACAGTAGAGCACAACCCAAAGTCCAAAAACCTAAATAACAGGAGACTCTTGGTCCTGGCACTAGTCCTTAAACTGTTTAAGAGCTTTAAGAGGTAATTAATGTTAAATGAGGTCATAAGGGTGGAGCCTTAATCTAATAAGATTGATGGCATTATAAGAAGATATAGAGAAATATATATTTCTGATCTCTTTTTCTGTCTCTCCCCATGCACATACCCAAGGAAAGGCCATTTTTAATACAGAACAGAAAGGTGGCCACGTGCAAGACAGGAAGGGATCTCTCGCCAGAAACCTAATCAACCATCACCTTGATCTTGAACTTCCAGCCTCCAGAACTGGGAGAAATAAATTTCTGTTCTTTAAGCCACACAGTCAATGGTATTTTGTTATGGCAGCTGAGCAAAGACAGGACCTATCCCTAACATCCCCTTTTTGCTCCAGCTAAGCTGAGTTCTTAGTAGGCCCCTAAAGGTGAAGGATGAAGTGTGACCCAAGAGGGATTGCACTATACTCCAAAGGAAGTACTCGAATTTTCTAACTTATACAAAAAACTCTGGGTAACATGCATAAGAATGGATAGTAAGGGAGTGAGGCAGTGGGGAAAAGAACATAAACTTGGGTTAGGATGAATTTATTCATATGGGCTCCACAAGAAGAGGTTCTACCTTTAATGTTGCAGTTGGGGAGTCAGAAATGGTCTAGCAGTTTGTTTGGTTAGTTGTGAAACGTGGACCAAAAGGTGACCCATAGTGAGTGAGTTGGAAATGCCAGATCTGCCCTGGTTTAATGTAGAAGAAGGGATTCACGGGTGTAGAAAGATTGGAATGTTAGATTGTATTTGTCACTTAAGACATTCTCACCCACATTGGAAGGATGCAGAAGACATAATTTGTATCACTTTTGTGAGAAATTAATTTGTGATGGGCCCAGTGGCAGCACTCAACAGCCCAAGGCAGGGTTGGTGCCATCACTGTGATGGACAGCAGAGTCAGAGCAGCAATCAGAATTGTCTGCCTCATGCACACCTGTGGTGTTCCTTAATTGATCACAGTGTTCCTAAAGGTGAATCAAAGAGGAAGCTGCTAAATTCTTACTAAGCAGAAAAGTTCCAGAACAAAAGTCTAACCTGAATCATAAAAGAGAATTACATCCTTTAATCAATTCCCAGACTTGAGCCAGTTTACAGACCCTGGACCATTGAATGAAAAAGAGTCCAGGGCCCCTTGAGGAAGGACCCTGGTACACTAGCAAACATTTTTCCTGTTAATATTTCTCCAGCCTTTCCTCAAGGTACCTCTGGCTTAGACCAGGGTAAATACATTGGACATAATCAGACATTTCAGGGACTACTAGAGACTCACTCTGAATCAGCACTAATTCCAAGAGACCCAAAATGTCGCTATGGTCCACCAGTCAAAATACAGGCTTATGGAAATCAGGTGATCATTGAAGTTTTAGCACATATCCATCTCCTAGTGGTCCTAATGGGTCCCTAAACCCATCCTGTGGTTATATTCCCAGTTCTTGAATACATAATTAGAATAGATATTACTGAGCCCTGTATTTGGCAGAATCCACATATTGGCTCCCTGACCTGCAAAGTGAGGGACAAGCCACTAGAACTGGCTCTACTGAGGAAAGTGGCAAACCAGAAACAATGGCACATTCTTGGCGATGTTGCAGAGGTTAGTTCCACCATCAAGGCCTTGAAAGTCACAAGAGTGGTGATTGTCACTGCATACCCATTCATCTCTCCTATTTGGCCTGTGCAGAAGACAGATTGATCCTGGAGAAAGACAATGGATCATCATAAGCTTAAGCAGGTAGTCACTTCAATCGATGTTGGACCAGATGTGGTTGTATGGCTTGAACAAATAGTTTGTGGCTTTGATTTGGTCAAATGCCCTTTTCTCCATCTCTACCATAAGTCCAACCAGAAGCAGCATACTTTCAGCTGTCAAGGCCATCAATATACCTTCCCTGTTCTATGTCAGGGATATATCAACACTCCAGTCCTATGTCATAACATAGTTCCCAGGGATCATGATTGCCCCTCCCTTCCAGAAGATATCACAGTGGTCTATGGCACTGATGGCATTATGCTGATTGGACATTTTTTGTTTTAGAGGATGAGAAATAAATCAGATAAAAATTCAAGGGTCTTCTATTTCTGTGAAATTTCTAGGTTCCCAATGGTGTGGGGCTGGTGGAGAGATCTCTTCCAAGGAGAAGGATATGTTATTGCATCTGTGCCCCCTGTCCCCCTCAAGCCAAAAGAGAAGTACAAGTCTTCCTTTGGGTTTTGACATCTTTGGATTTTGGAAACAACCTATTCCTCCTGTGGATGTCATGTTCTATTTACTGAGTAACCAAACACACTGCTGGTTTTGAGTGAGGTACAGAAACAAGAGAAAGCTCTGCATCAGGTACAATAGCTATGTGGCTGTTGTGCCACTTGGGTCACATTCAATGGTGCTTGAAGTCAGTGGCAGATGGAGGTGCTGTTTGGAGACTTTGGCAGTCCCCTGTAGGTGAATCACAGCACAGACACTGAGGATTTTGGAAGCAAGCCATATTCTCCTTTTCAGAAAGAGGTCTTGGCCTGCTCCTGAGCCTTAGTAGAGACTGAATATTTAACCACGGGTCATCAGTTTACAGTGTGACCTAGGTTGCCCATCATTCATGGATGTTATCTGATGAACAAAGCCATAAAATTGGACATGCACATCAACACCCTTCATAATATGGAGGTGATATATGCACAGTTAGGCCCAAGAGTGCCCTGAAAGCATGAGTAATTTACCTTAGGGAGCACCCAAATGTCCATGGCCCCCACCCCTGCTTACTTTCACCCAGCCTGCACCTATGGCCTCACTGGGAGTTCTCTATTGACAGATAACATTCAGGCCAGGTTTACAGGTGGTTCTACACAATGGGTAGGGTTCACTTGAAAGTGAACAGCTGTGGCACTATAGTCTTATCTGGGACATCTGTAAAAGACAGTGGGGAGGAGAGATTCTACCCAATGGCAGAACTTCCAGTTATAGACTTGATGGTTCACTTTGATTGGAAGGAGATACAGCCAAACATGTTATTATATTATGATTTATGAGCTGTGTACCATGGTTTGCCAAGATGACTAAAGACTTAGAGCATTATTTGATAGGTGGTTCCAAGGAAATTTGGGGGTAAGGTGTGTGAACAAACATTTCTTAGTGGGTAGAAAGTGTGAAGATATTTGTGTCCTGTGTGAATACTCACTAAAGGGTGAATTCAGCAGAGGAGGATTTTAATAATTGAGTGATTATTTGAGTGAATAATCGAGTGACCCGTTCTGTGAATAGCAGTCAGCCTTATTTCATAGTCACCCCACCATTGCCCAAAGGACTCATGGACAAAATGGCCATGGTAGCAGGAATGGAGATTATGCATGAACTCAGCAAAATAGACTTCTTTTACAGGGGCAACCTGGCAATGGCCACTGCTGAGTGCCCAATCTGCTGGCAGCAAAGATCAACACTGGTCTCAGATATGACACTATTATCCAGGGTGATCAAGTAGCTACCTGGTGGTAGGTGTTTACATTGGACCACTTCCATCAAGAAAGGGGCAGCCTTTTGTTCTTTGTGGAATAGACAGTCTGGATACAGATTTGTCTTCCCCACATGCAATCCTTTTGCCAAAATTACTATCTACTCAATACAATTATGGTATCCTACACAGCATTAGCATATTCTAGGACCTCACTTGACAGCCAATTAACTGAAACAATGGTCCAATGCTCACGGAATTCGGTGGTCTTAACATTGTTTTCTAACATCCAAAACAGCCGGCTTGATAGAATGGTGGGATGACCTTTTGAAGACTCAGTTATAGCACAAGCTGCATAGCAATATCTTGCAGGACTGAGACAAGGCTCTCTAGCAGGCTGCATGCGGTCTGAAATAGCATCCAATAGGGTGCTATTTCTCTAATAGCCAGACTTCCAAGGTCCAAGAATCAAGGGGTAGATATGGGAGAGGCAGCTCTCACTATTACCCCTAGTGATCCACTAGTAAAATTTGTGCTTCCTGTTTTTGTTACCTTATTCTCTTCTGCCCTAGATGCCTAGTTCCAGAGGGAGAAATGCTTCCACCAGAACACAATGATTCCATTGAACTGGAAGTTGAGACTGCTCCCTAAACACTTAGGTTCCTCATGCCCTTTAGTCAACAGGCAAAGAGGGAGCTATGGTACTGGATGAGGTGAATAATCTTCACTACCTGGGAGAAATTGGAATGGTACTCCACCTTGGAGGTAAGGGAGAGTATGTCTGGAATACAAGAGATACCTTAAGGTGCCCTGTGATTAATGTCAGTAGAAAATCACAGCAACCCAATCCAGCAGGCTAGTTATTGCCTAAGACCCTTCAAGGATGAAGGTTTGGGTCACCACATCAGGTAAAGTATCATGACTACCTGAGGTACTCGCTGAGGGCCAAGGGAATGCAAAATGGTACATCTCCAGTATCAGGGAAAGGGACAGAGACTGTAGAAGAAAGTAGTTATAATATTAGCTATGCAGTACCATGTGTCCACTTCCAGAATGAGGATTGTCATTATCATGAACTGTTCCTTCCTATTTTGTCATGAATACATATGTGTATGTGTGTACATAAAATATCTTTGTCTTGGGGCGCCTGGGTGGCGCAGTCGGTTAAGCGTCCGACTTCAGCCAGGTCACGATCTTGCGGTCCGTGAGTTCGAGCCCCGCGTCAGGCTCTGGGCCGATGGCTCGGAGCCTGGAGCCTGTTTCCGATTCTGTGTCTCCCTCTCTCTCTGCCCCTCCCCCGTTCATGCTCTGTCTCTCTCTGTCCCAAAAATTAATAAAAAATGTTGAAAAAAAAATTAAAAAAAAAAATATCTTTGTCTTTTTCCCTCTGTTACTCCTTTATCATGTGACATAGATGTACTGACTTTGTGTCATAGCATTTAGGTATTGTTGATTTTATGTCACAGTATTTTAGTTTTGGGGTATCAAGGACAAGAGTAAATATCACTCAAGAACCTTATTTCCTCTGTGGGGAAAGGCATTAGTGCATTTTTGGCTGTAATTGCTTAGTTGTATCATTTTAGACAAAATTATGACCTTGTCATTGTCTTCATCTGTAGATGAAGTATGGTTTGAGAAGATGTGTGAGTATGCCAAGTAGACAAGGACTTGAATTGTGAGAGTAAAATTTATGTGTCAACTTGACTAGGTCAGAAAATATTTGAACATCTGTTCAAACATTCTCAGTGTGTTTGTGAGGGTGACTTGGAATGAGAATAACATTGGAATTGGTATACTAAGTAAGGCAGACTGTCCTCCCTAATTTGGGCAACCCTCTTCCAATCAGTTAAAGGCCTACATAGGTTAAAAAAACCAGCTGACCCTCTCCTGAGTAATGGGGAACTCCTCCTGCTGCCTGACTTCTAGCTGGGACATTGGTCTTTACTGACCTTGGACTGGAAGTGAAACACTGGCTCATCTTGGGCCTGGAGCCTGCCAGCATTTGGAATGGAACTTGGACCATTGCCTCTCTGGGTCTGACACCTGGTAGTCAGGTCTTCCCAGTTGGACTGAACTACACCTTGGGATCTTTTGTGTTTCCAGCTTGTTGGCTGTAGATCTTGGGAATTCTCAGCCTTCCTGAGCATGTGGACCAATTCCTTATCATAAATCTCATTCTGTATATATACATCTTGTGGTTCTCTTTCTCTGGAGAACCCTGATTAATAAAGGCTGCCTGAAGTCTATCGATGAACCCAAGATATCAATGGACATCATTTTAAGAAGCCCTGCCCTGGAGGATTTTAGGCCTAAAGATTTGTCTATAAGGCATAGAATATGCAAATCAAATCCGGTCTCAAATCTTCAGTAACCGAGGCTATTTGGCCCTGACCATGTTCGCTTGCACAACTTTTACCAGCTTTCCATTTTTACCACCTTTCCTCATAGTCCAGGAAGCACTCCTGCCCATGGCACATATTTCAGGTCAGAACTACATGACCTCAAAAACCTCATACTCCGCAGGGGTAGCAGATGCTTATGACGTTACAAAGCTGCAGAGAAACTGGCTCTGGGGACCATGTCATCCTATGCTGCCACCATTCCATCCTCTGGCTACTTGATCACACAGCTGACAGCCCCCAGTCCTCTCCTTCACTGTAGGCTCCATCTTTAGTATCTGAGAATGTGACTGAGCCTTTTTGACAGGCCCATGGCGATGACAGAGTCTTCATGTGGCTCTCATTGCTGCCTGCCGATGTGGAGTTATTACTGGCAATCTGATTGCCAGATACATCACTAGAGGAGTAAAATTAAAAAAATCAGTTATATCATTGTTTGAGATATCTGGAAGAATGACCCCAGCTAGTATTTTCTTGAGAGAGTTTAAGCATTCATCTTCATTACTTTCTTACACCATACACAAAAATAAACTCAAAATGGATGAAAGAACTAAATGAGAGAAAGGAAACCATCAAAACCCTAGAGGAGAAAATAGGCAACAACCTCTTTGACCTCAGCTGCAACAATTTCTTGCTCAATATGTCTCCAAAGGCAAGGGAATTAAAAGCAAAAAATGAACTATTGGAACCTCATCAAAATAAAAAGCTTCTGCACTGCAAAGGAAACAATCAACAAAACTAAAAGGCAACCGGCAGAATGGGAAAAGATTTTGCAAATGGAATATCAGATAAAGGGTTAGTATCCAAAATCTATAAAGAACTCACCAAACTCAACACCTGAAAAACAAATAATCCAGTGAAGAAATGCACAGCAGACATGAACACTTTTACACAGAAGACATCCAGAAGACACATGAAACAATGCTCAACGTCACTTATCATCAGGGAAATACAAATGAAAGCTACACTGAGATACCACCCTCACACCAGTCAGAGTGGCTAAAATGAACAAATCCGGAAACTATAGATGCTGGGGAGGATGTGGAGAAACGGGAACCCTCTTGCACTGTTGGTGGGAATGCAAACTGGTGCAGCCACTCTGAAAAACAGTGTGGAGATTCCTCAAAAAAATTAAAAATAGAACTACCCTATGGCCCAGCAATAGCACTACTAGTATTTATCCAAGGGATATAAGAGTGTTGATGCATAGGGACACATGTACCCCAATGTTTATAGCAGTGCTTTCAACACTAGCCAAATTATGGAAAGAGCCTAAATGTCCATCAACTGACAAATGGATAAAGAAGATGTGGTTTATATATACAATGGAATACTACCTGGCAATGAGAAAGAATGAAATCATGTCATTTGCAGCAACGTGGATGGAACTGGAGGGTATCATGCTGAGTGAAATAGTCAGAGAAGAACAGATATCATATGTATTCACTCATATGTGGATCTTGACAAACTTAACAGAACTCCATTGGGGAAAGGAAGGGGAAAAAAACAGAGAGGGAGGGAGGAAAACCACAAGAGACTCTTATACAGAACAAACTGAGGGTGGATGGGGGTTGAGGGAGAGGGGAAAATGGGTGATGGGCATTTAGAAGGGCACTTGTTCGGATGAGAACTGGGTCTTGCATGTAAGCCAATTTGACAATAAATTATATTTTTTAAAAAAGAAGGAAGATAGAAACACCCCACATAGATCTACATGTACTGATATAAAAGGATGAGCATGCGATATTTTGAGTGAAAGGAGGTGGTATATAAAATGTTATCTGATACACATAAAAAAAGAAATCACCAAGTTTCATTTTTCTTTACTTAAGCAATAGATGACATAGGAAAAAGCTTGAGATGCTGTAGAAAGTATTTTGGTTTTCCTGTAATTTCTCTGCTACTCCAAATAAATTCTTGGTATCCAGAATAACTTCAAATACGTTCCACTTCTACCCTATCCAGTGAAGAAGAGCAATTATCTTCACTTCTCAGGCAAAACAGTCCTTCTCTTTGGGCTTTGAAAAGGAAACCCAGAAGAGAAATGTTGTCTGTCCACCCAGCCCTACAGAGACTTGCATCAACATGTGGAAATCAGGACTCAGCTCTTTGCCATGGATAAACGTTGTCTTAGTCTGTCCCGGCTGCTATGACAGAGCAACATAGACTGGGGGCTTGTACACAACAGAAAGTCCATTTCTCACAGTTCTGGAGGCTGGAAGCCCAAGATCAAGGCACCACCAAATCCACAACCTGACAAAGGGCTATTTCCTCTTCATAGGTGGCCATCTTTTGACTATATCCTCACAGGGCAGAAAAAGGTTAAGGAGCTCCCTGGGACCATCTTTGTAAGGGCACTAATCCCAGTCCTGTGGGCTCCAATCACCTCCCAAACACCCCGCCTCCTAATGCCCTCACCTTGGGCATTAGGGTGTCCATACATGAATTGCTGGAGGCATAAGCCTTTAGTCTATGGCAAATGCCCAGTGGTTCTCTGCTGTGTCTCCACCCCAATGCCTATCAGCCACCACCATCTTTATATGAGTCTGTATGTGTGGAGAGCTTTCCCAGAGCCAATTCCAGTGTTTTGTGTGCATGAGCCCAGCTTACCCCTCAGAACAAGCTTCGCCTTCCTGGTTCACAAAATAAGAAAACTGGAACCAAGAGAAGCTAGTGGAGCCCACGGTCACACCCTGGGAAGCTGGTGGCCTACACCAGAATCTGCACACTCTTCTCACTTCGCCCCCTCACCTGCCTGGGAAAGCAGCCACAGGCTTTGGGTGATCTTGCAGTGATCTGTAGGAGGCCCCATGTTATCAGCACTGCCCACCACACGTGTTCGCTGGCAAGTCAGGGCTCCCAGAAAGAAATGTAGTCCCTTAAAGCCACGACAGATCTCAGTGTCCAGGTAGAAATTTACACTCTGGAAACCTGGAGCTCATTCCCTTTGGAGGAAATAATTTCTTCTGCGTATGAAATGGTACCCACCGCCACTCAGGGTTCTGAGAGTGTGCTGCAGCACACAAAGCATGGAGTGCCAAGACAGGGCTTGTCTCTTTGAAACACTATTGTGGGTTTGTTGTTTTGTTTTGTTTTGTTTGTTTTGTTTTGCAGATAGCATTTTCCAGGGATATCCATATCAATATCTCCAACTGTATGTGGTCTTTTTACCAAATGACCTTGTCACACCTTGCATTGAATGATGATGTCTATGTTCCTCTTCTTTAAAAAAATTTTTTTAATGTTTATTTTTCAGATGCAGAAAGAGAGAGACAGAGAGAGACAGAGAATGAGTGGGGGAGGGGCAGAGAGAGGCAGACAGAGAATCTGAAGCAGGCCCCAGGCTCTGAGCTGGTAGCACAGAGCCCGACACAGGGTTCGAACTCACAGACTGTGAGATCATGACCTGAGTCGACATCAGACACTTAACCGACTGAGTCGCCCAGTTCCTCTTATGTCCCCTCTTCTTAAACCCGGTGGAATCTGATAACTGTCCCAGAAACAGAACAGTCTTCTGAGACTGGAGCATAAAAATGCCATACTCCTCCACCCTGCTATGGGGACACGTGCTCCCAGATCCCAGCTGCCAGGAGGATTCTTATTCAGAAATATTCATTCCCTCAACAGGGTGGACCTTTCTGCTCAGATGCGGTTGGGTCTGTCTGTGTGATTGCTTTGCCCAATGGAATTACATGGAAGGGACAGTGTGCCAGTTCTGAGCCCAGGCCCTAAGAAGCTGGGTGTTCCACTCACTCTCTCCTATTTCTGCCATTGCCACATGGAGACCAGGAGGATGCAAGATGCATGGAGCAGAGCCCACTGACCCAGCCTGGATCAGAAAACCTTCGGCCGAGGCACAGACCTGCGAGAACCAGTGAGCGACTGTTGTTTTCAGGCATGCTTTTGGTGTGTCAGGCGGCACAGCTGTACTTAGCCACAACAGGGATTTGGGGCGTTCTCATCCTGTTGACATGACCAGCCCTGAAAAAAGGCTCTGGCCTCACAGACAGAGGTGATCTGAACTCTGGCTGTGGAGCTTAGAACTGGAAGGAAACAACGATCTTACTAGCCTCTCACCACCTCAAGTTGTGACCACAGCTAAGTCGTGAAAGAGACTCGTGTTATTAGAGAAAGTGACTAATGTGTGCTGACATCACCCAGTGAAGCTGTGAGGGTGATGGTTTTATACAAGCAGCCATAAGTAAATAAATAAACTGTAAACGAAGCCCCTGACAGTGGAATCGGAAAACTGGAGTTTGTTGGAACAGCAATCTACCTTCTCCATGCTCGTGGTGCATTTTTCACAAAACATTTTGTAAAACCTTGGCATGAAGCCTTTAGAGCTTTCCTGTTGCTTCAAATAAAGCAAAGTGGCTTGCTAGTATAGCAGAAGGGCTATGTTTTAATACAACCCTTATGCATTTCCGAGCAACGTCAATGCCTCCTCTCGCTAAATGCCATGAAGAGCCCAGAACTGCAGAGCTGCAGAGACAGCCTCCTTGCAGCAGGAACAACCACAGTCCACACTGGGTCTGAGAAGCTCGTGAAAGTAGCCATGAGGGTCATGACAAGTTTATGTTAAGAGAGAAAGTAGACACTCTGCTGCACTCCTCTATCGGATGACACTGCTGAACACCCGGTACTCGTCTGCAGACAGGATCAAGGAGCCATTTTCGCGCGGGTGCTTGTGGATGACCCTGGACAGAAAGAACATAGGCAACGACAGCAGCCCTTTTGTTTGGTGCTGAATGAGCTCCATACATCTGTGCACTATGTGCATGAGGTAAGAGTGATGGAAACATCTTATCTTCGCCAAGGAAGATATGCAGACGGCCAATGAGCACATGAGAAAGTGTTCACCGCTATCAGCCATTAGAGGAATGCCAGTTTAAGCCAGGATGATCATCTTTACACACCTATTAGATAGGGCGAAATACAAAGAGTGATAACACTTAATGCTTGGTGAGGATGTGGAGAAACTGGACCACTCAGCCATTGCTGGTGGGAATGTAATATGGTACAGCTATTCTAGAATATGGTTTAGTGGTTTCTGATTTTTAATGTTTTATTGAGATATAATTGAGATATAACATTGTATTAAAGTGTACAACATAATGATTTGACATATGTATAAATGGCAAAATTATCACCACAATAGCTTTAATTAACATCCATTACCTCACAAGGTTATAATTACTTGCATTGTGATGAGAACTTTTAGGTTTTCCTCTCAGCAACTTTCAAATATACAGAACTGTTCACCATAGTCTCCACACTGGTTATTACAGCCCAAGAACTTATTTATCTATCTAATAACTGGAAGTTTATACCTTTTATCTTCCTGTCCCCATGTCCTACACACAAAGCAGTTTCTTACAAAAGGAAACATTCTATTACCCTATGACTCAGCAATCGCACTCTTTGTTTACCCCTTTTCAATCATCCCCTCCTCCTTGAGAGTGTTTCAGATGTCACTGACCAAACCTATCTCCAGGACCAAGCCCGACATCTCTTCCTTCATCTACAAGCCACAAAGATGTATTAAAATGAGCACCTGCGGCAGGCTCATTAGAACAAATGGAACAATTCCAAGACTGTCTATGCTATTCGACAAGATCCTTTCTCTTTTCTGAGGATGCCATCCTTAGAAATAGATAAGTCTGTAATGTCAAGAGGAGTATAAGAAGTCTGAGAGTGAGGCCAATAACCAGAACCAGAGTGAATCGGTGTCATACATTGGGGGTGATAACATCGCTCACAGAGAGGTTTGTCCCACACCTACTAAGCTACTGATTGAATCCAGCTGTGCTTGAAGAGAAACTGCCCTGTTTCCCATGCAAAGACAATAAACTACTTTCAAGCATATGAAGTTAGGTTTCTGTCATTTGAAACTGGAATAGTGATGTCTACTAGAGAAACCGGTACTTGGAAATAGAGTCTTACAAATAAAAGTTTGTACAATGTGGATTGGCTGAGCTGTGATAGGGTGGATACAGTAAGGATACCACTGCCCTTACTAAGTAAGCTGAGAAGCTGGAAATGTCTGTTACAAGGTGGTTGACCTGTTACCTATTGTCCCTGGGGGTATAGACAATGCCTAACCAGGCTGGAATATTAGGAAATTTGGCAGAAAAATGTGAGAATGTAGAATGTAGTGGTTACTTCTTGCTGCCTGCACTAAGATCCAGCAAGAAAAGCACTTCCTTTACAGAGAAACTTCTACACATGCCAGCCAATCTGGAAACAGGGAAGAGAAGGAGACCTTGTTAAGAGAGACCAGTTATGTGCACAATAATTAGAGATGTTTTAGATTCTGTTCATCTTTTTACCTGCAGGGTTAGAGGCACTAAATTCTCTGCCTCAGGCTAATGTTGGAATTGAAGCTAAAGATGAAACAGAACGTAAGATAGCAGGAGGAACAAACAGCTTTTTATCTCAGGCTTTTTTTTTTTTTTAATATTCTTTACATTTTGACCTCCTTTCTATTTCTCCCATCCACAGCCCCCGTGTCTGGAAACTTTTTTCTGTATCAATTAGCTTAGTTTGTTTTTCTTTGTTTGATTTTTGGTTTTTTGCTTTGATTCCACATATGGAAGAGATTACATAGTATTCACCTCTGTTTGCCTGACTTATTGCACTTGGGATAATGACCATTAAGGTCCATCCATATTGTCACAAATGGAAAAATTCCATTCTTTTTTATGGCTGAGTAAGTGTGTATATATTCCACATTTTCTTTATGCACTCATTCATTAATTGACATTTAGGCTGTTTCTATATCTTGACTCTTTTAAATAATACTGCAATGGATATGTAGTACATATATCATTTCCAGGTAGTATTTTCATTTTCTATGAATAATATCCAGAAGTGGGAATTCTGGATGTTACAGTAGTTCTATTTCTAATTTGGCGGGTATCTCTATATTGTTTTCCAAATGAACTGTACCAGTTTACATTTCCACCAACAGTATACAAGACAGTCCTTTTCTCCACATCCTTACTATGCTTTTTATTTCTTCTCTTTTTGATAACAGCCATCTTAACAGGCGTGAGGTATCATCTCAATGTGATTTGCATTTACTGGTGATTAACAATGATGAACATATTTTCATGTACTTGTTGGCCATTCATGAATCTTCTTTGGAAAAATGTTTATTCATATCATCTATATATGTGTTAGTTTATTCCTGGGATTTCGATTCTATTCTGTTCCACCATCTATGTGTTTGTTTTCTTGCCAGTAAGAAGGACATGGGTTTTCTCTGTATTATTTCTTACAATTGCATATGACTATAATTATCTCAAAAGAAAATGTTTAATGAAAAGAAAAAGCTTATCAGTATGTTGAGAAGCTAAATGAGTTAAGTGAGGGCCATTTCTTAGCCACTAGCATCCATTTCCTCTTGTCTTGGTAGGAGCAGCATGCTTTCTTTTGTGGTTTCTTCTTCCCCATTACATACAGTCTTGAGGGGGCTATATTAAGATGCCTTTCCCTCCCTTAGACACAGGATGAAATATTGACAGACATTGTCTTCCAGGTTTTTCAATCTGGAAGCAGAATGATGCAAGGATGGAAGAAACAATGTGAATTCTTTTATTACAGCAACTGAGCCCTGACCACATTGCTGACTAGTTCCTGCTGCTTAGTTGCCAGATTTGCCCTGGATTCTAATTGTTTCAGTCCTGACATCTGTTTCTTTAGCATTGCTATCAACTCTGTCAACAACCAAGTATCTTCTCCAAAATTCTATTAAAAAAAAAAGAATCTAATTGGTTTGGATTACCTGCCTTTTGCTCTTCAAAGATATCTTAAAATACCTGAGCTGTCAATTACCCTAGTTTCACATCATGTCAGTTTTCTTACTCTTTGCATATGGACTAACTTAGAGTTCACCAACTCCAAAATTTCATCATTGGGAAGTGCAACAAGTATTCAAAGACTCTCTCAGGCAGAAGTCATTGTGAAAGGAAATGCAGTGATATATTTAAACCATGTAACAATGCCTAACATATCACAAGTTGTTGACAACTACTACAAAGGTGATGATGATGATGATGGTGGTGATGATGATGGTTTCCTGGACTGTAGAATGTCCGAAGCAAAAGTTGCAAGTAACTTGCTCTTGTTGCTGATAAAGTGAAACCAGTGGAATAATGATCTTAATAAGTAGCTGATATACTTGTAATTTTCTGCTCATTTGAATACATATAATAATGATACTAACCATGTTGTAAGCATTTTTTTTCTACTAAATAATTTAAAACATTTTCTGCATTTGCTTGAACATTAATTTATTCATGAAATTCTTCATATATAGTGTGGAAGGAAAATTCACCTGCCTTGGATGGATTATCACAGATTATTATTTTGAAAAAGAAACAGAAAAATATATAAACAGAATTGGGAATATTTCTGCTCCATTTACTCATTTTTAATGTGACCAAAATGAGAGCAATTTTATGTATGGATATACATTGCAAATTTTTTGATTTGCAAATTTTTTGATTTGTGTCAAAATCTAAAGGAATTGGAAGTCATCATTTGGCTCTGCTGCCCATATTTTTAGTGCAACATGCAACCTTTCTTATTAATCAAGCACCTACTGACCCAGTCATTGACATAATAGGTTCAGTGGTGTAGTAGACATGAACATGACTTTGAGGAGCTCAGCCTAGCCAGGATTACCAAAAACTTACAAACACTGTAACAGGTACCCTGATGACTTGTCCAGAAGCTATGGGAACACAAAGAAAAAATCCATTTGCTGACTTTTCATAGGGGACTGGGGAGAAGAGCAGGATTCCACCAGACATTCAAAGAGGTGGAATGGAAAGAAAGAGCATTCCAGGAGGAAGGCATGGCTTGCCCAAGGCACTGAGGCACAGGAGAGCTCCTCGCAGCAACATCAGGTCTTCAGAGTAGCACGCTGATGGACTGCACTGTTTGTGGCATTGTGGCAGGGATGAGAGACGAGCCTGGAAATGCCATTTAGGGCCAGCAATAAAGAATGGCAGAAAACAAAGATAATGATGAGAGTGATGGTGCTCCTTCAGAATGGGATAAGAGAACAATGAGCCCAGGGATAACACTGTGAAGGATTAAGTAGCCTGACAGTCATGGGCAATTAATCAGAAACCACTTGCTATGACGTTACACCATGCTAAATTAAACATTTCCTGCCTGTATCACATAGAGGTTGGGAGGACTTGGACTGTTAGAGTGATATCACAAGTGCTCACTGTGGCCATCTCTTCTACTTCCTGTTAAATATCTAGAAACAATGTATTTCTTCTGTTAATGGATTATTCTGGTGCTACCCAGAGGATGTGAAATATTTGGAAACTATGATGAATATGATATTAAATTTAAAAGTGTGAAATTTTAAAGGACTCATAGTCTCTATAATTTGGAGTACAGAACCAGATAACTACCCACAATAAATGTTTGACTGAAGTAATAATTTTTTAAGACATTTTCCCCAAAGCATAAACATAGTGTAAATCCTTGAAAGCAAGCACCATAGTAGAGTTTTTATTTTTTATGAAATGACTGGGGCATATAGCTTAGTAGAAATGAGGTCCCTCACATAGAGAAACAGGCTTTACAAACAGAAAAGTCAAATACAGAAGTAAAACCAGCTTTTGCCCTGAGGCAAAGTCAGTTCCCACATCTCCCCCTCTTCTGCTCCTTCCCAGCAGGTGCACACGTCTTAGCTTCTCTGGCGGATCTTCTAACACTTTACTTTAGAAATACAGACTAAGAATCTGGAGGAAATTTTTATTGTTTTACAAATAAATGTGAAATCAGTAACTAATTGTTCCCTTGCTGTTTTAAAGATTAAAAAATGCTATTTAAATCTTGTGTCAGCTGAGCATTTTTAGAATAATTTACAGAAGAAGAGAGTAAGGCCCCAATAGGAGGACAGGCTTCCCAGGAGCTCACCCTGAGTTCAGACCACTCTGTCTGCTGAGAGCTGCCCTGTGGCTTCAGGTGAACCCAGGTTGCAGGCACTAGTGACCTGGAGAGGCTGGAGGTCAGGCTTTCCTTTCCCAGTTGCTTTTCCAAGGGAGGCTTACTGTCGCTGCTTATTTCCATCACATCAACAAACACAGATATAGTAGTCATACTTAGGACCCTATAGGCTTACTTAACCACTATACATTATGGTTCATTTCGCTAATCTGGTGACCTGGCTCACAGGAAGTAAAGAAATCAGTAGGGATTGCCTAGGTCCTCAAATTCTCAGATAAATATTTTCTGAATGAAGCAGGACCTTTGGAAGGATTTTCTGTGACCTCACAAGGAAGTAGTATTAAATTAGCCCTACTCTATGCTCATGCCTGACATGTATTATTTCCTTTAGTCTTCACAAGAATCCTCTGAGGAAAATCTATTGCTCCATGTGTTCACTGAGGAAACTGAGGCTGAGGGTGTTACAGAGCCTGCGGGCCCCACACCTGGAGAGCTGTAGAATGGCCATACTCGCCCAGCCCTGACTCTGAGTCCCTGTATGGAATCCTTTTGCAAACTGCTGTCCTGGAGCAGAGAGGTGCTGGAGACAACACATGAGTAAGATCACTGGGGTGTCTCAAGAATGTAGGTCTGGGGAAGGAGGTCCTGAACTGCTAGCTCACTGTCTAGCCATATGGAATCAAAACCAGTTGTCAGAGGGCAAATTCATGAATACTGATAAATACTTTATTTCTTGAAATAAATGTCTTTCTGAAACTTTTTAAATTAAAGCTGAAGAAAAGCATGTTGGACACTGAGGAACACAATATTCCATAACGCAGAGAGTGGGGAGGAAAATGCTATTTCTACATGCTGCCTTTACTCCTTTTATTAAACCAAATTTTTCTGGAAATAACTCTTTTATGTTGGTTTTGAGAAAGGCTTGAGAGGGAAGAAGAATCTCTACCTGGGGGAGGCAGGACAGGAGCATTACAAAATGCCACGCCTTCTTGGGACACCCCTCCCTTCTGCCCCTTTCCCTGAAAGGACTTGAGCCTTGCCCAGCGCATACCCTGTTTGGGGGACTGCCTGACCTCTCCAGATTCTTCCATAACCCAGGGGCACCCCATCCTGACACAGTGATAACACCTCCCACTGTGGGCTCTGCATCCTCCACCTGAGCGACGTTTGTTCAGAATAATCAGGAACCACTAGACTAGATTATCCTGTTCTCATCCTTCCAGGAGATTTTCACCAAAAACACTAGGACTAAAGGACAGGCAGGGTGATGCTGAAAAGCCAGTTGGGGTTTTCCGGGTGAATTCTTTTCATGAACCATCCACTAACGTATAAATTCATGGTAATTAGTTGATGTGGGCCCTCAGGGAGACACCGGATCCCTCCACAGGGCTGTCCCTGGTCTTCCAGCTCACCTCCCCTGGAGCCACTGAAGCAGGCACAAATTCCCCTGGGATAATTAGGGACCCAGGCATCACATGCCCCAGCAGCCCAGAGCTCCAGGGCACAGAGGCCCCGCCCACAGGATGGATCAGCCAATTGCAGGGCACGCAGGTGGTGGGGGCAGGGTTGCTAGGGCCAATCCCAGACCTTAAGTGGACAGCCTCCTACCCATCGCCAGGCCTCCTGGACATCCCCTGACCTGAAGCTGTGACTGAGCTGCACAACTACACCTGCCACAGGTGAGATCCCCAGAACTGGCATGAAGAGTGGGCCACCTCTGAAAACACTGGGGACAGCTGCCTTGGGGATCGGGGGTTTGGGGCTCCAGGAGGCACTCTTCCAGGACCTGACCCCTCCAGACATGGCAGCTTGCCCCCCCCCCCCCCCCCCCACCACACCAGGACTCAGGGCTCCTCACTCCCTGCACTGCCATTTACATGCTTTGGAACCAGTAGGCAGGTCACAGGGCAGGGAGTGGGAGCACTGCACGTCCCACAACCTCAGCCTTCCTCCACAGCCTATGTAAACACTCAGGAGGATAAATTCATTCTTTCTGCTCTTAGTGACTCTAACATCTCAGAAGGAACGATGGCTTTTTAGACAGTTTGGTCTAATCAGAAACTCATGTGTTTTCCTTTCCTAGGTTTTGAAACATGCACCCTTCCTTCTTCCTGGCTGCCCTTTGCCTGGGAATAGTGTCAGCTGCTCCACAAGTCAAACAGAGCTTAGATGAACAATGGTCCCAGTGGAAGGCAACACACGGGAAACTATATAGCATGTTCGGTAACATTTAAGCTGTCCAGAGGGACCCCTGAAGAGAGCATTCCATGCTGGTGTGAGTTCATAGCAGGGAGTGGCTTCTTGAGGCTGCTCTTACCAAGGCAGTAAACAGGGTACTGTGACTGCCCACAGTGTGGGCATACATGTGGTTGCTGGAGAATAACTCCCAGAAGCATCAGGCATTCCTGGCTGTGGTTTCTCCTCCTCTCTTTGAGCACATCCACTAGGTGCACATCTGGTGGTTTTAAACAGAAATAAAGATGATAAGTTATATGTTTGTCTCCAGGATGAAGAAGGACAGAGGAGAGCAGTGTGGGAGAGGAATATGCAAATGATTGAACAGCACAATCAGGAACACAGCCAAGGGAAACACAGTTTCATGATGGCAATGAATGGTTTTGGCGACATGGTGAGTGTGGCACAGATTGCTGAACATTTCAGGCTTCCTCTAAGTGCTTTTCTTTTTTTTTTTTTCTTTTTATTTTTTTTTCAATATACGAAATTTATTGTCAAATTGGTTTCCATACAATACCCAGTGCTCATCCCAAAAGGTGCCCTCCTCAATACCCATCACCCACCCTCCCCTCCCTCCCACCCCCCATCAACCCTCAGTTTGTTCTCAGTTTTTATTTATTTTTTTATTTATTTTTATTTATTATTATTTTTTATTTTTTTTAATATATGAAATTTATTGTCAAATTGGTTTCCATACAACACCCAGTGCTCATCCCAAAAGGTGCCCTCCTCAATACCCATCACCCACCCTCCCCTCCCTCCCACCCCCCATCAACCCTCAGTTTGTTCTCAGTTTTTAACAGTCTCTTATGCTTTGGCTCTCTCCCACTCTAACCTCTTTTTTTTTTTTTTCCTTCCCCTCCCCCATGGGTTTCTGTTAAGTCTCTCAGGATCCACATAAGAGTGAAACCATATGGTATCTGTCTTTCTCTGTATGGCTTATTTCACTTAGCATCACACTCTCCAGTTCCATCCACGTTGCTACAAAAGGCCATATTTCATTCTTTCTCATTGCCACGTAGTATTCCATTGTGTATATAAACCACAATTTCTTTATCCATTCATCAGTTGATGGACATTTAAGCTCTTTCCATAATTTGGCTATTGTTGAGAGTGCTGCTATAAACATTGGGGTACAAGTGCTCCTATGCATCAGTACTCCTGTATCCCTTGGGTAAATTCCTAGCAATGCTATTGCTGGATCATAGGGTAGGTCTATTTTTAATTTTCTTTTTTTTTTTTTTTTAATTTTTTTTTTTTTTTAACGTTTATTTATTTTTGAGACAGAGAGAGACAGAGCATGAAGGGGTAGGGTCAGAGAGAGAGGGAGACACAGAATCGGAAGCAGGCTCCAGGCTCTGAGCTGTCAGCACAGAGCCTGACGCGGGGCTCGAACTCACGGACCGTGAGATCATGACCTGAGCCGAAGTCGGACGCTTAACCGACCGAGCCACCCAGGCGCCCCTTTTTTTAATTTTTTTTTTTTTTAAATTTTTTTTTTTTAACGTTTATTTATTTTTGAGACAGAGAGAGACAGAGCATATTTTTAATTTTCTGAGGAACCTCCACACTGCTTTCCAGAGCAGCTCCACCAATTTGCATTCCCACCAACAGAGCAAGAGGGTTCCCGTTTCTCCACATCCTCTCCAGCATCTATAGTCTCCTGATTTCTTCATTTTGGCCACTCTGACTGGCGTGAGGTGATATCTGAGTGTGGTTTTGATTTATATTTCCCTGATGAGGAGCGATCTTCAGCATCTTTTCATGTGCCTGTTGGCCATCCAGATGTCTTCTTTAGAGAAGTGTCTATTCATGTTTTCTTCCCATTTCTTCACTGGGTTATTTGTTTTTCGGGTGTGGAGTTTGGTGAGCTCTTTATAGATTTTGGATACTAGCCCTTTGTCCGATATGTCATTTGCAAATATCTTTTCCCATTCCGTTGGTTGCCTTTTAGTTTTGTTGGTTGTTTCCTTTGCTGTGCAGAAGCTTTTTATCTTCATAAGGTCCCAGTAATTCATTTTTGCTTTTAATTCCCTTGCCTTTGGGGATGTATCGAGTAAGAGATTGCTACGGCTGAGGTCAGAGAGGTCTTTTCCTGCTTTCTCCTCTAGGGTTTTGATGGTTTCCTGTCTCACATTCAGGTCCTTTATCCATTTTGAATTTATTTTTGTCAATGGTGTAAGAAAGTGGTCTGGTTTCAACCTTCTGCATGTTGCTGTCCAGTTCTCCCAGCACCATTTGTTAAAGAGACTGTCTTTTTTCCATTGGATGTTCTTTTCTGCTTTGTCAAAGATGAGTTGGCCATACGTTTGTGGGTCTAGTTCTGGGGTTTCTATTCTATTCCATTGGTCTATGTGTCTGTTTTTGTGCCAATACCATGCTGTCTTGATGACAGCTTTGTAGTAAAGGCTAAAGTCTGGGATTGTGATACCTCCTGCTTTGGTCTTCTTCTTCAAAATTACTTTGGCTATTGGGGGCCTTTTGTGGTTCCATATGAATTTTAGGATTGCTTGTCCTAGGACAAGCAGAAGAATGCTGGTGCAATTTTGATTGGGATTGCATTGAATCTGTAGATAGCTTTGGGTAGTATTGACATTTTGACAATATTTATTCTTCCAATCCATGAGCAGGGAATGTCTTTCCATTTCTTTATATCTTCTTCAATTACCTGCATAAGCTTTCTATAGTTTTCAGCATACAGATCTTTTACATCTTTGGTGAGATTTATTCCTAGGTATTTTATGCTTCTTGGTGCAATTGTGAATGGGATCAGTTTCTTTATTTGTCTTTCTGTTGCTTCATTGTTAGTGTATAAGAATGCAACTGATTTCTGTACATTGATTTTGTATCCTGCAACTTTGCTGAATTCATGTATCAGTTCTAGCAGACTTTTGGTGGAGTCTATCAGATTTTCCATGTATAATATCATGTCATCTGCAAAAAGCGAAAGCTTGACTTTATCTTTGCCAATTTTGATGCCTTTGATTTCCTTTTGTTGTCTGATTGCTGATGCTAGAACTTCCATCACTATGTTAAACAACAGCGGTGAGAGTGGGCATCCCTGTCGTGTTCCTGATCTCAGGGAAAAAGCTCTCAGTTTTTCCCCATTGAGGATGATGTTAGCTGTGGGCTTTTCATAAATGGCTTTTATGATGTGTAAGTATGTTCCTTCTATCCCGACTTTCTCAAGGGTTTTTATTAAGAAAGGGTGCTGGATTTTGTCAAAGGCCTTTTCTGCATCGATTGACAGGATCATATGCTTCTTCTCTCTTTTTTTTTTATTAATGTGATGTATCACGTTGATTGATTTGTGAATGTTGAACCAGCCCTGCATCCCAGGAATGAATCCCACTTGATCATGGTGAATCATTCTTTTTATATGCTGTTGAATTCAATTTGCTAGTATCTTATTGAAAATTTTTGCATCCATATTCATCAGGGATATTGGCCTGTAGTTCTTTTTTTTTACTGGGTCTCTGTCTGGTTTAGGAATCAAAGTAATACTGGCTTCATAGAATGAGTCTGGAAGTTTTCCTTCCCTTTCTATTTCTTGGAATAGCTTGAGAAGGATAGGTATTATCTCTGCTTGAAACATCTGGTAGAACTCCCCTGGGAAGCCATGTGGTCCTGGACTCTTATTTGTTGGGAGATTTTTGATAACCAATTCAATTTCTTCGCTGGTTATGGGTCTGTTCAAGCTTTCTATTTCCTCCTGATTGAGTTTTGGAAGGGTGTGGGTGTTTAGGAATTTGTCCATTTCTTCCAGGTTGTCCAATTTGTTGGCATATAATTTTTCATAGTATTCCCTGATAATTGTTTGTATCTCTGAGGGATTGGTTGTAAGAATTCCATTTTCATTCATGATTTTATCTATTTGGGTCATCTCCCTTTTCTTTTTGAGAAGCCTGGCTAGAGGTTTGTCAATTTTGTTTATTTTTTCAAAAAACCAACTCTTGGTTTCGTTGATCTGCTCTACCGTTTTTTTAGATTCTATATTGTTTATTTCTGCTATGATCTTTATTATTTCTCTTCTGCTGCTGGGTTTAGGCTGCCTTTGCTGTTCTGCTTCTATTTCCTTTAGGTGTGCTGTTAGATTTTGTATTTGGGATTTTTCTTGTTTCTGGAGATAGGCCTGGATTGCGATGTATTTTCCTTTCAGGACTGCCTTCGCTGCATCCCAAAGCGTTTGGATTGTTGTATTTTCATTTTCGTTTGTTTCCGTATATTTTTTAATTTCTTCTCTAATTGCCTGGTTGATCCACTCATTCTTTACTAGGGTGTTCTTTAACCTCCATGCTTTTGGAGGTTTTCCAGACTTTTTCCTGTGGTTGATTTCAAGCTTCATAGCATTGTGGTCTGAAAGTATGCATGGTATAATTTCAATTCTTGTAAACTTATGAAGGGCTGTTTTGTGACCCAGTATATGGTCTATCTTGGAGAATGTTCCATGTGCACTCGAGAAGAAAGTATATTCTGTTGCTTTGGGATGCAGAGTTCTAAATATATCTGTCAAGTCCATCTGATCCAATGTATCATTCAGGGCCCTTGTTTCTTTATTGACCGTGTGTCTAGATGATCTATCCATTTCTGTAAGTGGAGTGTTAAAGTCCCCTGCAATGACCACATTCTTATCAATAAAGTTGCTTATGTTTATGAGTAATTGTTTTATATATTTGGGGGCTCTGGTATTCGGCGCATAGACATTTATAATTGTTAGCTCTTCCTGATGGATAGACCCTGTAATTATTATATAATGCCCTTCTTCATCTCTTGTTACAGCCTTTAATTTAAAGTCTAGTTTGTCTGATATAAGTATGGCTACTCCAGCTTTCTTTTGGCTTCCAGTAGCAAGATAAATAGTTCTCCATCCCCTCACTCTCAATCTAAAGGTGTCCTCAGATCTAAAATGAATGTCTTGTAGACAGCAAATAGAGGGGTCTTGTTTTTTTATCCATTCTGATACCCTATGTCTTTTGGTTGGCGCATTTAATCCATTTACATTCAGTGTTATTATAGAAAGATATGGGTTTAGAGTCATTGTGATGTCTGTATGTTTTATGCTTGTAGTGATGTCTCTGGTACTTTGTCTCACAGGATCCCCCTTAGGATCTCTTGTAGGGCTGGTTTAGTGGTGACAAATTCCTTCAGTTTTTGTTTGTTTGGGAAGACCTTTATCTCTCCTTCTATTCTAAATGACAGACTTGCTGGATAAAGGATTCTCGGCTGCATATTTTTTCTGTTTAGCACACTGAAGATCTCGTGCCAATCCTTTCTGGCCTGCCAAGTTTCAAAAGAGAGATCAGTCACGAGTCTTATAGGTCTCCCTTTATATGTGAGGGCACGTTTATCCCTTGCTGCTTTCAGAATTTTCTCTTTATCCTTGTATTTTGCCAGTTTCACTATGATATGTCGTGCAGAAGATCGATTCAAGTTACGTCTGAAGGGAGTTCTCTGTATCTCTTGGATTTGAATGCCTTTTTCCTTCCCCAGTTCAGGGAAGTTCTCAGCTATTATTTCTTCAAGTACCCCTTCAGCACCTTTCCCTCTCTCTTCCTCCTCTGGAATACCAATTATGCGTATATTATTTCTTTTTAGTGTATCACTTAGTTCTCTAATTTTCCCCTCATACTCCTGGATTTTTTTTATCTTTCCTTTTCTCAGCTTCCTCTTTTTCCATAACTTTATCTTCTAGTTCACCTATTCTCTCCTCTGCCTCTTCAGTTGGAGCCGTCGTCGTTTCCATTTTGTTTTGCATTTCGTTTAAAGCGTTTTTCAGCTCCTCGTGACTGTTCCTTAGTCCCTTGATCTCTGTAGCAAGAGATTCTCTGCTGTCCTGTATACTGTTTTCAAGCCCAGCGATTAATTTTATGACTATTATTCTAAATTCACTTTCTGTTATATTATTTAAATCCTTTTTGATCAGTTCATTAGCTGTTGTTATTTCCTGGAGATCCTTCTGAGCGGAATTCTTCCGTTTGGTCATTTTGGATAGTCCCTGGAGTGGTGAGGACCTGCAGGGCACTTCCCCTGTGCTGTGGTGTATAACTGGAGTTGGTGAGCGGGGCCGCAGTGAGACCTGATGTCTGCCCCCAGCCCACCGCTGGGGCCACAGTCAGACTGGTGTGTGCCTTCTCTTCCCCTCTCCTAGGGGCGGGATTCACTGTGGGGTGGCATGGCCCGTCTGGGCTACTTCCACACTGCCAGGCTTGTGGTGCTGGGGATCTGGTGTATTAGCTGGGGTGGGTAGGCAAGGTGCACGGGGGCAGGAGGGGCAGGCTTAGCTCGCTTCTCCTTAGGTGATCCACTTCAGGAGGGGCCCTGTGGCAGCGGGAGGGAGTCAGATCCGCTGCCGGAGGTTTGGCTCCGCAGAAGCACAGCGTTGGGTGTTTGCGAGGAGGGAGCAAGTTCCCTGGCAGGAACTGGTTCCCTTTGGGATTTTGGCTGGGGGATGGGCGAGGGAGATGGCGCTGGCGAGCGCCTTTGTTCCCCACCAAACTGAGCTCTGTCGTCCGGGGGCTCAGCAGCTCTCCCTCCTTTTGTCCTCCAGCCTTCCCTCTTTCTGAGCAGAGCTGTTAACTTATGACCTCCCAGACGTTAAGTCACGCTTGCTGTCAGAACACACTGTCCGGCCCCTCCACTTTTGCCAGCCAGACCCGGGGGCTCTGCTTGGCCGGCGAGCCGCCCCTCCGCCCTGGCTCCCTCTCGCCAGTCCGTGGAGCTTGCACCGCCTCGCCGCCCTCCTTACCTCTTCCGTGGGCCTCTCATCTGCGCTTGGCTCCGGAGACTCCGTTCTGCTAATCCTCTGGCAGTTTTCTGGGTTATTTAGGCAGGTGTAGGTGGAATCTAAGTGATTAGCAGGACGCGCGGTGAGCCCAGCGTCCTCCTATGTCGCCATCTTCCAACCCCTCTAAGTGCTTTTCCAAATCATCTCATGCTTGCCAACACTCTGTTTCCTTTTCCTTGAAGACCAGTGAAGAATTCAAACAGGTGTTGAATGCCCTTAAAATCCAGAAACACAAAAAGGGAAAGCGTTCCAAGCACCTCTCTTTGCTGAGATCCCTTCATCTGTAGACTGGAGAGAGAAAGGCTATGTAACTCCTGTGAAAGATCAGGTGGGACAATACTCAGCAGTTCCCTCTCAAGAGTAAAGCCAAAAGGAATCAGTGTCATTGCTATGGAAATTGAAGCACAATATGCAGTTTGCTATGGAAATTGAAGCACAATATGCAGTTTGTTATGTTTTAGAAGAGTTTTCAGACCTATGGGCTGTTGTTAAAGTCTTGCAATTAATTTTGTAGGCTAAGCGCGTTTGCATTTTGTTTTCAGGGTGACTGTCATTCTTGTTGGGCTTTTAGTGCAACTGGTGCCCTTGAAGGACAGATGTTCCGGAAAACTGGAAAACTTATTTCACTGAGTGAGCACAACCTGGTAGACTGCTCTTGGTCTCAAGGCAATGGCAGCTGCCGTGGTGGCCTAATGGTTAAAGCCTTCCAGTATGTTAAGGACAATGGGGGACTGGACTCAGAGGAATCCTATCCATATCATGCACAGGTAAGTGGAGTTCCTTATCTTTTGTCAAAGTTGAGCATATTCAGTAGAAACAGATCCTGTATTTAGAATTCTTGTATGTGATTATAGACTCTATACCTGCAAATGGTCAGAACTGACATTAAAATGTATTACCCTACTAGCACAGCTCTCTGATTACCTCATTACCATATAGCTGTTCCTACAACTATGTTACACGGTGACATGAACAGCATCTTATATACAGTACAGGTCTCCAGAGTGAAAACTTTATGAACGAGTAGACCCAAAGAGTGTCTCATTGGATAGACACTGCTAATTTTTCAACTTCAAAACAATCAAACCCATTTTATGTCCTGAGATGCCTTATAACAAACTTCACTTGGAAATCATTCAGTTGCAAACAATCTTGCACTCCTGTTCCCCTGGACGTGGATGGTAGTGATCAAGCCTCTCCCCCTTTACCTTTGAAAGAATGAATCCTGCAAATACAAGCCTGAGAATTCTGTTGCCAACGTGACTGCCTTCTGGAGTGTCATAAACAAGGAGGATGGCCTAATGACCACAGTGGCAACTGTGGGGCCTGTCTCTGCTGCTGTAGATGCAAGCCTGAATTCCTTCCAGTTCTATAAAAAAGGTCAGCATGTGTCTACGTACAAAAGTAGGCAGGACAAATGGGGAACCACCATCATATAAGGCAAGATTGATCTATAAGGTATGGATTTCATGTAGTTGTTCCTTCAGCACATGTGATTTTGTGCCTGTTGTTCAACATATTGACATGACTTGACCCAACTTCCTCTCTTTCAAGCACTTCATAAATATATTTAAATGGCTACATAATTTGATTGGTATAGCTTAACTTACTTTAGTTTTTCCCAAATGTTAAGCCTGGAAGATTTCTAACGAGTTTTACTAATGAAATGGACGCTGGAAAGAAGCCCTTGGCTCAAGTGATTTTGTGTTTTTCTGCTGCTTCCCAATGCTGACATGGTAGAATAGAATGACAAAGTTTCAGCGAGTGTTCTTCTATCCCTCTTGACTGTTCTTCACAAAAGAGATTGTGATGATGTGTATTTCTGCTGGTATTGCATGAGGGCCTAAATCCCTAGCCTTGCTAGGCAAAAAGAACTGATTTCTAAGTCTTATTGGATTTATATCCCACCTGAATTTTGAGATGCTTCCTCTACTGCGGTGACTCAGTTATTGTTAGATGTTATCATGTCGCTTTGATGTCCCACCTTGGAACTGAATTTACTTTTCCAGGCATTTATTATGATCCAAAGTGCAGCAATAAATGCCTGAATCACGGTGTTCTGGTGGTTGGCTATGGCTTTGAAGGAGAAGAATCGGAGAACAAAAAATATTGGATTGTCAAGAACAGGTATAAAAAGCCAAAAGTATTTATCTTTGGAATTGAAAAAGAAATCCTTTTGGCATCGGTGTTTGGATACAGATCGTCAAACCCTTGAGCCCACTTCTGAGACCCCAGAAGTGTTTGCCCCACTTAGCGGGAACAGAGACATATTCATTTGATGACATTAAGCTACTCTTTCAAGCTTGCAAGGGTCCTGCTATAGTTTGAATATCACTGCATCTGAAACACTTCTGACCCCAAGAAATTCCTTTTTCTGTCTCTCATTTTGTGGTTTTGTGAAAGTTTTGGGGATAGATTTCTCTGCTGGGTTAGAACTCAACCATGAGCAAGGATGGCCACTCTTGATTCTTCCTGAATCTGTCCTGGCCTCTGGGGCACTGCTGAGTGTCAGGTGTCATTGTCCATAAAGAGAAATGTGTTTATTCCTCTGTAATAAATGAAAAACCCCATCTTCTTTCAGCTGGGGTGCAAATTGGGGCAAACATGGCTACATACTCATAGCCAAAGACCAGGACAACCACTGTGGAATCTCCACCATGGCCAGCTTTCCTGCCGTGTGAGATGATGGTGTAAAGAAGACCTTGATTGGCAATAAATTATCGAGAAAATGGGTTTTATTTTCAAGGTGACCACACCCTACTGTATGGGATGAAGCACTTGAATGATTGAATTCTCAAGTTGTGATTTGATTGTGTGACATTTTACACTGGGAATGTTACCACTCACTCATTACTGCTGTAAACACCTTTGTATCAGTGACTTGTCTAGTAACTTTAGAATTTTCATTTTTAAAAAAAAGTATGAAGGTTTACTTTTTAAAAATAAAACAACTGCAGGGGCACCTGGATGGCTCAGTTGGTTGAGTGAGCAGCTCATGATTTCGATCCAGATCATGATCTCATGGTTCAGGGTATTGAGCCCCTTGTCAGGCTCCATGAGCTGACAGCATGGGATTTTAATTTCTTTAGAGAAACCCACAAACATGCACTAATTACCATTAATGTTTTCCTCCACCATAAAATGTTGTAACAAAAAGGATGATTTTTTGTTACAATCATTGTACAAATATCGTATGATTTGTAACTAAGTGTTTGTGATGATTGAAATACGTATGCTGCTTAGAATGGAAGTTTCCTCTCTTCTGACCCCTTTCCTTCTAAAAAGAACCCAGTGTTTAATTGCATATCCATTTAACCAAATTTAACTTTATAATTCCTGAATCATTTGGTTCCTTTGCAATTTATTTTGATAGAAATTATGAAGGTCTATGAAATATGGGAAACACTGGTAATAACTTTATGGTACCTACAAGACCTAGGGAGGAATCAAAATTTGCTTTCTGCGTTATTTATTACATGCCTATGGGATTCTTCTAAAAATAAGGTTTTTTAAAGTTTATTTCTTTCTTTATTTTGAGAGAGGGAAAACACAAGCAGGGGAAGGGCAGAGAGAGAGGGAAGGAAAGAATCCCAAGAAGGCTTCAGGCTCTCAGCACAGAGCCTGACATGGGGATCTACCTCACAACATTGAGATCATGATCCGAGCAGAAATCAGGGTACAGTCACTCAACTGACTAGGCCCCCCAGGTGCTCCTAAAAATAATTTTATGAGAAATGCAATTTGGGCTTTTAAAATTTTTTTTTTAAAAAACATTTATTTATTTTTGAGACAGAGAGAGACAGAGCATGAATGGGGGAAGGTCAGGGAGAGGGAGACACAGAATCTGAAACAGGCTCCAGGCTCTGAACTGTCAGCACAGAGCCCTATGCGGGGCTCAAACTCACGTACTGGGAGATCATGACCTGAGCCGAAGTCGGCCGCTTAACCGACTGAGCCATCCAGGCGCCCCTAAATTTAAAAAAAAATTTTTTTTTTACATATTTATTTTTGAGACAGAGAGACAGAGCATGAATGGGGGAGGGGCAGAGAGAGAGGGAGACACAGAATCGGAAGCAGGCTCCAGGCTCCGAGCCATCAGCCCAGAGCCCGAAGCGGGGCTCGAACTCACGGACCGTGGGATCGTGACCTGAGCTGAAGTCGGACGCTCAACCGACTAAGCCACCCAGGCGCCCCGCCCCTAAATTTTTAAGTAAATATAAATGGCTTTGTAAATTACAGACGCTTCTAATACCTGCTGAATCGTTCACACATCAGCCAGGTCTTCCCATTTTCCCTCCCATCAACACCTGAACAAGTTCTCAGAGTCTTGGGCTGAACTCCCAGGATGGTGTGGAGAGTACGCTGAGAGAGCCTGTCATGATGAAGCAAGATGACTTTTACAAGGAGTCCTTTCTAAAGGATGTTCAGAGACCGACTAATGGCAGACTGCATGTTCCAACAGATCCAGCCTTGTCTTCATCCTACACACCCTTCTGCTCAGTGGCCTTGCCTCTTTCCATCACAAGGTGGGGTCTCAGCCCTTCCCCAGGTCCCTGGGCCATCTGGTGACAGGCAACAAGTACAATACAGCAGCAAGTCTCACTGGGGATGAAGGCCAGGTGATAGAACATCAGCCAGGTCTTCAGGACCTGGAGCTCTTCAGGGGTATCCTGGCACACCTGTTCTTGGGATGTTGCTTAAAGGTCTTTGTTTACTTAGACTCCTTTCAGGAGTAAACTTTGGATCATGGAGGCCTCATTGTCCATACCCTTTCCAGAAACATCTCTTGTGTCCATGGTAGAGACTTATTCTAAGCCTGGAAAGTTGTCACTGAGTCCTTTCGTAAAGAGGCTTCTTGGGGGGCGCCTGGGTGGCTCAGTTGGTTAAGCGGCCGACTTCGGCTCAGGTCATGATCTCGCAGTCCGTGAGTTCGAGCCCCACATCAGGCTCTGTGCTGACAGCTCAAAGCCTGGAGCCTGTTTCAGATTCTGTGTCTCCCTCTCTCTGACCCTCCCCTGTTCATGCCCTGTCTCTCTCTGTCTCAAAAATAAATAAAGGTTAAAAAAAAAAAGAGGCTTCTTGGATTGAGTCACTATTAAAACAAATATACTAATGGTGATCCTACTCACCAGGAGCAGATTGCAATTCATTCAAACTAGAAAATTTTCTGTATTTAGAACATTTCTTAGAGAGCTCTCCCTTCTAGCAGCTGCCTTCTTGGTATTTAGGAGGGGATCAAAATGAAAAGAAAACACAAGCCAGTATAAGGCTAGTGTTAGGGAGTCTCTTAATAAAAGAACAAAAATCAGAATAAGAATCAAAAACCAAATCTGACATCAATCCCCCTTCTTATATCTCCTTCATCCCCACGCCTCTGTCCCTGACCCTCCAGGAGATCTTTTGGATCTCTGGGCTTCTGGTCTAGAAACTTTCCCTTCAAAACTGAGCCTCAGCTCTTCAGCCAGTTCCCTTAAATACAAAAACTCCAACTCTCCCAGAAAAATCCTGAACGCCCAGCTCCTTATTTTAACTATTGTTTCTTTACAAGATTTATAGAGAGTACCTCAGCCTGGCCTCCTGGCCTGGGAAATACAGTTTGTTCCTGTAAGTGTTGAGTGTTGAGAAGTACATCTAGCAGGAGCGGCCAGGAAGGGCGGTAAAGCTCATGCTGCAGTCCGTACAATTGCTCAGAGTCTCCAGGGCTTTGTGATCAAGTTCTGCCAGTTCCAGGCATTCCTGAGCAATGTCCTTGAGGAGGGTTTCCTGGACCCCTGTCACAAAGAATTCATGTCCCCTGGACAGTGACAGGCCTTCTCAATTATGAAGTCCCTTTACCTCTACTCTCAGAAGATCCTACCGAAATTACAGAGAAATTTTAAAAATTAATACCTTTTTACAACCCAACTCACAGACACCTTCACTGGCTGCTAAAGGGAGTCCTTCCAGCCCATGAGTATATGGCTGTTACCAGGCAGGCCAAACAGCCCCCCTCACAGGGGACACAGAGGGCCACAGCCTCTCTCTGGCCCTCCTGGGAATGACCAGGAGAAGGCACAACTGTTCAAGGGTTAATAGGAGGAATGGAAAAGGCCTGTTCCCCCAAAATGAGTTGGTCTACGGTTGAAATATACACTCAGGTGTAGAGGAACACCCAAAAGCGTTTGTTAAGCATTTTATACAAACTTTAAAAAGCATACTGTATTCAATCCGGTAGCCCCAGAACATAGAATTCTTCTAATTTCTGCTTGTGTGGGAAATTTCCTCCCTGATATTACAAAAATAGGGACACCTGGATGGCTCAGTTGGTTAAGTGTCTAACTTTGTCTCATGTCATGATCTCACCTTCTGTGGCTTTGAGCCCCCCGTTGGGCTCTGTGCTGACAGCTCAGAGTCTGGAGCCTGCGTCAGATTCTATGTGTGTCTCTCTCTCCCTAGCTTGCTCTCTCTTTCCCTCTCTCAAAAATAAATGAATAAACATTAAAAAAAAAACATTACAAATAACCCCGACAAGTACACAATAGTGTGGTAGGTTGGACAGGGCAACCGCTAAACAAAATAATGGGGGCAGCCACCTGGATCTTTGAATAGCTCACAAGAAAGCCAATAAAAAGAAAAGAACTAAAAACAACAATTATTGCCTTACAACTTGAATCTTTGGAAAGGCGAATATGTGATGGAGAAGACTCCAAGCCCACTCCAATGGGACCTATTTGCCTCCACACAACTGCAGATACTGCAAATAAATCAGGACAATGGAGGAGAAATTGTCCTGCACTTAAGAAAAAGGGGAGACTCAGAAACAATTTCCCCTAACCCTTTAACCCTGAAAAATTCATTTTTCTCCTGAGAGCCAATTCCCCCTTTAGTTTTTTTAATGTTTATTTATTTATTTTTGAGAGAAAGAGAGAGCATAAGTAGGGCAGGGGCAGAGAGAGAGGGAGAGAGAGAATACCAAGCAGGCTCCATTCTGTCAGTGTAGAGCCAGAACTGGGGCTAGAAAACATGAACAGTGAGATCATGACTTGAGCTGAAATAAAGAGTTGGCAACTTAACCACTGAGCCACCCAGGCGCCCCAACAATTCCCCCTTTAGTGACAGGTCAGCCAGTACTCAGTCACCCCCAGGACCTACCAGAAAACTCCAAACAGAGGCTCAGGCTAGATTTCTTGATTGATGTTGGTGTGACTTTCTCTCCCATCTGCTCAGAGGATTGATCTCTACCTGTTACCTCTGACTCTGTTCAGGCTCTCGGAGTCTCGGGGCGACCCATCTTACTGCCTGAGTCCCAGCCCTGGCCAGCCCAGCCCAGCTCAGTATCTTCAGGCCCTGTTCACATTCCCAGGCCTTGCTGCTTCCCAGGTGTTAACTGGCAAACTTCTTGGTAAAGATTTGTTATCTACATTTAATGCCAATGTAAATTGCAATAAGAAAAGTCACTTTTGTTTCCTCACCTTCAGGTCAAGCTCCAAGTGTCCTGCTGTCTTTACTGGAAGTTCATCCTGAGATAAATTCCTCTGAAGAGGATGGATGTTTAAAAGATGCCCGAGTCAGTCTTTGGGCTACACACACAGTTGAAGTTGAGTTGTTAGGAAGTGGGAGCCTGGGTGCATTTCTCGGGAGAGGGACCCACCCTCGCCCTCGTGGCCCAGCACCCTCCCTCTAGAGACTCGGAGCAAGTTATACCCTTGTAACAGAGTCTCTCTTGAACCACAGCATCCTTGTCTTTACCACCCGACCCTGTATCTCCCCAATCTTGCCCATAAAGAAAGAAGGCAAATGTGACTCAGAGGGAAACCAAATCCATCAGTTTGCACAGGATTTAGAAGCCATAATCTCTTTCATAATTTCTCGGCATCCTGTGCCCTGCAATCCAGCTGATAATTTTCATCATTCCTGCTGATGCAACCTGGTTTACAGAAATGACCTGTGAACAGCTTCCTTTTCAATTCCTCTGCACCCTGACTCCTGGTTTCTTGTGCCTTCACAGTTAAAAGGAGACCATTCACCTGGCCTTGCATACCCCAAGGATATTTGGTGTATGCAATATTTTCCCAAGTCCTTAAAGTCCAGCTAGACACTGTAACTTCTACCCAAGGCTCCCTGCTGGTACCCTTTACTCTATAAACAAAGTAAGCTGGGAGATTTTATGGACTCCCTCATTCTCTTAGGGGCATTAGCTGAACAAGGCAGACAGCTTATACAGCTCTACATCTAGACTCCAAGAGATGTAAACAATGGTTTTCTATTTAGGATGACGTGACCTGTTTAGGACATGCCTCAGGGCATTCAAAATCTCACTCCAAATATTCTTGAATCAATTATGTCCATCCCTCTCCCCAAAATGAATACACAGTTACATAAATCTTAAGGGGCAGCTGGCTGCTGCCTCCAAAGGGTCCCTAGTTTGCAATGTTTGATAAACCTTTGTATGCTCCTCTCTCAGATATCAATGGACTTTAGAGGCATTAACCTCCTTTGAAGCCTTAAAACTGGCTCTGTCCACACCCCAGCTCTTAGCTTACCTAACTTTGACAAGCCCTTTCATTTATACTAATGAAAGGCATGGTGTTGCTGCATGCTTTCTGGGACAGCCTTTTGCCAATCAGATACAGCCAGGAGCACATTTCTCATGCCCATCAGACGCTGTGGCATCAGGTATGTCCCCATGCTTTCCTGCGGTGGCCACAGCTGCCACCTGAGGGACATAGCCAGCACTCTGACATTAAGCTCCCCTATTCACCTGTGCGTCCCCACGTGGTGCCTGCTGTCTTACAAGTTCATAAATCATAGCACCTCTCTACAACATGACAGACCCATTACAAACAAGCGCTTTTAACTAACCCTCCGTCATCTTATTTCCGTTGCTAAAAGGCTTATAATTGCTGACATATTACAACTATTCACCCTCCTTCTAAAACCATCATTGTTCACTGTTCAGCACATACTAAGACAGCTGATGTTGCATCTTTAGAAAATGATAGGGTTGGCAGAGCTGTAAGTATGCACCCCAAACAGGCCCCCTTGTTCTTTCTCCACCCAGTTGTGAACCCTGCCTTTATCCCTGACAGTATTCTTTACCCGGCAAATGCCCCACAGTCTACAAAGGACAGTCAGATACAAAAAGGTGTCAAACAACTATCAGATGGATTATACAGTGGGCCAAATGGACTTCCTAGAGCACTGTGGCTCTTTTGACCCTGTGGCTTACACTTACCACCCACCAAATTGGACACAAAGATAATGAAGGACCAAAAAGACAGTTGGATTTGCCCAGGCATCCACAACATTCCTGACCAAATGATTTCCCAGTGAATGATTTGTAAGCCCCGGGAAATCTCTGGAAGAAATCAGCACACCCCAGGAAGGCTTCCTAGGCCCACCTGCCCTCTATGGTTGTATAGACAGATTTGATAGATTTGCCCCAAGCCCTGTGCTATTCTCACTGTTTGGTCACTGTCTGCATGCTCAGCAGATGGGCTGATGATCTCTGACTAGATGTGGCACTGCCACAGCAGGCAATAAAGAAACTAATACCTCCATTTCTCCTTATGGAGAAATGCCATTCCTTATGGTTTGAATCAGACAAGAAATTCTTTTTACAGAAGGTATAATCCACCTGCTTGCAAAATCTCTGGGATACACATTAAAATTTCATACCATATATTATCTTCAATTACCAGGGCAAATGGAACATTAAAATCTAGACATAAGATGGATTGTAAGATAATCAAGAAATTAACCATGAAAGACCAAACACTTTGCTCCTGAGCCTTATTAGGATCCAGAATACTCCAAACACGGGACACGGACTGACCCCTTTTGAAATAGTGTTTGGTTGTCAAAGCCTATTGGCATCTCTAAATCTTCCATCCGTGGCTGGACAATGTGATGCTATGACTACTCGAGATGAGGACTCTCTAGTACACCTGAAGCACCTTGCCAACAGAGAAAAGAGGCATGGCCTCCACCAACTGGTGAGGCTGGCCACACCTGTCCACCAGAAGACCAGGTGGGCCTCAAGATCTTTGGAAGAAGACGTGTGCAGTCACCTCACTGGGAAGGACCTTATGAAGTGCTGCTCAACAGCTATACCACCATCTGAACAGAACAAAAACCCTCATGAATTCTTGGAAGCCATGTCAAAATCAATTTTATTTCAAAACGAGTTTTAATATCAGAAGTACACTGATGCAACATTAGAACTTAGGATTTCTCTGTTAAAGAGGAAAAAACATTTTCTTAAGAGTGTTAGTTTGGGGCACGTGGGTGGCTCAGTTAAGCATACGACTTTGGCTCAGGTCACGATCTCATAGTTCGTGGGTTTGGGCCCCACGTCGGGTTCTGTGCTGACAGCTTAGAGCCTGGAGCCTGCCTCACATTCTGTGTCTCCCTCTCTGCCCCTCCCCTGCTCATGCTCGGTGTGTCTCTCCCTCTCTCTCAAAAATAAATAAACATTAAAAAAATGTTTTAAAAAGAGTCTCAGTTTGCTTATTACAAAAAATTATAAACAAAGTTTTTTCTTCTCTTTAATGGCCAATGGCCTAAAAATACAAATTTTCTATGCTTTATCTTTATCAGATTATTCAAGAAAACTGAGTCTTTTTTTTTATTTAAATTTTTTTTCCAACGTTTTTTATTTATTTTTGGGACAGAGAGAGACAGAGCATGAACGGGGGAGGGGCAGAGAGAGAGGGAGACACAGAATCGGAAACAGGCTCCAGGCTCCGTAGAAAACTGAGTCTTAATATTAAAAGAGCTAAAGTTTGTTCACTATTGTATAACCTGCAGCATTTGCCTTTAAAATCTTTTATTCTTGACCCTCCTCTCTCCAGGCGTCATCATGAGAGTGACATCTTCTTTACACTCTGCATGGCAATCATTGATATGCATCCGCATGATGCCCAGGGAAGACAAGGTGACCCAGAAGTCCAAGTACTTCCTTAAGATCATCCATCTTTTGGACGATCATCTTTCATTGTGGGAGCAGACAACGTGGGTTCCAGGAAGACGCAGTAGGCCCGCATGTGTTTGCATGGGAACGCTGTGCTGCTGCTGTGGCATGATCCCCATGATGTATGAGGTCATCTGAGGGCATCTGGAGAACAACCAGCTCTTGAGAAACCGTTGCCTCATATCTGGGTGAATGTGGGCTTTGTGCTCACCAAGGAGGACCTCACCGAGATCAGTGACATGCTTCTGGCTAAGGTGCCAGCTGCCGCCCGTGGTGGTGCCATAGCCCCATGTGAAGTCACTGTACTAGCCCAGAACACTTGTCTGGGGCCGAAGAAGACCTTCTTCTCCCAGGCTTTAGGCATCACCACTAAAATGTCCAGGGGCACCACTGAAATCCTGAGTGATGTGCAGCTGATTAAGACTGGAGACAAAGCGGGGGCCAGTGAGGCCACACAGCTGAATGTGCTGAGAAACTCCCCCTTCTCCTTTGGGATGATCACCAGCAGGTGTTTGACAATCGCAGCATCTACAACCGTGAAGTGCTTGACATCATAGAGGAAACTACATTCTCACTTCCTGGAGGGCATCTGCAGTGTTGCCAGTGTCTGTCTGCCGATAGGTCACCTGATTGTTGCCTCACTGCCCCATCCTATCATCAATGGACACAAGTAGGTTCTGGCTTTGTCTGCATGGACTGGTTACCGCTTCCTACTTGCTGAAGCCATCACCACCACTGCTGTACCTGCTGCTGCCCTCAGCCCTGGCCAAAGTTGAAGCAAAGAAACAGTCAGATGAGTTGCATGAGGATATGGGACTTGTCTCTTGATTAATTACCAAAAAGCAACCAATTCAGCCCATTTTATTTGTGGAACAAGGGAATAAAGGCTCACTTATCTTCAAAAAGGAATCTTTTATTGTCACTTGGGTTGAATAGTTAAATATTGTTGCATAATGATCTGTGATCCTATTTAATCAAATGTTCAAATATTTTGATTTTTTGTAACACACACTTTCCAAAATCAAATTCTAAAATGAAGTATTTTGACCACAATGCAATTAAAATATTCCAGAGATCCATGGAACGTTTTCAAGAGATTTGGTCTTTTTATAAAAGGAAGATATTACACAAATTAAGCTTATTTCTTATGTTAAAGTACATAGGAAGCAATGTCAAATAACGGATACTAACACCCCTAGATTATATTTATGTAGAAATATGTTAGGAAAATAAGTGTTTTAGAAATTGTATGCAACTCCTAGAAATCTGATATGTCCTGAGATGTTACTGTCGTGTGTCACAGAAACCACCAATTTCCTTGTCAACAGCCTTGTCATGATCTTTCATCAGATCTTTAACCTTGGACATTTTAAGTCTTTTATCATTTATAGACAGTTAGACTTTTACTCAGATGCTTTTATGAAAGCTTCTGCAAATGTGTTTCACCTGCAATGAGACCGATGGAAGGAACTCTTGCGTACAGATTTCTGATAATCTCAAGATCATGAAGCTGACCTGGGTAAGAATTTCCAGAATGAATGGAAGATCTGGATTCAAGCAGAAGAAGAATTAATAACATGAGACTGGATGAACAGAGGATGATTATCATTTTTATATATATTTTTGAAGCATTTCTGATCTTTAAATGTTTTTGTCCAGTATTAAAAAAACTGTTTTAAGCTATAACTTGAAAAAAGCAGCCGTTTGATAAAACATGCCTTTGTGAACAGACTGGGACACTTATCTTTTTCTCCCTACCTGATCTGTCCAGAATTCAAAAACTTTCAGTAAGTATTCTCATATGTTCTTGACAATATGTTAATTTGCGTAAGTTGAATAAGGATCTGCTCTCCTTGTAACAGGACACATTTGGAAACTCTGGTTACATCACCGAGGCTTTGACAGAAATGTCATATTCAAGCAGGGACTTGCACAGACACAGATATGACCAGACTGCTTGAAGGAACTCAGGCAGACTTTATGGAGCCAATAAAGCCCATTGGAAAAACAGCCTGATACTTATATCTGAGTCTTTAAGCAAAGCAGGCAGTTTTCATACATTGTGACAAAGAGACAACAAATTCATGATGAATTAACAAGATGAAGAAAACAGATGTTTGGGACTGTTAATTAGTAAAAAATCCTAAGAAACTTTTTCTCATAAGCTATGATTTACAGCAGTTTCATCATCAGGCCAAGTTAAAAAAAAAAAAAAGCAACTATTACACTTTGCAAACAAATTGGTCTTAATTTGGCTGTCCTTGGTAAAAATGAGGGTGATTATAGAAAGAAACATTATGTTTCAATTACACACCATTGTGGATATTACAGTCTAATAGAGTTTACTATGAACTGGACGAGATCCTAATTTCTTCTAGTTTCCTCTGAAGCCTGGCCACAAGTCTCCAAACTAATATTTTCCACTTTTTTTCTATCCTTTTGACTTGGAATCACTGGATACCCAAAACTCCCCTTTTCCCGAAGCCCTGCAAATTGAATATGAACAACTTGATGTAACCTTCTGAGAAATCACCGCAATAGCTCATATGTAGACAATCTTCATGCCTGTTCCTCTATGAGCCTCTCAGAAAGTCTGTCAGTCTGCCACTGCCTACCTACCTTACCTGCCTAAAGATGCTTTAAGCCCAGCATCTAGAGATTCTTTCAACTGGCTATCCTTGGAACTCAGAAACTGGTTTATAACTGGATCCTTTTATTAATAAACATTATCTTTCTTGTACTGCCATAGAATTTCTTCTTATTTATTACCTGATTGTTTGAAGCAGAGGCCTCCCTCTAAGAAGATACCTGCATTGCCTCTTCCCGAAATGAATTTGACTGAACTGACTCATTGTCAGAACAAAGAGACTGGATTAAGGAGATAAAACTATCAGCTTAACTTTGAATCCGTGAATCTTCCAAGAAAGTTGCAGAGGAAGGAACCACCTAAAAATGTGGACCAAAAATCTGGGCTTTCTTGGCTGAGTGACAGAACCAAGCTTTCTAGCTGCCAGAGCCAAATCAGAAGACTCTGAAATCAGCTATTTTGAAATGTGTGCTGCTCTCAAAGACTGACAGGACCACAAGAAAAATGGAGATGTATGAACATTAACACTATCAATTAACACTCCAGACTTTGAAAAGTACAGGTTTCAACCTCACCTTGTCTATAAACCACATTGTTTTTTTTTCTTTTTGAGAGACTGAGCGAGGGCCCAAGTGAATGAAGGGCAGAGATGGACAGAGAATGAGAGAGGGAGAGAGAGAGACAGGAGGCTAACTTGAAAGGGGCTCGAACTCACCTGATATGTGACTCAGGCTCATCAACCGTGAGGTCATGACCTGAGCTGAAGTCAGATGCTTAAGGACTGAGCCACCCAGGCACCCCTGCTCCTTTATTTCATGTGGTAACAAAGCATGTAAAGGGCTCCCACCAAAATGATCAGAATCATATTGACTTGGATACCTGGCTCTTCTGTCACTGTGCTTGGTGACATCATTTGTTCATAAAATTGTGCCACACAACATGCCTGTTGAAGAATCATAGAAAATCGGATGATACATCAGAATTCCAGGTTCTTTTCAGCATTAAAGATCTTATTCCCAAATTTCTGAGATGGTGAATTAGAAAAAGCAATCCTAAATCTGTCTATGATAGTGGAACAAAGAGGGTTCAATACCACTATGCATGCTTTGAAAACACTCCAGTCAGAAGGTAACAGCTTAGCCTCTGGAGGTCTCCAAAGTCATCATGTTCTAGATACCGTGACTGCTCAGCAGGGGGTGCTCGTGCAATCATCAGTGGAAAATACTGCTTTTATCTAAACCAAATGAAGCATATAATGTCTACTCAAATCTTCCTTTAAAAAGGAATTAATATTTCCCATCAGGTAAATGAAACACATTTATTTGAGCAGATCTATTTCCAGGATTGTGGGACTCGTTTCATGAGGTGTGGGGAAATGTGTTCTCTTCTGTTTATTCATCCTTTGCTTTTTTCCCCCCAAATGTTTTTAGTATAAATGACACACGATGTTACTGTAGTTTCAGGTGTACAACATAGTAACTTGCCAACTGTATACATTATGCTGTGCTCACCACAAGTGTATCTACCCCCACCCTACATTGCTATTACAATACCGTGTACTATATTCCCTTTGCTGTGCCCTTGATTCCTGTGACTGATTCATTCCATACCTGGAAGCCTATAACCCCCACCCTCGTTCACCCATTCATTCATCCTCCAGGGGATCTATGCTTTTCTTATTCTTTGTAGATTTGTTACCACTCATGTATGAACTGGATTTCTCTGTCCACAGTCACCTGCTCAGATAGTTAGTAGGTAAACTTCCAGGGGAGTTTCAGAGGAAGAAATCGTGGGGGCCCAGGGATGTCACCCCAGAAGGTACCACATGGCATATTGACAATCTTGAGTTGAAGCTATTTGAGACACAGATAATGCAAGGACACCCAGGCTGTCATATGTCTCCCCTGAAAGCAGAAAATGAGCATTCCCGTATGAAAGGTTCCCTCCCTGTACTACGAGGTAAAGAGACATCCTTATCAGCAGAGATGGGCTTCAAAGCTGAGAAAGTTATAGAAACAAACCTTGTCACTTTTTCACTCATATACAAACTCAGCCCAGATGCCACTTGGAATTCCTACAATTTAAAGCTCCCACACACCTCTTTTTCCTGTCAATTCCTCACAAATTATTGTCATTGTCTAAAATGTATAAAAACTGCCAAAAAAACACCTACCTGCCTTTGCCATTCTGGGGGGGGGGGCTTAAATTCATTACTGGGCTTCCCTAGTTGTGTAATAAAACTTTGAGTGATTTTTTTCTACTGTTTACCTGTCTTATGTCAATTAAATTCTTAAACCAGTTTGAAGAATTATGGGGGAAATGAGGACATTTTATCCTCCCTCCAAAACCATTTAATTTTTTACTGTAAAGAAGTTTTTGTATTAAAAACCAAATCATACCTCAACATATGCAAGTAAATTTTATCTTAAAAGGTAAAAATTTTATGAATGTTTTAAAACATGAGCCTTCAGGGGGGCTTGGGTATCTGAGTTGGTTGAGCATCCGACTTTGACTCAGGTCATGGTCTCTTGGTTTGTGGGTTCGAGCCCTACATTGGGCTCTGTGCTGACAGCTCAGAGCCTGGAGCCTGCTTCGGATTCAGTGTCACCCTCTCTCTCTGCCCCTCCCCTGCTCGCACTCTGTATGCCTCTCTCTCTCTCTCTTTCAAAAATAAATAAAAAAATTAAAACATGAACATTCAAAAGTTGTTAAGCAAGTTAATCACACACCACTGATTAGAGCAGGGATTAAAAAAGTAGTTTCGTCACCAATGAACAGTCACAGAATCCAACCACAACTTGGATCTTCAGTGATTCAAGTGTTTTATCCCCCACAATAAGATGTGATCAACTCTACAATAAAATCCATTTCCTGGATATTCTGTTGCCAGTCAAGGCCTTCTTCATCACCATCGTCTCACACGATAGGAAAGCTGGCCTTGGTGGTGATTCCACAGTGGTTGTCCCGGTCTTTGGCCATTTTTATGTAGCCATCCATGCCCCAGTCAGTGCCCCAGCTGAAAGAAGAGAGAGTTTTCCAAATATTACAATCAAAAACATGTATCTTTTTGAACAAGAACATCTGATACTGAGCAGTGCACCAGAGACCGGGACAGATTCAGGAAGAACCAGGAGAGACTGTTCTTGTTCATGGTTGAGTTCTAACCCAGCACAGAATTCTATCCCCAGACCTTTCACAAAACTGCAACTTGAGCAGGAAAAGGAAAATTTTGGCACCCAGATGTGTTATAGAAATTTTTTAAAATTACAATTTAGAAATACAGTGGTACCAGTGTGCCTGGGTGGCTCAGTCGGTTGAGTGTCCGACTTTGGCTCAGGTCATGATCTCACAGTCTGTGAGTTCAAGCCCCATGTCGGGCTCTGGGCTGACAGCTCAGAGCCTGGAGCCTGCTTCAGATTCTGTGTGTCTCTCTCTCTGCCCCTCCCCTACTCATGCTCTGTCTCTCTCTGTCCCAAAAAATAAATAAAAACATTTTTAAAAATTAAAAAAAAATACACTGGTACCAAAACTATATTAGGACTCTAGCAGGTGAGGCAATATCTTAACGTTGTCATTATATGACTATGTCTGTGTTCCCCCCTAGATGGGGTAAACACTGCTGGGATTTCAGAAGTGTGCTCAAGGGTTGGGGTACCTGCGTCCAAACACTGGTTCCAGAAAATATTCCCTTTTCAAATTCAAAAGTACGTATTCCTGGATTTTCATACCTGTTCTTGACAAACCAATATTTTTGGTTATCGGATTCTTTTCCTTGAAAGCCATAGCCAACCACCAGAACACCGTGATTCAGGTCTTCACTGCTGCACTTTGGATCGTAATAAATGCCTGGGGAATAATATTCAATGGTGGGGTGAGGATTCCCACGTGACATGTGATAGTAACCCAGCCTATCAACCACACTAGGGGAGGCATTTCAAAATTCAGTTGTGATATGAATTCAGATGAGATTTAAAAGTCAGATACTTTTGTTTAGCTTGGGGGTGGGGGTGGGATTTAGGCCCTCATCTAACACCAGGAGAAATACTAACAGTCACAATCTCTTTTGAAAATACTACATCTACCCTAGGATGTCAGCCTAGGGAAAAAGCAGAGAACATAAAATTGCTTGAGCCAAGGGCCTCTTTCCAGTGTTAACATCAATAGCAAAATTCTTTAAAAGTTTTTAAGGTCTAACAATTAGAAAAAAGTAAAGTAAATTCTACCCATCGAATTATGTAGCCATTTAAATATATTTGTGATATACGTAAACTCATGGGGATTTTGGTCAAGTCATGGCATACAGAAACAGCAGGCATAAATATTATGTGTACAGAATGAACAACTATGTTAAATCCACACACCCCAAAATTCTACACTGAATTCTACATACCAAAGTGTCACTCTTGCTGTTTCTTAGGGTGGTTTCCCAATTTTTCTACCTATATTTCTACATCAACGAATACTTACCTCGTTTATAGAACCGGAAGGTATCCAGGCTTGCATCAATAGTCGCAGAGACGGGCCCCACCTTTCGTAGTATCATCATAAGGATCTTCTCCCGCTGAGGGATTGTGTGAAAGGCAGTGATATTGGCAGCAGAATGCTCAGGCCTGTATTTGCAGGGTCCATCCTTTGAACGGTAAAGGAAAAGAAACTTGATTACTGCCATCCACTTCCTGTGGAACATGACTTCAAGACAGGTTGCAGGTGAAAGATTTCCAAGTCAAGTTTGTTATGAAGCAACCCAGGAGGTGAAAGGGTATTTATTATTTTAAAATTGAAAAACTGGTGTGAGGGGTGCTGGTGGCTCAGTTAGTTAAGTGTCCAACTCTTGATTTCAGCTCAGGTCATGATCTCACAGTCATGGGATCGAGACCCGTTTTGGGCTCTGTACAGAGCATGGAGCCTGCTTGGGATTCTCTCTCTCCCTCTCTCTGTCTCTGTGCCCCTCCCCCTTTCATGTTCTCTCTCTCTCTCTCTCTCTCTCCCTTTCTCACTCTCAAAATAAATAAATAAATAAACTTAAAAAAAAAAAGCAAAGCTAATTGGTGTGGATTCAATGAAACACTCGTGGTCTACCTCTCCATAAAAAGTTTTTCACCTTGGAGAAATCTGTACCCTATATAGAAAGGTATGCATATCTCCATGTAACGTAGAAATAAAAACAGCTATGTGGTAACCATCTAAGCAGAGAACTATGCCAGGCAAATACCGTTTAATGACAGTCCTGACAGTCTGCAGATAGTCTACAATTGAAAATGCGAATGTTAAATATGGTGTCTGTTTTCTTCAAAAGCATTTAGCTCTAAGGGCAGAGCTGGAATGGTGACAAGTGAGGAGCTCCACTCACTCTTGCAACATATGGATAGGATTCCTCTGTGTCCAGGCCTCCGTTGTCCTTAACATACTGGAAGGCATTACTCATTAGACCACCATTGCAGCCCTCATTGCCTTGAGGCCAAGAGCAGTCCAGGAGGTTCTGCACACTCAAGGAAACACGTTTGCCAGTTTTCCGGAACATCTGTACTTCAAGGGCACCAGCTGCACTAAAAGCCCAGCCAGAAGCACACCGACCCTGGAAACAAATTATAAAGGTCTCAATCTACAAAACAATTAACAAAAGTGACAACAGACCATCTATACAAAAACTTTTAAAACATAGCAATGGTGGGGTGCCTGGGTGGCTCAGTTGGTTAAACGTTTGACTTCAGCTCAAGTCATGATCTCAGGGCTTGGGGGTTTAAGCCCTGCATCAGGCTCTGTGCTGACAGCTCAGAGCCTGGAGCCTGCTTTGGATTCTGTGTCTCCCTCTCTCTCTGCCCCTCCCCTGCTCATGCTCTCTCTCTCTCTCTCTCTCTCTCTCTCTCTCTCTCTCTCTCTCTCTTTCAAATAAATGAACATTAAAAACAACAACATAGCAACACCATATTGTTCCACAGCAGGAAACCATAGCAGGGGGCCACTTTCTTTTTGGCTTTCCTCTTGGAGAGAGACCTGATAAGTAGTCATCTTTGATACTCACAGGACTTACAGTGGACGTCTGTTTTCTCTCGACAGGTACAGAGGTGCCAGCACAGAAGGGGACTTTAAGCACTTCCCCATTCTCACTCTTCTGCGTTTTAAGACCAATCATCATGTGCCTGAATTCTTCATTGGTCTTCAGGGAAAAGAAAGTAGAATGTTTACAAACATGAGATTTTGGGGAGAAAGTACTGAGAGAAAGAACAAAATATTCAGCAAATCCATGCCACGCTCACCATGTCACCAAAGCCATTCATTGCCATCAAAAAGCGGTGTTTCCCTTGATAGTATTCCTGATTGTGCTGTATAATCATTTTCATATTCTTCTCCCACACGGCTCTTCTGCATTCTTCAACCTAGAGGCAAACATATAACTTATCACCTGTATTTCTATTTAAAACCAACTGACCTGCTCCAAGTAGATGTGCTCACAGAGAGGAGGAGAAGTCACAGCCAGGGATGGCCTGATGCTTCTGGGAGCTGTTCTCCAGCAACCACACAGCAGGACATATGTCCACACTGTGCGCAGTCACGGTGCCCTGCTTACTGCCTTGGTAAGAGCGGCTTCAAGATGCAACTCTGTGTTACAAACTCCCACCAGTACGGACATTCTCTGTGGGTCCTCTGGATAGTTTAGATGTTACCAACCATGCCATATTCCTTCCCATGTGTCTCCTTCCACTGGATCCACTGTTCATCTAAACTTTGATCAAGCTCTATAGTAGCTGAAACTATTCCCAAGCAAAGTGCAGTCAGGAAGGCAAAAGGATGCATGTTTCAAAACCTAGGAAGTGAAAAAAAATGAGAATCTGATTAGACTGATCTGTCTAAAAAAACCATCCTCCTTTCTTCTAGATGTTAGAGCCACTATGGTGGAGTAAAAACATTGAATTTATCCTCCCAAATACTTACACAAGGATGAGTCTAGCCCCACTGGGGATGCTCACCTAATCATGCAGCTGTGCAGAGGCCCTCAGCAGATGTAGCCCCAGGGCTCTCTGATGGTGGGTGGGGGCTCCGAGGCCGCCCACTTAAAGCCCTGGGGTTTGGCCTGATTGGCCTGTCCATCCCGCCAGTATACTGTAATCTTCCCAATCTGCTTTCGTTTCCCAAGCTGATGACTTCTATTCTGATGTTTTCTTGATGATAATTGCTTGTTCTTTACAGAAGAAAAACTTGTTGACCATGGTCTGGGGTCAACTCCCTGTCAAATGGTCCTTAGATGGTTTGACTAAAACAATAGAGCAGTTGCAGTGGTCCAGCTAAGGGTCCAAAAGAAAAAGTTCATGCTTATTCAACAAAGAAAATAATGTTAAACTTCCATTTAGTTGATGCCATTATAAGATATGAAAAAAGTGTGTATTGAAGGCACACTGAAATATATTTAATATAAAAATATATTGAAGGCACACTGAAGGATCTGTGTCCCTGCATGTCAAATCTGAGGACAGGGAGCTGGGAGGAGTTTGGGACTCCCCTCATTTCATTCTCAGAGGCTACCTATCAAAGATTCAAAGCCACTGGTGGAATGGCACCCGGGTGACCGTCATTCCATAGGGAGGGGACAGAAGAACTATTGGGATCTCTAGCCTGTGACCTGAGAACCCCTTTCTTCTGTTTCTCATTCTTTCCTGATTGCCTTTCCACTGGAAGGTTACATGCTTGGGCCTGTCTCAAGGGGAATCCAGGTGTGCTTTCCATTTTCTAGCATCCCCTAAAGTACTCTGTACAGCTCTGGCCCTACTTGGGGAACGTGGGAGCATTCACTGGGTTGCATTGGACTCTGGGAAAATAGGCTTCAGCGACTGGAAGGCTGAGCGATTAACACATCAAAAGGAGAAAAGCCATATGATTATTTGAATAGATGCTTTTTAAAAATAAAAAGAAACATGCTATTTCAAATCAGTGGGAAGAGAATGGTCAATAAATAGCTAATCATCTAGGAAAAATTAGAAGCAGATCCACAAAACGTATTACTGATGGATTCCAGAATTCAACATAAAAAAAACAAAAGTATGAAAGTATTAAAAACATAAAAGAAAATGTATTTATGACTTTACACGGGACCAAAGACACTAAGCACAAAGTGTAAAGAAAAGATAGATGTGATTACGTCAAAATGGGAATTACACCCCACGAACAAAGTTAAAAGACACTCCACAGCAGAGGAGAAAAATGTTTGTAACATGTAACACAAAGCGCACATCAAGGAACATACCTATTAAGGAGGAAAAGATAAATCACTTCAAAGAGATAAACTAAGGATATAAGACTACAGTTTGTGAAGAGAAAATACAAATAGTAGATGAAGCCATGAGAGACGGTGAGCCTCCCTGAGATCAGGAAATGAGAAGAACATGGCCCATCCATTCTCAGCAGATGCACAATAAACAGCCGCGACTGATCCTTTCAGATGTCCTCAGGTGCTGGGACACGGCCCTCTTCTGCCTGCTGGAGAGACAGATCACAGGACGGCCACGGGATGGCAACATGGCAGCTCTGTGGACATTGAGAAGTTTAGATAAGCAGGCCCTCTGACCTGCAGGTCAGCAGGGAAACCTAGATGAGCCTTTCTAAATAAAGTTACATATTGTCTGTAAGAGCAAAAAGATGGGAAGGATCGAAGTGTCCAGCAGTAGGGAGACGGTTGACTGTGGAAAGCTCTTCAGTGGTTTGAGAAAGTTGGGAATTACTTAGAAACCCACTCCAGCTTTTATGAGCTTGGAAATAAATCCCTTACCTGGTTTTATACAAAGGCATTCTTCACATCACAATAGAGAAATTGAGGAAGAAATAAATACATTGGCTCCATGCTAAGGCCTTTTCCTTCCGCCTAACCTGATGACAACATCATCTTTACTCTCTATTCACAACCATGTAATGAAATCTAACCTCTTTCTTTCTTTCTTTCTTTCTTCTTTCTTTCTTTCTTTCTTCTTTCTTTCTTTCTTTCTTTCTTTCTTTCTTTCTTCCCTTCTTCTTTCTTTCTTTTTTGCAAAGAATGGAAAGAGGCATGAAAAAGATATACAGGTAAGTAGGAGATGGTCTGTGGGTCTAAGATGGGTCCATGTATCAGTGAGTTCCCCAGAGAAACAGAACAGAGTTTAAGCCCTCCACCGCATGTAAACACACACACACACATACACACACACACACACGCTGTGTCACAGTCTAGACGCAGCATTCCTTCTTCCGCAGAAACCTCAGTTTTGTTCCTAAGACATTCTACTATTCGGTGAGGCTTCAGGGGTTTGGGACACGCTCCCCCAAAGTAAGCGACTGTGGCATACTGGTTGTTTGAGCTGCAGGCACTTGAAAAGCAGCAGGTGCAGGAAGGACTCTCTGACATCCGCTTTCCAGAAGCAGGTCATAAAATTTCCCTGAGAAAGGTGTTCTCCCCTGGGAAAGGATCCAGCAAGAGAGCATCCTGACCAACGGAGGCTGGGAGTCAACACCGAATGCATCTATGAAAACAATTCCTAAATAATCCTGTTCTTCCACTAGTTTCGTCCCCTGCCCCCCAAAGTATCTCATTATCACTTCCCACAACTTACTGCACTTTTTCTTGTCATTTCTTTACAAATTTATCAAGACTTTCTCTAAAGGTATAGAAGTTTCCAGTTGTGGTCACTCCTTGGGGTATTTAATTCGATTGTGAAGGCTCACATTGAATATAAAAATTTAATACAACTTGGATGCTTCCTCTGATGAATTTGCCTTATGTCAGTTTAATCTCACATTAGTCCAGAGATCTTAAGAGCACAGAAAAACATTTTTCAGCCATGTGTGCTCAGGTGTGGGTTCTGCGTCCTGGCTGGGAACTCGTTCCCCACGCCCCACTGTCCTCCACCTGACTTATGTAGATTCTTGTTGCAGAGGGGAACTGTTCTAAGGTCACTGCCCCATGATCTGCACACTAGAGTCTCAGCGAGCACTTGAATCAGAGGAATCCAAGTAGTCTGGGCAATAATCCAACACAGGCTATGCCAAATGGTGTTACTAGAAAGGTCAGGCTTGGTGCCAACAATCACCTGTGCAGGAGGAGATCCCGCCCCAACCACACAGGGCTTGGGTTGAATGCAGGTGAAATGTGGGCCCCACGGCCCCCTCCTCCAGGCACATTGTAGCAGTCTACACAGCACACAAGCATTTGCAGGGACTGGACAGGAAGTATGCTGTTGCAGGGAAGATGCACAGCCCGCTGCACCCCTGCTTGCTCAGAGCTCCTGATCTAGACAGGTGGGAAGCAAAGATCCCTGCTGGCTGGTCACACTCATAGGACAGCCAGGGAGCTGGACCCCAGGAGGTCAGCACTGTCCTCCTGAGACCACAGACCACCATCTTACCCAATGTGTTCCTTGCTCTTTTTCCAGGACAGAGTGAGACAGCTTCCCACGCTCGCCTGCTCACTGGGAAGCAAGGTGAATTACTTTTTACTGTGCTGAAATATGCACAACAAAATTGACCCTTTTAACCATTTTCATTTAGTGCAGTCACACTGTTGCAACCTTTACCACTATCCATCTCCAGAACGTTCCTCATCTCACATTGAACTCTGTCCCCATGAAACCCTAACACCCCTCTCCCCTCTCCTCTCAGCCACTCAATTTCGACTGTGATGGGGATAATATTTTTGGAAGGCTTATGTTCACTTTTGATTCACATTCGTATATGCAACACACCCTTGACTTACCAGAAGCATCCATTGCCTTGGGAAGTGTACTAAAGGAGACATGAAAATAAAAGTCAAATGTTCAGGATTTAACTTGCAAAACCAGAGTTTTGAGCTCCTGGCTTTCAATAATAAGCCAGGCTTTATAGATAGATACACTGTCCTTCCAAATGCCAGATGCTCAGAAGAAGCTGGGTGGCACTGAGGACACTCTGATTCACAATCACCTTGTCTTCCACTCTGCATGTCTTCAAGAGACGAAGGAATCCAAAAGCAACATCATAACTGTGTTAACAAATGTTTACGTGGCTATTATGGACAAGGAATCCAGACTTCTATGTAACGTGGAAGGAAGGACAGGGATGAGAAGTTCAGGAGGGAACATGAGCACCCTTGTGAAGTAAATCCTGCTCTTCCCATTCTCCATTCTCGAGTTTGGGCCGTTTGTCCGGGTGGCAGGGGAGCCTCACACAGAGAAGCTCCCAGGGCGCTAATGAGGTTGTTTCCCCAGCAAGGGGAGCCCGCAGAAGTACTCAGCCCCTTAAACCAGAGGGAGATAGATGTAGACCCCCACAGACTGGTTAATAGTGTTGTCAATTCCAGGAGCATTCAAATGAGTCAGCAGATGAGAAAGCTCCACATGTCTTAAGATCTAAAGTTTACGTATGAATAAAAAACATGTAACTTGAAAGAGATTTTTGAGATTTGAAAAATATCTTAAAAATTCCTATGGCATTTCCCATAATGAGTTGTGAAACTGAAGGTTTTGAAACTACCAATATCTATAATATTGACCAATCATTCTGGTCTCTCATGATAGTGGGAAGATTGCATTTTCTTTCTATTCTTGTAAAAATGTGGTATTATAAAGACTGTTATAAGTAGTAAAACAATGTTGTAAAAAAGTATTACAAGGTATGTCAACAGTTATTAATAAATTTATATTTTTCTAGGAAAAGTTCTCAAGATGCTTAGACTCCCTGAATGTGGCAAACGGTCACTCATGAATGAATCGGTGAGAGTCAAGGCTCTTGTCCATGAGATCAAGTCTTTAGGGCGAGAAAATCCTTTACCTCATGAAAAACACATACACATATACACACATGATAATAAAATTGTGTGTGTGTGTGTGTGTGTGTGTGTGTGTGTATCAGCTGTCCCCTGGTTCATTTCCTGCTCCTGTCACACACATTTCAGAGGTGCCCATGGATTCTCCTTAAAATCCCCTTGCAGAGGCTCCCCCGGCCCTCCCTCCTCCAGGGTGTTCAGTGGGGACCTGCGCTCCCGTCCCAGTCCTGGCCTGTGTCTGGAAGCTGCTGAGTTCCAGGCTTGAGGGGGTTGAGGTCCCAGCCTGTCAGCAGCACATGACCTTTGGTTGCAAAGATGAAGTCTGATCTTACTCTCAGGTGGACACCCAAAATTCAGCTCCAATCCCTGAAAATAACACCCCAGGGCCAATTTTTCAGGCACTGTTGATTTGAGCCTGGTGACCCCTCCTTGGTGAGCAGGCACATGGGTGAACCTGTCTCTGTGCCCTCTTGTGAGCCTGGGCTGGTGTTCACAAGAGCTCACCAATAGCTGGTCAATCAAGATCTGTAAACAAGGAATGTGATAACCGCACACCTAGTAAACAGTTTAGCTCAATTAAGTCCTCAAGAATCCAAAGTCCGGACAAGACTACGATGCCACCCCACATATAGATTCAAATTGGGGGAAAATATGGAAAAACAAAAGAAAAAAGTCAAACAAAAATTTTAATTCTTCCTCCTCTGATACCACTTTAGATGTTTCCCTAAAGTAACAAATCTCAAATTCTTGCAAAGTGCATTGGATCGTGTTTTCTACCTCAGCCTTTTTTGGGAGCCCAGCTTCTCTGCATACTCTAAACACACTGGGTACTTTTGCATATTCCTCTGCAAGTTTTCTCTTACCTGGTTATTTTTAACTTTCAGCTTGATGGGTCTTTTTACTTTGTTTTTAAGAAATTGTGGTAAGAGAGACAAACCTCAAAATTGGTCGTTTTAGCACATTTACCTGCGGGGTGCAGGGGCAGCCAATCCTGTGCACCCTCAGCACCAGCCTTCTCCAGAACGTTTCTCATCTTGCAAACCTGGAAACTACTCACAAAGGCAGTTATTTTCAGCCTCAGGTCTCCCAACCTCCCTCAGGTTTTACAACCTGCCTGCCATCTAGCGGCTGCTTGCGCAGGTACAGCCAGGCCTGCCCTTGGTGTTGGAGGGGCTCTCCCAGGGTCACGCCATCCAGGTTTAGTGACAGCCCCGTGGACTCTGGACGTTGATGAGTCTCATTTGGCTGCAGGGGCTGAGCCATGTTCTGGTTTCTTCCTCCTGCAGGGGGTGGAGCCAGCTACGCATGGTGGGACTTCACCAGACAGTTCCCACCTCACCTGATTTCAGGAACAGAACACCCTGAAAGGCCCCCTGGCCTGTCCCCTGAGGCCTTTCCCAGGATGGGGCAGTGAGCGCAGTGGTCCTTAAGCCCTTCGGATTTGGGTTATACGCCTCGTTGTTTTACTTTAACATTCCTGGAGCCCAGGCAGCCCCACATCCTGATGAACACATGCCAGTCCTGGCACCTGCATCTGAGAAAAGTAGACTCTTGCCATCCTTTGCTTTTCTTTGTCCAGAGCTCTTCTGGCCCCTTCCCTGTTAACAGAACTCTCCCCGTGGGGAGGATGGCTCCTTTCCCAGCACCGCCCCTGGGCCCTAGGGCCCTGGGGCCAGGCCATCCCTTGATGTTTATGCAGGCCCACTCCAGAACCCACGCTGGGCCAGTGAGAACCGTCTGTGGAGCTCTGCACACAGAGAAAGACAGAGACAACCCTGATTTTTGGGTTCGGGCAGTGTGGTGCCACATCCCTGTATGTGAGGATCTCTTTGAAGCAATAAAGAGAGACGTGGCCATTCAGGAGAATGTTGCCATGAGAAAAGAGCATCCACTCTCCTAAGGAAGGGACGCCCCAAAAGGTGGACCCCATGGATGGCCTCTCCCAGGCTTGCCTGTCATTGGGCTTCTACTTAGGGTCGGCTAACAGGGGGGGCTACTGCATGGGCTGGGGGGGAGATTAGGCTCACGTGTTTCCTCCCCCATCACTCAGTGCTGCTTCTCTGACTCCAGCTGTGTGTCTGTGACTCTAAATTCTTGAGCAGCTTCACCCCTGGGCTCCAGCTTCCCCAGGAAAGGATTTATCCCTGTGTCTTTCTGCCCCAGGGGAGGTAATGGCTTCCTTCTGTCCCAGCCTCCAGATGCTTCACTGTGTCTTGGGTCTTCCTGTGAATTTTGCCCATGACTCTGCCTTTCATTAATGTCCCCACCAGGACCCTGACTGATGTGGGTCAAGCACTACCACTCAGGTCCGAGAGACCGTTTTTTGTCAAAGGCAACAATAAGTGTCCACAGGAGCTGTCCGTGGTGTTCAGTGCCGCTGAGCGTCCCAGTGAGAAAGGTCTTCCTTTATAGAATCCCCTCCAGGGCTTTCGGTCGCTCTAGGGGCAGGTCTCGGTTTGTGGTCTGAAGTCCATCCCGGCTAATCTCCCCTGTTGAGAAAGCAGGACCGAGCAACTGCACGTACCAGATGTCAGCCCCGTGGTTGGCTGTTCGCGCAATATTTCTATCAATGGCAGCAGTAGTGCTTTTCCGTTATGGGAGGGATATTAACGATCCACTTTTCAAGTCCACGTCTGTTAGTAAATGGAAATAATGGATCAATTTTGAAATATCGCATGAACATTTATGGTGAGACCTGTGAGGTTAGCTGGAAACACGATTTGGGTCCCTTGCGTCTGTACCTAGAGCCTGGGGGCCCAGGAGTGGTGCCCATGGACCCACGGTCCCATTACTAGCGCGCCTGCCTGTCTCTCCTCCATTGTCTTGAGGGCAGAGCTAGTCTGTCTGCCTCAGGGCTGGGACTTGGGCGGTGAGAGGCGGTTCCCCATAAGTGCACTGGGGGAGGGACCCAGGGAGCTGAGATACAGCTGTAGGTAACACCTTAGGTTTGCAGGGAATAGTAACACACATTGCAAAGTCCTGAAGAATTGACCATTTCCCCTGGGCTGCCTGGCTTTCACAGTCGGTGAGCCAAACACAAAGTGAGCCCTTACATAAGAGCAAAGATTTCAGACTGAGGACAAGCTCAATGGGAAAATTCAAGGCAGGAAGGAGAAAAGCAGGAACAGTTACTCTTAAGTGAATAGGTCTCTCTGATTATACAAGTGGGACACCTGGCAAATAGAAATGTAAAGAAGAAATGATGCAACCCTCAGTGGCAACGTGGCCCCTGTTGCAGTGTGCTTCTCTGCAGACTCTTAGTCCGAGTGGCGAAGGCTCTCAGGTTTCCCGACAAGGGGTCTGTCCACTCCCCGTGGCATCAAGCCTGTGTCCTGGACAAGCACCGTCAGGGATGGACTATCTCAGTGGCACCACGGCATCCGGCTTCCTAGGAGCAGACCAGATTTGACAAATGAAAGGCATTCTGGCACCTCCTGCAGGAATTTTTTGTCGGGAGAATAAAAGATTAGGACAGACTTGTGGTCCCATCCTGTACAGCACATCCTGGCATTTACTTATTTTACCCCTGGAAGTTTGTACCCTGGTCTGTGACGCTTACCTGTGTTGCAGATGTTTTATTCTATCCCATGGTATCTATAAAAAAGATTCATGTACAGTGCACATAACATGTAATTGACCATTTCCGAGTGGTCTGGAAGGCTTTCCGAGTGGTCTGGAAGTTCTGAGGCTTTACTGCATATACAATGTGTACAACCAGCACTGCACTGGGATCCAGAGCATTTCCACCCCCTAAGGAAGTGCCATAGCTATAACCAGTCACCGCTTTTCCCTGCCCGGGTTTTGGCAACCACCGGTGAGCTATCTGTCATCAGGGAGGTGCCCATGTCCATGGCATTTTGGTGTACAAGAAATGGGGTGGAGTAATTCCTGTGAAGCCGTCAATTTAAAGGGGAACCAGGGTCAGCCCGTCAAGAGTGACCAGGGACCCCTGCTCCTCTGTGTGGAGGGGTCCCGTTCCCTCACGACACCATGATGGCGCCAGATGCTGAGAAGCGGCATCAGGAGTTACAAACACGATGCTGTGGTGGGGCCGGGGACCCCGTAACCTTCCCACTGTCCTCTCTCAGCCCTGCAGAGAGAAGCAGGATAATTCACACATTCACTCATCAGCACACATTTATGGAGGCCCCCATGGGCTGAGCAAAGTGCAGGGAACAGGAGGGTGTAGACCCGACCCAGATCCGTGTCCTGGGGACACAGAGACACGTGAACACTGACACCAAAGACAACAAGAGCACTTTGATAGGACAGTGTGGGCAGGTGTTCTGTGCACCCAGAGAGCCCACCTGGACACCTGCACAGTCAGGCACGGCTCTCGCCGCCCTGGCTCCATCCACCCTCACAGCCAGCCTGCTTTCCCACCCCCAGCCTGATCCTGGCCCCAGAACAGGGGCCTGTTGGAGTGTGGGGTGCAGGCTCAGGGTCCTTCCCTGACCCAGGATGGTCCCTCCGCTTTAACCTGTTAACTTCCATACATCCGGGGGACCGCTTTTACTGGGTTCTCTTCCAGAACGTTCCTCCCCAGGAGGCTCCAGCCCAGGTGGGGTTCTCCATCATGACCCCGCTAGACTAGGGTGTGGTGGGATGATCTTCCCCCTCAACTGGGAGCCAACTTGAGGAGAAAGTCGTGTCCCCAGCACCTGGCAGGGAGGTGCTCAATAAAGGGGTGTGTAGAAATGACAGGACTCAGGGGGACCTGCAGAAGCCTCTCAGAGGGAACTGCCTGCTTTTAGTCTCCTGTGGTCTCAGGCCTGGCAGACACTGCTTCCAGCTCTCACCCCGGGAGGGGGGATGTCCTGCTGGCCTCTTCCCGCTGAGCCACGGTGGCTTCTTCCACTGACCACCCAGCAGGCTCACCTGTCAGACTCCACTCCTTCCCCATTTTCTCTGTGTGACCCTGACCTTCCTTCCCCACATGGCAACACTGCCTCCTAGTGGGCACGGTGGGAATGGGCGCTACGTTTTCAGTTCTTGATGTTGGGGGTGCTCGTGGATGTGGGTGCTATGTGTCCACACACGTTTACACATGTCCTGGACGGTAACAACTCCCTGGGTCCACCTGAGTGCTGAGAGTCTGCTGAGCATTTATTTTAGAGAAAAACTTGCTTATGATTACATGACCTTAGGCTTAACTGCATGCCACATATGACCCAGCCTGTTTTGGAGAGTGTGTTATCTCAATAGTTGAGGTTTCCAAGAATGCAAATGCTTAATAAATTGGTAAAAGATATATACATATAACCCCTCACGAGCTCCTACCCTCACTTGCAAAAATCAGGTAGACAAGCTGCTACAGTGTCCGCGTGCCATCCCAGCACTCCAGGATGCACAGGTGTCTGCAGGCACTTCATAGTGACCGTGCACGGGTCCCCATACCTGCCAATTTCACTACAACCCTCATGCCCTGGGCCCCAGCATTTATACACTGCAACACATTATATTTCACTATAGATATTCCCTTTGATGTCTCTGGTATGTCACAGGGAGGCCATTCCATTCACATTTAACATAATCTGTGCAGGTACTTGTCATCTGTGAACTCCTCCCCCTGCCCAGTGCTCTGTAGAACTTGACGCTGTCCTTATTCTATCTTCTCCCTTAGCTGCAAATTCCAATAGGTTCAGACACAAAGCCCTGCAGGGGAGGGAAAGGGCTGGGGGAGCCTACCAGTAATTCCCCTGAATTGTGACCCAAGTCAGCACAGAGGCTGAAGAAGTTCTGTTGTGACACAGTCACTCATCCCAGAGCTGCCCACCAGGCGGGAAGAAATGGGGCGCTGGCTGGATCTCTCCCTGATGCCATGTAGTGTTGCAGATAAGCCCTTGACCCCAGAGCAAATCTGCCTCCCAACCCTCTAATTTAACCTTCAAAGCCTGCCCTTTCCCCTTCCCTTTAAGTCAGTCCCTGGTTCCCCCTCCCCTGCAGGGAAAGCATCTGAACTGCAGTCACCATGTCCTGTGAGCAACACCATCCATTAGGAGTATGTCACCAGGTGGAATGGAACATTCTCCCCCTAGTTTGTAACACACAGCTTACTAACATACCAAATCTTTTGAGGGCACTGGTGTCCTTTTCTCCTGTGACAGGGAAAAGGCAGAAACCTAATTCTGGCTATAATTGTACTACCAGGTGCCGGGGGACACTGTGCAATAATTGACTTGTGGCCCTTTCTGTTTTGTGTGCTGTTGATCTTGGCACCTTGACTTTGGCCAGCACTTCTGTCCGGTGTGCAAGATTGAGGGATCCCCTCCGCCTGAGCCCCTCTGGTCCTTGCACTCTGAAGACCCTAGAGGCATGGTAGCCATGGCACACTGATGAAGCCCCAGAGAACTTCCAGAAGCCTCTCTGACGCAAGGCTGGCTTGCTCCTGGGCAGCTGAAGGAGGGCATGTCTGTGTCCCGCCCAGTGCTGCCCTCCACTGACTCCAGCTCACTCGTTCAAATGACCTTGAAGGCAGTGCTGGTGAAAAGCTGCTCAGTCCAAAGGGAGACAAACTTAGAAAACACAACCATTCTGAAAACTCCGAAGATGCACTTTGGAACTTTTCACAAGTTTAAAAAATATACATAACTTTGAAAAGTACACAAGCTTCTAATATCTGAAGTTCACACATCAGCCAGCTTTTCCTGGTTTCCCTCACATCGGCACCTGCACATGTTCTCAGAGTCTTGGTCTGAACTCCCAGGACAGTGTGGACAGCAGGCTGAGCAAGCCTGGCATGGTGAAGCAAGATGACAATCACAAGGAGTCCTTCCTAAGGGATGTTCAGAGACCAACTGTGGCAGACTGCATGTTCCAAAGACGGCCCCAACCTTGTCTTCATCCCACACGCCCCTCTGCTCAGTGGCCTTGGCTCTCCCCATCATGAGGTAGGGTCTCAGCCCATCTCCGGGTCCCTGGGCCGTCCCTGGTGATAGGCCCCAAATACATGCAGGAGCAGAGTCTCACCAGGGAGCAAGGTCAGGCCATAGGAGTCTGGAGCTCCTTGTGAGCATCCTGGCACACCTGTTGTTGGGACTTGAACTCAGAGACGCCTTCAAACTGTGGGAGCCCAAGCAATGGGAAGGGCTGGGCAAGTGCTCTGGTCACCAGCCCAGGCTGAACGCCCCGCCCACACCTGCATCTAGGACATCCCACCAGTGGGCCTGCGTGGACACCAGCCATTCCCAAGCAACAGGGGGTTCCAGCTCTTGGAGAGACTTCCAGGAAGAACCATGCCCCTGAGCCCAGGTGGGAAACGGGAGAGACGATTTTTGACAAAATCACAGAGCTGCGAGGATTCCGAGAGTGTGTTTACATTAACAGATAACCAGTCTCTCCATTGCTTCCCCAGTGGTGCCCCCCTGTCCTAAAGCCCTCGTGTGGACCCAGCCTCATCCCCCCGCACCCTCACCTCACTCTCTTTCCATGTTCTCTAGATACACTGTCTCTTTTCTCCAGGGTTCTGAGCCCGAGCCTCTGCTCAGACACCCCTCTTTTCTCCTGTCCCCCTGACTGGCTCCTCTGGGTTCTCATCAGACACCTCTTCCTCCTGCTGTTCTGAGCTACCTCCTCCCCCTCCCAGCACTTGCTCCTCCTGGCGGTTGGGGATGTGCCTTCCACCAGGTGATGGCTGAGACCCAGCAGGTGCTGCATCAGTTCTGGTTGTTCCAATACAGTTTCCCCCTGGCAGAAGGGATTCTGCTGGGGAGTCCCCACCTCTCCTGTGACTGCCCCTGACAGCACTATCAGGAAGCCCACAGAATTTCCCTGCACACACATTTGTCATTTTAGGTTAAACAGTTGGAAATGTAAGCGTCTAGGAGGGAAGTCTCATGGAGGGTCCTTCCAGCATGACAAGTGGCCCAGTCCAAAGGGACTTGTCTCAAGGTGCTGGAGGTCTTGTGGGCTGAGACCTGCTGTCTTCCACCTCATGTGCTCATGACCGGTTACGGGGTCTATTAACTACAACCTTACATCTTCTCCTCATGCTTTCTGAGTGGGAACATGAGTCAACCTGCAGAGAGAAAATGGAACTATGTGCTTCTTTAGCCTGCGAACAGTAGGCAGAATGTCTTCTTTTAATCAATTCCGGGCTTGAGTGGCTAGGTTAAATGAGGCCTCAGATGATCACTTTGGATGTCCTCACCTGTCTGCCACCTCTGAGGCCCAGTTCTATTTTTGAAGCTGGCCTCGTGTCTGGGGTTTACCCTTAACCCTTGTGGACCCAAGGTACACATTCCTGTAACCCACTGCGTCCGGTTCTTCCTCACCCGCAAAGAGGTTACATGATCTTCTTTGGCATTTGGGGAAGATGCACCTGAAACTGACCGTGACATCTGTCCTGTACTTGGGTGGGTTGTAACCATTTGGGTCAAATGACCATGATATTTAAGGCACTATTCTACCTTGGAAATTCAATGTATGTATGTTCACTTAGTGTGTATTTTTTCCTTATTAAAATAATTAACCTTTTTCCTTATAGATCATTGTTCACATTTTGCTCTATTCAAGTGTTGGGACAAACACAGGCAAAGGGCAGCTGCCATGACATGTGCCTATTTACAACTACAAGAACCAGACACCATTCAGCATTCTCCTAGTGGGCCACTGGCACATTCAGTTATGTCCCTAGAGCCCAGTTACATTTTTGGCTCTATAAAAATTGAGTGTATTAAAAACTTGAATACCTTGAAATGTTTTTATTTTAAAGAATAAAACTACACACTTCATTTTAAAACATGAAATGTTACATGCCATTAGACAAATTCCTACAAGGCTGTTTACAACAATAATGAGAGAGTTGGGAACATTCCCAGTATAAAGTGTCACAGGATCAATTCACAACTTGGATCTTCAGCCCTTCAAGTGTTTTATCCCACACAGGAAGTTCTGGTCAGTGTTAAGATAAAATCCTCTTCTGCATACTCTGTCCCCAGTCAAGGCCTTCTTTATTGCATCGTCTCACACAGTAGGAAAGCTGGCCAAGGAGGCGATACCACAGTGGTTGTCCCGGTCTTTGGCCATCAGTATATAGCCATCTATGCCCCAGGCTTCTCCCCAGCTGAAAGAAGACAGCATTTGCTATTTTACTCACACAATCAAGCACATTTATCTTTATGAACGACAGCACCCGATACTGAGCAGTGCACCAGAGGCTACAGCAGATTCAGGAAGAATAGGAGAGGCCATTCTTGTTCATCATTGAGTTCTAACCCTGCACAGAATTCTATCCCCAGACCTTTAACAGACTGCAAATGGAGACACAGAAAGAAGAAACTCTTGGGGCCAGATGTATTTCAGAATTCATAAAATTCCCGGTTTAGAAACGCAGTGGTACCAAAACTATATCAAGACCCTAGCAAGCTTGAGACAGTATCTTACTTTGTTGTCATTACATGAATATGTCTGTGTTTTCCCTAAGTGGGGTTCTGGGTTCCTGAGATTTTACAAGTGTGCTCAGGGGTTTGAGACCTGTACCCAAACCCTGATTCCAAAAAGGATTCCCTTTTCAGTTTTAAGGGTAAGTATTTTTGGCTTTTATACCTGTTCTTGACAATCCAATACTTTTTGTTATCCAACTCTGCTCCCTCAAAGCCATAGCCAACTATCAGAACGCCGTGGTGTAGGATTTCATGGCTGCAGTTTGAATCATAATAAATGCCTGGAAAGTAAAATTCAGTGCTGGGGTGAAGATTCCCACATGATGTGTGATAGTAACTCAGCCTATCCACCGCTGTAAGGGAGGCATTTCAAAATGCAGTGAAATGACGTAATTCCAGATACAATTTAAAAGCCAGGACTTTTGCGGGGAGGGGCGCCTGGGTGGCTCAGTGGGTTAAACATGTGACTGTTGGTTTTGACTCAGGTCGTGATCTCACAGCTTGTGAGATCAGGCTCTGCACTGACAGTGTGGAGCCTGCTTGGGATTCTCTCTCTCCCTCTGCGTCCCCCCACCCCCATTCATGTGAGCATGCACGCTCTCTCTCTCTCTCTAAATAAATAGATAAACTTTGAAAAAAAAATTAAAAAATGAAAGCCAGATCTTTTTTGAGCCAGGCAAGAGACTTAGGGCCTCGTCTAATACCAGCTGAATATGAAGTGGCACAATCTGTTTTGTAAATAACTAGTCACGAGCCATAAAAGACCATTCACAGAAACCTACTTTTAGGATGTCAGCCTAAGGAAACAGCAGAGAACACAGAATTACTTGAACTAAGTTTTAATTTCAGTAGTAGAATCATTTGAATTACTTGAAAGTTCTAGTAACTTCAAAATCAGGTAGTAAATTATGTAGCCTTTTGCACATATTTATGAAGTGATTAACATCATGAGGTTGTGTCTCCAGTCATTACAGATACAAACATTAGGCACAAATATTACATGTATACAATAAACAATTGTGTTAAATCCACACCCCCCAAAATTCTATGTGAAATTCGACATGCCAAAGAGTCAGTCTTGCTGTATGTGATGACGGTCTTTCCATTTCTCTGCCTAAATTTCTACACAGACAAATCCTTACCTTGGTCATAGAACCGGAGGGTATCCAGGCTTGCATCTATAGCAGCAGAGACGGGACCCACAATTGCCACTGACCTCATAAGTTTGTACTCCGTCTTAGGGATTGTCAAGAACCCAGTTATGTCGGCAGCAGAATTTTCTGGATTGTATTTGCAAGATTGGAGCTTTCAAAGGTAAAGGGGTAGAGACTTTATTACTACCGCCTACATCCTGGGAAACATGAGATCAAGACAGTTGCAGATATAAAGGCTACAGTCTAAATTGTGAAAATTAAATATGGCATCCCTTTTTCCCTGAATGTGTTCAAGTTTATAGCAAGATAAGGAGCTCCATTTACCTGTGCATGGTATGGATAGGATTCCTCTGAGTCCAGGCCTCCATTGTCCTTAACATACTGGAAGGCATTATCCATGTTGCCCCCACTGCAGCCCCCATTGCCTTCAGACCAAGCACAGTCCAGCAGGTTCTGCTCACTCAGTGAAACAAGTTTGTGAGTTTTCCCAAACATCTGTCCTTCGATGGCACCAGTTGCACTAAAAGCCCAGCCAGAAGCACACTGACCCTGAAACCCAAGTAAAAAGTTCTCAGCCTACAAAACAAATAGCAGGACTTGACAACAGAGCACACATCTCAAAGTCTTCTAAAACATAGCAAATGGCACATTATTTCTCAGTCTACCATAGCAAGGACACTGATCCCTTTTGCCTATACTCTTGAAAGGAACCTGCTGAATACTGTCCCACCTGATTCTTTGTGGGAGTTACATAGCCTTTCTTTCTCCAGTTCACAGATGAGGGGATCTCAGCAAAGAGAGGTGGTTGGAACACTTTCCCCTTCTTGTGCTTCTGGATTTGAAGACCATTCATCACCTGCCTGAATTCTTCATTGGTCTTCAAGGAAAAGAAAGTAGGATGTTGAAAAGTTTGAGATTACTTTGGCAAAGTACTCAGAAAAACAAAATGTTCACCAATCCATGCCACACTCACCATGTCACCAAAGCCATTCATTGCCATCGTGAAGCTGTGTTCCTTTTGTTTGTATTCCCGATTGTGCTGTTCAATCATCTTCATATTTTCCCCCCACACTGCTCTCCTCCATCCTTCTTCATTCTAGAGGGAAGATACAATCACACGTCTTTATTTCTATTTAAAACCAACTCACCTGCACCAAGTGGATGTGCTCAGAGAGAGGAGGAGAAACCACAGCCAGGGATGGACTGATGCTTCTGCGAGCTGTTCTCCAGCAACCACACAGCAGGACATATGCCCACGTTGTGTACAGTCAAGGAGCCCTGCTTACTGCCTTGGTAAGAGCGGCCTCAAGAAGCTACTCCTTGCTATGAACTCCCACAGCACAGACTGTTCTCTGCAGGGGTCCCTCTGGACAGGTTAGATGTTACCAACCATGCCATATAGCTTCCCGTGTGTTGCCTTCCACTGGGACCATAGTTCATCTAAGCTCTGGTTGAGTTGCGGAGCAGCTGAGGCTATTCCCAAGCAAAGGGCAGCCAGGAAGAGAGAAGGAGAAGGATGCATGTTTCAAAAACCTAGGAAGGGAAAAGAAATGAGATTCTGATTAGAACAATCCATTTAAAAGGGCATCCTCCTTTCTTCTAAGGTGTTAGAGCCCTGTGGTAGGGTAAAAAGATTGCATTTATCAAATGTTTACACAGGGCTGTGGAGGATGTGGGATGTGCGAGGGGCCTGATGCTCCACTCCCCGCCTTGGGACCTGCCCACCAGTTTTAAGGCATGTGGACAAGGGGCCATGACTCAGCGGGCTCTACAACCTGGTGTGCAGAGATCTGGCTTCAGCGTCTGGTGGGGCCAGGCCAGGGACAGTACCTCCTGGGAGCCACGAACCCCAAATCCTAAGGCTGGTGGCCAACCTCGTTCCCAGGTTGGCCCTCCACTCAAGCCCAACCCTGGGCCTCACCTGTGGCAGGTGTAGCTGTGTAGGCACAGTCCCAAGTACAGGGCTGGGGGTCCACTGGGTCGCGAAGTGGGTCCAAGGCTGTCGGTTTAAGGCCCATGATTCCGCTGGATCGCCCAGCGCTGACCACCTGTCCTCAAGGTGATTGGCTCAGCCGGCCGGGGGGCGGGGCTTCTTGGCAGCGTTCCCACCTTTCCTAGGGTAGGTAGTATCTGCCCACTGGCCCCCAGGGAGACAAGCCTGCCGAACGGGAACAAGACCCTGGAGGGAGAAGGGAGGGTACATACAGCTCATCCCTGGGACCCGAAGCTACTAATTACCCAGACTACAAGAGATGGGCAGGTGGTCCATGAGAAGAAGCTCACCGGGAGCCCCAGATTGATTTTCAGCATCAGCCTGCATGTCCTTTAGTCCTAGAGTTTTGGGTTAAAGTCTCCTGGAGGGCTGAAAGCAGGATAATCTAGCCTAGTGGTTCCTATTTATTCCAGGCAAAGGTGGGGCAGGGGGAGGAATGCAGCACCCACAGAGAGAGGTGTTATCAATGTCTCAGAATAGGATGCCTCTGGGTTTTGGAAGAATCTGTAGTGGACTGGAAATCTCCAAAACTCAGGATATGATGGGCAAGACCTAAATCCTTGGACTGAAGGAGACAGATGAGCAGGATGTCCAGGGATGGAGTGGCAGTTTGTAATGTTTCCAGTCCCCTCACAGTTATTTTCCTTTTCCTTCTCAAAACTGATAGAAACAAGTTATTGAAAAACAAAACAAAACTGGATTGATGGAGGAAAAGCAGAATATAGGAACTGCATTCACTTCCCCATTCTCTGTATGGATATTATGTTTCTCGATGTCTAAAGTGTTTTTCTTGAGATTTAACTTTACAAGTTTAAGATAAATAGCTATTTCAAGCAAGGACGTATTTATCAGGAGACCACGAATTTGCCCTCTGACGACCAGTGTTGCTTTCTTTAGAAACAGGATTCCACATATCTAAACAGTGGGTTGGCACCTCCTCTGGACCCACTTTAGTGAGACACCCCAGTGATCTTCCTCATGCGTTGTCTCCAGCAGTTTTCTGCTCTGGGAGAGCAGTGGTCAAAGGGACTCTGCACATGGGCTCGGAGTCAGGGCTGGGCCAGCAGGGCCATTCTAAAGCTCTCCTGGTGTGGGCCCAGGCAGGTTCCACAACACCCTCAGCCTCAGTTTCCTCAGTGAGGACATGGGGCAATAATTAGATTTTCCTCAGAGGATTCTTGTGAAGATTAAATGAGATAATACGTGTTAAGCATGAGCATAGAGTAGGGCTAATTTAATACCGCTTCCTTGTGAGGGCTGTTGAACAGAAAGCCACAGGCCCAAAATGGTGTTGCTTAGGTTAAGGGCCCAGGTCAGGAAACCAAGACAACTGCAGGTTCAACCTCCAGCAAGGTAACCCTGAAAGAGTCAACCTGGAATTTCCTGGTCCATGCTGGGGAATTTACTGAGAGCCTTTCTGCTCCCCTTTAACAGGGCCACCTTGTCCAAACAATGCATTCCTTGCTAGTACATTCCTTTCTTCCTTTTATGCTTTTCCTTACCTTTTCAAACCTTTCTTTTGTTTAGCTCAGGAGAGTTTCCTTCTATATGCTAGATGGGATGCTGCCTGATTCATGAATCCTCTAAGAAATCCAATCCATTTCTCAACTTTACTTGAATTTTGATTTAGTGGCAGGGACAAGATCTGGAGAAAACTTCTGGCAACATACCCAGCAAGGAGAAACAGGTGTGGTGCCCACAAGCCTTAGGTTCATGGCCTTCTCCTCCTTTCCCAGCGCTGTGGGTAAGCTCCTCCGGGTCAGAGCTCCATTCTGTTTGTCTCTATCTTTGCCTTGGAGCTCCTGGTCCCACTGACCTTCCATTACAGGTCAGGCCAGCTTGAGCTGCAGATGGTTATGCCAGGAGCCCAATGGTGCTGGTGTGTTTGCCAGGACTTCCACTGAGCTGACAGAAGGGTCGCCCTGAGGCAACCCCTGCCTTTCATGCCACATTCCTCAGCAAGAGGTTCCCAAGGGAATGGATGGTGGTGCTCATAGGGCCTTCCTAGTGACGAGACACAGTGCTGCTGATAAATGAAGGTACATGTTTGTTTGCCTTGTTTTGTGTAAATAAAGGCTATTGCTAACAGCCGGATCTTGGAGGTTAAAAAGCCACAAAAATTGATTGACATGAGTTCAGCATTTAAAGGCTGTTAGAGGGCCCACCACCTCAAGAAGTCTCCTGTGATAGGATAAATCAGCCATGAAACAAGTTACATGGGCACTAGGTCACTCACCAGCATCAAGAAAATCTTCATGCCACTAGATACCCTGTGAAACACCACACAGTCCCCAACCCGTGGTACCTCCCTTTTAGGTATTAGTTTGGCTCCTAGAAACCCAAAGGCTTAGCTAACTGGATATATAAAGAATCAACTGCAATCCTTTCTGGCACACTTGTTTATTTAAGTCTAAGAATTGTAATCCCAGATGGTAAACATATCTAGAAAGATGGAAAAGAATAATTAGAAAATAACCCAGAATTACACTGGCCATTACAGGAAACGATCCAGTTAGACAGGACTGTTCTTTCAAGGAGTGTACATGAAAGTCAGGGGTTCCAATCTAAATAAACAGAATGGGGGGCCTACTTTAATACGTATGCAGAAGACTCCAAAAGCCTTCAGTATTCCAAAATAGTTGCATTGAAAGATTCATTAGAAAAGGCTACTGAACAATTAGAAACATGAGAGGTGCTTAAGACCGAAGACTGTAAGACTGACTTATGTCCTCCACCTCCTCAACCCTCCTTTCCCTGAGCACTCCATCTGCTACTTCCCCATCCCAGGTGCCTTTCGAGACACTCACCTTTGTCCAGGAACACCACCTGAGGTTACAGGTGATCCTCCTGAGATGCCTTTCATCCTTGGTTAAGGACTGAACCGAGGCCCACAGTCAAACATTTCGTAAACCTGGGCAGGGTTCCCAAGAGTTTGTTTGAGTTTGTTGAGTTTGTTTCATTTTTAAATCAATTCCTCCTGAGCCTATATGAGAAAGGGAAATAAACACTCACATTATCCCTTCCTTTCCAAGTCCAGACCCATTGGATATGGATCTTTTTTTTCCTGGGAAAAACCATTTTCTTCTTGTCCCTCTGGTTCATGGCTTGGCCTTCCACTTCCTCGGCTCTGTCTTCAGTGATCTTTGGGGGGTGGCTCCAGAGCTTGTAAAAGTAGTACCGTGCTGTTTACACCTCTAAGGATGCCATGTGAGACCATGGGCTTGTTTAGCACTGTCAGAAATCTTTACTGTTTGTCCCGGCTAAAATCAGACAAATTTTTTTTTAATTTTAATAACTCCATAATAAAAAATTTGGCCAAATTAAAAGCTGATAATCAGAGCCTGATAGACTTTTTTTTGGCGGGGGGCGGGGTGGGGGAGGGGCTCAGCTTCTCTGTTAAGCAAACCATCCAGAGGAAAAGAAGACTTCCTCATAGGGATGGATGTGTTAGCCCTTTATTATTATTTAGGCAACAAGCCAATTCTTTCAGAAGCTAAAAACAGCTGTCCTTGTTTTACGAATCTAGTCTTTACTGGACTAGAAGTCTGGTTCCAAAAACAATTCAGAGAACTCCAATCCTTTTTATCAATCTTCAAACCTCCCTTATTTATCTCAGAAGGCTTATAAGTATTGTAAAAGTTCTGCCCTACAGAGATGAAAAGTCCTTCTAGAAAGTGCTTGCATTATCCCCCTGTGCCTTCAAAATATAAACATTCAGTGTTCTGCCAGTCTTCTCCAGGAATTTCTTACCTAGTCCATCTCTTCACAGTGCAGATTCCAGGGAGATCGTTGTTACCACGCAAACATGGTGAGCAAGGCCAGAAAACCCGACTTGCCAACGACAAATACAATTCTTAAGGGTCTTCTCTACAAATATTAAAAAGAAAACAGGCTTCAGCCATCTAGACCAATAACCTTAACTTATTCCATTGAACAGAAAAAATAAAAGTAGATACACCCTTTACAGCTGGTAAATTTCATGGCAGTTAATTTTACAACAGAATCTAGAAGGTCTGCAATCTGTGTTATAAATGCTTCTATATTCGGATGGCATTGCTAAAATTACTTTGTGAAGACCTCTATTTGGTTGGTTTGAAGGCAAGTGACAGTAAGCACTGGGCATTCTAAAACTCTAAGAGGTAGAAACCAACCCAAGTGCTTTTCAAGTTCACATGATTTAAGAAATTATATGATATTAAAGCTATTTTAAGGTTGGTGGTTTAATTAACCCAAACTTGTCTTTAGAGTTATCAACAATCAATACAAAGACTTTTATTCTACATGAGGTGACTAGCCAAATAAATTTGTTATTTCTTTTTTTTTTTTTTTTTTAATTTTTTTTCAACGTTTTTTATTTATTTTTGGGACAGAGAGAGACAGAGCATGAACGGGGGAGGGGCAGAGAGAGAGGGAGACACAGAATCGGAAACAGGCTCCAGGCTCCGAGCCATCAGCCCAGAGCCTGACGCGGGGCTCGAACTCACAGACCGCGAGATCGTGACCTGGCTGAAGTCGGATGCTTAACCGACTGCGCCACCCAGGCGCCCCTAAATTTGGTATTTCTTATAGAATCTGTCATCAGCAAAAAAACCCCAAAAAACAAAAACAACAAAAATAGCTTAGGATAAGGACAATGTCTAATGCTTAATAACCTGTTTTGTAACTAATCAACACATAGTGCTTAAAACAGGCAGATTAAATATAAATAGCAAGTTTGGGGATAAATTTTTTAAGTAGTACAGAGGCCAAGGAGAGGCTGTCCCAAGATGGGCCACTGAGGCATAAGGATTATTTTGAGTTAAAGCAATCAAAACCCAGCTGATTCAGGAAAAACTCGACCTCCCCGTCACATTCCTGCCTTAGCAGAAATAGGGCATTAACAGAGAGTCCTTCTACCTGAGAAACTAACCTGCACAACTCAAAGAACTTAAAAACAGAGGAAATTCTTCCTCCTGCTAAATAACAAAATCAGCCAAGTAAATTTGGAGATCTAAGTGGCTTTCTGAAATGCTTCACGAATCAGGCAAGACCACACTGAGCAGGTAGAAGTGTGCTCCCAGGAGTGGTACAAAATGGAAGGTTTTTATAGAAGAAGGGGGTGGCCAGAGAGTTATTAGCCATGGAAAAGGATTGTTCCTGGCAATGCCTCTTTCTAGGGGACAAAGCAGGCTGTCTTATCAAGCTACTTCCCCTTCTTGGGGGGGACAGAGACGGCCCAAGTAGCAGACTCACTGGACCAGACAGTAAACTCCCTGACGACAGGTTACAACTACACTCTTGGGGAGGTTGAAACTGCAGTTAGTTTCTGTGTTAAGCACCAGATTGGGAACCCAGTCGACAAAATTTGGGGCCTTTTTTTTTAACATTCCCGAATAAATAATAGTTTCCTCTAATCTTTTTGATAACATAAAACCTTAAAAGGTTTGCTACTTTAAATAATGAGTTAAGTTAAATTCATTAAAAATCTAGATCATTCCCAAATAACACAAAACACTAGGACATTAATTACTAAACATAGGTTTATCTACTATTGGCTTCTTGTTGCAGAGAAATTACAAATATTTGCATATGTTCATGTTACATTAAAGACATTTAAAAAGGCATATGCCTCTAGAAATGTTTAAATACATTCCTAAGTTTGCAAATTAAAAAATGCTCTGATGACAGATTGATCACCATGGCTTGCTACTTAGTTTTCACCAGAAGTCTAGGTTTCTAAAGTTAAAAAATATAATTGAGATAAGTAATTAAAACTACTAAAAATGATAAGAGAAATATCTTCGTATGTCAGGAGAATGAGATAAGTTTTCAGACATAAGAAATAGAGATACATTTTGCTGTTAAGAAAAGGAAAGTAGGACACCTGGGTGGCTCAGTCATTAAGTGTCTGACCTCTGTTCAGGTCATGATCTCACTGTCTGTGTGTTCGATCCCTGTATTGGGCTCTGGGCTGACAGCTCAGAGCCTGGAGCCTGTTTCAAATTCTGTCTCCCTCTCTCTCTGCCCCTCCCCTGCTTATGCTCTTTCTCTCTCTCTCTCAAAAATAAACATTAAAATTTTTTTTAATTTAATTAGTTTGTCTAAGTTTCATAAAGATCTGTGATCCTATTCTAATAAGTGCTTGATAGCCTCTTTTGCACAGAAATATTCCCAAAGATTTGTTACACTACATAGGCTGATTACATATACTAATAATACTAAGCCTTTAGGTTATATCTGTAAGATTGTGTCACTTGTGGCTAAATTTAATTCTGCTTCCGCAAAAATAGCCCCTCATTGCCAGACTTTAGCTGTCCTACTGTCCTGGTGACATGCACACAGTCAGCTTTTGAAAAAAAAAACAAACCTTAACCCGGACAAATAACAGTGGCGAATTCAATAAACAGGGCTGGGGAGAGTCCAACACAGCAGCTCGGTTCTTCCGGGCTCCCTGACAAACCTCCTTTTTCAAGTGTTTCCCAGATGACTCAAATTAGAAACAGATAATGGTGTAGACACTTCCGTAAAATTGTAACACTTGCAACAGGACTTGATTGAACTGCCACTGAGGACGGGTGATCATAGGTTCTTGTTATTGTACACTCATTTCCAGATGGGTTAGAGCCTGTCCTTGTCACAGGGCTGATGCTTTCACAGTGACCAACCAAGTTAAAATGTGTTTCCCACTTGGGGTGCACTTCCTTCTCTCTCCAGTGAGCAAGGCCCTCGACAAACCCTCACCGGACAAACCCTAGGAGTTAACAAGAACCTTACAAACGTCTTGGGATCCTGTTAGCACACACCTTCTGCGGACCCTTGCTGTCTCGGGCTGGGGGCCAGCTGTTGTCAGTCTCATGTCTGATGCTCACGCCTGTCATCAACAGGATAAAGAAGACTTCTTGCATTTGAACTCAAAGGAACCTGGCGGCCACTGTCAGAGCAGGTGATGGGGTATTGTAAACCTCATCAGGGGAAGACAGGCTTCCTGTCTGTAAAGGGGACCTTACTGAGGGCTCCCCACACTGATGCTGCTGCAGAACTCAAGGATGCTGAGACATTGAAGTCAGATCCCCGGGGAAGAGAAGGAGTGACACGGAGGGTCCACCACTTCCGCCCAGGACAGTGGGCTAACACTACACACTTTCACTGACCATAAGCAAGCTTTCTCTCCTGAGTCTCCTTTCCTCTGCTCTGGCATTGATTGGCCTTGAAGGATGGGGCCCTCTTCATGTGTCTCCCAGACCATGGCTAAAGGAAGGTAGGTGACCTCTTTTATTTCAGGCTAGGGAAGAATCTAACTGCCCCCTAACTTTGCACAGGCAAAATAAGACATCTCATTGGTTGACTCCCCTGAATTCTTATTGTTTAGTTAGAAAGGACCTACCAGGAGTCTTTCCGCAAGATTCACGCCTTCGGGCAGGGACATCCGCATTTCCCGGGTTAGGGACCAATGTAAGAGGCTGTGATCAAAAACTTCTCCTTAATTTTGATATTATTACAAAATCTGCTGCTGAAGCTATAGCGGGAAAAGAGAAGGAAAAACTCTTCTCTACCCTTGAGGTCTTCAGGCTGGACTAAGAATTACATTTCTAGGAGACAAATCAATAGAAGAAAAAACCCCAAAGTTTTATTACCTGCACTCAGAAGCCTAATTATAAAATAGGGAACTAAAGAAAGGACCTAGACAGGCAGTTTTTATACTTTTCAGATAGAGAGACAATGAATCTATGAGGAATTGACTAGACAAAGAAAGCTTAACTTTGGGAGCTTCAATTAGTAAGGAATTCTGAACAGAATTTGGGCAGGGCGAGAAATTAGGAAAAAGTAACAGGGTGTGGATACAGTCTTCTGGGCTCTGAATGCCCCTGTCTCTGGTGACGAGAATGTCTCTATCTCCTGGTGCAGGGAGGGCGCCTGCCACAGGGAGAGTTCTTCCCTGCTCTCAGGGGACCGGGGGAGGCCCCGAGTGGCCTTCTGCACAGGCTGTCTCTTGAGTAACTTTTAGTCATCATAATAAATATGCCAAAGTGGCACATTTTAGGGCCGCCTTCCCTGGGCTCCTTTAACCCTACGTCCAAACACAATCATATTGGAGGTTAGATCTTTAACAATGAATTTTGGGTGGTACAAAATTCATGGCAGAGAACACAAATTTATATGGGTGAAAAGTGCATCTTTCTTTTATCAAGCACTGACTGAAAATTGGCATTCCCTTCAAGTGTGTTTGTCACCAACAGACCGAGGTAATATTTGTAGTACCCACGACTTTGTGATCATGAGAAATCACATAACTTACAAAATCCACATAACTTACAAAATTATAAATGCTTTTCAGTGCTTCCAAGTTACAGCACTTAGAAGATCCTCTACTGGAGGCACTCATATTATCATGTTCCCTATTTCATTTTTATATTTTGATAAATACATTTCAATGCCCAATCGCCTTATAAGCTTAAGTATTTTATGGCAGACACCTAAAAGCATTGTTGTGAGACAAGATCCATGGGCATCATCACATTGCCAGAATGCCAGAGCTGAGAGGCTCCTATTAGAGGGAAAAGTATACATTCAGGTTGTTGGATTTGGGGTCACACTCTGCTGGTTACTGGTTATCAGGATCACCCAGGATTGTCTCAGATGTAAGGTGTGGAAAGGTAAGCTGACATTTACCATGAGTTCCATTGAAAACAAAAGAGTTTAGTGACCACGGCCTCTAAATTCAAACTTGCAGGGCATTATACTTGATGGTCAATACAGCACGATCATGGTCAAGAATTCTGCAACTATTTGAAGGAGTATGAAGCCTTCAAGTTTAGGGCAAATTTGACCTAACTCCAGATAGAATTATTACCGATCCTTTTTTTTTTTCTCCCTAGAACTACACTCTATGGCATTCTTTTTTTTTTTTTTTTTTTTTTGTGTGTTTATTTATTTCTGAGAGAGAGAGAGAGAGAGGGAATCGGAGACACAGAATCTGAAGCAGGCTTCAGGCTCTGAGCTGTCAGTGCAAAGCCCGACATGGGGCTCGAACCCTCAAACCATGAGATCATGACCTGAGCCAAAGTCGGCCGCCTACCTGACTGAGCCACCCAGGTACCTCTATGGCATTCTTTTACAGACATTCAGATAAATTTGTTCTGAAATAGACAAGGAATTACTTTCTAGTTTGTACATTAAAGGTTACAAAGATTTCCCTCTTGAACAGATATTTATCAAAAGAAGATGGAAAAGTGGCCAATAAGCACCAGCAAACTACCCAACATCATTAGTTATTAGAGAAATACAAACTAAAACCACATTGACATCCCTACTACAACTACTAAGACAGCTAAAATTAAGAGGACTGACAAGACCAAACGTTGTTGAGGGTAGAGTAAAACTGGAATTCTTTTACATTGCTAGTGGGAATTAACAATGGTGCAATGCTGGTCACTAAGGTGACCTTGGAGACTGTCAACCAAACCAGCTTCCAATCATCGTGGCTTTCTGCCATGCTTTTCTTTGCTTAGTCGGCCCCCAAATGTGCACAATGCACTGAAATAGGTCACCTGTGGGCAGAATGTTGGCAAAATGCAATGCTGAGTCCAGGCTTTGCCTTGGTGAACTTTGCTCATCAGTGATCCATCTGGGAAGCCAGTGTTCTTCCCCTTCTTCTCTTTCATGTTCTCAGAACAATAATAACAAAGTCAAAAACGACTCCCTCAAGTTCTAGTGGGTTCACTCTCCAACTGGTCCTGGGAAACTGGACTTGCTAGTAAACATGAGTGAATAGTTACTTTAAAATTTCAGTGGGTTGAAAAAAATTTCAGTGGGTTGAATGCCAGTGTCATATGAATGCCATCTTCCCCCACCTCCAGGAACTGAGGGCAGTCTACACAGCACACAAGTGTTTGCAGGGGGCGGACAGGAAATACGCTGCTGCAGGGAAGATGTACAGCCCGCTGCACCCCTGCTTGCTCAGAGCTCATGATCTAGACAGGTGGGGCAGGCACAGGGTCCTGGCTGGCTGGTCACACTCACAGGACTGCACCAGGGAGCTGGACCTCAGGTGGTCAGCACTGCCCTTCTGATACCACCCACCGCCATCATGCCCAACTTGTTCCTTGTTCTTTTTCCAGGAAGGGGTGAGACACTCACCTGCTCACTGGGAAGCAACCTTGATTTCTCTTTATCCTGGTAACACATACATAATAAAAGTGACCCCTTTAACCATTTTCATTTAGTGCAGTCACATTATTATGCAAATATCACCACGATCCATCTCCAGAACACACCTCATTTCAAACTGAACTCTGTCCCCATGAAATACTAACTCCCCACTCACTTTCGTCCCAGCCCCTCAGTTTCAACTGTGATGAGGATAATATTTTTGGAAGGTTTATTTATGTTCATTTTTATTTACTTTCTTAGATGTAACCTGCCCATGATTCAACCAGAAGCATCCATTGCCTAGGGAAGGATTAGGAGTAGTAAAGAAGAAATGTAAATAAAAGTCAAATGTTCCAACTTTAGCTTCCAAAACCAGATTTTGAGCTCCTGTCTTTCAATAAAAGGCCAGGCTTTATATAGAGAGACAGACTGTTCTAAATGCCAGAAGCTCCTATCTTTGGTGGGTACCTAGGATATACTGACTCATGCTTAGTTTGTCTTCCACTGTTCATCTTTAGATGAAAGAAGTCAGCAAACAGCTGTTAACAAATGTTTACCTGGCTGGGGCGCCTGGGTACTTCAGTTGGTTGAGCTTCAGACTCTAGATTTCTGCTCCGGTCATGATCTCATGGTTCCTGAGTTCGAGTCCCGTGTCAGGCTCTGAGCTGACAGCATGGAGCCTCCTTGGGATTCTGTGTCTCCTTCTCTCTCTGCACCTCCCTTCTCACGCTCTCTCTCTCTCAAAGTAAATAAAAAAACACACAAAACAAAAGACAACAAATCCAGGTGTCTATGTGATCTGGAAGGAAAGACAGGGATGGGAAGTTCAGGCGGGAATATGAGCACTCTTATGAATTAAAACCTGCTCTTCCCATTCTCCATCCTCGAGTCTATGGAATAGAGATGGACTGACCTTTGTGTTTCATGACAGGGCCATGGTCTGACACGTGCATGACTCCAGGTTTCCTTCTAACATTGAGAGATCTGTGAGAGGGTTTCAAGAGCAGCCAGAACCACTGGTCTTCCCCATGTGAGGCCCTGCCTGCGAACACAGGGTGAGTTTTATATGTCAGGGGATGGGATCCACGTGGCCACGAAATATTTCATGGGCAGGGGCCTGTGGGGCTTTCTCTGCATTTCTATATACAACACAGAACAAACGCTTAGGGACAAATAATACAATAAAAAGCTTTAGAGCCCCAACTGCCCACAATGATCTGTGATCACTAATGATGACCACTGGATGATATCTTTAAGATTAAATTATTCAGGGGTGCCTGGGTGGCTCAGTCAGTTGAGCATCTGACTTTGGTTCAGGTCATGATCTCATGGTTCATGAGTTAGAGCCCCATGTCAGGCTCTGTGCTGACAGCTCAGAGCCTGGAATCTGCTTCAGATTCTCTGTCTCCCTCTCTCTCTCTCTCTGCCCCTCCCCTGCTCATGCTCTGTCTCTCTCTGAAAAACAAATAAACACTTAAAAAATTAAAAACAAGATTAAATCATTCAAAGGAGAGAAATATCCATTATTTTAAAACTCTAACATTCTGCATTTAAAAAAATTTATTCTTTTTTTTTATGGCATTACAATGTTTTAGAAGTGTTTTTTGTACTTTGATGGTGACAACAGTAGGCAGCTACGGTGTTTCTAAGTGGTCTTACTTAGGAAAATAGTTTCAGTCCCCCATGTTCTTCATGAAATCCGACTATTCCATGAAATTTCCAAAGCATGGGAACCACTGACACACAGTAGGGCTGATCAGCATTCAGGAGTCAGGAAATGAGGCTCATCTTCATTGGAAAACGGTTTCAGGCTCTAGATTTTGGATGCAAAGAGTGGTAACATTTATTTCTTATTTTTAGGACAGAATTCTTACCAAAATGGTGAAGGAAACCTAATCAAGGCTGAAGTTTATCATTGTCCTGTTCATGGGGGATAATTTAATGTCACCAGGAAAAAGCAATCAGATAAAGCCACAAATCTGAACATTCTACAAGATAACCAGTTTTGCATGTTCGCCCTGGGGCTGGGTATGCTCTACATGGAGGGGTCTTTAACGGCATCCCCACTATTACAGCCCCTGTTGTCTGATAAGGCCCCCCAGTGCTTTCCCAATGGGAGGGCGGGCAGGGCTCAGCCAGACAGCAGGCTCCCAGGTGCAGAGAGGTCAGGAGGCTGGAGAAGTGGGGACCTTGGCCAGGTGGCAAGGGAGCCTCACACAGAGAAGAGCCCAGAACACTAGTGAGGCTGCGTCCCCAGCGAGGGGAGCCCTCGGAGGATCTCAGCCCTTCAAACCAGACAGAGAAGGACGCGGACCCCCACAGACTGGCTAATAGTATTGTCAGTTAAACGAGCATTCAAATGAGACAGCAGGTGAGAACTCCATGTGGCAGAAAACCCTGCAGCTTAGATATGAAAAAAAACCCCAAACATGACAGAAGTTCCTGGGATTTGAAACCAATCCTAAAAATGTGTGTGGCATTACCAAGAATGAGTTTAAAGCCAAATGTCCTAAACTATCAATAACTATAACTACATTCTTAACTAACGTATTTTGTCTTTCATGATGGGGGAATGATTGAGCTTTCTTCCCATTCTGTTCAGAGTGATATTGTAAAAACTCTTATATATACCAAAAAATGAGGTAAGAAAGTATCGTAAGTTGTATCAACACTTAATTAATGAAATAATGTTTTCTGGGGTAAGGAAAACCAGCAGAGAGAACACGAATGCACTTTTTTACTCAGCAATCAATCCTTTTCTCTAGGATTTTAAGCACGTGACTAAAGCCTCCCCCCTCCAAAGTTTCATGTCCAATCCAAAATACAGGGGGAAAATGTGCATAAAGATGTTCACTCCAGCTTTATGTGTAATAGAGAAATGACTGAAATATTCATGATGGGGACAGGTTAAGTCAACAGGGATATGACAACACTACTGGTGTCACGCAGGCATTAAAACTGTACTTTCTGAAGAGTTTCCCGTGTGAGGACTGGTCACAGAATCACATGATTCACAGGAATCGCTCTCGGGTGACTGGCCTTCCCTTCTTGGAAGACAGAAAGATTATCTTCCGCACCGGCTGCCATGTAACCCGAGGACTCTGCAGGACTCCGTGGGGCTCACACAGGGGCGGGGATGGCGGGGAGTTGGGGGGGAGAAGACAGTCCTCACCCTGCTCTGTGAGTCTCCCTAACTGTGGGGAAGAGGCACTCGTGGATGAATCGGTGAGGGTCATGGCTCTTGGCCAGGAGAACAGGTCACCAGAGCCAGAGAATCCTATATCTCGTGAAACACAGACACAAATATGCACACACTTAAACACAACACACACATACACACACATTTATAGACAAATGCACATGTACGCATACACACTTTCATGCTACACATATATACATGCACAGTCATAACACACACACACACACTCAACACACACACACACACACACACACACACTACATTACCATACAAATACTTAGCACAGAAGAATAATGGATCCCCAGGTGTGGGCAGATGTCCTGGCACTTAGTCTGAATTGTTAGTAATTGATGGCACAATTTTGTCTAAGTCACTAAACCCTCTGTTTCTAGATCTTAAATGTGAGGTTGAAGCAGACCATCTGTAAGTCTCTTTCAGTTGTAAAACTGATTTCAGAGGGATAAGACACATCATCCACCAAAAGCTGACCTCAGTCCCCTCTGTGCCCCTGACAGGAGTCCCGCAGGCTGGAGTCACAGCCTTGGGCACCCAGCCAGGCCCCCTCACCAAACATCATCCCCAAGAGGGAGGGCCCATCTCAGGCGAACCTCTGCTGTAGAAACTTGTGCAACTTCTTTCCTGCCCCTTCTCCCCACGCCCACACTCTTCACCCTTTTGGAGCAAAGACTTGGCCCTGTGAGCAATAGCCATGACCAGTAAGCATCCGAGGCTGGGGTTCTGGGAGATTAGCAGCTGTCCCCTGGGCCATTTCTCGCTCTTGCCACACACATTTCCAGAGGTGCCCATGAGAGGGGACTGACCACTTCTTAAAACCCCTTCCAGGGGCTCCTCCCTGGCCATCCCTCCTCCAGGTGTTCAGAGGGGAATTGTGCTCCTGTCCTTGTCCTGGCTCATGTCTGGAAGCTGCTGAGTCCCCAGCCTGAGGGTGTTGTGGCTCCAGCCTCTCAGCAGCATGCAACTTTTGGTTGCAAAGCTAAAGTCTGCTCTGACCCTCAGGTGGCCAGCCAAAGCACAGGTACAATCCTTGAAAGTAGCTCCCAGAGCCAACTTTTCAGGCACTGTTGACTTGAGCCTGGTGACCCCCCTGGGTGACCAGGCACATGGGCGAACCTGTCTCTGTGCCGTCTTGTGAGTCTGGGGCTGGCACTCACGATACCTGCTCAGCCATGGTCTGGAGACAATGAGTATGATAACCACGCACCTAATAAACAGTTTGGCTCGGTTAAGTCCCCAAGAATCCGGAGTCCGGACAAGACTATGGTGCCATCCCACATATGGATTCAAACTGGAAAAAAAAAAAGTGAAAAACGAAATAGAAAAGTGGCCAAATCAAATTCTTACCTTTTTCCTATAATAAGCACTTTAAAGATTTTTTTTTGAAATAACAAATACCAAATTCTTCCAAACAGCAATCTGTCATTTTTTCTATCCCCCCACACCACCGCACTTTAGAGCCCTGTCTTCTGGACGCACTAAACACAGTAGGTAATCGTGCGTGTTCCTCTGCAAGCTTAACTGTTAAGGAATATTGTTAGGTTTCAGTTTCATGTTTTTAAATCTCCTTTTCTTAAAATTGTGGTAAGAGAGACAGAACATAAAATCACTCACTTTAACGATACCTCCCTGCAGCGCGCAGGGGTGGTGACTATACGCACAGCATCCGTCTCCAGAACAGTTTTCACCTTGGAAAACTGGAAATACATTCGACTCGTCAGGAAGACTTTCCATTTCCAGGCTCAGCTCTCCTGATGTCCCTGTGGGTTTTATAGCCTGGCTGCCATCTAGGGGCTGTTTATGCAGGAACAGCCAGGCTGGCCCTTCATCTTGGAGGGGCTTTTCCAGGGTCACACCATGACCAAGGGCAGGCCACCCCAAAATGTGCCACTTTGGTGTATTGGTTACAATAAATAAAAGTTACGCAAGAGACAGCCTGTACAAGAAGGGCACTCAGGGCCTCCCTGTGCCCCTGAGAACGGGAAAGAACTCTGGCTGTCAGAGACACCCTCCCTGTGCCAGGAAATAGAGATATTCTCGTCACCAGAGCCCAGAAGGCTGTATCCACAACCCTGCTACTTTTTCCCAAATCTCAACCAGCCCAAATTCCGTCCAGAATTCCTAATTGAAGCTCCCGGAGTTAGCTTTTCCTGATTCTGTCAGTTCCTTACAGATCCACTCTCTCTCTCAAAAGTAAAACAAAGTAGAGAAGTAGAAAAACTGCACCTCGGTCATTTCCGTAGGTCCCGGTCTCACGATTGGACCTCAGTGTGCACATAATTGAACTCTGGTTTTCTCTCTTGTTAATCTGGTGTAAATTTAATTCTTAGTCCACCCTGGTGAACTTGAGGGTGGAGAAGAATTTTTCCTTCCCTTCAAGGGTTCAGTAAGACCAGGGTAGACTCAGGACACTAGGGGGAGCCGATCAGTTTCGACACTTCAGTGAATCCTGTAGTTGTAATGATACCCCTTTCCGCAAACTGTCCGCCAGAAATCCCACCCACAGTTCTGATTCGTTTTGTGAAAGGTGGGGAATCCAGGTTTCTGAACAAATCAGAGCCACAAAAGTCTGTCACCACTCCATAACAGCTTGGGGTCCCTGGGAAGCTCCTGTCCATAAGGAGACCTCAGGCACCGCAGGGCAGCCCAAGGTGGACTTTGTACCAACAGGCAGCACAGCACAGAGAACACGTTCCCTGTGCATCTCACATCCACGCTCAGAGCAATGGTTCCATGAGAGGCTTTTCTTTCTGGCCCTCATGCAGGGGGTGGAGCCGGCTACCCACAGTGGGACTTCACCAGACAGTTCCAGTCTCACCAGAATTCATGTCCCTGAAGACCCCAAAAGTCCCCAGGAATGCCGGCCACCACCTAATCCCAGGATGTGGCACTGAGCTCAGTCGCCCATAATCTCTTCAGATCTGGGTCGTAATGATTCTTACTATGGCTTCAACATTTCAGGAGCCCAGGTGGCCCAGATCTTTAAGAACACTGGCACCTGCATAAAACAAGAGTATAAAGATTTGCAGCACTTTGTGTTTTTTTTAATGTTTATTTATTTTTGAGAGGGAGAGAGCATGAGCCGGGGAGGGACAAAGAGAGAGGGGAACAGAGGATCCAAAGCGAGATTCAAACTCACGAACTGCGAGATCATGAGCTGAGCCAATGTTGAATGCTCAACTGACTGAGCCCCCCAGGTGCCCCAGTACTTTGTTTTCATTTGTCCAGCATCCTGCCTCTGCCTATTTCTCCTATTAACACAACTCCCTTCTCGGGGAGAATGGCTACTTTCCTCACCTTGACCCAGGGTCCCCGGGGCCAGGCCCTTGCAGAACTCCACCTCCCTTCCCTCCGTGTTTTGTGTAGGGCTGCTCTGGGACCCAAGGTTGCCCCAGTCACATCCTTCTCTGAGATTTTACATACAGGTGATACCAGAGACTTACTCTGTGCCTGGGGGTTTCAGTGGCCTGGTGTCATGTCACTCCCCTGTGACACTCTTTGAAGCAGGAGAGAGTGAAGTGGCCACTCAGGACAGAGGTGACACAGGATAAAAGCATCTACTTTTGTAAGGTGACCACAGCTTCGATCTCAGTACCATCCTTTTCAGGCGTGTCTATGTAGCTTTTAGTTTTATTTCATTCATTTATTTTCCTAATGTAACTAGACCGTGTTTATTGTGGACAATTTGGAAAAATGGAAATGACCTGTTTCCCCAGCCCCACAGAGAAAATCATTACCGTTTTAATCTTTTTCCTTCCAACTTTTTTTCTTTGTCGATGTATTTTTAAAAAGTCTTGAGGTTTTACTAAATGCAGGTTTTGTCACTGAGTGCTTCCATGCACGTCAAAGCTAGCATTTCCAGTACATGGCCTGGGCCACGGGCTCTGTCTGGAAGGATAGAAGATACGCGTCTTTGGCAGTAGGTTTATCTCTTACTCCTGCGGGCTGGTCCCCGCACCTCTGCACAGACAGAGAAAGCTCCCCACAGGCCCGGGGCGGCACTCAAGGACTCCAGTGGTGTTTGGGTCACCCAAGGACAACAGAAGGGATTCCCTTCTTCAAGTGACAACAGTGTGAAAACCATCTGGGCTCCTCCTGCTTCCCCCTACCATCCCCAACTTGAGTACAAATGCCCCCCAAATGATCCGGGTGTTTCCACATGGGAGTTTATGTTAACTGACTTTCTGGACTTCAGTTTGGTTTGCCCCGCCATGTGGGGTTTTGGTGACTGAAGAGAAAACAGAGAAAAAGGATTCCTTTTGTATTAAAGACCAACAATCAAATGCAACAAGCAATAGTTTATTTATATTTTTAAAAAAAGAAAAGAAAAAAAAGAACAGAAAAGAAAAACCAACATGTTTTTACTACATTGTATAGATTAAGTAAAAATACCTGTATTCATATATATGTATATACATAATGCATATATATATATATATATACACACACATATACACACATGTAATGTAACATTAAAATTACACGCCTCTCAGGACAGAAGAATTAGGACGTGTTCCCTCACTTCAACTTAAAACTCCATCACTACTTAAAATCACTGCAGGAAATCTTGCTTCCTCGCATTCTTTGTCGGACTTCACAGACAGGAAGTCAGCGAACCAGGATCTACATGTGAAAAACATCTGCTCCGCGCAAATGACAGCGGACTGCCACCGAGCAGGAGTCAGGGGTCTGCTGAGTCCTCCCGCAGACCTTCCTTTCCTGCAGCTGTGTCACCTTCTACCTGAGATGAGCGGGAATGATCAGCGGACACTCTGAGGGTTCCACGTGGACGTGCACGTTGACGTTTACACAAGAGCAGCAAGGACGTGTCTTACCATGAAAACAACACTGTGTGTGAAATCACTCTAGAAGAGGATTCCTTCCTCCCCTTTCCGTGTGAAATGAAACACAAAAATTTCTGGAAAAACCACAACTCAGGGGGGAGCACCTCAGGCGGTGATCAGCAGACAGCAGGGGACACAGAGGGAGCGTTCCCTGGATGGTCTCAGACACAGCCTCTTCTGCAAAGGCCTCACATGTTGTCTGTTTGTCAGTCAGACAGTGGGATTCCACATATGGGAGTCTGTCCTACAAATATCAAAGGGATAAGACGAGGACATGGTCTGACAAGGAAAAGACTATAAGAAACACATTTGGGATAAATGTGTTTTTTTTTTTTTTTTTTAGGACAATTCATACAGTAGTTAAAAAAATTTCACTGAAAAGTTAGGAATTCCAGTAAAATTATCAGTAAGAAGCAAGGTGCTGGCGGATGAGAGATGATCTAGGACACAGGGAGGAGGGATACTGGCTTCTCAATTGGCCAAAGGACAGGCTGTGGTCTGCTCTGTAACTACAAAGACCGTTCACACACAGTGGAATGTGTGGGAGGAGGGAGGTAGTGGCAGAGAAACTGGTGAAGCAGGAGGGAGGGCGGGGACCTTCAGGATGTGGGCACAGGGAGGGATGGGGGAATTTCTGCCGGGACTATGGGCTGCATCCCCCTGCTCTGCAGTCTGAAGACACCCTGCCCAAGCCAAAGGCTGCCCTCACCGGGACACGACGGAACTGATGGAATTATAAGATGTGCCACTGTTACAGCTGGAGTCATAGGCCTCCTGGCCATTGCCATCGAGGTTGATTTTGAACACTGAGGATGCCTTCAGTAGAAAGTCTGCTGCGTCCCGACGCCCCAGCTCCCGCAGTTTGGACATGAGGATGCCGACCGTGCTCTCGGGGTAGGAGGCCCATTCCCGGAGCAGAGCGTGGACCGGGCTTGGGAGGAACTCCTTGGAAGCCCCGTTATTGGTGTTGTACTTTGCCACAAGGTCGGGGAGACCCAAGTTCATGGCCAGAAGGCACCAGTCCTTCCCCATGGGGTCGGGGGGGTCCAGCAGACGACACAGTTTCCTCCGGGTCAGGAGGTTCAGATCTGATGCATGGATGTCCATCCCTAGGCTGGCCTGCGAGTACACGTCATGACACCCAAAGCACATGATGCTGCTGAAGCTTTCCTTGTACCCGCCCATGGTGTTAGTCAGCGAGGTCTCCTTCAAAGTCTGTGCCCGGAAGAAGTCCCGTGGCTGGTATATCATGACGGGCTCATGGTGCTCCCTCAGCTGCTGGGGGCTCAGGTAATGCTTCACTGTCAGCAACCCTGGGAGAGTGGTGGCCATGACGTTCTCCATGGTGCTGCACACGGAGTCCAGGAGGAGGCAGCACTTTATCTTTTCCGTCTCCAGCCCTCGCACCTGCACCTCAATGCCCTGGCCGTGGTTGACCAGGAGCACCAGCAGCTCGGCCCCGCGATTGGCAATCTTGCAGCCATTCACCCAAAGGCGGATGTCCGCATCTCCCTCGGTGCTCTGCTGGTGGATCCACCGACAGAGGTTCACCTGGACCTTGTGAAAGATGCCACATGGGAAGGGGGTGAGGTGCTCCACGGGGACGATACGCACACCCCCGTAGACCCTCCCCTCATCCTCCTCATCTGTCCAGGAGCGGTGGAGGTTGTCAGTCTTGATGAGGGCAGGGATGTCCACCATGGTCCCGCTGCTCAGGTCCCGGGCACAAATGTCCATGGCATCTAGGATCTGCAGCAGCTCCTCCACATCGCTGTCAGGCACCAGGCGCTGAACGTCCTCCACAGTGTAGCGGCCCCGGTAATGGTGCAGGGCCCGTGGGGTCTCCACGGACAGCAGCTTCCCCAGGACATTGGTGCAGAGCCAGCGGGGGTCCAGGAGTAACACATCCTGGACTGTTTCACTCTGCATGATGTTGATCTGCCAGAAGGGACAACAGGAGGTCACACACGGGAACACAGAGGGCCAGAGGCACCAGCTGTTCAGAGCACTGAAGGAGGAGAGCAATGATAAAATCTGTGCACATGTTGCAAAAAACGGCCCAGGGCATTCATGGATCTCAGAAATCAAACACTGAGCCAAAACGCCAGCTTGAGAAGGTCATAAGAGAGATTCTGAAAGGACTACCTTTGACTTTTAAAAAAAAGGTCAAGGTAATAAATTCAAAGACAAAAAAGAGAGAGAGATGGCAGGTAAATGCAAGGAGTAAATTTTGACGGGGCTCTACATCCCAAAATACACGAATAAAAGCAGTTACAAGAGAAATTATTGGGACAAGTGGCAAACACTGGAGTGCGAACTATACATTCAATAACAAGGTCACATCTATGTGCTTCTGGGATGTGATCATTGTATGGTTATCCTCAGCACTCCATCTGGTTCACGTCCACTCGCTGACGCCCCCGGCTACGTGTTCCGGGGCTCTTGGAGACTGATATACATACCTTAGACATGCCCGCCACCGCCAGGAGGGTGAGAAGCTTGCTTTGCCCCGTCCCAACCCCGGTAGATTTGTTAAAGATAACAAAGTCTCTCCCTTTCCTGACACACAGGTGGAGCCAGGAGATCTAATTCGATGTTAGAGGTCAGTGAGTTGCACACGGACTCTTTGATCTCACCGCACTGCCCTTCTGTGCAACCCTCGCTCTATCACATCTGTAGACTAAGGTCCAGACTTTGTGGAGACCAGCAGCACAGCAGGATCATTGCCCGCCATATCTCCCTGGTTAGGAAGTTACCCCAATTAAAACTGTGTAAACTATAAGGAGTCACCTGCTCTGTTTTTCTGGTCTCAATGTGGGGGATACTTGACTGTCCGTCCTCCACCCTGTAACAGTGGGAAAACACCCCGCTGCTTAGGAGATCCAGGCTAAAGTACTGAGGGGTGAAATGTCAGGATATTTGCAAAATAAATAAGTAAATAAATAGAAGAGAAAGAGACAAAGCCCATGGAGCAAAATGTAAACAACTGATTAATTTAAGTGTGAAGTAGATGAAGATTCTTTGAGCTACTCCTGCAACTTCCCTAAAAGCTTGAGATTTTTCAAAGAGAGATTCAAATTGTTATATGAGTCCACGATACAAAATTTTAACACGCATAGGAGAAAAGGTCTGGAAAGCACCCTGGAGAGGGCAGAGAGGAAGGAGACTATAGTAGATGGCCAGAGGAGACTTGGAGCTTACCTGACCCCTTTATTTCTTTAAAAAGCAAAAGTCTGAAAGAAAGAAATATGACAAAAAGCAGAGACAACTTTGGTCTCTTTGCAACACTCACCCTCCTCTCCTCCCTCCCTGCTCAGGGCCAGGTCTATACACAGTGCTGACCCAAGGGACACTCTGTTCTCACACGGAGTCTGAGGCTCTTCACTGTTTGTACCAAGAGTACTTTCTGGTCCACACTCCGGTGACAGCTTTGAAACACCCTCTGCATATGATTCTGTTCAAACCGGTCCCTAGGTTGACAGTTCCTGGAGGGTAGAGCATCTATTTCTTGATAAGGCATTTGGTGGGGACATCATCTGCAGTTCAACTCTGGGCACTGCCATCCCCTCAGGAGCACGGGAGACAGGCTGAGACACTGGCCACACTGGAGGAGGTTAAGGGGACAGATGACCAAGGGCAGTGAGGGATCCGGGAGCAGAAACAGGCATCATGAGGATAAGTTGTGAGATGTGCATAGGACTCGGGCCTTCCTCACTAGCGGCAGTAATAGCACTGGGGGAGAGGCTGGTGGCCAAGCAGAGGGGGCCACCTGACCGATATTTCCCTTCCTTACTCCTACCATCAAGTCTTCATTCATCACTCACTGAAGCCTCAAGGGCAGGGAGGGGTGTGAGATGCAGAATAAAGTGGATTATACCTTTGATCTAGAAGTTGCTGGTCAAATAACGGAAGGCAAGAGAATACTGGGCCAATGGAGTGAGTTTATTTTTATGGTTAATCTTATAATAAGCATCTTATAATGTAAGTCTGGATCCCAGTCCTTGGATTCAACCCTTTTTTAATTTATATGCTGATTTTTGTTTATTAAAAAAAATTTTTTTTGATATTTACTTTTGAGAGAGAGAGAGAGACAGACAGCGTGACTAGGGGAGAGGCAGAGAGAGAAGGAGACGCAGAATCCGAAGCGGGCTGCAGGCTCAGAGCTGTCAACACGGATCCCCACTTGGGGCTTGAACTCACAAACCGTGAGATCTCGACCTGGGCCAAAGTCGGACACTAAACCAACGGAGCCACCCAGGCGCCCCAAATTCAATGACTTTAAAGTACTGCTGGAGAGGTCTATAGATTACTGGTAGTTTCAGTGAAGTTCAGAGGCTCATGCTGTCACTGCATGACACTCTAGTTCAGTTGTAAGTTCAGTTGTAATTTCAAGTCTCTATGATTTACACGCACTGGCCTCAAGTCAGAGGTGGGACTGAGACTGCACAGGAAAGAAGCTCCTGGGGTCTAAAAATCTCAGAACTGCTTCTGGGCTTTCACGTTCAGAACTGCCTTTCGTGGCCCAGACTAGCCTAAACTGTCCCCGCATGTCACAGGACAGAGGGATACAAAGGCCAGCTCCCCTCTCCCGGGATGCAATTAGAACAGCGATCTGGATGCCACATGAGTGGGAGCAAAGATTCCCATTTCTGGGAAAGGCTGTCATTTCTGGGGACACTGCTTGCTGGGCTTTAGTGTCTCTGGACAGGCTCTTGTCATTGCCTTGTCTGGACCATCTGTGAACCCAGGAGTCTGTGTGGAGCAGATAACAGCCCCGGCCAGAGGCTGCAGGAATCACAGCTAAGCAACAGACGCCCCCGGAGGAGAGGAGAGGCCCAGTTGCCCAGTGTGGTAGAAACTGTGCTCCCTGACACAAGCTAGAAAACAAACGCATCAGAAGAAAACCAAACACCAGCTCTTAGGGTGCATGGGAAAGCAGAGAACTGCAGTTCAGAAGATCACCGAAGCCTCTGTGATCGCCACATGTCTGGATATATTATGGGTCGTCGGGCAGTTTCCACTCTGCCTCTCTCGGCTCAAACCACCTTCACAGTGGGGACAGAAACCAATCTCCAGAGCCCCTCCCAGACCCCTGCCTGGTCTCCAGCCCCCTACCTCGCCAGCACTGTGGAGCTGCTGGGCTATGCGCCTGAGATCCCCCTCTCTGGCCAGGGGGTTCAGCTGGTCTTGCACATCGTACACGAACTGCTGCAGTGACATCAGTTGGTTGGGCCCGTTGAGCTTCCTCCAGGAAGGCAGCGTGGAGATGATCTTCTCACACAGGTGGGTCATTGGAGGGCAGACCTAGGACACGCAGCACAGGACAGGTCAATTTGCAGCTGAGGGGACTCCCTTGGAGATGGTAGAAAGCTTGGTGCTCTTTCCTGCACTATTGCAAAAATACTTCGGATAAGCTAGTGCTTTTTGGTTGGGTACTGGGCGGTTCTTTTGTTAAAGTGTTGCCTCTAAGCAAAATCCATTTGCAAGGGTAAAATGGTATGGATGCTTTCATTTCTTCTTCCCTTTTTTTTAACGTTTGTTTATTTTTGAGAGACAGACACAGTGTGCATGGGGGAGGGGCAGAGAGAAAGCAAGACACAGAATCCAAAGCAGGCTGCAGGCTCAGAGCTATCAGCACAGAGCCCGACGCGGGGCTTGAACTCATGAACTGGGAGATCATGACCTGAGCCGAAGTCGGACGCTTAGCCCACTGAGCCACCCGGGCACCCCGTGGATGCTTTCGTTTCTATTGCTAATAATTAAACAGGTGGTGAGGCTTCACAATAATGCTCTTGGACTCAATCACAGTGTTCCCCAACTCCTAAAGTTGTGCGCCCCCTCCCCCCTCCTCTGGAGTGACTGTTTCAGCCAGATGATGGTTAATTTTATGAGCAAAGGAAGAGGAAAAGAGATGAACTGTCATCAGCAATACTGTAGTGAGTTTTTACCAGTATATTAAGTATTTGTAGGATTGCTGTGGAAATACTATTTCAAATTAGACTAATTCTTGGTAATTGGCTTGAAACAGCTTTCTTTTTTCGTAATTTGTTAAAATTCTTATTTGAGTATAGTTGACATGCAAGGTTACATGCGTTTCAGGCATGCAACACAGTGATTGGACAAGTCCGTAGGCTATGCTGGGCTCACCACAAGTGTAGCTATGGCACCTCCCACTATTACAATGCCATTGACTAGATTCCCTATGTTGTGCCTTTTATCCCTGTGACCTATTCATTCCACAAGTGGAAGGCTGTATCTCCCACCCGCCTTCACCCATTTTGCCCATCCCCTCACCACCCTTGAAATAGGTTTTTAATCTTTTAATTTGATTAAATAAATCATCTATGTGACAGGCCCATATAATCCGCACACCATCCTAATTAAAAACAAAAACAAAAACAAAACCAACCGCTGCTCTACATCATTAACCAGGCAGTCTCTTCTCGAATCCCACCTTTATGTCAGCCGAATTCCACTCCCTGTTTCTAAAACAAAGTTCCCAAGGATAAAGGCAGTCTGTGGTGGGTTCTGCCTGCTTGGCCTCAGGAATTGAGGGTTGGGGTTGGGAAGCAGACAATCTCACCACACCTCAGCTCAAAACTTCAGGGAACCCCTACAGCCTATCATAGGGGCCCTAACGCCACCACCACCAGGTGGGGAGGTGCTGGTCCTTCACAGACCTCTGTCCCAGATCACTGGCCACTGCTCTCTGCGACTGGCTTCCTCTGAGCTCCCCCAGACTACTCCCCACTCACCCTCTATGCCGTAGTGGGGCCCCCATCAGAAGGCAGGGGACAGGCAGGCTTCAGGAGAGCCCAGAGTTTTCTTGAAGATTCCAAAAGCACGTCTGGAACTGGAGCCTGGTGCTGTGAATGGGGGCATTTCCCAGCAGAGAAGGAGGAAGCTGTAACTGGAGGGGCCACTCCCCACCCAGGGAGGGATGGACACAGCCTCCTCATCTACACGCAGGCTGGGGCAGCAGGAACTTTCCAGGGAACATTTTGCCCTTGGGGGTGTTTATCCTTTCTCATCAGTTGGGGAGAACTTTTTGAATATCATAGATTAGAAACCTTTTACGTGTCAGAGGCACTGAGAGTAATTTTTCCTGCCGATTTCTCCTTTTAACTTTGTTTATGGAGTTTATTTGCCAGAAAAGAAATTTTAGCTTTTGTAATGTCAAATAGGTATATTTTCTGCAAAAACTTCTAGGGTCCTCGATATTGCCAAAAGGGTTTTCCAAAGCACTATCAAGTTATTTTAAATACACGTTCAAGATACTGCTGGGTTTTTTTTTTTTTTTTTTCTTTTTTACATTTATATGTTTGAATCCACCCACAATCTATTCTGGGGATTTGTAGTGAAAAGAATTCAATCTCACTTCATTCTAGACTAATAGCCAGTCGTGTCAGATCACTGATGAAATAAACATCTTCCCCCAAACTGAAATAACACCTTTGTTTTCTATTAAATTTCTGTAGATGTTGTGCTGTACTTCTGTATTCACTAATTTATTCCATCTATTGGTTTCTTGATTTTGGATTTATTAGTTACACAGCCTTTACAATATGCCTTATTTATCCTTCTGCTGAAATTTTAAGACAAAACATCCAATTTCCTCATTCCCATGAGTTGCTGGCCGGTACCGGACTAAGTTTATATAACTTGCGAAAACGAAACGTTGAGTAAGATCTTGCCCTCCACAAGCACATTTCAGTTCGTTTGAGTATCTATTACTTTATGTCCTTCAACAAATCTTGCTGGTGACGGTTCTTCTATTGTTCTGCATTTTCTAAGCATTTCACAGTAACTCATTTCTGGGTAGTTTTTATGATTTGTAAAAGGCAATGTCACTTATAAACTAACCATTAACACCGTCAGAATCCCATATGCTCTAAGGTGGGGCCCTCGCTCCTAACTTCCCTCATCTCCCGGCCACGTCCTTGCTTCTCACTTTTCGTTCCTTGTTGTAGACCAGTGGGACACAAACACAGCCATGCATTCACCTTGTGCTGGGTCCCCTGAGAACCGAATCTAACCAAGAGGAGCACGAAGAGGCCAGCTCCGGGGTGACCGGATGGTCTGGGCAAAGGTGGAACCACAGGCTCTCCAGCACACTCACCGAGACAATCTGGCTCCGAATGTCTTGCAGGTGACTTCGCAGTACCTTCATGTCCTTAGAGCCCGATGCGCCGGCATCCAGAACAAACAGCTTGTTTGAAATGTGAAGATCGTTCCCAAACCTAAGGGAAGGGCAGTGGCCTCATCAGGGTGATGCGGTCTCACCAGGTGTCACCATGGACACCAGGCTCCTGTATAGCTGATCTGAAGCCAGAATGTCCTGGTGACTTTGCAGAGGCTTCCCCCTCCCCACTGTCCACTGGCTCGTCATATTACAGTGGTGTGAGGCCTGGGACCCCTGCGCTCCCAATCCTGCGGATGGAGGGGGGGGTGGCTCAGGTTGCACAAATTGGCAGGGACACAGTATGGGAAGACTTCAGGTCCCCTGATGCAGCACAGGTGAGGCCCATGCCCTCACCTTGGATGCTGGGAGGACGGAGGCCACTACAGAGGGACGGGTAAGAGCAGAGGGTAGGCATGAAGGCCACTCCCTCAATGGAAAATACTAGCATGAGCCTTCTTTTTCCTATCAGGAGGACAACAGGGAAGTGTCTGCAGTAGATAAACCAATAGTTTGTGTTACTGGCGGATTATATAGAGATGCAGCTTCAACGTTTTTTGGCCAAACACGAAGTAAAACCACACGTTTCTACACCGTGACCCATGCACATTCATACTGCTCAGTGAAACAAAAGTTTTCCATAAATGCTTGCCAGGAAAGGCACTCTGGTATTTTCCCCTCCTGTCCATCCCACTTTCGTGACCAGGTCAGGACCCCCAGGTGACTGTCACGAGCCCCTGGTGAGTGGCAACTTAGACTTTGAGAAGTACTGCTCGGTGGTAAGATGACAGTCATCAGAGGAACTGAGAGCCAACACAACAAAAAGAACCGCGCATCTGTGTCAGGCATGGTGACAACAGTCGATGCCACTGTATTATACGACTAACACTTGCTAAGGGTTGAACTTAAACATTCTCACCCAGAATTCAAACTTCTGCCACGCCTGTGGAAATTTCTTACCATTTTCCAGGGGGCGGGGGACGGATTTATTGCCTACTTTTAGTGACTCAATACATGATCAGTTTTGAAGTCTCAAAACAACAAAAAACAAAAACCATTCTCACCAAAAAATAAATAAAAAGCAAAGACAGAGAAACATGTGAGGTGACAGATGTGCTAACTAACTGGACGGGCGCGTCCTCTCATAACGTGCATCAGATCGCCGCGACACGCACTTCAAGTATCTTAAAATACGATTTGTCGATTATAATTGCCTCCACAAAGCTGAGAACTGACGCATGCAACTCCTAACAGAAGGTCCCCCGGGCAGTGGTACCGGGAGGTGAGGAAGGAGGTGATAAGTCTGTTGTTTTACATCCCGTGGCCTTTACTTTGGTTGCATTTGTTGTGTTTTCAGCGTTTTGATAAAAAATGAAATCTACGCCACAAAGCCAACCAAGCAAAGGAGGCCGGTGTCCGTGAGCTCTGTGAGATGGCCCCTGTCCCCAGAGGCACCCTCACCTGTTCCTGATCTCCTTGAGCAAGGACGTGTCCTTGTCGTACCCAAACTCGCCTCCAGCCGGCCGAGGCACGTTCATGATGTCGGCGTGGGTGGCCACCAGCACGACGTGGAGCGGGTTCTTCAGCTTGCCACCAAAGGCTGAGGGCAGAGAACAGACATTTCACAGGCGGGTTGTCCTTCCTGGTTGTCTCCAAGGCAGGTAAGGCAGGGCGTGCTGGCCAGCCTGCCATGCAGGGTCACCTCAAGAAGGCCCTGGCCCAGCCAAGAGTGGGTTTCCTGGTCCTCGGGGAGGGCAGCTCAGAAGTGGACCAGCACTGACCACAGAACTCAAGGCAGCTTCTCAGATGTCCCCCCAAGTGGCCCTGCTTGTCCAGTGAGAGGAAATCTGGCTCTGAGCAAAGGCACCTTTCTAAGACCTAGAAAGTTCTGTGAGTGCAGCTACACCCAGAAATGTCCAAAACAGGGCCTGTGGTGGTGCACACAGTCTCTTGTGGGGAGAGTGTTTTGGAAAGAAAACACCAGAAAGAATGAGAAAGAGAGGCAGAGTGGATGGACCCTGAGGGGGGTAAGCCCACTTATTTGACTTTTATAGGAATTTCAAAAAAAAAAAAAAATTGATAGCCCAGTTGTGTTTCCACCATGAAAGGCTGCCCAATTCTGTTTTTTTAAAAAAAATTTTAATGTTTATTTATTTTTGACAGGGGGAGGTGGGAGGGGCAGAGAAAGAGGGAGATACAGAATCCTAAGCAGGCTCCAGGCTCTGAGCTGTCAGCACAGAGCCAGATGCAGGGCTCGAACTCACGAATCAGGAGATCATGACCTGAGCCGAAGTCAGACGCTCAACTGACTGAGCCACCCAGGCGCCCCTCCCTCTGTTTTGTACAAAGGAACAAAATCGTATTCCACGCTATTTTCTGCTCTAGGAATAAAGTTAAGATAATGCCTTCACTCAATATGGACCCTTCCGTTCTGGATGGAACCACAGAACGAAGGGGGTTAATTCTGCTTATTAATTATGTATCATTAGGTAGAGAGACACAGAGGCCATCTCTGGGAGGAGTCCACCTCTACCCAACAAAAGTGACCACAGCTCTAAAGTGTAGGAAGAAAGTGAGAAACAGCTCTCAAGAAATCTCTCAGACTTGGTCTCTGAGGCAGGAGAATGCAATCATGTAACAATTCCCTGCAGAAACGTCCAGAGTGGGAATCTTGTCACAGGAAGTAGCGACCAAGGAAGCCTCACTGTTAGCCCCGAGCTGTAGATCCCCCAAGTGGCTGAGCGGCCCACGGGAAGGGCACTCTCCACCAGGACGTGCTGGCTTACCTATGGGTTCTTCAACTGGCACAAGAGACTTCAGGAAATTCAGCCAGAAAATCACTTGGTTCAACTGGATCTCGTAGGGTTCTTCCAGACTGAAAACGATGACGTGGATGGATGTGGGATCATTTGCAGCGAAATAGTCATAACAGCAGAAGTACACTGGATTTCCAGAGAATTCCCACACACTGAAATCACCAACTCCTACAGACAGAATGAAGATTACTATCTGAAACAGTACCAACAAGTGTCAATCACCATTTTGCTTGCACCTTAGTGACCACCAAGGGAAAGAGTGATGTCCGTAGCATCGACCTGTTTTTCTTTGCATCTTCGGAGACACGTGCATTCCATCTCTCCCCCCAGGGATTCCTCCTCACAAGGAAGGAGTCAGGGCAAGATGCCGCCTTGGGTTCCCCGTCAACAAACTCACACAGAGAACGTACATGATAAGATTCCATATCCTCACATACGTATAAATTATTTTTGGAACATGACAGGGTATACGACGCTGAACATAAAAGTCACTACGACATGTAACTTAATTCTGGCTTAGTGATGACCACGTTCACCTTCCACAGGTGAGTTAGTGACCTATTCAGGTGGGTCAGGAGCCAGCAGGCTGCCTGCACAGGGGAAAGACACAACAGTTGATTCGCAGTTCTGCACCTGAAGGATGTGGGCGAAAGCGTGAGGAGGTGGGGGTCTGTGAGGTCACCCAGCGTGGGGGGCAACTGCTCCCACATACCTGAGTGTGGGTGCAGAGGGTTTTTGTGGAAGTGTCTGTGGGTGAGACTCTGACTGCACTTCCTGAGGCACCTGGCACCTTGCAGTGACCATCCAGACACAGGACCGCCCCACCCCTACATGGCCACACCCCAGCAAGACAGTGACCACCCACCCACCAGCCTCTGGGGGGACATGGCAGGACCACTTACGTTGTAGGATTTCAGGCTCTCTTTCCCCTAATTCTACCCTCAGTGCTTATTTTGGGCCAGAAATTCTGTAGTCAACAATTTGGAAGATCCGTGGCTCTTCTGGAGCCCCCTCTAGGAGCACACACACTCCTGCGGACAGGACTCTCTAAGTCTGGCAGCTGAGACCTTGGTGTGAGGGGTTCTGGAACACGGGCTTAAGTCCTCTGAGAATGGGGAGCACTGAGAGCCAGACCTGGGGCAGGAGGGAGTTATGGAGGAGCTGGGTGAAGGCTTGTGGGGTGCTGAGGACACACTTCTCCTCTCCCTATGAAGCATGCCAACTCAGCTCCGGGACCTCGGAGAGCACTCAGCTTTTAGGATAGCACAATGCCCATGGACTTCAATGCCACCTCACTAGGGCCAGCAGAACCTCCGTGAAGATGCTCCCGATTGCCATTTTCTGAGCGCCTCCCCTGTGCCACTCTACCAGGCACTCGAATGAACATCGGCTCATATACTCTTCACAGATGAGTCTCGAAGAAAATGCTTGATCCCTGCTCTAAACTGCGTCTCAACAGGGCAGAAGCTGGTGTTCAAGTGACATGGGCCCAACTGGGGTTCCTGGGAGCTCGGAAGGTGCAGCACCAAGGATTCAGTGGTTGATGAAGATAGTAAACCTTCCCTGGTAACATTTAAAGCTTCACCCCCTTGGAAATGATTGACAGCACTTGAAATTTTGCCTGTGGGAAAAAACTGCCTGGCCTGTATCATAGCATCAGCCATGAGTGGAGATGTATTCAAGAATCACTCTTCTCATACTTGCATTTGTCAAACTTCTAATGGGATTATATTTTATAAGTTTTCTCATCCAAGTGGATGTTTGGCTCTGCCTAGAAAATGTATTGATTTACTCAGCAGTCATTTATTAAGCACCTACTGTGTGCCTGGGGCTTTGCTAGGTGCCCAGGACAGCAGGGTGTCTGGTTTCACTAGGGGTATTGACCAGCCACGCTTCACTGGGTCATCCCAAGGTCACTTTGTGCGGCTCTTCCTCTGTCCTTCGTGGGGCTGTGACACATGCAGTGGGAGAGGCCCCCTGGGAGGGGGGTGATTTACAGTCTGGGCAAAGGGACTCTGGGCGCGCTCCCCGGTACGGTGGGCGGGCTACTGTACCGTTCAGATAGGCGTTCTGGATGTCGATGGCCTTGGTGGACTGGTCATCGGCCGCGCAGTGCGGGTGCTGGGGCGGGGCCACCACCACCTCTAGGGTCCCCCTGGTGAGACCGGGCTCGAACATCATGCTGCGGCTCCTGACGCTCACGTGCTCGCAGCCCGGGTACAGGTTGCTGATGCTCACGGAGCCTGCAGGAGGAGAGGAGGCAGTGAGACCCCGCCCAGGGCGGCGTGTGTGCGTGAGCCCCTCCCACCTCACCATGCCTTGCCCGTCCTAGGACACTCTCTCGTCCCCACCCCCTGCTGGGCTGTGTGGACCCCTCCTGTGTGCTATGCGGCAGCGGTTCAGGGATGTTGCCTGGATTCGTTCTGGCTGCTGCACCTCCCACATCCCCTTCCTGAGCTGCTCTGGGCCCCAGAGACAGACCTCATGGGCTGCATCTCTGGGGTCCCCCGGCCACTTGGCTTCTGGTTGGGGTTAACCAACGGAAGGCCCTGGACAGGCTGCAGGGAGAGAAGGCCCAGGCGTCTCCCCCCACCCCCAACCCCATCACTCCCAGCTGCTTCTCTGATTCCAGTTGTGTGTGTGTGACCCTAGACACCCGAGCGGCTTCACCCCTGGGCTCCAGCTTTCCCAGGAACACGATTTCTTCCTCTTGTCTTTACAGCCCGAAGGGAGGTAACGGCTTCCTTCTGTTCCAGGACTTGGATGCTTCACTGTCTCTAGAATGATCCCCTGACTTTTGTCCAGGACACTGTCCTTCCATTAATGTCCCCACCTGGCCCCTGACAGATGCAGATAAAGCGGCACCACTTGGTACATGAGATGGTGTTAGGTTGACTGCAAATAGATTCTACACAGTGGCAGGCTAGGATTCTCCAGGGAGAGCTGACAGGATTTGGTAAAAGGTAGGCATTCGTACACCTCGGTGAGTTTTCATTAGGAAAGAGTTTTTACACAATATTTTTAAAATAATAATTTCATGGTGGGGGGTGCCTGGGTCGTTCAGTTGGTTAAGCGACCCACTCTTGACTTGGGCTCAGGTAATGGTCTCACTATTCCTGGTATCAAGCCCCACATCTGGCTCTATGCTGACAGCATGGAGCCTGCTTGGGATTCTCTGCCCCTCCCTGTTTGCCCTTCCCCTGCTCTCTCTCCTTCTCTCTCTCAAAATAAATAAATAAACTTAAAAAAATAATTTCACGGGGATATATTGAAATCATAGAAAGAAAACATGATTTTTTGCTAACTGCTGACCTCTAGTGGTGAAAAGTGGCAGGGCAGGCCTGACGGAGAAGGTACCTTTGCACCCTGGACAGAAGACCCATATAAGCTACCAAAACTGAAACAGGAAGAAATAGAAAATTTGAACAGACCCACAACCAGTAAAGAAACTGAATCAGTAATCAGAAATCTCCCAGAAAACAAGAGTCCAGGGCCAGATGGCTTCCCAGGGGAATTCTACCGAACATTTTAATGCCTATTCTTTTGAAACTACACCAAAAAATAGAAATGGAAGGAAAACTTCCAAACTCATTCTATGAGGCCTGCATTACCTTGGTTCCAAAACCAAAGGCCCCACTACAAAGGAGAATTACAGACCAATTTCCCTGATGAACGCGGTCGCAAAAATTCTCAACAAGATACTAGCAAATCAAATCCAACAATACATTTAAAGAATTCACCACAATCAAGTGGATTTATTCCTGGGATGCAGGGCTTGTTCAATATCCCCAAATCAATCAACGTGATACACCACAGATTAATAAAAGAAAGGATAAGAACCACATGAGCCTCTCAACAGATGTAGAAAAAGCATTTGAGAAAATATGGCATCCTTTCTTGATAAAAACTCTCAAAGGGGCATCTGGGTGGCTCAGCTGGTTAAGCACTGGACTCTTGATTTCAACTCAGGTCATGATCTTATAGTTCATGAGGTCGAGCCCTGTGTTGGGCTCTTCACTGGCAGTGCAAAGCCTGCTTGTGGGATTCTCTCTCCCCCTCTCTCTGCCCCTCCCTGGCTTGCTCTCTCAAGATAAATAAATATACATTTAAAAAAAATTTTTAAACCCTCAAGAAAGTAGGGATAGAAGGAACATACCTCAACATCATAAAGGCCATATAAGAAAGACCCACAGCTAATATCATCCTCAATGGGGAAAAGCTGAGAGCTTTCTCCTTAAGGTCAGGAACATGACAGGGATGTCCACTCTCATCACTGTCATTGAACATAGTATTGGAAGTCCTAGCCTCAACAATCAGACAACAAAAAGAAATAAGCAGCGTCCAAATCAGCAAGGAAGAAGTCAAACTTACATTCTTCACAGAGGACATGATACTCTATGTGGAAAACCCTAAAAGACTCCACAAACTGCTTGAATTGATACACAAATTTAGCAAAGTCGCAGGATATAAGATCGATGTACAGAAATCTGTTACATTTCTACACACCAATAATGAATCATCAGAAGAAGAAATCAAGGAATCAATCTCATTTACAATTGCATCAAAAACTATAAGATACTAGGAATAAAACTAATCAAAGGGGTAAAAAGTCTGTACACTGAAAACTAAAGAAAGTTTATGAAAGAAATTGAAGAAGACACAAAGAAATGGAAGAACATTCCATGTTCATGGGTTGAAAGAATAAATATTGTTAAAATGTCAATACCACCCAAAGCAATCTACATATTCAATGGACCCCCTATCAAAATAACACCAGCATTCTTCACAGAGCTAGAACAAATAATTCTAAAATTTGTATGGAACCAGAAAAGACCCCCAATAATCAAAGTAATCTTAAAAAATAAAACCAAAGCTGGAGACACCACAATTCCAGACTTCAAAACGCATTACAAAGCTGTAATCATCCAGACAGTACGATACTGGCACAAAAACAGACACATAGATCAACGGAACAGAATAGAGAACCCAGAAATAGACCCACAAATGTATGGCCAACTAATCCTCAGCAAAGCAGGAAAGAATATCCAATGGAAGAAGGACAGCCTCTTCAGCAAATGGTGTTTGGAGAACTGGACAGCAACATGCAGAAGAATGAACCTGGACCACTTTCTTACACCATACACAAAAATAAACTCAAAATGGATGAACGACCTAAATGTAAGACAGGAAGCCATCAAAATCCCCGAGGAGAAAACAGGAAGCAACCTCTTTGACCTCAGCCGCAGCAACTTCTTACTAGATGTGTCTCGAGAGGCAAGGGAAACAAAAGCAAAAATGAACTACTGGGACCTCATCAAGATAAAAAGCTTCTGCAAAGGAAACAACCAACAAAACTAAAAAACAACCAATGGAATGGGAGAAGATATTTGCAAATGACAGATCACATAAAGGGTTAGTATCCAAAATATAAAGAACTTATCAAACTCAACACCCCAAAAAACCAAATAATCCACTGAAGAAAAGGGAAGAAGACATGAATAGACACTTTCCCAAATAACACATCCAGATGGCTCATGAACACATGAAAGATGCTCAACATTACTCATCATCAGGGAAATACAAATCACCACAATGAGATACCACCTCACACCTGTCAGAATGGCTAAAATGAACAACACAGGAAACAACAGGTGCTGGTGAGGATGCAGAGAAAGGGGAACACTTTTGCCCTGTTGGTGGGAATGCAAACTTGTGCAGCCACTCTGGAAAATGGTATGGAGGTTCCTCAAAAAATTAAAAATAGGGGGCGCCTGGGTGGCGCAGTCGGTTAAGCGTCCGACTTCAGCCAGGTCACGATCTCGCGGTCCGTGAGTTCGAGCCCCGCGTCAGGCTCTGGGCCGATGGCTCGGAGCCTGGAGCCTGTTTCCGATTCTGTGTCTCCCTCTCTCTCTGCCCCTCCCCCGTTCATGCTCTGTCTCTCTCTGTCCCAAAAATAAATAAAAAATGTTGAAAAAAAAAAATTTAAAAAAAAAAAAAAAATTAAAAATAGAATTACCTCATGACCCACCAATTGCATTACTAGGTATTTATCCAAAGGATTCAAAAATGCTGATTTGAAGGGGCACATGTACCCCAATGTTTACAGCAGCACTATCAACAACAGCCAAATTATGGAAACAGCCCAAATGTCCATCAACTGACGAATGGATAAAGAAGATGTGGTTTATATATACAATGGAATACTACTTGGCAATGACAAAGAATGAAGTCTTGCAATTTGCAACTATGTGAATAGAACTACAGTGTATTATGCTCAGCAAAATAAGTCAAAAAGAGAAAGACAAATATATGATTTCCCTATATGTGGAATTTAAGAAACAAAACAAATGAGCATAGGGGAAGGGAAGAAAAAATAAAAGAAAAAATAAAATAAGAAAAACAAAGAAGGAAGCAAACCCTGAGAGTTTGTTCTTTTTAAAAAAGATTTTTTTATGTGTATTCATTTTTGAAAGACAGAGACAGAGTACAAGCAGGGGTGGGGCAGAGAGAGAGGGGGACACAGAATCTGAAGCAGGCTCCAGGCTCTGAGCTGTCAGCACAGAGCCCAATGCAGGGCTCGAACCCACGAACTGTGAGATCATGACCTGAGCCGAAGTCAGACGTCAACCGACTGAGCCACCCAGGCACCCCTGGAGTTTGTTCTTAAATACAGAGAACACACTGAGGATTATGGAGGGGAGGTGGGTGGGGGGATGGACTAAATGGGGGATGGGCTTTAAGGAGGGCACTTGTTGGGATGAGCAGTGAGTGTTACACTAAGTGATGAATCACTAAGTTCTACTCCTGGAACCAATACTACACAGTATGTTAAGTAACTTGAATCTAATTTAAAAAGGAAATGAAAAAGACACTTCTTCCCACTTGTTCTTCTCTGGGGACAGCAGGCAGCGGCCCCTGCAGGGTGGCTCCTGGACACTCGCTCCCCCTCTGCTCTGGGTCATCTCCTTCCTCCTGCAGCCCCACATGCCACAGCTGTGATACTCAGCTGGCCACAGAGCGAGTGTATGTGTGGTGGCCAGACCACGCAGCGTGGGGTAGGGACCAAGTGACCTGAGTGCCTGCAGACAGGGATGGCAGACATGTCCCCTGGTCTTGGCTTTCTGGCTGGTGTCAGCCCCCGACTTCCAGCATATTCAGGAGATGACCTCGGAAAGGGCCAAGTTGTTAACATGAACCAGCTCCCTGCTGTCTGCGAGATATGAATGCACTTGCGTGGAACATTTATATCCGATATCGGGGATGTGAATCAGTGTACCCAGAGCTTCCAATTTTCCACAAAGAGCCCCGTATCCAAATTTCTTGGTGAATGAGTTCTGAATGTCAGCAGTAAATCCAATTTTCCTCCTCCCCATCTCTTGTGTCACATATAGCTGGGTTTCAGCCTCTGCTTTAGACACACGTTATGTCTCTGAGGCCCAGGTTACTTCTCTCTAAAGTAGGTTCGTGAGAATCCAGCGAGATGACATATGTGCGCCACCTGAACCCAGGTCAGCCCAGAGGCGGTCAACCACAGGCCGCTCTCCACTCTTTCTTGCTTCTAGGTTTTACTGTGGTCTCCCCAAGGGGCAGCCACTTTGCCAGCTGGATCTCCTTGTGGGGTCCCCTTGGTCTGCTCTTGTGTCTTTCCAGCATCTGCCACTTTCTTCAATCTTGCGAATCCCCAAGGGGACTTTCTTTCACACGAGTGACCAGGGAGAGCAGACCTGTGCCTCCTGAGAGAACAAAGCCGCCCGCTCCCAGGAGAAGGGACTACCACGTGATGGTCCCTCCCTTCAGCTGCTTCTGGTGGCAAAACCAGCATCGACGCCAGGGCACCAGGAAGATTCTAAAGAACTGAGTCACGTGGGACACAACAGCAAGCAGTGATTACCTCCTAGCAGCCCTGTGGGGGAAGCCTGACCCCACTAACCTGTTATCTTGACAGCAATTTGAGGGTTCGGACTGGAGAGACAGCTCTGAACAATTCTAAACAGAGGAAGACCCTCTGTGTCTCTGCCGACTGCGGCCAAGTGGCTTCTCTGGTCCAGAGCAGACTTCGTCCTCCACAGAACCTTCTGTGACCGAGCCCCACGACCAAGTCTCCCTCGGCGCTGCCTGGAGGACGCTGCTCTAGCACCGTGACCCTGGCTGATAATGCAGCCTTCCTGAGGCACGTTTTATCAAGGATCTACTTCCAGATTCTTCCAGATGTGGAAGATGAGTGGAGACATTACTTCGGAGAGGTGAGGGATGCACAGGAGATAGAATCTGTGGCTGGTTCAGTTCAGCTCATGGGCTTACGGGGCATAATCTTCATACCCAAAGAGGACTCACAGACATTGCAGATCCCAGGTCTAAATAGAGGTCTTTGTCTTTATCTCTGTCTCTCCCCCTTTCCCTCTCTCACAGATACACACTCACAAACAAGGGCGTGGTTCACACACAGAGGCTGAACCTAATCATTAAATCTGGAAAACTACTGGCTTCAGACAAGGTGAAACCCATCTTACAAACTGAGCCCAAATTATGGGAGACAATGGGAAAATGTGTGTCTGAAATGCCCTTATACTCCAGATGGAGTTGTAAGCATCGTCCCTAAGCACTGGCTCGGGAGTCAGACACCTCAAGAATGCCAGCTGTGTGACACCGGGCAGCCCATTTGACCGCTCAGGGCTTCAGTGAAATACCCTGCAGGCTGTCGTGTGGATCAAAGGAGGTGTCACACGTACCACATTTTGTCCAGTGCCTGGCACACACTCAGTGCTCAGAAAGCACAAGCAATAGGTGTGAGCGACACTGTAGTCATACTAATTATAAATCCATTGTGGTTATTATCTCAGCGCCTGCTTGTAACTCCACTGCTGTTCACAGTAAAGAAGTTGAAAGGGCGTGTAAATCTCAGTCAACTGTCCCCCAGCCCTGACGAATGCTCCCCAGACACTCCTCCTCATGGACAGAGAGACTGCGTAGAAAGAAAACGGTAAAACCGCTGTTTTCAATGTAGGGGGACTGATGGGACACCTTGTAATATCACGTGTAGAAACTGAATCCCTGCACAAAATGGAGAGTGAGGAAACTCTGTGAAGGGTTATATTCTTACCTTTGCAAAACGGGACTCCCCCAGTCAGGCTGCGGGTGAGTGGATGGACCAACCGCAAAATCCTTAGGGAGCCTTTCGAAACCACCAACCTACTTGGAGTCACACAGGGATGGAACCGAATTTTGTTGCTGTGTTCCTGAGTCACTGGGTGTGCCCAGCATTCCAAAAAGAAAGCCTAAGGGGGAGAACCCATCTTGGGGCCAATATTCGACGTGTACAATCTGGAACCTGTATTTGTTCATGTGACTTGTGTCTTCAAGGGCCGGGTACCCTGGTCTGTATTTTTACCCATGTAGCAGATATGTTTTATTCTGTCCCATTGCATTTAAAATACATTCACATAAACTGCACATAGCATACAATTCACCGCATTACCCATTTTAGAGTAGAACACGACACCATTCTGTGATCCGCGCATTTGCAGTCTGGATCTTTGTGTCTGTGACCATGACTTTGGTGAGGCCCCGTCCTTGCTATTACTGGGGCATCTGCACCAGCAGGCCAACACATGGCCCACAGCCGGGGTAGACTAACACCTAAAGCCACCAAGACAGTGAGATCTGGTCACCCCAGGCCAGGTAACCAACACAAAGTTAGCACTCCTCCTAGACCGTGACAGGAGACAAGCACAAAAGCAAGCACCTAGTGGAGAGGCAGGGGAGGAGGCGCCTACCTGCTGGTTTGGATGCCAGGGGTGAGGGCGGGAACCTGGCGGAGCTGGCGGAGGAAAGTCTGGGCCGGCGTCTTCTGAAGAAGCTTCTCAGCAGCCCACACTTGAGAGACTCCACCAGGGTGGTCTTCCCCGAGCCTGAGTGGCCGAACAGCTTCAGTTTGATTCTGGATTGGAGGTTCTGTGTGGGCCGCAGCTGCTGGATGAAGAGTCCTCGGTGTGTATCCTGCACACAGATGAAAAGGGGCGAATTAGCCACAGAAAAAGAGAAGGCTCTGAGCAAACAGCCAATGCCGACTCTTACAGTTAGGAACTCTCGCCGTATCCTTCCTCAGAGTTCTCTTGTGATGAGAAGGTTTAAGAGCTACTCGCTTGGGAACTTTTAAATATGCAATACAGTATTATTATGAATTGTGGTCCCATCCTGTACAGCACATCCTGGCATTTACTTATTTTACCCCTGGAAGTTTGTACCCTGGTCTGTGACGCTTACCTGTGTTGCAGACGTTTTATTCTATCCCATGGTATCTATAAAAAAGATTCATGTACAGTGCACATAACATGTAATTGACCATTTCCGAGTGGTCTGGAAGGCTTTCCGAGTGGTCTGGAAGTTCTGAGGCTTTACTGCATATACAATGTGTACAACCAGCACTGCACTGGGATCCAGAGCATTTCCACCCCCTAAGGAAGTGCCATAGCTATAACCAGTCACCGCTTTTCCCTGCCCGGGTTTTGGCAACCACCGGTGAGCTATCTGTCATCAGGGAGGTGCCCATGTCCATGGCATTTTGGTGTACAAGAAATGGGGTGGAGTAATTCCTGTGAAGCCGTCAATTTAAAGGGGAACCAGGGTCAGCCCGTCAAGAGTGACCAGGGACCCCTGCTCCTCTGTGTGGAGGGGTCCCGTTCCCTCACGACACCATGATGGCGCCAGATGCTGAGAAGCGGCATCAGGAGTTACAAACACGATGCTGTGGTGGGGCCGGGGACCCCGTAACCTTCCCACTGTCCTCTCTCAGCCCTGCAGAGAGAAGCAGGATAATTCACACATTCACTCATCAGCACACATTTATGGAGGCCCCCATGGGCTGAGCAAAGTGCAGGGAACAGGAAGGTGTAGACCCGACCCAGATCCGTGTCCTGGGGACACAGAGACACGTGAACACTGACACCAAAGACAACAAGAGCACTTTGATAGGACAGTGTGGGCAGGTGTTCTGTGCACCCAGAGAGCCCACCTGGACACCTGCACAGTCAGGCACGGCTCTCGCCGCCCTGGCTCCATCCACCCTCACAGCCAGCCTGCTTTCCCACCCCCAGCCTGATCCTGGCCCCAGAACAGGGGCCTGTTGGAGTGTGGGGTGCAGGCTCAGGGTCCTTCCCTGACCCAGGATGGTCCCTCCGCTTTAACCTGTTAACTTCCATACATCCGGGGGACCGCTTTTACTGGGTTCTCTTCCAGAACGTTCCTCCCCAGGAGGCTCCAGCCCAGGTGGGGTTCTCCATCATGACCCCGCTAGACTAGGGTGTGGTGGGATGATCTTCCCCCTCAACTGGGAGCCAACTTGAGGAGAAAGTCGTGTCCCCAGCACCTGGCAGGGAGGTGTTCAATAAAGGGGTGTGTAGAAATGACAGGACTCAGGGGGACCTGCAGAAGCTTCTCAGAGGGAACTGCCTGCTTTTAGTCTCCTGTGGTCTCAGGCCTGGCAGACACTGCTTCCAGCTCTCACCCCGGGAGGGGGGATGTCCTGCTGGCCTCTTCCTGCTGAGCCACGGTGGCTTCTTCCACTGACCACCCAGCAGGCTCACCTGTCAGACTCCACTCCTTCCCCATTTTCTCTGTGTGACCCTGACCTTCCTTCCCCACATGGCAACACTGCCTCCTAGTGGGCACGGTGGGAATGGGCGCTACGTTTTCAGTTCTTGATGTTGGGGGTGCTCGTGGATGTGGGTGCTATGTGTCCACACACGTTTACACATGTCCTGGACGGTAACAACTCCCTGGGTCCACCTGAGTGCTGAGAGTCTGCTGAGCATTTATTTTAGAGAAAAACTTGCTTATGATTACATGACCTTAGGCTTAACTGCATGCCACATATGACCCAGCCTGTTTTGGAGAGTGTGTTATCTCAATAGTTGAGGTTTCCAAGAATGCAAATGCTTAATAAATTGGTTAAAAAAATCTATATATAATCCTTCACGAGCTCTTACCCTCACTTGCGAAAATCAGGTCAACAAGCTGCTACAGTGTCCACGTGCCATCCCAGCACTCCAGGATGCACGGGTGTCTGCAGGCACTTCATAGTGACCGTGCACGGGTCCCCATACCTGCCAATTTCACTACAACCCTCATGCCCTGGGCCCCAGCATTTATACACTGCAACACATTATATTTCACTATAGATGTTCCCTTTGATGTCTCTGGTATGTCACAGGGAGGCCATTCCATTCACATTTAACATAATCTGTGCAGGTACTTGTCATCTGTGAACTCCTCCCCCTGCCCAGTGCTCTGTAGAACTTGATGCTGTCCTTATTCTAACTTCTCCCTTAGCCGCAAATTCCAATAGGTTCAGACACAAAGCCCTGCAGGGGAGGGAAAGGGCTGGGGGACCCCTGAATTGTGACCCAAGTCAGCGCAGAGGCTGAAGATGTTCTGTTGTGACACAGTCACTCATCCCAGAGCTGCCCACCAGGCAGGAAGAGATGGGGCGCTAGCTGGATCTCTCCCTGATGCCATGTAGTGTTACAGATAAGCCCTTGACCCCAGAAGCAAATCTGCTTCCCAACCCTCTAATTTAACCTTCAAAGCCTGCCCTTTCCCCTTCCTTTCCAATCAGTCCCTGGCACTCCCTTCCCCTGCACAGGAAGCATCTAAACTGCAGTCACCATGTCCTGTGAGCATCACCATCCACTAGGAGTATCTCACCAAGGGGAATAGAACATTCTCCACTTATTTTGTAACACACAGCTTACTAACATAATGATTCTTTTGAGGACACCAGTGTCCTCTTCTCCTGTGACAGGGGAAAGGCAGAAAACCTGCTTCTGGCTGTAATCCAACCACTGGCTCCCAGGGACAGTGTGCAATTAGTTGGTTTGTGGCCCTTTTCTGCTTTGTGCACTTCTGATCTTGGCACCTTGACTTTGGCCATCACGTGCCCTGTGTGCCAGATTGAGGGTATGTGTGTCCCCTCTGCCTGAGTCCCTCAGGCCCTTGCAGTCTGAAGACCTAGAGGCTTGGTAACCATGGCACACTGCTGCAGCCCCAGCAAACTTCCAGAAGTTTCTTTGGCTTGCTCCAGGGCAGCTGAGGGAAGTCATGTATATGCTTTGCTCAGTGCTGCCCTCAAATGACTACAGTTCACTCCTTTAAATTCCATGCAGGGTATTGGGGGGCTAGAAGCTGCAGGTAATGTGTTTGCTGCTTCCCCGGCCAGACCAAGAACAGAGGCAGGCAGGGATAAAAACTCTCACTTGGTCCTAACTCTAGTCAAGGTTCTCTGTGTCTTGCCCTGTCCTTGGCCAAGTTAGTTTACTTTTAGCAAGAATCCTGTTCAGTCAGTTTAGTAAAAATCCCACTCCTTCCTACGTGATGAAATTTCTCACCTCTCCCCTATATCTGATCACCTGGCCTGCTTTGGCAAGAATCCTGTTGAGTATGTCCCTACACACAGGCTCTGGGATACCGGTGTGATAAGGTGAGCCATGCCTCACGTTTTCCTTCTAACCCCAAATCTGACCCAGGGACACTCAAATGCTCCCAATGACATTCCTTGTATACCCCACACTGCTCCCCCATGATGCCCTTGCCAGGGGTTCTCCCTGCTTCCCCACCCACTGGCTGTGCTGGGACTGCCTCATCCACCCTTCACCTTCTCTTTGGAAAGAAAACAAATTTGGAAACAGCTCCCCATCAAGATGGACAGATCTGCCATAAGGCAAGAAAGCAAAATATGAGTCTTCTCCTTTCTAAGGAGACCCAACCTGGTCCTGCAGGATAATCCCTCCTCTTGCTCACTAAGAGCCTTGGAGAATCTGAACACAACCAATTTTGATGCAGAAGTACAACAGAAGGTGCTGAAATCCCTCCCGGACTGCAGGTGGGTGGCGCATTTTCTCTTGTCACCAGTAGGCGGCGGCACAAAGACTGTTGGGGCCTAGAGCAATGTCCCAGGGAAGGCAGCTGCCATCACCAGACAGGCGTGCTCTCCAAGGCTGACTGTGGTTCTGACGCAGAGAGGGCCTGAGGAAGACAGTGAGTTTGCCCCCCCTCCCCCCGCCCCACAGCTCTGAAGGTGGGAGAACACCGATTTCTTTGGAGGGAGCACACAAGTCCCTCTGTGGTCTCTACCTACCAGGAGATCCAAGGCCACCTGTGCCCTGGTGGCCACAAACCCCCGCCTCATCAGACCTTCCTGCATTAACACCAAGGACTACTGTGTTTCCTAAATTCTGGCTCCTGCCTTGGAATATTCTCCTGTGGTTAGTGCAGAGGTGAGGGCTGGGGTGGCCATGGCGGTGAGCCTCTAAGCAGGTGAGTCTGCCAGGCTTGGGGAGAGGTGGGGAAAGCAGCAGGGAACGTGAGGATCAGAATTCTGAACCAGTCCTGCCTTCCAGGTGGTCAGGTGTATTTTGTAAGTGGGAGGCACAACATGGACTATTTCCCCATTTGCTTTTGTTAACTTTACACTTTAAATATTTACCCAGGGATGGGCACCCTCCATCTGCACTCCTGCCCATGGGTCACAGTGTAACTGAGCCTGGAAAACCCCATCCAAGTGCCGTCATATCTCACCTGGCTTCCAAGACCACTTCCTACCTGGTCTCTGTCGGGGCAGTCAGAGGGCAAGTCCCAAAATGAGAGTCAGATTTTGCTCCCACCTGCTGAACACAACTGGACCAAACCCAGTCTCCTGACCTAGGTTTGTAAAGCTGCCTACCTCTCTGATCAGTCACCATTCTCTTCCAGACCACCAAGCTCAAGTCCTGGTGCAGGCCCATCCCTCTCCTTTTTGTTTTCTGGGACACACCCACCCAGCTTTTTACTGCCCCAGGCCCTTTGCACTCACTTTTCTCTCTGCTTCCTCCCCACCACCTTCTCTGGTTGCCTCCCCTCTCCAATCTTTCATGTGTTGGTTTAAATGTCACCAGCAGAGTGGGTGGAAAGTAACTCCCCTCCCTTCTCTAATTTCACCCTGTTTGAATCCCTGCACTTACAGCAGGGGCAACGATCCTTCTATAAAGGGCCAGGTGGTCTCTCCTATGATTGTCATGTACCCAGAAACTGGCCATAGATAGTAGAAAGTCAATGGGTGTGGCTGTGTTCCAATAAAGCTTTATTTACAAAAACAGGTGGTGGACCCACTTTGGCTGGGAGGCCATTGTTTGCCAACCCCTGACTTACCCCATCTGGTATTTTTCTTTATTCGTTTTTTGGCTGACTTTTGCTTCTTTTGTTCACTGTGGTCTCTCCTGTGCCTAGAATAGTTCTTAGCATATCTAGACACTGTGAATATCTTTTAAATGAATATTATTTGGTAACTGCATTGCTCTTTGATGTCCTGGGGAATCTTGGTTTCTAGCTAACTTTCTTCCTGCACCTTTACCCCTGGCAATTTAGCTCCACTTTCCCATCAGCAAAGATGACTAAACATCAGCAGATTGACAGGGAAGACCATCTGAAATCTGGGAAAGCCAGATAAGAGCACAGGGAGGTGATGTGGCTTTCCCCACATGGCAGGATGCAATTAGACCCAGCAGGGAAGGAGCAGCAAGTCTTAATTATGCAAATGTAGTTTCCTTGTGCTGAATTTTAAATTCTGGGTAAATTCTACACTTTATCCTATTTTCCAAAATATTCCCAGGCACCTTTCTTCACTGTCTCATCTTAGGTGTAAGAACAGCAACTATTTTAATGCCAGCTTATTAAAATCTAATTGGAAGGACAATCAAGCCCCCCAGTGTGAGGGCACTGAACACGCAGGTGGGAAGAGACACGTGTCGTGGGCTCTGCGGGGGGCACCAGAGGCTCCAGCACACGGCTGTCCCCCATCACTTCGTGGTGAACTGGGTCACAGCACACCTCGCCCAGCTCAGGCCTGTCCCGGGTTCTTCCTTTCCCCACAAGCTCTGGCCTGGCCACCCCCACCCCCACCCTGCCCAGATGCACTGGCTGCAAGGTCTCATCTCTTCAGGGTCAGCCCCCCTGAGCTGTCTGAGGACCCAAGTAGTCTCTCGCTGTGCTCTGGCCAGTCCTCTGCTGCCCCCTGCAGGTCAACAAGATGACTTAGGTTTTATTTCTGGAACAGGAAGCCCCTGGCTTCCCCAGCAAACCTTTAAAAATCTGTTCCTAGGCTTGTCAACTGATTAGATGTGAATTCAAGGGGGCATTTCTGTTGCTAATTTGGTCTACTTGGAAACCTATTTCAAGGCCACACCCCTGCTGTGCAGATACAGACTTATCCCCATGAATGTGTTTAGGATCCACAGGGAGGGTGGTCTTACAGAGGATGGTTCTCTCCCAGGGGTGTCAGGAAATGTGCAGTTTTTTATTTCACAATGAATGGGGGAGGGGCCAAGATGACTGGAGCTGCTTGGGGGTCCTCTTATCTTGTAAGGACAGGAAGTCCCACCACCCCAAACTGCCCACTGCACCCTGGTGAGAAAGACTGGGAACATCAAGAAAAAATGACATGGAAAGGAAATTGGTGACCCGATGCTCCTATGTAGAGATTGCCCTCTTCCTTTCCCTTATCCGCGGATCCTGGTGTGCTCACTCTCCTCCAGGGACCCGACTTATAACTGCAAATACATCTACTGTCTTGGTTCTCTGTAGGTATCACCTGCTCCTCCTGACAACCTACCACAAGTACTTACTGACATCTTCTCCAGGGTCGCTCCTGTGATGCCTCAACCACTTTCAAGAACCAGATTCCGGGACCGGGTGTCCCCAATTCCAGGCAGTTACTTATTTGAAAATATATTTATTTTAAAAGACACGAATGTGGTTAGAAATACGGGGCAGCCAACTCCTCCCTTTCTGCCTCATCAGGAGCTGAGTCTAGAGCCTTCTGAGGGAATGACTGTGGCAAACAAATCATGGGTCTCAGTGAACACGGAGTCCAGGAGACTCCGCTGAAGGGAGCAGGCCGTGGGGACCCCTGGAAGGAGATCGGGGCTCACCGCACAGTGGGTGAGCTCAACACGGGGAAAGACCCCTGTCCCGCGGCTGGTGAGGAGTTGGCACTGAAGCCCGGAGCCCACTGAAGGCCACAGGACATCTTATTTCAGGACTGACTCTGGGTGCTGCACTGATGAGCGCTTGCATAGCCTCACTGAGCCCCGCTTTCCTGCAGGAACGTCTCCATCTTTGGGATGTTGTAAAATCACAGCACCTGCCACACATGGACGGTTGAATGATGGCTGTTGTAACGCTGGCTCTCAAGGGGGCCCACTTGCCTTGTTGACACTCCCACATCTGCTCCTGGGTGCTGGGTCACAGGAGGGGCCACCACAGGGAAATCCTTATGTTTCCCCGGGACTCAGAGATTGGTTTGCAGGCTACCAGAAACAACAGCAAACACACGGTGCTTACTGTGTGCAGACACTGGTGTAAAGACAACATTTACATCATCACCATACTGTCAGGCAGCTCTACAATTACCCCATTTGACAAACAGGAAACTGAAGCTAAGCAGGTTTCTATTTCCCGAGCCAGAAAACAGCAGTGTTGGGATCTGAACCCAGGCCATCTGACTCCTGAGTCTGTGCACCCAGCCATCAGTTTATATTTTGCCTCTCAAAGCAAAAAGAGAGAGGAATCTTTCTGTGGACTCTGGGCACTAACAGGGATGATGTCCTTTGATCACAGGTATTAAAATGACTTTTTTTGCGCTGACCTCTCCTTAGAGAAAAATCCCAGGATAATGGCAAAATATCAGAATATCAGAAATATCAGAACATTGGAATATTCTCTCTCCCATCTGTCTTTTAAAAAGCTAGGCACCCTTCTCACTGCCACGTAGTACTCCATTGTGTATATAAACCACAATTTCTTTATCCATTCATCAGTTGACGGACATTTAGGCTCTTTCCATAGTTTGGCTATTGTTGAGAGTGCTGCTATAAACATTGGGGTACAAGTGCCCCCATGCATCAGCACTCCTGTATCCCTTGGGTAAATTCTTAGCAGTGCTATTGCTGGGTCATAGGGTAGGTCTATTTTTAATTTTCTGAGGAACCTCCACACTGTTTTCCAGAGTGGCTGCACCAGTTTGCATTCCCACCAACAGTGCAAGAGGGTTCCCGTTTCTCCACATCCTCTCCAGCATCTATAGTCTCCTGATTTGTTCATTTTGGCCATTCTGACTGGCGTGAGATGATATCTGAGTGTGGTTTTGATTTGTATTTCCGTGATGAGGAGCAACGTTGAGCATCTTTTCATGTGCCTGTTGGCCATCCGGATGTCTTCTTTAGACAAGTGTCTATTCATGTTTTCTGCCCATTTGTTCACTGGGTTGTTTTTCGGGTGTGGAGTTGGAAATATGGCCCTTTGTAGCAACGTGGATGGAACTGGAGAGTATTATGCTAAGTGAAGTAAGTCATACAGAGAAAGACAGATACCATATGTTTTCACTCTTATGTGGATCCTGAGAAACTTAACAGAAACCCATGGGGGAGGAGAAGGAAAAAAAAAAGAGGTTAGAGTGGGAGAGAGCCAAAGCATAAGAGACTGTTAAAAACTGAGAACAAACTGAGGGTTGATGGGGGGTGGGAGGGAGGGGAGGGTGGGTGATGGGTATTGAGGAGGGTACCTGTTGGGATGAGCACAGGGTGTTGTATGGAAACCAATTTGACAATAAATTTCATATATTGAAAAAAAAAATAAATAAATAAATAAATAAACTGAGAACAAACTGAGGGTTGATGGGGGGCGGGAGGGAGGGGAAAGTGGGTGATGGGTATTGAGGAGGGCACCTTTTGGGATGAGCACTGGGTGTTGTATGGAAACCAATTTGACAATAAATTTCACATATTGAAAAAAAATAAAAAAACAAAAAATAAAAAATATATATGTAAAAAATATATATTTATTTATATAAAATATATAAATTTATATAAATTTATATATTTAATATATATTATTTATATATATTTATAAATATTATAAATAAATATATATTTATTTATATAAATAAATAAAAAGCTAGGCACCAAAACACAAGGGCGCCAATTGGTGGGAGAAAATAAAGGAAATCCGAAACCGGGACAGTGCAAGAACGCACCTACCATGATTTAAAGATTCTAGACTGGAAGACAGCCTACCGCCTCCCCTGGGCACACAGGGTTGGCAGGATCACCATACGAGCTTCCCTGTATTTGTATTTCTAATCATAAAAGCAACGTAAGCACACGGCAGGAAATCCGGGATCAGATTAAGGGAGAAAATACTTTTAAGCCCCTCAGTCTGATCCCTCTCTGCTGTCACTGGAGAGCCTGTCCTTCATGTACTTCGGTCTGGGCTTTACTCACTGTTTCAGACCTGTCACCACAATAACTTCCGGCTTTGCACCCAGTGTGGCCATCCATTTTAAAGCAAAAGAATGGACCTTTCCTGTGTGTTAAACACGGCACAGCCCAAGGAAAAGGGTCACCTTTCTGAAGGTGTCACCTTGTCCGAAGAGGATGTCTCCCCAGGTGACCCACCAGACAGGCGGGGATCATGGTTTGCCACTGATTTCTGCTTAAAAATGAGTGTCTGTCCCATCCCAGGGTCGCAGCTCTGTGAGAAGTCTCTGAGATGGTAAGCAGCACTCCAGGCCCAGAAAGATTCGCCAGAGGCTTCACTGTGAGGAACGCGGCCCACCGTGACCGCTGAGCCCTCTACACGCAGCAGGGGCGTCACTAGGGCTCAGATTTGGGTGGTGGCACCCCGCATGGGTGAGAACCCTCCTCCGTGGAATGTGGGAAGCCTGAGAATCCCTGATCCGTGAGGTGTTCAGCCTAATGAAACTTTCCTCTCCACCAGTGGACTGTAAGAGAGATCTAACAATTCACAGTAAAACTGTGTCTTCATCAAGTGAGTTGCCAAGGCCAGATTTCAGGTCAGTTTCTTTTTGCTGTTGATGGATACTACAATGAGTGATCGACTTACAACCACCCTTCTCTTGTGACATGTCACCTATAAACATAGGCTCTGCACTCAAATGCAGGGCACCTTGCTATAAAGTCCACCCAGAGTCAAAGGTCGCAAACACTGAGCCAATCCAGCCGGTTGTTGTGTTCCAGACTGTTCCATTCTTCCATGTGCTGACTGACACACTGCTTTACTTTAAGGGAATTTGGAGATTAGGAGACTTTGTGGGCAAGTTCCTGGTTGATCTGCTGATAGTGACTCCCAGGCTCCACCCCCTCTCTTTCTGCTTGTAAACAAAACACTTACCCTTGTTTTTCTAGTCCAAATTCTCCTCCACAGTGAGACAGTGCATGGCAGTGCAGAGTGGGAGAAAACAATGTCTACATTTAACGCATGCATTTCCTGTAAGAACATGTGAGTAAGGCTAGGGGTGCCTGGGTGACTCAGTCAGTTGGGCCTCTGACTCTTTTCATTTCAGCTCAGGTCATGATCTCACGATTTGTGAGTTCAAGCCCCGCGCTGGGCTCTGTGCTGACAATGTGGAGCCTGCTTGGGATTCGCTCTCTCTCTGCCCTGGCCCTGCTTGCATTCTCTCTCTCAAAAGAAATATATAAACAAAAAACATTTCTTAAGATTAAAAAAAAAAGAACATCTGAGTAAGGCTAAGAACATTTTTCCAGACTTCTCTTTCTGGAATTTCCAGAAGGAAGGGCACATTGAATCCCTGCAGTGGCCAGGGATATCTGTTTTCACGGGTCATCTTCCTACTGCCTTTGCAGCCAGCTCACAGACTCCGAAGCACAAAGGTGTGAAGAAGAATGATCTCTCCCAGCTCAACTCCAAGGCTGGGAAGGAAATTACTGCACCCATGTCCCCTCCCCCGCCCCACGGCCAGGACCCTGGGACCACTATGAAAATTCAGACTCTCAGTAGCTGTGGAGGGTGAGAGGTGATCATCCCTCCCAGGACACTTCCAATTTGTTTTTTTTTTTTTTTAATATATATTTATTTAAGAGAGAGAGACTGAGGAAAGGGCAGAGAGAGAGGGAGACACAATCCCAAGCAGGCTCCAAGCTGCCAGCTCAAAGCCTGATCAGGGCTTGATCCCATAAACTGTGAGATCATGACTTGAGCCAAAACCAAGAGTCAGTTGCTTAATCGACCGAGCCACCCAGGCACCCCCTCACTTTCCAATTCATATGGGGCAGGACATCTATGGGATACCCCAAGCTTATTTTCGATAATCCCTTTCCACTGAGCACTTAAATCAACTGAATTATTATTTATTTCTAGAAAGTCTGTCTTTGAAAAATTACTACATGATTATAGTTGGCCCTTGAATAACACAGGGATTAGGGGTGCTGGACCCCCACACAGTTGAAAATCTAGATATATTTTTGACCCCCCCCCCAAACTTAACTACTAATAACACTCCACTGTTGACTGGAAGTCTTACTGATAACATAAACGGGTGATTAACACATATTTTGTATGTTTATATGGACCATGGACTATATTCTTACAATAAAGTAAGTGAAAGAAAAGGAAATGTAAGAAAATCATAAGGAAGAGAAAATAGATTCACAGCACTGTACTGTCTTTATTTAAAAAACGTGCATAGAGTTGGACTTTGTACGGTTCAAATCTGTATTATTTAAGGTCACCTATATTATAAGGAATTTGGAAAAAATATAGTAATGTTTACAGAAGGAAATGTTAGTTACCAAAATACCACTGTTAATATTTTCTATGTATTTCTATGTATACAGGAGAGATTATAATGTGCATATGTATAATTTATCTTCTACTTTGAAACCCTGCAACATCCTAAGCACTGAACTTTTGTTACTAAAACCTCTTCAGAAATATTTTAGTGGTCAAAAACAGTTCTACCCTGTAGCTGTATAACAATTTACTAGACATCATTGTTGGTCATCTGTTTCCGATTTTTATTATTGTATTATATATAACTATATAACTATACATATATAGTTATATATATAACTATATATAACTGCAATGAAACCTGCATGCATAAAACACTTTTTCCTGCATTTCTTTCATTTCTTTAGGATAGAGTCTCAGACACAGAGTTCCTACCTTAAAGGGTGTGACTAATTCTGAGGACTCCTGATACACATTGTTATGATCTGGGCTGGAAAGACACACCTGCCATTTACTTCATTTTGTCCTGTGTCCTTAAACCTTAGAGCAACAGTGTTTCCTGGATCAGAGCGTATCATGTGATATCTGGGGGCTCAACACATTAAGAAGGAAAGAAGCAGTCAGCCTTCTCATTTCCTGTCTACTTTGTGGGGACGGTTATTACAGAGAGGGCGGGAGGAGGGAAACCAGGCATAGCAACTGTAAGGACGTCACATGATTTCCATGTCCAAACACAGAAGAGGAAACTGATAGGTAGCTGATGCGTTGACGCTAACTGTATGCAAACCACAGGACAGGGACAGACACCTTTCAAATAACCCGTGTGCCCAAAGCCTCATTTTGTTCATCTCATTCTTTACAAAGAAAAAGGCAGACCTTTTCATATAAAACAGAGAATTTCAGACCGATAAACAGCATTTCTCACCTTCCGGAGCCTTGCAAGCAGACCTGCTACGTGCTCGTGCTGTTCTGATTTAGCCAGCTCTTCTGCTGTCTTCCCATCCTGTTGGAGAAAAAGGATTAGTTTCTTTCCTTCGCACAAGAGCTGTTTGTTCCATACATTAGCTCTGCCTTCGGAGGCAGAAACAGGCGTAACAGGCGTCAGAAACAAAGAAGGTGGATAAACAGTGTGTCCTAGATTCTTTCTCTTCTGTAGAATCCTTATTTCACTGGGCTTCCCAGGAAAAGAAGAGGAGAATTAGGAAAAAATTGTGCACTGGTGCCTTGAAGTCCATCGGTGCGATGTTTCAGACCCACAAGCTTTCATCACACTTGGCACCTCGTTGGCGAGCAGATTACCCCAAATCCTGAACCCCTCTCCAATAAAGCAGACAATGAAGACTTTCACAGATGCCAAATTCTAGTTAGTGCTAGCTAATGACTTAAATTCCTTCTAAGAACAAACCTCAGCACTCATAGGATGCTAGTTACTGGTAATAACTGTGCATTTCAAAGAAAAGGCTTAGTTTTATGGGCCATTTTGACCTAAAGAGTTTCAGTGAACATAAAAGGAGGACATTAGAGTTCACAGCACCTTTCAATTAGAGAATTTTCATAGGGCTGCAGTTTCGTAGCGAGCAAATTCACTTCCATTTCTGTGCCATGAATAAGCACGACACCGGCTAACACGTACGGAGCACCTCCCGATATCATGCGCCTGGTCCAGCTCTCAGGGCTGTGCCTGCACTGACCCTTGGAGTCGCCTGGGAGAGGCAGGCACGGAGGCTGTTCGCGTGCCCCCAAGGAGGAAATGGAGGCTTTGGGACCGTTCTGCTGCAGTTTTAAAGACATTACAGATTCGAAAGTAGAAAATTGCAATTTCTATGCAATTACATGCAGTATCTTTTCAACAAGAAGAGTTAGAAGCATCTCGGCCCCTCTCTCAATGTTTATCAGTAACCGCTAAAGTTCCATTCCCACGGAAGCTCACAGACGCCCGAATCTGATTCACAGCACATCTTTGAATTTCTCAACTCGAGTCATAATCTGAGCCATGCGCGGGGTTTCATGAGACCAGAGTTTCTCAGCCTCAGCACTGTTGACGTCTGGGACCAGATCAATCTCTACTGTGTGGGCGGGGCTGTCCTGCGCATGCGGAATGTTTAGCGCATCTCCGGCTTTGGCATCAGATGCCAGCAGCATCGCCTTCCCAAACGTGACAACCCAAAGTGTCTTCATGAGACAATATAGGGAAAGCAAAAGGGACTTAACTCCTATAAAGCCACTGGCCTAAGGCAAGGGTTAAATGTTTCCATAGGCTTAGAGACAAAAATCTCCTTCTGGAAGGGAGAGATGAGAGCCATTAGGGAGTAACGGTGGTCTGGGCAAAATTAAAGTAGCAATTTAAAGGCTCCTTGCACAAGTATTTCTGTTTTCCAGGAGTTCTAAAGGAACGTTGAACATGGGGAAAGGCATTCTGTGATTGTCTTGTATCCACTAAAAAGTAACAACCACAAGATAATGACTGTGGGACTGAAGGATGCTTCCCCACTGCTTGCTCTCACCCTTTGGAAACGTGCCTTTATAAGCCTTGCATGCTGTCCCTTCTGGGAGCAACATTCCTCCTGCTTGTTGGCTCCCTCGTACACAGGCTATCTCTAATAAGTTCTGCCTGCCTACTTTCTCTCAAGTTTAGGGCTGAGACTCAAAAACCTGGTCTTGGGGGTCCAGTAACATTCAGACATTGCCAAGCATTCCCTGGGTGGTGCGAGATGGCCCCGGTTGAGAACCACTGCCTTGGGCCGAAGCTGGAAGCTCACGTGGGTGCTCCGGGGAGGCAGTCTCCCACCCATCTCTCGCTCTCCCTTAAAGTCCCCAGGTGTCTCCAATGGGCAGTTGAGGGCTCCTCGTTTGCTTTGGGGTCAATTAGGGATCTTGTCGGACACCACAGCCCAACCAGGAATTCATGCCCAACTGCCCAGATCCTTACTGACATAAGAAAAGGCTTCAGGTTAGTGGTTCCCAAATCTGACTGCACACTGGAATCTCTGGGGTCCTTAATGCCTCCCAGTGCCTGCACATGTCCACTCCCTCTGGACACTCTGCTTCTCTAGGTCTGGTTGCCACCTGGACACTGTGGTTGTAAGTGTTCCCAAGTGATTCCATCGTGCAGCAAAGTTTGGGAACCACTGTCCCCACTGGGAAAAACTGAGCCTTGACTGAAGTTGTGTGCCTTCTGGCCACAGCACTTCTCTCAGAGACCCCAGGTCTGCACATGACACAGGCAGAGGACCTTCACTGGCAAAAGTTAGTGTCCATCGTGGAGCCTTTCAAACAACAGGAAAACCCCCATCAACCACATGTCCTACATTTATACAGCACTTTACAGTTTGCAAAATGCTTTGCCCTAAGAGACACTATTCAGGCTCCCAAAAGAAAAGCCTGTCAGTGTAGTAGAAAGAACTTTGGAGTCAGATGGACCAGGTTGAAGTCCTGAATGTGTCCCTCACCAGCTACGTGGTCAGTCACTCGGCCTCCTGGAAAATTCTTCATCCGTATGGCAGAAACAGACACCCTCACCACTTGAGCAGATTAGAGAAAACCAAATAGAAAGAACAGACTATCAGTCGTGGAAAAGGAAGCAGCAATAATTATTAATTAAAGAGCTGAGAATTCAGCCTTTCTCGGAGGGAATGGGGTAGGAGCTGGAAGTTTGCATTCTTGGCCTTGCTCTACCGTGGGCCCCTGCTGGCTCCCACAAGCAATTCTAACCCTTAGTGTCTTCTTGGTTACAAACAGTGGTCTGGGAGGGCCTCATTGAGAAGGTGATGTTTTGAGTTGAAACCTGAAGGGGATGAGAGGGCAAGCCATTTGGATACCTGAAGAAAGTCCTGTGAAGAGGAGCAAGTGCAAAGGCCCTGAGGCAGCAGCATGGCTATCATGTTTGAAGAACTTCAAAGAAGCTCATATGGCTCATGTGGTGCAGGGGGGTCAAAAGGAAGAGATGGAGCAAGAGACGGGTGTCAGGGAGGCAATGCGAGGGGCTGAGATTTAAGGGAACCCCCAACATAAGGACTTCTAAATTGATGGGGGGTCTGAACAGAAAAGGGACATGTTCTGATTTATATTTGAATAGAGTCACACAAGCTGCTGCCTGAGAAACAGACTGGACACGTGAGGGCAGAAGCAAGGAGATCAGTTAGGAGACCAGAACAAATAGCACATGATCATGGCCAAGGGTTCACAGCTTCATGGGGGACCAGCAGCCAATTCCAACAGAGCAAGAAAGGAGAGCAAATCACACCTGCCAGAGGGGGCTGGGAAAGAGGAGGCTGTCTGGGGCTCCAGTTTAATATCGAAAGATGAGAAGGAGTTAGTGTCCCAGAATCCTCCTGCCACTAATGTCATCTGCTACTATGTGCCTGGGTGCCTGCCATGAGGCATTAAAAGTCTCTTACTCTGGGGGCGCTTGGGTGGCTCAGTTGGTTAAGTGTCCGACTTCAGCTCAGGTCATGATCTTGTCGTTCCCAAGTTCAAGACTTCATCAAGTTCTGTACTGACAGTTCAGAGCCTCAAGCCTGTTTCATATTCTGTGTCTCCCTCTCCCTCTCTGCCCCTCCTCTGCTCATGTTCTGTCTGTCTGTCTCTCTCAAAAATAATAAAATAAACACTAAAATAGTCTCTTACTCTGAAAGAAGGAGCACATCATGTTACCTTATAGCAGGGGTGTGTGTGCACAGGCACCACATGCAGGGGAAGGAGGGGGTGGAAACGCATGAGATTCCAGAGGGAAAAAAGAGCATGTGCCAATTCGATGAGGTGGGAGAGAGTGAGGGGATTCCCACGACCTGCAAAGAGCCCTGTTCTGCCAGGTCCAGCTGAGGGGGTACAGGGGTGAAGGGTGAGGCTGGGCAGTGGAGGTCGGAGTTCACTGGCTCTTTCCAGAACCATAGATGTGGTGATCCAGACCCAGATCTGAGGATGAGCTGGTCCTGGGGGAAGCACAGAGGTCCTTAACCAGACAGAGGCCAGAGAACACAGTGCTAGGAGACCAAGAGGAACCCAGGATGTGGTCCCCAGGAGGATGCAGGGGAGGAGAGGCAAGCAGAGCTTCCCCTTCCCCGGACTGGGCGACGTGCCACATGCTGACGCCCCCTGCAAAGGTCAGATACTGACAGAGACGGGCACAGCCAGAGGGAGAGGACGAACGTGGGGGCCGGGACCCTGTGACGGTGGTGCCCCCCAGAAGGAGTCTTAGGGGGCGCTCTGGGACAAGCGAGGCTAGAGCCGGGGAGGTGGGCCTGAGCCCAGGAGCAGCTGCAGGCCTGGGTGGTGAGAATGGGGGAGGCCACTGAGATGGACGCGCGGCTGGAAGAGACGAGCAGAGGCAGGAAACGCTGCTGGTGCGAAGACAGGCAGGGACACGGTTGCCCCAAAAGTCAGGGCAGGGTTATGCTGTGCGGAGGGTGATGCAGCGACTGAGACAGGCCCCGGGGTGGTGACCTTAAGGTTCTATTTCTTGACCTGAGTGCTTATAAAGGTGCTGATCTTATAATAACAATTCAGTAAGTTTTACTTTTGTTCATGTGCTTTGCAAAAAAAAAAAAAAAAAAAAAAAATCTGTGTTATATCTTACAATAAAAAAGTTTTGAAGGAGAGAGAGACCAGGAGGTGACTGGGGACTGGACCTAGAGGCTGGAGTCCAGCAGGGACTGCGTGGGGGGGGGGGGGGGGGGGGACAGAGCCCCGGAAAAAGAGGTAAGGCGACCACTAGGGGGCGCTGCAGGGTCGAGAGCTGAGGTTAAGGACCGGAACTCTGGGGCTCAGGCAGCAGGGACAGAAGCAGAGGAAAGCCCCCCCCCCCCCCCGCACTGTTTTCTGCCAATAAGGAGGCGGCTGCTCCCCAGCCCTGACTACTCAATGCTTGAAATGAGGCCCAGAAGAATGTGAAAGATCTCAGTAGTTTTAAAATACAGATTGCAGATCGAAATGATAACATTTTGCATGTTTTGTGCTCAACAAAATATATTCCTGAAATTAATTTCTTCCGTTGCTTTTCTTTTTGGATATGGCTTCTGGCACATTAAGGGTGGCACGACTACACGTGTTAGGGCTCTGCTAGAGATGTCGTCAGCAGGGAGCACGGTGTCTCCATGATGATCCCCTCTCCTGCTGGACACCTAAGACAACTGAGAGAGGGAGACCCTCAGTCTCTACTGCACGGCCTGGGAGGCAGGACGCAATCTGGCCCTGTGCATCCCGGCCCGCCATGCTGTACTACAGCCCACCATCCTTCAGGCTCCTGTAAGGCCTTGTGGCTTCTCACAGGATGCTCCCTACACTCTCCCTGAGGAGCACTCCTGACCCGTGGAAACTCCCTCAGGGCCCTGGTGTGTAACCCTCTGGAGACCCCATTAACTGTACATTTACTGCTGTGGCTTGTGGGTCTGTCTGACTCTCTGTCAGGAGACTGGAAGTTTTCTGAGGGAGGAGAAATCACCTGCCTGTGCCCCACTGTGTTCCTGGGTCCTAGCAGTGCTTGGTGCACAGTACATGCCTAGTATTTGGGGAATGAAGAAAGGAGTAAGGTGCGTGAGTGGACTCCCGGGTAGCAGGGAGGCCCAGTGGTGAGCAGAGAATGAGTGGGGAGATACACTTGAGGGCTCACTGGAGGGGGAGGCCACTCGCGGGAGGCAAGGAAATAGCTGCTGTGGGCAAGGGCTCACAGAGGTCATGGGGCAGCACTGGGGACCCAGCAGAGGCCTAGGGCTGCACATGTTAGCGTCCCCAACCTGTGAGATGTGGCAGAATCAGCAGCTGGTATCTTCAGAGCTATCCCTGACAGTTTGTTTTTTATGAGGCAACATTTGTGACAACAAACAAACAAACAAACAAAAAAACTTCTCCTCATAAAAATGCACATAAATACTCCATTGTGGAGTAACTGAACTGAATGCCAAGACATGGCTAGGCAGGGTTTGATAATGGCACACGAGGCCTAGAAGCCCATGCATGGCCATGCAGGGTTTTGTGATGGGCAAGGAGGTACCCTGAGAAAGGGACAATCCCATCTAGAGCACTGGCCTTCACTGGGCCTGCAGAAAAGCCCAGCACAGGGCTTGGCACTACAGAGAATGGGCCCACTACTTGTGGGGACAGAATGACATCAAAGGATCATCAGTACAGTCAGGGAGGCAATGTCTCCGACCAGAGGTCAGTAATTTTCTATAAGGGGCCAGAGAATAGATAACTTCGGGCTCTGTAGGCCATAGGGTCTTTGTCGTAACTGCTCAACTGTGCCCTTATAACGTGAAAGTGGCCACGAATATGTAAATAATGAGCCTGGGTGGGTCTCAATAAAGTTTGATTTATAGAAACAGCTGGTGGGCTGTAAACTATGAGCATGGCTGGGTCCCAGTAAAACTTTATTTACAGAAACCAGGCAGCGGGCTGGATTTGGCCTGCGGCCTGTAGTTTGCCAACCCCTATATGACTCTCCAAGAAATGAGGCCTTGATTTTCCCAAAGTTGGCTGCCATATTTTAAAATCCCAATGGATTTCCTCAGATGCACACTTTACATCAGCAAAGCATTAGTGAGGTTTAGCAGACTCAACCTACCATTAGGCCAGAAACAAGTCAAATGATAAAATTTCACCGTAGCAGTAAAATGACCATCTTATCGCATCAGTCCATGTATTTTCCCTCTTTGGTATTTCATGAACTGTAAATCAAAGGGCTCCTCCTGGAGGGTGGTGCCAGGCACGGAATGAGGGGTGGGGAGGCGCCGGGAACAAAATAAGAAAGGCAGACTTTTTAAACAAGAGAGAACAGCTCTTGTAAGCAGTTCCCCACCCTGAGGCCTGAGACTCCTTCCTCCTTCCTCCCCCAAAGCCCAGGGCACCTCCAGAGCCGTTGTAGGGGAGGGGGAGCATTTAGAAAAGGAAAACACACATATCTAACAAACACCCTAAGGCGCTGCTGTGTAGCACGGGAAACAGCAGGCATTCCTGGCAGTGCGGGCCCCAGAGCACCAAGGGCCCTGGCACCAATGAGCATAACCAGCTATCACCCTGGCTCTGTGTGGGCAACTGTCTACGGAATGGCACTGCAGGAGCAAAGCTTAAGAGCAGCTTGTCTGCTTGAGATGCAGTTGCCAAGCGATACCTTTCCCCGATGCCCTTGAGGCCCAAAACGTTCTCTACGGCTTTCCGTGGCTTTCTCCTGCCAGAAAGTGACTCACCGAGGTCAGCGCCTCCACGTTGGCGCCCGCCAGACAGAGGTAGCGGACCACGTCCAGGATCCCGTTGTTGGCTGCAAGGTGCAGAGGCGTTCGTCCATACTGGAAGACACAAAAAAAAAAGCCCAAAGAGAGTCCTTCTCACAATGGCTTCTGAGGCACTGACGGGAGTCTATCCCACGGGCCGGTACTGTGTGCGGGATCTGGGATCCCCCAGAAGAAATAGGACGTGTGGACTCCCTTCTCCAGAAACCCTCCCTCTCCTGGGGGGAGGCAAGCCAAGAGGAATGTGCTGAAGTATTTTCCAGTTAAAAGAGTCACTTTGAAAGAAAACTGCAAAGGATGAAAGAGTAGGAGGCTTATCATAAGATAACTAAATCAAGTCTCCTCCTGTGCTGGTAGAAAGGAGGCATGAGTCAGGGTTCTTATTAAGGGGCCCAAGGTTCCAGAAAGATCTGCACCACAGTTCAAATTAGACACTGCAAGGGACAAAGGGATGGAACGATAGCCAGTGAAGTCGTTCTAATGCGGTGACATTGCAAAGCCATGCCCACCATGCTCTCCACTGTTTATGTCTGTGGTTCCCAAACTGTGTGCCAAGGCACCTCAGGGTGCTGCAGTGAATCCATGGGGTACTGAGGAATATTTTACATTGTTGATGGAACCAGCAGGTTCAGACATAAAGTGAACTACTCGCTCCAGGCAGCTTAGGGTCTCAGCATTAGATCACACTGCCTTCCTTTCAATGCCATCGTATCTGCACAGCGGGGGGTTGGTGGTTACTGTGACAAGAAACAAGTACCCTGAGAACACGGGTGTAGAATAGGAAGTAATGCAGTGTCCAGCCTGGCTGGGTTCAAGGTCTGAGGAGCTGTGAGGTGCCCAATCAGCACACACATCCCATCAGCATGCAAGTGTGGTTATGGAAGAATGAAATGAAAATATTCATTTTCTTTCCATTTGTGGGCATCGTTTTTTCCCCAACAGCTACTGAGTCGTTAGGACATAAATTCTTACTAGGTTGTTCGGACTGAACCGCTTAATAAACAGAACTGTTAGGTATTTCTTCTGCCCTGGGGGAACCACAAAAAAAAGTATCCTTGGTGGATACTGGAAGCAGAGGAAGTTCAGGTGTCTGTCTTATGCTGTTTATTTGCAAATGTAAGTTTTTGTTATGAAGTGAACACATGCTGACAGAGAAAGTGCAAAGGACGTGGCAGGACACATAGGATCCGTGGTGGAGAAGAGAGGCGCTCCTTTCCTTCTGTCCCCTTCCCCAGGCTCCCCTCCTCAGAGCACTTCCAGCTCGATCCTTTGGTGCCCGGCCTTCCAAGCTTTTAGCTATGAATCCACAAAAGGAAAGAAAAAATGTGAAAAGCCAAGACATATTCCACTTTCTAGCCTGCCACTTGCTACGTTCCCCTAGTAATACACGGCACACACCTTGCGGGGCCTGTGACTATCTCTAATTTGTACTTTCGGCTACCTGAGTAACACTTGGCATGTGGATGTGCCACAATTCGCTCAGCCAGCCCACTGAAGATGGACACTTACGGTGGTTCCATTCCTGCCCCTTACAAACAATGCTGCAATGTGCGCACCGGCCTGTGTTAGTTTACTATCGTCTAGAGTGATCTAGGGAGCAGAGATCAAATACCCTAGAGATACAGTGAGAAGGAAAAGAAGTTGTGAAGATGTAGCAAGGTGTTTGGATTTCTGTGTAAGGAAGAGGAGCCTGGCAATGGGAGGTATCGTTCATGGAAGGGAAAAAGGACAACAAAGAAAAAGGACTAGGAAGTTTACATTTTGAAGGCCCCAACTTCTGGCAGAACCAAATCCAAACTCCCGAGCCTTACGGTCAAGGTCTTGCACCTTCTGGACCCAATGTCCCCTTCCACCTGCATTTTCTCTCTCTGCCCCATTGCCAGCCTCCCTAAATGCCTACACTCCACGTCAGCTACAGGTGCAGCCAGACAGCCCCCAAACATACACAAACACTTCCCCTGGTCTGAAACACACTTTCCTCTCTCCTTCATCCAAAAGCTCTCTCTGTTTCTTTCATGTGCAGATGTCCGCATCTCCATAGCACCTGGTGCCTCTTTCACAGCAGTGACTGCAACATGAGCCTGGCTACACCAAAAAACACTTGGGGGCACGAACCATTCACTGTGCTATCCACAAGCCCCTCATCCTGCTCTGGCACAGTACTGTCAGAGAAAGGCACTAACACACACTTACTGGGCACGGAATTGTCACGCATATGCCTGGATATGTACATGTGTGTGTGTGTGTCCGTGTACATGTCCACATGTGCGCGCGTGTGTGTGTATGTGTGCCCATTTGTAGATGTGAGTCTGTGCGTGTCTATGTGCATGTCCGTGTGCCTGTGTGCACGTACACGCATCTGTGTGTTTGCGTGTGTGCGCATCTGTTTATGTGCGTGTGTCTGCGTTATCTTTGTGGGTGCACGTGTCTGTGTGCTGGTCGGCGTGCATGCATGCACGGGTGTCTGTGTGTGCATCTCCGTGTGTGTGCCTGTGTGTGCACAGGTGCGTGCGTGAGTACAACATGCTTTCTGTCTTCGCTGGGAAGAGGAAGAAAAAAACGAAGATGTCACCAACCCACTGAAGAAGGTGTGAGGCCCACGGAGTGACGGTGTGCCGAGTCCCTGAACACTGAGGGCGGCCTGGGGACCTCGTCTCTGGCTCCACGTGGAGCTGCCAGTCAGCTCGCTGCTGCACCAAGAGGGTCCCAAGTAACTGTCTACACGAGGCTGCTGATTCTAGGAGGGTGACACTGGGGAGCTCCAGCTGAGCTCAACTCAGTGACAAAATCACCTACAGAATGCCCTCTTTGTGCTGCTGTGTGGCCCAATATGGTAAAAGCAAGTGTGTGTGGCTATGTATGAACTACCATCTGCAGCCTCAACAACGTAGAGGCCTTCCCGTTAGATAAGTCAATTGTTTTTAAACACGAAAGTCTAGGGTTCTCTTGCTGGGTATTTTAAAAAGCAGACTTAGCAAGTGCATGGCTTGCACTTAGGCGCGGGGTGAACACCCATTCCCTTCTTTCACTTAGTGCCCAGTACCATGAGTCACCCGCTCTGCTCCCCCACCTTCCCAGGAGACAGTTCATCCCAGATTCTGTGCACACAGTAGGCCAGCTGTGTGGACTATGGCCAAGTCCAAAGGTATTCAAGTAAGTACCATGATGTTCCCTGAAGCCATTTTTTATTCGTTTAAAGACTCCTAGAAGGAAAGCCAAGATCTTGATGCTGCTTAATATTACATTTGGCTTTCCCCTTAAGCCACTTTACCCAACAGACTTGGCAGGATTAGAATGGGATAAACAAAGAAAGCAACCAGCACAGCAGCTAATGCCTAAGACCTATGATCCTGTGTTTTCAAGTTTCCAGAATGTGAAGACTGCTGATTTCAAGATTCATGAGAATTAATCACATAATAGGCAAGAGGAATAATTTTTTGTGGACGTGTAATTTTCCAGCTATTTTAGCTGTTAATTCTCTTACCTCAAACAAATCATGAGAAAATTCTGCTGGCATCGTGTCTGCCATTTATAAACAAACACTTCCCACAATCAAAATTTTAATTCAACTTGGACTTTGTCTTCAACACAATCATGAAAGAGTAGTGCTTGGCTTTTGTACAATTACATGCCTTAAACCACATGAATATACAACTGTTCTGTCCTATTTGGTAATGAAAGTCTCTATAGTATTCAGGGAAAAGGAAAGGTGTTAGCTAACTTCTAGAAGTCAACATATGGGGTTTTTTCATTTCATCGTGTGACTATTTTCATTTCTTTAGTATTCACCAAATAGTAGCATTCCCTTGGTCTTACTAAATTTATTTAGCACAAAAAAGGTGTTCTGAATGTTTGACCATAAAAACTCTCAAGGGAGAAAGCCAAGAAGAGAAATCTGGTCCTAGGAATCTCAATGAGGTGTTTTCCTGGAGATTTAGTACTGCAAAAAGATGTTCTAATTTGACTGATGTTCTGGGATTCTTCTACAAGAGGTCACACACAGACACAGACACAGACACACACACACACACACACACACTCCCCCTTTCTCTCTCTCCCTCTCTTGATGTTCATCAGTAACAACCTGGCTAGGTAGGAAGTACTTAATAATGTAATGATTTTCTGTTATTTCACGAAGTTACTCAAAAGTCCAACGTAAAGTATGATTTAATGTAGACAGCTCTACAAGCCAGAACAGAACAGGTCCCTATGAGTAACACTGGCATTGAACAATGAAGAGACGCGAAGAGAAACTTGGAGAAAACCCAGAAGCAGGTGCAGGGACATGCCCTGCTGGCTCCCGAAGGGATCCCCTCCAGGGTTACCTTGTTGGAGATATCCAAATTGCAGCTGGCTTCACAGAGGGCCACCACAATGGGCACGTTGCCATCTTTGCAGGCCACGTGGAGGGGGGTGTTGCCGTGCCTATCTTGGAAATCAACAGAACACCCCTGGCTGATGAGAGCCTGGATGACCTCCATCTGACACCGTCTCACAGCAAGATGAAGAGCGATGTGTCCGTCCTGTAACAAACACCAGGGGCCGTGAGCACTTTCCCTTATGCACGTGGGCCTGGCCACCTGCCTTTCCAGCCACCACTGGGCCAAGTTTACTTGGCCAATGGCATTGTTACTGCAGATCCTGAAGAAGGATTACAACACATTCTTTACTCCTGGCGAGTGGGGGAGAGGTTTTGTGTGCCCCACTCTGAACAACCACAGACTAAGCTAACCATCAGCCTGACTAATTCAGGCGTGGCCCGAACAGTCAGACAGAAAGACCCAACACTTCTTGTCTCTAAATGTATAGAACTTACGTAATTGTTGGTTCTCCAATGGCCTGTTTTATCAAGTGCTTAAAAACCCCTTTTATTTTTTTAAAATCCTTGTTTGAGAGAAAGAGGGACAGAGAGAGCATGAGCAGGGGAGAGGCAGAGAGAGAATGAGAGAGAAAATCTTCAGCAAGCTCCACACCCAGGGTGGAGCCCGACACGGGGCTCAGTCTCAGGACCATGAGATCATGACCTGAGCCAAAATCAAGAGTCAGATGCTTAACCAACTGAACCACTGAGGTGCCTTGAAAACCACTTTTAAAAACATTTGCTCAGCAGTCTTCACTTACTTCCTAAGCAGAAAGCCTTATCATTTGGGGCGCCTGGGGGCTCAGTCAGTTAAGTGTCTCTTGATTTTGGCGTAGGGTCATTACCTCAGAGTCATGAGATCAAGCCCCAAGTCAGGCTCCACGCTGAGTATAGAGCCTGCTTAAGATTCTCCCTCTCCTTCTACCCCTCCCCACTGCTGGCAGTTGCTCTCTCTCTCTCAAAAAAAAAAAAAAAAAAAAAAAAGCCTGTTTTCTCTTATCCAGGGAGAAACTGAGAAAGCCATGGGAAGTGATGTGCTCAAGGGCTGTCATACATATCAGAGGCAAATAAAACATGCTGAATCGATGCATCCCAAAAAAGACCAGCCTGGGAATTCCCTCCACTTGTTACGGAACCCCTGGCGAATAGACAGGTTGAGTTTTGTGAGCTGCGTAGAGAGTTTGGAGACATGTCTGTAACTTATCTGTTCTAAGGGTTCTCTACCTCAGTATACTAACTGACATCTGGGGCCTGTGCTGGGAGTCGTAAGATGTGTAACAAAAGCACACGGATCTTCGTCCACTAGATGCCAGTAGTAACCCTCACTCCTGGCTGTGACAACCAAAACCAGGCTCCAGCCACCACCAAATGCCCCCCTGGGGCAAGCTTGTTCCCAACTGAGAACCACTTCTCTGCACCAAGAAAACATTCCACAAATGGCAGTTCCTAACTTACCTACAATATCCCAAATTTGACGATACGAAGAACACCACAGCCTCATTTAAGTACAAGCTCACAAACAAAAACAGTTTATGCTGAATTTGCTTAATTAATAAAGGAGCACCTGGTCTAGAGTTGCAATTATCAGCCAACTAAGAGTGGTTTTTATCTTTTTACGAAACAGCGGGCGATAAAAGTAAATAAACCATCTGTTTCTCTGTTTTGCTACAAAGTAATAGAGAGTTGCCAATTTTGGTCCTAACTGAAGATTGTCTTAGGCCCAGTGATCATTCCTATACCTGCTTCAAAGCTAAAAAGGCGGAACATAAAATAGACAGCTGAGCCATCTGACCATAAAGTGTTAACATGCCACAAATGAATATTAATTGTCAAACAGAATCTCATATTAATAGATTAATAATTAATTATCAAACAGAGAAGAGAAAGGACCATTGTAATTTGCTACATTCCAGTTTGTTATTGTAGGTAATTAATGGAGGAGTCTTGTGGTCCCATCAGCCCGCCGGATCACCTGCCAGTGCGTGTGATACATCTACCCACAAACCACCTTGTCGGAGGCATTGAGGTCAGCTCCGTGTTCAGACAGACACTCCACGATGTCGTGATAGCCCCTGGCAGAGGCCGTCAGGAGGGGCGTCTCTCCTTCTCGATTCTTAATGTTTACATTGCAGCCGGCTTCACAAAGGGCTTTGGCCACAGAATAATAGCCGTGCCAGGCAGCACAGTGCAAGGGGGTTTCTTCTTCCTGGCCAAAGAGACACACAGGTAAAGGAGGAGAACACAAGAGAACACCGTACAGACGCAGTGAGTTCCAGCCAACATCGGCAGCCGAGTCAAGGCAGTAGAGAAAAAAGAGCTCGTGGCAAAAAAAAAAAAAAAAAAAAAAAAGAGCAAAATCTGAAATAATGGACGCAGGTCTGATGTCTCTCCTTCACTAATTTTCTTTCTTCAACACTTGGGTGTTGGATAAATTCAGTTTTCCCTGCAGTTTACTTAGAACTGACTTTTAGGAGCCCCCTGGAACCACTGGTTCAGCTCTTCTACACAGGAGAACCCCGGGGTGGATGGATTTATAACATCTTTCTTGTCAAAGTGCCTTCGTTCAGTTCATCTGAGACTCCTCACAGGAGGAGAGCACTTATCTGAGCGGGAATTCTTGTAACAAGCTTAACACCTCAGGATTTCTGTCATGTGTATAACACAGAGATCACTCACATAATTTGTTATTGCTCTGGCAAAGACGTGCTGAGATAATTGTGTTTTAACAAGTCAGGGTGATGGCTGGCCACGAGATCTATAGGATTGTAAGGTCTGTATATTCACAACGAACATCATTAGACACAGATGTCTGTCTATGAGAGGTTAGTACAGTGAAGTGTTTACAGGATGACTCTGGAACCAGACTGTTTGGGTTTGAGCCCCAGCTCCACCATTTACAGGCTGTGTGAGCTTCGGTATGTTACTGAACCTCTCTCTGCCTGGATGTTCTCTTCTGTAAAAGAAGGAGTGAAAATAATAGCAACTCACTCACAGGGTTGTCCAGAAGAGTGAATGAATGAATGAATGAATGAATGAATGTATGTTAGTGCTCCTGTTTGAGTCCCTGCCCTCAGAAATCTAAGCAGAAAACCTACCTTGGATAAAACCCCAAAGGACCCGACCATATCAAACGGCTACGGGTACAGCCACCCAGCAGGCGAAAGGAAAGTAAGGCCGGCTACCGTGACCCACCTTGTCCTGGAAATTGGGGTTAGAGCCAAAGTTGCACAGTAACTGAACCACATCGGCATGGCCATACCGAGCTGCCACATGAAGGGCTGTCTCTCCAGACTGTAAAAGAAACAGCCAAATTCAGAGCACTCTCCGGGAGCAGACTCTAGAAACTAAATGCATAGGACTGGAGGCCCACTCCCATGCATGCCTGGCTCCAGTCCTCCCCTGAAGGGGCCCCCACCACCCTCAGGCCACATGCCCCTTTGGTCCTGGGGTGGAGGGTCCACCACACAGCTAGTGTGAAACCCACATGTGTAGCCCCTCCTGCTTGTCATAAAACCTCCTACGTGAGAATGTTTTCCTTCTCTGTCATGGCGGTTCTCAATCTTCTTTATGTACGGATGCTTGTAGCCATGTGATTTTCTTTTTAAAACACAAAACTCCTGTTTTAACACAGTTTTATTTATGAGCAAGTTTCTGATTTCATTGTCTACATTGAGAATGTTATTTCTTACATTCTCAGAGATTAAAAAAAAACATCACTATTAGCCCACAGTGGCATTCTCCGAATTTGCAATAGGTGCAATTTCCCTACGATTTCCTTATGATATTTTACTTATACCTGTCCAAAAACTGTGACTATAAACTGATTGATACAAAACAAGATGCTTGCTGCTACCTGACCGAAAACTGCCATCATACGTGTGTGCGTGTGTGTGTGTCTTTGACGTGAATATCATCCCTTACAGAGCAGTGCACAGTCCATACAACTGTATATGGCAGCTCTGATTAAACATGAAAAGTCAGTCTACAAGCACTAGGAGCAGACAGGAGTTGCACAGTAGAACGTATAATGAATGAGGAGGTAAGAATCCTTGGTACATGTTCGAGCCCTGCCAATGAACTCACAGGGTTCTTGTGTGAACTGAATGAAACACAGATACATGAAAATAAGGTAACTTGCTAAATCAACAGCTTTTGTTATAATACCTTTGCTCCCCAAAGCCTTATTTTATATGCATTGTCTCATGAATTCTTCTAGTGCCAGGGACTGTAAGGTCAGCACTGGCAGCTACTTCAGAGGGGAGGAGAAGGGTAAAGAGATGGACACATGGCAATTCGATACAAGGATCAGGACTCGGATCTGCTTCTGGTTGTCTTTCTAGTAGAACCTTGAGTGTCCAGGTTATGGGGCAGATAATTCACTGCTTGCATATTATGCCAACTAGCTGGCAGATGTCAGCTAAATGCAGATTTTAATATTAGACTCAGCCAGTAGCAGAAAGACACTTCTGAACTTCCCTGCAGGAAGATTTTGATCACGAACCCTTTTGCTTTGGATCCAGATGCAGGTGGCATGTCCACACTCAAACGTCACCTCAGATTACTTCCCACTATCCCTAAGAAGAAAAGGAGCCTTACCTTGTCTTTAATATCCAAAGGGCATTTGTTCTCATTGAGAAATCTCAGGGTGTCCACGTGGCCATGCCGAGAGGCCCAGTAGATGGCATTGGATCCCCCCTGCATAAAAACCAATGTGGAGTCACATTTCCAGATCCAAATGCACATGTCCCTCAGACTCACTCCATTTCCCTTCCTGTGTGACGGCAAACTTCAAAGGAGCAACTTCCAAGAGGAACGAACTCTCGTTTTATTCTTTAGTATTGATAAAAAGACCAAGGTGATGTAAGATGTTAACATTCTGGGAAGTGGGGCAAAGGGGCTCCAGGAGCCCTCTGTCCTATCTTTGCACCTTTCTTTGGTAAATCTAGAATTACTTCAAAATCATGTTTTTGTTTTCTTAAAACCTTCATTTCGATCTCCGGTTCAAATTTCCTCCGTAGTCAGGATTGGCTCTAGTCTGTGCACAGTTCTGTAAAATCTATGGCCACTGATGGCAGATGCATTGTAATGACTATTAACTGTTGACCAATTGTGTCTGTTCTCCCCCCAGCGTGACCCGCACCTCAACGCACACGGACCATCCTGACTTTGTTGCCCTGATACACATGCAGGCAAATACATCTCTGATGAGATTAATCAGACGATGAAAATTTTCCTGGATGTGACATCTCATAACACTGTTGAGTACATGTGATGAGTAAGGAATAGATCTGGGGTAGCGCGCAAGGAAAGGCTGATGCTGAGCAACCGACCCAAGAGAAAGGGACGTATTTGCCGTTTTGTTTGTAACACGGGTCAGACTGGACCAGGCTATGGGACAGGTCATCTTCCTTTGTAGGAGACTGAGAAATGAAGTAAGGGGCACATGTGGTTTTCCTCTGTTACCTCTGTGATAGGAAGACATTTGGAAATACTTAGGAGGTAATTCAGTGGCAATAAAACAGAATTATGACCTTGTCCTGGACATCAATTCTTGAGCCTCTTTTAATGAGCAACTGTAGTATTTGAATATTCCCACAGCCAGCAGCAATCAGTAATGGAGGTGTCCCGTGCTGGAAGAGACAAGAAAAACATTTTTTGAGGTTTGGTAGGCAAGGAAAAGCAACTGTCACCGTTGTCCAACACCACACAGCTTCTTAGGTCTCAATAGACGCACAACCACTGCTGTGTAACAGGAATGGGGACAGCCGGGGAAACACCCAGCCTTCCTCTGCTGGATTCACACTCAAAGGTGACAGTTTCATGTCCAGGATGAGCACATTCACAGGGTCATGGGGAAAGGCTTTGCGTGGAGAAAGGCCCTCGGTGCATTCGACCTCATTTCTAACTCAATTCACTCTCTACGCAGAAGTGATTTCTCCACAGTATGGAGTTTGTAACAGCAAGGGGGGGATGGAGAAGCAGAAGGGATCTTTTTCACCGTAAATTTGGAGGTGTACAGTCACAGTGACCACCCCCCACCCCCCGCCCACTACCCCTGGCAGAACAGTAGCAGACCTTGTTGGGTTGGTTAACGTCATAGTTGGACAATGAGCCCAGGAGGTGCTGTAGGCCTGGGACGTTGTCATCATTGATGGCGTGGATGATGGCTTTCATCACAAAGGAGTCTTCCTCATCCTTGAGAGGGACAGTGAAGAGGGAAAAAGAGTTAGCTTGCTGGCCATGATCCTCTTATCAACATAAGAGAAATCAATGCTCATTTGTCAAGAGAAGCATCTAGAGGAAAGTAGGCCACTTAATCTACAAATCCACACAGTCATGAAAGGAACCAGGAGGTTACTTTTTGCTCCTTCCATGTAGGAAACTAACGCCACCTTCTTTTACCTGTGCCTTAACGTCACTTGCATTATAACCCAGATGGCAAACACCTTTCAAGATTCAGATTTAGAACAACTGATAACAAGTTATCTTCTGTGTTTATCTTGGACACCTTTCAAAATATATAGTCCCAGAAACCACTGTAGAAAATATCAGGCATAACTCAGAGTCTAAAAACCATAGAACCAAAGAAATGATACCTCTGAATTTTACAGTCTTAATTTGTAATTTGTCCAATTATAGAATTGTTATTTTTTGATCACTGGAATTTCTTCCTCCTCTAAGTATAGAATAACATGGCAAAATTCTCTGAAAGCTAGTCACTATATATACATATATGTATATTTTAAAGATCCTAAAGGAGGAGTAATGTAAAAATAAAGGCCATAAAAAGGAAAACAGATGCATTGCTAATTACAAAGAGAAAATAGAGAATGTCAAACTAGTTAAATCCTTGCCAATTTGTCAAAGTTTTCTTATAGTAAGATATTTACCAGATATGGTACATTAAAACTAAAGAATAAGCTAGAAAAATCCCAAACAATATCTCTGGACTCACAGAGGTATGGCTCCTAATATTTCAAATCTGGAAAAGCGTTATCACAGAGGCTGAGTCTCTGCTTGTGGGGTGGAATGGAGAAAGCATTTCTCTGATTTCTGCTTTCTCTTCTCTATGGGTCTGAATCCAAACCTCATGAGGGTTTTAATAATATTTGGACAGACTCCATGTTAAGAATGTCATAGGTTTTGCTTTTCCATTACAATTCCAATCGATGACTAAGGGACATTTGCATGAAAGGGACAGTCAAGAGAAACGAGGTGAATGGGGGGTGGGGATAAGCAGATGGTTCCGACAGGTCCTCATGATCAGTAGGACATCAGAATGATGAGGGAACATGAGTTCCAGGAGGGGTCATCCCACCTAGAACCCCCACGCACCCTGGGGCCCTCTCCCTCCCTAAACTTCACACTGTGACACATATATTTTCCTCTAAGTGCTTATTCAAGATGATTTTAATTTATAACATTTAATTGTTCTCATCTTCCTTAGGTTAACAGATTTTGTCTTGTCCCTGGTTCCACTGTTACCCTCAAACAATTCCCGAACCTAGACTTTCTTTTCCATGTCCTCCTTCTCCAACCTTGCTTCTTTCCCATTCCTGTTTTCTCCTTAACATTTCTCCTTTGACTCTACAAGGCTACACCTGGAGGCTCAGTGAAGCAACTAGCTTCGGGGCGGGGATAGAGCTCATGTCTGCTGATGTGTGATCCTGCCCATGGAGTCCCTGGAATCATTCATGAAACACTGACTATGCAGTCACGGGAGCAGGTTGGTTCCCACAGAACCAACCTTTCTCCCTTCTCTGACATCCCCTTTACCACCAGGGCTCCCAAAGCCCTGTTGTCTGACTGTCAGGGGACAGTCTTATTGAATTCGGATGTGTCCAGTCATATCTGAAGAGTTAATCTGTGATTAGGTTTCAGTGTTCATTACGGGAAAAAGTATGGAATTGTTCTCAAGGGTTTTAGGCACTCAATACAATGTCAACAGAGCAAGTAGGTTTAGCCTTCTGGTCTACCACAAACTCCCCCCAGCAAGCTTCACAGTGTTTGCCTTGATTTTGGGGGGTGTGTGTTGGTAGGAGGAGTATTTGCCTCTTTTATGGTATTATGACCAAGTATTTTCCAAGGTCAGTGGCAATAGAGGACTCTCATTTCTTCATGAAAATTAGAATAAACTCTTTCCTCTTCTGCTGACCAGTCACTCTCTCACCAAACTGTGAGTGTGGGAGGAGTGGGGCAGGCCATGGTAGTGTCAGAGGTAGTGGGTGGGACTGGGCATGGTGCCAATCCAAACACAGAGAAAAAAGAACGAAAGAACCAATACGGTACATCAAATCAGCCACCTAACTCCCTACCTTGAGCAGAGGAAGAACAGGCCTGACACTTCCGTGACTTTAGGTTTTCTGGGTTGTTGAACAAATCAAACAACCTAAACATTGGAAATACACAATTGTAAGAAAGAACTTCAGCAAGGCAAACAGGTGTGCTTACCAGAGTATCATCGCTTCTGGCAACACTCATGTTACTCCTGGACAAGAACGACCTGGATAATCTTTGGCACAGTGATATCAAGCGAACGGATTGCTTAAAAAAAAAAAAAAAAAAAAGGCAGGGAGAGAGGAAGAGAGAGAGTTTATGTAAGGATATTCAAATTAGTACAAATGACAAAGTCTTTGAGATAGCGTTCACTGCTGACAGCATGTTCTTTAGGGGTGGGAGACCTTCCAAGCAGGTTGGATCATATACGCCTAAAGAAATTTCTAAAGGTCTTACAAATTAAGACAACAGGATAGAGATTCTCCTTCTGCATTTCATTATTAACTACACAACTGTATACTCTATACCCCTTCTCTCTTAATATTTTCTTCTCTACTTTTTGAGGAATGGAATCTTACCCTAACAAAACCCCTTGCACATCCCCACTCAAGGGTCCTGTCCTGTGTCCTTGTGCCCAGGCAAGCTGGTATTAATAGTAATGTGACTATCAAAACTCATACAGTTGTTAGAAACAAACAGATGGGGAACTCCTTAGCCTATAGGACAAACACCCCTGCATTTACTCTCAAAGGCAAGAACAACAATAGGTAAAAGAATGTGTGTGTTGGGGGTGGGGGGGGGGTGAGTGTGGGTATGTGAAAAAGAGAAAAAAAGAGAGACACTTATGGTGTTCTCCCTACAGTTTAAGCCTAGTCTAAGGGCTTCTTTCAGACTAAGTGTTAAGTCTTAAGTAACCCTAGTGCTGTGGTCCTCCTCATCCCTGTCATGGCACCCTAAACTTGACGGGTGTGAAAATGAGGTACATTTCTGGCCCAGTGCTCAGAGACATGGCAGGTATCTGCTTCCTCCGGGCTTCACATGATCCTGGGCATAAGAAGACATCCTGTCACCTTCTCAACCTTGAATTTCTATTTGTTCAAGGTTGACTGGAATGCCCTTTAGAGCCATGCCCCATACAGCCCCTGCAGAAGCCATTCACACTGAAAAAGAACACGAGACCACAGTACAAATGCTCATGGCCCCACCCCAACCCCCATCCCAACCATTCATAGACCAAGGCTGGTTTCAGAGAACCATTTAGACAAGTTCTACTATAAATGCACTCCCATGCTGCTTACCACAAAGAACAGTTATTCAAAATGTGGTTTGTTGAACTTAGGAAAAGATTACACTATAATTTTGTTGCACTGATTTAAAAATTTGCCTTGGGAATGGTCTTGATTTAAAACAAATGCAAAATTACATGCAAAAATAAGACTTAAAGAGGACTGAATACTATTTTTGCTTATCTTTTGAAAATAGTGTTTAATGGTGCAGAAGACTATAGAGTCAATTGGAACAAACAAAAAGGATGCACTTTTGAAGGTCAATGTCAGAAGAGATGAGCCTGGCTACAGGGAGTGCCACGGAGAAAATAAATTAGTTATCCCTCCCTATCAAACAATCTTACTTTCCACTTTTTCCGGGCTGCGAACTTCTTGAACTTCTCCATGTTGACTGCCGACGCCTTTCTACTAAGTGCTTGTTGGGTATCTTTAGGCTAAAATCAAAGTCCAAGAAAGCAAATTTAGAACACTCCAAGATGGAAATGGGTTACATGACAACTTTTGGAAACCTGTAGTTAGTTAGGATGCTTACACACTCACCTTAGTAAAATAACAGAACAAGTTGGGATAACTTGCAAAAGCTAGGAACCTAGTCTCCGGAGGGCAACTCTTAGGGCTAAGGGTTTGATAAAATCCACAAAGACTGGGTCTTGGGAAAAGCTGAAGAGTTGGGCTCAGAACAGGCTAAATTTCAACTTTCTGGACTGAGAGTTTGGGAATGGCAAGATTCGTGGTGAGGTTATGTTATAAGGCATTTGAACTTAATATATCATCAAGTAATAATTTAGAGCTGGTAGGGAACTCAGAGGTTAGCAAATCTGGCCTGGCTGAAAGCATTAGGATCTGTTGTACCGCATCTTTTTTGGGAGGCCATTAGTTCTACTGATGAGAGGAGACACCATTGCCTCCTCAGGGAACCCACGCAACTGCTAGGAGCTCATGCAGCAAAGCTCTCTGGATGCCCCAACCCTACTTCTGCAATGCAAGTTGCTGCACCATAATCCCCTCACCGGTTCCATGACTTTATTCTGTAATTGCCACATTCCCTCACCGTTGGTCCTTTCTGTTCTAGCCGGAGCACTTCAGTTCTTTAACCCAAATGGCAATGGGTGTTGCAGGTAATGTAAAGGTATACGTTGTGCCAGGAGGCGGCTGCTGGCCCTGGCCCAAAGGCGGCTGTGCAGGGTTTGGGTGGCCTTATGGAATGAGGGCTCAGTACTGGTAGACATTCAGATTTTTCAACAGACGCTGGAAATCCAGATTTGATATGGTATTTAAATGTTGGCAATTAATTCCAAAAAATTAAAATATTCTCTGGGCCAACATCCCACAGGTGAAACCAAACATGGCTGTTGAGTAGACCTGACCCATTTACAACTGACCTTCAACTCCCCGTTTACAATCCTGCATTGTGATAGCTTATTCTCCTCCATCTCCGTGATCATTAGGACACTCTCATCTGTGCACCATCTTAAAATAGGGCACCAATGTCAAAACCAATACTTCAGATGTGACCTGTGGTGAGACCCCCACAGTAACTAGGCCTAAGGCAAATGCATTCTGGGATGTCCTATAATACCAAACCAATCACAATATGCAACTTACCTTGATCCAGGGATGCTGCAAACTATCTTGAATTGTCATTCGCTTCCTTTGTAGGGGGAAGGGGAAAGAAAAAAATGCTGTGACCATAGAAGCAAACACTGAGGTTGTTTCCATGCCAGTTGGGCCTACCAAGCAGATGCTCTGGAAAATGCAGTTCAGGGCCTGCTTCGTGGAAGAAAGCTGGAAAGAAGTCAGTCTTTCTGTGACTATCTTACTGTGTCTGCAGGGACTGACTGAGCAGGTGCAAAGGCCCCGCCTGCATTTTCTGAAGCGTTCCACATGGCATGCTTTCCTTTGCCACATGGAACCCACCAGGCTCTCATAAACGTGGTCCGCATGCACAATACAAGTGCTGGCCCTGGTCCTGCTGAAGCCACGGCCAAGTACCCCTCAGGAATAATGGACACTCACTTTGGATCCTTGACGAGGAGTCTTCTTATGAAATCTTTGGCTAGGGCACTGGTATTACTGAAGTATTCTTCCTCAAATTCGTAGTTGACGGCAGATACATTTGCTAGCGTTTCTTGCTTAGTGTCTCCAAGAAATGGGGAGGCCCCACTGAGGCTGTTAATAAAGTGGGGTGCAGAACATGAATGATTACCTCTTGGGCTATCATGTCATTCCTAGCATATCTAATAAGGGGACTGAGGAATAATATGATAATCTGTCCTTGGGCAGTCACTTCAGAATCCGATTACGTTTTACAGGGCATTTAGTTGTCATGCACAACAGCTTCAGCTTAATGCATAGGATGCATTTAAAAAGTTAATCTGGAATAGCATCTCTTAGTTAAAAAAAAATAAAAAAGCTTCCGACTTTGGCTCAGGTCATGATCTCACGGTTTGTGGGTTCGAGCCCCGCATTGGGCTCTGTGCTGACAGCTCAGAGCTTAGTGCATGCTTCAGATTCTGTGTCTCCCTCTCTCTCTGCCCTCCTCTACTCATGTTCTGTCTCTCTGTCTCTCAAAAATGAATAAATGTTAAAAAAAAAATTAAAAAAAACACCGCTTTCCTATTTTCTCAGCAGTGATGGACAGCCACGCTTCCTTCAGTGATTAGGCTGTAGTTTCTGATGATTCATTGCGAATTAGGAGAAAATGTTTAATTAGTATAAACTACACGTGTTCTGGGGGTGTGAAATGAATATGTTTACATAAAAAGCATGCATAAACTGAAGAGATCAACATGACATATAGATGGTTAATAAGACATATGGTCTCAAAGAAAGAGGAAAAGAATACAAGGCGTGGATTTTGGTACTTACAGAATATAGGTTATCACCCCAATACTCCTAGACACAAAACGAAAACAGAAACAAATGTCAGAAGAATAGTACACTAAAGCGGAAAGATGAAAGCATCAAGGACATGCTCCTTACCACATATCTGCCTCAAGACCAAGAGGTTCATAGTTGACTATCTCAGGAGCTAAGAGGAAATAAACGCATGTTTAGTTTTCAGAGAAAGTGAATCAACAGATTCTATCTTTACGTATAAACCAGAAATATGTACCAGGGAAATAAATGATGTTACAGCAGGGGAGTTTCTGCCAGTATAATTCATATTATTGATGAGAAATAAATGAGCACAGGAGTAAAAAAAAAACAAAAACTTACCAACAAACTCTGGTGTCCCAAATATGTTTTTGAATTCATTTCCAAAATCAATTTTATGGGCCAACCCAAAGTCAATGATCTTGATCCGAGGTTTAGGGACATTTCTATCCAAAAGCATTATGTTTTCAGGCTTCAAAAAAAGAGAGAGAGAGAGACAGAAATAGTACACTAGTGTTCAAAACAGCCTATTCACAAAACCAAAAGGTGGAAACACCCCAATGTCCATCAACTCATCAAACATGCTACAACATGGATAAACCTTGGAAACATTATGCTAAGTGAAACAAGTCAGACGAAAAAGGACACATATTGTATGATTCCACTTATCAGAAGTATCTAGAATAGGCAAATTCAGAGACACAGAAAGCTGAAGGGTGGTTGCCAGCAGCTGTGAGAGGAGGGATGGGGAGCTCGGGATTAATGGATACAGGGTTTCAGTTTGGGAAGATCCACTAGTTCCAGAGATGGACGGGGGTGCTGGTTTGCACCACAGTGTGAATATACTTAATGCCACTGAACTGTACACTTAGAAATGGTTAAATAGGTAATTTTCATGCTATGTTTATTTCACCACAGTAAAAACAAAGAGCTATGATATATTATGCTGAAGACAAAGTGGTAGAATTGTCCCCTGCCCCCCACCCCACCCCGGAAAAACCACCAAAACCTACAGGTAACAGGGTAGTTGTAAGAGAACACCAGGAAAAATAAATGTTGTGGTTTGGGTTCTCCCAGGAGCAGACTTGTTGACAGAGATTCGGGTGCAAGTGGCTTATGTAGGAGCAGGCTCCAGGGAATACTTGGGAGAGGATGGGGAGGCAGGAAACAGAAGGAAGGAAACCCACACAAGGTGTCTTGTCAAGGTGAAGGTGACTGGAGTACAATCCCTTTGGGGAACTTAAGGAGGAGCAGCACTGAGTTTTCCAGCTGGAGCATGAGGGAGCCGGGGTATTTATCCACCGACTCCCCGTCCTCCATTGCTAACAGCGGCCTCTGTGGGGCTTTACTCTGGCATTTCCAGCTCCCAGGGCCAGAAACCAGACATCAGGCAGGGAGCCACAGGGGTGTCCAGCAGCGGTATTCAGGGCGTGCGTTAGCGAGTGTTGGGGGGATCTGGATGGGGTGTTGACAGCATTGCTACAAGAAACATGGAGGAAGTCCTCCCTCCTCTGAAGCCTTGTCCTAGCTCCAACGATCTGAATCATTCACTTGTCAGTCGACCGCATGCTTCTTTGTGACTACCTTCTCAATGCCTCAGATTGTACCTCAATTCTTCCGTTGTCACTGTATGTTGCTCCTGTGCATGCCTTTCCTTCCTAGAGAGACCATAGCTTTTCTGACAGTTAGAACTAGGACATGCCTTTATATCCCCCACAGTGCTGTGCCTCCAGACAGGCAAAGACCCCAATTAGCCAATCTCCGCGGCTGTCTTGATTGATGGCCGGTGACAAAATCAGGCCTTCACATCAAGAAGGAGAGGAGAGATCAAGACATCTTCCACCTTACGTGCCCTGCAGCCACAGGGGATGCAAACTGGACAGCCAGTGGCCACTCTAAGCTGAAAACATTGCATAACCAATAGCAGTTTAGAGATCTGGCTGGTAAACCCCTTTGATTCTTCCCCAGGGATTCTTGAATGTAATCATTCATCCTAAGCCTCTATCCCACAAAAGGTTAGGAATCCTTGAGTAGGCATTCATTATATACCTGGTAATTTATCTTCATAATTCCATCTGTTAAGTTCATACAGGATAGGGGCACCTGGGTGGCTCAGTTACACATCTGAATCTTGATTTCGGCTCAGGTCATGATCTCATGGTTCATGGGTTCAAGCCCTATACCGGGCTCCACGTTGATAGTATGGAGCCTGCTTAGGATTCTCTCTCTACCTCTCTCTCTGCCCCTCCCTCCCTTTCTCTCTCTCTCAAAACAAATAAATAAACCTAAAAAAAAAAAAAAAAAAAAAAAAAACCATACAGGATTAAAAAAATGTATCTCTTTCAGATGCTTCAATTTTTCATAGCCAACCACCAATGCTGGGATTTGCATAACCTTCTCTCCGGCTTACACTCAGCAACGTACCTTAAGATCAAAATGGGCAATCTGAAGGGAGTGTAGGTAGTAAACACCATTAAGAATTTGTTTCAGAAACTCAGTTGCTTCCTCTTCAGTCAAAGATTCTTTTTCAGCCAAGAAGTCGAACAGCTCGCCACCTGCCACTCTGAAAACCAGGAAGCAGAGGTTACTGAGGATGCTTGTTTCATACAGATTTGTTCTCTTGTAGACTATTGGTGTGCTCAAATTTCAGGCAAAAGAATGGCCTAAGGACAAGCCGAAACTGCCAAGCAAGGAATTAGAATTCATGCTTCTCACCACTGGGCTGACAATTCTGCCCATTTGTACTTGAAAGCACCTGGATACCATTCTCCTGATGTGCTATGTTCACACATGAAGGCAGGGAGCAGAGACGTGATGGGGGGCGGGGGGGAGGAATGTATATTGAAAACATCTTCGTTACACATACTTACAGGTGAAGTCTTAATTCACTGATTTAAAAAAAAAAACAAATTATAAGCCAACTTTGGGCAGCATTTATAGAATAGATCTTCCTAGCACAATCAGAAAGTACCTGGAAAGTTCATAATCCATATGCTAATCAATTGTTTTAAACCCCAAATCACAATATATGGCCTACAAGGATTTTTTGTTGTTGTTTTATATCCATTTATATATAAATACTTACATATTTATTAAAAAATCACATTTCATAATGAATTTAACAAATACCTTCACTAATAAGAATACATGTACACTGGGGCACCTGGGCTTCAGTTAGGCATCCGACTTCGGCTCAGGTCATGATCTCACCGTCCATGAGTTCGAGCCCCACGATGGGCTCTGTGCTGACAGCTTAGAGCCTGGAGCCTGCTTCGGATTCTGTGTCTCTCCCTCTCTCTGCCCCTCCCCCATTCTCTGCCCCTCCCCCACTCGCACTCTCTCTGTCTCTCAAAATGAATAAATGTTAAAAAAAAAAAAATAGGGGCGCCTGGGTGGCTCAGTTGGTTAAGCGACTTCGGCTCAGGTCATGATCTCGTGGTTCGTGGGTTCGAGCCCCGCGTCGGGCTCTGTGCTGACAGCTCGGAGCCTGGAACCTGCTTCAGATTCTGTGTCTCCCTCTCTCTCTGCCCCTCCCCCACTTGCATTCTGTCTCTCTCTGTCTCAAAAATAAATAAACATTAAAAAAAATTAAAAGAAAAAAAGAATACATGTACACAAAATTGAAATGCATGAGGTCGTTTGGGGATTTATCAATCAGTCTCCCTGGCCAGACTGTAAATCTCTAAAGGACAGAGGTCAGCCCCCGGCCATCCACCAGGTTCTCCCACAGTCCCAGCCACAGAGCAAGAGCTCAAAACTTTGTTATCCAGTGGATAAATGAACAAACTCCCCAAAGAAATCTACAGCAGTAATTAATGGCAAATAACAGGGAACTTTTAATAAGAGTTTTTATAAGTTCATCTTTTCTCAAGTTTAACCATACATTCACAACATAATAATTAACTGTAATTATGCACATAACTGCTGTGTTCATTATCTTTCTTTCAGCAAGACAGCTCCATAAACATACATACCACTTCTACATCCAGAGGAAAAAAAAAAAAAACAGTGCTTACGAGATTAAACTATAATGACAAAAGTCTGTGTCTTAAAGAACAGGGTCAGATCCTGCCCCTTCACCCTCTAAGTTGTTGTTTTTCTTAACCTGGCCCCAGCTCCACTAGCATTAGGATTGCTCGGGGTGTTTTAAACATGCAGAGTCTGAGGCACCTGGTGGCTCAAGTGGTTAAGTGTCTGACTTTGGCTGATCTCACGGCTCGTGAGTTTGAGCCCACGTAGGGCTCTGTGCTGACGGCTCAGAGACTGGAGCTGCTTCAGATTCTGTGTCTTCTGTGTCTCTCCCTTTCTCTCCTCTGCCCCTCCCCCATTCATGCTCTGTCTCTTTCTCTCTCTGGGCTCTAAAAGATAAACATTAAGTTAAAGAAAAAAAATATTAAAAATACAGGTTCTGGGCCTCCCTTCCAGCCTGCTACCTGAGAGTTTCCGAGATGGGCACCAAGAAACGCAGAATTTTTAACCAGCGCCCCCAGGGGATTCTTAGCACACTAAAAAGTGAGGGCCATTTTTCAAAGTTTTAACTGCATCCTCCTGCTGCATGGCCTCCCTCTGATATTTAAGGTCTGGATGTTTATCCAGAAGGCGAGGTGGCTCCTCCGCCCCTGGGACCCCAGCAGAGGGCTCGCGCAGATATGCCACAAGCCACAGAGCCTGAGCCAGCCAGGGAGGCCTGGAGCCCGGCCCGGGGGACAGAGACCTGCAGGTGACAAGGACATTCCTGCAGCAGTGGCCTCCCTGCCTGCACCCTCCTAGCCTTACTGCACTCTCCTCTCTATGGAGCCCTTGGCCGTGAACCCCACACTGGCTCCCCACCACTCCTCACTTTTCTGTCTCCTTACTCCTCTTAAAAACAACAAAACAGGGAGAGGGATTCCTTCAACTCCAGGGGAAAACAGGGAAACAAACCAACTAATTTTGAGCAAGATGGTCTATCACCTGGGTGCTTCCTTACTCTCTGGGCTGTATGGCGTCGTTGAGGTGCATCGCACAGTCCTGGGCCGCGTGCTAGGGTGAGGTCCAGAGCTGGCACACCCAGTGCAAACCTTAATTCTGCAGCCACAAGGTTATGCCTTCTCTCTGGACCTCACTTTCTCACCAAACAGGTATAACAGGACCTACTCCTTTGAGGATTTTGAGAATGAAAGGTAATAAATACACATGACGCGGCTGGCAGGTCTGGCATGAGGCTGAGGTCCAGGAAGCGGAATGGATGCCATTTAAAGGAGGGACAGACCGTCCCTGTGGGCTGCCATGCCACCTGCCCCAGGGCTCCCAGAGGAAAGCCCCCTTCCTGCCCTGCTTTCCCTCAAACCCACTGACTGACCTGACCAGTGCGCTCGCAAGGAGGGGGTGCAGCTTGATAGAGGAGGCTGGTCCCACCTTTCTTCCCTCTGCCCCGCTTTCAGGGGCGTCCCCACTCCCCCTCGCTCACACAGACCGCTCACGCTTCTCAACACATCAGAAGTTTCTTGACAGTGAGAAATGGCTGGGGGTTGGCTGCCTGGAAATGGGGAAAACCTTCCAGTATTGAAAGCGTCAGCACAGGGCAGAGGCCTGGGTCCTTCCTAGAAACCCCACTGCCACTACAACCCAGGTCTTTGCTCCTTCTCCCTTTGGTAGCTTTCCCTGCCTTGTGTCTGACCTGAGCTTCCTTCTGGTCCTGGAGAAGCAGTTAATTTCATTCTCCTTGGGCTCCAGGCTCTGTGAAGTGGGACAGCAAGGGGTGAGAAGACCCCAGTTCAAATTCTCTCCCATTACCCAACTTCCACTGAGCCTGGGATCCCTCTTCTGTAAAATAAGGGTCAATCACACCCCACAGAGTTGTTTGGAGATTTCAGGATATGTAGAGCCCCTTGGCGCTCAATAAACACTGTTTTTCTTGTCCTCTGGCTTCAAAGTAAAAGCCCTCCCACAGCGGCATGGTGTGCAGGTGCATGTTTAACAATGGACTCCCTGGGGTTGGGGGCAGGGACAAAGCCCATTCCTGAGTCCTCCTATTCCTCTCATGGTCATTTCAAGCCACCCAAGTGATGATGGTGACCGTGCGGTTGGGAAGCATAAACAGCTCTGTTAACTGGGCGAACCAGCTACCTGGCCCACCGACACATTCTGGTATTTTCCAAGGATGGCACCACAGCATGTCATGCCACGTGCTCTTCTGTGCTGTGATCGTGCCTCTGTGGCTCCACCCCCTTGATTCTTTGACCAATAAGACATAGCAGAGTGACTCTGTGCCAGCTTCAATGTGGTCCTTCATAGACCTATGGCTACCACATCCCAAAGTCCTCATGTAAGAAGTGTGATGGTCCCGAAACCACCATGCGGTATGAAGAAACCCTGGAAGATGAGACGCCCCATGAAGAGAGAAAGAAGCCAAGGGGCATTAAACAAGAAAGAAATCTTGGGAGTGGATCCTTCTGTCCAGCAGAGGCCATGGAGGTCAGACTCTGAGCCCTTCTAGAATTCCTGACCCACAAAATAATGCGCAAAATAAAATGGTCACTTTGATCCACTATGGAGGGCACCATGAATACCACCCATGCTCCCCACGGAGGAAGGACGCACTATCCAACTACTAGGAGGATACCAGAGCTTCCTTCTGCTACAAGCTGCCATTCAAGGTCACATCCAATGGCTGCTGAGCACAGGAACATAAAGCTGGGCTGAACAAATGTCTATAAAGAGCTAGATATAAATATTTCAGGCTTTGGGGGCCATATAGCTCTGCCACAACCACTGAACTCTGCCCAAGTAAGGTGAGAGCCTCCTTAGATAATTTGTAAATGAAGGGGTGTGGTGTGTTCCAATAAAACTTTATTTACAAAACCAGGTGACCACCTGGTTTTGGCTCATAGGCTGTAGTTTGCCTACCCTGACATAAAGGCCAGGACAACTCAGTCCAACCTGGAGCAATTCTAAAATTCCTTCAGAATTTTCTGTTGGGTCCACTGGGGCTGCCACTGAGCTGCAAGGCAGCATGACCTCTTCTGTCCACTATTGTTCCTTCCCCTCTGTTCCAAGTCTTGATCCCAAGGGCAGTTCTTAATAATCATCCTCCACACGTCTGCTTCCCTGGGAACCTACCCTGCACCCCACTAAATTTGGGGGTAGTTTGTTACAGACCAGTAGATGACAGAACACTATCTTGAACTGGGTCTGTTCACTTGGTTCAGCCAACAGAAACCAGGTTTGTCTTTCTCTGGGCCCGGTCACCTTCTACCCTATTCAGTCTTCCTTTCTCAAGCAACTTAACTCCAACAGTGCCTCCTGATCACAGAGATGAGAACCAGAACAACCCTGGAGCCCCCAGAGTGAAGGACAGTGAGGGACCAGCCTGCAACGTGGCGGTGCCTGGTCAAGACTGAGAGGAAGGAGACCTGAATCATCTCTGGTTTCTCCATCATCCTTCTCCAGGCCCTGTTCAGATCTCATGGCATTCATGATGAACTCCATGCTGTGGTTCGTCCAGGGAATTATTCAGCTGGACTTCAGGAGTGTTGGGAGAGCCCCCACCTCACTGGGCCCGGACCCATCACTGGTTTCCTACTGCCCTGAAGGCCGTACATATATATTCATTCTCCTTCACACGGAAAGGCAGATGTTCTAGCCATCAATTTTAAATATGGCTTATCAAATATTAAATTTGATAAAACTCATCAATTATTTAGTCATTAACCAAGGAAATCAACACTACATGATTTTGGCAAAGGTTTGAGGGCATTATAAGCATCACTGGATAATTTACCCCACTTAGCCCCCAAATCTCAGAAGGGCAAAAAGTAACCTGAGGACTTTTTCCATATACAGGCTTAGAACCAGAACTCAAAGCCTTACAATGTTGTTGGGGAACAGCAGGGTAATGCTAACAAGATCAGCCAAAACTTTGGTATTTCCACTCTTCGTTCCAAATTTTACATTTTGCTTAAGAGAAGGAAGATTGATGGGGAGAGAGATGAGCAATCTGTGCAGCAAATTTAGAAAGCAAGTCTAACCTCCTTTATTAGGTCTTTGACTCAGAGTGTTTTAAATTACAGCATTATTATGGAAATTGTGTGAAATGCATGCTAATAAGCATTGCTGTTTTCACCAAGAAAGCTGGAAAATAGGAAGGTTTCCTCTCCTCCCCATGCCTTCCTTTGCCGCCAATACCTCCCTTAAAAGGCTGCTGTCACAGAATGTAGAATTTAAAAAAATTTTGTTTATTTCTGAGACAGAGAGAGACAGAGCATGAGCAGGGGAGGGGCAGAGAGATGGAGACCCAGAATCCGAAGCAGGCTCCAGGCTCTGAGCTGTCAGCACAGAGCCCAACGCAGGGATCGAACTCACAGACTGTGAGATCATGACCTGAGCCGAAGTTGGTCACTCAACCGACTGAGCCACCCAGGCACCCCACAGAATGTAGAATTTTAAAAACACAGTGCCTTCAGAGTGACACAGAGAAACTATTACAGAATTCCAATTTCTGAATTATAACACTATTCAGGGTCCCTGACTTTTGCTAAGAATTGCCCAAGATATAGTAGGACTTGTTCTGGAAGAGGACTGGTCGTGACCTAAACTGCAGGGGCTCTTGGCTACAAGATAACTATACCTGATGAGCATTTCAAGGTAAATGCTAGAATTCATCAGCATTGGGCTGGATTTCCCCATTTGGTGAAGAGGGGGCCACTGGAACAATTCAGGACACACATTCAGGTCTTGGACTGCTAGGACTGGATAGGCCTCAGCACACAGGCCCCCAACCCCAGCTCTGGCCCTAGGTTGTGGATTTCAGGCCCAGGCCTGGCCCCTGAAATATCCTGCACTATTCTCCACTCACTCTTTCCCCTGTCTCTTTGGCTACCTGAACACTGATGGCCCAGCAGGGAACTCTGAGGAGGACCAGGGCAGCAGAGACATTAAGAAGAAAGAATACGGATCCCCGAGCCACTGTCTGGAGGCCACCCACCCAACCTGTAACATCCACACTGTACTTGAGTAAGAGATAAATCCTATTATGTTAAGCCACTGAGATTTTGCAGTTGTGTTCCCGCTTCTGTGAATACCAATCTATTTAACCAGAAGTAAGAATACAATCTATTTTTTTTAATTTAAATTAAAAGAAAGCAACCAATGCAAAGCACAGAGTACAGTAACTATTCTGATTATCTAGTGCTGTGCAACGTATCTCCCTGAACTTAGTGGCTTTAAACATGACAATCATTTTGTTGTCTCCTTCGATTTCTGTGAATCAGGAATCCAGGAAGGCTTGGCTGGGTAGCTCTGGCTTAGGGTCTGTCATCAAGGTGCAATCAGACAGTAGCTGCAGCTGAAAGCACAGGGATGATGGACCACCGGGGGGCTCTCTGGGCATTTCTCTCCATGTAAAGTCATGGCTCCATGCGGGCTAGTTTCGGCTTCCTGACAGCATGGCAGACTCAAGACAAGGAGACCATTTGTGTGGAAGCTCATGGCTTCAGGGCAAGCGTTCCAGGGTGGAAGCTGCCTCAGCAGTCACACAGCCTCAACAGCAAGTCAAAATCTCCTCCACATTCAAGAGGAGAGATGTAGAATTCATCTCTTGATGGGGGGGAACTTCAACATTCTACACAACACGTAGGACAGGAGAGAACAATGCAATCTTCCTCAGAACACACGTCACATTACTTGTGACAGACAAACTGAAATTCTCAACCTTACTTCACCTGAAGGAGTATTTTACGAGGGTGAGTTAGAGGTAGTTGTATTAGTGTGCTAGGACCACACCAACAAATGGGGGAGGGGGACGGTTGGCTCAAACTAACTGAAATTTCTTGTCTCAAGTTCTGTAGGCTAGCCCTCCGAAATCGAGGTGTCAGCAGTGTTGTGATCCCTTTGAACTCTCTAAGGGGACCTTCCTTGCTTCTCCTAGGTCTTAGCAGTTTGCTGGCAACCTCTGGTGTCCTTGGCTGGAGATGAACCACTCCAGGCCTCTGCCCTCATGCACAGGTCTGTGTGTGATGCCCAAATTTCCCCTCTTACAAGGACACCAGTCTAACCGGATTAGCACCCACCCTAGTGGCTTCATTTTCACTTGGTTACGTCCATGAAGGCTCTATTTTCAAAGAAGGTCACATTCTGAGGTACTGGGGGTTGGGACTTCAACATCTCTGTCTCTTTTTTTTTTTTTCTGGGGATGGATACAACTCAACCCATAACAGGTAGTAGCTGCTCACAGGCTGCAAGCAAAATGTCACAGGCTGGCTACAGCGTCTCAGGACCAGTGGAGGAAGTAAGAGGGAGGATAATCCTAATCTGCTCATGTCTTTTGTTAGCCTTGTTTTCAGATTCTCCTAGGACAGAAGGGTCCCTTCATGCACCGTCATAAAAACTTTTAAATTCAGGTCAGGGGGAGCCTGAGTGGCTCAGTCGGTTAAGTGTCCGACTTTGGCTCAGGTCATGATCTTGCAGTTCATGAGTTCAAGCCTCACATCAGGCTCCATGCTGATGGTGCAGAGCCTGCCTGGGATTCTCTCTCTCCCTCTCTCTCTGCCCCTCACCCATGTGCTCGTGCGCACGTGCTCGCTCTCTCTCTCTCTCTCTCTCTCTCTCTCAAAATAAATATATAAACTAGAAAAATAATTCACATCAGACAAATGTGAATGAAAAATGCATATCTGGTCCTGTCCTGAAGTAACTTCCCCAACATTTTGAGATGATCCTTCTCTTACATCGTGCGGGACGTGATGTGACGGTGTTGAAGGCAAGTACCCGCCTTCTTCCTGGCTCTGCCTCTGAACAAAAATTAGAGCTCAGTGCTCTACTGTCATCATCAGGTTCCTTCTTGCTAATCTAGGGGGAAGCCCTGGAAGGCTTTCACACTGTCACCTCTCAGGGTCCAAAAGGAAACCCCCCAGGTAATTGAAGACTTTGAGGAATGCAAAGCTGGTAATCTGAAGGGAAAGAAACACAACACCCCCTCCTTGTGGAATTTGTGAAATAGGTGTGAATTTAAGGTCAGCAGTAGCCTGGGGGCTTGAGAACACATTCTCTGTTTAGATACTGTGTTATCCCCCAGGCACTTTATAAATAGCATCAAAGGAGTTCCTAACTTCACACCTCCTCTGAATTAGCCCTGCCTCCTTTGAATCCAAAACATAAACTATATCTGAAAATACATTTTCTGCCTGTTTCACCTCAAATTCAAGTTCAAGTAACAACTTAAGAGGAGTTCTGGGGATCCTCACAATACAGCATGCTTGGCACCCAAAATTCACAGTGGGGGTGGGGTGGGGGAAGTGATCTTTCACTTTACCCAAAGAGGCTGTGCAGGAAACAGGGAGGAGCCTTCCCAGGGTTTCTAGAATGAAATCCCTACAGGAGGAACATCACCAAAAGGGTAAAAGGCGTTGGAGGCAGACATTCTGGGTTTCAGTCTGCGCTCCATGACTTCAGATAGGTTAAGTTACTTTCAGAGGCAGTTTCTTTGTCTATCAAATGGAGATAATAAAACCTACTGTTCATTATTACTACCGGGAATGAAAGGAGAAAATGTGACTTCGGTTAAGAGCATCTGGCACTCGACAAGTGTTATCAATATTCCAGGCAGTCATCCCTCGCCTTCACTCCACCTAACCATAGGTTTCCGGGTGAGGAAAACCCTTGAGCTGCCCTCCGTGTCTCACGTCCAGATGCAAGCCTACGGGGTGGGATTTGGACATGGCTGCCATGCCAAGGAGGGACGTGAGGCTGCTCACTGGTTATACACCAAGGCTTCCCTGAAATGAGTAGTCATTCCTGGGGCACAAACCTGGGGAAAAGGGGTGGGGGGGGGGGAAGGTAGGCTTTGCCTCTGTTTCCTTGGGTCTGGACAGAGAGGAATCTAGATGTGCCTGAGGGCAGCCAGGTGGGGAGGGAATGGGAGAAAGTGGGTCTTGATGGGGCAGGCAGGCACCTGCAAGCAAGAGGAAGCGCTGGCAGTCCCAATGCAACACCATCCACTTAATGTGACTATTTCTGTCCTGTCAAATAAAGACGTAACATGGTCCTGTCTAGATTGTGCCACAGGAGATTAAAGACGTGATTTCTTGCTTAGTCAAGAGTGTGGAGAGAATACCAAGGCCTGTATGGAGCTGAGAGAGGTGATGAGGGACAGTCCTCAAGGGAAGTTCAATCTCATGGGGCCAAAAGGACCACCACACCCAGCCACTCCCCCACCTCACCCATGAAGCCCCCAGGTGGCCAACCCCACAGATCTGTGCTTACCCAGTTAGCTGGCACATTCTCTTACAGAAGTCACTCCATTTTTAACTTAAAAATATTATCCAAGAAATACATAAATATCTCTTAAAAATATTATCCAAGAAATATATCAATATACTCTCCTTAAGAAAAATTAACACACCCATACATAAAACTAAAGACCCTTCTGACTATCCCTCTCCTGCCAGGTACCGGCCCTCTCTCTCTCCACCTATCGTCTCCTGTAGCCCTCCAGAACTTTCTCAGTATGTTCTGTGAACTGCATAGCACTGTTTCATCTACATTTTAAGAACGGAAATGATACCAGACTGTATGCGTCATTGTGCAATTAGCAATCTCACTTCGGCAATGCTCGCTGGGAAACAGCTCTTGCGCCCTCCCTTTTCATTGCTGCCCAACGGCCATGGGGCTTTCCAGACCAAAGTTTTACTCAGCCATTCCCTGGCTGATGGACTTAACGCTGCTTCTGATTTTTCACTATCACAAACTATAACGCAATGATTTTTGTGTGTGTACTTGCCTCTTGAAGAGGTGAGAGTTTTTCTGGACTCTTGGATGTATGTATAGCCCAATTTGGAATTTCTAGGTCATAGGCTAGGCTTGTTTTTAATCTCAATTTATGCTCGTCAGCTGTAGCTGGTGAACGTGCCATGGTTTCCCAGCTCATGTGCTTGGTATTATTATTTTGGGCCAATCCAATGGATGACATAAATGAATCACCATTGTATCCTACCTGTCCCTGCTAACAGAGAGACTGCTGCCCTTTCGGATCAAAAGACTGCTCATTTTTCACGTTTTTCTGCCTTTTGTATCTGAATGGGTGTAAACTGTCTACACTCTGCCCATTTTCCTTTTGGACTGTCAATTGTTTTTCCATTTTAATTGGCTGATAAGTGTTACATCGTCCTCTCCACACAAAACCTTGATCTCTTCTATATTCCCAATGTGTTCTCCCGATCTGTGATTCGTCTTATAACTTTGCTTCAAGTGATGCTTTGTTAGACCAATTCTAAATTTGGACGCAGTCACACTTGTCACTCTTTGAAGAAATCAAGATTTTTGAACCAAATGTGGGGACAATGGAATAGCAGGTGGGGTATAGCTGCTGTGAAGCCAGAGCAAGAACTTAATCTTCCTGTGTTTGTAGATACTAATAGCGGTTCCCCGTGAGCCCAGAGAGGCAGGTAGAATTTCAAAGGTTTTCCAGCATTTTCGTTCCTCCCCAAACCCAGGTGTGTCCCTAGATTAGGAGCTACCTGAGGGGCAGTGTGACACATGGTCGGTCCCCTGAACCTGTCATGGTGGGAAACTGGGGCTCCAAGAGCAGATTATGTGCCTCTCTTCCCAACTCCTCCTGGAGTGATGTTATATCAGAACTGGAAATTGGCCACGGTGGGATTTGTACCATAGAAATAGACAAACTTTACAAATCAGGGCTCCTCTTGCCTGGAGAGCTAGATGTTACACACTTTTTTTCTCCAGCACACCACTGACCTATAGTATCCTAGGCACAGCCACCTGCCTGCATGACCTCCACCTGTGGGCTGCTATTCCTCTTCATGTCTAGTCGGAAAATGTCTTCTTATGCAGACCTGAAATGTAGCTCTGGTAACACAGGTCCTAATTCTGCCTTCTAGAACCAGGGTCAACAAACTTTTGTGCAAGAGGCTTCATGGACTATTTGGTTTTTGTTGCAACTTTTCGACTCTGCTCCACAGTCTTCTTGCCTTTTTCTTCAACCGTTTAAAAATGTAGAGCCATTTTCTTCTCAAGAGCTGTGCATGAACAGGCAGCAGGCTTTGGCTCCCTGGCTGTAGTTGGCGAAGCCCTGCTCAAGAACAACATGGCCAACAGAACACAAGGCACTCTGGGACCTACACACCATCCTTCCTGTATCCGAAAATGGTTCTCACACACCCCTGGGTCTTTTCTTCTCAGGTCTAGGATTCTTCCAAGTTTGCTCCTAAAGGCAATTCCAAAACCAAGTAAAGTGATTTAGGAATGTTTCTAGGATGTGCTTTACTGGGTTTCTGTAGCTGTGGTGGGATTGATATAGAGGCCAAGTTAATGGCAGGAAAAGGTACAGAAACCTGGACTGAGGTCAGTCAGGTGTTCTGACCAACTCAGGAGTGTCACAGAATCCCTAAGAAGCAGAGCTCAGGGGGCCTCTCCACATGTTAGCTGTGCGATACAGGGTAAGGCACTTAACCTTTCTGGGCCTCTGGTAGAATGAAGATAGCTGCAAATTCTTACATGACCCACTGAGAGCCATGGTCTCTTTTTCCATACCTCGAACCCAAGTAGGCTCTGTGTCTGCTGGGCCAATAGCAGATGAGAAAAGTGATCCCACGTCAGTCTTAAGACACTGGCAGCTTCCATTTCCTGTTTGGAATACTTAGCCTGGGAACCCAGCTGCCATGCTGTGGGTGAACCCAAGCAGCACTATGAATGGTGCACATGGAGAAGAGCCAGCACCCCTGACTGAACTCCCAGCTACAGCCAGCACCATCGTGCTGGTCAAGTGAGAGAGCCATATTCGAAGGGGCCATCCTGCCTCATGCAGTGGCCAGGCTGATGCTCCAGGAAACAGAGAGAAGCCAGAACAGCTAACCCTTGCCCACATCGTAGATTCAAAATCAAAACAAATGATGGCTGTCATTAAGCTTCCGAGTAGTTTGTTACACAGCAGAAGACACCCAGAATGGGGCCTCAGAGTCCTACCTCCCTGGGCTTTTGTTAGGATTAAATGATATGCCAGGTACTTAGCTAAGTGCCTGACACATAAAATGTCCTCAATGAATGGCAATTGTTCTGAAAAAAAATACAGACCCTTAAGTTACCTTCCACATACAGGGGAAATGTTTCACCTCCTTATCTTAGGGGTTTTGCTTCTAAGGCCAAGCTTTTGAAAGAGGCTGACATTTTTTATGGCTTTTCCATTAAATGAGATGAAATGAAAAGCACTTAGCACAGAGTAAGGCATATAGTAATTGCTCAGGAAATGTCAAAAATCCTTCCGCTTTGATACCCAGAAACCTCCACAGAAGTTCTAACTCGTCTCAAGCCTCCACTCCCAACCCACCTCCGGCCCACCACATAAACCACTCCATCTGGGTGGCTCTGCCTGATCCCCCAAACTCTCCGAGAACTACCCATTTTATTTTAGTTCCTTTACATCCAGGTGAACTCCTCAGATCCATGGGAACTCCTCGATTCGAGGGGGACAGACTGTTGTGATTGGTAAGTAAACAGGACATGGTATTGAATAAATGGAGAGCTGGTCTATATGCTCTGGGGCATGCATGCTTTGTGCGTAAAGGACCAAACCCATGAATTCTGCCAGCTATGGTAGGGAAAGCAAGATTCCGATCTGGAAAGATTCACATTTGGAAATAAGTTGAGATCCCCAAGATCCCCTTACCTCAAAAATCTTGTCTTCTACCATCATGAAGGACTCATCTGTGAAGCTGGATTAAAAGCATAGCCACCGGGGCACCTGGGCGGCTCAGTCTGTTAAACATCAGACTCGATACTGGTTCAGGTCATGATCTTGCAGTCATGAGATTGAGCCCTGCATCAGGCTCTGTGCTAAGAGTGGAGCCTGCTTGGGATTCTCTATCTCCTTCTCTTTCTGCCCCTCCCACACTCTCTCTCTGCCCCTCCCCCACTCACGCTCCCTCCCTCGCTCTCTCTCTCTCTCTCTCTCTCTCTCAAAAATAAATAAATAAAAATAAAGCATTGCCACCATGGCAAAATGAAGATTTTAAAGCAATCACTTTCATTCATAGATGAAAGAGCAGAATCATGACTTTTTTTCCAGTATCCGAGATGGAAACAGAATGCTGGGTTGGTAACAAAAAACAAAACAAGGGGCGCCTGGGTGGCGCAGTCGGTTAAGCGTCCGACTTCAGCCAGGTCACGATCTCGCGGTCCGTGAGTTCGAGCCCCGCGTCAGGCTCTGGGCTGATGGCTCGGAGCCTGGAGCCTGTTTCCGATTCTGTGTCTCCCTCTCTCTGCCCCTCCCCCGTTCATGCTCTTTCTCTGTCCCAAAAATAAATAAAAAACGTTGAAAAAAAAATTTAAAAAAACAAAACAAAACAAAAACAAAAACAAAAACACCACACCATGCCTTATCAATCCCAGCAGACATGAGCTGCCCACGTTACTCAGCTGTTCAGAAGATGGCAGCGGCTGTGGATGGTGTGTAATAGGCAACTGTGCTCCAGTCCAAGTGGTCCCTGATAAGATTATCCACCTCCCTCATTTAAATGACGGCATGCTAAATTCAAGGCCAGAAACGGAGGCACAGTTTTCTGAGTCAGATTTTCAAACAAGAGGCTGCAGTTCCCAGTGAGACAAGGTACTGGGGGCGGGGGGGATGTTTTGTTTTTTTTCCACATTGAAGATTCCCATTGAAGAAGACTTATGAGGAATATAATGAGACATTTATAACACAAGCCAATAAACCAAAACTGAAAACATTTTTGTTTCTCTCTTCCTGTTTCTGGGAATAGAATCTACTTGTCCTCTGCCCATGAACCAGATCAAAATGATTGCAACGCATGAAAATATGCTAGTGGTTCAGAGACGTGGTTGGTTAGAGCCAGCTCTCTGGAGAAGAAAACGCTGATGGTTGTTTTTTGCAGGATCAGGCACTGAGGTAACAGGTGACGCCTACAGCATGTCTTATGAGGGTGATCGTCACTCCTACAGTGGATTCCCATACACCATAGTGCCCCCCCCAACTCTGAACACTTGCTTGTTTCCTGATTCCCTACTTGCATTTTTGTTTCCATACTGGATGGAGCGAGAAGAGACCTGGGAAAGAGGAATGGATGGAGTGAGGTAGCATAAAAATGTGCCAAAGTGATAAAAATCAGTTGAAAGCATCCAGAAAACTTCTAGAGACAAACAAAAAGCAAACGATGGAGTCCATCAGTTCAAGAAGGTAAAGAGGAGAAAAGTGTAAGACTACAAGAATGGAAACCTTTGTGGAAGATGGCTCAATCTGCTTCCCAAATAATTCCATGAGACCAAAGGATACCCTTGAAAAGAGGTAGTAGTGTGCAAGAAAGGATCGTGTTGGGAGCCAGTGTGGACATTTGTAGACCCTTGGGTTTCTGGGTTACAGCAATGAGGAGTCCTGGATCTGGAACCACCCAGGTGGGGAAGAAGAAAGGGAAGGTAGAGAGGGAGTGTCAGAAATGTCTACATTCAGTGAAATTAAGCAAATTCAGATGAGAAAAAGCAGATGCTAGCATGCCAGAGAGGGAACACGGGGTCAGAGGAGATCCTTAACAGGTGTGCTGGGAATGCAGTGTGGATTTAGAGCCTGAGGCCCAAGGCCTGTCCCCCCCATCAGTCAACATCCTGAGGACTGCAGACAGTCATGGGCCCTATATTTCAAGAGAGATGTGGAGCCTGGAGAACATTCAGGAAACGCCACACCAACAATGAGAGAGATACACACGACACTGACAGTAAAGACTGTCCACTCCCTGGGACGTTTAGGGGGGCCAGGAGATGCAGGAATGCTGGGCACATGTGGCCCCAGGAACGGAGGACTCCCTGCCTGGCCTGGTTTCGGCAGGAAGCCCACTAGAAAGGCCTCGTATGGCCTTGCGGCTATGGTGTCCCAGAGTTCAGGGGCCAAACCCGCCCACCTGGTTACCACAAACGGGGTACAAGTGTTCAGAGGCACAGGGGCCCCAGCCCTTAGGTGTCTGGACGGAGGCCAGAGCTGCCTGGCTGGACCTTGAGGGTGGCCATCTCCGGCCACAAACAGCCTCAGCTGTTTCCCCCCCCCCCCCCCCCCCCGTGCTCCAAACAAATGACCACGTGCACTGCACACTGGCGTGATGTGACAAGGGATGAGGAGCATGCCCACAGGCAATATGGTGGGGATGGGGGTGGTAGAGAAAGGGCTGAGAGAGAAACCAGCCCCACCTTCCAACTGATCCACACCGATTTCCCGAAGTACAGAGAGTACTCACATAAAGGGAAATACAGGCAACAGCAAGACTGACCACAGCACACACCAAGTCTCTTTTTATTTTAATGGCTTCTGTCCAAGCTTTGGAGACCCACAGAAATAATGAGGCCAAAGAAAATTGGAGCAAACGAAAAGCTGGGGCAGCCAGACATCGCTTCGGCCTGGGTCACCATAACAGTTGCTGGAACAAAAGGCCAGTGGGAAGTAAACCAAGCTGGCACAGCCATAGATGGAGGTTTATTCCAAAACCAGTCAGTCTCATCTAGTTGAAAACAAGGGAAGGCTATTATTATCCAGGGAAACACAGGGACCCATCTCTCCTCCTGCTCCTTGACTGGGTCTATTCTCCCTGACAATCCAGCCCAAAGGGCTCAAATGAAAGCTTCTAATTGTTGTTGACAACCAGGAAATCCCAGGATGAAAGACCACTTGCCCATCAGATAGGGGACACTCGCCAATCTGAAGGATGGTGTTGCCCGTTCTTTTCTTTCTTTCTTTTTTTTTTTTAAAGTTTATTTATTTTTGAGAGAGAGAGAGAGAGAGAGAGAGAGAGAGAGAGAGGAGAGGGGGGAGGGGCGGAGGAAGAGAGAATCCCAAGCAGGCTTCGCTCTGTCAGTGCAGAGCCCGACGAGGGGCTGACACTCATGAACTGTGAGACCATGACCCGAGCTGAAATCAAGAGTCGAATGCATAAACAACTGAGCCGCCCAGGGGCCCCTGGAGCTGCCCATTCTTGAGCCAGCCCCCGAGACGTGGAATGCTGTGATTTAAAATGGGCTTAAAGCAGAGTGGTCCTACCCTTGAGTCTGAGGTTGGATTTGAGGAGGAGGAAGAAGAGTGGGAAGAGGAAGAGGTGGGAAAGGTGAAAGAGATGACACTCATTCAGCAGGGGGAGATGCTATCAGACCATCTCCTGCCACGGTTTCCCTCCAGGAGCTCTAACAAACCCGGCCACTGGCAGAAGCCGGACATCAAGCCGAGCGCCTCCTAATGAACACCTTGGTGACGAGAAGGGGGGTGGGTGACCTGAGACCTCTAAGAAAGATAGAGATGAGACCTGGATCTCTTTTTCAACAGCATAGTCAGCCCGGGAACCTGCCAGAGTTTGAGCCGGGTCAGTGTGACACAGAATGGCACACTGGGCAAAGGTGACTTCTGATTGTCTGAAGAGCTTACCTTCTTTCTCTCCCTTCCTTCCTCCCTTTCTTCATTCCTTCTTTCCTTCCTTCCTTTCCTTCCTTCCCTCCCTCCTTCCTTTTCCTTTTGCATACATGTTGATTGAGTGCCTACCCTGTTACAGACGTTATTATACTAGATGCCAATGACAATCAGCAGCTGGAATTGTAGGTGCCCACTTCTGACTGTCATTGATGTCCAGCATCATAATGCCAGGCGCATAGTAGTTTCTCAGTTCCTGTCCCTCGGAACCCCACCAGCTACCCTTCTTCTCTACTTCCCCATCCCAGGCACTTGGCTGACACATACAGCCCAGCCCTCTCAGGCCCAATGTGGAAATCAGCTACGGTGACAAACTGCTCTGTACTTTTGGCAGGTCACAAATGATGCAGAGCTTTCAGCTTTGTCCCCTCTTGCCATCCCCACTGTCCTTACTCTAGAAAGGCCCCTCACTGCTGTCCATCAGGATCTCCCAGCTGGTCTCCTTGACGGAATCCAACTTCAGCCACTCTTACCAGCCCCAGGTGCTTGTATTCACACCCTCTCCTACAGGGAGGGAGGCAGAGGCAGAAAGACAGGTAAGTAAAATGCTGGCACATCTCCTGGAAAGTTCACAGTCCCTTGCAGGAGAAATGTACATAAACATTTAAAATATAGTATGGTAAACGTTATAATCAACACACTTCTACGAGGTGATGAAAACACACATTAAGGAAGCAATGAAATCTAATGGGGTAGGTAGGAAAGCCAAAGAGAGAGAGGAGGATGTGTGAGCTGGACTTCAAGAGAGGAGCAGGAGTTCTACAGGTGGGCAAGGTTTGGCACGTCAGGCAGAGGGTGAAGCATAAACAATGGGTTGCGGGTAAGAACATGGAATAATGTGGTAAAGGCAAGAGCTTCTCTGCAGCGTGAGCATCAGGGGCAAAGGCAAAAGGTGTAGAGGAGAAGTGGTTGTCCATAAGGAGGGTGCTGGACACCCTCAAAGATCCTATATACTCTATGGATCATGACCTCATTCTACAGGAAGGAGGGAGCCATCAGAGATATTTTCTAAAGTTTTATTGAGCTATAACTCATGTACCAAACAAGTGACTCTTTTAAAGTATACAGTACAATGGTTTTTAGTGTACTCACAGAGGTATGCAACCATCACCACAATCTAATTTTAGAATATTTTCATCACCCCAAAAGAAACCTTGTGCCCAACAGTAGCCATTCCCGTTCTCCACCACTAGTACCTCATCTGGCCTAGGCAAGCACGAATCTACTCTCTGTCTCTACAGATTTGCCTATTCTGGACATTTCATATAAATCCAATCATATGATATACAGTCTTTTGAGATTGGCTTCTTTCACTTAACACAACACTTTCAAGGTTCATCCGTCCATGTTGTACCAGGTATTTGCACCTTATTCTTTTTTTTATGGCCAAGTAACAGTCCATCATACAAACAGACCACATTTTGTTTATCCATTCATCAGGAGATACACATCGGGTTGTTTCTACTCTTTTGGCTATTGTATTCAAGCTTTTATTCCTTACCCTCTAGAAGACTTAGTCAAGAGTATGTTTCCTGAAGCCCAAACAAGTAGATCAGCAACTCACAAAGAAAAAAAGTCTACATCAATGGTCAACTGTTCTTGAGACACACATGACCCATCCCTTACATCATGATATTCTTCTCGCTCTATTTGGACTCTCCAAATAGACCACAGTGTTAAGTTCTGTGGGTGCCAGAGCAGGTCACGGTCTTGCCCTCAAAGAAACATATTGAGGGTGGGGAAAAAACGCACGTGGAGCTATAATACCAAAGCCGTCACAACGCCATCCTACCTCCTGAACTTCACCATTCCCATAGCTACAGTAGAACGTGCTCTGCCCTCTCCTAGCATCACAGAAATGCTAAGAAATTAGGGGCAGGAACAACATGGCTGCTGGAGAAGCAGCAGAGAAACAGAAAGGTCCTGAAAGTCCAAGTTCACTTCCAAAAGTTGATAAATTACTGTTTGGAAATTAAAGAGGGGCAAATACAGCTCTAGATTCACAGATAATGAGAATCTGTGCCCTGGGGGGTAACTGGCCTGCCCTGGCCAGAGATGACTGGCCAAGCCCCAGATGAGGAGGACAGTGAGCGGAGTAGGCTTGGAGAGTCCTTGGTGCTCCAAGGGGGTCTTCTTTATTTCATTTGCCTCCCTCACAACCTCCAAAGACAGCAGCGTTTAAAAGATGGGCAAGGCGGGGGGGCACCTGGGTGGCTCCGTCAGTTAAGCACCTGACTTCAGCTCAGGTCATCGTCTTGTGTTCACGAGTTCGAGCCCCATGCCAGGCTCTGAGCCGATTCTCTGCCCCTCCCCCACTTTCTCTCTCTCTCTCTCTCTCCCCCCCCCCCCCCGCTCAAAAATAAATATTAAAAAAAATTTTTTTGTTTTATAAGAGATGGGCAATGGGCCTTGTAGGTTAAATCCTACATGGGCTTAGCAGAATTTCAGGATGCAAACAAAAAAGTCCCCTCCCCCAAAAGCTACTGTCTGAGAATCAGAATCCCCGGCTCCTATATCCAGAGACACTGGGCCAGCTTTCTGAACCTGCAGGGTGGTGACCATACCCTGGAGTTGCACCCAAATATTAAATGACATGACGTATGGAAGGCAGGGGCCCCACGGTGGCTAACCCGGAGAGTCAAATGAAGTGCAGCTTCCCTCCCTTCTCCACGAAAAGCCTGTCTCGTCCTTCGCCTACATCCTCTTTCTCAAGACAGTTTGCGAAGATCCTCAGCAAACTGGAAGTACCTCAGGAGAAGTGAACATTCTACCCCCTGTTTCCGAAACACCCAATTCTACTTCAATTTCCCCCTCAGCATATCAGGCGACTAAAATCACTGATGCTGCTGTGACCAAGGGAAGGGTCTTTGAGTCCACGTCTGACAGCCGACTTTGTCAACACGGCACTCGGGTGGCGTTGCGGCCATACCTGGTAACTGTGCTGGTTCACAGACCGGAGATGCAAGTGGCCTCTGAGCACACGGAACGTGCAAATACTGACTGCCACCCTGCTAGCCTGGCGTCCCTCACCTGCATTACAGTGACTCTGACTGTATGAAAAACAAGTGACACACATGGAAGGAAAAGGGGTAGGGCAAACATGGGAAGGTCAGGTAATATTCAGCTACTTCGAAACACAAATTAGGAGAAAAAAAGCAATAGAAGGCTGCCTTAGAAGTGTTCCATTCGTTTTTAAGCAGCATTTTGCAATGATGTGAGGCAGAAAGGAGGTTCTAAGAGACTGGAGGATGGTTGATCGGGAGTGGTTGCTACTGACCTGCCTTAGACACTGGCCTAAGAAGGGAATCCCACCCACGTCCTGGGGTCTGGGTGCTCTCTCTTTTGGGGGTGAGTCCCCCCAGGCTCCTGTCTCCAAGCTGAACCACCATCCCACCAACCACACTCCCAGAAACCTGAATGCACTGTGCCTTGATGTGGGCGCCACAGGATCAGCATGGAGGAAAGCCAGATGGAAGGTCTGGGCCGAGCCTGGAGCACCAAAATGGCAGCCCCTGACCTGGGAGGGACCCGGGCTCTGGATGCAGAGGGGAAGCCAAGCAGTACAGGGAGACCGGGACCTGTGACTGGGATGGCCAAGCCATGCATAAAAGAAACTGGGGCAGCAAGAAGAGGGAATGGGGCAAGAGAGGAAATCAGAATGTCTGAAGGGCCAGTTAAGCCACAATCCCACGGAATTCTCCTGTCATATCCTCCCGAAGTGTTGGTGGGGTGTAGTGGGTGACCAAGACAGGAAGAATAAAGAGATTTTGTGACATGGCTTCCAAGAGGAAGTGTGAACGGTTCCCAGGGATTTGGATTACCCCAGAGTGTCCTAAAGTAGTCTGCGGTCCCTGGGGAGGGGCTCAAGAATCGCCTGTCACTGGAGCCACGGATGTCCCGAAGGCTGGCTGGCGGGCAGCAATGGTACCCGTTCACCAGACCACGGCAACTACAGGTCCTTCTTGGAGGTAAGAAAGATTGCAAATACCAACAACTCATGTAGACAGCACAGGGAACACCAAGCCAGATATTGAGATAATGCATATCTGGTTAAAAAAAAAAAACAAAAAAACCAAAAAAACCCACTATCTATGAGTTCAGATGCCACATCTGGTTTGTTTTTATCATCGCCATTTTCCCAAGTTTTCTAAGACCATCCAGCAACCAAATAATCCACATAAGTGAGTGAAAATGCCCACTGAATAAACGGTAAGGAAATGCTTTTCAACTGAACTGGCAAGAAGCGAAGGTGTGGGGGAAGACATAACACTTAGGGTTTTGTCTCTCAAGAGAGCGCCTGAACGGGAAAATAACCAATTTTGTGTGATTTAGTTCTGTTGTGAAAGGGGAAGCCGCTGCCAAATGCACTTCGGTTCTCCGCTCTTGCCTAATAGCAGATATCTGAGAAGCAAGGTGCCAAAACTGTAAACCAGAACAGATCTTGAAATTACCTTTCTGAATAAAACCAAAAGTTCAAAAAGTCAGAAGAGCTGGCACAAGCTCAAAAAGAAGGAACAAATGTAGCTAGGAAAAAAAAAAAATAGCACTGAAGCAATCTGAGTGTGCTTTTGTGTCTTGTGAGGACCAGGAGAGGAGTGGAGCAGAGAGCAGGGGGCGGGGGGGGGGAGGGGGGGGACAGGCAGGGGTGGGGCTTGGGGGCTGACAGGTCTCCAGCATCAGATACACCTCACGTACCAGCATCGCCTACATCCCTACAACTCATTCAGCTTGATACAACTTTGCCCCTTTTAAGGTATCTTGAGACCGTCACTCCAACCACTGCATTTTTTTTTTTTTCTTGAAAAGCTCTTGTGATTCTTCTAGGCTTGAGCTGACGTCAGTGTGGCATGAGCTCATCTGCATACCCTGTGCTGGTGTACAATGAAAAAAAATCATCTTGGCTTGGTGGTGAAAGAGAGAGGGAGCCAACTTAACAGTGATCCTGTCTAAAATAATCTAATATTGCACAAAGGTTTGACTATAACTCAGGGGCTGTTTGCAATGGGCATGCTGAATACCAGCAATTATTAACCTGGCCAAAGTCAAAAAGTAAGCTAATAAGGGGAGCTGTTATTCCAAAAGCATAGGGTTTCAGTTTTGCAAGAGAAAAAAATTCTGGAGATCTACTGTACAATAAGGTGCACACAATTAACATTACTGCGTGCCTAAAAATGGCCAAGGTGGTCCATTTCATGTGTTTTTGTTACAATAAAAATAAACAAAATTTAAATTTCTAAATTGAAAAAAAATATAACAATGTATATAGGCACTAATATTTAATGTACTAATTAAACTGAATTTCCTATCACAAAAAGAGAGAGAGAAAGTGAACACGCTAGCTAGCTGATTTCAAGCTCCTCTTTAAGTTCCAAACAAAACAGATAAGGAGAAAAAATTAAGGCTGGAAAACCCAAACTGGCTTACTTTCTGCTACAATCCACTGATACTTACATGGCAGTGTCAGCATTTTCACTTCATAAATCTTTTCTTGGTAACTTCCAGAAAGGTGATTCAAAGCTACCAGGATGACTACCCCGGAGCAGGCGGGGATGGGGTGACGTCTGCCCCTGCCTTGAGTTAGACCCTTATCACCTCCTCTGCCCAGGCCTTCTGCAGAGAGTAAGACTGATGCATCACATCATGGCTCAGGTGCCCGATGGAGCCAACACCATAATTAGGCGTTGTGTTCTGGTTTTGACTAGCTTACAGAACTTTAGACTAGCATGTGAGTGGGCTCCCAGTCTAGGAATTACCCTTTTCTGTTCAACCAGCCCTTCTGTATTAGTTGCTGGGGCTGCCTTAACAAAGTACACATACTGAGTGGTTTAAAACAACAGACTCTTATTGCCTTGCCGGGGTTCTGACGGCCAGAAGTCCAAAATCAGGGTATCGGTGGACTCCGTTCCTCCCGAAGGCTCTGGGGGAGAAGCTGGACCATGCCTCTCCCCTGTGGCTAATAGACACATCATTCCAATACTCCAGTTTCTGTGTTCACACGGCCTCCTTCTTGTAACAGTACCAGTCACCGTACATCATACATGAGGGACACACCTTACTGAAAAATGACCTCATCTTAACTAAATACATCTGTACAGACCTGTTTCCAAATAAGATCACATTTTGAGGTACTGGGGGTTAGGATTTCAACATTTCACGATTCAACCTGAAACAGCTTCTCAAAAGATGACCACCAACCAGCAGAATCAGCATCAGCTGGGAATTTGTTTAAACTGACAATTTTCAGACCCACTGAATCAGAAACTCCGGAAGTACACCCAAAAAACGTATATTTTAACAGGCTTTCCAGAAGATTCTGACGTACGCTGAGGTTTCAGAACCACTGTGTTAAACCACATTGCCCATTTTTTAAAAAATCATTTCCGGGGCTCCTGGTGGCTCGGTTGGTTAGCCATCCGGCTTCAGTTCAGGTCATGATCTCACGGTTCCTGAGTTCGAGCCCCGCGTCAGGCTCTGTGCTGACAGCTCAGAGCCTGGAGCCTGTTTCAGATTCTGTGTCTCCCTCTCTCTCTGCCCCTCCCCTGCTCATGCTCTGTCTCTGTCTCCGTCTTTGTCTCTCTCTCTCAAATAAATAAACATTTAAAAAAAAATTTAAAAATAAATCATTTTCAATGATTTTGCGTGTGACGTTCGATGACACCAAGTGTGCGTCTTGCCCTTCTGGGCTGCCTCTGACTATACCTATCACACACTGCTTCCCCCACAGTGGTGACCAACTAATACTGCTGTGATAAAACAGACTGGAGTCTCAGGTCACAGGTCACATGTGGCCCTCAGACAGGTTTTCTTTTTGTTTGTTATGACTACTGTGAACTGCCAACATTAAAAGCCTAGGTTACAGACTTTTCTTGGAAAAAAAGTTGCGATATTTGGCAGCACAAGATCCAACATTCAACGTGGCAACAATCAACTGATTGGTGGCTGCCCACGGAGGTGAGGCATCAGGGTTCTGGCTGAGTCACAGTCCCCACTATTCCCGATGCCTGACCAACCGCGAGGCTCCATGCACATGATACCTGCTCACATATCGCCCCTCTCTGGCCTCTGCGATTGGGCTTGAACCATATCTGGCCGGAGGAGAGTTAGGGAGAAAAATGCATCACCATCTACAGCCTGAAATACTTAGCTGTTTCTAAGCGGCAAGTTTAGGAATGAAATTCTAGAAGCTGGTGGCTCTGATCAGCACTGACTTTAAGTTCTGAGAGCTTAGCTTCCCTTTCTACCAGGTAACAGAAGTTATGAAGTGACTCAAACACTGACGATCAAAGTTTTAAAGTGGCTTGCCCATGCAACAATGCAGGGTGAGTAATAGCACAGTAAGAAGAGAGTTTCGTATTGGCATGGCTTCATTAGGGGACAGTGGGACATAGAGGACATGAAACCTAGATGAGACATCACTTAATGCCTTTGTGTGCCTGCTGTGCTGAGCAGATCAGCTATGAAACAAATGATTCTTCCCCAGTAAAACAACTGGAGAAGCTATTATTTAAAGCTACTTTCAAAGCTTATAAAATTCTTTTATACACACACACACACACACACACACATACACACACACACACATTTTAGAAGGGGAGTGGCAGAGGGGGAGGGAGAGAGAGAGAGAGAGAGAGAGAGAGAGAGAGAGAGAGAGAATCTCAAGTAGGCTCCGCTCTCAGTGTGGATGGAGCCCAATGTGGGGCTCAATCCCATGACGCTGGGATCATGACCTGAGCCAAAATTCAATCGAATCAGCCACCCAGGAGTCCCATGGTTTACAAAATTGTTTAAGGGCAGATCCTGGGCTAGGTTTTGACAACTTTGCCTTTGACACAGACACCAAATAGTTTCTTTACAAAGGACAGAAAAGATGCCATTTCTGTACCTCAGCCAGGTCATGGGAGGCAGTTTGCGAAAAGGGGAACTGAGCGGTGGTTTGGGGTCTCTTCACCCCAGCTGTACGGATGGGCCTGGAGTTTGCAAGTGACAACTCACACATACAAGTGGAGTCAGGGACAAGTTTTCAAGGAGGGAGCAAGCTTCACAGAAAGCCTGAACGGAAGCGCTACTTACCTGGGAGATCATCCCAAAGCAATCAATCGGATAAATACATTCACCGAAAGAGTATTGAAGCAGAAGATTCAGCCAAGTAGCTACTATCAAGTCACATGGCTCTTTTCTCACAAATTCTTAAAGTTGATTCTCTCCTAAGTCACCCTATACCTCAGCATTCTTAAGAAAGAAAAGAGGGGATGTAATATGTCACTGATGGCTAATCTTCCCTTAAAGCTATTAGAATTTAGAACAACGATAATTTCCTCAAAGACAAAGATGGCTGTGTCTTCCGGGCGGACCTAATGTTTTGAAGAGTCTATTTAAAATTAAAATACTTCTTCACAGCAAAGTACATATACAAATGGGGCAGGCTTGTGATACTTAAACATGGGTTACACTTTCCCTCTGACTGTGTCAGTCAGCGTTCTCCAGAGAAACAGAACTAGTAGGAGACACATATATGTGTACATGGAGAGAGAAGGGATTTATTCTAAGGAACTGGCTCACATAATCATGGAGACTGACAAGTCTTCAGATCTGCAGGGTGAGTGGATGGGACCCAGCTAGGGACCCAGGACAGCCAATGGTTCAATCCACTCATAAGGCAGGAAAAAGCCAATGTCCTAGGCTCCAAGGAATGCCCTCTTACTCAGGGTAAGGTTCCATTTAGTTCTATTGAGGCCCTCAACTGATTGGGTGAGGCCCACCCACCCAGGAGAAGGCAACTGGTTTCATTCAGTCTACAGATTCAAATGGTAATCTCATCCCGCAACACCCTCACAGACACAACCCAGAATTATACTGGATCAAATGTCTCCCGACACCCCAACTGACACATAAAAGTCACTGACACTTGCCAGTGTGGGCAGAGCTACTGGGACTCCCATCCTTTGCTGAAGGGACTGCTATCTGGTGCAGCCACATCAGGAAACAGCTCAGCACTTTCTTAGAAAGTTAAACACGCAGTTATGTGTGACACAGCAATCCCACTCACGGCTCATGGGTATTTACCCAAATACCCTGCAAGTGTTTGTACAGCAGCCTGCAAGTGAATTTTTATAGCAGCTCTGTTCACCATCACCAAATACCAGCAACAACCCAAATGTTCTTCTGGGGGTAAATGGACAGACAAGCATCCACGCAGAATACCACTCAGCAGTAAAAGAGAGCAAAGCACTCATGTATGAATCTGAAAAGTAATGTGCTGAGTGAAAGAAGTCTCAAAAGACTGAATATTGTCCAATTCTATTTATGGGACACGTTTGAGAAGACAGAACAGCTCAACGGTGGCCAGGAGGTAGGGGGGCGGAAGGTGTGTGTGACTCTATAGGAGTAAGACAAGGAAGCCTGCGGGGTAATGGGACTGTGTTGAATCCTCATTTGGGTGGTGGTTACAAAAATCTAAACATGTGTTAACTTCCACAACCCTCCCCCGACATCAAATTTACTGTTATGAGATTTTTTAAATTGTGAAAATCAAATGGTAAAAAAAAAAACAAAAAACCTATATATCACCCAATTTATGCATAGGATAAATGGACCTAACGGGAAATGTCTACAGGATGGGGTCAAGCTGAATCCAGAATGTGCACGGGCAGGTGGGAGCCAGAAGGGTTCAGGCAGCAGCCAACAGTTCAGTGTATAGAGAAGATAAGAGACATTCCTGAGTCACTGAATACAACCTTGGAATTCTCTGAAAAGGCAAAACAGCTGTGATTTGTAATGTTTTTTTCCCCCCAGGAATTTTGTATTCATGGTCTCTTACAACAGCCTAAAGAGAGGAAATGCAGGCTTATGGATGGTCAAGGACTGGCCTGGATTTTGATCTCAGTTCCGTCTGGTTCTTGAGAGTCACCACACGGAACCGCAGCGAGGATTACACTCTGACTCCTCTCTTTTCTCTGCTGTCCCCAGCAGGGCCCCTTAATCCCCTATGTTCTTAAGGCCCTGCTCTTCCTTAAAGCAGGAGTTTTCCATGGAGAGAAGGGGGATATTTTGTCCCCTAGGAGACATGTGGCATTGTGTGCAGGTGGGTTTAGTTGTCACAGACAGTGGGCAGGGTGCTACTGGCATCTACTGGGCAGATGCCAGAGATGCAGCTAAACATCTTACAATGCACAGGGCAATCCCCTGAAACAGAATTATCCAGCCCCAAATGTCTCTAGGGCAGAGGTTGGGATCTTCTGTTTGAACGGAAGGAAGGAAACATGTTCACGGTTCACTGTGCTAAGTATTGTCAAATTCTTAATTCTCGTATTTCCTCAAGACCCTGCTGAGATAGCTATTATTAACCCCAATTTCTAGTTAAGAAAGTTGCTGCTCAGACCCACTAAAATACAGTGCCCCTACACCAGAGACAGATGAGAATCTGTGGGCAGCCCCAGGCCCCTCTGATGGCAAAGCCCAGGGAGCCTGCAGTATGATGCCCTCAGGGCTAGGCTAGGCCCTCCAAAAACTTCTTTCCTTCCATCCCTTCCGGTCTAGAAATCACCTCCTAGCCCTAACTGGTCTGCAAACAAGGGGAGCTGTTTGGCTGGCCCAGGGCAGATGTGAATTCGGGAGGACCCAGGAAACGAGTGGAGCCTGGCATCACTGAGAACCACCCAGGACTGTTTGTCCCTTTGTCTTCTGCTCCATCCATGGCTCCTGCCCTCACCTCCATGGGAGCAGCCCAGAGACATCAGAGGCATTCCCAGCCAGGTTCTCTTAGAGAGCTTCCTATCCCCCACCCCTGCCTCCTCCAGCCTGTCTCTTCAGCAGGAGAGGAGTGGGGCCCTCAAGCAGGGGTCTGGGAACAGACAGATACAACACAGAACAACAGGCTGAGATCAGTTTCCCACAATAACATCCTACAGGCAGGGCCTGCCTAAGAAAATAAGCAAAATGCTTTAAAAACAAGTCCTATAATCACCTCGGGGTGATTATGGCTCAATTTTACCCTTTTATATAATCAGTGTTGACAATTCCAACAGCTGAAAATGGGGGTGGGGGTTAAAATCAAGGGAGGTGGAAGAGAAGTAGAAAAACAGAGGGAAGGCAGAGGAACAGCGAGAGGAGAAAAAGAACATAAGCTTAAAGTTTATCATAAAACTCAGCAGACAGATGGCCTCATGACACAGGAAGAGGAGCCCCAAGATTTGGGGGCCTCTTTGCAAGTCGGGCAGGACCACATTCACGGCAGCTGCTCTTCAGCATCATTCTAGGAAACCGCAGCCAGGCCTCAGGGCAGGCGGTTCACGCTTGTTCTCGAACTAGGCAAAGCAGTTATTTCCTGAGGCTCAGCGCTCACCCCCAAGCTGTCCAGCTGCAGGGACGCCAAGGGCTGAGCTCGACCCACCCTGATCCCCACCCCATGCCTCCTCGGCCCAGCCACAGCCACAAAGGCGGCACTCACAGTTCTAAAATGAGGATGACGTCTGTCTTATTCTCATAAACCTCATGGAGGGTGATGACGTTGGGGTGCTGGATCTCCTTCAGGATGCTGACCTCCCGCTCGATGTCCTCGCGGCTCACGCCCCGCCGGCTGGATTTTGTCCTCCTCTTCTTGATAAACTTGGCGGCATATTGCAGACCAGTGCTTTTCTCCCGGCATTTCTTCACGACTGCAAACTGCCCACTGGAGACAGAGGAGGAGAGGTTACAGGTCATTTCTTTATTGCTCACTGGAAAAGAGAGGATTTCAGCAAGGATGTGGCATGGGGAAGGAGAGGCTGTGGAACTGCGAGGAGGAAAGTCCACAGCGTGGGAAATTAACAAATTAAGCAGGCATATTTCTTATGACATTTTGGTTTCATTGAACCTGTTTCTTTATGAATAAAGTTGCAAGCAATACAAATTCTTTTCTTGAACTATAGTTTATTGAATGGGTTAATAACGTGCTTTTTTGTGCTTCCTCCCTCCCTCCTGTTTCAGATTCTGGGATAGCAGGAAGGAGCTCCCCGACCTGACCTCCTTCTGACAAGCCTTCTCCTGTATGGCTAGGAAAACAAGGGATCAAGACGGGGGAACTGAGAGAAAACTACATAAGGCCCTGCTTTCAATGACATATTTCTAGGACCAGTATTTATCAGTTGAAACATCCAGAACAACAATGAAAGCTATTTGTTCATACTTCAGGGATTGATAAGCCATATATACTTAACATTTGTCAGTGGCTTTTCCAGCATCACACACTTCCCTCCTTTCCCAAAAATATCTGTAACTAGGGACCCTGCACTTCTGGGGAAGCTGACTCTACCCCCATATATAGATATGCATAGGGTGACTGAGGTTAAGCCAATCAGTGTACTATATCTTCCTGACTCCACTGACAGGCACACGACCTAAGACCTTTTGGAGAATGCAGAGACAAAGACCTTTTCTGAGACTCTCTTCTGGATGTTAACACTTAACTATATGACCCCAAAAGCCACTTCCAGCCATCTTAGGACTTCAGGAGGAGGTCCACTCTTGGTTTAAAGCCAACCATCACAGAGGCAGAGCCAGTAGAAGTAAAGAAACCAGGTTTGTGGTAACACTGTGAAATGGCTGGATCAACCCTACCCTGAAAGCCATCTGCCCTTGGATTTTTCAGCAACAGAAGCCAATAAATTCTCTTTACTGCTAATGCCAGTTTGATCTGGGTTTTCAATTTCTTGCAGAGGAAAGCATCCTATCGATATATCCTATGCCACAGCATGTAACCAGAGCCTCCTGCCTATATATAAAAGAGTACAATAACAGGGGCGCCCGGGTGGCTCAGTCGGTTAAGCGTCCAACTTTGATTCAGGTCATGATCTCTCAGTTCGTGAGTTCAAGCCCTGTGTCAGGCTTTGTGCTGACAGCTCAAAGCCTGGAGCCTGGTGCCTGCTTCAGATTCTGTGTCTCCCTCTCTCTCTGCCCCTCCCCTCCTCTCCCCCCCCCCCCAAACAAATAAACATTAAAAAAAAGAAAAACATAAAAAAAGAGCACAATAACAGAACTTAACATAAAATAATAAAATAAACACATAAGCAGGTAAAGTCTTGAGAGGTAAGTAAGCTACCCTGAAAGTAACACAAACACAATACGCACACACAACACAAAACCCCTTCCCGTGTCAAAGCTGGCACCCACACTTCTTCCCCAGAGCCCACCCATGACAGGATCTGTGTATTTCTTGGCAGGTGCTGGTGAACTGATATGTAGAAAACTGTCACAGTTACTTTTCACTAGCTTTATTCTCACATGAAGACAAAAGAGAGAGAGAGAAAATCAAATTAACAGTAACATTTCAATGGTAAAGAAGGGACACTTTATGTTACTCATTTACTTTAGCAGCAGAGGTCAGCGAAGAAAAACACATAGTAAAGGATTATTTTTATACCACTGCCAAATTTTTGCATGACAGGTTATTAATACTCTCTCTCCCCCCGCAGCAGAAGAGCAGAGAGGCTGAAGAATAAATCACACCAGAAAGCTAGCACCAACTGACTGTAAACTCACGATCCTAAAGAGCCATGGGATCTGTTATGACTTTATTACAACATTTTCTGGGTTTTCTGACGAGTAAAGAATTGGGCCTTCTCTCTCTTGGAGGGTGGAGGTGAGCAGCAGAGATGGGACTTAGGAGGAAAAAAAAAAAACCAACAAAACAGCTTGACTATAAAACACCCCTCTCCCAACCGAGTACCCCCGAAGAGGTCCCCGGATGCAGGGTGGGACAGTGCCCTGGCCCAACCCGGGACCTCCAACCCACAGGCAGCTCGTGCTTCCTGGGGCTGGGCCTGTGCGTGCCTCTCACACGGTCACTGCGACTTTTCTCGGGGGCGGTCAAGATTCAAGGTGGACTCATTGGTCTGAATCATGGTGCTTTAAAAAACAAAACCAAAAAGCCAGGCAAGCCACAAAGAACTTAAATGCGAGCCTAAATTCAAAGACTATTCCAAATGTGTTTTTAGTGCCAAATGTTCATGGTGACCTTTCCCCCTTTTTTTAAAAAAAAAAACTTTTTTTTAACGTTTATTTATTATTGAGAGACAGACACAGAGTGCCAGCAGGGGAGAGGTAGAGAGAGGGGGCGACAGTGAATTTGAAGTAGGCTCCGGGCTCTGGGAGTTCAGAGAGCTCTCACAAGCCCTTGTGAGGTCGGGCTCTCACAAACCGAGATCATGTCCTGAGCCGAAGTTGGTCGCTTAACCAACTGAGCCACCCAGGCGCCCCGACCTTTCCCCTTTTAACTATGGGAAGGTGAAAGCATCAAGGCCTGCCCATGCTAGCGACTGGGCCAAGGTGAGGCACTCAGAAATCCACACGTCAAGGCCAGGAGTGTGTGAATCAGGCCTAAGCTGACCGCGCTGCCCCCATCTGCAGCGACATATCTGGAACCTACTCCCTCACCAGACAATTGATCCCTCACTCACACTTCTGGGTCCCCTGAGGGGAAAGCAGGCAGGGATAAAGGCCAGAGGGTGGGAAAGGACCCCCACCCAAGAGAAGATGTGATTTTAGTGCCCACGGCTGCGGCTAGTGTCCTGACTAACCTTGGCTGCAGGTGGTTGAGAGGGTGTGAACTAATTTTGAGGACTACTCTTCTAGACTCATCTCAATGCTATCTCTTTAAAGACACTTTTCCTATTTATCTCCAACTACCCAACCTCTGCCCGCCCCCCACCCCCACCATGCTCCGACTGGTGCTTTCTCCGGCACCTGAGTCCACGGAGCACCTCTGATGCTTTCTGCCTGTTTCTTGCCCATTTCCACCCTTCCCAAGAGGGCAATTCCATGAGAACAGAGGCCTGTCTGGCAGACATCTTGTTCCCTGAGGCAGGGGATGCAGAGCTCCTCCAGGAGTTCACGCAGGATGCTTATGTGCTGCTCTTGACCTCTGAGTCTAGAATCCTAAAAACCCGAGGCGTTACCTGAAGACGCGTGCCTGTAATTCGGCAGAATTGTGTGGGGCTGGGAGCACAGGGTGCCTGTCTGAGCTGGTTCCCCGCCTACTAGTTGTATTAACTGTGGACTTACATCTGACTTAACACTCTCTGCCTCAGTGTCCTTATCTGCCAACTGGGTAGAATAACAGCGCCTACCTGGGAGGGTTGTTGGGTGGAAAGGAAGGATTAAATGAGCCTGTAGATCATGGAAAGTGGTTAGAACAGTACCTGGCAGGGGTGTCTGGGTGGCTCAGTCAGTTAAGCATCCAACTTCGGCTCAGGTCATGATCTCGCAGTTTGTGAGTTCGAGCCCCATGTGGGGCTCTGTGCTGACAGCTCAGAGCCTGGAGCCTGCTTCAGATTCTGTGTCTCCCTCTCTCTCTGCCCCTCCACTCATGCTCTGTCTCTCTCTCGCTCTCTCTCAAAAATACATAAACATTAAAAAAAAACTAAGAACAGCGCCTGGCAGTATTAAGTCTTCAATAACTGTTTTCTATTATTAACCTTCAACAACTTGTGCTACTGTCATGAGCTTACGGTTTGTGCTTAAAAGCCCAAAGTGCCACTGGTGCTGCCTTCAAAGTATCACCTCTCGCGGTGCCTTGGCTAGCCCGAGACCCTCTCAGAGGTGAAACATTCTCTCCTTGAACAAACCCTAGCCAGGCTCCTCTAAGCCCTCTGCTCAGTGACACCCCCAGCTTGGCCTATAAAGACTTGAACAAACATTAACATACTCAAGGCTGCATCCCTGAGATGACTCTAGCCCCCCCCCCCCCTTAAAGTGCCTGCGGGAGAACACGCAAAAAGCTTCCAAAAGAACTGACCGTTTCTTCCAGAGGACACCTGAAGATAGGGCTCCGGTCTCCAGCGTGGGGGGGGGGGGGGGGGGGGGAGCAAACCCAGATGGGTTTCACATGGATCAACCCCCCTCCGGTTATTTGTAAGTTTTCACTGCCCTGACTGTCCTGAGCCCCTGCTCACGCCCCTCTCCAACCCCTCATTCTCCCTTTAAAACACCCAGTCAGTCACCTCTGCACAAACCAAAGTTTGTGCACGTCACACTGGACCCTTCCCTTTTGTGACAGTACGTTGTTGATTAAAATTGGTCCTTTCCACTTTAACCAGTGTCCGGCTTTGTTCATCTGTGACAAGAGGACACACTGCGGAAGTAGGCGTGGTCTGGCCGACCCAGGTCCTGGCTTACGTGGGTGGCTCCGAGGGCCACCCCCACCCCCAATCTCCAGGCTTCTCTCTGAAAGCTCAACCTTCTTATCCTCTGGCCTGAGGCAGTGTGTTCCCTATTTTAATGATTTGCAATTCACCATGAAAATGTATGCTTTAAAAAACAAAAGAAACAAACTAAACAAAGTATCACCTCTCAAAACTGCTGGGGGAAGAGAGCCCTAAAAAGAAAATGAACAGCACAACAGGGCCATACTGTGTTTAAGTGTGTAAAGCTACGGGCAAACCTGGCACCTGGCTTCATCTTCCAAACACAGCATCCCTGCTGTCCCCACCCCTGCCCCACGTGGAGGGCGAGCTGCTGCCCACAGCAGCCCGGGAAACTGAGTCACAGCTGAGCGAGGGCAGGCAGGAGGCCCACGCGAGGCTACTGGGCCTTAGTGTGCACTCGGTAACTCGTGCCCGGAGCTTTCACAGCAGATCTCCTCCGGCAGGGAGCAAACGGAAGCCAGACCCCTCGGAGAAGAAATTCTTTTCTAAACACTGTAATCTGCTTCATGAGGACTAATTCGAACTGGACTGGCAGTTAACGGCTGCTCCTGACCTCTCTCTTTCCTGGGCAGCTGGCCCTCAGCACACCAGCTGCCACACCCACTCTGGGCTGGGGGGGGGGGGGGGGGAACAGTTCCTCTTCTCCAATCCCCCTCCCCCAATAAAACAATTGAAAAAAAGGACTCATTTGGGCTTTTTTGGGCCAGGGCTTCTCAATCATGGGATCCCAGAGAAACAACCTAATAACAGCTGCCAGGGTGAGCTCCGGGCAGGGAGGAAAGTAAATGCACACAAAGGAGCAAGGCCACCTGCGTCGCCCGTCGGGGGTTGGTGGGGGGGGGGGGATCGATGGCCTGAGCTCCAGCTTCCCTCCTGTTACAAACCCCGCAGGCTCCTCCGTGACTGACAGCCCCACAGACGGCTGCAGCGATGGTCAGTGGGTGGTAGAAAATCAGTGCGTACCTGCACATTTAAATTGACAAAACAGAATACGGGTTGATCCTCACTTTTTGCGGGATCCATATTTGCAAATTCACCTACTCGCTAAAATGCACGCGTAACTGCATAATCAACACTTGACAGTGCGTTCACGGTCATTTGTGGATCTGAGGTGTCCAACATGAACATTCCCAGCTGAGGCAGATCAAGGGGACATTCCGCCTTCCGTCTCAGCTTCTGTACCATGTACACATGTCCTCTTAACGGTCTGTTTAGTGCCATGTCTTTGCATTTCTGCTTATTGTTGGTGATATCACTATTTAAAATCAGCCCCGAAGTGTGAAGTCCACTGTTCACAGGCACAGAGGCTGTGATGGCCTTACGGAGAAAACATGTGCCACATAGATAAGCTTTGTTTGGGCAGGAGTATCAGCGCTGTTGGCCATGAGTCCAATGTTAAGGAATCAACAATACATATTACAGAAGTCCCTTTAAGCAGAAACACACAGAAAACAAGGTTGTGCACTGATCCGATGACGGAAATGCTATGACCAGAGGCTCACAGAAACTTAACCCTGTATTTTCTCTAGAACAAATGGGTCAGTATTCGCTAACTCAGTGATTGTGGTAAAGTCACAGAATATCACTACACCGCAAATAATGAGAATCCGACTGGATGTTGTTTTTAAAAAATGTATTGGGGTGCCTGGGTGGTTTAGTCAGTTGAGCGTCCAACTCTTGATTTTGACTCAGGTCATGATCCCAGGGTTGTGAGATTGAACCTCGTGTCAGGCTCTGTGTTAAGTGTGGAACCTGCTTAGGATTCTCTCTCTCTCTCCCTCTTTCTCTCTCTCTCTCTCCTCCCTCTGCTCCTCTCCCCCCTGTGCACGGTCTCTCTCTCTCTCTCTCCCAAAATATATAAATAAATAAACAAATGGATAAAATAAAAATATACTAATATTCTCTGTCACTTAATAACTAACAGAACAGCCATCCAAATTCATTTTGACATAAACACTTTTGATTAAATGTAATAAACACGTATTAACTACCAATGGCCAGACTATACAAAACCAATGAGACACATCCCTACTTTAAAGAGTTTGATACTAAAAAAATTTTTTTGATTCAAAAATAATCACAGATTTTATTAAAAGGAGAAAACTTTGGATAAAAGGAGCAAAACTGCAGAAAGAACAACTTGACATCTAATGTCTTTGACTCACTGGTATATCTAATCGAATCACCTTGTAGTCACTCGAAAACTACAACCAGAATTCTATGCAAGGAGCTTTACACATAATTACCTCATTCATTATCACAACCCTATGAGATTCATATCATCATCAACTCTTCCGTCAAGGAAAGAACCAAGCCTTAGAGCGATTTTTTTTCTACTCCTCTCAAATCTTTCAAGCAAGTAAGTGCCACACTTGAGAAGTGAATCCCAAGTGTATTTGCCTCCAACACTCTATCCACTGAACCTCGCTGCTGCCCTGGGCTTGTGTCCATTTGGTTTGAAAGACAGGCCACCGCCCTGTGAAGTTACAGACAGGTCTGGAAATCATTCTAGGAAAGGGCTCTGGGAATGGGAGGCACAAGAGAGGAGGATTGTGGTTAAATACGTTTGGGGAGTGTGGCTTTCTCCTCCCCACTGAAAACTCATTAAGTGTTTTAACCAATGAAAACCACTGTTTTAACATGCTCTGAAGTTCTCTGCAATAAAAAGCAACTCGTGTTTGTGTGTGTGCTTCAGAAGCCCTATACTGACAATTAGCAAGAACCACAGAAGGTTCTCAAGGTCAGCGCACAAGGATGGCAGGCACACATTTGTGAAGCAGGTGGGTTCTGATAGGTCCATGTAGTGCATTAAAAATAAAGCTGTTGAACTTTGTTTAATTGAGTCGGGTTTGATTTTCAAATTCATTTGTCTGTGGGAGTTTTGCTCACTTGGGGAAAGTTGACATCAATGTACAATGACAGAAGCGTCACATTCAGAATGGAGAAAGAACAACCCGGCCCCACATGACGATGTGTTCTCTCCCTTTGGGTGGGCACCTAGCCCAGGATCTAACATTTTCCTTGTTGACCTTGATCTAGACACCACATGAGAACAAGTTCCCACCCAAGAAGGGGGGTGCAGACTTTTTTTTTTTAAGTGGCTAAAACAGGGGCACCTGGGTGGCTCAGTTAGGTAAGCAACCAACTCTTGATCTCAGCTCAGGTCATGAACTCACAGTTTCTGGGACTGAGCCCCACATGGAGCTCTGCACTGACCGGGAGCCTCTTGAGATTCTCTCTCTCCCTCTCTCTCTCTCTGCCTCTCCCTCACTCCTGTGCGCACTCTCTCTCAAAGATAAATACATATTTGAAAAAAAAAATACAGTGGCTAAAACAGCATACAAATTTTTCTTTTATTTTAAATATGTCTCTTCCCAGTATATGTTATTTAAAACATTCTTTATGGTAACTATTGCTGTGAATTCCCTCTATTAATGCTGAAAATAGATCTGGTTTCAATACAACAGATGATAAGCTCCATCTCTCCCTCCTACCAAATCTTTGCAATAAGGTTTCTTTTTTCTTTCTTTCTTTTTTTTAATGTTTATTTTTGAGAGAGGAAGACAGAGTGCCAGTCGGGGTGGGGGGGGGGGAGGGTTGGTGGGCAGAGAGAGGGAGACACAGAATCTGAAGCAGGCTTCAGGCTCCGAGCTGTCAGCACAGGGCCTGACACGGGGCTCAAACCCACAAACTAGGAGATCATGACCTGAGCTGAAGTTGGATGCTTAACTGACTGAGCCACCCAGGCACCCCTGCAACAAGGTTTCTAATTAAGGCAAAATATTTTCTACTTTTGAGTTCATGTATCAACCTCAGCACAATTTTAGTGCTGGCTTATGGGTCATTTGTTTTTCTTGAAGAGCTGTATTGAGAGAGTGGTAGTGGCTTGAATCCTGCCTGAACACTGGAATCACAGGTCTTAAATAAGAGATGAGGTGACAGAAATTATTTTTCAAGGATGAGTTAACATTTATGGCAGGAGAAAAGACCCCAAAGCATTTACAGACTAATGGGAGAGACGAGCACGTAACACCAGAATACGGGAAGGGCCATAAAAAAGGACGTGGCCACTCTGAACCACCCCAGGGGAGAGTGTGAGGTCAGGAGGCCCAGGCTGTGTCCTGAAGGTTGAGCGCCAGCCAAGGGGTGAAGAAAGCATGTGTGGAGGAACAGTGTCCAGGAGGAGAAAACAGGAGCTGAGTCAGGGAGGCAGGAAAGAGCCTGCTTCATATTTCTGAGAGATGAGGCAATGGTGGAGAAGTGGGCAGGCCCCACAAACCGGGCCATGCCCAGGATACAACAATGCCAGCCCTAACTTTGCCAACACCATGGGAAAGCAGTGACCTCTCTGAGCCTCAGTTTCCCCATCTATGTGAGGGTAATGACAACACAAAATGAGGCCATGCATGTGAGTGTAAGCTGGGTTCTCGAACCACATCGTGCTAGTGTAAAGGATGAAAATTAACAAGATGTCTCAGCTTCAAACTTCTCAAAGGAGCCCAGAAGGCATTGTTTCAGCAGCTGAAAAGCAGCACCAAATTTCTTTTTGGCATTTTTCTATGCAACAACTGTGCGATCTAAGTACTAAATCTCTATGCCTTTTTTCTCCTGTTTAGGACTCAACCATTCTGGATGAGGCCTATTTGATTTGTCCCCTTTGGCCCCCAAAGGACCTTGTGGCTTTGCTTTGATGCTGAAGTTTTTGTCTGTGGCAAAGCAGTGGGAAGCAAACCACCCTTTGTGAAGATGGCCTTGGTCAAAGATGGCCAAAGATGGCCTTCCAGCTCACATGCTCTCCCGCAGTGTGACCTTGTCTCTCCCTATCATGAGGTGGATTCTCATCCTTGTCCCCTGGAATCTGAGCCTTATTTGACCAATAGAATGCAGGAGAAATGATTCTGGGACTTCTGCCTGGTTCTCAGAGCACACACTCTTGGGTGCTCCCACTTGGAACCCCGCCACGATACTGGGAGAAACCCGGGCTGTGTGGAGAGGCCATGTGGAGGTGTTCCCATCAACAGCTCCCTCTGAGCTGACAGCAGCTTTAACAGGCTGGCCAAGTGAGTGGCTATTGAACATCTGGCTCATTGAGTCTTCAGACGGTGGGGCACCTGGGTGTCTCAGTCAGGTAAGTGTCTGACTTCGGCTGAAGTCATGATCTTGCAGTTTCTGAGTTCGAGCCCAGCGTTGGACTCTGTGCTGACAGCTCAGAGCCTGGAGCCTGCTTCAGATTCCGTGTCTCCCTCTTTCTCTGTTCCTCCCGTCATCATACTCTGTTTCTCTGTCTCTCAAAAATGAATAAATATTTTTAAAAAATTTTTAAAAAGTCTTCACATGGCTCCAGCCCCACCCAACCACTTAGTGCAACCTGAGAGGCCCCAAGCAGGAATGCTCAGGCAAGCCACAGAAGCGTGAGAGATCATAGCAAATTGCTGGTTTACGCTTCCATGTTTTTTTTTTTTTAATTTTTTTTTCAATGTTTTTTATTTTATTTTTGGGACAGAGAGAGACAGAGCATGAACGGGGGAGGGGCAGAGAGAGAGGGAGACACAGAATCGGAAACAGGCTCCAGGCTCTGAGCCATCAGCCCAGAGCCTGACGCGGGGCTCGAACTCACAGACCGCGAGATCGTGACCTGGCTGAAGTCGGACGCTTAACCGACTGCGCCACCCAGGCGCCCCTCCATGTTTTTTTTTGATGGGGGGGGGGTTGTTACACAGCAACGGACAGGTGGGACATCCAATAAAATATTTCGGATGGTGGGTTTGGCCCATGACCTAGAAAGCTGTGTGGAGGAAGGATTCGATACTGGGGGGTGAGAGGCCAGCAGGTGACCAGGATCCCAGACCGGCCTAACGGGAAGGCATGGAAAGGCACAAGAACGCCCAGGCCATGTTGAGCACAGGCCCCACCCCGAAATACAGAACCTACTGCCCCGACAAGACTCAGTGCACACGCTGCTCCCTCATGTCCACGTGCCCAGGGAATTCCCATGGTGACGCTGCCTGGAGATGAGCGCATGTGAGGAGAACGCACGTTGCCCTGCCTGGTGGAAGCCTCCCCTTCCATCCCAGCCCACCAGTGCCCGGATTTCAGCAGATGATGACAGCTAACACATCCGGGGACCGCATACTTCAGCACCAAGTTCAATTCCCTTGGAAGGCTTCTGGGTGCGGCCCACACTCCGAACTGCCTCTCTCTGCCCTTTGAGAAGCTGCACACGACAGGCAGGCAAAACACTTTTTAGAAAAAAAATTCAAAGCTGGTGATGATGCTGCTGCTGCGGATGGTGAGAGTGATCAAAAACACACAACCCCTCAAAAACTATTTGACATTGCTACCGGGGCTCGGTCAAAATGGCACATGATTGGAAGAACGGGGTTCCCCCAACCAATGAGAAAGCAGCGCAGGTTGCCAGGGTACGGACAGGGGAGGGGCAGAGTTTACCAAGGGCATAAACACCAGCATGTCGCCCCGGGAACCAGAGCAACACAGGAGTCAGGAGTGAGATGCAGAACTCGAGGTGACGCCTACGGGCGGCCAGGAGATGTAAAAGCAATGCAGCGGGAGGAGGCCCGGGGCAGAGAGTGGACCCCTTGGGAGAGCACCCTCCTGGAAGCCAGGACCACACAGAGAAACCCACGCCCAGGAGAAGACAGCAAAAGCCTGGACCCAAGGCAAGGGTGGCCAAGGATCTGGCTTCTAGCAGAAGCACGGTGCTGCCGGTGGGTCAAAGAAGCCAAAGTATCAGGCGGCTCGAGCAGCCTCCTTATAATTAAGGAGTTAGCAACCCCAAGCAGGTGAGGACTCAGAAATAAGAAAGATTAGAAAGTCAGCAGTGCATGTTTTTACTCACCCCATTTGTCCCTAGGACACCTCTCTGGACGGGGAAGGTCTGAGATCCACCTGGAAGAGCGTTTCTCAAATCAAGAGATGCTACTCGGAGAAAGGGTTTCACAGCCACGCAGGTGAGGGAAAACTGTGTGAAGAGGGTGCCACAGGTCTGTACGAAAAGACTCAGCTGACTGCTGTCTCCAAGAGGGGGTACACAGCATTCAATGTTTCACAGGCTTTCGGTCAATAACCACAAAACCCTTTTGTGATTGTTTTGCTTGTTTTTGTTGTTGTTGTTGTTTTTGTTTTGTTTTTTTAATTTTTTTTAATGTTTATTCACTTTTGAGAGACAGAGTGTGAATGGGGGAGGGGCAGAGAGAGAGAGGGAGACCCAGAATGTGATGCAGGCTCCAGGCTCTGAGCTGTCAGCACAGAGCCCGACGTGGAGCCCGAACCCACCAACCATGAGATCATGACCTGAGCCGAAGTCGGACGCTCAACGGACTGAGCCACCCAGGCGCCCCTTGCTTGTTTTTTGTCATGGAGCATTTTGAAGTCACATTTTCTTCGGAAAGTTTGCTTTAGTCTTCTCTCCCAGTTAGTTTCTTCATCAGAGCTGGGACTGGACTCTGTATGCACGGTTTCCCTTTAATTTTCAACACAGAGCCACACTCTGAGGTTATTTCCTAAGGCATGGCCCCGGTCAGGCTGCTTCCTCCTTGGTGCCAGGCAGCTACGTGCAGAGATGGCACTGGGAGCGTTCAGACCCTCAGAAGGGTGGGGGCCCACTAAGTCAGGCCGGGGCGAGGAAGCCGCCCACCGCTTTGGGGTGGCTGTTCCTCTGCTTCCTTCAGGCTGTTGGTCTGGCAGCTTAGAGGAGACAGGCAAATGCACGATGGTCTCAGTCCTGACACAGGCCCAGTACCATTTGAGACGAATTTTTCTCTTCTTTCAGGTGGTCCATTGGGTTGGGTAGTTTTGATAGGAACTGAGAGCTGGCAGGGGAGCTGTGGAGGGTAGAGGCCCCGAGGCAGGGCGCAGTACTATTTGCCAGTGGGTTTATAGGACAACTCCTGACTCTACTCCACTTTGGACCATGGGAGCCACCACCAAAAGGGTGTGGCAATGACGGGAAGGAGCCCTGAAACCTCTTAGAGTGAGTCCTCAGCAGCTTCGCGGGCCCTTGATTTACACGCGCCTAGAAGCAATGCTGCCATCTTGTTCTGGGGGCCCTTCCTTTGGTTACTGTCACTTGTGGCCATACGTCATCTTGCCTGATTCAGATACGGTCTGTGACTTTTGGAATTTGTACCTCACAGTGACGAACAGGACATCTCCATATAACAGGGTTGCGAGTGCTCTGTATGATGGACAGAGGTGTGTAGAGTGAGTGGGGGCCCCGCTCTAGCTGAGGGCTGGGGGAGAACTCCACCTAATCCACTCAGCACCACCCGGGCTACCAAACTCAGGGCTGGACACAGACACGTGCTTGGTGTTTGTTTTTTGTTTTTTTAAGCCGAAGGGAAAGGAAGGAAGAAAACAAGTATCAAGACAGTGCCATCTGATACAATCTAAAGAGGACCTTCACCAGACAAATAAAACAAACAACAACACTCCAAACATTCGGTCCAAATATAGTTAAGTCCCACAGTGGGACCAGGATTGCCCTTCGAGTCCAATATTCTGGAGAGTACAAGGCCCTTATAAGGAAAGGGTGTCATGCCAGGCCAGGATCAGCCCTCCCATTTAATCAATGGTGACCTCGACAGGTGACTGCAGACGTGGGCTTCCCGCCCCCAGAGTGTGTTCAAACCACAGTGGGGGTTTGGGTGCCCCGCTGAGACTCAGAGGGGTCAGTCCCTTATTTGTTCATTCTGACTTCGGCAATGCTTCCCCTGGGATCAGTCCCAGTGTTTGTTCACCCTGATTTTGTCATATCATCCCTATTCAGCTTCTGGGCTAAAGTGAACTGGGTCATAAGGTACGATCTGTCCTCCAGGCAGCAAGCTCCTCTCAGGGGGAAAGAGTTGAAAAAGAGAGCAGTAGGTTCATATAACTTTATGGGGAAAGAGAAGAAATACAGGAGCTGAGCTGAAGTCCCTTCTCCCGTGACCGAAAGAAAGTCAGTTTCATTCATGTGGAGATTCAAGATGGGGAAAGCCAGCCAAAGGTAACATGAAAAGTAAAGTTCAGCCGAGACTAATGGGCACAGGTTGTAATTGTACAACCAAAGCACCCAGTTGCATAGATTCAACAAAGCTTCCAGAAACTGTGATAATCCTCCCAGACATGGACTCTGCCCGGTTCTGGAACATGCGAGACGCTTCACAAAGATGTCTGGATGTTTGCACATCTTCCTTCTCAGCTTAGGTAGAAGTTCTATCTGCCTGTGTGCTTTCACGGACAGGTCTGGTAGACGCGCTGCCGAGGGGAGCACGTCACAGGCAGGTCTGGGCCCCCCTCCCCCCGCCATGCTTTGTCATCAGAAGAATTAGCTCCGCCTTATTCCCAAAAGCCAGGTCTGTATTGAGGAATATGGACTTGAGTAACCTTGGAAGAAATTAAAATAAGCTTGGCATCATGTGACTTTCAGCACAGCCTGAGAACCAATGTGCTTGGGAGATGCCGGACACAGGCCTGTCTGGCTCAGGAGACTGACTACAACGAAGGATAGTGGCTTCTTCATGGTGTTTCTTCCCAGGGCCTGCAAGAGTCCCGGACCCAGGTCTCTAAGAGGCACTTAGCAGTTGTCTGGCTCTCGGCCCGGCCGAGAGGAATCCTTTCCACAGCACTCTTGGCCAAGTCCTTTCCCGTGATGCCTACAGATCCATCACCTTGGCTCTGAATCAGGTGGGGACTCACCTCACAGAGGAAGTCTAGGGAGAGGAGAAAACAGGCACTGAGGGGGTCACTTCAGGCCAGCAAGGAGAGGCTGGCGGGGAAAGTCACTGCTGGAGTTACCTGAAGAGACAGCCACGAAGATAAAACTGAAAGATGATAAGTTAAGGAGAAACCAGAGCTCCCGGGAAGTCTGAGTCTCCCCTCAGGGGAAGCAGAACACCCTGGAAGCCTGCCACGTGGGCTGACCTCACCCCTGTGATCGGACCCGAGCAAGCACGAAGCTTATTATCAGAGGCAGGGGAGGGCTGTGAATCCCACGGCCAGGAGACCCAACACAATGATGTCACTTCTCCCAGGAAGTGGCGTTTCTGAGGCGCAGGTGACACTAACCAGGTCTTAGGTCAAACACTACAGAAAATGAACACACCTCGCATGTATGAGGTATGACAGTGATACCTCCTGAAGCAGGGATTGCAAACCCATTCACCTTTCTGTGTGTGTGTTGGGGGCGGGGGGAGAGGAGGTGTCACTTCCTGAGAAAATGTGGAATCTGAATTCAGGGGGAGCTCTGCCTTACGAAAACACAAATTTCTGGCAGGCAGGGGAGGGAGGTTTTGCAGAACTGAAGGGGGGCTGACCTCTGCAAAGGCCTCTGTCGAGGTGTGGTTGGAAGTCCTTCCTTAGCTGCCTGTGGCGTGGGGGGCTGCGGGTCCCTGCTCCCCTCCCCACACCCATGGCCTCTGACTCTGCACAGCCTCCCCTGAGGGCCTGCATGGTCTTGCCACTCCGATCACCAGCTTGTGCCTATATGCATTCCCATGAAAACAGTTTAAAGATCCAACCACAATTCCCAGGCAGGTAATGAGGCCCAAAGAAAACAAGGGCTACGGGCCTGGAGCAACAAACAATCTAACGCACTCATGATGCCCTAAGGCAGGCGCACCACCCCGGGCCACTAGTTTAGGCTTTCCACTCTAGGTGCTGGAGCTTCTAGCCCAACTCCAGAAGTGGCTTCTAGCCACTCTGGGGCTTCTAGATCAACTCCAGAAGTGAGGGCTGCCCGTCTCCGCTAAAGCTGGGTGGCATCATGGCATCAGTGAACTCTGGGAGGGAGTTGGTGCTGGCTAAAAAGCTGTAAAAGGCCAATACATACAATTTGAAGCTTATTTTCCGCTTAATAAGCAAGTGAATGGCACAAAAAAAGAACCCATGTTTCCAGCTAATCAGGAGTCATTAGGCATTTATGAGAGTTCTATCACCAGTTACTTTGTTTAGAACCACAAAGAAGTTAAGCTGGGCTTACCAGATGCACTTCCAGAAGTTACACTGGGCTTACCTACACTGCACTCTACCAATAGATGAGCTTTAAAAAAAATGTTCATATCATATTTGTGCATACGATTCTTTATGAAAATTAACACCCCAGAACCTACTATGGTGCATTCGAAAAAACTTCTGAATTAATACAGTTGACCCTTGAATAACACAGGAATTGGCACAGCAACCCAACCCCCACAGAGCTGAAAATCTAAGTATTAACTTCGACTCCCCCAAAACGTAACTATCAATAGCCTACTGTTGACCAGAAGCCTTACACACAGTTGATTCACACGTTTGGGATATCATATACGGGATTCTTAAAGTAAGCTAGAGAAAAGAAAATGGTACTCAGGAGATCATCAGGAAGAGGCAATACATTTCTAGTACTGCACTGTATTTATTGGGGGGGAAAAAAAAGCTCACGCATAAATAGACCCACACAGTTCACACCTGTGTTGTACAAGGGTCGGCTGTGCCGGTTGACTCAATCGCCTTATCTGTCACCCTAAAACTATACGCTGACTACCTACCTATGGAAACATGTATTTCCACTGAACCTCTGGACGTGGTTGAACAGTTGCTCCAGTTATTAGAAATATCACAAAAGATGTCCATTGTTTGTTTTAAGAACACTCTAGCTCTGGGCAGTCCCTGTGCATTCACTTTTCTCCATTCACCAGGCTCCAGCCATGTGCTAGGTCCCGATAGGCCCCCTAGGAGTTGCCCACCTGCCTCAGAAGCTCGTCAAGGGGACAATCAGTGTATTTGATCTTGTACACTCATTTGAAAACCAAAGGTATATTATAGTCTTCATATGGGCTACTGATACCTAAGGGAATTCTCCCAGGCTCCTTGGAGCTAAGGTCTCCTCAGGGCTAAGTGCTTTGCATAAGCAGATGCCTTATGCCATAACTTTAGGTAAGTGGGCAAACTGAAGCACAACCTAAATATTTTTTAAATAAGAATTTTCCATAGTCCTTAAGCAATCTGTAACTGGCCCTTGAGAAATCAATGCAGTCTGCAAAGCCCATGAGGTCAGATTTCTAAAGAATGGAAAATGGGAAGGCAAGACTCATGATCTTGTATGAATACAATAAAACAGCACACATTATTCAGGAAGCTCAAATAAACTAAGCTTTAAGAAAGAAAAAAACAACAACACATAACAGAAGATGGACAGAAAAGGACTAAGAGTGGCTGGTCAGAGTCGATGGTGTGATAGACATGTAGGAAAAAAAATGAATTCTTTTGAGCTTCCATTTTTTTCATGTGTGGGGTCAACGAACTTTACTCAGGAAAGGCGGAACTAACTAAAGCTTGAGTTTAGAACAAAAGATAATGAAAGATTGTCTGGTTGGGCATTTACAAGAAATTCAAGTCTGCAGGTCTGAGCAAGTCAAACCCGAGGGTGGCCGAAGCAGTCTCAAATCTTTGCTGGCAATCTTGGACAAATATTAAGGAATGACGCTATGCTGATGTTCAAAAGAGGACCAAACTGGCTCTGTCTCTAAGATCAATCAGCTTGTTCATTAGTCTCCAGCAAAAATTGAGAATCAATTATTGATCAGATGAATTAAAAACAGCAGGTGATCAACAGCACAATCAGCAAGAACATTCTCCCTGCCTCTGTTTGGGTTGGTAACAACACAGGCAGGAATGGGAAATAATATAGACCAAAAAAATATTTTGATTTCCACAAGGCCTGTGACATAATTCTTCACGATATTTTTGTAGATGAAATGGTGAATCACCATGTGGCAGGCGAGAGGGCTCCTGAGTTTAGCACTGTCCTAGATAAGCTGTTTCTCAGTGTATTAGATGAAGGCATACTTACTGCATTTTTTAATAACCACTCTAAAAGGAATGACTAGAGAACTGATGGAACCTAGGATCTAAATTATCCCAGCTGGCTGAATAACCAAACTCATAAGAGAGATAAACAGAAATCCCTATATCTAAGTTCAGAGAAATTCACCTCACACGACAGCAGCTCATACAGAAAATACCTAACTAGTTGATCACAAATGACACAAGCCACATCCCTGCTGACATCATGGGTACAGCACCAGCATGTTTTAGGGGTACCGCACTCCTGCACTCAGCCTGTCTGGGCCCCACACTGGGCACTTCCACATGGGAAGAAAGATGGAAACAGCGTAGGTGGCAGTGGGAGGGGCGGGGACAGGGCAACAGGGAGGTTCTGCTTCTGGGCACGAGAACTGTCACTATCTGAAAGGTTGTCAAAAGGAATTAGGCCATTAGCCAGGAATGAGTGGAAGGTGGGATAATGGTATCTTAGGGCCCTCCCAACTTTAAGATTCGGTACAGAAATCAAGGCCCTGCCTTACCATTCTCCTCACTTAACTGAAAGGAAACATATCGTTCAGTAGTGTTAGAATCCTATGATGAATTACATTTCCTGAATCTCTATTACCCTAATGGTCTTCCCAGATTGAAACTTGAAAATCCATATTGCCATCAACTTCTCTAGATTTGTTTTAGAAATAGATTTGACACACATGTGCCTTAAGATTAACTTTGCAATGTGACAGAGAGTCCCCTTAACCTGAGCAGAAATGTATTGTGTGCAGGGTAGAGTGCTAGGTCACAGGATAGCAGTACTGGATGCTGACCCCCCTCTGCCATCTATCAGTGGGAACACTGACCCTTCTGTACCTCTTCTGAGCCTCAGCATGGTCATTTAGGAAATTAAAAAAAAAAATTGAGATTAATAATGCTTAACTTACAGGACTGCTCTAAGACGTAAAAAGATGTAATTGTGTCTTATGTACTCCATACTACCAAACAAATATAACATCAATATTTGGAAATATTGAATAACCTCACAGCTGGGAATAAAACCACTGTCTCCATTTCCAAAGATTCCTAAATGGGTTCCATCCAGTCAGCCTCTAATAAGGGATGATGAAGGAGGAAAAGGATTCTTTTAAATAGGATTTAGAAACAGCCAGTTCGAGTCTTCCAATACTAATTTAAATATCTAGATAGGTAAAATTAATCTTCTGCGTGACATTATGACTCATAAACTGTGGAGGCAAAGGGCCTGGTTTTGAATCCTGGCTTTGCCACTTACAAGCTGTGTGATCTTGGGCAAATTTTCAACCTATCTGTGGCTCAGGTTTCTCATCAGTAAACTGAGCATAATAACTGTACAGTTAAACAGTTGTTGTAAGGGATTAAATGAGTTATACAAGTCAAGATCTTTCAATACGGCCTGACTCATAATATAGACCACCTGCTTGCTACTGTTACTACAATTATTATTATTGTATGTGTTTGCTTAAAACCACCTACATCTCTTAGGCACATGCTGAGGCTCATATACACCCGGAGTCCTTCATTAATATTGTGAAGTCTTTCTGGCCTAACAGTCTCAGGAGTGAGTGGATGGTCAAATTCTATGAGGCAACCTTACCTCAGGAGGGTTATAGGCTATTGATCTATCTCTTGGACAGCTTATGGAGCAGAGGTTCTAACTGAGGCCATCTGGGGCTGTTGCTAACTCAAGTTTGCATGTGTTCCAAGAAGACTCAAATTTCTCCAGTTAACTTGGCAACTTTGATCATTCAAGCCTAACATTTATCATGCACCAGAAAAATAAGATTAGCGTCCTCCAGAAATGCTCCCTGTTGGAAAACAAAGCATTAAAAGGAAAATTTAAATCTGCAAAGAAAGTAGAGAATTATCTAATCTTGTTTTTTCTTCCATTATTTTGCACGCATGTGTGTTTAATTCCAGGATGATTAACATAGTGTTGTATTACTTTCAGGTGTACAATACAGTGATTCAACACTTCTATACATTACTCATGCTCATCAAGGTAAGTGTAATCTCTTAATCCCCATCACCTATTTCACCCATCCCTCCACCCACCGTTCTTCCGTAACCATCTATTTGTTCTCTATAGTTAAGAGCCTGGTTTTTTGGTTTGTCTCTCTTTTTCCCTTTGTTAGTTTGTTTTGTTTCTTAAATTCCACATATGAGTGAAATCATATGGTATTTGTCTTTCTCTGACTTATCTCGCTTGGCATTATACTCTTTAGCTCCATCCATGTTGTTGCAAATGGCAAGATTTCATTCCTTTTCATAGCTGGATAATATTCGTGTGTGTGGGTGTGGGTGTGTGTGCATGTGTGTGTGTGTGTGTGTGTGTGTGTGTGTATACACAGACACACGCAGACACACACGCACACATATATATACCGCATCATCTTCATCCATTTATCTACCGTCATTATGGACCCCCTTGGGTTGCTTCCAAAATTTGGCTATTGTAAATATTGCTGCAATAAACATAGGGGCGCATATATCCTTTCAAGTTATTGTTTTCCAAGAAATTTATTAATTTATACAACTCAACACCAAAAAACCCCATATCCAATTCTTCCATTATTATTAACGTAAATGTGAAATGCTACTATCTATTGGCTATGAAGGCAGGAAACACCAAGGAAAGCTTCATGCCTGAGAGTTAGCTTTGAAACTGTCCACATGAGCCTGACAACGATGAATCAGGCAACATGTACAGCTACTAGAACATCCCATATTTCCCAAATCCCTGCTTTTGGATCTGCCTACAAATCCATGGAACTCACATGGTGTGGGTGAGGAGGGAGTTCTGAACCTGCTAGAACTCATGCCTTCCCTCTCTCTTCCTCCAGCAAATGTTTACTGAAGGGATGGATGAATCAATTTGTTCAGCCCTGGAACTCCAAATTTTTCTGCTTAATTTTTGATGCATTGGCCCAATCACTGTATTAACAAACCACAGAATGTAACTTTTAGGATGCTGAATTAACTTTAAAACTCTTATCTCTAGGGACCCCTGGGTGTCTCAGTTCCTTGAGCATCCAACTCTTGGTTGCAGCTCAGGTCATCATCTCACAGTTCATGGGAACAAGCCCCGGGTCAGGCTCTGCACTAAACAGAAAATTAAATAAATAAATAACTTTTTAAAAATGTACTATGCCATATTTTACTTATCTCATGGGGGGGATGAGGCTTAAACCCCAGCGTGTGCTTTGCACCCACAGCCATCTCTGGTGTTTTTTTTTTTTTTTAATTTTTTTTAATGTTTATTTATTTTTGAGAGAGAGAGAGAGAGAGAGAGAGAGAGAGGCAGGGAGAGGGAGAGACAGAGGATCCCAAGCAGGTTCCATACTGTCAGCACAGAGCCCAACATGGGGTTTAAACTGACGAACCATGAGATCATCACCTGAGCCAAAGCTGGATGCTTAACCCACTGAGCCACCCAGGTGTCCCCCGTACATCTCAATTTGGACTCTCCATACTTTTTAAGTACTCGACATCCATAAGCGGCCTGTGACTATTGTGTCAAACAGCCCTGCTTCAGGCTAATTTTATAGCTATCATATAAAACTGGGACATAGCTTGATTATTTTATTTATAGAAGGAAAGTGGAGAGGATACTTGTGGAGTCACTGGGAGGTGAAACATTGCTAATTTAGCACATGAATCATTGAAAGATGAAAGATACTACCGCTGACCTTATTAGAATAATAATAGGGACCAAAAAGTATCCTGGCAACCCAGACTATGTATTCTAGGTATTTTTATCTTAAAAATATGTGATTATACTGGGGCGCCTGGGTGGCTCAGTTGGGTAAGCATCTGACTTTGGCTCAGGTCATGATCTCACGGTTCATGGGTTCACGCCCCACATCATGCTCTCTGCTGTCAGCACACAGCCCACTTCAGATCCTCTGTCTCCCTCTCTCTGCTCTCTCGTAGGCACGCACACACGTGCGCTCTCTCTCTCTCTTTCTCAAAAATAAAAAATAAGTAAACATTTTTAAAAATACATGATTACACTTTCAACTCTTCATTTATTTGTGCTAAAATGGTTTTCTTTTTAAACGTACTCAGCCGTATGGAGCACGGAAGTCAATTGGACAACCCACATGCTCTAACAAGCATTCGTGTACTTGAAGGCATTTACCAAATCTCCTTCCAGCTTCTCTAGCAAATTCTTCTTCCTGCAGACAAGCTTATGGCTCCAGGAAGGATTTCTATGCAGCAAGATTTCCATGCAGATTTCTACACGGTTCTTAACCCAGTGAGAAATACAGATTATGATCCAACTATAAAAGTTTGATCCTATTTGGTAAGCTGACTTTGTATGTGATCTTATTTTTTCAGTTTCCCCCTCCTCCTGCCCAAGGACTGAAGCAAAGGAAGGAGAGCGTGATAGTGAGAAAATGGTGGATGGACTGGAAGTTTCCTGGGAGGCCAAGTTGGTCAGGGCAGAAAGTGCGGACAAGTCAGTGGGGGGGGAGGAGCCATGTGAGTGTCTGTTGGAAATGGAGATTTGGGTTATTTGGTTGATGGCTGTGGAGCAGAGGAAGAGTTATTGGTAATGAGGCGCCCCAAACTAGGAAGCAGAGTAATGGTTACATCATCTGCAAGGAAATAAAAGTTGCTGACAGGATGGCAGGGGGAGGTGAAAGAGAAGTCTGCATGCCCAGATTTTCACTGCTCACAGACATCTGCCCTCTCTCTGCACCATATTTTTTAAATACAGGGCTGATTCATTTCTCCCTCACTTGTGAGACATCACAGTACTGATGCCCATGACTTCTTGCTGCTGAAAGTCATAAGCATTAACAAACCCATGAGGTGAGATTCACAGGCACTTCTGCAGAGAGTGCCTCACGTTCCACCCAAAGGGTAGGGTTAAATATGCTGAGGTACAATAGGGATCTCTACTCTCTACCTAAATCCAGGTGATTGCTACCCACATTCATTCCTGCTTTCATTCAATGAACATTTCTTGAGCACTGGCTCTGTGTCAGACATAGCATGGTGTTTGGGGTTTTATCCCCCCTAAAATATTTCCTAAAATGTCTTAAAACATCCAAAATATCATCAAAAAAAGGGGGAATGCAGAACAACGAACTGTTGTTCTTCCCTCTCCTGGCTGAGAATCACAATCTCTAGGAGTCTTTCTCTCTGTTTACCATTCCTTTGCTTCCTTCCTTCTCCCTATTAAATAATAGAAAGATAAGTGTCATGCCATTCTAAAGGCGGCCAACTATTATGCACCACTGATCTGGAGAAGACAGTCCCAAGATCCTAGGGTTGGGCTACTTCTTGACAGAGCAGGAACATTCTATGCGGCTATAGCTCTGGTCAACAATACTCCTTACGACACAGAGACCCCATTAGAGGTGGGGGCAGTCAGCATAGTAGGGAGAAAATAGTCCCATGGTAGGGGAAAAAATAGTCCCATGGTAGGGAGAAAATCTTCATGGTCGTGAACATGGCAGAAGGAACACAAGTGGAGTGTCAGTCTCAACAAACGTGCCAGCCACTCCTGGCCACATTTTTTAGGATTTGTCCTCTCTACTGAAGAGCAGTGAAGAGTGTCATGGAACGTCAACCATTACTGGGCCCCAAAAAGCTAGATGCTACAGTCCTGGAGCCTCTAATGATTGCCATTTCTCTCCTGGTGTTTTTATGACACATCCAGCCTTTTAACTCACTCCACCTTGTTATCGACTGAACTGTGTCCCCCACCCCCCAAAATTCATGTACGGAAGCCCTAACCCCAGTGTGATGGCATTTGGAGGTGGGGCCTCTGAGAGGTAGAGTCTGGGATTAGGGCCCATAGTAGGAAAGAGATCTGCTCTCTCTCTCTCTCCCTCCCCTTGTCTCTGCCACATGAGGACTTAGCAGGAAGGCAGCCATCTGCAATCCAGAAAGAAAACTCTCGCCAGAACCTGACCACCCTGTACCCTGATCTCAGACTTACAGCCTCCCCAGCTGTGAGAAAACACACTTCTGTTGTTCCAGCCGCCCAGTCTGTGGTATTTTGTTATGGCAGCCCAAGCTGACTGACATTCACGTCGAACCTCACTCTACTCTGCTTTCAATCACTTCTTGGTACAATGAGAAAGGGTGCCAAGATTCTAACAATTCCTTCACTATGACTTTACATCCACCGAATTCGGATCTCACTAGGTCGTCTAGGTCACTGACAAAGGAACCCGAGGAGAAGGATGTGCCTGGTATGGGGCCACATTCCAGCAGGGCACAATACCCATCTTCAGGGAAAACATAAAGCTGATCATCTTAAGTGGTATAGCTTTGAAGGGCTCCTAGATATGTTTTCTTATGGAGTGCAGTTGTTTTTTGTAGAGTACCAAACTCTATGTGAGGCCCTGTCCAAATTAAATTTCAGTTGAAATTTCTTATTACATCAAGCCCAAGAGTTTCAAATGAAAGAAAATGAGGGGGAATGAACGTTGAAAAAATACACATGACCTCGGGGGAACGTGATTTCCTCCAGGTGAAGGGCAGAGAATGAAAGGCTGGCTTGTTCTTTTTGCCACAGACCCCCTCCCACCGGGAGAAGCTTCTCCAAGTTTGCAGGCTGGTTCAGACAGGCCGGTTTTAAGGCTGGCTCTGTTTTGCAGGCTGGTCATGTGAGTACATTGCTTCTGACCCACAAGAGCTTATTTTCCACATGGCCAAAGGGAATTGGGGTAGTTCAGGAAAAGAATCCAATTCTAATTTACATCCCAACCTTGCCACAAGTACACCCAAAATACATGGGCCTCACCACTGTAATGGGCTTATCCACCTCCGAAAACACAGGCTTCAGAGTCCACTTTCTCTATTACAGATAATGATAAGCGTGCAATTTTAAATCCATTTTGATTTCAGGATGTGGTCGTAAGTAAAATTAACCATGTTCTTGAAAAGGTCACAGCATGCTTCTGTTATCATGGTTTGTGCTCAGGTGAGCCCGAATCGATCTGCCTACAGACACAAGAGCTCTAAGGATGCTAATCGGGACACACGGAGTAAACTCCAGGCCAGCCTGCCACTCATGGCTATTCCCAGCTCCTACACCTTAGACAGTAAAAAGAAAACAGAGGCACAATCAAATGACACAATTTGAGGAATACAGTTTGTGTCCAAGGAATTAATAAATATGCCCATGGATCTCCAAAAGCTATGTGTTTCTGAAGGCTGGTCTGAACAGCAGTGAGCACAGCCTGCCCCAGTGTTACATGAGGAGTCTGAAAGAGGTAGAGAGAGACAACTCAGCTAACTTTCCTGATTTTTATCTAACTGGGGCGCGCTCACCCTGCACCGACTCTATACATAGGGGAATAGGTGTAGCAGCCCCACACAGGGGTATGTCATCCACACTTAGTCCACAGCAAAGATATATAAAGGCCACATACCAAAATGATGGCCAAGTATCAGATTAAATGTCTCACGGGCTGTCAGAACCACACTCTGACCCCAGCTTCTCCAGAAAACTCCAGAAAGCCTCTTTAGAAGTTTAACTTCTCGGGGCACCTGGGTCGCTCAGTTGGTGAAGCTTCCGACTCTTGGTTTTGGCTCAGGCCATGATCTCACAGTTTGTGGGTTCGAGCCCCACATTGGGCTCTGTGCTGACAGTGTGGAGCCTGCTTGGGATTCTCTCTCTTCCTCTCCCTCTGCCCCTCCCCCCAACACTCTCATGTGTACATGTGCCCTCTCTCTCTATCATTCCCCTGTTTGTGCTCTCTCTCTCAAATTAAATAAATAATCTTAAAAAAAAAGTTTAACTTCTCCATCCTACCTGGAAGATGCATCTGATCATGACTGGAATGCCACAGACAGCCAAAAGGAAGTCTTAGATCAAGTGCAGATATCAGTCTGTGTGATGATGCTTACACTAGCCTTGTAGACAGCCTTGTACACAGTGAGTGCTCGATATTTGATGAACTAAACTCTGGAGTAAGAAATTCCTCAAAGGTAAAGGGATGAGGGATAGAATTCATGACTGTGTATAAACTATGGAGATTTCATTTGCCAAACCCAAACCAGGGCATGTAGCCTAAAAACTCAAATTATATTTACGAGGACAAAATCTTTGAGATTGCTTCTGCCCTGGACCTCCCACCCCATGTCAGTTTCTTCTTGCCATCTCTGCAAACTCCCTTTTGCCATATAAGGTCCCTATTTACAGGCATTATTAGGAGGAGGACATCACCAAGGGTCATTATCTAAGCCTACCACAGCCCTCAAATGAGCTAACCATAATCACAGACCTTTGTATTTATTTCCTTTTAAAGTTAGGAACTAAAAGGAGTTCTCTAAAAGGAAAAGCAGACTGGGCCATTTCTACCTATAACCATGAGGTAAATGTTTTCCCTGCCTGCTTCCTCAATAACTATTACCTGCTATTACCACTGTCTTTGAATGGAGAAGGGCTTATTATTAGCTAAATTCTCTATTTGTTTCTCATCTCATCTGGTTTAAATGAAAACAAATTCTGCATATATGAGTGAGTCTACCCCAGGCCATCACTGGTCTCTGGATACTCAGCACACACTCACATGCACACACATTATCCCTATGCTTTAGAAAACCATGGACAACTTTCTAGTTGTAGGTGTTCAACACATGTTTACTGGAAGGATGGATGGATGGATGGATGGATGGACAGACAGACACATTTAAGAGCCTCTGGGATAAAAGTAAGACCATCAAGTTCATTCCTGCAGCATTAATTGATTTCCCCAAACTGAAAAAGAGGAATCACTCTGCAAAGAAACAGAAGAGAATGTGCAAATCTGTAGCTTCGACCCTGCAGTAGACGAGTTCAATCCTTCTTGCTGCCCTTGTACCTTCCAAACCTCCCCACCTCTCAAATAATGCCAACTTCTTGGAATTTACTAACAGCTGGGCTTCTGCTGTTATTCTCCCCAGACCCCAGGTCCTCTAAGCTAAGGCAGGAATCTAGGCTGGCAGGTAGACATCTACACTTTCGAAAGTAGAGCCCCCAGGATAAGAAGGTGCCAGAAGAAGTCTCATGGATTAGAACAATGATAATCCACTACTTCTCCACTGCCCTTCCCGCATGAAGTTTTCCCCAAACCTAGAGACATGTTATCTGGGCTTGATCAATATGGCTTAACCATCGTGACAGCCTGGGATGCTTATAAGATGTTAAATGAGGACAGTGGAAATGTTCTCAACTGCTTCATCTACCAAATTAAGGTGCATTCGGTTTGAAAGGAAAGTACAATTACAAGTCATTTGGTGCTTCACTCAAATATCATGTGTCAAGGAAAGCCAAGGAAACAGATTCTCTGATTATTTTAGTTGGGGGTCCAAAAAGACTTCCTTGCTTGATGCACTGAAGAAGCACCTTTGTGTGTGTGTGTGTGTGTGTGTGTGTGTGTGTGTGTGTGTGTGTTTTGGGTGGGGTGCAGTACCACTTCTTTAAGAGATAACATACACCTTGGGATCTAGGATAATTTAGCTTTGATTCTAATGCTATGCTTTGCTACAATATCCCAGAACATTTATTAAGGGTCTTGAGGGTGCACTAAGCGTCTTCCTGGTAAGTGCTGATGTGCATGACGTGAATGGGTTAAAAGATACAAAGGCATTAAAGATGAAGCCCAGATACAACAAGACAGAGTTACAAGACAGCAGAGTTGAAATCCCCAGATAAGATGAAAATCCCTAAACCAGAGCTGTCGGATATTAAGACATAAACGTGATTCCAAAAGATGGATGAAAGAAAGATAAAGACACAGGGGTTTAGAAATCTCTGCTGCTAGAAAACAAGGACTCCACCACTTGGCTCGGCAAAATGATAACATTTTATTTGTTTGTTTGTTAAGATAATAACCAATGCCAGCAAAAGTACAGGGAGACAGGCAGCTCTGAGAGCAGAAGTCAAAATGGCAGGCAGGGCTCCTCCAGAAATAAATGGAGCATAAGTAATGAGAGCCTCTGAAACATTTATAACTTTTGGCCCAGTGACCCTACTTCCAGGAATCTATCCTAAGGAAATAATCAGAAAAGCAAGGATTTATTTACAAAGATATCAGAACTTTTGGGGAAAAAAAAAGACTGGAATTAAAGAGAGAGAAATGACTGAGCCAGTTACGACAAATCCACATAGTGCAATCTGATGCCAGCTTTGAAAACGGAATTCAAAAAATATCCTGCAAAATTATCATCATATACTGTCAGTAAAAAGCAAGACATGCAACTATCGATGCGATCCTAATTTTATATTAAAAATGACATGTAAGTGCAAGAGATGAGGCTAACACAGCAAAATGTTACCATTTCACGGATCTTTGGAGGAATGGGATTATGGGAGATTTCTATTTTCTCTTTCAAAGTTTCGGAGGTTTTTTTCAAACTTTTTACATAAGCATGTGTTACATTTAAAATTAGAAGACCGCCAGCTAAAGGTATCCGAGTGCTACAGGAATGAAGCAAAGGCAGTGGAACTTTTCTATGGCCTGTGGATAACATCTCACCTTTTCCCCAGGAGTCCCACTGAGATCATATCACAAGAGAACCGCTCCCCTATTTCTAAAACTGTACCCCAAAAGACTAGATGAAGAAGCAGAGGAAAGGAAGGAGGCAAGGAGGGTAACAAGGCAGGAGAAGGACAAAAAACAAAGGCACCTGAGTGGCTCAGTCAGTTAAGCATCTGACTCTCGATTTCAGCTCAGGTCATCATCTCGTGGTTTGTGAGTTCGAGCCCCACATCAGGCTCTGCACGGACAGTGCAGATTCTCTCTCTTCTTCTTTCTCTGCCCACCCCCCCCCCACTCGAGTGTGCTCTCTCTCTCTCTCAAAAGTCAATAAAATAATCATTTTAAAATATTATTTTTTAAAAAAGAAGACAAGACAGAAACACTTTAAAGCAGAATTTATCATTCCTGGGTACACTGGGAATCACCCATGGAAATTTTTTAAAATCCCCATGCCTGGGTTCTATCCAAAACTTGCTGAGTTAAGAGTCTCTGGGAGCAGGGCCCTGACGGTATTTTAAAATGCTCTCTGGGGAAATCTAAGGTCTTAAGAACCCAGATGTAGACACTAGTGGTTTCCAAATGTTAGTAGCATTCAAATCATCCAGAAGTCTAGTTAAAACATAAATTCCTAGGCTCTGCCATTGGTTTCCAATTACTACATCTGGGGAGGGGCCTGAGAATTTGCATTTGTAACAAGTTCCCGAGTAATGATGCTACTACTGCTGGTCCAAGGACCACACTTTGTGAACTTGGATTTGCCCTGGTGACCTTGAGTTCCACAACAGGTTCCCAGATAAATTTTAGTGACAAACCAGGTTATTATTTCTGCCCCTAAACAATGACTTCCTTTACCAAAGAAGGCAAAGGGAAAATCAAGGCAGAGAGAGGAAATGAGCGTTCACTGAGCAGTTGTAGGGAACCAGGCGTTCCAGGAAGCCCTTCCCGTCTTCTACAGCTCATTCCATCCTTTTGTGAGAAGGGCATAGGCATTTCTATCATAGGAAAATGACAAGTGAGATCCAGAGTAATGGTAATCTGCCAGGGACAGGCAGCCCATGAGGGGTGGAGGCCAAGACTTACTTAACTAAAATAAAACCTTGCCTATTAGCAAATATCATGCTGCCTGAAAAGACAGCACTTAAATAATACGGGGAAAACATAGGAGCAAATATCTGAGTTCATTATGCTTTTTGTTTTTTATTCTTACAACTCTTAGTACCGGTAAAGACATAGTGCCAGAAAACATTTGCTCAACCTGGTTTGATCACAAATTCAAACATACTTTCATTTGCCTCTGGCCTCTGTGTGTCCATGTGTGTGAAGAATGAACCCTTCAAACTCCGGTCAAGTTTAAAATACACTGAATGCTAACGCTGAAGAAGACTACATGGAAACAGACATCCTGAGCTAGTTACAGAAAGCAAAGCGCCCAACTGTGGAAAGCTTCTGTATACTTGTGAGAGGCGGCTGCTTGGATTTCAGGACCTTATATTCTCGTCCTCCCTCCCAGAGCACGGCCAGGTCCGCCTCCACACCCACAGAATACACATCCCACCCACACCTTCTGTCCTGCCCCAGATTTCACTTCCCAGGGGAGCTCCTTAATGCCTGTGAATGTGAGCGTTGTTCTGTTCAAGTACGAGATGATTAGGTTGAAGAAAATTATTCTTATTCTTCTCCCTCTCTTGGCACATGCTCTTCTAAAGGGAGGACTCTGTTTGCTGTTAGGCCAAAAAGAGGGGGTCGGGCGGGGGAGGTGATAACTTTCAGCCCGCTTAGTAGTCTTCACCTGTACAAAAGTTATTCTAGGTATTTTCTAGGAAAAAGGTGAAACGTTTCAGGAAAGAAAACACACACACACACACACACACACACACACACACACAGAATAGCCCTATCAGCACTACACTAGCTCTAGAAATCTCGTTAACTATCATTGTTCAAATAATACGGATGCCACTCCTCAAATGGCTCCAGTACGTCCAGAGAAGACTGACATGCCCGGTACTTCCAGTTCCTGGCTTTCTCTTACAAAGTAAGAGAATCTGAACACTCCTTAAGACACATAGGCTTCATCATGCCCCAGAAAGCCCTCAGTGCTGCCTCAGAACCAACCATCCTTCTAGTGCTGAGAGACTCGGTCCATTTTCCTATTCTTGCCATGGCCACGGTGGGCAATCTCTTTGCCTGGCTCAAAACACAGGTGCAAACACTGCAAGCCGTACCAGGTGAAGTGCCATGAATCTATGAGTCTTTCCTTCTGCCTTTAAGCATTGATTATAGATAGCAATTCTTTCCTTATATCTGCAATCCTCATCAGCCCTAGTTAATTCAATTATTAAACCATAATTAGTTGAGTGCAATCTATAACAGGCCTGCTCTGGCTCCTCTTGGAAGAATGCTTAAGAGATCCAGCATGACCCCAAACCTCCTGTGGCACATAAAGTGGCTTGAAAGCATCAGTCTGAAACATTCGGACTTAATCCAAACATTACCTGGGTTTGAAAATGACCTTAAGACCCAAGTGAGGCAGGAATTGTGTATTCCATATTTGATCTTTCCTTTGTCTTGAGTCCTAGAATTATCAATTTCTAGCTGTGGATCTGGCCACCTGATATAAAGACCACATTTTCTACACTTTCTTATGGCCATGTAACAACCTAGCTGCGGCCATATAACTATGTTCTGGCCAACAGGAAAAAAAGGAAAAGTATTGTGTGCAACATTCAAGGAATGTCCTTATAAGAGACGGCATACCCTTCTTCCTCCTTTCTTCCTGAGTGGAATGAAGATGTGATGGCTGGAACACGAGCAGCCGCATTAGACCACAAAATGAAGGACATATTCTCAGGAGTCACATCATAGAGGCAAAGTCCTTAATACTGCAGACCTGCCTCACCAGCTCAGGACTCCTTTACATGATAAAGAAACTCCTATTTTCTTTAAGCCATTATAATCTTGGGCTTTCTGTCACAAGTAGCCAAAACGAATCCTACCAAACAACCAGTAATGAAAATACTTCTAAAGAAACCGTCCGAGTGCCTGGGTAGCTCAGTCGGTTAAGTGATCAACTCTTGATTTCGGCTCATGTCATGATCTCACAGTTCATGGGTTCGAGCCCTGCATCAGGCTCTACACTGATGGTGCAGTGCCTGTCTGGGATTCTCTCCCTCTGTCTCTCTGCTCCTTCCCTGCTCTATCAAAAATAAATAAACTTTAAAAAAAAAGATTTTTAAAACATAAACCTTTAAAACCTCAAATGACCAGGGGACAGCTTAGGGTAGAATCACAGAGATTAGGGACACATGAAGTGAATACAGAAGTGACTACAGAAGGTCTGAGTCCTGCAGCCACAGGACACTGAGATGAAGCGCAGGCGAGGGGTGGGAGCACTTCTGGAAGCCTGAGCCTTCCCGGTCAGGCATGTGCAGCAACCACACAGCTGGGTGGGGGGAAGCCCCCGGCTGCACTGCCCACCTCTGCAAACACACCGGGCCTCCTTCAGAGCCACGTATTCCCACCCCAGACTCCCTCGCCCCACTTTCACTTCCTCCTCCCCACGGCTGTGTGCAAAAGACAGAACTCAAGAGTCACCGGCTCTTTGAGGAGCAGCGTTTCCATCCTGGAGAGACAGCATTAGCTGTACTGCCACTTGGGGAAAATGTGCAGCACACGATGGGCCTGCCGGAGGGGAGACCAGCTCAGGTTATTCGGCAGGGAGGGAGACTCCTTCCTCCCAGGCAGCCGGGGGGGTTGTCAGCTGTGCAGGCTCCGAGAGGAGGACAGGTGTGAACTTCTGTGTACTTTTCAGCGTGTGATACCAGGTAGTGCGAGGAAGGCGCGCGTTCCCAGCCCCTGGAGGCTGGGTTCTCGCTGTGTGATCTCATATAGGTCACAGATGCTCTCAGACTCTCGCAGGGCCCCCACTTGGCTGACTGTAAGAGCGAGGCTGATGTCTTAAGTATCGGCATCGTGAAGGTGGGAAGGGTTGTGTGTTTCAGAATCCCCAGGCGAAACCAACAATCGCCAGGTCTGGTGCTCTCTGACTTCGAAACTTGACACCCAGCATATTCTGTGGACGCACAGCATCACACTCAGTAGCAATGCAGACTTTGAGCCCCCACTCAGACCTACTCAATCAAAATCTGCATGGTAACAAGATCCCAGGTGATTCATGTGCACACTGGAGCTGGGAAAATGTTGGCTTACATGTACGATATCATGACTTCAAGAATATATTTGTCATCATCCTGGGACCCAATCTAAGCTGTACCTGCTTTTCATTTTGCTTCATTTTAAAAACAAAAACCACGTACTGTGAGGTTATAAGTCTTAATGGTTATAAAAGGCATGGTATGGAGGGCATGAAAGGTCAATAAATTCTAGCTTTGCTTTTGCTACCACTGTTATTATTAGCTGTCATATCCACTGGTCTCGATCTACCAAAACTCAAGAGAACCACTGTGGGGAATAGGAATTTCAAATTTTGAAGCAACTCTTTTTATTTAAGACATTTTATTTCCAACCCCTAGCAAGCCAACATCTTCCCCAGGGAACAAAAAACACTTGAAATCTTGTCTTGACTGATACTCCAAAGGCAAAAGAAAACACAACAGCCTCGGACTCAGGGTCATCAACCAAAGCGCCGGATCAAGCCAATGGCAAAGCCAACTTCTTGGCCACTTCAGGAGAAAAGAGGCTTCCTACACCACAATTCGAGGAGCTACAGTGACATCATGTTCATGTGACAGAAAAATCAAGGGACTGCCCTTATGCACCTGAAATGCTGAATGCTCCCCTATTCTCACACTGGCATGCACCCATTGCCTGCAGACATCAGTGGGTAAATGCTTTTTTGAATGGATTTAACCAAAGCTGAACTGCAGGAAAGCAGATGGGTAGCCACATGACACAATCATCAGTCTGTGTCACTGGGGCCTCTGCAGAGAGGCAGATTGAGTGGGGGAAACCAAACTCCCTCTTTTCCCTTTCCAGTCTCCTCCTTCTGTTTGACACCTCGTGTTTGTCGGTGGGCGTAGGGTCTGGACTCTTGGTCTCTTCCAATCAAGCCAAGCCCCGCTCTGCCAAGTTCATCTAATTTTTAAGTGCCAGGAGAAACTAGTCCACGGGTTACAATTTCAAACACCAGCAACAGTTCAGGCATTTGCTTCGGGGTTCCCAGCAATGCCGCCTTTATAAAGAGTGAAACAGGGTAAGCTGAAGCCTAGGGTCTCCCATCTTGTCCCCAGGCAATAGCTTTTGTTCCCAGGGCACAATCAAGTCACTGTTCACTTTGTGTGTGTGTGTGTGTGTGTGTACCAAATACACAATACCTTCCATTCTCAGGGACTAAAGAAAACAGGCGTTGGCATGAGGTGTCCACATTTTCCTTAATGAAATGAACAGCCCAACCCGAAATTCAAGTGCTAAACTTTCAACAGCAAACAAAAGGCTCGTGTTCCAGTCCAGTCCCCTGAAACCCAGTGACTTTTCTATCAGCCTCGAACGCTGAGAGTGTTTACTTACTTATTCTTCTGTTACCAGCACGTTTAGGGGTCAGTTGCCCATGTAAGCAAGGAAAACAAATTGAGCATATGACACTTTGGATGAAAAAACATCACTGAGATTCATACCCAAGACCCTGTGTGTTCCAGAATGCTCTGTCTTCCTCTCCTTTCCCCAGTATCTGGAGAATCGGGCATTTTGGACATTCGAACAGGAAATTCAGTCTTTGGAATCAAATCTCCGAGGTGGCTGCCATAAATGGTGACTGTTTTCCATCAAGAAACATGGGAGAAGTGGGTGTGTTCAGCAAGCTTTTCAATCCCCACACCGAAGCCCTCTGCTTACAGGGCCATGGCTCTACAGCATAAAACCTGTATTACTTATGCTATGTGCAATTGGCTATTTATTTGCACAACAAAACAACAACAAAGATGGAAAAGAGTATGGCGCATCTGAAGGATGTGATTATTGGCATTAAAGCAAAGTGTTTGACGATATATAAAAAGACACATATGGTAGATTTACATCAAAGCCATTTTGAGATATAAAATCACTTCCTTAAACATAAGTTTTCTTTCCTTTTCTAACCACCAACTTGCAGTACTTCTCAGTGTTAATAATTAGACAAGGTTGGAATCAGAAGGGAAGTCTCTAACAGAGAGCACTACACGGACAGGATAAAGTCTGTCTCCTTTGGACACAGGAGGAAAATGAGGTCAGGAGTCCATATGGACTTTGGTGATATTTGATCTGCAGTGTTTATACCTGCTCCTTCCTGGACTGCAACTCACAAAAATTCTTCTCTTAGCACAAAGTCACAACAACAACAACAAATTCTAGCAAGTGACTCAGTTATGCAAAGACCGATGCTAAAAGTACAATGCAAGTTTCAAGATAAGGGGTAAAAGAATCAGATGCAGAAAAAACAAACTGCTTGCATTTCATAAGTTTTTCTAACTCATTCAGACACAGAAACACAAACATGATATTGCCAGAACGGAACGCACAACTTTCAGAGGTCTCCAAGTTGTATTTTATGGTGATTTCTTCCATCAAAAAAGAATAATTAAAACATGAGTGGTCAAAGTTGTCCGGAGTCTTAAAAAGAACAAAGCAAAGGAACAAACAGCTCTCAGTCTTGCATTTACAGCTGTTTGGCACCATTTCTATAAACCACCATTCCAGGCAGGAAGCAGGGACACGAGGTCAACGGATTGGAAAACCTCTCAGAGGGAGAGCCTAAGTTTAAACAGAAAGCCACTGCCTCACGCCCACCCTGATCCAAGCTGCGCCCGCCCCTCCACAAAACACAGCCTGTCCGACCCCACTCCCCAGAGGTAAAGAACTAGGGTGCCGCAGCCTTTGTACCTTAACTGACATCTGTTTCAGGAAATCCGGCTTCTCCTCAAGTATGTGCCCAAAGTGGAACACTAAAGAATTTCTATTTACTAGCTGCCAATAGCACGTATGTGTATTTGCAGATGGGTGCCCACTCCGGGGAGTAGGAAAGGCCGCCCACAACCTAAGCCAACAATCACTGAGGCAAGGCTGGAGGTGGAACCTTTAAAACATACAGATTCCAGGGCCTCCCTGAGGTGTTGATTCTGTGGATGGGATGGGGCCCAGCACTGGGCATTTTCACAACGTGCTCTGACCTGGAGTTCTCAACCAGAGTTCTGGGGAGCCGCTGAGAACGCAGGTGCTCAGGCAGACCTGGGCCCCATGAAATCCTAATCTCTGAGGCTGGACCCAGGAAACAGTGGCTTTTCAAGCTCCCAGGGGCACCTGGGTGCTCGGTTGTGCATCCGACTCTTGATTTCAGCTCAGGCCATTATCCCAGGGTTGTGGGATTGAGCCTCGAGTCGGGCTCTGCACTGAGCAGGGAGCCTGCTTGGGATTCTCTATCTGTCCCTCCCCCTCACTCATGAGCACACTCTCTCTGTGTCTCTCTCTCTCTCTCAAAATAAATAAAATGGAAAAAATGAAAAAAATAAAAAATATATAAATAAGTAACATAAAATAAAAAAGAAAGCTCCCAGCAGATTGCCCCAGAGGACCCAGCTGAGAACCACTGAGGTAACACCAACCAGCACAGCACCGTTGATGCAAAAAAGAAGGGCCTAATGCGATCTCTCCACCAAAAGGAGCCCCTCTCCCCAAATGTTCTAATCACTTCCGCTAGGTGCCTCCTTTCAGGAGCTGACCTATAACCCTTTTCTCTGTATGAAGCCTGCCACAAGCAGTCCACAGCCACAGCCCAGGATCAGAAGGAGCCCCTTCCTGTGGAGAGCTCCCCCTTCAAACGCAGAGCATAGATCATGAACAAACCGCAGTTTGAAACCACACCTGCTTTGTGACAACCCCAAAGCATAAACTATGGCTCAGACAGCTCTTTTCCCCCTTCCCAAGGAATTTTAGAAAATGGTTTTTTAACGAGTTCTGTGCATCACCTAAAGTATATTTAGATAGCCTCCCCTTCCGTATCCTGGCAGGTTGCCACCTGTGGGTCCAGACCTGTGTGCAGACAGGATGGGGGAAGCATGGTTTAGCTGTGAGGCAACACCATGCAGGCTGTGCCTCGTTTTCCCACTTTCTTTAGCCAAGATTCATTGAAGCTGGGAGACCCAGAGCTGGCGCAAGAAGGTGCCACGGATGACAAAACTTCTCCCCCGAGGACTGGATTAATTAGAAACTAAATTGCCTCAACAAACTCTGACAATGCAAGTAACCCTCAAAAGCAGCTAAGCTTCCTTCACCAGGGAGTGTTATTTTAACCCACTGATCAAAACGGGAGGGTTCTGTGGATGGTTTTTGCTTTGAGCCACAGAGTATTTTGAAAAGAACTGAGCCCACTGTCAACGTTTTACAGTCCAATTCCCTGCACTGCCTAGACTTGGAAGAGCTGGCATAACCATCACACAATGCAAAACGGCTACCCGCTTTGGATGGTCCTGTGCTCTCCAGCTGGATGCATGCCTCACTGTTCCCCATTGCCTTTCACCGAGTCTACTTCACTACAGGCGTCTGAGTTTGCAAACGCTGTTTTAATCAATGGCCCTAAAAGGGCAGAACTGGCGACAGAATATGTAGTCACATTTTTGACCTCCTACTCATAGCCATAAGATCTTGAAGGGCCACTATTTCCTCCTGGGATGGAGCCTCAGTTTCTTTCACATTACTATTCCATTTGAACAGTGATGGCTTCTTGGGCGTGTTTACGTGTATTAAAAGTAACTACAGGGGCGCCTGGGTGGCTCAGTCGGTTAAAGTGTCCGACTTCAGCTCAGGTCACGATCTCGTGGTCCGTGAGTTCGAGCCCCGTGTCGGGCTCTGGGCTGATGGCTCAGAGCCTGGAGCCTGCTTCCGATTCTGTGTGTCTCTCTCTCTGCCCCTGCCCCATTCATGCTCTGTCTCTCTCTGTTCCAAAAATAAATAAAACCTTAAAAAAAAAATTTTTTTTTTAAATAAAAGTAACTACATGTGAGCGTTCAAATGTCTGGAAACTATAAAGCAGTACGCACGTGTAAAGGACAGTTGGCCAATCAGTTCAAGGCTGCCATTTTGAAAACGTGAGTCATGTTTGGGTGGGAAGACCATGAGGGCAGTCCCAGTGGAGTGGGTCATGGATTAATGAGAAGGCAACCTGGGCAATCTAGGCGGTAGCCCTATGAGGGCAGAGACTGTAGCCCCAAGAAGATGCTAGAAGAATGCAAATCTGCTGAGCACGGCAAGCCCACCAGTAGAAATCAAGAGGTTGCCCGTTCTTGAACCCAAACAAAGAAAACTAGTATGAGGCTCTGCAAAATGTATTCTCGAAACCAAGCCTCCTAATTCCCTCATTACTTCCGGATTTGACCCATCATCTCGGACTGAGACAGGGTCTCCTGATCCACACCCGGTCTTTCCCCAACAGAAACACGAGAGAAAGAAAACACATAAAAGAGCTAAGAACATAGTCCCTTATTCCTTCCCCCTCCCCCTAACAGACCTTATCTTTCTCTATATTATCAGTTTAGTAGGTTATTTGCATTTTGGCAGGATTTCCCCTTCCCAGGGCCTATCCACCGCGTCTGGAGGAGACAGCAGATGGCCTGCTACACAGCTAATTTGAGTACATATTCAAGACAATAATCAGCTACAGATTTACTTGGCACGAGCAACCAGGGGAGGAGATACCAGGCATTTCTAAAGTCGCCATGTCCCTTCCACTCCGCCTTCACTTGCTTTGCCAATACAAAGAGTATATCTTAATCTTATAATAATTTGTCTTGGAAGGAACTCTGGACTTCGTAAGTAGTCCATCTGTATCTTCAGACAAACTACCAACATGAATTCTGGACACTTTGCACTGGTAAGCCATCACTGACCAGCTTTCTTGCTATCTGGCTTTTTAACCAGTCACCCAGATGTACCGGTATCAGCTCATGCTCTTTCCATGCAGATCACAAGGATCTGTCCCAGGAAGGGCATTGTCAGATACCCTCCTGACACCCTCTGTGTGCCACAACTCCATGACTCTGTTCAGCAGTCCACTGATGTTTTCAAATAAGAAAATCAGGTTGGGGGCACCTGGCTGACTCAGTCTACAGAGCATGTGATTCTTGATCTCAGGGTTGTTGAGTTCAAGCCCCACGATGGGTGTAGAGATTACTTAAAAAACAAAACAAACAAAAACCTGGGGGCACCTGGGCGGCTCAGCCAGTTAAGCATCTGACTCGATTTCAACTCAGGTCATGATCTCAGGGTTCGTGAGAATGAGCCCCGCATCGGGCTCTGTGCCAATAGCATGGAGCCTACTTGGGATTCTCTTTCCCTCTTTCTCTGCCCCTCGCCTCACCAAAATAAATAAACTTGAAAAATAAATTAAAACTAAATAATCTCTTTAGGAAAAAAGAAAAGGAAAGAGTATCAGGTTGGCCTGATATGACCACTCCCTCATGTTCATTGCTTCCCTTTCATCCTTCTCCAACCCCAACCAGTGTGTGTCTATCCATCTTACACTAGTTTTTCTTGTTCAGAACACAGGTCTGAGAACTGTTTTGTTTCTGTATTTCTCACAATCAGCCAGGTATAGTCTAGGCTAATTGTGCAGTGAACAGTACTTATAGAATTGATTCTCCCCACTTTATTTTTGGTAGACCCTTGCACAATCTGAGCTTATTGAGAGCACTCCTTTCCCCCAAAATATTCATCTCCTTCTACCCCTCAAAATGACCAGGCTCCCTCTAGTCGGCATCTTCTGTCCTCGGTGCCCAGGGCACTACTGCCAAGGCTCATCTCTAGTATTTTTCTCCAAAAACCACTGAGGACCTATGCTACTACTGATCATCCTCCTTGGGCATATGAGTTATCTTCTGTGGCCTTGCTACTCAGAGTGTGAACTGTGGGAGTTTCCAGACATGTGGATTCTCAGGCCCCTCTCCAGATCTCCTAAATCAAAGCCTGCATTTTAACAAGATACAAGGTGACTTACATGCACATTAGTAAAGTTTGGGAACACTGATGAGTGCTATCCATTTATATCCAAGACGTGATGGCCACGTCCCAACACCCAGGGCAGAGCTCACCCTCACGCAGTAGTTATCCCCCACACCTTGTCACCCGAAGGGCCACCATACCCACTCTGTGCCAGGATCTGCATAGGGGCCCAACAGTCAGTGAAGGATAGCAAACAGCCTCTTCCCCTAGGAGGTTAGCATCCAATGGGAGATACTAACCTGTAAACAACCACAGGGCAATGGAGAAAGGGCCAGTGACAGAAATATGTATCGAGGGCTCTGGAGAATCAGGAGAGGCACCTGGGTCTGGAAGACAGGAAGAAGTTCCAAGGAAGGGAAAGAGAGGCAGGCATTCTAGACTGCAGGAATAACACGTGCAAGAAGATGACAAAATCACGTCATACTGGGGGATGGTAAGAAGGTCTGTGTGGCCACCGTGGTCAATCACTGGGCACAAAAGCACTCAATTTAGTGGCCCAAATAACAGTGGCAAGAAGGTCTGTGTGGGCAGTGGCTGGCTCACAGTTCTCTGGGTTGCAGTATGGGCTGGGCTCAGCCGGGCAGGTCCTCCACCCCTCGCGATGCTGACCAGGCTCGTCCACATGGATGCTACTCAGATCATCTTTACGTGGTGGTGAAGTGTTCCAAGAGAGCAAGGCCTAGCCTTCGCAGTCACACAACGTCCCTTCCATAGAACTCTCTGGTCAGAGTAAGTCATGATTCAAGGGGTAGGGAAGGACAACAAAACCGAACTGCCACCGTGTGTGGCCCAGGGATGCACGGTTCCTTGGGGACCGTGAATATTACAGCTCACCCACGTGGTAAGATATAGGATTAGTGCATGTGTTCACACTTTATCCATGAAGTCCCTTACATTCAGAAGCATTCAAGGAACTTAAAATCCGATTTCTCTTTATGCCCCCCCAATGGCAACTCCCACCATTTCCAGTGGGTGTTTAATAAACATATGTGGATTAATTAAATTCTCACAAATGCACATACTTCTAAATTTGGGAAGTGTTGTTTACCAAGCAAGAATGCTCAAAGATACAATTCATAAAGAATAAAAAGTCTCTCCTGCTTACAAAACATGTCAAGAAGACTTAGAAGAAGAACAGGACCATTTCACAAAAAGCATCCGGCCTGAAATTCACCAGTAACAAGGCTCCAGGCAGACTGCTGCTCTCCTTCCATTTTCCAATCTTCGGTCCAAATCCCATCGTCAGGAAGGACATAAAAAAAAGTTGAAGAGGTCAGCATCTGCTTTAGGTTCCAGAAGAAAGCAGCCCAAGTCATCGTGTCCAGGCAGAATCCTCTTTAAATCACTCTTTGAGCTTAATATAGAGCATACTGCCTTTGCTCTCCAACAGGAGCAGACCACTCTTTCAATCTGTCTTCCTCGTTCGGGCAGCTGACAAGCTATCATTTCATGAGTTGGACTTGGCAAGATTTATCTCCTTCTGGACACTGTGCCTGAGATGAAGTGAAATAACATGGTAAGAGGCTATACGGGCAGTCCTAACTTTCTTCACGTGTAAATAATGTGGGTTCCTGGGTTAGCAAATGACCCAGTTCCTATACGCTTCTCCTGTAAAAATAGAAATCTTTACAAAAATAACTACTATGACAATGCTATTATCCATCACCAGTCAGAGTCCTTTCATTCCAGCACATGGTAGGAGGGCACCTCCATGGTCTCCAAGTTAGGTGTGGCCAGGTGACTTCTTTTGGTCAATGAAATGGGAGCCAGAGTATCTGTGTTGACTCCCAATGAAAGCTTCGAGAGCCACTCCTCAGTGTGTCACATGCTGTCTCTTAACAACGCAACTGCCATTTCCCACATGGCAAAGGTTTCATTTGCTGTGGTCCTGGAGTCACAACACGTGTGACAGAGCCTCCATCTAATTCACTTAAGCCATCGGTATTGTTTCTTACCCTGGCCTAACTTTGTCCATCCTAACTTACTACAACTACAGTAAACGTGTAACTACTGTTAACTGCTATGTTGAATAAAGAGATGGTTCATTTTAAGCAAGATGGCTCCTGGTTTTAGAGTAGCTTAAATGCTAGTAACTACCCGACTTCTCACTTCCCTCTGGCTAGTCAGTCCTACTTCTCTCTTCTTGCTTGCCTTGAGGTTAGGAAACTCCTTTCTTTCCTTTCTTTGCAAGAAAGCCACAGAAATTATTGGGTTAAGGGAGAGAGCTTGGGGCATATCTAAGTTCCTTACCTACCACAGGACCTTTGCCTTGACTCCTCTGATAGCCATCTCCAAGTCTGAGTCATGGGACCAGAGGATATTTATATTGCCCCTTGAGACCGTATCATTCATAATCCTGACCCTGAGGGACAAAGAGTGGGCCACTTGCCTAGAGTAAGTAGTAAACCCAGGTCCAAAACCATCACTGTTTTTCCAGGAAAATCCTGTAGACTAGCCCATCCCCTGACACTATTGCATGAACTGTCCCCTGACACTGTGCATGAACTCCTGCCCGCATTCTTCCTCCCCTGGCATCTCAACTTGCCTTTTCTGCCTCTGTACAGCTGGTCTGTGGGCTCCTGGGCCTGAATCTCTTCTGCCCTCCCATGAGCTTTCTTTCTGCCGGTTCTACAGCTCCATCTTCCCAAAGGCCAGCTCCTGGATGGCCAAAGCCTCTGCTTACAGACACTCAGAAATGAAACTGTGACTGGATTCTCCGGTGCTCCCACTGAGCACTCAGGGCCCCACCCAACCACCCAGCTCCTACTTCCCTCCTGTTAGGAGCCAGGACGCTCTGCGGTCCCCACAAGCCCCGAGCCCCTTCTTTCACAGACCCACACCGAAGTGTCTAGAAATACTGAGTTACGCATCTGCGCAAACCCTGGGTATCTGTGCTGTCACAGGTTCTGCAAACCAGCTCCAGTAACTCTCCCCCATCCTTTCTCATAAAGGTCTTAATCCCTATAAATAAACTGCAGTTTGATGAACTACCATCTGAAAGGGACTCCTTTAAGGGGCCAACCCTTTTTTCCCCTTTCACATTTTAAAACCCATTTAAATGGAAGAATTTTAAAACAAACCCAGGCAGAGGAGTCCTCACAGGCAGCGACTTTATCCCACACTTCTCCATGACCAGACACACAAAGAAACGGAGACCAGACAGAGATACAACACACCCCTTTCCTCTATTTTTGGAAGGAGTTAGAGCGTGCACTCACAAAGGGAAGCTGGCATGCTCTAGCAGCAAAAGAAAAGCAGCCAGATGCCTGTAAGTATCAAGGGCAAGCCATCGGAAAGGGGTTCGTGCCCCAAATTCTTGGAACCATCACCGAAACCCCGAGAGGGTGGATGGTGAAGACCACCAGGTGAATGTGGAGCTGCTGGCTGGCTGCCCCAGGCTCCCCTCCTTCTGTCTTCCTATCAGAATCAAATTGTATTCGGGGGGTGTTTTACTTCCCATGCTCTGGGGTGGGGGCAGGGCGCATGGTGACACAGTCCGCTTTCGAGACGTGAACAGAGCTCTACTGGTACTTCCAAAAAGCCCATTAAGGGGGCCAATGAAGCAGGCTCACACCCCTTCTTGCCCTTCACACTTCTCTTCCTCTGGCTGAAACCATGGGCACGGTGGATGGAGCTCTGGTGGCCACATGGAGCCTCGCAGATGCCAGTGACCTCTAAGGATGGCAAGACAGAAACCCAGGAGGAGCCTGAGTCTCCCCAATGGCACTGAGGGGTCAGGTCACACAGGGCCACATGCCTCCCCACTTCTGTAGAGAGAAAAACTGATCCTTTAACTTGACTAAACCACCGCTACGTAACGCATACTCAAACATTACTCAAATACAATACCTGTCCAACCTACTGCTCAATCAGGGGCATCCCCTAGGCAAACCTGGGGAATTTCTTTTTTCTATGGAAAGTCAGTGGCCCGGGGAATTTCAAAGTCAATAGGTGGTTTCACTAGACTAAAAACCCATTCTGGGTAAACACATTTGGTATATTGTGGGGTGACAAGGGGAAAAAGCATAAAAGCTTAACTCTTGCTGCTCTTAAAATGTGAAATAGACACAAACTGCTCCTCATCAAATCAAATAGTTGTCCGGGTATTTTCATTACAGATTACACGGGGGAGAAAATGGGAGGAAGAGGGGGAAAAGACGGAAGGTTCACCAAATGTCCAAACATCCACCAAAGGGCGAATGGGTAAAGAAAATGTGGTATATGCATGCGACAGAGTATCAGTCAGCCTTAAAAAAGCACATCTTAGCCACTACGTGGGACAGCACAGAACATTTCCATAACCACATTAGTCCTACTGCACAGGACTGGTACAGACTCTACACTACATGCTGATTACTGTGCTGTAATGAAAGGAAGCTATCCCGGGCCACTGGGAAACCTGAGGAGCACTAGTAATGACATATGACCTCTCCCTGCCTCAGTTTCCTTATTACTTACAGGGTAGTTGAGTGGACTAAATGAGATCATACTTGCAAAGCACATAGATCTGGCCCACCACAAGGCTTCAGGGCATCATTGCATCAAGGCTTCAGTGCTGGCTATCATTCTGGGGAAAGGGAAGGGGGACACAACTGGTGCACGCATGCACACAAACACATGTACACTTGTGACTCCTTGCAGACAGTGAGTCACTTTCCTGTACCATCATCCATCCTCGCACCCCCAGGAGGGGCAGAAGGTTCCGATCAAACAGCTGAAGCGGACAGCACCTCCAGGTAGCCCCACAGGGCACTGTGACCAGGCTGGGGATGGTCTGGTCTCCCTTCTCCCACTGGCCCAACAGAAATCCACCCATAGGAAGCATGGGAATAGGAACCACATGTGGGAACCCACTTGGGTGGGTGAAGCCCGGAACAGGCTCTGAATGAGCCCCCTTGTGGCTCTGGCAGACCTACCAGTGAGTCTGGTGGGGGATTCACAGAACGAAACTACTGCCTGGGTCAAAAGGAACCCCTACATTCCCCAGCCTTTCCCCACAAGGACTCTGCGGTAAGAGACAGCAGAAACCTAGGGACCGGCTAGGACCAGAAACTGTTCATTCCCATCTAAAGGATGTTTACATGTATATTTGTGTGTGGATGTTGACATGTGTGAGCATACTGGTCAGTGAATTTGTGTGCAGACACACGTGTGTTTATGTGTATGGAGCATATTCAAGTGATTCCAAGATCCTTCACTCATTTAAGACTTTTTGTGATTAATTAAAATATATCCCTTAATTTCTTTTTTAGGCTAGCTTTATTTGTTTTCTCCCATTGGTCTGTGGATTGATCCTCAAATTTTGCTTCCCAGGACAAAAGGGCATGACCCAGGGTGCCCTGGTGGCTCAGTCGGTTAAGCGTCCAACTCTTGACTTCAGCTCAGGTCATGATCTCACAGTTGTGAGATCGAGCCCTGCATCAGGGTCCGCGCTGGGTATGAAGCCTGCTTGGGATTCTCTCTCTCCCTCTGTCTCTGCCCTCCACCACCTCCTACCCACTCTCTCTCTTCAAAAAAGTTTAAAAAAGGGACATGACTCACTTTGTTTCGGATCTTCCTGGTACAGACAGGCTGAGAAACCCAGTGTGCAGATAAGACATCAGCCACGGCAAATTCTGTGAACATTATGTGAAAAGCAGACAGATCACCTGCCTCCTGCACTTGGTCTCCAAGGGACGGGGTACAGGATCAGCAGATGTAGGGCGGGCTAACTAGCAATTACCACGCTGGGCTCTTCCTCAAAATTCTGACTGTTAAAATTACAATTAAAAATTGATAGCCGGGTAAGTGAAGGAAGGAAAACACTCACAGGATTGCTAACTGACTTTTCCAAGACACAGACTTGGCTAAAGGATTAGGTATTTTTAAAAACCTAAAACATTTTTCTTTTAATAGTTCCTTCTCAACGAGGAATAGTTTGAAAGTAATAAGTGGGGGACTCTGTGGGTGATAGGAAAAAAGTCTAATGATTTTGTCCCCCAAATAATTTGTCAATAAGAACTATGGACAGGGGTGCCTGGGTGGCTCAGTCGGTTGAGCGTCTGTCTTTGGCTCAGGCCATGATCTCAAGGTTTGTGAGTTCCAGCCCAGTGTCAGGCTATGTGCTGACAGCCTGGAGCCTGGAGTCGGGTTTGGATTCTGTGTCTCCCTCTCTCTCTCTGCCCTTTCCCGGCTCACTGTCTCTCAAAAATAAATAAACATTAGCAAAAGGAATTTTTGAAAAAGAACTACGGACATTTGATGTTATCTTAAATTTACAATTTCTTAATCTGCATGGTTTTAGAGCTCCCGAAAGAGGATTCTTTGAATCACAGAAAGAAAACTGCACTTTTCTTCATGAGAGGAATGCAGCCTATAGTAAGTGGGGAGCAGGATGGGTGGGGAAGGGGCAAGGATTCTCCCCTGGCTTGGCCATGGTGGAAATGGCAGATGCTGGGTTTCTGGACTCTTCTCAGAGGACTCTTGCTTTCCTCAGAGGGCTGCCTGGCGGATGTGAGGCTGCCAGGTAACGGCCCCTTTGAATAAAGGGCTCTGGAACCAGAGAGGATTTGAAAACCACTGGTCTCAAAAAGCCAGACACGGAACTGGAGAAGCCACACAGCCGAGGAAGGCTTTGCAGTGGGGGAGGAAGGCGCGGGGAGAATGGGGGTAGAGACTAGCTAGGCCTTTGCCTTCCTCTTTTCTAACCCTTAGGGGCTGTGGGCAGCTGGACCCCAGAGGGGGAAACTGGAGATCATCCACCCACCTCCTCTACCAAGCTCTGAGAAGCTCTTCAGGCCTTGACCCCACCTCCCAGGCTGGTCCCTGACGGAACACCAACTCAGAACTGGCCTGAGACCAAGCTCATGGGCCCTACCTTTGTGACTCAAGTCTACTGGAGTCATTTCCACTCCTCGTCCCTTATTGGCAGCCATGACAAGGTAAAGCGATTCTGCCACCTCTTTAAGTAAAAACTTGAGCAGGCAATTATTCCTCCTCCTAAAGGGATGGGCTGTGGAGCCACACAGGCCAGGGCTGGGATCCTCCCCACGTGTTCTAAGGATCCTGGCCTCAGGCAAATGACTTCACTTCTCAGAGACCCAGGCTCCCCTCTGAGAAAAGTCAGGTGAGGCTAGTTCCCAGGGTGTCAGCAGGCCTTACCTGCCTCATCCCCTGCCAACTACCTCTGCCCCGCCAGACATGAGCACTGTGGGGTCAGACGGTCTCGTCGGCTGCTGTAACCCCAGCGGCTCCATCAACACACAGGGAATAAGTCAATGAGCCCAAGAACACACGGAAGCCCATTATGGCAGCATGAGAAGCGCGTTACCTGCATGGTGGGTACACTCAACCCGGCCCTGCCACCTTTAACAGAAGAAGCCGGGGTGGGTACTTCCCCTCTCCATGCCTCAGTTTCCTCAACCACAAAATGAACATTATCCTTTACCTTGACGGCTGTTTGAAGCAGTAAATGAGGGAACACAAGGAAAAGCGCTTCACACCACACCCGGCCCACACAGGTGCTCAGCCAGCGTGGTCCTTGTTGACGAAGTGTCCACCCAAAATTGCCATCTCCTGTCTTAGGGCCTTGCATCCAAAAATCATGAGTCCCAGTGACCAAGATTTGAATGCAGATAAGCAGTGCCTCGTCTGCTCCTCTCCTGTGATTACGACGATCACACTTGATCTTGCTTCCTCCCTCATAATACCTAATTTTCTTATTTGTCTTTGTAAGAATAAAACAGTATCTCCCACAGTGGAGCACAGTGACCACCTCCATTCCGTTGAATAGTCATTTTCCCGTGCATTGTTGAATTGTAGGGATGTGGCACTCACCTACCTTGTAGTTGCCAGCAATTTTTTAATAGTGTGCTGATTGCGTATTTGTGCTTAACAGTAAGTTTTAAGGTGCTGCCGGCGTTTGGTTTTTTTTTAAGCTTGGGGTTAAAAAGAGTTTAATTGTTTTTTATCGGTTTTTGTTTTCCATGTTACTAGTATTTCCTGAGGACCCCAGGGGGTCACTCCCATGTTCTCCCTGTGTCTGTGAGAGAGGACAGGGGACCAAAGGAAGGACAGATGCGTTGCATAAGAAGGCTAAGACCAGGCTTAGCTGTGACCCAAGTGCTTGCTGACCGAACGTCTCGTCAAGTACGCGTGCCGCGTTACGGAAATGCTCTCACTGGACAGCGAGATCAGGAACCGAGTCTTCTGGGACCCGAGATTCAGAAATAAGGAACTTGCTTTGCTGAGAAAAGGGGATGTCATGGAACCCCCTCCAGGCCTTACAAGTCTAATAGTGAGGCTGCCTGAGCACCCAGCTCGCCCCCCATGCTCCGCTGTGCGGGAGTGGAACCACACACCGAGTCATAACAACCTGTCGGTTGTGGCAGAGAACTTGTCACCCGCTGAGCGTCTCTTTAAAGACCTCCTGGAGGGGCGCCTGAGTGGCTCCCTCAGTTAAGCATCCGACTTCAGCTCAGGTGATGATCTCAAGGCTTGTTATTTCAAGCCCAGGTCAGGCTCTGTGCTGACAGCTCAGAGCCTGGGAGCCTGCTGGGGATTGATTCTGTGTTTCCCTCTCTCTCTTGCGCTTGCCCCTCCCTTGCGGCTGTCTGTCTGTCTCTCTGCCCCCCAGAATAAACATTAAAAAAAATCTTTTTTAAATACATAAAAAATAAAGACCTGGAGAAGCAGCTGAAGCCGAGAGCAGAAGCCTCTTGCTCTGGGCGTGCAGAGACGATGCGGCAGAGGAAGCCCCAGCAGGACCGCAGGACGGGCTCCCTCCAATCCTCCCAGACAACTTGATGGGCTTTGCTGGCTTGAGCCCAGGTTGCCATAGAGATCAGCCGTGTCCCCGGATGCCCCCAACCGAGGCCCAACTGGCACTTTCTTGATGGGGGAGCTGAGTGGGCACCCCTAAGTCACACGGCAGTGGGGGGCTCAGTGTACAGAGTTGGTAGGCTTGGCCCCCCATCTTCCTGCTGGGTCAGACAGAGTGCTCTGCTTTCGTCAGGTCAGTTATGTCTAGAAGGGAAGGGTTTTTTTCCTTTAAATTAAATTTTCTAGCTGAAGTGAAGATGACCCTTTTTTTTTTTTTTTGGTATATTACATTTTCTTTTTACAGCTTCTTCCAGTATTTCACAATTGTTTAAATTAAAGATCGCTACTGAGCTAAAAAAAAAAAAAAAAAAAAAGCCCTTGAGGCATTGCAAAAACTGGGAATAATAATTTAAAAAACAGTAGTCAGCAACAAGAACCCTTAAAGCGTCAGCACAGCTGCATTCTGATTTTTTTACACTTGTTGAAGAGACTACTGATGGCAAACCCAAGTGCATAATTTCAATGAATCAGTAGCTGTTTATGAACTAAGCTACTCAGATGAAAATAAACATGTTGCCTACTTTTTGCACCTTAGCACAGGATTTCTGACCCGAGGGCTATGTGTTCGAGGATCGGCGGTGAGTTTTCTGAGAAGGGGGTATATAGCTCTAAACTATTCTTAAAGGCATTCCCCCCAAAATAAGTTCAGAGCTCACTTAATTTACAGCTAAGTTTCCCAATCCGGTCCTTTTATCCCACTGACCATGACAAAGCTCAGTGGAAGGCACAAACTGGGGGGTGTTTTCCTGTCCCCTCTTTCCACCCACAGGCTCCACGTCTCATCCTTTCCCCTTCTCAACCTCTCCTTGTCACACTCATCTATGAATATTTAGAAAAATAAATATTGAGCGACATATGTGCCAGGCATAGTGCTTACTGCTGGGTATATGAGGACAAATTAGACAAGGTCCGTGTTCTTAAGGAGCGCATAGTCAGGTGGAAGAAAAGCCACATAGGTGGATAATCTGCCACGTGTTATAAGTACTGAGAGGCCAAAGGACAGAATGCTGGGGGAGGTCAGAGATTGCTGGGTAGGTATCAAATACTCCCAGTCACCCAACCCCACCCTATGTCACAGATAAAAAGTCAAGAAAGATGATAACTTGAAGAGTCTGATGAACAGGGTTTTGCTTGGCTTCTTGCCTAGTTGACTGGAACTTAAATATCAAGAACAAGATGTATCTTCTCAAGAGTAGTCTTAAATTCATTTTTTTAAACATGTATTTATTTTTGAAAGAGAGACAGACAGAGCTCAATCAGGGGAGGGGCAGAGAGAGGGAGACACAGAATGTGATGCAGGCTCCAGGCACTGAGCTGTCAGCACAGAGCCCGATGCAGGGCTCAAACTCACGAACTGTGAGATCATGACCTGAGTCGAAGTAAGATGCTTAACCGACTGAGCCACCCAGGCACCCCTTAAATTCAGGGACCGAAAGCAGAATGGTGGTTACCAGGACCTAGAAGGAAGGACAGGCATGGAGAGTTAGTGTTTCATGGGTACAGAGTTTCAGGTGGGAAAGATGAAAAGTTCCGGAGACAGATGGTGGTGATCGCTGCACAGCAAAGTGAATGTACTTAATGGCAGTGAACTGGACCCATTAACAGGTGGTCAAAATGAAAAATTTTATGGAATGTACATCTTCCTACAAATTTTTTTTAAAGTTCTCTTGATTTTTCTGTATGTATTTGGCAAAAAGAGATGTTTTCGGAGCCCATTATCTGCCAGGCTACTAAGAAAGTTCTGCTGGATGAAGAGTTTCACAAACTCTGACGGTGCACACAAGGTTTTTCCCTATTTGCCAGATAGTGGTGTTCCTGTCACTGCCCATCCTACACACTCTTATCCTGTCTCTTCTCTGGGATGGCAGCAGGGCCGGGAAGGAAGCCTTGGGGCTCCCTGGCCAGAGCTTTGGAGTTCCAGGCAGCCTCGTGGAACCAACTCCCCACAACTCAGTAGCGGCCACCAGCCTCAGCATCTCCTGCCCGCTCCCTGGGCTCCCTGTCGGTCCCAGAGAGTATGGGCCCCAGACGGTGTCACGTTTCCATGACTAGCAGCCTGAAAAGTGAGCCACTGGGTGGGGGGGGCTTGGACAGAAGAGTTACAGGGCCTCTTGGTCGGACCAGAACTTGATCGTGGTTATCACAGAGACTCCACAGAGGCCCCAGGCTTACTGGCAGCTGAGATTACCCAGAGTGCAGTGCGTCTAGATTCACCTGCAGATCGCAGTCCCGCAGAGGCACCTGAAACCCCGCGTCTGCTTGGGGCTCGCATGTCTACTTGCAGTGCACACCCCCCGCCCCCCACCGGGAGATGACAACACACGCTGATGCTTATCTTCCAGATCCTCCTTCAGGATCCTGTGGCTACACCTCTGGTTTGGTTACAGCTTCTCTGTGCCCATGTATCAGGACCTGAGCTGCCCCGAAGGGAGTTCCTGGAGCTGATCGCTTTCTCCTGCTGGCTGCAGGGGGTGTCCTGCTGGGCTAGCCCTCAAGGATGCCCTGGATCCCTCACGCTCCCCTCTTCTCCACAGCGCTGGGGGATCGCAGCTGCTTCCCTATCCTTCATCAGATGGCACCACAGGCCTGGGGACCACAACAATCTCCCCAAATCCCTTCATCTTTGCTGTCCCAGGTAACAGGCCCTCAGCCACTGGGTTTTTAAGGATTTCATCGCTAACCTTACAGGAGAACCAACAGGTCCTGGCTTAGGATCTAAATAAAGGGTCATGAAGGAGTGCCTGTGTAGCTCAGTCGGTTAAGTGTCTGACTCTTGATTTCGGCTCAGGTCATGATCTCCGGTTCATGAGTTTGAGCCCTGCGTCCAGCTCTTTGCTGACAGTGCGGAGCCTGCTTAGGATTCCATCTCCCTCTCTCTCTGACCCTCCCTCGCTTGCTCTCTCTCTCCCAAGGTAAAATAAATAAATAAATAAATAAATAAATAAAGGGTCCTGAAGACAGTTTTAAGAAGTTGGATCTGTGGTTTGTAATGGCCATCTCCTGACTGGACTCCGCCCTGCCAGTCTTTCAGCTGCTGCCCACGGGAGGTGGGAAACCCACCCACTAGGCTCCTCTGACCTGGGAAGGAACACCCTTCCACATCTACTCCCAGATAAGCCCTCACCCCTAGGGTCGGCTCCTCTGGCTTCCATGTGGGCGGAGGACCTTCTCTCTCCCAGACTCCCTAAGATTTCTACCTTTGTCTCTGCCTTCCTAAACACTGCTGCTCTGGATGCTGGCACATCTCATCCTTGCTCCTGGTCCCACAGATCTCTGCGATAACACAGGGGTTTAGACTCTCCTCTAAGGCTCTGGAAGTATGGAGCCCCTGGCAGCCCGCCCAGCCTTCTCCTCTGGCTCTGCTCCCTCGTCCTGTGTGGGTCCTGGGAGCGCCCAGTCATTCTCTGCTCAGATGAAGCTGAACATCTTCAGCCCTCCTCAGGTTCTGCTTCCTTCACCCCTCAACTAAGGGGTCCCTTGTCACCACCGCACCTAGCCCATTTTTGTCTCTCCTTTCCTTGGCTCAAAGGGCCCTCCCTTCCCTGCATTTCCATTTCAGAGGTGAGAAATGGCTTCAGTTCACAGCCCAGTGCCCCTGCGTTTTCGGGCATTCGTGCCAGCCCCTCCTCAGGATCTCGGGGGATCCAATACAAGGCTATTCCTCACCCTACCCCACACCCCTCAGAAAGAGCCTCTGCTTAGTCCTGAAGCAAGCACAACTTCAATCCAAAAGAAACTCAAATGCATTTAAGTTCTTTCACGGAAAAGACAAAGCAGGTGGTTTGGCACACCTCCCCCCTTCCCGAACCCCCAAAGCTTTACCTACCGACAAAATTAATCCTCACTAAGCACTACACCTTTCACCCACAGGCCCACCTCATCTATTGAACACCCCCTCGCCCCGCAATATCAATCAAGTAGAAACTGACCCTTTCACTATGTTATTAAGAACTCCCCGTGTTGTAAAGAAATATTTGTGGTCAAAGGTCAATCGTTCGGCAAATTGAAATTCACTTGTTCTTCCATTTTTCCTTTGTGCTCACAGCAAACGTTCAAGGATTCCTGTGGAAATGACCAGTTGATAGGACCTGACATACTGGGAATTCTCCATCTTTTGGTTAGAATTATAGAAAAATGTACAAGTCTTGAGCTATTTTCTGAGCGATTATTTATTTGGTCTAATAATCTTCATCCCGCAGAGGTAGAACCAGAAGCACAGAAGCCCAGAGATTTACCACTGAATCTCAGGAAGTCACAGCCGTTCCACACCTAGGTGTGTATCTAAGAGAAACAAAAACACATGTCCACAAAAAGACTTGTTCTGGAATGTTTCTTAGCAGTTTTGTTCACAATAGCCGAAACGAGTGCCCACCAACAAGATAACAGTTAAACAAAACTGCAGATTATGGAAAAGCTATATGTGAAAGAATGAAGCTGGACTGCCTTTTAACACCAAACACAAAAATAAACTCAAAATGGATTAAAGACCTAAATGTGAGACCTGAAACCATAAAAATTCTAGAAGAGAGCACAGGCAGTAATTTCTCAGACATTGGTCATAGTAATATTCTTTTAGATGTTTCCTAAGACAAGGGAAACAAAAGCAAAAATAAACTATTGGCATGACATCAAAATACAAAGCTTCTGCAAAGGAAACCATCAACAAAACTAGAGGACAACCTCCTGATGGGAGAAGATATTTGCAAATAATACGTTCAGTAAGGAGTTAACATATGAAATATATAAAGCATCTATGCAACTCAACACCAAAAAAAAAAAATCCAATTAAAAAACGGGCAGAGGATCTGAATTTTTTGCAAAGAAGACACAGATGGCCAACAGATACATGAAAAGATGCTCAACATCACTAACCATCAGGGAAATGCAAATCAAAACCACAATGAGGTATCACCTTATACCTGATAGAATGGCTAAAATAAAAAACACATAATAACACACAAAAAACACAATAACAGACATTGGCAAGGATATGGAGAAAAAGGAACTCTTATGCACTGTTGATGGGAATGTAAACTGGTGCAGCCTCTCTGGAAAACAGTATGGAGTTTCCTTGAAAAGTTAAAAATAGAACTACCATGTGATTCAATAATTCCACTCTTTGGTATTTACCCAAAGAAAGCAAGAACACTAATTCAAAAAGATACATTCAACAACAACAACAACAACAACAACAACAACAACAAAATGACATATGCACCCCTATGTTTACTGCAGCATTATTTACAGTAGCCAAGATACAAAAGCAATCTATGTGTCCATCAATAGATGACTAGATAAGGAAGATGTGGAATATTACACAGGCATTAAAAAAGGATGAGCTCATGTACAGCATGGATGAACCTACAGGGTATTAGGCTAAGTGAAACAACTCAGACTGAAGAAGACAAACACGATATAATTTTACTAGTAGGTGGATTCTTCAAAAAATGAAATAAACAAAAAGCAAAATCAGACCAATAAATACAGAGAATAAACTCATGGTGGCCAAAACGGAGGGAGGTGGAGGGGTTGGGCTAAATGGATGAAGGGAAGAGGGAGTTACAAGCTTCCAGTTATGGAATGAGTAAGTCGTGGGCATAAAAGGCACAGCATAAGGATCATAGTCAGTGATATGGTAACAGTAAGGTATGGGAACAGATGGTAAGGACACTTGAGGTGAGTATAGCATAATGTATAAACCTGGTGAATCATCATGTTTGATACCTGAAATTAGTGTAAATTATGTATCAACTACACTCAAATCAAAGCACTTAAAAATTTTTTAAAGCATAAAAATTAAAATAAAAAACAAACTGGAGTTTCCTTCTACCATGAGAAAACACCCAGCAACAAGGAACAAATTATGGACACGTGCAATCACCTAGACCAATCTCAAAATCATCTGTTGGTGTTCTGGGCTGAATTTTAACCCACCAAATTCCTATGTTTAAAACTCTTAACCCCTGCACCCCAGAACATGACCTCATTTGGGAATGAGGCCATTGCAGATGTAATTAGTTAAGATGAGGTCATAGTGTAGGAAGGTGGGCTCTAATCCAGTATGACTGGTGTCTGTAAAAAAAGGGGAGCTGTGGACACAGGGACATATGCACAGGGAGAATGCCAGGAGACTGAAGGTATGAGGTCACAAGCCAGGGACCACCAGAAGGTAGTAGAGAGGTCTGAAATACATCCTTCCCTAAAGCCTTCACAGGAGCATGGCTCTCCCATACCTTTATCTTGAACTTCTACCCTCTGGAACCGTGGGACAACAAATTTCTGTTATTTAAACCTCCCAGTCGGGTACTTTTAGGGCAGCCCCAGCAAACTCACACAATGGACAACACAGGTCTCCCACAAAAGAATACATACTATATGAGTTCCCCTACACTGAGTTCTAGAACAGCTTAGACAAAAGTATGGTGGAAAAAAAACAGGTTTCCTCTGGAGTGGGGGTGGGAATGCATCAGGGGCAGGAGGGAACTTTCTGGGGTGATGTTACTATTCTGACTATCTGGACAGGGGTTCAGGTTACACGGGGCTGTGCATTCTCAAAGCTCATCAAAAGGTGCACTAAGGATTAGTGTATTTCATTATACGTAAAATTTACCATCGTAAAAAGAACCATGAACAAATACTGAACTCTAGGGTATGATATGTACTTAGAAGTGTTTAAGGTATGAGGTAGGCAGATACCCATAATTTACAACTCTGAAAATCATTAAAAATGAAGATAGTGTGATAAGAGGGCTAGATGCATGAACAGATATGCGTAGATATGTGGTAAAGCAAACACAGCAAGATGTTAGTTGTGAACCTAGGTCACGCATACATAGGCACTCGTGATACAGTTTTTTTCATTTTTTGTCTATAGTTGAAAAATTTCAAAATAAAATATGGAACGGTTACCCTGCCCACAGTCTGATCTCTTTCAAGGTTCTGCTGACAGTATGATCGCATGATGATGCTACCAAGGATCTAAAAGCCAACTTAATAAAAGGTGTTCTAAAAGGAAACTTAACTATGGGAGAGAGAGAACATGATGCTGAAATATTCACTGTCGAGGATGAGAAACGCTGTCCCACCCTCATCTATTGGTAAGACTAACTGAAGTTTTATGAAATGCCTGTTTAAAAACAGAAGAGGGTATGGAAAGTACCAAGAACTTTTTCTTCATTTCAGAGGTGTCTGTTCTTAAACACCCTGAGGAAAGTCCAAACCAACCACCTAGATAGAAACTAAATTTTCACTACACGGTGAGCTCCTAAGTACATTCTTTGCAACCCTGTGTGAAGGCTCAGCATGGACAGCAGCACCCCTACCCCCCCACCCCGGAGCAGAACCAGACTCTGAAACACACAGGGGAAAGAAAGCTCCGGCTGGAGCTCAAGAGACTGAGAAGCTCAGAGCATGCGCGGCAAGTGGAAAATCAGCACTGTGCACCCCAGGACGAACACCAGATCCAGGGACCACCGGCTCAGAAATGGCTTCCCAAAAGGAAAAACGTACACAAATGAGAAACAATGCTATGCCTTCCTCTCTGGGTAAGCAAGGTAATTCTGAATATGCACCTTTAGTTGTTGCAAAATAGAAAAAGCAATTCCAGCATTTTAGGATAACTTCAAAAAACAAATGTGAATCGATTTAACTTCTCAATAACCGAATGTCTTTTATTCATAATGTTACCAAGCTTATATTTTGCAGGAGAGACACGGGAATAGGAAAAACGTTTGCAAAACGGTGAGAGAGAAAACAAAATGCCAGGACCCTCTCACCGGTTCCCTCTGAAAAAAATAAAAAATCCATGGGGAGAAAATGATCATTCATGTATCGTAGATGATGATACTGAGGTTCAGAGAGGTCCACAGGCCTTCCTGGTCTCTTTGGCTCCTGTGAGGAAAAAAAAAATGTTTAGGAAAGAAGCCTGCCCCTCAAAGACAAGGGAGGCTCAACAGAATTGATGGTAAAGGGTAAGACCCGCAGCCAAGCTGCCTGGGTGAGATTCCTGATTTACTCGCTGCGTGACCTTCGGCAAGTGACTTACTCCATGTTTCATTAATGTTTTCTATAGAACTGATAACAACAGCTGTTATCTGATGGAGCCCCAAGGAAAGTGCTTAGAATAATGTCTGGCACTCTATGGGCAGAGTATTTCTAAACCTGCGCTGTCCCCTCCGTGGCCACTAACCATAGGTGGCTACTAGAATTTAACTTTACATGAGTCAAAATTTAAAATTCATAGTAGTGGTCTCACTAGCTACAATTCAAATGCTCAACAGCCACATGTGGCTAGGGGCTACGGGACTGCACGGTGAAGACAGAGAACACTCCCATCATCACAGAAAGTGTCACTGGACAGTCCTCGTCCACAAAAGGGAATGAACCTCTTCCCAAGGAAGCCAGCCAGTGGCTCATAAGTAAAAGGTTTGTTAGGACGTCAGTGTGGGTCTTGGCTTTATCATCATCATCATCATCATCATCATCATCATCATCATCGCAGTAGGTTTTTTAACGCCCTCTCTGAGGTTTTCACTTAGTAAAATGAAATGCGGATCGCTTTGGTCATTGCAGCCTTCTGCTGAGTCTTCCATTAAAAGGAAGGGCAGGAAAACAAGGAGATGAGGAGGAAGGGAGGGAGAATGAGACAGGAAAAAGGAAAGGGAGGCGCAGAGACAAAGGGTGTGGGAAGAGAGAGGGGACACACATTTTGTCATCCAAAGTCAACATGCTGTCTGTATTACTCATGCCTTTTTAAATTTTATATTCTGATGCTTTGATCTCTGGGGCCTTGCTGACCTTTCCTAGAGATAAACAACTCACCTGCCAGTGTACCTTTCCTATGCAAACCCATCAATCCAGAGCCCAGATCCCTCACCTCCTCTGTCAGGCTCTCACCAGGTATCAGCCGGGACCTCCCCTCTGCCCCTGAGCCTTCAGAAACCATTCACACCAGCGGATCCCAAACCTTCTCACCCTGCTCGCCCGCTCATTCTTTCCTGCAGAAACCATGAGAGGCTCATGCCCACAATTTCCCCTCACCTCCTCTGCCTCCAGACCCACCAGACCCAGGTGCTTCTGGGTGTGGCCCCCCGGGTGGGCTGTGCCCCTCCTCTCTCGGGGACTGTGAGTGACAAACTCTCTTGCCAAGGCAGTTGTCTCCCCACCTGCTGGCCTCACTACACCCGAATAATAATAAAATCTACATTTTACAAACATTTCCTTGACCACACCCAGTCTCACCAAAGGAAATCTCAATGGTTTTTAAATGCAAATCAACTTCCCAGCCAAGAAGCTGGATTGTGTTATCTGGCTCTGAGAGGTACCGAGGATGTGGAAATACCACAAAACAAAAACAAAAACAAAAACAAAAAAACTCTTCTTTTACACTTTTTGGGAATGCGCCAGAATGGTCCGTCTTAGGGATAGAACTTAGCTATCAGGTGATCAGATAAACAGCCTCACTTCACAGCTGAAATGCCTCAGCCAAGGTCACCTTTGCAGGGGCAAAGCTAGGATTCAAACGTAAATATTCTGACTGATGTCTAGCTGGCATCTTTTCTTCAGCCGGTTGCACCTTCATCTAAAATTCAAAGAAACTAACAAATGACTTAGATTCTTGCTTGTGGTCTGCTGATCCTCCAGGATCATGTGTATTTTAATTACACCAGCCATCAAGATCTCTTCACCCCAAGGAACTGCGGGAGCTGACATTATTAATGCACAGTTCAGCTGTTGCTTCAGGAACCATTTCCAAAGTCAAGCACTTCCTCAGGCCTCACCAGAGAGGCCAAGAGAGGCAGGGAGGCCGGGCTACTGGAGGCCTCTGGTTTTCTGAAGAAGAGGCGCTTAGCAGGTCAGCGGCGGTCTGACCACTCCTGGTTGTGTCCTTGCATACAAAGTACGGAGATAGCTGATACCATCTTTCAGATAGCAAGGCGGATTGGAAAAGCAAGCAATGGAATGCTGAAAATAACCTAGAATGTGTGGGGACACCGCCCACAGCTCAAGAATGGGCTGCAAAGGTACACGAAACCATTTATCTGGAGAAGGCAAAGCTGTATTGCCTATTTCCCCTGCCGGGGGAAGCGGGGGGACTACATTCTCCAAATTAAAATCTTCATTTTTCAATTTCATTCTATTGAAAAATGCCTTTCTTCCTGCATTTTGAATACTGGTGGGGAAATCCACTTTAAGTCAATCTTAAACTCTCATTTAAAAGTTACCATTATCGGGGCGCCTGGGTGGCTCAGTCGGTTAAGCGTCCGACTTCGGCTCCAGTCATGATCTCACAATTGGTGAGTTCGAGCCCCACATTGGGCTCTGTGCTGACAGCTCGGAGCCTGAAGCCTGCTTCAGATTCTGTGTCTCCCTCTCTCTCTGCCCCTCCCCTGCTCATGCTCTGTCTCTCTCTGTCTCAAAATAAATAAACATAAAAAAAAAAAATTACCATTATCCTCAGTAGGTTGTATGTGCCTCTTGATCTCAGGGTTGTGAGTTCGAGTCCCACGGTGGGTGTAGAGATTACTTCAAAATAAAATCTTTAGGGGCGCTTGGGTGACTCAGTCAGTTTAGCGTCCAACTTTAGCTCAAGTCATGATCTCACAGTTTGTGAGTTTGAGTCCCGTGTCGGGCTCTGTGCTAACAGTTCAGAGCCTGGATCCTGCTTTGGATTCTATGTCTCCCTCTCTCTCTGCCCCTCCCCTGCTTGCGCACGCACACAATTTCTCTCTCTCTCAAAAATAAACATTAAAAAGATTTTTTTAATAAAACAAAACCTTTAAAATAATAAAAGCTACCATTGCCCAGTCCTCCCGCTTTTCCTGTTTGAAGCAATACATACATAATCCATACCTGCAGGGGCCACCCAAGTCCTACCATTGAAAATAAAGCTTTAATCACTAAATACATTGCAAAAATCACTTACTTGCAAAAGGTCCAGATAGTGTTTTGGAAGGAACATCAGACAAATATTCTGAAATGTGTGTGTGTGTGATCGTGGATACACACACATACGTATATACATACACATATATCTCAAGTACCATATATCCTTGAGTATGATGGTACTCGCAAACCTTTTCCCCCCTCAAGCACACAATATTTAATGATGAAAAAGTGGTGAGCTCACTGGTTCATCTTCACTGTCAGAAAGCATTTACTAACCCAAAATCATCCCAGAAACTTATTGGAATAATGAAGCTATGGGTGATTTCTCCTGTTTTTCCAAAATTTGGATACTTTATTATGTAACTTCTATATTTTTTTCTGAAGCTAACATATTCATATACTTAATCATGTATATTCCTATTGTGAAACTTGATCTTAAATAATTTTATGGACAGAATCCCTGCCTTCCGGGGGGATTATGTATTTCTAACTTCCACTTTTATTATCTCAACTCGAACTTATTTTTAAATGTGGCATGAAATCTTCCAAGTCCTCAGTCCTCAAATCTACAATGTTATAACAAATAAAATCCAAACACACAATTCTACCAGCCATTTAATCTGGATATTTTAAAAAATGAGGCTTTTACATTGTTCCCAAGTTTGTAATCACTACATCCAGCTTATAACCTATACTACCAAACAATGCAATACTTAATAAAGCAACTTCAGAAAAACCCCAGCGAAGGATAAATGATGAAATTGCAGAAAGTTCCACAAAATGAAAAGATAATCCTTGGCTGACTGTGTTGTTCTTGCACACTATGTCAGAATCCACTTATCTACAATCAGAAAACATTTATTAATAACAGTCCATTTTTAAAAAACTGGATTCTAAATGATTTAACGGTTACACTTAAATGGTGAGCCATATAAATTGTGAAAACCAATTTGCGCATGATGAGCATTGAGAAAGACTCAACTGTACGCCCACCATACGTATGGAGGCCACCATAATTTTATTTTTTTGTAAAGACTGACTTTCCCTGCTTCCACTTCAAAGACAAGACAGGTTCCCTATCAGATCAGTTGTTGTAGACAAGCAGACCTATGCCAGCCAAGAAGTACATATCTTATACACAAATGTGAAACCTTAAATAATACTTTTTAAACCTCTTTTATGCTAACATTCCCTGACTTGTTCTCCGCAATCTACGCCATAAAGTACTTCCTTATTAAAAGAACTCTTACAAAATGTCTACATTATATCTATTGTAGAAGCAATTAAAATTTATTTTCTAATCTGTCACCCCTACGGTCACATTAAGATATTTAATTATAAAAAGACGTGCTGGCAATGAACCAAGTGACTCGAGCATCTATTTATGACCACACTGATGTTTCACGTATTTCAGAGAGCTCTGGGGTGGGGACAGCAAGGAAATGTGCGCGCCGTGTCGAAACTGGAGGGCCTGGCGGAGAGGTTCCGCCGTGGCCCTGCAGCTAGGCCGCCCTGAGCAACGACAAGGCTGTTAGTCTTGGCATCAGACGGACTTGGGTTGCACTTCTCGCCGGCCATTTCTCTTTAGGCGACTTGACGCCCAGTCATGGTCTTTTCATGCTTAAAATGGGAAAGATCCTTCTCTCCCCATAGGGTTTGGTGAGGCTTCACCATGTCAGTGAGTATAAGCCATCCAGCACAGTAGGCACTTGATAAATATTGATTTCTCTTACAAAAGAGGGAATGAACATGCACAGGAAAACCAAGCTGAAATCTCTACAGCACAGGGCGGCTCTGAGAAGGAGATCACGCACGCACTGCTCGCAGTTTCATATCGACTGACTCCGACAGCAATGGTGGGCGGAGCAGGGGCCAGGGACCAGGGCGTCATGCACCCTGGGCTCAGGGCCTGGCTTTATCCCTTATTCTGGGTGCCCACCCACAAATCCCTTTACCTCATCAAGCATCCGTGTTCTCATCTCTAAAACGGGCAGGACACCTCACACCCTCTGGGATGGTTGTGACGCCACGTGGGACAATCCATAGAAAGCACAGCCACATACAAACGCTGTCTGACTTGTCTTACATGTTCAGGAAAGGTTACCTACTGCCATTAACTAAGTAATTCCCAAACCTTAGAAAACTACACAACTAATTTTTCATTGTTAATCCATGAGTAAAGTGGGCTAAATCGTCCTGAAGTCCTGTAACTGCAGATGAGTATGAAACTTTGCTGACCAACCCTGCAAGTCATTTTTCTCTAAGCCCCTGACTCTTCCACATAACAGCTGAGGGCTTATAATCGGTGCTGTTGTCCTTACGTCTGGGGCCTGAAAACATTCTGATTTCTGTTTCTCCCAGGAGTCATTTAATAATTAATTTAATAATAACTAATTTAAATATCAATTTGAATGTATATTTAAATAAAACTTCATATGGAAATTCTGTAGAGCTATCAGCAGTATTTTGGAGGTGAGCAAAGACACTCTCAGACCTGAGACACAAACAGCAGCAGAAAATAACAATATCTAATTGTAACAAACAGGAAAAACATAAACAGGTAGGGACGGCACGGGTATGTGATGGATACATAAGAGAAAAACCAGCCAATCGCCTTAGTACCAGCAATGGTCACACAGATTATACTAACATCTACTGACTTGTAATATGTAAATAGTAGTTCACGAGGGGCGCCTGGGTGGCTCAGTCCGTTGAATATCTGACTCTTCACTTCTGCTCAGGTCACGATCTCACGGTTTATGAGATCAAGCCCTGTGTGGGGCTCCACACTGACAGTGGATTGGATTCTCGCTCCCTCTCTCTTGGGATTTTTTTCCTCCCTCTCTCTCTGCCCCTCCCCCACTCCAAATATGTATTTAAAAATATATAGTAGTTCACAAAAGTGTATCCTGGAGAGGTTCTAACTCTTCCCACTTCTCCTTTCAATTTGAAAATAAATCTCACATTTCCTCTTCTGCTTTTCTTCAGTGGTTAACTGGAGTGTTTTGAGGAACTTTTCTGAAAGTCCTATGTTTCTTCTAGTGGGAAGCAGTCTACTCTGATGCCTTACAAGGTCTTTCTCCATCATTCTTTAAGTGCTGGAAGATCCCTTTATGCTTGAGCTGGATGTAGGATAGATACACTCACCAGAAACTGCTGATCCAGGAATCAAAACAGTTACCAATATTTAGCATTTAAGAAAGGGAGGTTCTATTTGAACTTCTTGACGTTGTCTTTTCTAAAAACGTTTTGGATAATTTATACATGATACATATTATTACTTTTTGAAAATCTGGAGTGTTTTAATTAAAATACGGTAAAGTATGAGAGTGCTCCTGGGAAGTCTTTCAAATTACTCTCATTTCTGTATAAGGTTTAGGTTGGTATGGAAAATGAAAACAGATTTTTGTGGTATCTTCATCATAGTCCAAAAGAATTTGGCTAAAGAGAGGATAGCTCAATGAGAAGGCCTTTCGTTAATTCAACAATTACTGATATCTCAAGTACATGTTAGCCCTAGAGATTAAAAAATGACTAAGACACAGGTTCCCCTCAGAGGGTTAACAAACGGGAAAGCCAGGTAAGTGAGTAACTACATTTGGGTATAATGTGTGTAATAACAGAATTATATACTGAAGTCTCACTAAATCTCCTATCATCAGCTACCACCCTCGTTAAACTGATTTAACAGCAGTCCAGAATACTTAGCTTTCACTAGCACACATAATCTATACAGTGGAAACTATGTATCCATACATCTTAAATCTATGTATAATCTATATATCTTAAATGTCAGTAACCATCCTAATATAAGCCTCATCACTTTTAGAAGACTTAATTTAAGCTAACATGCACAGAGGCCCCATAAAAGGCCTCCAAGTATATATACAATCCAATTCTGGTTTTACTCCTTCCTCAGAGTCCAAATGCATTATCTAACAAGTACAAAGATCTGTCACAGCTAAAGACTCAAAAACACCTAATTTTAGGGGCGCCTGGGTGGCTCAGTCAGTTGGGCATCCCACTTCAGCTCAGGTGGTGATCTTGCAGTCCGTGAGTTTGAGCCCCATGTTGGGCTCTGTGCTGACAGCTCAGAGCCTGGAGCCTGTTTCGGATTCTGTGTCTCCCTCTCTCTCTGCCCCTCCCCTGTTCAGGCTCTGTCTCTCTCACTCCAAAAAAATGAGTAAATGTTAAAAAAATTTTTTTAAAAAACACCTAATTTTAAAAGATGAGTTAAAATTTTAAAAAAAAGAAAAAACAAAGCCAACAGTTTATAATTTGTTGTTTTGTGATTTAAGTTTTTAATACTACAGATAATGTTAAATTTTTAATTAACCAGATGGAGGTTTCTGGTTTTTTTAATCTCTTGCAATTTCTTTTTAGTTATGTGGGCAACTCCTATAGAACCAGCCAGCAAGAAAACAGCTGGGCAAAAAAGTCACTCTTGCTCAATACTGGGTCTTTCTCATTTCAGTGTTTTAAAAAGCATGTTGCTCAAATTTTTGTTCTAACAGCAGGTCTCTGAGACATGTGACATATCGAGGCTTTCACTGTGGACTTCAGATAAAGGTCCTTTAAACTGAGAAAATAATATAATCTTAAGATGAATGAACACCTATTAGTCTTTATACATACAACATGAACCCCAGATCTGCCAATTGAACCACCATGCGCACCCCCACCCACCCAGCCACACATATTCAGACATCTACACACACGATTGGGAAACTGATATTTACAGTGATTCTTTTGAGTGGTGGGATTTCCTTCCTGCCTTCCTTCCTCCCTTCTTTCCTTGCTTCCTCCTTTCCTTTCAGGTTTATTTATTTATTTTTAAAAAGAGAGAGAGAGGGGGCGGGGCAGAGAGATTGGGAGAGCAAGAATCCCAAGCAGGCTCCGCACTGTCATAGACAGTCTGCCATAACAGAGACCAATTCGGGCCTCATGAGATCATGACTTGAGCAGAAATCAAGAGACAGACCAACCGAGCCACCCAGGCGCCCTCTTTCTCCTGTCCTCCCCCTCCCCCCCTCCCTCCCTTCCTTCCTTTTCTTTCTTGTTCTTTCTTTCTTCCTCTCTCTCTCTCTCTCTCTCTTCTTCAGTGAGCATGAATTACTTTTATAATGAGGGGGGAAAAAACCCTTCCTTTAAAAAACATGTACTCCGAGAAGGCAGATCCCTAAATCATTCTTCAGTGTCATTATTTGACTCAATTATTAGCACACCATACTTCCGTGGGCAATTAACATCTTAAATTGCCTCTAAAAAAATTCCACAATAGTCCTGGTGAATTCATTTAAACAATGGCATTGAGACTGTAGCTTTAGCTTTAATTAGAATCCCTTTGACCTTAAAGTAAAAACCGGGAAGACACTGAATTCCTCAAGCCATCTGCTGAATTACAAAGCGTCCTGGAGCAGTAAAACAACTGTAATTCCCGTGGGATCGTGGATGAAAGCTGGCAGCCACTAGTTTTGTGAATGAGCACACATTTCAGCTCCTCTCAACCCCCTGGGTGGCCCCTGGGCTCTCCTAGCTGATTTTATAGTTTTCGGGCGTTGATTTTATGAGGATACCCCTTCCTCGGCCTCAGAACCAATCTGGTCCCCGTGAAGATTTTCTTCTAACTTTACAGCTGCACATTTCATACCATCTGCTGCTTCCAGAAAACCTCCATTAAGAGCAGAGAGTGAGAAATGCCTCTTTTGTGGCTGCTTCCACTGCTCCTTCTGAACACACGCAAACATACACGCCCCATTTACATCACATACTACAGACACATCCACACGCTCCCACACTCCACATGCACACACACCGCGTTCCACATAGACATGCACACATCATGCATGACAAATTCCACAGGAATACACATACCACATCGACATATACACCACATTCTCCATACACACAAGCACACACCATACAGATCACCTACTCTGCATACACACAACACACGTATGCTGCACATCACCTATTCGACACACACCACATTCCACACGGCAGGTGCACACCCCTTGCACACCACATGCTACACACACTGCACGACACACACATCCCATATACATCACATACAACACAGGCACAAACATACACAATAGCAGACCCGAAAGCATTCCCTGGGCACCAAGCCTGCCAAGAGGAGTGAGCTAACACGGGGCAATGATGTACCACTTAAAGAGGGCTTCCAAAACATTTTAAAACCTCATTTCTCCAATATTAAGTTTTCCAAAGTAAAAATTAATATAAAACGACCATATTGTCCAGATAATAAAGCTAACACTGCTATTGCCTTACAAAAATATAAAATGATCAGGTTAATTAAAATTCTTTCCTAGCCTTGAATTTTGAATAAATCTATTGTTATTGTGCCTATTCAATACAATGCAGAATTTAAATAAGAATAAAATATTCACAAAGAGGATATCATTTGCCCTAAAGCCAAATGGCTCAGAAAGCATAGCTATAAATGCAGTAATTTGCAAAATGAGCTGAATATAGCATAATATTAATTTCATCCAAACCTAACGCAAACAGGGAGCGACAGGAAGGTAGAGTGATAGGAAAAATCAGGTATTGATTATGTTTTTACAACTCCCACATGTCCTGCAGGGTTTCCTTAAACTAATTAAGCTGTCAAAATCTTACGCTCCTGGTTTTCAAAATCAGTACAGACATACAAAAGCTTTAATTATTTAGCATTTCTCTGGAGAAAAGACTCTGTATTATTAAACAATCTTTGGGTCACATTCTCATTCCACATGGTGGGTGTCTTAAAAACAACTTTACTTGTAGGCATGTGCTCCGATTTACATCACTGAGACTACTCTCAACAACACCTTTGCTGGAGAACCGAAAGCCTGAGCTCTCTGCACGCTGTGGTTCCCAGAACAAACCAAAACGGGTTTGTTGACTTAAAATCCAGTGAGCCTTGCAGCCTTCTCCACACTAGTGTCTGTGCCATCGGGGTCACTTTGGTGACACCATACTGCTGTTACTCCCAACCTCCCAGAGCACCTGGGGATTGATCTGAGCAGTAACCTAACCTAGAAGGACAATAAGGAAGGTAAGTTAAAACCCATGTGGTGATTATGGTCGGTGACACTGTACTGTATAATTCACTTTCTCTAAGAGTAGAACCTATATGGTCTCACAAAAATAATAAAAGAAGTGTGTGTGTGTGTGTGTGTGTGTGTGTGTGTGTGTAGTGATGAATGGAATTAACTAGATGGGAGAAATCCTTTCACAGTGTATATGTGTAACAAATCATCACAGGGTACACTTTAAATATTTTATAATTTTGTCAATTATACTTAAACTAAGCTTAAAACACACACACACATAAATTTTTTTTTAAATGGTGGCTGGGCAGCTCAGTTGGTTGAGCACCCAACTTTGGCTCGGGTCATGATCTCAAGGTTCGGGGGTTCGAGACCTGCCTCCAACTCTGTGCTGACAGCTCAGAGCCTGGAGCCTGTTTCAGATTCTCTGTCTCCCTCTCTCTCTGCCCCTCCCCTGCTCACGTTCTGTCTCTGTCTGTGTCTCTCTCTCAAAAATAAGTAAAGATTTAAAAAAATAATAAAATAAACATTAAAATTAAAAAAAAACATGTATTTTACCTAATAATTTTGTAAAGAATTGGTGAAGAAAGTTTATGGATCTGGACATACTCTAAGATACCTAGAATTATATTCCTATGAAACAAAGAGAAATAAAACTCTAACAGACTACATATTAAAATATACTAGAACAGAATCTAACAACCTTTCCCAGAGGGGGGAAATCATATTTATAGACAGTGTTGTATTAAAAGAATATTATATATTTGACATCAAAGGGGACCTTCACACATGAGAACTTCAAGTTAGGAGCAACTGAACCCTGTGAGTTATTCTGAGTGCCTATAATTTATAATATAAAATGCTGATCCCATATAAATTTCAAAGATATGGGGTTTTTTTTAGCCACACTCAAAACTTAGTATGGCTTACAATTTTCATGTAACTCAGTACGAAAAACAGATCCATTTCACGTAAAATACTAAAATCGAAAACTACACTAAATCTTAAGAACACTGGTGATAGAGCACATGCACAAGCATCTCCGTGCTGGTTTTCTGCGTGACGCTGCTGCGGGAACAATAATGCAGGGTCAAGTAAGCCCGGGAAAGGGGGGGTTAATGGAAATGCAGTTCATATGCCCTGGTGACCACAGAACAGGGGCCATTATAAGAAGCCAAGCCCACAGCAGGCTTTGCCTGCGGGTAGAAACACACAGAGAACACACAAAAAAATGGCATGGTCTCTGGGTCATCTGTTTATCCATTTACATCATGTGGTTTCCAGAAGCTAAGAACTGATGAACAGGGTTTGTTTGGTTTTTGTTTTTCTTGTTCGTGTGTATGTGAAAACATTTAACTTCTACTCTCTTACCAAATGTCAATTACACAACACAGTGTTATCAACTATAGTCACCATGATATACATTAGATCCTCAGACCTTACTCATCTGATAGCTTAAAATTTGTACCTTTTTACCAACCTCTCCCTATTTCCCTAAACCCCAGCCCTTGGCAGCCACTTTTCTACTCTCTGTTTCTATGAGTTTAACTTTTTTTTCTTAGATTCTGCATTTAAACAATACCACACAGGTATGTCTTTCTGTGTCTGGTTTATTTTCCTAAACCCCAGCCCTTGGCAGCCACTTTTCTACTCTTTCTATGAGTTTAACTTTTTTTTCTTAGATTCTGCATTTAAGCAATACCATACAGGTCTGTCTTTTTGTGTCTGGTTTATTTCATTCAGCATAATGACCTCAAGGTTCATCCATGTTGTTATAAATGTCAAGATTTCCTTCTTTCTCATGGCTGAGTAATATCTATTCATATATATGTATGTGTATATATATATACACACACACACACACACACACACACACACACAATATTCATTCAAATATGTAAACAATACAGGTTTGAACTGTGTGGTCCACTTAGATAAGGATTTTTTTTTCCAGTAAATAACAGTTCAGTACTGTAAATATATTTTTTCTTCCTTATGATTTTAACATTTTCTTTTCTCTAGCTTATTTTAAGAATATACTGTATAGGGGCGCCTGGGTGGCTCAGTTGGTTAGGTGACCAACTTTGGCTCAGGTCATGATCTCACAGTTTGTGAGTTCGAGCCCCGTGTCGGGCTCTGTGCTGACAGCTCAGAGCCTGGAGGCTGCTTCAGATTCTGTGTCTCCCCCTCTCTCTACCCCTCCCCTGCTCATGCTCTGTGTCTCTGTGTCTCTCTGTCTCTCAATAATAAATGTTAAAAAATTTTTAAAAAAATACTGTATAACACATACAGCATACAAAATATGTGTTCATCAACCATTCATGTCAGTAAGACCAACAGTAGGCTATTAAGAGTTACGTTTCAGGGTGCCTGGGTGGCTCAGTAGGTTTACCGTTTGACTCTTGATTTTGGCTCATGGTTGTGACAGTGAGGCCCACATTGGGTTCCACGCAGGTCATGGAGTCTACTTATTAATAATATTATTAATATTCTCTCTCTCCTTTTCCCTCTGCTCCTCTGCACCCACTTACTTGTTCTCTCTTTCAAAAAAAAATAATAATAAAATAAAAATGTTTAAAAATAGTTAAGTTTTGGGAGAGCCAAAAGGTATATGGGGATTTCTGACTGCAAGAGAGGTCAGTGTCCTTAATCACTGCACTGCTCAAGGGTCAACTAGATATACCACTTCTTCATACCTTTGCTATCGTGAGTAATGCTGAAATAAACAAAAATAATAACAATGGTGCATATCTCTCTCTGATTTCCTATTTTCGTTTCCTTTGGATACATACCCAGAAGTGGGAGTGCTGGATTCTAGGGTAGTCCTATTTTTAATTATTTGAGGAACCTCCATACTGTTTTCTAGTGGTGACACCAATTGACATTCCCACCAATAGTGCACAAGGGTTCCTTTTTCTCCACATCCTTGCCAACACTTGTTATTTCTTGTCTTTTGGGTAACAGTCATTCTAATAGGTGTGAGGTGGTATCTCATGGTGCTTTGGATTTGAATTTTCCTGATGATGAGTGATGTTGGGCACTGTTTCGAGTATCTGTTGGCCATCTGGAGGTCTTCTCTACAAAAATATCTATTCAGTTCCTCTGCCCATTTTTTAATTGGATTGTTTTTTGCTACTGAGTTACAGGAGTTCTTTGTATATTTTGGGCATCGGATATATGATTTGCAAATATTTCCTCTCATTCCTTAGATTGCCTTTTCTTTTTAGTTTGATACAGTCACTTATTTATTTTTGTTTTTGGTGTCAAATTAAAACAAAAAATCACTGCCAAGACCAATGTCAAGATGCTTACTACCCATGTTTTCTTCTGGGTGTGTTAGGTCTCAAGTCTTACATCCAAATCTTTAATTCATTTTGAGTTCATTTTCATGCATGGTATAAGACAGTGGTCTAGTTTCATTCTTTTGCATGTGGCTGTCCAGTTTTCCCAGCACCATTTATTGAAGAGACTGTCCTTTGTCTCATTTGTTGAAAATTGACCATAAATGTGAGGGCTTATGCTGTTCCACTGATTTGGGTATCTGGGTTTTTTTTTTAATTTTTTTTTAATGTTGATTTATTTTTGAGCGAGAGACAGAGCATGAGCAGGGGAGGGGCAGAGAAAGAGGGAGACACAGAATCCAAATAGACTCCAGGCTCTGAGCTGTCAGCACAGAGCCCAATGTGGGACTCAAACTCACGAATGGTGAGATCATGACCCGAGCTGAGGTCAGATGCTCAACCAACTGAGCCACCCAGGTGCTCCGATTCGTGTCTCTGTTTTTATGCCAGCACCATACTGTTGTGATTATGATAGCCTTATATTATAGTTTGAAATCGGCAAGTATTTTTACTTATTCTTTAATCTTCCAAATAGCCTGCCTTCTAAAAAAGCTTTCTTTCATATTAATACATTTGCAAAAATTGAATCAATCATAGAAAATAAATCAAGAAAGAACACAACACACTTTTAAAATAAGGGTATCCAACAGGAAAGTATTTCACTTGTCCACAGCAGTGCCTGCTGATAAGAACACGGAGTTTGCCTGAAATCGTTTTTGCTGATCCTTGGGTCAGAAATGGAATCAAAGTTAAGGCATCCTACCAATAACTCAAAATAAACTCACTGGAAAGTAAACATTTACCGAGTATCTGCATGGGGATCAGTGCTGATTAAGGGCCTTGGAAAATCCAGTGAAATGTCTGTTAAAAGGGAGACAGCAAGCCCAAAATGGAGTCACTTGTGCCAAGCCCCACATCGGCAAACCAAGACTTCAAACCTAACCTAAATGCAGGTTCAGCCCCTCAGGAATGTAATCTTTAACCAGTCCACGCAGAATTACCTGGTCAGCACCACTAAATTCCTCTACCTGATAGACCCCTTCTATACCCCTTGCCCGAAACAATGCGTTCTTTGCTAATAATGTCTTGTTTCCACTCCCTGTCCTCTTTAAAAACCTTTCCTTCTCTAAGCTCAGCAGAGCGCCTTTCTATTGCTAGATGGAATGCTGCCCGATTGGTGAATTGGCTGAATAAAACCAATGTGATCTTTAAATCTGCTAACATGGTACCTTTGCCCTCAGGAGCAAGAACTCGGGGTGGGGGACTAGGGAAAGGAAATGCAGCAAAAACCGCCTATTTTAAAACTTCCAAGCCAAACCGGCAGAGCAGCATCATTAAAACAAAACAAAAACAAAAACAAGTACCAAAACAAGCAATCCGCATTTTGGCTACATGTGACATACAGCAGACAGCACATTTACTGATGAACAGGACCTGGTGTTTATTACCTATTTTTCGCCCCAAAATTCCAAGCAGTTTGCAAAATTAAAAAAAAAAATTCTCGTAAGAAATTGGGATCACAACGCCCACGGGATCTTAGTGAAGGCCAACAGTACCCATGAAAAATGCTTTAAAACTTGTAAAGTACTAGGCAAGTGTGCACTGAAACAAGCCTTAGCTTAGCACAGCTGGGAGAAACTGAATGAACGCAATGGGTCAATGAAGGAGAAAGTGTTCCTGTCATAAAAGGACTAATAAGCAAAGGTTCTTCCCTGGCCCCTTTGGTAACAGGTTGCCTAATGCATTTCAAACATTGTTCCTAGGGACAGGCTCTCTCACCCTCACACATTGGCCACTTTTCCTGCCCTTTCCCCCTCCTTCCTTGGACACTCCCCTGCAGGGGAGTCAAACAGGTTCAGGGAGCCACAGCACAACTGTCCTGAGCTCAAGCTTCCCGTGAGGATTTACCAGCAAAGGGCAAGAGAGTCAAGGCTGTACTGGTGAAGCCACATAGCCTGGCCAGAAACGGGGTTGCACACGGACGTGACTGTGGCATCTTTAATTTCACAACACTGCCCTGGTATCCGATCACTGCCTGGTGCAGTTTTCTCCCGGCAGCTGCCTCTCACTCTGCATCCCAAAGGCTCCATTACTTTATGGACAATTTTCTTCCTTTATTTGATATAAAGACACACACACACCCATATACAAACATACACATAGATGTATACATATACACATACAGATACAAAATTTTACAATGCCTGTGTGCAGATACATATGCACACACATGTATATTTTTTAATTACTTGTATCTTATTTTTGATTTTGGGTTTTTTTTTTTTCTACCAACTTCTTTTTAACACTTCCCTTTTATTCCATTCAGGGAGTACAAATATTCCACACCCTTTGGGCTATGCCTAATCAACAGTGGAAATAAAAGTAACCCATACTCCCTATCTCTCTGCTCCTCCCCGCTTGTGCTCGTGCTCTCTCTCTCTCAAAAATAAATAAATCGGGGTGCCTGGGTGGCTCAGTCAATTAAGTGTCTGACTTCGGCTCAGATCATGATCTCACAGATCATGAGTTCAAACCCTGTGTTGGGCTCTGTGCTGACAGCTCGGTGCCTGGAGCCTGCTTCAGACTTTGTGTCTCCCTCTCTCTCTGCCCCTCCCCAGCTCATGCCCTGTCTCCCTCTGTCTCTCAAAAATGAATAGACGTGAAAAATTAAAAACAAATAAATAAATAAACATTTTTTTAAAGAGATACACACAAAAAAAAAAAAAAAAAAAAAAAGGCACCTAGATGGTTCAGTAGGTTAAGCATCTGACCTCGGCTCAGGTCATGATCTCTCATGGTTCATGGGTTCAAGCCCCACATCCTGCTCTGTGCTGACAGCTCAGAGCCTGGAGCCTGCTTTGGATTCTGTGTCTCCCCCTCTCTCTCTACCCCTCCCCTGCTTGTGCTCTGTCTCTTTCTCTCAAAAATAAATACATAAACATTAAAAAAAAAACACATTTAGGGGCACCTGGGTGGCTCAGTCAGTAAAGCCTCTGACTTCAGCTCAGGTCATGATCTTGCAGTTTGTGAGTTCGAGCCCTGCATCAGGCTCTGTACTGACAGTCTGGAGCCTGCTTCAGATTCTGTGTCTCCTCTCTCTGCCCCTCCTCCCCCACTTGTGCTCTATCTCTCTCTATCAAAAATAAATAAAATATTTTTTTAAAAACCACACATTTAAAAAAAATAGGATAAAAAATAAAAGTAACCCATAGTTCATGTAGTAGCATCTGCAACTGATTTTGAAATGCATCAAAAATGAGGTGGAATGATGGATAGATATGTTACAGATAAAATAAAGCAAATGTTAATGATTGCAGAATGTAGGTGGTGGGTATATGGGTGTTCACTGAAAAGTTCTTCTCAACTATCAACTTCTCTGTATGTTTGAAAATCTTCATAACATGTTAGAAGAAAAGAAAGTAGTAAAGAGGGTAGTAAAGGAGACATGAGACTTTTTTCTCTTAAAGCATCAGATATTACAGATGCCTGGCTATGTATATTCAATAAACATTCTTTCATCAGCTAGCATTTTCGCATTTATATCGGGGGGGGGGGGGTGTGTGAGTGTTACCGAAATGACAACTGTTACATTACAATATGAATGGGATTGATATAATATTAACAAGAGCAACATAGGCACCAGTAATGAAAACCAGCCAGCTACTGGCAGTGGGCTGAGGGGCACTGTCTTCCACTCGGAGGGGACCACGCACAAGAGGGGTGCTCGCAATCCAGCCCAGATCCGTCATGGTGTAAAAATGAAAAGCACACTGAACCTCACCCACAGCATACAATGGGAGAAAATCAGACCATTTGTTCCCCTAAATTATGTTTTTGCCAAAGTCTCTCTTTCTTTCCTCCCCACCCCCACTCTTCCCATGAATGCACCTCCTCCCCCTCTGTCTCTCTTCCTCCATTGCTGGTCTCTTCCCTCCCTCTCTCTCTTTTTTGTCTTTGAGAGAGTGGGAGGGAGGGATGGATAGATAGATGCTTTCAAACATATCCATGACTCTACTTTACTTTCCAAAAGATAAGCAATTTCTCACATTCATTACTCTGTATTTTTAAAAGGCCTGATGCTAATCTGTGGCTCACAGCTGCTCTGGGCCCCCTGGGAAAGGAAATTACTTAAAAACCTCCTTTGAAGGGGAGACCTACATGAATGTGAAGAGGTCACTGGTCTGGCCCCCATGACTACTTTGTTCCAGGGAGGTTGACCTTTAAAAGGGTCCCTTGGGGATTTCCCTGGATGTCTGCTCCCACCTGCCACAAGAAGGTTTCCCTCTGCACACCCTTTTCACGGGGCTCCACCCAGAACCAGCTGACATAAAGGGAAACCAGTTCAATCAGTCTGTCCCAAGCCGGCAAGATGCATATGAAGATCGGTTTAAAAATTAAATAGCATGTTTATCTTTTTAAAGAGCCAAATTACTATGCCTCGGACAGAGGAGAACTATTCTGGAATTTTCAAAGAAGTGCCGTGGATGAAAGAACTTTTCATCCATTAATTATTAAAGCTAAAATGGAGTGTATGCAGCTGAATACAGACTCTCTCTTCCAATTTCAAAATGGGCCCAGAAAAGCAGACAGTGTTTGACTCTCAGAGGGCCAGAGGTTGTTAATATGCTTCATATAAATGGTACACACTTGAAGTAAATGTGCACATTTAAAATCAAGCTACCTTCCAGGGACGACTGAAAGCAGGAACTGAGGATACAACCCAGACTGGAAACACAGTGTCTCTGGGCTTATGTCAAGAGTTACAAGAGCTCTCCGCTGCTTGCTCTGGACTTCCGACACTGCCTGAAAGTGACAGCCTCCGAGTTCAGCTTACTTCTCACATTCTGGAACATGCTATGTCACTATGGTGTAAGTTGTGGTCAATGTAATAACAACAACAGAACATGAGAAAAACCATATAGGTTCTTGTTGGGAAAAAGGGAAGGGGGCAAAATTGGTGCTTTTTAATTCTAAATAGCAGACAGTAGTGGAAGGGAGGGGAAGAGCTTCAAAATTAAGAACAGCACTGCAGTGCCCCGAATAGCTAAAGCAATCTTGAAAAAGAAAACCAAAGCAGGAGGCATCACAATCCCAGACTTCAAGCTATACTACAAAGCTGTAATCATCAAGACACAAGAGCCAATGGATGAATGGATAAAGAAAATGCGGTATATATATACAATGGAGTATTACTCGGCAATCAAAAAGAATGAAATCTTGCCTTTTGCAACTACGTGGATGGAACCAGAGGGTATTATGCTAAGTGAAAGTAGTCAGTCAGAGAAAGACAAAAATCACATGACTTCACTCATATGAGGACTTTAAGAGACAAAACAGATGAACATAAGGGAAGGGAAACAAAAATAACATAAAAACAGGGAGGGGGACAAAACAGAAGAGACTGATAAATAAGGAGAACAAACGGAGGGTTACTGGAGGGGTTGTGGGAGGGGGGATGAGCTAAATGGGTAAGGGGCACTAAGGAATCTACTCCTGAAATCATTGTTTCACTATATGCTAACTAATTTAGATGTAAATTAAAAAAAAAAAAAAAAGAACAGCACTACAGTAAGAAGTGATGTCCGGGGCACCCAGGTGGCTCAGTCGGTTAAGCGTCCAACTTCGGCTCAGGTCATGATCTCACGGTCTGTGAGTTCAAGCCCCGTGTCGGGCTCTGTGCTGTCACTCCAGAGCCTGGAGCCTGTCTCTTGCTCTGTCTCTCTCGATCAAAAAAAATGTCTCGCGCTCTGTCTCGCACTCTCTCTCTATGAAAAAAACGAATAAGCATTAGAAAAAAATTTAAAAAAGAAGTGATGTCTGCTCTCTGATGTAATGTCTAAGGCAGTTCTCCTGATCTTTACTTTGCAGATGAGGAAGCAAGGGTTGTATGAAGTCAGGGAGCCACCAGATACTCCCCCACACCAACATTTCTCACGAAAACCTAAATTTAAAGGGACAGAGGTGACAAGAAGGAGATTTATAGCAGGAGGCCAGATCCCAGCACCACAGAGCAAGCCTGACCTGCACTGAGGGGCAGGTGACCAGGAACTCTTTTCCTGGGCTTTCCTGGGTCAGCCTGAGCCCGATCGGGCAAGAGGCTTCTTTACTACCTCAAGGCAGTCAGTTGTGTTTGCGGGAAAAGGGATGAAGCCTTCAGTGCATGTGCTTAAAGCTCTGTCTCCTCCAATGCAACCGTCCCCCCACCTTTGCAGTCAAGAAATGAAAGCAAACGAATAAGCCAAAAACTATGCTATGCACCCCCTCATGCATGCGTGCACTTTCTGCTGAGCACTACTGTGTGTGAGGCACTGTTCTAGGTGCCTGGGATAAAACAGACAAAGATCTCTGATGAAAGAGTCCCAGAATAGATAATACCCTTAACTTTTATAAAGACAAGATAGTTAGGTTCTGTTAGTAGCATGTTAGAAGTGCTAAGCGCTAGGGAAACGTGGGGCAGAAAACGGGGTACGATGTGGAGTGAGAGCTGATTTTTAGAGGGCAGTAAAGTTTGGCTTCACTGCGAAAGTGACATCTGAGCAAAGGTTGAAGGAAGTGAGGGCTGGTGCATAGCTCTCTGCAGGAAGGGCTCACGGAGAAGAAGGAACAGACAGTGTATTCTAACAATAAGCTTCCAAATGGACGAAGCGTTGTTATGCTTAGGCATGCTGAAGTTCTCGAAAAGTCTGATTGACGTAGGTGAGTGTTTAAGCAAGGATGCTAGTCTTACGCTGCACGTCAGTATGAGCTTCCAGTACATTCCGTACAAACATGGCTTGATGTAACCATGTACGGAATTCAAACTATCTCTGTCTTTAAGTGCATGAAATAATGTGGGATGTATGAGTGCAACATACTTCTGAAATGTGACTTCCCATTTCAAAGTCACTAGGAATGTAGCAGCAAAGAAGGATTAATGATTTCCGTACTCTGGCTGGCAAATGATCACTTGCAGGTAAGGTCTTGGATAAAAGATCCCATTCCATTCTCAGATTTCCTCCCGGCCTAACATGCGTGCTTCAAAGGAGAAGTATTTTAAATGTCACTTGCAAGAAAAGAAGGATGTGAAATAACCACATAATGCAGCCAGTAACAGCTCAAAGGGAAGCTCGGTGTTTGGTAACACAACCATTGGGTTTGTGTTTTGACAGACTTGCTAATGGAAGACAGTATTGCATGCACATTCACATGAAGGGCTTTTAAAGTTCACATGAGGGGTCTTTTGTGAGATCATCCTCCTTACAGGCCTGGATTCAGAGAGCATCAGAGAAGTTTCCCCAGAATCTCACCTCAGCAGGAGCAAGTGCATCTGTACTCCACTAGGGTGACTCAGCCAGCTAAGGCGTGGCCCACCACAGTGCACGGCCACCCTTGACGCTTGGTGGCCAGTGACGGCAGCCCAGCATCCCCGAGGTTCCAAGTTGCTGCTTCTAGATTCACGGACCCAGCAGATATAAAGAGCAACCATATGCTGGGTTGGAGGCGGTGAGATCAGTATCAAAGACCCAAGAGGCCCATCCTCTCCAAGCCCCTCATCCTAACAAAGAGAAACCGAAGTACGCACAATGCTGAAGACGACACTGTCAAGGTCAAAATCCAAGTTTCCTCAACACTACTCTAGGGACTTTTTTTCAGCCTCTAGGAGATCAACGCTTAAGGAGGCAGAGGGTCGCTGGACATGATACAACCTATCAGTGAAGCATGCAGACATCAGTTCTCCCCACTGGGATGTGCAGCCTGTAGCAGGCTTTGCTCTCACAGAATGTTTACAGAGTTCTGTTTCCATCAGCTAAATAATTACAGACAACTAACATCTTTGGTCCTTCACCCTTTTAGGTGTCCGTGTCGTGAGGCTGCCCAAGACGGATGTCCTCAGGGGGTTCTTTCTATCCCCTCCTCCTTGGCCCCACTGCTAAGACCCTGTTCTAAAGGGAAGAAATTGTGTCAAACTATCCTCCAACTGTCTTTGAAGTAGAAAACAGCATATGGAAATGGTTTAGCTTGAGTTCTGAGTTTGCAGAGAAATGCTTTTATAACGTTTCTAATTGGCCTGAACATCAAAGAAGGCATTGTCACTCACGAAAGAGAGCGGTAGAGAATAATTAAGGATGGCTGAGTTGGTGAGGTGTCAACCAGACTCGGGCACAGTGACACCGCCACTACCACCATCACCTTAAAGGACCCTCAGCACAATTATACTGGATGTCTTGAAGGATGTTGCCCAAAAGCTTTGCCCTGAAGAAAGATACCAAACATGCTTGCTTAGTACCATAGCGATTCTCTAGAACGCCTCCCACCCACGAACAGATGGAAATAGTCAAAATATTAAAAATATACTGGAAAACCCTGAATGCCCTTCCGTGGGTGAATGGATAAACTGTGGCATATTCATCCAAGGGAATACTGCTCAATGATAAAAAGGGATGAACTGATACCCCAACAACATGGATGAATCTCAAATGCATTACGCTCGCCAGACTTAAAAGGCACATACACTAGGACTCCATTCCTATATCATTCTCAAAAAGGAAACTATGAGAACAGAAGACTGAGCAGTGATTGCCAGATGCTGGGGGAGGCAGGGGCTAGCTACCAGGGGTACAAGGGAGTTTGGGGAGATAAGGGAACTGCTGTACATTCTGACCGCACTAGAGGTCATAGGACACCATGCCTTTGTTAAAATTCACAGAACTGCATGATAAAAAGTGTGATGCCTGGGGCGCCTGAGTGGCTCAGTCAGTTAAGCATCCGACTGTTGGTTTCGGCTCAAGTCGTGATCTTGCGGTTCGTGAGTTCGAGCCCTGCCTCGGGCTCCACGCTGACGGTGCAGAGTCTGCTTGGGATTATCTTTCTCTCTCCCTCTCTGCCCCTCCCCTGCTCCTGCGCTCTGTCTCTCTCAAAATAAATAAATAAATTGGGGCGCCTGGGTGGCTCAATCGGTTAAGCGTCCGACTTCAGCTCAGGTCACGATCTCGCGGTCCGTGAGTTCGAGCCCCGCGTCGGGCTCTGGGCTGATGGCTCAGAGCCTGGAGCCTGCTTCCGATTCTGTGTCTCCCTCTCTCTGACCCTCCCCCGTTCATGCTCTGTCTCTCTCTGTCTCAAAAATAAATAAACGTTAAAAAAAAGTGTAATGTCACTGTATGCAAATTATACCTGGGAGAAAAAGGCAAAAAACATCGAATCATCAGGAAAAAGAGCAAAACTCAACAAAGAATTGAAATATTTAGCGTTTCTAGGTAAATTTCACTTCAATATTTCAAAACAAACTTCCATCTCTCTGTACAGCTATGGCTCAAATGACTGGTCATGTCCTTCAGAACAACTGACCTCTTACCCTGATGAGAGCAACAGGGACAGGGAACTCAGCTCCTCAAACACTGAAGCTTCCAGGGACACCAGACACAGTGGGCAGGCAGCTGGGCAACCAGGGGAGCAGCCCCAGTGCCACGTCTCGGAGAGCTCTTGGAGGGAAGAGACGAAAACACACAGAAAAGGAGGTAGACCAGAAGTCCCCAGCCTGGACACAGTTGCCCTGACAAAACGACTATCTCTGCTTATTTTTGGAAGTTGACATTGTGTCATTCATTAATTCAACTCATTTTTGAGCTAAGCTCGATGAAAAATAGAGACGCAGTAAGTCCTGGAGCTCCCTGCCCACACTGGAAGACATATTCCTCCACCCCAACTGCATCCACAGGGCCACCCACAGGCTACCATGGGATAAAAGGGGACCCTGGGGAAACCGCAGGATGTACCAGTCACACCGTTTGGGATGTGGACAGAAGGTGACAGGTGTCCCCTGGAATTCTTTGAGGGGTGCTTCTGGCAGGGAACCCAACCCAGCTTCACCTCAGGCTTCTGAGAAAGATGCAAGTTCAAGGCTTCCCAACCTTTCCTACCCCACCTCACAGAACACACAGCAATGATGTCTCTGCTGCCTGCGGCCTGAGATAACGAGCCCGGGGGTTCCAATGCCCCAGCCCTGCCAGCTACCCTGAGGGTGAGGGGCTCAGGGGTCAAGCACACCTGGAATGCAGGGTACTTCTGAAGCTCCTCTCAAGGAGCCTGGGAGGATAGCTCCAGAAGGGTACTCGGTAGTGAATCTAGAGACTCGGGAAACTGGGTTCTAGTGTCAGGGCACCTCTGGCCTATTCAGAGCCTTTGAGTGAATCATGAACAAGTGCCCCTCTTCCTGTCAGAGGCCCCCGAGCATCAGCTAGATTTCAGCCCCAACGCCCACCCCCTTCCTCGCCTCCTTTACAGCCTCTGGCAGGGCACAGTATGCTCATCCTTGCCTGAGAGACAGAAAGCTCTGTCCTGTGGGCTGTACAGATCCCATCCAACTGTGTCAGCAGGGATACAAATAGACCGTCTTTCAGCAAGTTCAGACAAAGTACTGACGAGCATGTCTGGGATTCTATTTGAGGTTAGCAAACATAAATACCCGGGAGCTTGTATTTTCCTAGAATCAGATTTCCTCAATCTAGGTCAAGCTTATTTCTGAGGTCCCCCCACCATTCACATAAACTGCTTGGAATGGCTTCTTTACCATTTCCCTATAGCTACTGAAATGCCAGACACGACCCCACCAATTGAATCCAGCTTGTCCCCACACCATGTTTGATGACCAACTGGCAATCAAAGGTCTCACTTTCTGGGAAAAATATATTTGGAACCATACCTCACATTTTATACTCAAATGAGTTCCAGATGGATCATAGACTTAAATTTAAGTAACATACCACAAACGTATTGCAAGAAACCATAGAGATTATTTATTAACAAAGTCAACATGGGAAAGGACTCTCTAACTGTGACATAAAACCCGCAACAAATGAAAAAAAAAATTTGATAAATTTGACATGTTAAAAAAAACAGGTGTCTGAGTTGATGAAAATGTTCTGGAGCTGGATTAGTGGGATGGTTGTGCAACCAATGTGAATGCACTTAATGACCTGCATACCTGAAAATGGTTAAAATGGAAAATTTTACTTTATGTGTATTTTACCACAATACACAAATTTATCCATGGGACGGAAAACACTAGAAACAAAGTCAAAAGACAAATCATAGCCTAGAAAAAAGATGCACAAATCATGTCATAGACATGAAGCGATTTGTAATATATGAAGAGCCCCCACACATAGAGGTCTACAAAGCTACTGAAAAACGAGCAAACTATGAATTGAAAGCTCACAACAAACACAAAAAATTCTTAAACACATGAAAAGGAGTCTATACTCATTCATATTTAAAAATTAATGAAACTACACTCAACAAAGTGGCAAGAACCCAACCCTGCTGCAACAGCAGGGTTGGGTTCTTGCCACTTTGTCGAATATAGTTATCCTACGGATAACTGTAACATTTTACACAAAGGAATTCTTTGCAGAATTATTTGTAACAAAAAAGTTAGGAAAGAACCCTACGAGCACCTAGATCGGGAGAGAGTTAAATAAATTACAGCAGACAACCAGAACAGCGAGAAGCATTTCTTTTTGTACAGTAACAGGATGACTTCCGAGATAGGTTGCCAGGTGAAAAAAACAAAGCGCAAAACAAGATGAATAGCATTTCAGTAAAAATATGAAAATATTTATAAGTTTATTGACTTAAATGCACATAGACTCTATCTGGATGGATCTCAAGAAGCTGAGTTGCTGGTGACTAGAAGACAGACAGAAGGAGGCTACCTCTCCCTGCACATCCCCTTTGACTTCCATGCCAATGTGAATATGTCACCTATTCCAGAAGACATAAAGGGATACGACTCTCTTGTTCCCTGTAACGGAACAGAACCTCAGAAGTCACCACACTGCTTGACACAAAAGCCTTCCCTTTCCTAGAAGATGGGGAAGAAAAATACCAGCTTAAATAAAGCTGGAAGTAAAAAACATAGAAGGAGATGCTGTCTTCTCCCTTCCTGTCTGCGTCACACTGCTCGAGGGCTGATGTCCCACCAGAAGGCAGCCCGGCCTCGAAGCTTCACACACCTATGCTACCAACAATTCCTGCGTCTGTCACTGACATTCAGCACCATCCTTGGGACTGAGTAAGACAAACAAGCACCTGCCTTTTCAGACCTTAACAGTGGCACAGGGGAAGGTTCCAGCCTGCCTGTGCCAGCTCACGAGAGAGTTCTGTTCATTTTGCAGGAATCGGAAGAGCCTGCTAAACGCAGCCACTGTTAAATAATATACAATCAAATAATGTCCCAAAGCCTACAATGACACCAAAAGCTTAAAAAAGATAGTTACCACTACTGCAATTGGCAGTGAAGTTGAAAAACGGTTCAGTTTAATGAATATAATTTGTACGAGGCTGAGTCTAACAGCAGATCGCATGTCAGATTTAATGGTGATGTATTTATTGGGAAAAGAATTAGCAAATAGGAATGCAACTCCATTTGTCAAAATATTGTCAACCACAGGTCAGCCAAAGCAAAAACCAAGGAGAGCATTCTGTGAGATGCAAACGGCTATATGGAATTTACACACATCTTAGTATTTGTGAATTGTGTTATACATCCTTTATATCAGTAAAATCTCTAATGTACATGTGCACATGTACACACATACATGTGTACCTGTGTTGTACACACACACGCATATAATATATGCATATGCACGCACGCCCACAGTTCAGTTACCACTAAATTGAGCTCTCTGCTGCCATGAACTCTGGTTCCCCAGTCTGTAAAAGGAGCATTAAAAAAAAACACACTTCCTACCACCTTCGTGGGACAGTAAGAAACTATAAAATTGAATTCCAGTTGTTACCAACGTCCTGATTCTTCCCTCACCCCACAGTGGCTGATTTTAAAATACCTGCTCTCAAAAACCTTCCCCTTGTCGTGTGGCTTTCCAGAACCTGTCTTCCGGCCTATGATCTCTTTATTACCACAGAAGGGAGTGCAACCCCAGGAACAAGAGCTAGGCACTGAAAACTGTCTCCAGCTGTCCCTGTCCTTATCTGCTCAGGGGTAATTCAGGGGTAATCAGCAGGTGCTTTCACAGCCCCGGCCCCCACCGTCCCCACACCTGCCCCAGGCAGGGGAGGCTCGGCTGCCAATGCCTGTTTTCCCATCAACCCTTTTACACGACTCTACCGGAGGCACTGTTTCTTCACTCTGGGTATAATTCCACGCACTTCCTATAGAAGTAATTTTAAACCATAATTAAACCCTATCCTTTCAGAACACACGATACACCTTTCTACATGTACTAAGAATCAATTGAAATCTACTGGGGAAGAAGTTGATTCTATATTAAGATTTCCGTTTTCCTTTGTGAAACCTCCATTTTCAGGCATTATATAAAAATGAGAGCAGATCTGACAGAACTGCCTGACAGCCAGGGCAACTGCAGATTGCAAGAAGGTTTAACACGAGTCCCTTAGTTTCCACTTAGAAACTGCAAATATTCCAGGGCAAACGGCTGTGCCATAGAGGCTCTGTTCCCAGACTCAGCACAGACACGCGCTGCTTTCTCAGAGAACCACACCAGCTGTGACACGGGACAGATCAGTACCAGGTACCTACTGCCTCTGCTATCTGTAACTGAAATGGGGTCAACCACATTTTATTCCCACTAGACTCCCCTCCGACCCCCATACTTTGAAATTCTTAAATATATATGACCCCGAGAATATGTAACATGGTCAAAAGTACCAGCAGAGTTTGGGGAAATCCTCACTGTACTGCAATAGAAAAGACAAAGCTGTTCTGTCCACATCCTCCCCTGCAGATAGCACTGTGATATGGGGACCTTTGGGGGGCTGTCACCTCTCAGGGTTATCCCAAGGATGAGAACACACTATGCATCTTAAAGAACCCATTAATGATTATTTGTCCACATTTGAAACTCAGGAACTATGGCTACCGTCCTTCTGTGATGATGACCAGTTAAGGGAACTGATCATCAAACAACAGGTATTTCTGGAATACCTTCTTACAAGATGCTAGGAACAAAAGAATTATGATGTCTCGAAGGGCTTACAATTCAGGGAAGACACACACACACACACACACACACACACACACGGTAGTGAGCAAAGCAATGGTGGGGAATCTACATGCTACATGAATGTTCCAAAGAGAAATTGCCCCAGAAGTTTGCAAGAGGAGGTCATCACTTTGAAGTGGGATGCCCAGGATGACCTCCTGAACAAAATGGAATATACACCCAGCATCCAGAGTAGAGAGGAAGGTCCCACATGTTGACAGGGCAGAGATTCTGATCACCTGCACAACAGAGGGTAACAGTAACATACAAACCCGGCCCCAGGTCACTATTGTCACCAATGGATGTCCCTTTCCTGATTATTCTTCATTGCCTCCATCTCTACCCCCCACCCCCAATGTGTTCTACACTCTTCTTTGCCCAGCCTGGAGGCTGTCCCCACACATGGCACCACTGTGTTTTCCTGTAGGTGGTTAACAGCAGGCACTGGCAGGAGGTTGGAGGGGAGGAAAGAGGGAGACAGAGGTCAGGGTGTTTCTTCCCTAAAATGACACATGCTGCTGGTAGGTCTCCTCCGTGGCTCCAGCTCAGCTGAGGCAGATTATCAGATCCCCAGACGGTGGGTACCTGGCCGTCCTATAACCTTCACCTGAACGGCTAGAAGTGGACTCATTTCCTGCCATCACCCTGATGACACATTTCCCTTTTCTTCAACATCCCCCAAATCAGGGTCCTTTCACACCCTCCCCTACTGGCAAGCTTCCCCAGCTGACTTCCATGAAAGCGCCCTGTCTCCGTGTCCCCAGGGAGCTGGGAGACAGGGCAAAACACTCTTCCACCTCCTGCTAGGGCCACCCCACCCCCACCTGACTTTCTACCTTTCAAAGCCCCTGCCAGGAGGAAGGGATCTATGAGCAGTAACTAAGGCATGTGGGCTCCCAATTGTCACACAGCACGCTACACCATCCAGGCAGAAACCAGGGGCTAAAAGAAATGAAAAGAGAATAAAAAGTAGGAGTTACCTAGCTTTGACCTAAAATTAGCAATCAGTATAAAACAAACAAAACAAAACAAAACAAAACAAAAACACCTATTAAGCAGGTTAAAAACAGAGTCATCAAGACAGGAGCAGATGCCACCCTCGGGAGACAGTGGGGTGGAGAGAGGTCAGGCAGCAATGGGATCCCAGCTGTGACTCATAGCATCCTGCTCAGGAGGGAGGGGCACGGCAGAAACCAAGCTGTCAGCTGGGGGAGGCACCCACGCCCAGGGGAGTGACATCTGGAAGTCTGACCAGCAGCCTCTCCAGGTCTTACTCACTGCCAATCCCACCCCAGACCTCTGGGAGACAGCAGACCCACCCACTCCTGGGACAGCACATCAGACATCACCTGCCCCAGACTTCTGGACACCAATTTCAATAGCTTCCTTCAAGGGCATTGCCTCTGCCCACTGGGTGCAGGATCCTGGCTTGCCTACTGCAAGCACCAGCCCTCAGGCCCATTAGTCAACACTTCCTTGTCTTGACCCTATAGCCCACTCCTTCTCTATGGGCTGTGGGGAGGGTGGTGCCCCTCAAGAGACACGTAGCAATGTCTAGACACATTTTTGGTTGTCACAACTTGGCGGGGGCGGAGGTGCTACTGGCATCCAGTGGAAGGAGGTCAGGGATACTGCTAAACATCCCACAGTGTCCCAGACAGCACTCACTGCAAGGAATTATCCCCACCAAACTATCACAGGTGCCAAGGTTGAGAAGTGCCTAGAACAAAGGAAACCTGCACTGAACACATCACAGGAGCTGGCACTCTGCTAGATGTTCTAGAGTTCTTTAAACTTCTCCTCCAAAAAAAAAAAAAAAACAAACAAACAGGGAGGGAGACAAACCATAAGAGACTCTTAAACACTGAGAACAAACTGAGGGGGGATGGGGGGATGGGGGAGAGGGGAAAATGGATGATGGGCATTGAGGAGGGCGCTTGCTGGGATGAGCACTGGGTATCGTATGGAAGTCAATTTGACAATAAATTTTATATTTTTAAAAAACCCTCAATAATAATAATTTAAAAAAACATTAAAGAACAAAAAAATAAACAAATAAACTTCCCCTCCAGGACAGTGACCAAGGAACAGGACACAAAGTGAGCTACACCACCCACCACCCAATTCGCAGACACAGATGAGCAGTTCGGGTCTCGAAGGGTTACCTCTGCCATTTTACACACATTATCCAAGGCCAGTGTCTTCCTGAACCTCAGTTTTCTCATCTGTAAAATGTGGATTACAATGCCTACCTCCAAACCCCGGTCTACATGGGTTCCCAGTACATCTCGGTTTCCTTATTTTCTGCTTCATGTCTGATTCCCACTTTCTTCCAAGGAACATAAGGACAGAGATACATACACGTATCCCCCAGGTGCTCACCTGCTTCCATTTTTACATGCCCACAAGAATGTGAGTTAACGAATGAAGAGAAATCAATGACCCCTCCGGGTCAGAACGACCTCTCCCTGCCTGAACACCAAAAACAGTTTCCATACTTGGTTTCTCTCTCTTCTTACTTGGGCTTTCTATTACCATTGACTGGGGAAAGTCCGTCTACTCTACAGGATTAGAGACCTGTTGAGATAAACTGTCTTGCCGAACACGTCAGCAAGGGCTGGGCCATTCAGATGCGCAGCCCACCCTGGATGAAGGAAGAGATATTGAACAGATATTACAGTGCACAAGACTCTTTGGTTCAATGGTCTCTTCTCTGTATGCTGACTGCTTATAGTTAGCTGTGTCACTCCCTGATATTTTACCTCGACTCCCCACCCAGACTCAGCTTCCAAGTGTTTGCCCTTTCAAATTTGCGAGCATCTAATGTCGCTTTTATAAACTAAAGCTATCCACTCGATAAGGAAGCATCCTTTTAAAGTGGCCTCTTGAACAGCAGCCATGCTCCCTGCACAAACGAGACCCTGGCCCAGGGGAACAGGGACGGGCACTCAAATGTGTAAGTGGGCATTTACCCACAGCAGCTGGCGGAGCCTCCTGGCCATTAAGTACCTCCTAACAATTCAGTCTTTCAGCCACCATCCTAATAGGCTTTTCTTGGCACGGGCGATTTGGGCTTGGCCAAACACTCATTTTCACATCTTAAATCAGTACGTGTCAGAACTGAATGGAGGCCCGGATCTGCCATAGGTCTTGTGTTCTGCAGCAAGCTCATTTTGGTCAGGAACTCGGGGGCCCACACACTCATTTCGGACCTCTTTTTCCATAAAGATCTGTAACAAAAATCAGTGATGTGTCTCTCTGATCAAATTCCTAGGGTCTTATCTGCCTGCTTGAGACAATTTTTAACTTAAAAAGGAGCTAGAAGAACGAAATAGGCTTTTCAAGTACCTTGAAAAGTGAAAAGTGAATTTGCATGCTGACCTGCCTTGGGTTCCCGACAATGCCAGGAGGGCTACCCCTCTGAGCATTTTCAAGCAGCTGACACCTGGCCATCATGCAGCTTCAGCCGCCCTGGCTTCCCTGGACACATCTCTTTCCATCTAAATAGAACCTCCTTAACAGAAGCTCCCCCCTCCTTCTTCCCACGGCGTCTGGGTGGAGGTTCAAGTTGGCATCCTATCTCTAGCAGCCCAGCTAAACTTTTGAATGCCCAGCTAAACTGCTCATTTGTTTCTCAGGAACTCGAAGAACCATCTACCACACTTGAGGCAGACCCGCTGAGGGAGCCCAGCACACAAACCGAGTCCTGGGTGAGGGCCCACCAGCCCAGAGCAAGCACACCCACAAGGACAGATCAGATGAACAAAGTCGAAAATGGCAGAATGAGCCCCCACCCCCCACCCCTGCAGACTGAGCCAAGGGCAGAGGAGAAAGGAGAAGAAAAGGAGGAAGGAAGTGACACATGAGCCCTCACCCCCACCCTCCCTAGGTGTCCAGACCAGAACCTGAGTAGGGAAATAAGGAATGGATGGAGAAGAGGTAGGGTTCTGATACATAGATTCAAAAGCATGTTACACAGTCCCCATACCCTCACCATGCCATTCCCTCTCATTCTGTCTTGTTAAGCAGCCATTGCTTCTCAAGCATTTAATATATGCGGGGTACTAGACCACTTTACACTCACTATATACAACCTCACGATGAACGTATTTTTTTTTAATGTTTATTTATTTTTGAGAGAGAGAAAGAGTGCATGCATACGTGTGCAAGCGGGGAAGGGACAGAGAGATAGAGATAGGGAGGATCGAAGCAGGCTCCAAGCTGTCAGCACAGAGCTGGATATGGGGCTCGAACCCACAAACCGTGAGATCATGAGCTGAGCCTAAATCGAACACTTAACCCACTAAGCCACCCAGGAGCCCCTCACAACGAACATATGAGGTAGGTATGATTTCTACTCCCATTTAACAGGAAAACACCTGCATCTCATGGAAGTCAAGTGAGTTTCCCAAGGTAACAGCTAGTATATTGTGGAATGAGGGATTTGGGTCCAAAGCTCTGAGCCATATTCTAATTTCTGCATATGTACCTGCATTAGGCAAATAAACAAGGCCAAATGCGTGCTTAATTTAATCCCATCCAATGTAAGAGACAAAAAGCCATGTTCTCTGCTCTCAGAAGAAACTTACAACCCAGAGGGAGAGCCAAGAATCGCATGCATAAACCAACTGCAAAAGTACACAAATGGTCATTTCTATATTCCAGATTGTTAAGGAACATAAAAACTAAGAAAGACAGTCTTCCTGGTGGAATAGCCAGGGACATGCTCTGGGGAAGGATGTGGACTGAAAATGGCCAGGTTATTTCCTCCTTGCCTCTTTTTCTCCAGGTGATAACCTCTCTAGCGTAAATAATTTTTTTTTTTTATTATCTTCATCAAAGGGAGAACATGGCTCAGAAGATGAGACCTACAAAGGATGGTCCCTATTAATCAGCAATATTCATAAAAGAGGACACACTCATTCCACGCCTGCCTTGCATTTAGCAAAACCAAGGGACTTCGTGTTTCAAAGCGTGTTTCAGGCTCCCCTCGCCTGTCCACTGCTGTATTTTCCGAGCACAGCTACCTCGTGCCAGAGGAGGGGTGGGGAGAGCACAGACTGACACAACTTCATCCTGGAAAAGATTCCATTTGTACTAATTCACTTCCTCTCCCAAACAACTGAACCAGTCGCCTGAAGCTCTACGTAAGGGAAAATATATGACGGTGCTTGGGGCCAGCCCTCATCAATTCTAGATGGGAAAACTGTAAATATCTTCCAGCTCTCCCGAAGCTTGTTGGAATTACCGTGCAAAGAAATGCCAAGAACAGAATCCCAAGAAGTCATTTTATAGGCTCACGGCCAAACGGGATGACAGGTGAGGATTCCACTTCATTCCACTGGCACAATGTGGAAAACGTGACATTAGGGAGGAAAAGGAGCAGAAGCGCCGTTAAGTCAGCCAGGCCTTGCCCTGAGCATGTTGGTGCCACCCCAATGATGGTCTGTGCTGCGGCGTGCGCAAGCCAGGAGAGGGGCCATTCATACACCGCAGTGGGGAAGGAAAACGAACCTGTGCTCATCAGAAGCCAGAGGAGCTCCTGAGGACAAACTCAGTAGAAGTTTCTGGCTTCACAAAAAGCTGTTCACGTGCTAATTCAGCCCCCCAAATTTTTCATGTTTATTTATTCTTAAAAAAGAGAGAGAGAGAGAAAGGGAGAGAAATGGGGGGGGGGGCAGAGAGAGGGGGAATGGGGGAGGGACAGAGAGCGAGGGAGACACAGATTCTGAAACAGGCTCCAGGCTCCAAGCTGTCAGTCAGACCCTGACGCGGGGCTTGAACCCGGCTTGTCATGACCTGAGCCCAAGTTGGACGCTTAACCGACTGAGCCACCCAGGCTCCCCTGCATGCCGACACTGCATACACTCGGAGGGGCAAAGACAACATTTAGAAAGACAACGCTGTATATTCATGTCCCAGGTGCACAGCAGAAACCCCGGGCAGGTGCTGCTTTCAATTATACTGATTTATATACCAATAAGATAGTGATTCGTCAGATAGCAAGTGACTTCTTGGCGTTTTTGTTTTTGCTTACCAAATTTCTACAGACAGTTCCTCTGTGTATCAGCATCCCGGACAGCAGCAGTTGGCTGTCAAAAGTCTATTCTCGAAGGTATTCCGTATACCTACAGTGCCCGTAGCTTAGTTTGTTGTTGTTTGTAAAGTGCAGCAGCTTGTAACTCCCAGTCTATTAAATCCTACACTCAAAAGGTTGCAGCCTTTCATCACTTTTCCAGAGACACACACACTGCTTACCCAGAAACCACAGATGGCAAAAAAAAAAAAAAAAAAAAAAAAAAAAAAAAAAAAAAAAAAAAAAGGGACTCCACACAGAAGCAAGGCAACGTCTCAAAGTAGGATGGGAACCTAAGAACTGAGTCAGCTCGAGCTAGTGACCTCTTCTGTCTTCTGCCCCAAGCCACCCTTTCTCTGTCCCAACATATCCCTCCGTCACTGTTCCTTGCCTTGCCTCACCTAAGTCATACCTACCCTCTGCATACACAGCCTGCTCAAAGACAGACATGCGAGTTGTAGGCAGCTCAGTGGAAAAGCTAATCCTTTTCATGACAGATCAAAAAAAGGGGCATTGATATGTTCCCTACATTTATCTTTCAATGGGAGAATTCTACTTTTGGGGGCCTCAAACAAGAGCATGGAAGACAAAAATACCATTTTTAAGTGACAAAGGAAAAGCGTGCGTGGTTTCAAAGGCAGAAAACAAGAAGCTGCAGAAAGAACAATGGGGAAGAATGGAAATCAGCTCCTTCCTTACAGGTGAACCCTTACAGTATCAGCTGTATTTGAGCTACACCAGCCTTGTTCATCACATTAGATCTAAGTAAGAACGATTAGGCAGTTTTGACAGAAAATGTGTCCCAAAAGAGAGTCCACACTCGGAGTCAAATTGCCCAGCCGAAAACCACCAGGCTTACGAATATAAGGACCATCAATATAAATTTTCCAAACACCAGAGATCAGCAGGTTACAGCGTTCATCTTCTCAAACATTACGTTCCTTGTCTGAAGTTGAACGTGTTTATAAAGGGAAAAAGATCAACGACATTCGCCCCACCTCCTCTCCTGACATCTCTCAATATACATTAGGATGCTGAATAAAATTCTCAAGCTCACGACGAAATGTCATAGAACACAGAGGAAAGCCCTGCAGTCATTTCTCGGGGGGAGGTAACATTACTTAAATGGCCATAGTGTGATCCCTAAGCCACATGAGCTCATAACGTCACCTAAAAAAGGACAGAAGTGAGAAATAAAAGCCACCCAGGATCACACTGGTGACCTACACCAGAGGTTAGTTACAGGCACATGACCGATTTTGTTTTGTTTTTTTGTTTTGTTTGTTTTGTTTTGGGCTGGGGTCGAAAATAAGACGGGAACCATTTTAGGCTTTCCAACTTTTTCATTGTAACAACCCTCGTGGTGCATTGAATCTAGAGAGAGGTACAGCACTTTCTGGTTTCCCTAAGAAAGATTCACTAGTTAGACACAGTTATTTTAATCCTAACATTTAGTTAGATGATATAGAAAAACCGAAGGGCAATTTTTTCCCCTCCTCTCCCTCCTAACCGCACATTTAAAGGAATTCGTTTAGAATGTTAACAAAGTGATAAATTGGATTTACTCTAAATAATTATACTATCATATCATCTCTTTCAAGGCTGAGAGATGATGCATTCTGTTGTGATAATTTACCTCAATAAACCGAAGCAAAACAATTCAGTATCACCTTCCACCTCAAGTCTCAGACAATCACATACCAGCCCCAAACCAGACCGACAAGTGCCACTTAATGAAACGAAAAACTTTGTCATGTAGGGGATGGCCCACTAGGCAGGGCCATGACTCTTAACACACTACCCTACTCAAAGGTTAAAAAGTAATAAGAGTGTTCTGTGAACTTTCTAAAAAGCTGAACTATTAACTTTCGGAGTTGGGTCAAACTATGCCACACACTAACATCATTCATAACCGTGGGGCACAAGCCATTGGGAAAAGGAAAGCAGTTTCTGTGGGTAGGAAAGTGCCAAGGAAGAGTGCTGTGCCCAGAGTAAGCCCCTGGCTGGTGGGGGGCGAGGGGGGCATAAAACCTTCATTGAGGTGGCTACTAGCTCTTCTAACCACCCTCTCCAACGCAGGTATTAAAATAGATTAGCCTTAGCAGGCTGCCCAAATCACCTTTCTTAAATATCAGCTTCATCTGGCTTCCAAAAAAGGAAAATTGTCAAATCCTAAGTAGCGTGAAGAACGCTAAGGAAGCCTGGCCAGGGTTCGGGGCCCGCCTCCTGCTACCTACTAAGAGCTGCTTAACAAAGCCACTTGACCTAAGCACCCACTAGATGAAATAAGAAGGGAGGACCCAGCGATCACTCCAGCTTCTTCTAGGTCTGGGTGTCCAGGGGTCTCTGGGCTGACCTTCACCAATGCGAGCCCCTTCCCTCCCCCACCAGTAGGCTGCTTCTTTGTCTCACGATGAGTAGTAAGTTTCTACCAAAATTAGGCTTTGTTGCATTTATACCAAATGCCTGGTTAACTTAGGCACACACAGCAGATGGCTAGAATTAAGGATTCAGGATGAAATTCCCTGCAGGAAGCCAGGGGGTCTTCCAAGAGGTCAGACTATGTAATTGACCTTGTAACTCACAGGTCACCTCCTGAGACAGAGAGTGAGACCCCAAAGGGCCTCCGAGAGCCCTGCCTCGGCACCACTCCACTTTCAGGAGTATCCAGCAGCACGCCCTCGTGCCTCTCCACCCAGATGCCCTCCCTGCCTCTACCCCACCCGGAAGGAAATGGCCTTTGCCTTCAAGCAGTCACAACTTTGCTGGGTGGTAAGAGGATATGTCGCCAATGTCACCTCTCCCGATATAACCCCCATATGTAATTACTGAAATTAATCTGAGCATCCATTTCTGTAAGCTTACTGTGTGTTTTTCATGGCTTTGCAGGGGCAGCCAATGCTATGGGGTCTTAGGTTCCTAAGTGGATGGGCAAGATACAGGCTTAGCATAACAGGGCACAGGGGACCCAAAAGTCGGCTTCAATGCTTCTTGGCTCCCCATCAACAAAACCTCAACCCCCTTTGTTCATGGCCCCATCCAACCTAAATTATGCCTAGTGATCCAGAGGTGCCTTCCCAGTGCATCAAGCAAGCATCCAGCCAACTGCCACTCATGACCATCACCACGCCTTCTCTCCACACCCCGGAAGACCATTATTAGACCTTCCTAAGAGGCACAGAGTTCAAAATCACTGAATGCAGAATATAGTCAATGATATTAACACAGTGTTGTACAGTTGCAGAGGGAAGCTACACTTGGGAGCATTCTGTAACACACTGACTTGTCCAATCGCTATGTTGCACACCTGAAACTAACATAACATTGTGTGTCAACTATACTTCAAAAAAAGTTGCTGAACGTTACCTCTGCTACATATATTTGAACGTCATCTCTCTTACAACATTGCAGCCTCTCCTATCAAAGGAAACATCTGAGAAACACAAATAAAAAAAAAAAATCACATTCAGCGCTGTCCTACGGGATGATCTCCTAGTCAACCCAGTGGGCCTGTGAGTCCCACTTCCAAAGAGGAAATGTCCCAAGAAGTCCTTCCTCCTTCCATCCACACAGGCCTGCGGTAATTCTAAGGGCCCACCCCTGCAGTCCGCAGTAAACCAAAGGAATGATGTACTCCGACTCTCGGAGTTTAGGACAAAGCCTTACTTCAATTAAAATGCCTATGGATTTTATGCCAAAGGGAGAATGTTTTAAATTTGAATTATTAGCTTCTAGCTACCAGCCAACCAGTGTAAACTCTCTAAGGCTCCACTTTGTTTTGTTTAAAACTGATCTTGTGCTTGTAAATTTTGGCTGCTGTGCATATTACTGTTCAGGCATAGACAATACAAAAGGAAAAGCAGCTTTGATGTTTATGAGCTGCAGACTTTAACATCCTAAGCTCATCTCCACCAGGGTCATCACTTATCGAGGGCTATACATATGTACATGTTGGTGGGGCGGGGGGGTGCGTGTGTGTGTTCACGGTGCTTTGCATATATCAATCCATTCATCCATCAGCAAGCATTTATTGAGCCCCTACTGACATGCACCTAATTAGGCATTAGAGATAAAAAATGATGAGCAAATCCAAGGTCGCAACCTTGTGACAACCTGTGGGGAAAGCAGATAATCAAAGAAGCAATGACTCTACAATATGGTAAACACCAGGATGGGGACAACAGGTTATTAAAAATAATACCTTAGGCAGTGACGGTGTGTCATATGTTTACAGCCACTGTCTCCGACTCCCACAACACCCTATAAAGGCAGGTGTCTCCTCACTTTCCAAATGAGTATACTAAGGCTGACCCACACCACTCGCTGCATGCTTATCAGCATCAGCGTTCACATCATCATTTATGTCTCAAATCCCCATTCTGGTCTCGATATTGCACCTGCCAACCTGCATTAGTTTGTTCAGGCATGAGTCAAGCTTTCGCCTGGTGTTACACAGCGCACTCTGTGCCCTCGGGAGAAAAGACCGCGGAACTCACCCAAAAAGAACGTTCAAGCTGGCTACAAGAGGCAACACAAGAATAACGACAACACAGATCAAGGACACAGCATGGCACGAAGCCAGCTGCGGTCACATACCAACACAGAAGAATGATTCAGATGGCACATCTTTGGTTTCTAGAAGGGGCACATCATTGTGGTGGGATTTCTTCAGGAGGGAAGACCTAGGTCTTAAGATCGTGTAAGGTGAGAAGCGGAAGAGGAAAGAAGGCCTGCTCCCCGGGAAAGAGGTGCTCAGAGAAGTGTCTAGAAGGCTCACAGGTTAGGCTGAACCACTGCCAACCACATAACCAGAGCCCAAAGGTGGGACAAGCCAGCCTATGGCCTTCCAAGTGCCAACTGATAAGAGTGGCTGAGGCACCCTGGGGCGTTAAAAGGACCCAAGGGGACCAGCAGATGGAGAAATCTGCATTTATAAGAACTCCTCCCACAAACCATTCCATGGGATGGAAGCAGTGCTTTGCTCCACCTCCTGAGACAGAGAGTGAGACCCCAAAGGGCCTCGTAGAGTCAACACGGAAGGTCACCAAACAGTCTTCTAAGGACGGGGGTCCTGCTCATTACAGGAATTTGTTTCCACGTGGAGGCTGGGCTGCTTCACTCTGACTCAGATGGCGAGGCCAAGGGCAACATCAATGTGTCTCCCCAAGGACCCTTTTCCCAGAAGGCCTCCCTTCCCCAAATTGGTAAACAGATACCTGGATGCACGTTGACTTGCAGGCCAAGTCAGCAGCCTGCCTGCAACACCCACAGGTCTCAGCCAGGCCTGCAGATGAGATCTGCATTTGTTTAACTCTATACTGCTGATGAAAATATGTTTACATGTGTTACACAACAGCCATGACACAAGCACTAAACCTCTCACTTCAAAAATGAAGGAGGGGAAACTGGGTGGCTTAGTTGATTGAGCATCAGACACTTGATTTCGGCTCAGGTCACGGTCTCATGGGGTCTTGAGATCGAGCCCCGCTTCGGGCTCTGTGCCGAGCGTGGAGCCTGTTTAAGGTTCTCCTTCTCCCTCCCCCTCTGCCCCTTCCCATGCACGAATGCTGTGTGTGTCTCCCTCTCAAAAAATAGATAGATAAATAAATAAAAATGAAGAATCCTAAGGGTCAGAAAGGGTGAGTGACTTATTTAAGGTCATAAAGCTAGCAAGTTGCAGAGGTAGATTTGGAAACCGGATATCTTTCCCATGGTCTGTCTGCTGGATCACCACTGCAATAACCAGAATACTTTATAAAGTTCTTTACAGGGACAGAGAGCTTTTACAGCAGTCCTGGGTAGCACAGTCCTGGGTAGACACACACTAACATACACAGACCAACAGACACGTGCATGCACACATACTCATACATACACACGCTCCTGCTTTTCCTCAACGTAAAGTAGTAACAATAACACTACTGAGTGGACCCGTCTTCCCTTCTCTCGCTATGGACTTGGTCTCCGCATATTCATAAGTTAGGAGAGTAGCTATCACTTAGATGACTTCTAAAGACACCCAGGTCAAGTGCTGAATCGATACGCTGGTCCCTGTATCACTCACTGCTTAGATCAGCCTTGCATTGGTGCTAAATAACTGCCCATTTTCATTTCTGTGACACACGAAGCAGCCTCTTTTCTTCGTGTCTGCCTTAGTCAGGACGTGTTTTCGGGAAGTGGCTATTTCCAAGGCAGATGCAAAAATCACAGCACTTGGAAAAAAACTTCCCCCTACAATCAACCATTTCCCCCATTTCTAGGCAAAGCAAAAGCAGCTGGTATTGGATGGATATAGGGCATATGTGCTCTATTTTAGAAAACCCCAACTCCCAGTTTTTCAGAGCCCTTCCTTCAAATTCAAAGGTCACATAAATTAAATTATTCAGCAAACAAGGCGTCAATTAGTGTTGCACAGCGGGGAGAAAGTTATTCGCGGAAACAAGACTGAGGCCAAATCAGAGTGAAATGCACTGATAAGTGAACAGGCCACCTCCCAGCTCAGCTAAGAGGGCCTGTCATCTCGCCCACAAAATAAAGATTACAAACTCCCCCACCAGCCTCAGGGAGGCTTCACTTTTTTTTCTTTCTCAGAACACATAATTCTAGCAAAAGATCCTACTGAAAATAAGGTCAGATACTTAATCCATAAAGCAATCAGCTCATCTAATTTTAATCACTCCTCTTTCTTTAAATTTTTTTTTTTTCAACGTTTTTTTTTAATTTATTTTTGGGACAGAGAGAGACAGAGCATGAACGGGGGAGGGGCAGAGAGAGAGGGAGACACAGAATCGGAAACAGGCTCCAGGCTCCGAGCCGAGCCATCAGCCCAGAGCCTGACGCGGGGCTCGAACTCACGGACCGCGAGATCGTGACCTGGCTGAAGTCGGACGCTTAACCGACTGCGCCACCCAGGCGCCCCAATCACTCCTCTTTCTAAGAGAATTTCTATAAGCAGGCCACACAACACAAACGGAATTAAAATATATTTTTCTACCCTTTTCCCCTGCTCTCAAAGGAAAACTCCATATACCACTCATCTTGCTGAAAACCACAGGAATAGAGTGATTTAATTCTAGTTAAACCAAATACCTCAACCACACACCCTTAAACCTTAATCTTAAACATATCCAGGAAACATGACTTTTGAGAGCTTTCTTTCTAAAGTATTCACTCAGTAAATCTGTAATAGATGGGAAGCTCCTCTTAAGTGCAGGCTCTCAGTGATGTCCTGAGTTAATACAAAACACACAGAGAAATATTCTATTACAGTAACTTTTTTCAAAATTGCTTTTATTCTGCACTATTACTTAAACTTGTAAAAAAATTTAGTTAAGCTCCACAGTGGAAATTCTCATTAGGTAACCTGGGGTGTGGGTATTTCTGAATTTCTTTCTAGTAAAGAAACTGCTTTGCATCAGAACATCCGGGGTATATGGAAAAATATATATTTTGATACAAATGTAAGTAAATACACACTTTCTGTTTGTTTCAAGATCCTTTAGTCAGTACCAACACACTACAATCAAATTCTTACATTGAATTTAAATGTAGGTGTGAAAACAGCTTTCTGCTAGTTAGACCAGAGCTCAACCAACACACCCTGTCAAATACCCAGTCAAGGGGAAACTGAGCCAGCCCGGAGCCGCCTCAAAATAATCATTCTTTGTTTACCTAGAAACTGAACGACTTTACACACAGAGACACAGCTCCCAAAGCAATGCTCTGAATCCAGACAGCCCTATTAGACTCTCCGTCATTTATTTGTTAAAAATTTAACATTGTAAATGAAACCAAAGCAACCACTAACACCAAGGGGGTAATTAAATTCCTGGTTAGAGGAAGTTTCAAAATCCAAACCCAACACCAGCATCTGGCAAGTCGCCAAATATGATCTACCAATACTTACTTGCTCCTGTTACTTTGAAAATGCAGACAGAAAGTATTAAGATTTTAAAAGCCAACTAATTAGTTTGTACTCTGTTTAAATCACATAGAAGACCTAACTCCAGACGCAAACATACCTTAGCGTCTGCCTCATCTCGAAGGGCAAACGCTGACAAGAGTTACTGCAGACAATTAAATCTGTTCCTGCCCAGGGGTCTTGATCAATACCCTCTGCAACGTAATCACTGAAATCGCCTCTCCATCCTAGCCCCTTGGATGAGGTGGTTTATTTCTGGTTTCCAGCCCGCGCTGGGCTAGTAACTCCTTTCTCTATAATTTGCACATCTCTTCGAAGGGAGAGGGAGCCGCCCGATTCAAATTGCATTCAAATTGCAGCTGCCCACTGCCCCAATATTATGCATTCCCGCGACCCAGGGGCAGGCGCTTCGGGCGCCCCCTGTACCTGCCAAGTTCCTCGCCGGTGTCGTAGTAATCATCCACGTTTTCCTGCCTGAACACAGTCATGATAAACTGTCACACCTCAGCAAAGCCCAGCGCACTTCAGCTCCGCTTCCCACACCATCACCACCGCTCCTGCGCCTCCGTGGGCCCCTCATGCATCAGTCTCCAGCCCTTTAAAATAAGAGCAATAACAATAATAAAATGACAACCCGGAAAGGAAGAGGACCTCCCCATGCTAAGAGCCGCTCGCCACGCCGAAGCCCACCTCTCCCCAGCTGCCCCTCCCCGCCCGGCGGAGAGGAGCACCCTTTGTTAAACCCGCGCCAGGGACGCCCCCGGCCCCGCAGCGCCCGCGCGCGCGTGGGGCCGGGCACAACCGCACCCCAAGGTCCGCGTCCCCGAAAGCAGGGCGCTCTGAGCGGATCAGAACCGGCTCCGGAAGTGACTGGCCTCCCCGCCTCCCCTTTCTCCACACACACGCCCACCCAGCTCCCCACCTCCGGGGGCGCCGCGGAAGAATGAAGCCCGCGCCCGGGAGGAACGCGCCTCGCTGGAAGCATCCCCCTCCAGCCCGCCGAGGCTCGGCGGCCCCCGCGCCACCTCTCGGCTCCCGCACTCCCCAGCAGCCGCGGCCACCCTCTCCCCTCCCTCGAGCCAGGCAGTCCCCAGAGGCACATTCCTGGCGACTCCTGCTCCGTTACCCGGCCGACCCGGCGCGCGGCCGCCCGGAGGAGCAGGGGAGGAAAGGGAGCGGCCGAGGGAGGCGCGGCCGCCTGCTCCCGGTCTCCGCGCCCCGACACAAAGCGCCCGGCCCGGCCCGCGCCACCTGTTCCCACCCGGCCCGCGGGCCTGGGGGCGCCTCCTGGCTGCGATCCCACTTCTCCCCCTCAGTCCAGCCGCCCCCTCCTCGGCCTTCCCAGTTGCCCTGGGCGCTGCCCGGGCAAACCCCGCCGCGCCGCCGCCGCGAAAGCAAAAGCTGGCGGCGGGGCCCGGGAGGAGCCGGGGAGCGCGCGCGGCCACTCACCCGGGCGCCCAGGAGCTGCCCGAGTCCCTCCCGAGCTGTCGGAGGCCGACCGTGGGCGCCAGCGCCGGAGACAAGCGGGGCGGCGGCGGGAGCGCGGGGAGGGGGCGGGTGGGGGGCGCGGATCCCGCGCGTCCGCCCCGGCGTCTGCTCGGCCGGGCGCTCCCCCCTCCGGCTCGGGAGCAGCTCTTCGGCTCTTCGCCGCCTTCCTGGCGGAGGGCTGCCGGCGGGCGGCCAATGGGGACCCCGCGAGCGGGCTGGCGGCACGGCCCACCCACCTCCAAGCTGCCGGGCCCGGCCGGCGCTGCGGGCTCTGCGCTGCGCTCTGGCTGCTCCTCCCTGCTCTGCGCTCCGGGCTCGCTGGCGCGCTCTACCGCGCACACCCCCGCGCACACCCACTCACCGACACCCACCCGGGAGCCGGGGGAGCGCAGCCGCGCGCGCCGTGGGCGCTCCACCTGTGCACGCCGCTCGGCTGCCCCCCACGGCCGCCGCGTTCCAGAGAGATGCGATTCCTCCGTCCTGCAAATGTGAAATGAGCGCCCCGCGTGTGCCAGGCACGGTGCTGGGCACCGGGAGCTCGGAGACCAAAATAGATTTAAAAGAAAAACAAAAACCCCCCAAAAACCCTGCCCTCATGAAACTTACATTCTGGTGGAGAAGACAGGGGGGAAAAAAGCCGTAAGCAAATAAGATCACTTTGGAAGAAATCGGCTCAATGGAGGCGGTAACACAGAACAGGCTAGAGTAGGGCAGAGAGGGAATGGGTCGTACAGTCCCTCTCCGGAATAGGTATGTCTAGCTGAGATCTGAATGATAAGACATGCAACCAGAGAAGAAAGAGTTGACGTCTCACGGGCCCAATGAAGCAACAGAGAGGAAGGGTTTATGTGTGCTCTTCAATATGTTTTTGGCTATTGATGATTTAAAATGTGGCTGGCTAGTCAAGAGTGAAGTGTTCAAAAAGTATCTCGGATTCCAAGACTTGGTATAGAAATAAGAATGAAAAGAGTCTTGTGAATATTTTTGTAATAACTACATGTTTGGATGATAGTTTTGGATATATTGAGTTAAATACAATCTATTATTAAATTAATATCACCTGTTTTCTTTTTTAAAATGCAGCTACTAGAAAATATAACACTACCTTTGGGGCTTGCATCATGTTTCTGAAGACTGTGCTGGTCTATTTCCTGGAGACTCTTCATCCATTCTGTTTCTTACTCTGCTCCCACCACCCTTTTAGGTCTGGGGAACAGAAAGGATGTTTCCCCATAGGGACTTTCTGGGGATCCCCAAACAGAAAAAGCTCCTACAGGGAAATTTATCTTACTTCTTAGAATGACAGAAAATATGTGAGCCCTCTGAAATTTCAGATTTACATCATTGTTCGAATAATCTAGATTTCCTAAAATGAGAAGGTTTCAACTCTCTTTGGTTCAACATAAATATCAACTGTAGACATTTTGGCCTATTTCAGAAAAAGAAGAAAGAAAGAAAGAAAGAAAGAAAGAAAGAAAGAAAGAAAGAAAGAAAGAAAGAAAGAAAGAAAGAAAGAAAGAGAAAGAAGGGAGGAAGAAAGAAAGAAAAAAGGGAGGAAGAAAGAAAGAAACAAAGAAACAAAGAAAAGAAAGAGAGAAAGAAGGAGGGAGGGAGGAAGGGAAGGAAGGAAGAAGAGGGAGGGAGAAAGAAAGAAAAAGAAAGAAAAAGGAAGGAAGGAAAGAGAGAAAGAAAGAAAGAAAGAAAGAAAGAAAGAAAGAAAGAAAGAAAGAAAGAAAGAAAGAGGGAGGGAAGGAAGGAAGGGAGGAAAGAAGAGGGAAGAAAGAAAGAGAAAAAGGAAGGAAGGAAGGAAGGAAGGAAAGAGAGAAAGAGGGAGAGATGAGACAGAGAAAGAAAAAGAGAGAGAAAGAAAGAAAGGGAGAGAGAGAGAAAGAAGGAAAGAAAAGAATGGCCCTCAGACCTTATATCAGATGGTCCTCTTAAAGAACATTTCAATTCATGGTCCACAGGAAGGGTACACATTCATGATGACAGAAACAAGGGAAGGTTCCAAATTGGGAGATGGTACCTACCTTAGTGGTGGGTTTGAAAATTAATACAAAAAGATCTTGAGAGGTGAGCAATACAGTCAAAAAATAACAACAACAACAAAAAAGTGATTCATCTGGGGGGGGAGGGAATGCAAATGAATACATCTGTTGGGGGTGGGGAATTTTAAACACGAAAGTTTGGGAGAAACTTGGAAAGCACTCATGGATGACTGCTTTCTGGGTAATATTTTTCCTGCAAAATAAATGGAAGTATGTTTTCCAAGGCAATGAGGATTATCTCTGTTTGGGGAATAACATGTCTTACCTTCCATATTTGGTGTGCTAATCACAGGAGATTTTCTGGGGGAGTGAAAAGGGCATGGAGGTAGGAGTCACAAAAATGGATCTAATATTGGTGGAACCACTTAACAGCTGAATGACTCTGTATGTGTCTCTTACCCCCAAGCTTCATGTCTGCGTTAATTTAGGCGAGCATTTTCGAGAAGGAAAATATGGTAGTTAAAAAAAAAAAAACATGGCCAAAAATTCAGTCAAGAAGTGAAGTCTAATTTTTTCCCCCCATGATTATGAGTTGGCCCTGATGTCTTGCTTCTGAAAAAAAATGTGAGGGAAGTGACACAGCATAACGTCCTTCTAAGGCTAGATCATAAGGCACAAAGAACTTCTGCTTCACCCTCCTTCTCCATATCTCACTCTGGCTCTCTCTTTCTCACTCTACTCTCATTCTCTCTAGCACTGGAAGCCTTCAGCTGCCATGGTTACCCTGGGGCTGCCATGTGGAGAGACCATGTGGGGAGACCACAGAAAGAAAGAAGCCCAAGGAAGCCAGCTGTTCCAGCCCCACCCCCACCCCCAGCTATTCCTGTTTTCACAACCGGGTTCCGTGAACAGAATCAATGACTATTTCTGTTTTAAGTCATTATTTTGGAGGTGGTTTGTTACACAGCAATAGATAACTTATGAGGGACTCAGATAGAAAATAACACGTACCAGATGCCAGGCCGACTAAATCATTCTCTTAATAAATCTTCAAATAACTCTGTATATCAGTTGTTTCCATTTTTTTCTCCGCTTTATACTTAACCTTAGTGTCAATTTCATCACCGGCAAAATGGGGACAATAATAGACCCTCGAATGTTCCTCAGGTTTGGTGGGAGAATATAGAGAGATATTACATAAAATAGGGCTTTGTACATTATAAGATACATCAGAATATTGTCTATCATATTTTCTATCATGTTTCCAGCAAGAAGGGCTCCATGAGGCATCTTTCAAATGGAAGACAGCAATACAGTAATCCTCAGATTATGAGATTCAAGCTGGAAAGGGCTTCTCTGAAAATAACTGATTATGAATATGGACAGTGGATTATGATAATCATGGTGATAGCATTTAAAACAAGTTCAAATATAAAACTTAGAACATTATTTTACTAAGGTAAAACAACTGCTGCTATAAAGCCCAACAAAACTTAAGAGTTTTAACAAATTAAAAGTCTATTTCTTGCTCTCAGCACAGAGGCCTGCAGGAGGTAGACAGAGAGCTTGGTCCCACATAATCACTCAAGGATCCAAGTTTCTGCCCTCTGATTGATCCATTGTCCCTCAGTGCACACGAGCTTTTTCGTCGGTCCTTTTCTTCTGCTGGCTGATAAGAGAAAAGAGAATCCAGAGAAGACTACACTGAAGGTTTATTTAGGGGGTCAGGTTTGAAGTCTAAGGCTTAACCATTTGGTGGCAAGATATTCTAAGATCTATCAGATTGGTTCACATTAGTTCAGTTCACCTTTGGATTACTCTTTAACAACAAGTCTTTGGCTTTTATCAAGGGCCTATTTTTTTTTTTTTAATTTTAATTCTAGCATAGTTAACATACAGTGTTATGTTAGTTTCAGGTGTACAGGCACTTACATTTTTAAACAGCCCCGTGAAAAACGTTTCTGCACCCGTGGCTTTCCTTAGAGGGATTGCCCGTTATGCAGCTGAAGGCCTCTTATGTAGGAAGTCACATGACTGAATCCAGTCCCTCCCAGTACTGAGCACTAAGCTAACTCGTCTCTCTTGAACAAATTATGTTTCTTTTTCTCAGAAAGTGAAAATCATAAAGTTCATTCTGTTTTCCATTTTCCCTGGATTCCAAAAAGCATGTGGCAAGCTCAGAAAGTATAGTCCCCCTAGTAATGTCCAACTCACGATATTCTCTGAATCGATCAATAAGCATTTATTATCTAGTATATATTAGATACTGAGGATGCAGAGATGAAAGAAACATTCTCTGTCCTCAAGTAACTCAGTCTAATGAGGGAACCTGATGAGTAAAGAGTTCTGTTACAGAGTGATTTTGCTGGATATCATCCATTCACGTCTCTAGAGCCAGTCTTGGTGCTTCTCCAACCTTACAGGTCGGCAGACTTGGCTGTGAGATTATTTTAATTCACTTCCTTGTCCTCTGCCCGCTGGTTGGTTTGGCCATTGGGAAACCCTGGCATGAAGTCAAGTAGAAGGGAGGAGAAATGAAGCCAGGAGAATCACTCTCCTATTTTCCTCGCAGAAAGGTTGCCTCAGTCACTGTAAAACAAAGGTCACTGCTCCTCATCAGATAACCTCTTCTACATGATTTTCTCTGTTCAGACTGTTGGTAACCAGTCTCTAGTCTTGTCTGTTTGGACTAGTTGGTACCAGATCAATTGTTACTAACCTGGGGTTCCTACCCCATCCCTTAGGGTTCCCACCCTATCCCTATGGTTCTTCCACACCTCCTTGAATCATCCTAATTACAGTGTGCCATCTCTTTCCTTGGAGACCCTGATTGCTAGTGTAATGAGAGCAGAATCTCAGGCTGCTGTGAAAACACAAAGGGAGGGCACTCAATTCTGATAAAGACCAAGAAAGGAGGATGATGATAGGGGTGAGCCTAGGGCTTTAGGGAAGTTTCCTGGAGGAGCTGACATCCTGATAAAACATATGAAAAAAAAAAATTAAGAGTTGGCAGAATAAAATGGTGGGCAATGGGGTGAAGGATTGGAGGGTGCCAGGGGTGAGAGAAGAGGGCATCTAGAAAGAGGAAAACAGTGAGGGTAAAATCACAGATGCAGGCATCTCTAAGCAATAGAACTCAGGCAGTGAAATGGCAAAAAGTAGAAACAGAGAAAGAAGGGTCTTTTCCATCATGCCCGGGACTTAGATAACAGTGGAGAGATAAACCAACATAGACTTTGACAAGCTTGCCCATTAGGGGTTGTCATTAATTTGGCACACGTTCAGAGATGGTAGGTAGAGAACAAGAATGAGATACCTTAAGGAGGTAGAAATCACAGGTCTTTGCATTTGAGGAAAAGGACAGAGTCAGGGTGATATCCAAATTTTTGGCTAAGTGATTAGATAGATATTGCTGACTTGTAGGCTGAAATATAGGTGGACAACTTGTTTGGGGGAAGAGAAGATGAGGTCAGTCTTGGAGATATGAAGTTTGAGGTGCCATGGGCATCTAGATGATGTCCAGGGGAGGTGGAGACCCATGAGATAGACAAGGGTGATTCTGGTATATACTAGAGGAACCAAGGCATGAAGTAGCTGAGGCCACCTAGACACAGGACACAGGACTAGAAAGAGCATGAGAGGCAGAACTCTTGGGAACATAAGCTGTTAACCCAAACAAATACAGAGGAGCAAGTATGCCTGGCCAGCAGCTATAGATTGACAACTAGCCTGATGAGCAGCTATGGGTTTTACCTGTGTTTCTTGGGGCCAGAATGGGTATCACCAGTGGGTAGTGAATTAAGACCTTGTGAATACTGAGTGCCTTACCTGCCTATATATATAGTGCATCATGAATATTTGCTGTCTTCCTGGTCTAATAGGTTACTAACTTCCTTATCTATGCTTAATACATCTTGTGAATTTGATTCATCCCATTTATTTTCTTTTCTATAGTAGAATTAAATATTTACAAACACAAGAACAAACGCACATTACACACGTTCTTCTGCTCTGTGAGTTATTGGAGACAACTTTCTGACCCCTTTTCCCACCGTTGCTCCAGACTCACCTTTTTTGTAGTGCATGGGTTTATTTTTTTTTTTTTATTTTTTTTAACGTTTTTTATTTATTTTTGGGACAGAGAGAGACAGAGCATGAACGGGGGAGGGGCAGAGAGAGAGGGAGACACAGAATCGGAAACAGGCTCCAGGCTCCGAGCCATCAGCCCAGAGCCTGACGCGGGGCTCGAACTCACAGACCGCGAGATCGTGACCTGGCTGAAGTCGGACGCTTAACCGACTGCGCCACCCAGGCGCCCCTGTAGTGCATGGGTTTAAAGATTGGGGCTTCACCTTACCGCACTGGTCCCCCGAGCTGGACTATGTGACCGCAGATTTAAGACCCCATGGCATAGATCTTTGCCTATTCCTCTACCCCTACTTTCCCTCCGACTCAGTTTCTTTTCAATTTTAATTTATTGTACCCTGAGGTATTGAATGCATCTCTGACCCTCATCAAATCCTTTGTGAAGACAACTGGGGCATAAATAAACACTTGCAAATCACTGACCAGTATCTGAAAGGCCACAGGACATTATACGCCTCTGGGGTTACAAGTTTACTCTTGCCCTCAGCAGGATTTCTTTTGTGCCCAGCCCAATTTCTTCTAGGTTCTGATGCTGCCTAAAACAAAGATTGGTAACACTTTACAACACTTATAAAAGTCATGGCCCAGAATGGCAGTCAGGTTCCTAACTAAAGGCACACGGAGCAGGTTCCTAACTAAAGGCACACACCTAACTAAAGTGAGCATACATTTCACTCACTTGATTGTTTATATGCAAATATGGAGTTCGTGTGACGTGTACCCTTCTCTCCCCACAGGAGAGAAACCCCTGCTAGTGGGTTTTTAGTGCAATTAGTTACCAGATTCTACATTTCCCTAAGAGAATGTGTGGCTATAATTGGGAAGAAGAGTAGAACATTCAAAGAGTTTCTCTTTCGTCAAATTTAAAGCAAGACTAAAAAAAAAGAAAAAGGTCATTCAGAAACACTCAAGATCAATCAACCAGTAGAACTGGATGTACCAATCATGATTGCAGATAAACTATAGGCACACTGATTTAGTGAATGTATTATATTTATTTTCTATTGCTTCTAATTTTTTTTCTCTGCCAGTGACTGATAAACCTCCTTAAAACCATCAGACTTAATACCATTGATTTCTATTTATTTTTCCTTACAGCAAAACTTATGGTAAAAAATATTTTCAGTCAGTATCAGAATTCATCTTTTCAGGGGCACATAGGTATTAAATATTATAGAAGATTCAATATCAATGAAAGCCTCTAGGTTTCTTGGCATGGTTTCATGAGACACAAGTCCCATTATTCAAGTCAGTGAAGTGATTTACAGCCTTATTCATAGCAGTTTGGTAGGATTTATAGAAACGTTGCTTTTTTAAAAAGACAAACTTGTCATAAATCTTTCCAGAAGATTCTGTCAGTTTGAAGATTTGCAAATAGAGCAGTAATCTTTGACCCGTTCAATGCTGTATTCTCCCAACAAGAACTCTAAATTGACACGCCTATAAAATTGGTATTTTCTGCTTATATAGATTTAGTAAGTCTAAATTTACTCTTTGAAAAAAAAACTATATAAGAATAATGGGTGTAATTTAATTTGCTGCTTAAGTATTTCTGCAATTTTCTCTCAATTTTAAGAAATTTTGAGATGATGAAAATTTCTGTGAAAATACCCTTCAAGAACACTGCACTGGGTTTATAAGATCTTAGAAATCCAGAATTACTTCTAATAGTATAATGTTCACCATTAATGTAATTATTTATTGCTTGATAAAGATAATGGTAATATAGACTCAGGCAGTGATGATTCAGAAGGAGCCACATTTTCCATTTCTTTAGAATTCCCTTAAAGAAACATCTACTTGGGTTTCCTATTATTTCCTGCTGGCTTCCTAGAAGAAATCCTTGCATGTAGCTTTCCAACCACAATCAATAAAAATAGTCCCTTATCAAGGTTACCCAAAAAAGGCAAAATAGCTGAAAATGCATTTCCCACCTGTCCTGCACTCCTCCACCCTACTCCCTCCCTTTAAGCACTCTTGAGGTTTAAAAAACATAGATTCCCCAGCCATGATGGGGGATTTTTGCAGAAGTGATTACTTTTTCAAATATTAACTAAATAGATTCTTCCATATATTAAAAAATGCATTTTAGGGACGCCTGGGTGGCTCAATTGGTTAAGCGTCTGACTTCAGCTCAGGTCACGATCTCGCGGTCCATGAGTTCGAGCCCCGCGTCGGGCTCTGGGCTGACGGCTCAGAGCCTGGAGCCTGCTTCCGATTCTGTGTCTCCCTCTCTCTCTGCCCCTCCCCCGTTCATGCTCTGTCTCTCTCTGTCTCAAAAATAAACATTAAAAAATTTTTAAAAATGCATTTTAATTGGCTTCAATACGTCTGAAGTGACGTTAGCATGTCTTCGAAAATGGTGTTTGATGAGGTACTTGACTACAAGCCACATTTATATAAACTTTTAAAATAATTGGAGGCTCCTCAAGTGTTAGAAATCCAAGTTCTACATCTTTTAGAATATCTCAAAAAGCTCATACTAAACAAGCATGGTGCTAGGCACATGGTAGAGCTCAGTGACCATTTTCTCCTGGACTGATTACCTTTTAGTGTAATGAATTAGCTACAATGTGTTCTGATAGACAGACAGGGTCTGCTTTTAGCCAAAATGCATCCCAGGGAACTAGAGCATCATACAGCCCATGGTAGAATGGCACTTTTCCATGGGAAGAGCGAGGTAATTGGGGGTTGCATTCCGGGCCAAGAATCAGGCATGAAATAAATAATGGCAGTAAACACAACTATGTCGTAAAAGCCAAGGCTCAGCATCTATATGGCTGAAAATACAAAACAGTAAAATTCTGCTTCAAGCCTAATCAAAATAGGCATAAATGCACTGCACATGTCTGCCACAGCACTCCATTTTTATAGGTTTTGTGTGCATGTGTGCATATACATGTGTACAATATCACACAAACTGCAATGTTATAGTCAGATAAATTCTAGATAAAACTGTGTGTGAGTAAAATAAGCATTGCTTGCACAGTTCATCATTAACAATTGTGTGGAAGAGACAATAAGAGTCTGGAAGGACTTTTGGGGGTAACTGGCAAGGGCCAGGTTTCCAATATCTGCCTGAGGACGTTTGAGCTGATTCCCCTTTACCTTTTAGAAAAGTTCCTTAAAGCAACAAGAGTCTTTGTAATTCTTCAGTGCTGCTTCAAAGAACTGTATGAGGTACTCAACACATGTTATTTGTTGACATCGAGGGTTGTTGCACAGAGAAGTTTTTTATAAAGGATCTCAAATTTGACCAAAAATATCTCCCTTTACTGTTTGCTGCTTCCTCAATTAATTTACAAGTGCTTTTTATTATGATATGTAAGAAAAGCTCCCAGAGAAGAATACACAACAGCTTTTCCGAGTTCATTGGAAAACTTTGAACTTAACAGTAGTTTTATGTATTCTCAGAGTTGCCAAGCAAGGCCTATACCAAAATCCAACCAACCTGAGCTGTTCCCTCAGTCTCTGACAGAAGTCATGCAGTGAAGGCCAAAAGGCATTGGAACCCGGCAGCATATGGAATAAGGAACCCCCAAACCCTCTAGCTGTGAGGTACTAGAAACACTAATAACATATAACAAACACCATTTTAAATGCACATCTGCACCCAAAAGAGAGTAAGGAAGATATAACCAAAGAAAAAAAAAATTAAGAAAATACAAGTGGATGTTGACAGCATTGGGGATGGGTGTCAGCTTCAGAAATATAAGGCATTGGATTTCCAATAGGAGCTGAGACTTTTGGAAATTCTGAATCAAACTCTCTCCAAGAGATCAAACTTTTAGTAACAGCTGGACTGGATAAAAATCAACCGTTTACATGAGCCAATGACAAAAGGCTGATCTACCATAAAGTGCATGAGAATTTGTAACTTCAGGCCTCCTTCTCAAATGGAATTGAGTTTAAAATTGCTACTTCATGTATCACCTATACCAGGAAAGTGGCCCTGTACCTCCTCTGGAGGGACTTGCTCTTGTCCCATGCCATGGAGAATACTAAGCCCCACTGAAGATGAGCTCACAATTGAAAACTGTAATGCAGCATAATGACAAATCATCAGATTTCATAAATAACAGGGATAGCTTCCTTCCCAAGAACTTCAGATAACAGAACAATTGGATAGAGACAGTAAAACAAGAATATTTAACATAAGTAAAGACATTAACAAAAAAAATCAAACTTAAAAATGATCAAGGACGGGGTGCCTGGCTGGCTCAGTCAGTAAAACACATGACTCTTAATCTCAGGGTTGTGAGTTCAAGCCCCACGTTGGGCATAGAGGTTCCTTTTTTTAAAAAAAAGATCAAAGACACACATTGAGAAGCATTGGTAGGTGACAGGCAGTATGGAATGCAAGGACTTCAACAGAAGAAAAGGTGAAACACAGGACCTGTACATCTTATATATGTTTGACTAAGTTGGGTTTTTCTCCATATACTGTGTTCATTCAACAACAACTCTTTAATGTCTCTTATTTCAAGGTAAGAATTGGGTGAAAGTGTTGGAATCCATAAGGAGAAACAACAGATTTGCATGGTTAAAAAGTAGACTAGAAATCCTTACAGAATTGGTTAATGATTGCAAATTCCTATGGAACCATCTCTATGCCTTTGAGCAATATTGACATTTTTATAACCATAAAGCATTTTCCTTTCATCATTAAAAAAACCTTATTTCTATTCGGCCACATTTGAGTAGGTTAAACTTTAAGCTTCTATTTTTTTCCTCCCAAGGTCAGTTGTGACATTGTTTCAATCTGTTCATCAGTCTTCTGAGGGTTTTAGGTTGTAGATAAGGATGCTTTTGTAAGATAGAACTTTGTAGAACAAGCACAAGACTATAACTGAGCAGATTTGGGTTCAACTGCTCACTGGGCCATTAAAAAAGTCATATAATATCTCTCAATGCCAATGCCAATTTTTCCTTCTTTTTTTGGGTTTTGTTTTGTTTTAAACAAAGTTTTGTATTAGACAGGCAAACTAGCAAAATGTAGGGGGGGGGTGCGGGGAGATCAGATTCCACTAGAATGTAATACCTGCCTGACTGGATTGCATGTTTTTAATAGATTTTATTTTTCAGAGTATTTTAAGGCTCATAGCAACATTGAGGCAAAGGTACAGAGATTTCCCAGACACCCCCGTCCTCACCACATGTACAGCTTCCCCTATTATCAAACATCCCTCACCAGAATGGTACATTTGTTACAATCAGTGACTCTGCGTTAACACATCATTGTCACCCAAAGTCCGTAGTTTACATTAGGGTTCTTTCTCGGTGTTGTACATTCTATGGATTTGGGCAAATTTATGACACGTATCCACCATTATAATATCATACAGAATAGTTTTGTCGCCCTAAAAATCTTCTGCGCTTCGTCTGTCCACCTTCCTGCCCTCACAGCCTCTGGCAACCACTGATCATTTTACTGTCTCCATAGATTTGCCTTTTTAGAATGTCATATAATTGGAATCCTACAGTATGCAGCCTTTTCAGATGGGCATCTTTCACTTGGTAAGATGCATTTAAGTTTCCTTCATATCTCTTCATAGCTTCTTAATTCATTTCATTTTATGCTGAATAATATTCTATTGCCTGGATACACAACAGTTTATCCATTCACCTACTGAGGGTCATTTGGTTTCTTCCTGGTTCTGGCAATTATGAATAAAGCTGCTGTAAACATCTATGTGCAGGTATTTGTGTAGAGATAAGTTTCTAACAACTTGGGTAAATACCAGGGAGTACAGCTGCTCGATCTCTTTTAGATTTGTAAGAAACTATCTTCTAAAGTGGCTGTACCGTTTTGCACTCCCACCAGCAATGAATGAGAGTTCCTGTTTCTCCACATCCTCACCAGCATTTGATGTTGTCAGTGTTTTGGGTTCTGGCCATTCTGATAGGTGTGTAACGACATCTCCCTGTTGTTTTAACTTGTGTTTCCCTGATGACGTACGATGTGAAACATCTTTTCACATGTTCCTTGTCATCCATACATCTTCTCTGGTGAGGTGTCTCTTAAGATCTTCAGCCCATTTTAAACATTGGATTGTTTGTTTTTTGTTGTTGTGGATTACGATTTCCCAATCCATTTCCCATGGAGTTCAGTTCCTTGACATGTACATTCTGTGAGAAAGGGCATTGGTCAGGTGAGCTTGGGGAATTCTCAAGTAAACAGAGCTAAAGAGTTTCTCTTCAGCACAACTTCTCAGAACTTTAATATCTTAATGTGTGGGGTGTGCTCCAAGTCAGGAATTTGTTGAGCCAGGAGTCCCTGAGTGATTGGACCCCCGTTTTTGCCCAGATCATCAGAACACCAGATGTTGTCAAACTACTTTTTATATCTTTCAGGTCCATTGTTGTGTTTATAACCATATGGATATATTTTTATTTATGTGCTATTTCTAACTCAATTGAGGTGGATATAAATATAGGTTATGACAATCTATCAAAATTATGACCATATATACCAGAGTATTCCCAAATTTGGAAACATTCTGTTAAGAATATTAACCATTCTTTAGGTCTAACTCATGGCTTGTTACCTCCATGAAACTTTCCTTGATATTGATGATCTACATTGGTCTCTTTTCTCTAAGCTGCTTTGACCCTTTAGCTTTTTTTATGCAATTTACCCCCAAATATGTGTTCCTTTGATAGCCTTCATTATCCCATGTTTGATGATCTCACCTCTCAGTAGGGTTCATGTCTTTAAGAATGTGCCTTGTATTACTGCTGAGTATTGTACACATGGCCCGCACATGGATTTTTAATTAAAACTGTCCAGTAATTCTTTCTTAGGCCTTCCTTCCTTCCTTCCTTCCTTCCTTCCTTCCTTCCTTCCTTCCTTCCTTCCTTCCCCTTTGGATAAAATATATGTTAATTGAAAGCATCACAGTTCCACCTATTTTCCAAGTGGATCACAGTAGTGTAAAATTAGATCAGCTGGATTCTAATACACATTGCAAGGTGTTTAAGCACACCAATGCACAGGTGTTCCTAAGGTGCAAACTTTACAGAATCATTAAATTATGCATCATGGCATTCTTTCCCAATGATCGATAGGCTGTACAACAGCCAAAATAGCAGAGAAAAATGTATTTAATGACCACTAAATGCACTGTATTTTGACAATGGAATAAACCATTTTAAAATATGATTGCAAAAGACAGACTTATACACAGCATTGGAAATGTTTAATATAACATGCCCTGCCCTTAGAGTGTTTTGTGATGTTAAATAGCATCAGCCAGGCAGATTTCTCAGTTTTCCCATTGCAATGCTGATATAACAAACCAGATATTTGTTTAAAATCTGTCATCAGGGAAACCCAGGCCTTTCCATCTCCTAGCCAGCAAGAACTGTGAGTTCTGTACAAATGAGTAACCTAGATACAGGAACAACCAAAATACCTGAATTGGAAATGATTCACATGATTAGGAAAAACTCAATACATGCTTTTGTGAGGGATAATCACTGTTAAAAGGAATCATAAAATGTATTAAACGTCATTGAATTGTACGCTGAAAACAAGGGAATTTCAATAAAGTTGCTTAAAAAAAAGAATTGCATGATTTTATCCAGAGTGGTATTGAGAACACAGCTCTGATATGATAGAACATACCATCTTGCACTTAATTTAGAATATAAGCATTTTCTTCTTCCTTTTTAAAATTTATTTTAGAGGGGGAGAGAGCATTCAAGTGGGGGAGAGGGGCAGAGGGAAAGAGAGAGAGAGAGAGAATGTTAAACAGGCTTCACACTCAGCATGGAGCCCGACTTGGGGCTCAATCCCATGATCCTGGGATCATGACCTGGGCCGAAATCAAGAGTCAGATGGTCAACCTAGTGAGCCACCCAGGTGCCCCTAAAGTACAAACATCTTCTTAAAATCTGCTAGGTATGGCTGAATTAGTCATCAGAGAATGTACAGAATTAACATCCTCATCAATTGTGACTACAATAGTTTGTAAAAATAATTGTTCACAATTTTCTGTTGAAGGACAATTTCAAGTATAATGGCATGCAAGACACATTTTTTTTTAAGAAACCTTCATCATTTTATTGAAAACACAATGTGTTTATCCCCGAGCAAGGCCATTAATTAAGTACCTAAAAATAGACAGCAGGAAGCTGCTGGGCAAGGACATTCCTCAATAGTTACAAGCATGAAATACCTGAATAAAGCATTTGTTAATTGGCACTGAAGGGTTATGTCCCTCCTTTTAAGATAATAGGGGTGTGAACCTCAAAGACCCACTCGTGAGCAGCTAGCAATGAAGTTCCCCATCCGTCGGTCGGGCCGTGTGGAGATGATTTTCTATCATCCTGCCTTCCCTGCAGGTGTTCAAACCACTCTGTAGTGACAGGGGTGTGGCAACCCCTTAATTTTAATAGGCAACCTATGAGTTGCCTTTTACTTTATGCTTTGGCCTCACAACAAGAGGACACGAGTAGCCCTTCAGTTTCTTCTAGCCACAGCTCTTGCAGAGTCAACATTTGATTAGCAGTGACAACTGCGGAGGTCTCTTCTTTCCTTGTTTTATGTTTTCTCCCACGAAATGCTTATTTCAGTCCTGCAGCCTGGACGCAAGGGGACACATCAGAGGGTTGTTCCAAGGGCCTTACCGCACCGTGGCAAGTTCGGTTCAACAGGAAAGTGGTATCATCGTTAAAATGGTGACATGGCCTTGTCATCTTCACAGTTTGGGTGAGTCTCCAAGAAATGGTGATGCCACCGTGAATGAAAAGGATGAAGAGAAAAGAAAGGCTACTGGGGGTGTCTTCCTGGACAAGAATGGGTACTCGGCCGAGGAGATCTACAGAGGATCATCCACCATGAAAACCACACGCTCCGGGGTGTTGCTTATACCCCCGGGGTGTTGCTCATACCCCTGGAGGCCTGAGAGAGGGAGTGAGGGGTGAGGTTGCTACATTCTGACCGGCTGTGATACAAGCACTTATCGCATTCATTCGATGTGGTTCTTTAAACGTTCTCCAGGCAGAGCAAACTAGCAAAGCAGGATCTCTCTCATACATAGAATTTTGTAAGCTGTAAAATACCCGGCATAGGTACAGTATTATCAATCCTTATTTTTCCACCCTGACCAGATTTCTTCTGCTTTCCTGATTTCCCTTAAAGGTGATGAAAGTGAGGTACCTGCCTCATTTTCCCCACTCACACCCCCACCCCCACCCAGCTCACTGCACTCCTCATCCAGTGGGTCAGTAAATCGCCTTGTACCTCTGGATTTAGCTGCACTCCCCAACCTGTGACTGTGTGGCCCAGACAGTCCTGCCAAGCTTCCAGGGACTTCTGTGTGTTTCCTTATCACCAAGCTGGCCTAAGAGAGAGGGCAGCAGGGCAGGGGACCCATGCCACACCCCCAGCACTCACATAGTCTCCAGTTGGCACCCTCCTGTCTGGATTGGCCCTATCACAGGCCTGGCCTTGAGTCTAGTGTGTGCTTTGTTGTGAAACATGGGTTTATTTTCCAGTCCCTATGCAATGTGTACCACTCGCCCTGCCTTCTCTCTTGAGATAGAAGTTGTTACCTGACCTCTATCTCGGGAGAGCAGCCCTGATGCCCTTGCCTGGTCTTGCAAAGCCCTGCTCCTAGGAGAAGAGCTTGTTCATGGCCCTGGGATAGTGCAGTGATTCACCCCAAGTGTCCCTTCGAGGAGTGGGGGACTACCCTTCTCAGCTGCTGGGGGACTTTCCTAGGCTAAAGAGAGCCTCCTGACCCTAGCTGGAGTGGAGCACACTCAGTGACCACTGGAGGTGGGGTACAGAGGCCCATTCTGCAACTCTAAACCTGTTACCCCAGCGTCAGATCTCCTAATGGGGTTGTCTGTGGCCCATGATCATCTCCCTCTCTGCCAATCCAATCTCCTACCCTTCCCTTCCTCAGATGTTGACCCCAAGAGCACCACTAACTGACCTCCTACAGGCCAATCTCCTCCGCTCAGAGTCCAGGGGGATCCGACCTGCCCCAGACCTTGTACCTGGGCCTCCAGGGCTCCTGTAATGACAACCTCCACTTATCTGGTTTCATGTTTTCGGAGCTGCCTAGATTCTCTTGCAAGGTTCTGGCCACCTCCTTTCCAAGTATTTCCTGAAATGGGACTGGGTTCTGCAGCTTTACATTTATAAAAGAAGGTAACTTTGTTGAGGCTTCATGTAAAAGCTTAAGGAAGCTTTCCCCCTGCATGAAAGCAGAAATCATAATATTTCCTTTGCCTGAGAGATCTTGATGCTGTATTACAGCTATTTTCTCTCTGTTATTTTGCCCCAGTTTTCTTTCAGTTATACTTAGAACCCTCTGACTTTTCTGGAGTGACAAGATGACCCAGCTCTGTTGACTTTTTTTTTTTAATGTTTTTATTTATTTTTGAGAGAGAGAGAGAGCAGGGGAGGGGCAGAGAGAGAGGGATACACAGAATCCGAAGCAGACTCCAGGCTCTGAGCTGTCAGTACAGAACCTGACATGGGGCTAAAACCCACGAACCCATGAGATCATGACCTGAGCCGAAGTCAGATACTTAACTGCTGAGCCATCCAGACGCCCAGCTCTGTCGACTTTTAACCACTTCTGCTCAGTCTGACTGCTGTGGTTAATAAGTACATTCTGGAGTTTAGGAGATACAAAATAAAATGCCATATGGAGAGACAGAATAAAATAGATTGCATAACAGCAAAATGGCACTGACCACAATTTTATCTTTCCTGTAATGATCCAGAAAGCACCGTGAGATCTTGAAGAATTTATGAGCATCTTTTATAGAACTTCCAGTTAACAGGGGTGGCTGGGTGGCTCAATCAGTTGGGCGTCGGACTTCAGCTCAGGTCGTGATCTCGCGGTCTGTGAGTTCTAGCCCCGCAGAGGGCTGTCTGCTGACAGCTCAGAGCCTGGATCCTGTTTTCAGATTCTGTGCCTCCCTCCCTCTCTCTGCCTCTTTCCCACTCATGCTCTGTCTTTCTCTCTCAAAAATAAATAAACATTAAAAAAAAAAAGAAGTTCCTGTTACCAGAGATTTAGAGGTGCTGAGATTTTGCTGAAACCTGCTTTAAAGCCATGTAGAAGGTGGACGCCTGGTACACTGATGTTCTTGTCACTGTTGTCTAACTTGAGCTGCAAGATGCAGAGAAATTGGTTACATGGATAAGTGGTTCTGAATAAGCTACTTCCCTACTTCAGCCCTTTGTTGTTACTTTGGTAAAAAGAAGGAATTGTGTGGAGTGTTGCTATGGACTCAAATTTGTGTCCTCTCCCCCAGATTTATACCATTGAGTCCTAATGCCTAAGGCGGTGGTATTGGGAAGAGGGGCCTTTGGGACGTGCTTAGGTCATGAGTGGGATTAGTGCCCTTGTACAAGGTCTGAGAAAGCTCCTCTCGTCCGCCATGTGAGGACACAGCAAGAAGTTGGCATTCTGAAACCTGGAAGAGGGCTCTCACTAGAGCCCCACCATGCTGGTACCCTGACCTTGGACTTCCAGCCTCCAGGATTGGGAGAAACAAATTCCTGTTGTTTAGAAGCCCCCTGGTCTTGGTGTTTTCTTATAGCAGCCTGAACGGACTAAGACAGGTGTCAAATTCTGTGTGTATGATTTCTCATAAAGTTTGCTACATTAGAGAAATGTTGTTGGGGTCAATAAGGTTTGGTGGTTTGAGTAAAGGGCCCCCCAAGTCTGCACCTCCCACCTTGCATCTTATTCTCAGGAGTAGATTCACGGCTAACCTTGTGGCTGGCATCTCCCCTGAATGATGGACAAGGTCACGTACTTGATCTCAGCATTTCCCTTTGGAACATTTGTGTTTATTTGGTCTGTCTCCATAGAATGTTGTTTGAACTCCCAAGAAGGAAAAGTGAAACTGGAAAAGAAAACGTTACCATTTTTAGTGGGAATTGTTCACATCGTTAGAACCACAGATGGTCTCTGCAGCTTTAAATCTCAGCAATATCCTTGTGTAAACATGGGCAGGATACCCATGTTGAGTCCTTTGTACCTTAGATTTCTCCTTAGACAAATAGGGACAGCTATTAGCATCTAACTAATGGGGTTAATGTGAGTCTTAATGGTATGGATAGCCCACTCCTGGCACAGAGTAAGGCTTACTATATATAGCTTTTATCTTTATTATTTGCTCTGTGATGTCATGATCGCCACACAAAATTATGTGGGGTTAGATAATTACTACTCCAGAGATATAATCAAAATAAAAAATGATATTTACAGTCACAGGGCATCATTTAGTCTTAGACAACAGCTAAATTTTTAGGCTGTATCTCACGTTTTTGGTACAATCACAGGAAGAGGAAAGACCGGCACTGACTCTGATATAAAGGTCTAGAGAAGAAATAACAATCGAATAGCTAACAATTTCTGAGCTCAAAACTCATTCCTCAGCAAAAATAGAACAGTACAGATTTCTCACATACTCTACGTTCTGTGGAGGGGAAAAAAAAATAAGTCACAGAGGGAAAGGATAAAATAGTGTGGGAGTGTTTCAAAGTGGGCTAGGAAAGAAAAGTCTTCCGGCTGCTCCTTTGAAGTTCAATTGCGATGAGTCTATTCCCTACCCAAGAAACGAAGGCATGATTTGCAGTGTATGTTTAATTTTTGCTAAAAATATGTAGTTAAGAGGAAGCCAAGGAAATATTTTCATTTAAGGGAAGCCAACTTTGCTGTTGTTTTCTGTGTGGGTGCAAAGTGCTGTGTTTTTATTCTTGCCAATCAATAACCAAAATTCGGAGTCTCCATACACATTCCCATTAAATGAAATCTCTCTGGTCTTTGGGGAGTTTAATGTTGAGAGCAGCAGGATCTCCAAGGCAAACGTATCTTTCTCCAGCTGAGGTAGGCATTTTCCCTTGGGAAAATCAGGAAGTTACTTCCAATGTTCTCCTAACACTTTTTCTTACTTGAATTTAAAGCCCCAATTGCAGGTCACATTTGACCATAAACTAGACCCTCTGACACATTCTTCTTTGTATAGTTGGAGCTGAGGAGGGAGGTGTGCGGTGTGCTGGGGGTAGTGAGAGCCGAGCCCAAGGTCAGAACCAGAAGCAGTGGGTTCCAACCCACGGCCAGGTGTACTCCAAGCCTCAGTTTCCCCATTTGTAAAATGGAGAAAATAACAATACCTAGCTCATGGGGCTTTTGTGAGCATTAATGAGGTCATGTATGGGGTATGAGTTCACTGAAGAGGCAGTGTAAGTAGTGGTTAAGGCTCCAGAGATTTCAAACTGCCTGAATCTGAGCCCCATCTCCTTTACTTCTTAGTTATGAGATACTGAAAACACTGAATTGGTGTCTTCTTCTATCAAATGGAGGGAATTGGGGTACCTGGGTGTCTCAGTCTGCTGAGCGTCCAACTTCGACTCGGGTCATGATCTCACAGTTCGTGGATTCAAGCCCCACGTTGGGCTCTGTGCTGGCAGCTCAGAGCCTGGAACCTGCTTCCAATTCCATCTCTCCCTCTCTCTCTGCCCCTTCCCCGCTTGCAGTCTGCCTCTCTCTCTCTCGAAAATAAATAAACATTAAAAAAATTTCTTTTAAATAAACAAATAAAATGCAGGTATCAAGGGACACCTGGGTGGCTGTCAGTTAAGTGTCCAACTCTTGGTTTCGGCTCAGGTCGGTCATGATCTCACCGTTTCATGGGTTCAAGCCCTGCACTGGGTTCTGCACTGGCAATGCAGAGCCTGCTTGGGATTCTCTCTCTCCCTCTCTCTCTGCCCTTCCCCCAAGCACACTGTCTCTGTCTCACTCAAAATAAATAAATAAACTTAAAAAAATTTTTTAAACAGAGGTAACGATCATTGCTACCCTCTTACAATGAGTTGAGGTGAGTAAATGAAATAATACATAATAACAACTTGGCCACTATTTTTTTAAAAACATTTTTAATGCTTATTTTTTAGAGGGAGAGACAGAGCATGAGTTGGGGAGGGGCGGAGAGAGAAAGAGGGAGACACAGAATCTGGAACAGGCTTCAGGCTCCAAGCTGTCAGCACAGAGTGCGATGTGGGGCTTGAACTAGGAAACGGCGAGCTCATGACCCGAGCTGAAGTCGGACACTTAATCAACTGAATCACCCAGGTGCCCCACAACTTGGCCACTATTGATTAATATTATTTCTTATTGGTCTTCCCTATTGAGAAGTCCATATTTTTTTAGTCTTTTACCATGGGGACTATTTTTCAACCTTCTATAGTTCTCTGATTTTTCATTCTTCTGAACTCCTATAGTAATTTTTTGTACCTTTCTTATTCCGTGGAATAGTTTTATGTGTGTCAGCTTGGCTAGGCTATGATACCCAGTTTTTCAGTCCAACACTAGTCTAGGTGTTGCTCTGAATGTATTTTATAGAAGTGGCCGAGAATTCCAATCAGTTGATTTAGGTAAAGATACTACCTTGGATAACATGGGTGGGCCTCAGCCAATCAGGTGAAGGCTTTAGGAGTGAAAACTAAAATTTCTTGGAAAAGAAGAAATTCTACATCAAGACTACAGTATCAACTCCTGCCTGCATTTCCAATCTGCCAGAATGTCCTACAAATTTCTTTTTTTTTCTCAACGTTTTTTTTTTTTTTTTTTTTTTTTTATTTATTTTTGGGACAGAGAGAGACAGAGCATGACCGGGGGAGGGGCAGAGAGAGAGGGAGACACAGAATCGGAAACAGGCTCCAGGCTCCGAGCCATCAGCCCAGAGCCTGACGCGGGGCTCGAACTCACGGACCGCGAGATCGTGACCTGGCTGAAGTCGGACGCTTAACCGACTGCGCCACCCAGGCGCCCCAGAATGTCCTACAAATTTCAAGCTAACCAGTCCTTGCTCCAGCTGCTTGAAATAAAGCATAAAGCGTAAAGCATAAAGCATAAATCTTAACCTCCCTCCCTTGCATCTATGCATGTGTCTGTGTGTGTGTTTGTTTCTCTGGAAAACCTTAATACATCCTACCCCACTCCTACCTTTTTAATCTTGTATAAACATTTTAGTTGTATGTGACATCCATTCTCCTGGAGAGCAGATCTTTGTATCTGGCCCAGTGGGTTCCTAGGACTGTATCTGCTCCACGGTAGATCCAAAGTCACAACCCGGCCTAGCCCTTTTCATTTGGGTCTCTACAGTATTTACACATTCTAAAAAATTAGTTGTCAATGTTAAAAAAAAAGGACTTCTGATAAAAATTTGAGGGTTTGGCTTCTCTTGTAAAGTCAGTAGATTTGGCGGCTCATATTTCCTCACGGCAACAATTGGGTAGAACTTCATTGGGGCTGTTTGCTCAGAAAGAGCTGTTATCCAACATACCCAGTTATGGACATCTGTGTTTGCCGCCCTTTGATGCTTCATATTGTGTTTGTTAAAACAAACAAACAAAAAAGGAGCGGGGGATTCATTTATTTTTGTGATATTTTTAATTTAATTAATTAATCTATGTATTGAGAGAATGAGAGAGTGAGGGCACGCCCAAGCGGGAGAGGGGCAGAGAGAGAGAGAGAGAGAAGAGAGAGAATCTCAAGCAGGCCACCCACGGTCAGGGCAGAGTCTGACCTGGAGCTCCATCCCACGCCCATGAGATCACGACCCCAGCCGAAATCAGGAGTCAGATGCTTACCCAGCTGAGACACCTAGGAGCCCCTGTGATATTTTTATTGGAATATCCAGTTTTGCTTTTTTAAAAGTTGTGGTGGCCCGACCATAGGCAGAACTCTAAGATTATCTCTCCATCCATGTCTCTCTCTCTCTCTCCCTCCATCATCTATCTAAATTAAATAACCTACTTATTTATAACCTAAATGCTTTCTTAAATAACCTAACTATTTGTATTATCCGAATTCCAGAGAGAAAGTGAACACCGGAATCTTAGATTGGGGCAACGGCCTTGAATGTAGAACGCCAGCAATGACACGTTGTGACAGTGATTTGGCCCCACCGGCATGAAATCAAGGCCTTGAATTGCTGTAAAAACCCAGGACTACTTTGAGTCCAACAGCAACCATTTCTCAGTTACATTTTGTTTACTACCTCTTCAAGCTTATTAGCCTTGCTTCACTGTGCTTAATGAAATTATTCTGGAGCCTCTCCCGATTCCTTTCAAATTAGAACCAGACTGAATTAACCTCCCCAAACAGAACTGCTATGGTCTGGTTTCTGTGAAATGACTTAATATGAAGTTATATTTTCTGAAACTAGAAATTTGAGATGCTTTATTCAAACCCACAGCTGCCGCCATTTCAGGCCTGCGTGCAAGTATTTTGGCCAATTCAAAGACAAGGGCCAGCCACACCCCTGGGTAAGTTTGCATCAAAATGGAGAAACCGGAAGAAAGAAAATTGCCTAGCAGCCTCCGCCTAGGGTTAACGAACAGGCAATGAAGGGTAAAACTGTGACCTAGGTGTCAGAGGAGCTGGGGCCACCTTTAATCAATATGAGCAACTCTTTTTTTTTTTTAATGTTTCTTCATTTTTGAGAGAGAGAGAGCATGAAGGGGGGGAGGTGCAGAGAGAGGGAGACAGAGGATCTGAAGCTGGCTGTATACTGACAGCATAGATGGTGACATGGGGCTCATACCCATGAACTGTGAGATCATGACCTGAGATGAGGCTGGACAGTCAACCAACTGAGGCATGCAGGTGCCAATATGGGAAACCCTTTTTTTTTTTTTTTAAATACTTATTTACTTTTGAGAAAGAGACAGAGCACAAGCAGAGGAGGAGCAGAGGGAGGGAGACAGAATCTGAAGCAGGCTCCAGGCTCTGAGCTGTCAGGATAGGTCTCGGAATGGGGCTCAAACCCACCCCACGAAACGTGAGATCATGACCTGAGCCAAAGTTGGGCGCTCAACCAACTGAGCCACCCAGATGTCCCATTTTGGGCAACTCTTAAGCCACCCTGGGTTCCTTGCTGGAAGATTCCTCCCCAGTATGTTAGGTGCCTCTAGCATCGGGTAGGAGAGCAGGAAGTGGGGCCAACAAGGAAGGAGCTGGCTAATAATCCCAAAAGGGCTTTACTGACCACCTTGAGGGAGGTGTAGACCTGTGTGATGATGGCGCCAGTTTTAATTATTAGATGCTGCATTGAATAGGCTTGCTTAGAAAGGAAGTGTCATTAGCTGTGACTGGCTATGCCCCGGTCCCCGCAGCCATCGCATTTTAGCACGTGCCACCTACGACGAGCACTGACAGCTCTTTGCTGGCAGGCTTTCTTTGTCTGCTCCACACAGTGAGACAAGGGTGCCTGGGATTCACACATCCAGCCCTCCCCACAGACTGCAATTAATGACTGATGGTAAGTGGAGCACAGAAGCCCTGGCTCCCTCACTCTGGTGGGGGAGACCACCCTGAGGCACAAATGCTGTCTTGTTCCCTAAAATTCTCCCTGCAGGATCAAGTTGCAGTCGCCCACAGTGGTAACTGGCTCAAGAACATACTGCTCCTTCTTCCCAGTTCTTCATGGTGTTTCACCCCTTCTCGGGATTTTGGAGATCCCTCCCCGAACGGATCACGTGTGCTGGAATCCTTGTCTTGGGGACTGCAGACTGCCCTTGTCTGGGGGAATCCAAATTAAAATAGCAACTATTCTCCCAAAGTTTCTCCTTTGTGGAATCACACTGTGAGTGCCTGGTCTGCCAAATGTCTGTGTTCATTCACTCATTCACTCACTCATTCATTCATTCATCGACTCATTCTGTCTTTCAGAAATACAGTGATTGAGTGCCTATTTGATGCAACATCACTACATGAGCTACATGCGGGAAAGACAGCAGGGAACAGACATAGATCCTGTCCCCTAGAGCAGCCTGTCCCATAGAAATATAAAGTGAGGGGCGCCTGGGTGGCTCAGTCGGTTGAGCATCTGACTTCGGCTCAGGTCATGATCTCACGGCATGTGAGTTCCAGCCCCGTGTCGGGCTCTGTGCTGACAGCTCAGAGCCTGGACCTTGCTTCAGATTCTGGGTCTCCCTCCCTCTCTGCCCCTCTCCTGCTTGTGTGCGTGCTCATGCATGCGCTATCTCTTCCTCACAAAATAAATAAACATTAAAAAAAAAAGAAATACAAAGTGAGCCACATGTGTAGTTTAAATTTCCTAGTGGCCACATTGAAAATAGAAATAAAAAGAAAGGAACCCAATGCAGCAAAAACACCGTGATTTCAATGTATGCTAAAGCTTTGCAGTCCAGTGTTCTTTTTACATTGTCAGCACCTCTCAATGTGCACCAGCCACAGTTTCAAGTGTTCCATAGCCACACATGGGTAGAAGCTCCCACCATAGAGGAAAGCAGCTCCTGAAGTTTATAGTCCAGTGAGGAGGAGGAAGGAGCATGTCACCTACAAGGTAATCACACAATAGAAGATTGGTCACCTAAACCGATGGTTGTGCAAGTTGGTGTATATCTGAGTTGCCCAGAGGGCTAGTAAAGAACACAAGTCCAAGGCTCATGCAGGTAGGAGCTGGCCAGGGACTGCACATGCTCACCAGGTTCCCCAGGGGTCCGGATAACACAGCAAAGTTTGACAACCACTGCCCTACCTTGCCCCAAACCTGATCTTCTCACTCCCAGCTCTTCGTGTGATTGTAGGGGAAGAAAAAGAATTCTCCCCCGATCCTTATAGGTTCTTGGCTGTGTACCCCCTGTAATAAAACACAGGTTAACAACAGATAAACAGACAAGTTTATTGACATGCATACCTCACATATACACGGGAGAGACCCATGAAAGCTGAGTTACTCTCCCCACAGTGGCCCAAGCCACCACCTTCAATACCATCTTAAAGGCAAAAGAAAGATGTTGGGGGTGGGGACGAAGGCCAGAAGGGAGCTGGTTATGGGGAGTTACCAGGAAACGCTTAGTGAAGGGTCACTAAGTGTTATGCAGATCTCAGGAGTGTTTTGTCCACTGATAAGAGTCATTCGGGTTAGTCAGCTCTTCCTGGTACAGTGAGGGGGTCACCCCTACAAAAGTAACATTTTTTACTTTTACTTTCTTAGTGAAAAGTAACTTCTACCCTCTTTGCCAAGCTTTTCCTGTGTCTGTACTTTCTCAAAATAATCCTTATGCCAGAGATACATATGGTACCAGGGATGGTAAAGGCTGCTACCCTTCACAAGACGGTTGTTCTCAAACTTCTTTGTACCTTGGATACACCTAGGGAGTTTTAAAAATGCTGATGCCCGGGTCTCATTCCAGAAATTCTAATTTGGTGGTAAGAGTGAGGCCTGTCTATCTAGGTATTAAAAGATTCTCCGGAAGATTATAATGTGCAGCTAGGTTTGAGCACCACTGACCTAAATTGCGGTAACAAAACAGCACATAATTTAGGTGTTCAGTTTTGTAGAAAATATTATCTCAATATATGCGTGCCCACCAGGGAGAATCCCAGGATACCCAAGTAATGAATACAAAGATGTTCTTTTTGCTGGTCTCTGTTTTCCGAATGTTTGGTGATAAGAGTGCACAGCATTTGAAATGCAAGATAATAAAACAAAATGCAATTAACGAAAGAATGTAAGAGTTGGATCCAGGGGCACCTGGGTGGCTCAGTCAGTTAAATGTCTGACTTCGGCTCAGCCGATGAGGTCATGATTTGTGAGTATGAGCCCCGCTTGGGATTTTCCCTCTCCCCTTCCCCACCCGTGCTCTCTCTTAAAATAAATATAAATAAACTTAAAAAAAAAAAAGTTGGATCTAGATTTGTTTGGATGTGTTGGTGGGGGGTGGGCAGCAGGAGCACTTCCACTTTGGGTTTTCAACCAATTATGTCTGCTCTGCTCTTTGGCAATGTTTTCCTTGGTCTTTAACTTGGCCTTGAATTGAATGGTGGGTTGAGTGTTTCCTGTCTTTGCCAGGGGAAGGCTGGCCCCGTAGGTCCCCCTGAAGAGACCCCAGCTGGGAGGAGGGAAGCAGAGGAAACAATCTGTTGGCCCTGCCAGTGAGCAGGCTTTCCACGACCAGGTCAGATATGTGGGTGTGCCTTCCCACCCTGTTCCTGGGCCCCTCTGGTCAGGTGGGTCCTGTGCTTGAGGTCCCGGCACCTTAGCACCTGGGAATTTGCATGATGCTTTTTGCTGGGTTGACCTATCAACATTGAAAAAAAAAACCCCAAAAAACAAACAAACAAAAAAAAACCCCTGAAATATTAGGCTTTGGCTTCAGGCATTAACTAGTTTGCATTTAAATTCAATATTGAATGAATTTAAGGCTATAAACATTGATCTTCTCTGAGAACAGTTGCATTTATGTCTGAGTGGTCAAATTCAGCGGTGCTAAATTTTGTGTGTTTGCGTAGATGATCTCTGGTGCTTGAGATTGATCTGGGTGCGTTCGCTAGGGCCCAACCATACATCTTCCGAATGGAGCCTGGCCTTCTCTCTCAGCCGCCGCTGGCCGTGCTCAGTGCTCCGTCCATTCACAGGAGCCCCAGAAGGCAGTTTTTAAGTTCATTTTGAAAATTGAAATTGAGCTTAAACTGCTGCTAAGTTTTTAAGAGTTGTCTAAACAGTGATTTGATTTGCTCTGACAACTGTGACAGATTGAAGCCAAAAGAGGAAATTAAGCAAAAAGGAAGGGATGTTTTCATTGTTTGGTTCTGAGGTCTTTGTTGGTTTTCACATTCCTGGGTGCGTGTTTTGCTTTGCATTTCTTTCCCAATGAACTGTACTCGAACCAATAGATCTTTCTAGAGTAGTCGGATGCCAAAATTTTTTTAGCACCATGGAAACTGGTTTTATTTTCCCCAAACAGGTTTTTTGTTTTGCAGTCTAAAATGACAACAGAGTGCATGTAGCCAAGGTCCCTTCTTGAGCCCATTACAAGATTCAGACCTTTCTGAAGAGCAGAGGACTGGCCATTAAGAGGTGATTTGCATGAGGTGACCTGCACTGGGTCTGATTTTTATTTCGGGAGAGGTGAGGCAGATTCTGGTGTGCCTAGGGGAGAGAGAGAAATGTAGGAAGGATGGTCTGGTGCCTGCCAGGCCTTCACCTTGCTGACCTGTGGAGTCATTGGTGAATGAATTGGCTCCCTTCAGTTCCTGGTGACAAAATGTGGCCCAGAGTCTGTGATGTTTTGTCTTCAATCTTCAGAGAATATGTCATCAGACTCCCAGTGAAGTTTGGTACAGTAGGCAACATCCAGAGGGAGTCAGAGAATGGACTTTGACCTTCCTCTGGTTGGCACTAACAGTAGGGGCAAGGGTCTCTGAGGCCAGAGAGCATCAGAGGAGAGACCAGGCAGAGAGGAAGAAGTGAAGGTGGTCCGCCTTGAGTGATGTAGCTGAGGGTCAGGTTTGGGAGCCCAGAAGAGACACCAAATGAAAATATGAGAAGGTGGGAAGAGTAGATTGCTATATGGAGAAGGTCAAGCCACTAGTCAAGGACACTCAAACATATCCTTTGAGAGTCTCTAGTATAGGTCAGGTCAAGAGTTGCAGAAATGTGGGCTTTTCTCATTAATATGACTCCATTTATACTTATCTCATGTGTTCAAGACAGCAAAATTGGAATCACTTGGATTCAGAAATGGTGATTTATACTAGCAATGGAAATGCTTCCTTAGCCAGATAGGTCCCTAAGTGGGGCAGGTCACTGGTGAGAGACTACACATCTTGTTAAGTCTTTGGCTCCTAGAAACATTCCTAGAAGTCTTACACTAGAACATAACAATAAACAAGCAATGTTTGGATTTTCAGGGAGGAAATGCTCTTGGCCAGCAGTCAGCCAAGGAAATCTTCAGAAATGCACATGATACCCAAAGAGGTGTTGTTTTGGGAATACCTTGCAATTAGATCCAAACTCTTAACCAAACAGCAGCACAGCCTATAATTTCTATGTAAACTCAGCTCACTGAGTCATGCTGTGTATCTTTCTTTGTTCAAGATTTGTCATACTACTAAGAAAAAAAAAATCATCTTTTGCTATGCAAAGTAGGCAGACACTTGAAATTAATGGAGGGCACATTCAGTTTATGTAGTGGGATTGGCATGTCTGGGTGGGAAAACCAAAAGACCCAGAAACGGGGAAAACCTGAGTTCCTCTCTCACTCATTGCGTGACCTGGATGGAGACAGCACCTTCATGCTTCTGAGCCTGGGCTTCCTGCATTAGTTAAATGAGGGGCTAAATTCAGGTTCTAATTCGATAACTATTTGTTGAGTCACAGATTTGTGCCAGGCGTTTCCACAAACCTTCCCGAACCCAATCATCATTATTTCATTTCAGGGCCATCTCTATTTCCAAGGTCCATTTCAGTCCTAACTGCTTTATGTGTCTGGGGACTTAGGTTTCAAAAATTCTGTAAGAAACTTACTTGGTGTGTAATGAAAGTAGAAACATCCCTATTGTTTTCTCCTGATTTCAACTCGCCAATTATAAATATTCACACAACACAGAAATTTAGAAAATAAAAATCACTTGAAAACATCTGTCTCAGCAATAATCACAATCCATATTTTGGTGTAGCAACATCTCAACCTGTTTTTGTGGAGACTCTCGCATTTATTCTTCTTAGGGTATTTTCAGACATCTTCCAGGGGTGACTGGGTGGTTCAGTCGGTTGAGCCTCCCAAGTCTTGATTTCGGCTCAGGTCATGATCCCAGGCTCATGGGATCAAGCCCCGCATTGGGCTCTGCACTGAGCATGGAGTCTGCTTCAGATTCTCTCTCTCTCTCCCTCTGCCCCTCTCCTGCTCTCTCATTCCAAAATAAAAATAATAATTAAAAAAAAAATAGAGAAGGCCTCCAAATCCCCCCCCCCTTTTTTTTCAGCACATAGTATGTGGATATCTTTTCATGTCAATATGAAAACTTTTCATGTCGGGACCCCTGGCTGGCTCAGTAAGTTAAGCATCCGACTTTGGCTCAGGTCATGATCTCGCAGTCCATGAATTCGAGCCCTGCGTTGGGCTCTATGCTGACAGCTCAGAGCCTGGAGCCTCTTTCAGAGTCTTTGTCTCCCTCTATCTCTGCCCCTCCCCCACTCATTCTCTCTCTCTGTCTCTCAGAAATAAATAAACGTTAAAAAAAAAACTTCAGGGGCGCCTGGGTGGCTCAGTCGGTTAAACGTCCGACTTCGGCTCAGGTCATGATCTCACAGTCCGTGAGTTCGAGCCCCGCGTCGGGCTCTGGGCTGATGGCTCAGAGCCTGGAGCCTGCTTCCGATTCTGTGTCTCCCTCTCTCTCTGCCCCTCCCCCGTTCATGCTCTGTCTCTCTCTGTCTCAAAAATAAATAAAAAAAAAAGTTAAAAAAAAATTAAAAAAAAAAAACAACTTCATGTCAACAAATGCAGATCTGCATCATCATCTTCAATGGCTTCAGAACACTCCAGTACATAGTTAAATCATGCTTGGAATAACTACACCCTATTGATAGGCATGAGTTTGATTCCATTTATTGTATGAAAACAAAGCTAAGTATCATTGCATATCTGTCTTTGTGAATATATTTCCTATTTCTCCATTTTTCCCCTTTTAAGATCAACTCCTGGAAGTGGAAATCCTAATTCAAAAGATATTAAAGGGGCACCTGGGTGGCTCAGTCAGTTGAGCACCCGTCTTCGGCCCAAGTCATGATCTCACGGTTTGTGAGTTCGAGCCCTATGTCGGGCTCTGTGCTGACAGCTAAGAGCCTGGAGCCTGCTTCAGATTCTGTGTCTCCCTCTCACTCTGCCCTTCCACTGCTCCCTCTCTCTCTCTCAAAAATGTATAAAAACATTTAAAAAAATCAAAAGATATTCAGAAAGGCTACATTCTTACCATAGTGTAGACAAATGCCCAATTCTCCAATGAACTCCAGCTATACTGGCATTATCATCTTTTTATTTATTTATTTTTTTAACGTTTTTTTTTAATTTATTTTTGGGACAGAGAGAGACAGAGCATGAACGGGGGAGGGGCAGAGAGAGAGGGAGACACAGAATCGGAAACAGGCTCCAGGCTCTGAGCCATCAGCCCAGAGCCCGACGCGGGGCTCGAACTCACGGACCGCGAGATCGTGACCTGGCTGAAGTCGGACGCTTAACCGACTGCGCCACCCAGGCGCCCCCATTATCATCTTTTTAAATTTTTATCAATTGCTAGGCAAAAGATAACATCTTGTTTAATTTTTACTTGACTATTAGCAAGGTGGAACATAGTTTTATGTGCTTATTCAGCATTTTATTATTTTCTTTTGTAAATTACCTATCTCTATCTTTCCCCTAATTTTCTATTGGAAAACATTTTCTTATTGCTTTGTAAAAACTCTTTCTATATTAAGGATAACCTATAAATTCTAATACAGACCATATACCTTTATTGTCAAATTACTCTCATTTAAATTTAGGCTCCCTTCCTCTGTTGGTATACATTTATAAAATGGAAATTTAAGAAGGTGGGAAGAGTAGATCACTATATGGAGAAGGTCAAACTTTATTTTATATGTTAAGTTCATTTATTTTCAAATCTCACTTTTTCTTTTCATTTTGTTCTCATTCTTCATACATAACCCTTTCCTAACCACCCCCGCCCCCCAGCTCCACTTGAACTCCCCAAAAGTAAGGCTCTTAAGGTACTCAGAGATTAGAGGATTTGAACATTTTGAAAATGAAGTGGGTGGAGACAGCACGTTATTGAAACTTGAAAGAAAGCCAGTGTGATATAATTTCACTTTGGGAGCTGATCACTATGGCAACAAAGAACAAATTTTGAAAAATAAGGTTCTATATAATAGAATTAGGGGAGAATAAAGTTGATTAGGATAAAAAAGACCGTTTTTTGTTTTAGTCTCAACTTATTTATTGTATGCATCAAAACTGTACTTGAGCACCCAAGAAACATATTTCTGCTTTCAAAAGCAAACACATTTTTTATTATGTTTACATGGTACAAAGCCACAAGATGGAAATGCTTTTGGTAATATTGCTTTTGTTTGTGATAATAGTGACAGTGTCTCATTGGAATCTTTTATTTGAGAAGAAATAGTATGATCTACAATATACACATAGCTTTGAATTCTCTCATTTTGCACTTAATTATTTTCATCCATCTATTCATTCATCCAACAAATATTCATTGAGCCACTGTGCTAGGGATTGGGAATACAATATTGAGCAAATTCAGACTTGGTGTCTATTCTCATGGAGCTTATGTTCTATAGGAGATATCGTTTCATGTCCTTAAATATTCTTCAAAAGATGATTGCACAGCACCTAATATTCCAGTGTCTGTAAATGTGATAATATCATCATTATACTATAGTTTGATATTTAGACTGATTTTAATTTTTTATTATGATAGATGATTAAGTGATGAGTATATCTGTATATGAATCTGAGTTTCTGGTTGTTGCCTTAGGATTGCTAGAAACATAATTATTACCTTCAAATACCTAAACTTCTTTCTTTAAAAAAAATAGAACTTGAAAAATGACAAAAATCACACAGCCTTTCCAGGGAAAAGGTCATCCTCTTGATAACACTATTTCCAGAAATGTAGCAAGGATAGGACAGGGCAACAAATTCTTTTATTTTATTAGTGTCTCTTAAAGGAGGTGTTAAGTGTTGAATTTTGCTTTAGAAACCAAATCAAAGTTTAATGAAATGTCAAAAATCAATACCACTCGATGAATAAAAGCTTTGTAGAGAAGGTCAGCTTTTGGTCAGAAAGCAAAAAGATTCTCTATCTACTCAAGAAGGTTGTATTCGAGGGGAAAACAAGGTCTAGTTTTGAAGTTAATTTGCTTCTTCAGGAGATCAGTCCAAAGGTCAACAGCCAACGTAGGGTTGTCAGAAACCAGTTAGGAGTTAACTGCCTTTTTGGTCTATCATTACTCATGACCATAATGATTGATTCTCTGTGACTAGGGATGGCTTCTTGCCATCCCATTTTTATTTCATGGAGTCTTCTCATAATGCCATTTACCAGAATACAGAGTATTCACACAGAATGCAAATTTTATTTGCTCAAAAGACATTTCAATTACATTTTACAAATCATTAGACCCACCAACTTAGTATTCTACAAAGCCAACATGATAAATGCTGCTTCCTTTTATTTGGTTTAAAACATATCTGTTCACATGAGTATTTCTCAATTACCCCCACTCCCCCCTGAGGATAAAATGAGAAGAAAAATGCACAAATATTGAATCTGGGAGACTAGTCTTTGGTCCGAATTTGTGGGACCTCAGGCAAGTCACTTTGTCCTTCTGGGTCTGAGTTTCTGCAGCTATAAAGTAAGGAGGTGAGAGTTCATGGTCTCCAATATGTCTGGCGGTTGTTCTTCCCGGCACACCCCACCCCACACATGATTTATCGTAGTTTTCTTATCACCGTTTGTTGCTTGGTAAAAGATGTTGAGAATCAAACTTTGGTAAAAGATGTTGAGAATCAAACTTGCATGTATCCTATTTATCAATGTTGCCCATTTGGCTCTGAAGGTTAAGGTCCCTGCAGAAAGAGTACTGCCCTGGTTCCCTTCCTCTGCTCTCCCCACTCCTCTTTCTATTCCTCCTTCTTGTTCTGCTCCTTGCCCTCTACTTCTTTCTTCTCCTCCTCTGCTTCTTCCTCTGCCTCTCTTCCTCTTTGTAGGGCTGTCTGTTCTCCACCATGGTTTTGCTGTGGTTTTGTTCAAAATCAGGTGCCTACAGGGGGACAGAGCTCAACAACCTGGGGTAGGTCATTTCATTTCTTCGAGCTTTGCTGTTTCCTCTTGTCTCCCTTCTCAGGCTAAATTTGCACAACAACCCCTTATACACACACAGACACACACACAGACACACACACACACACACAGTGTACCAACTAAAATGAATCTCTTTACCTTCTCTGACATATGGTTTATGTGTTTCTTCCTCCAGATTGGAGTTCATGGCTCTTCCCAGTGTTGGGCTCTCGTCCTCCTTCATCACTGGCAATCCATTGTCTCAGGCCCAGTTCAGCGGACATCTCTAGGTTACCTTTCTTGGTACTCCTACAGGTAAAGGTCACATTGTGATTTCAAACATCCACGATCCCCTGGCTTTCTGTCTCATTCTATCTCTACCTTCAAATGCACACCAGTGATACATGAAAATATCAAACTATTAAGTATACAAATAAATGATAAAGACATGCCTCTCCCCGCAGACAAGACAAAGACTTCTCTAGATCTGAACACAGGACAGATATACAAAGCAGTGAGGAGGGCTGAAACTACAGGCCAACTGGTCTGTGGGTGTGAGAGAACAATTTAACGTCAGTGGAGTAATTGCAACCAAAATACCTAATGAAAAATGAATCAGGCACACTGCCTAGAACTGAGAAATTCTATTAAATCCTTGGCCTGCAAACAGAGGTGAAGGAAGTGCTGATACTGTCTAGAAGGGCAGTGTGTATAAAGCTTTGCACCTTCGTGGCGGGAGGAAGCAGATTCAACTGCTTATAGGTGGCTCAGTCCATGCCTCTAAAATACCCTCACTACCGTCTTAATTCAGGAGCCCTCAGAGTCTCCTACAAGATCTGGATCTCCCTGGGAGAACAGAGGTGGTTTGTGGAAGTTACCATAAAACTGCTAGTAAAGAAGGCAAACCAGAAAGAAGGAAAGACAAATACAAAAAAAAAAAAAATCTGGGGCGCCTGGGTGGCTCAGTCGGTTAAGTGTCCGACTTCAGCTCAGGTCATGATCTCACGTTCGAGCCCCACATCGGGCTTTGTGCTGACAGCTCAGAGTCTGGAGCCTGCTTCGGATTCTGTGTCTCTCTCTCCCTCTGCCCCTCCCCTGCTTGCACTCTCTCTCTCTCTCTTTCTCTCTCTCAAACATAAATAATAAACATTAAAAAAAAATTAAAAAAAATTCCTATTCATAAGTTGCTCACAGGCTCCAAGTCCAAGGCACATTAAAAAAGCTGACACTAAAAAGGATGGGGAATACTCTCAACAATTGTGTGAGAAATTTGCTCCTAAGGATATGAAAATAATGGAGCAATCCAAAAACGACTTTAACGTAAGTATGTTTCAAATTAAGAGACAGAGGAAGGACAAGCATTTATTGAAACCTTACAATAACTAGGAAAGGAAGTGTCATTTTGTTCTTCTGTGAATTTAGGATCTGAGACTTAGACTTAAAAAGTAGCTCAGTGACCCATAGTTAGTAAGTAGGGGAGCCAGGTTTCACACTCAGGGCCATCTCCAATGCCAAGCACTCAAGCACTGTATTATTATTATCCTTGCCAATGTCTATAGGGCAAAATATCTTTGCATGTTTCAGATTATCTGGAAGTACAACAGAGCACTTCTTTAAAAATGATTTGGGTATGCATAGATTTGGCTTCTCTTGTATGCAGCACTATAAAACAATAATTTCAGGACACCTGGGTGGTTTAGTTGGTTAAGCATCCAACTTCTGATTTGGCTCAGGTCATGATCTCAGGGTTCATGGGATCCAGCCGTGCATTGGGCTTCCTTCTGAAGGCATGGAACCTGCTTGGGATTCTCTCTCTTCCCCTCTCTCTGCTTCCCCGACTTGTACTGTCTCTCTCTGTCTTAAAATAAATAAATAAATAAATAACCTTAAAAAAAAAGAGAACAATATTTTCAATGAATTCCAATTCAATAAGTATTTATTGAACATCTATATTTTGTCCAGCTCCCTGCTGGGTATTATGAGGGTGGGTGGTGATGGCAGGGCAGGGTTGGGAGGGTTGTTGCTGGAGAGGAAACACTAGAATTTGAAGTCTAACTGGGGGTAGGACTTGGAGCTGTGCTCCGGGTTTCTGGAAATATTCACAAGATGTGCTTGTGTAAGAAAATGAATAGTGCAGCCAATAAGACAGTCAGGATGCCAGAGAAAGCAGGGGCCATTAGAGGCATTCCAGTAGGGTAAGGAAGCACATGCATGATTCAGATAGGGTGTTCTCAAGGAAAGAGAACTCCAGGGAACAGGAATAACCTACCTAAGGGAAGGAAGCAGGGGAAATGGAGCCATTTTGGGGAAGCCCATGAAAGATACCAGGTCAGGGATTAGACAGAAGAGATTCCACTGAGGAGGTACAAGAATGCATTTATATGGACTCACTTAGTATCATTCATTCCTGAAAATCCCACTGTTAAGTGAAAAACTATGAAGTGAAAAAAAAAATCCATTAGTTTTAATAGGAAAAATTAGAGTGTGTTCCAGACCAGGGCCACGGTGCTTAAACAATACGCACAGGTAGAAAAGCATTTCATTTGAACAGTGATACTTTTATATGGGTTCTAAAGAAAAATGTCAAGGTTATTAATGCAGTTTATACATGGAGAGTAAAGCTTTATGGTTTTTCAAAAAGAAGAAAAGGTGATAGCTCCTGGTGGTTGATGGAGGAGAGACACCAGAAAGTTTTCTTTGGAATGCTGGAATATACATTTTTTATTCTGCCCCATTTTCTTCACCAACTTTTCAACCTATTTGGGGCCCATGAGTATCTTGCATAAAGCAAACCATCAACAAAACAAAAAGGCAACCTACTGAATTGGAGAAGATATTTGCAAATGATATATTCAATAAGGGGTTAATATCCAAAATATATAAAGAATTGATACAACTCACTGGGGAAAAAACAAACAAACAAACAACCCAATATAAAAATGGGCAGAAGACCTGAATTGACATTTTTTCCAAAGAAGACATACAGATGGCCAACAGACACATGAAAAGAGGCTCAACATCACTCATCACCGGGGAAATGTAAATCAAAACCACATTGAGATATTTTATATCTGTCAGCGTGGCTAAAATAAAAAAATACAAGAAATAACAAATGTTGGCAAGAATGTGGAGAGAAAGGAACCCTTGTGCACTGTTGACGGGAATGCAAAGTGGTGCAGCCACTGTGGAAAACAGTATGGAAAACAGAGGTGCAGCCACTGTGGAAAACCTCAAAAAATTAAAAATAAAATTACCATATGATCTTGTAATCCCACTACTGGGTATTTACCCAAAGAAAATGAAAACATTAATTTGAAAGATATATGCATCCTTATGTTTATTGCAGCATTATTTACAATAACCAAGATATGGAAGCAATCCAAGTGTCCATCCACAGATGGGTGGATAGAGAAGATGTGATCTTACGCATAAAAAAAAGAATGAAATCTTGCCCTTTGCAGGAACATAGATGGACTAAGAAGGTATAACGTTAAGTGAAATAGTCAAAGAAAGGCAAATACCATATGATTTCACTCATATGTGAAACAAATAAGAAACAAAACAAAGACAAAAAAAGACCAAAAAACAAAACCAAAAACCAGTCTTAAATTCAGAGAACAAACTGCTGGTAGCCAGAGGGGAGGTGGGTGGGATCAAGATAAAGGGATTAAGATCAAGGGGGTTAAGAGTACACTTATCTTCAGGAGCACTGAGCAACGAACAGAATTGTTGAATCATTAAATTGTACACCTGAAACTAATATAATACTATGTTAATTACACTTCAATTAAAAAAGCTGCAGGAGGGGCACCTGTACTCTTGATCTCAGCTCAGGTCATAATCTCACAGTTTGTGAGATCAAGCCCCGAGTTGGACTCTGCTGATGGTGTGGAGCCTGCTTGGGATTCTCTCTCCCTTCCTCTCTCTCTCTCTCTCTCTCTCTCTCTCGCTCTCAAAATAAATAAATAAACTTTTTAAAAGAATGCACAGGAAAATAGAGGGATAGCTTAGAAAAACATCTTTTGGGCAAAACGGAGATTAATCCAAAATGCTATGGGGAAACACCTGGAGATAGCGGCTGTGCACCCCAGGTGGAGGAAGGAAACCAAGTATTATCTCCTTCGTCCTTTGCTTGACATATCCAGGCAAAGCAAAATGTCTCAAGGTCGCCCAAAGTGCTGCACGATCCTAAATCCTCCCACCTGTGAGTCTCTGGGTAAACTCACGAATGTGGCTTGGGCCGAGCTGTAATGTTGAGCGAATTTGTTAGGAAAAAGAGGAATTGCTTCTTTGCAAAGTGAGTCTTTTCAAGAGCCTTCACTATAGGGAAAGGTCATTAGCTGAACACTAGTTAATCTCATGAGGTCAGTCTGCACTCGGAAGGGAGAAAGCCAGGCGGACGTTTCCGGGGAGGTAACTCAGCTCCCCCTCTCGGAGACAGACGCCAACTCCTAGAAATACCTGCTTCCACCTGCGTGCAAATAATCATCCGTTGTACTTGAAGGTAAACAGGCGCAGCGGCCTCAGTCCTTAGATACACTGTGGTTGTCTTTTTCTGTCGACACCTAAAGAATGGGATGTTTGGATTGCAGATTGTAATGCATCATGTACTCTTAATACTTGCGGTCTTATGAAAAGGGTATTACCTCTGTCTGTATATGATTTCTTTGGCAAATACCCTCTGGGGCCCTACCGACCCCTAACAAAATAGCGTAACAAAATTACCAAGACCAAGTCACTTAATATAACAGGAGTTGTTTGCTTTGTTTTCCAGTTTGATGTGTAAACTAAGACAAATATTGACTTCATTGTTCAACTTGATACCTCCAGCATATATATTACTAACCTCCTAATGACAGAGCATCTGTTTTGAGTGGCCATTATGAATTATATTTGGGTAACTGAAGGGACAGCTCCATTAATAATAATTAACATTCTCCTCCCTGCTTTGATTCAAGCAGCGTTCTGTTCACCAGAGAGATCTTTAAAATGAGGAGTGAGAAATCTCCAAATACAAGGTTGCGTATTGATTTGCGTTCTAAATCAGTGTGGCTTCATTTTGAAAAAAAAAAAAAAAGAAAAAAAAAAAGAGAGAAACAAACAAAATGAGTACAGGAAATGAACTCCTGGCACAGTCTGTTCTCAATCACTATTCAGAGGTGATCCCACTCAACCATCTATTTTAAGGTGAACATCCTGCCTGAGAGTCTTTTTCCAAAGGTGTTTATAAGCACCACATGTGTCTTTGAGGAGGAGGAATCCAAGAAAATCCGAGTTACTCCCATGACTAAAGGAAATAGATAAGCTAGCCATTCATCTTTAGGAATCAATGTTTTCTTTTGGATCATTTTCAGTGTCTCTCCTCTCCAGTCTCTCAAATGCAGAAATAACCAGGTCAAACCCCGTGCGGGCTTTACAACGGCTATTGCTCAGACGAAAAGGGCAGGAAGTCTGCAGGTCTTATCTCTAATTTCGGCGGAATTTTTTTCCTTTCATCTCCATCCAAATGAAAGCAGATGTATTGTGAGGTTGAACTTTATGTTCACTGCTGAATCAAATAATGTTTACTGACGCTCGACTACTCTATTAAGTAATTAGTTAGGTCTTTGTTATTTTATGGTTGATAATAGGGATGATGATAATAATTAGTCATGCAGGAGTGATACATGAAACTTAAGGCATAAGAGGTCACCCTTCCTGCTGAGATGTTAAATAGCTTTCAGGATTTATCTGAATTAAAGCTAATTTAGTCTGAAATAACTATAGACAGTGGAACAATTACATCAAAGCTATTTGTCCTCATACAAATTATAGCTCTCAGACCTAGGATCCCTTGAGATTTACATATTTTTCAATCTTAATATAGAACACAAATTTGGCCCAATTTATATTCAGGCAGATTCTGATTGAAGAATTCTTAATAATTAATGCATGAAAGCCAAGACCACACATGTATATTAATGGATCGACAATTAGGTTAATGGCTAAATAACATTCTTTTACACATTTTAATTATGCATTTTATTGGCAGGTTGCTTTTAGAAGTGGCTTTCTCCATACAGGTTGAACTTGTTATCCCCATAATAAGGAGCAAAAGGTTCGAGGAGGGGGTTACTTGCTCTAGATCACAGAAGCAAAGTGAGAGGTGGAATCCACAGCCCCTGAGCTTGCGTTGTTTGCTTAGTTGTGTTGCTGCTGGTCTGTTGCCTAGAAACAGCGGTGCTATACTTCCTTACCCAATAGCGCGGTTATCTACAGAACATACTATTACCAGTGCAGGGTTAGTAATTGGAAATCAAATTCTTCTTAAATCCGTTCTTCGAATTCCGTCAAGATTTGAAATAAGAATTTTTCTCCCAAGGACTTACTTAGTGTTACTTTTCTCATGGAGCCCTCCCTTTTGTGTGCTTTGGACCAAGTGTTCGTTTTTAAGAGGTGATCTCTGTATCCTGTAGCCAAAAGGAATCTGTTGCTCCTTTCTTAGGAAAGAATTTTGGGAGCAACAAGAATAACAGCTGATAATAATTGATTGTTTACTAAGTGCTGACACTGTTTCCCAAACTGTCTTTGTAAATGGTGATGTCAGAGTTTGAACCTAAGGCTCTGGCACTGACGCAACACCATCGGGCTCATGACGCTCCCTTGGAATAGCGCAGTGGTTGTGAGCTCTGGGGTCAGCCTCAACGTCTAGTCCTGGTTGTAGTCTTCATTACTTTGGGCATATTATGCTAACATTCTGGTCTTTCTTTGATGCAGAACAGGGAGAGTTATCTTGTTCAAGTTTTACATATGTTAGTTAGGAGCAGTCAAATAGCAAAATGCTTGACAAGCACTTAGCATCATGCCTGGTGCATAGCAGGTGCTCTGTACATGTCAGCTATTACTGTTATTATCAATAGTCTTAATCAGGAAGGATATTGGCATGGGAGAACCTGTGTACAAAGTACGTCAGGCTTTTAGAATTGGAAGGGATCTTTAAGTTCACTGTTCAACCCCATCATTTTTTTCTTTTCTCTTCTCTTCTCTTCTCTTCTCTTCTCTCCTTTCCTTTCCTTTCCTTTCCTTTTGTTTGTGTGCTAGTGGGGGAGGGGCAAAGGGAGAGGTAGGGAGAGAATACCAAGCAGGCTCCATGCCCAGTGTGGAGCCCAACACAGGGCTCGATCTCATGACCCTGAGATCATGACCTGAGCCCAAATCAAGAGTCAGATGCTCAACCAACTGAGCCACCCATATGCCCCAGAACCCCATCATTTTCTGATGAAGAAACTGAGATGGGCGGCACGAAGGGATTCATTCAAGTTCCCCCAGTTGGACAACGCCAAAGTCAATACCACTCAACGTAGTCAGACCTTCAGGAGTGGGAGGGGGGTATGTGAGCAGAGGTAGAGACCCGAGGTAGAGGTGCAGAAATATAAGGCTAGATTCAGACAGGCCTTGAGAGCCAGAGCAGGGAGTTGGGCATTTGTGTTTGTGTGGTGGTGGGATACTGATTAGGGGCTATAGCTGCAGAGGTGTAGAGAAAGACTGTGGAACATTTTGGGCACGAAGAGAGTCTTGTTTATGCATCCATCCGATGGACAATGAAGAATGCAAATAGAGCCCAGCCATGGAAACAGGACTGGCAAGCACACCAGAAAGGGGCCCTCTCACGGTGCCAGAAATGGGGACATTGAGGAACCCCACGTACCCAAGGGATTACATGACTATGCCTGCCAGTCCAGCTGCCACCCTGTCCATTTTCAGGGATATCTGCTCCTTGTGTAGATAGTACGATCTCTGGACCCTGCTGGCTGTGAGGTCAATGGCTGGGTTCTCATGAACATTTGAGAAAAGACTGGGACTTACAACTGTTAGCAACAGAATTATATCATTGATCACTTAACTCTTTAATGACCTAACTCTTTAATTTAAGTTTAATAACTTAACTCTTTAGTACTAAACCTCCGACCATCTTGGACATTTTCCTAACTGCCTCCTACAGGATGTGACCTTGAGAAAGATACCTAAAAACATGTAAAACAAACAAAACAGTGATCTCAAAAATACTGTTTTAACGTCAAGATCTTCACTTATAGAATCTAATTCCAGCTCTAAGCTTTTGAAGAGAATAAGTCAGCTCTGATCTGTGGCTCTTCATCCAGGACCACCCTCACTTTTTCTTGCTGAATATTGTCCAGGTCTTGTGCCATGAGTAGGTGGGAGGATGCCGGGCTCGGCAGGCACTCATGCAAAGCAGCATGAGTGGTTGAGAAGAACAGTCAGCCACACCTGGGATGACCTTCAGGAGCTCCAGGTCTGAGGGGACCAGTGAGAGTGGAGCAGGAAGGACCAGTGAGAGGGGAGACGAGTGCTGGCAAGGGATGGGTGACCTGCTGAGGTGAGTGTGGGTGCCTGTCCTATGCTGTGGGTTGGACATGCCACAAATAAGAGACCACAGGCTGCTTTTCCTTCCCACTTGATGGAAGTTTAAAATTCCTTTTTTATACATTAAGACTTTCAGAGCCTTCTTTTTTGAGAGCCTTTCCTGAAAATGTCTTCTTTGGGCATAGGACTATATTCCAGATTCTCTTCCAGGATTCAGTTACATGCATGTATGCAACTTAACAAACTAAGGGTATGTTTCTGCCTTACCTAAGAAGGTTCTGGAGGTAGCCAGCCTCCATCATTACTTCTGCTCCTCCAATTTCAGCAAGCAGCCTCTATGCTCATTATTTCAGGGCTCTGAATGGGATCTAAGCTTTAGCCCCCATATCTGAGTTCAGTGTGGTCTCAAGAAGGAGAAGGGGATAGGTGGAAAGGGTACACCTCTCAACTGAGTCAGCCTCCCAGTGAAGGAGCATGGGAGCACCACTCAAGGACTCCCTGTACATCTCACAGGCCACCTCTAGTGACAAGGAAATCTAGGAAATGTAGTCTTTAGGCTATGATACCATTCTGTTAGTGAGGAGGAAGGGAAAATGGGATTGCATGGGCAACTAGTGATCTCTTCCACATGCCACCTCCAGACTCATTATTAGCTTTCATTCCTACGTCTCCCTACTCTGTATCAAAGGTTTCCTGACCTCACCTGTCTCTGATTTCCAGCTCTTTTTCTAGACTTTTTTTTTTTTGTGGCTAACATGTTAGTGGCTTGAGGGCTTAGAATGAGAGGGTTACTTCTGCGAGAAACTAATGACAGAATGTCAGGTAACTCTGGTGATCTGAAGATGTGTGTGGGGGTGTAGGAGGAGAAATTACGAGGTAAATACGCTTCCAACAAAGAGCCCCATGCTGGATGTCACCTCCTCTCCAAGTGTTGTGGATTTGTTAGCCTCCTTTCTCCCTTCCTGTGATTTTCAGAGCTGGGTCAAATGACACCTCCTCACCTCCAGGCTTCCGGCCGCTCTGATTTCCAAGTCAGTGAGTTTTAACTCTGACTGTGCTCGAGGATCAAAACATCTTTCTGTTCAAAATGTATGTATCTGGATTTCCTCACAATCTCTGAGGCTGTATTATGCTTGTGCATATTTTGAAACACCATCCTGGCTCATCTGGGGAGAATTCGGTGTTATAAACTACTGCTTTTAGGCATTTCTGAGTAATGTGGGAAGTTTTTTTAATGCTTCGTTCTCATCTTACAAATAACCAAGGGAGACCTAGCATGGAGAATGCTACCCATCCCAACTCCCATTAACCCACCCAGGGTAGCAGTGCCTGCTGGAAGATGGAATACTGGAATATATAGAAGTCCACCAGTGCTTGAATCCCAGAGCTCTGTCATTGAAGAGTCTCTGCTCAGAGAATGGGGAGATCTGTCTGAGTTGCTGGGAAGGGATGTACAGTTTGCTGAATTAGACTTTTCCTTGAACCCTGGTTCTAAACTGGGTGGCTACCTTGATATTACAATTGACTGTGGAGAACATCTGTTATTTGTGTCTGGGAATGTCTCTTCCTTTGGGACATATTCCTCCTGATCCATGTGGCTCTGATACAGCTGCCCATCAGAAGAGCCTGTTACCATGCCCAGCAGAGGCTTGGCATGTCACATCAAGCTGGGTCATCTAGACTCTTTGTCACAAATTTGAATCATTAGTAAATATGGTTGGAGGGCAGAGTCTACACATTCATGAAACTGAGGTTCCTGAAGCTTACTGTTCTCACTTTCTCCAAAGTTTGGTTGTTATAAATTTTTTTTTTATTTCCTGGTATTGAGTATGCTCTCAAAAAATGTCTTCTTTAGTTGACTCAGCCAGAATTGGTTTTCGTTATTTGCATTCCAAGAACCCTGATCATATGAACATTGACAAGAGAAAGAATGGTTTGCAGGATGTAGATCCTCAAGAAAATGTGATTTATTAGAATTAGCTGTTGAATGTGTATGGGGAAAAATATGGTGATGTTCCCATTTATGTGCCAAAAAATATAGAGGCAAGGTATGGCCTGGAAAACTGCTAGTCTAATTATCACCTGTGTTCAGGTAGGGCACGCAGCACCACTAAGGGAGAAGCTCTTCAGGAGTAGGTAGGTATGGTTGGGAATCAGTTTTTTTTTTTTTTTTAAGATTTTAAGTATCTCTATGTTCAATGTGGGGTGCGAACTTACAACCCCGAGATCAAGAGTCGCATGCTCCTCCAACTGAGCTAGGCTGACGCCCCTGGGAATCATTTTAAAGAGAATGAGAAGTACTGAGAGCCCAAGACGAGGATGGCTTCTTCTAATACCACTGGATATTTTAACAGCTGTATCAAACTTTGAAATAAATATAAAACTCAGAATTTTTATGAGATTGTGGCTGAAACCCATTATCGTGTACTTAAAGCCAACAGTTTAAAAATAACATAGAAGAGAAGAGAAAATATCAAAGTACATTCTATGTGGTCAGGGTAAGAAATGTTTCATATAATCTTTGATTCAATTGTATGCATATGTGAATTCATTTGTGATATAAAATTTACTTGATAATGTAGGTTATGTTCAAAAATGCTGGAAAAAACACTGACCATTTATACTTGCTTTGGGCTTATAGATGTGGAGCTAAAATAGCTAAAAGAAAATCACAGCCTGACTTTGCAGATTGCTTGGTTATGCATCAGTTTAATTCACAATCTGACCAGGTCTCTAACTGAAAATTAAGACTTTGACCAGTCCTAGTGACTGGAATGGGATATATGGCAAGATTTGATGGGCTTTTCAGATACTCAAAACTTTCTAAAATGCTGTCTGCAGATGAGGAAGCCACATCTCCTATGTAGAAGACAGAGTAATTTTCCACATGCTCTATATACTGTTGACGCTCTCAAGATAATCAGGATTTATACATAATATGCTCAGGAAGATGCAGAGCAAAATTCAGATGTCATGAACTTAAAAGGATTTGTGAATTTCTATCATTAAAAATCTAGAAAAATTAAAAAAAAATTAATGTTTATTTTTTGAGAGAGAGAGAGAGAGAGAGAGAGAGAGAGAGAGCATGAGTGGGTTAGGGGCAGAGGGAGAGGGAGACACAGGATCAGAAGCAGTCTCCAGGCTCTGAGCTGTCAGCACAGAGCCCAATGCAGGGCTTGAACTCACAAACAGGGAGATCATGACCTGAGTCGAAGTCAGACATGCAACTGACTGAGACACCCGGGTGCCCCTAGACAAATGTTTTGAGATGAATTTTGAGCATATTTCTCCAGGGATGGGACTCAAATTACTTACATGGGTATATTTACTAGAGATTCAGCATGAACTGGGCTAGGTTTAGCTAACCAGCTGTGATTCTAACATTTTTCTTGCTTAACTCACATAATTTTGGATTAAATTTTGGCTCATACTAAATGACACAGAAAGACCAATAAAGTTTTTATTATAATGCAAGAGTAATAATTTCAAGAATTTTTTAACAGAGGCTGAACTGAATCTGTCATGTTTGCCTCACTGACCCACTTGTTATATCTTCAGAAATAACCAAGAAGAGAATGAGAAATACTGAGAGCACAAGTGTACAATGGTTTCTCCTAATACCACTGGATATTTTAACAGCTGTATTGAACTTTGAAATGAACATAAAATTCAGAATTTTTAGGAGATTGTGGTTGAAACCCATTATTGTGCTGGTAAAATCAATAGTTTAGGGGCACCTGGCTGTCTCAGTTGGTTAAGTGTCTGCCTTCAGCTCAGGTCATGATCTCGTGTTTTGTGAGTTTGAGCCCTGTATTGGGCTCTGTGCTGACAGAGCAGAGCCTGCTTGGAATCTTCCGTCTCCCCTTCTCTTTACCCCTCCTCACTCTCTGTCTCTCTGTCTCTCTGTCTCTCTCTCTCTCAAAAATAAAAATAAACATTAAAACAAAACCACTAGTGGGGTACCTAGATAGCTCAGTTTGAGTTCTAGCTTTGGCTCAGGTCATGATCTCATGGTTCATGGATTCAAGCCCCACACTGGGTTCTATGATGATAGCTCAAAGCCTGGAGCCTGCTTCAGATTCTGTGTGTGTTCTCTATCGGTGCCCCTCTCCTGCTTGTGCACGCTCACTCTCTCTCTTTCTCTCAAAAATAAATAAACATTAAAAAATTAAAAGAAAATAATAGTTTAAAAATAACATATAATGGAATATCAAAGTACATTATATGTAAGCAGGGTAAGAAAAGGGAGAACTCTACTTTTGCTATGAAGACATGTTGATGAAAGAAGTAACACAATATTTAAAAAGAGCTTTACAGTTTGTTCCTGAAAGATCAAAAATGTTGATGTAAAATGCTTATAGGGCTCCTTGATCTCAGTGTAGTTGAGAGAAGTCCAGAGTGCCTGCATCCAAATGACAGCAGAAACAAAATGGTATAATCATTTCATTATGCAGCAGGGAAAACATGGTGTGAAGAATGTAAGAGATTATCAGACATGCATAAGTATCTGGCTGTGGTTTTTAAGTTATGGGGTCCTCAGAAATGAAATCCAGAGACAGCCCATGAATGGAAGGAAAGAGAAATATGACTCGAATTATTATATTAGGAATTAAGACTTCTTATACAACTCCACAATGTGAGTCAGTTAAAAAATCTAGAGCTTCTTGAATAAAGGGGAAACTGAGTACCATGGGTAAAAAGCTGTGCTATATTACTACATGTATCTAAGAAGTTTTCTGGAATCCCCTCAAAGTAACTGTGACTATTTTATTGAGGAAAATATTATAAACCAAAATTAAATAAATTCTTAGTGATATAGAATAACGTTGTAGTTTGCTGATCACAGTAATTGGCCAAATCCATTGAAGAGTAAATGGAAAGCAAATTTCTGTTTCTGGGGCAAATTCAGAGATTATGATACAATGAAACATTTGAATATGAATGGCTAATGGTTCTTTATGGCTTTCTGATGCGTTTTTCAGTTTGGCAAATTAAAAACAAAAACAAAAAACCAGAAACAGGCTGATCCTATATAATAACAGTTTAATTATAAACATAACTAGGTGGTAATTTCCATTGTGGATGCTCATTCACACAGACTTTTATTCCTGGAACAAATTAATAAATTTATGAAGATCTTTTACTGATGGACAGGTATTCATCTATTTCAATAAATGGAGAACACCAGAAATATTTTACTTTCACCTGACAGGGTCAGCAATATACATTTGCCATTTTGCCTCAGCAATGTATCAACTCTGACTCAGTGCCACAATCTGGCTCATAAAAATTGGAACAAAACCATCATTCTTTTTTTTTTTAAATGTTTATTTATTTTTGAGACAGAGAGAGACAGAGCATGAACAAGGGAGGGTCAGAGAGAGAGGGAGACACAGAATCTGAAGCAGGCTCCAGGCTCTGAGCTGTCAGTACAGAGCCCGACGCAGGGCTCAAACTCATGGACTGTGAGATCATGACCTGAGCCAAAGTCGGCCGCTTAACCGACTGAGCCACCCAGGCATCCCCAAACCATCATTCTATCATATATTACTACTGCCTGCACTGATGACATCATGTTGATGGACGCTGGGGAATAGGAAGTAGCAGATTCTCTGGTTGTTCTGGTTGTTCTGAGATACAAGTTAAACATCATTTCTGGAGCTCCTATAATCTGGGGAATATCAGGTCATTACCTTTTTCAATAGGAAACACATGTTACTTAATATTATGTCTCCCATCACCCAAAAGCGGCAGGATACATAATGAGCCACTTTGGGTATTGGGTGTCCTATTTGGGCCAATTTACCATGTGGCTTCCAAAGCTGTCAGCTTTGTATGGAGCCCAGAATAAGATATGACTTTAAAATAAGCCTGATCCTATTTTTCTCTTTTGGTTCAGAACATTCAACAGTTCTTGAAATATCTGTGGCGGAGCACAGATTCTCCATTGAGAAACAGCTCCTGACTTGCTACTGTGCTTTGATCTAAATGCATGATCATGACCTGGATATTATCTGATGCTACTGTGCTTTGATCTAAATGCATGATGATGACCTAGATACTATCTGACTCACCCAGCCATGAAGTCGGGTCTTCAGTCTTCAAGCATAAGAAGCCATCATAGGAGTAGCCTGAGTAGTCCCTGAAGTCATAACTAGGTTGCGTGACCATGTGATTCACACTCTCATTGTGCCTACCCCTGCCACTCGTCTTTCTTTCCTTCAGCCCACACTGGTAACCACACTGAAAGCTCCCATGACTGAAGATTCATAAAACAAAACAAAACAAAACAAAACAAAACAAAACAAAACAAAACAATTTGATCCTGTACACAGATGTTCCTCCCAGACTTGCCAACCTGCACCAGAAATGGGCAATTAGAGCATTTCAACTGAGGGTAGTGAGGAAGGAAAATCTTCCCAGCGGGCAGAATTTTGAACAGTGTATCTCTTTGTCAACTTTCCTGGAAGGGAGGATTATCTGAAGTGATACGGATCTATATGGCGATTCTGGCAAGATGATCAGCAGTTTGGAAAGAGAAAGATTAGATTTGGACAAGGAGGTCTAGAGAAGGCACAACCTTCTCTGAATGGGCCCAGAATGTGAGAAATTTTATTTCTCATTTGGATGGTTGGGGAGAACTAAGGGAAGTGTCCTGAGCTTCCCTGGGTAAAGGATAAAGAGTACCCTCACTTGAGAAGGTCATAGGACACCCTCAACCTCAGGAAAGGGCATGGAGGTGGAGGTAATAATCAGTAAAGATGTTCTGGATATATGGAACTGCCAAAAGTTCCAGGAGAGAAGAAAAGAGTGAGATTTCCATTGGGAGAGCACAGTCTAGTGTAGGAGACTCTAGGCTTAAGAGGGGACTTATATTCTGGGTTTTGACCAAAGCTAACAGAGAGGCAAGACATGGTGGGCTTATTTATCTGTGGGAGTACAGAATCAGATAAGAGTACCAGAAAAGGGTTACTTAATAACTAGGACTGTGGCTGGAGAAGGGAACTCTGACCTCTACAGAAGGGCTTTACAGCTGGTTAGGTCTGATGGTTGGGGCTCCAGAAGGGACTCCAATCTTCCACTATCCAATATCTATTTTCTCCTTTTTTCTTACTAACATAACTCAACTTTTGTTCAGAGTAACATGTGACCCTGTCCCAAATCACCTGATTTCTCAGGCTCCCTAGCAATAGCCATGGGACATAAATATGAAAATCCACTGGTAGTGTTTTCTGGAAAGCTATTCTTTTCCTGAAGAAAAGAAAGACTGCATAGGCATGCACTTTTTGCCCATTGACTGTCCCCCTTTCTCCTGCCTGAACACTATCACGATGTCATCTTGCAACTCTAAGGATGAATACTTCATGCAAAGGATGGTGGAAGAGAAAGGGGGATCCTAGGTCTTTGGTGGCTTTCCCAGTTCACGACACCTACTCTAGACTTCCTACCTCTGGATGTCTTATTTAGTGAGAAAAAATAAACCCCTTATTTGTTTAAGACACCATAGTTGAGTATTTGGTTCATGTAGCCCAATGCAACCCTAACTGAAAAAGTTCTGTGGGGGAAGGTAAAAATATGAATAGAGGCTTGAAGGATTAGAATCTTGTCTCCAAATGTTAAACCAATTTTCGTTCTAAGTGTTTCATCGCTGTACCTGGAACATGATGAGAAGGTGATATTATATGCATAAAGGAAAAAACACCAACTGGAATTATTTAGTGAGACATGGGCTTATTTCTTTTAATGTTTATATATTTATTTTGAGAGAGGGAGAGAGAAAGGGAGCAAGCATGAATGGGAGAGGAGCAGAGAGAGAGGGAGAGAGAGAGTCCAAAGCAGGCTCCACCCTGTCAGAATAGAGTCTAATGCGGGCCTTGATCTCATAAACTGTGATATCATAACCTGAGCCAAAATCAAGAGTGACACTTAACTGACTGAGCCACCCAGATGAGGACTTATTTTTATGCAGTCAGTACAACAAATAATTAAATGATACCAAAGCCTCTTGGTAGCAAGCCGTCCAGAATCAGCCATAACTATATGTACATGCACATTCTGGACTCTGTACATGAGGGTCCCTCTTGGAAGACTTATAGCATGGAGAAACAAAGGAGAACCAATGCACAGAACTACACATGCCCAGTATATCCAGTGAAGTCACCTTCCTCCTCAGGGGCAGAGTGGTTGAGAGTCAGAGAGACACCTGTATTATGCTTTAAAGCAAGAAGAAACATTGAGTCCTGCTGCATTCATCTTAGACTTTCTAGAATTCTGCCAAATTCTTACTTATGACTTGGCCAACATGGTATAGACCTAGGCCCCTTGGAGTCCCTGGCTTACTCCATTCATCATGTTTATGAATGACAAAATGTATGTAACTCATTAAATATGCAGGGCTTGGCACATAGGAAATGTTCAATGTAGTAAGATGGCATAGTCATGTTTTTCTGTTGTTATTATTAGCAACGTATGGGAGGCAGTATGGTGTATTCGAGAGACTGTGATCCAGAGGCCTGGTGTGCAATCCTGGTTCTGCTAGAAGCTAGCTAAGCAACTTGGAGAAGTCTTCTCTGAGGTCCTCGCTTTCTTATCTGTGGAGGGTTTGGTCATTTGTATGCAATGTATGCTTCCAAGTGTCACTGTTGACATGGGTGACAATGTAAAGTATATCCCCTAGAGTTGTGAAACATGGGAGGCCTGCAGTTGCTAACTTCCCACAATGGAGGGGCCCATGCCGAATTGGGACGTTCTCAGCTTGGAGCCAAAGCTGTTTGATGGCCCCTCCCACTGTCAAGGTGCAATCCATTAGTCAATGGTACATGCTTTAAATCAGTGATGAAATGCATGTCAGGAATTAGCCAGCTCTGCTGTAATAAGCTTTATGCTCGTGAGTTTGTACTATTTGTCAAGTGGGAATCAGCAAATGTAAATGTAAGAGGGAAGCAGAATGCCTACACATGTTCTGAAGTTCTAATCTCTACAGGGGGAGCTAATCAGGTTGACCACCAAGGTCCTGAACTCTGAACTTTGAGGAGTCCCAGGGATACTTTCTGGCAGGCTGTAGGAACATCAAAGGAGATTGGACAGAAACAGGAGGGCCAACCAATGCTGAGAAGAACTGGTGGCTCTCATATACAGGTATTCCCCACTTTATGAAAGTTCATGCTATACCACTTGGCTTTTATGGAAGACCTACATTAGTACCTGATTTTGCTAACCAAAAGAAATCCAAAGAGGATTTTTGTTTTTACAAAGAAAGGCAAAAATTGAAAATAGTGTTCAGCATTTGTTTTGCAGTGAGCCATTACAGAGATGTACCCTGAGCAGCAGCAAGAGTGGTCCCACTAAGCATCTTCTCCAGGAACCACACTTAGCATCACAGCATCCAGCCATCAGATCTTTGAACTTGTCTGTGAGCATCTGTGCTTTATCTTCATTTTTTTGCTGTGTGCATCAGTTATCAAGATGTGCCTTAGGGTATCAGAAAAACCTAAGAGAGGTTATTTTGGAGGACTGGGAACACTCAAAATTTTTTTCCATATAAATCATTGGTAGTTGCTTCTTTGGTTTCACTTATGAAGGCTTTCATTATCCCCCTCCTGTTCCACACCATCTTGTTTATTGCCTTCTTGTGACATCCTCACTTTGTTCTTGATCTTAGCGCAATATTTGGTAACTTATACAATATTTTAGCAGTTGTATGAAGCATAAAAGGATAGAGAACAGATTGATTGATTTACTAGTGTGTTATTTGGAAAATATGTAATCCAGGTAGGTCTTTGAAAGGCTAACAGCCCATGTTTGGCCATTTAACACAAGTTTTGATTGGAAGAAGAGTTTTCAAAAAGGAAATGCCTAAAAACCCTGCCCCTTAAGAAGGGCCCATTCTCCACCACATACTGTGATATCCTGTTTGCAGCAGGTGTTTAGGCAGACATTTCTGATTGTGCAGGGACCAGGTGATATGTTGCAGGTAGACTTAATTTTTTTTTAAGTTTTTATTTCAATTCCAGTTAGTTAACATACAGTGTAATATTTGTTTCAGGTGTACAATATGGTGATTCAACACTTCCATTCCATCACTTGGTGCTCATCATACAAGTGCTCTCCTTCATCCCCATCACCTATTTCACCCATCCCTCACCCCCTCCCCTCTGGTAACCATCAGTTTGTTGTCTGCACTTAAGAGTCCATTTCTTGGTTTGCTTTTCTCACTCTTTTTCCCTTTGCTTGTTTGTTTTGTTTCTTAAATTCCACATAGGAGTGAAATCATATGGTATTTGACTTTTTCAGATCGACTTATTTTGCTAAACATAATACTCTCTAGCTCCATCATTGCATATCATTGCAAATGGCAAGATTTCATTCTTTTTTATGGCTGAGTAATATCCCATTGTGTGTGTGTATGTGTGTATGTATGTATGTATGTATGTATGTATGTATAATCTATATATTATCTTCTTTATCCATTCATCTGTCTATAGAAACGTGGGCTGCTTCCATAATTTGGCTATTGTAGATAATGCTGCTATACACATTGGGGTGTGTGTGTCCCTCTGAATTAGCATTTTTGTATTCTTTGGGTAAATAAGAGTAGTGCAATTGCTGGATCATAGGGTATTTCTGTTTTCAACTTTTTGAGGAAACTCCATACTGTTTTCCAAAGTGGCCACACCAGTGTGCATTCCTACCAACAGCGCATAAGAGTTCCCCTTTCTCCACATCTTCACCAACACTTTTAAAATAAAGTTGAATACAGTTTTATTTTAGTAAATGTTTAATAACTGGTTCTCCAGAAAGAAAACAAATTGCCAATATCCATGGTGTGAATACTCTCATTGAAGCTGATTTCAAGCTACCAATGTGCTGTCCTTGCAGGCAGAGTTGGGAAGAGATGCGTGTAACTCATGAGAGCTGACATGAACTGCTCTGTCACACCAGTGAAAGAGTTCTACAGCTTGACGTTTAAAGCAGAATTTCAGACATCTGCCAATAATCCTGCAAAATCCAAATCCCAAGAGGATTTACTTCAAAGGGTAAAGTGTTCAGGAAACAAAACCAAACCCAAGTGGGTTCGGTTCCACTCACCCACAGATAATACTAACTTGAGCATCTGAAGAAACAGGGGAGGGAAGAGAAGGCACAATCCTCCAGCAAAGTGTCTGGAACAGAGTAAGTCCCAAATTATTACTTTTAAAACTTCAGCTGTATTTGAATACTGACTGTATGTATTCTTATTTATTTAAATATTTTAATTAGCTTTACTTAAATTATTCTAAAGACTTATCTTTACTCTAAGCAACTATATTCATTAAAGCATGGAGTTGGTAAACTGGTTATGTCTTCAAATACTTATTTAAGCAAATAAATAATGTTTACAATAATAAATATTCATCTCTTAGAACCTAAAATCAATCTGTATACCACCTGTAGTATCTGAACAAGTATCTGTACCATACTTTGTGAAACAATACACCAAGTAAGTGATGGCCATTATTAATATTTATTTGTGGAGCCTGAGTATTGAAAGACCCCTTTTAATAATGCAGGTAGTAAAATTTCAGTACTATGTTTAGATGAATCATCAGGAAACTTGGCTCCAAATATCCTGAAAAACCTTTAGGAAAAAATCTACTTGACCTTTCTGTAAAAGTCACTGCCGCTAAGCAACACCATTCTTCTGAAATGCTGACCACATTTCTTAGATTTTATTAAAGCACCTGTCTTGGTTGGGGTGGAGGTGGAAGAACACATTCGGTTCCTGTCTAACCTGTCAGTCGAGTCAGAGGCTCAAGGAAGACCACAGGATCAAACACAGAAGTATTCATGAATTTCCTCCCCTGCTCCCAAACACATGTGGGGGACAGCAAGCAATATTATAGACTGGAAAATGAGGAGCTCTATTTCAATATTGGGCCTGCCACCTACTCACCAGTGATTACTGGGCAACTGCCCAAACTTAGGTTCCCCCAACCTCAAACCAGTTAAAAAAGGAGTCTGTCTCCAAATGGAGAAGATCAGATCTCAGAAATTGAGGTTACTTCACCCCATCCTCCCTCCTGAGCTGATCAATGACAATTGTTCACAACAATAACACATGGTGGCTAATTTTCTTTTAATTCATTGATTTTTTTAATCATGGCATAGAGAGCTCTCCCACTATAAATCTGAAAGAGATGTCTGTACTTTGAAATTATTCTTTTTCCTTGTTTTAAAGGAGATTATAGTGTTCAAATGCAAATCCAAATCAAAACCCAATTTCTTCAGGTGGTTAATTAAATCAGAAGAAGAGTTGCTTCTAATTACCAGCTGTCTCCTGATTGCAGGGTTATCTGTATTCATCCATGACTAGTAAATTCATAATTTATGAGTCCCTACATAGCCACTCTCCTTAATAGCCTTCATTTTAAAAAGCTGATGTCTTTGAGCCAAAGGAAGGTGAACACAATGTTTACTAATGTTGATACGCCTTGATCCACTATTCCCCAAGTGAATGTTTGTGGAAAAGGAAGTAGTTTCTAATTCATCTCTGTTTTTCCTCTGGGTCAATTCACCCCAGCTCCTTTCTCCCAACCACAGGAAGAGCATCAGGCTGGAAGGTACAGGAAAGCACCCAGTTGCTGAATCTGGCTTCACTGAAGAAGTTGACAGCTCAGTGCATTCTCAGCCTCCCAAATCTCAGTTGGTGAGTGGCTGGTTCTCTATTATCTCACGGTTTAGTGCTCAATGATTCAGGCTTCTTTCTTGGCAACAAATACCTGAACTTCCAGTTTCTCAAGATACCAGTTGTGGGAAAGTGCCCATCAGGAAGAGGACTTTTGCCTCTGGCAAGATTTGACCACAAGTTCAGAGCATATTATAGTCATGGTTTCTATGAAGGAGGCTGTTTCTGGATCTGAGAGGAGGTCAGCCTCTGCAAATTTGAGCAAAAAGGGCCAATAATGCCAACAGAGAGAGTCCAGCTTTGCAGAGAGGACTCCCAAGCAAAGTGGAATTAACTTGTAGGGAACTATGATCTAAGAAAAGGTATACAGTCTCAAAGATTCTGTCTCAAAATCCTCTTCCAGCGGGACGAAAAAGCCACAGTCTATGCAATGCATAGGGCTGGCTGTGACCTGGTTAGACTGATATTACCAATTAGCTTTGTGACATTAGGCAAGGCACTGGACTTTTCTGAATGTCACTTTTCTAAGAAGAAAAGGAGTTGGACAAAATGGTTTCTAAGAAAATAGTTTTAGAAGCTATCTAATAGTCCTAAGATTTTATGGCTTATTTGTGTAATTTTGATTCTGGAACCTCACTTATTCCCCTGGGCAGTCAAGTCACATTTCCAACTGTGATTGGAGTGTGCAGAGATTAATGTACTAAGATTATGAGATTTAAGAGTTTCTAGACTCTGGTATTTCTTCCCCAAGGCATTGCAGTCTTACTTTTTATTTTTTCTTCTGGGCTTAAAGCCCACTGCCCAAGAATGCTACAGATCATGTCCTAACTCCCTTTTGCTTAGTCTCACCAATGAAAAATGGAAGATGTGTACTGGCATAAAAAGAACATAATAAACCTTGAAGCCACAAAGACTTATGGACAAATTCCAGCTCAATTACTTACTCTCTTGAGTAAAGTTAGGTAGTTATTCAAGGTATCTTTTTTCTGTTAAGTGGGGATAAAAATGTCATGCCATGTGGAGTTGTTGAGGGGATTGAATGCTCTCCACATCCCAAAGGCATTTGATGGCTCAACTCTTCAAAACTCACCTTTTCACTCCATTCTCGGAGAATTCCACAACCACATAGATGATCCATGTTGCATGTTAGAGTTTTATTTTTTTCTACCTTCTCTCTTCATTATTTCCTTTAATGGCACCTGAATTATTGACTACTGTGCCCATAACATGAACTTTCCATCATCTACTTTTTTTCCCAGTATTTTTTTCCCATTTTTTACTTGGTTTCTGTAGTTTTTAAAATTCTATGAAGTAAAATTTATCTATTACTTTATAATTTTGTGTTTTGTCTTGCACAAGAAAACCTTCCTTACCAAAGCATGTTCTTCCATTTACTCATTTAACAACTGTTAATGGAGTGCCCACACTGAGTGTAGAATTGTTGTAGGCCCTGAACATATACGTAAGGTAATCTTTGGGTAACATGCAATTTTAGCTGGGGAAGGGAGACAGTATCATTTGAGCTAATACTAATTTCGGATTACCATAAAGACCTTGAAGGGCATAAACAAAGTGACATGGTTGACACCACCCAGGGGAAGGGGTAAAAGGGCCACTTGAGATAGAACAGCTGAGACCTAAAAGATGAAGAGGAGTCAATTAGTGCGTCACCTGCAGGGGAAAAGGTACTTTGGCAGAGAGAATAGCAAGGACAATCAATAACTCTAAAGCAAAGAAAAGTGTGGTAGACAGCAGTTGCAAGAGCAGCTTAGAGCAGAGGGAGCTTTGTGAGCAAAGGGAAAGTTTGGTGAGATGAGTTTGGTGGGGTAGATAGGCTCGATCATGCAGGGACTTATGAATGCCGGATTGAGTTCTAAGACCAGTGGAACACTATGGAGGAGTTTTAAGTAGATGGGGCCACAAGAGAGCACCTGGTTTCCAACAGCTAAGAAGGCATCAGCCCTGCCTTAGTAGGAACTGGAGATAAGTTCACTTGATGAAAATCATCAAAAAGGGTCAGGACAATTTTCTAGAGTTTTTTGTTTTCTTGTTTGTTTGTTTGGGGATCCAGAGCCAAACCTTTTATTTCAGTACTTACTTTTTAGACCAGGAATAATTACACAAATGTGTGTTATATTGTTCTGCTCTCAACAGAGGAATATATTGAAGATAATACACTAGAGGTTCTAATTCAGGAAATGTTCTATTTTAAGTGTTTTAAAAAATATTTATTTATTTATTTTGAGAGAGCAAGCAGAAAGAAGGAGAAAATCCCAAGCAGACTTTGCGCTATCAGTGCAGAGCCCAATGCAGGGGTTGATCTCATGATCTATGAGATCATGACCTGAGCCAAAATCAAGAGTTGGACGGTTAACTGACTGAGTTATCCAGGTGGCTGCAAGTGCTCTATTTTAAAAGTAAACTGCAATATTATTGATGTTTTATGAACTCAGAAGTAGGATTTTTTCAAACAAACACATGTAAGTGAACACTATTAGTAAGATGCTGTGTAGTAAGCGTAGTTTTATAAGAAGCAGTCTTTGTCCTCAGGAGCCTAAAACTCATCAAAGAAGACAAGGGATGAATATGTCTACAATACTTTAGAGAGAGCCTGATGAGACTCTTAAAAGAGCTAAAAACCGTCTTGTCCTGACTCAAGGGAAAGCTGTCCTTGAGTGCTGAGGTGGCCAGGAAAGACTTCCTGATTGGGACGGTATTTGAGCTTGATCTCAGGAAATTCTACAGTAGATGAACTGAGGGGAGGGTACCCTTGGCATAGGAAAAGGGATGCTATTAAGGGAGGAAAGGTTAAGATATTTGGTGTAAGCTGACAGTAAATTTGGATGAAGCATGAGGGAGGTTCAGGGGATTACTGAGAAACAGGGCTTAATGGTGGCTGGTTGATGACAGGACCCCATTGGCAAGGCTGTGGACCCAGGTTGGAGTGGTACTCACAGGAAGGCAGATTTGAAATTGAATACTAAATCCCTGATTCTATTGGGTTCTGTTGGCCTTCTGTCCAGAAAACCTCAGGTTTCTTTTACCATGTCTGTGCATTTTTGTCCTGAAGGAACCTGTGTGCTTTGATCTCCAGTGGTCCAGGTCTGCTTCTTCTTTTTTTTTTTTTTTTTCTCCTCAGAAGACTGTCCTAAGGCTACCATGGTCACTTTACCTGAAAAATCAAGGAGCTAGTAGCTCCTATAGTTGGTGTCCCTCCCTGGCCCCTCTGGGGGTAAATTGTGAAAGCTCCCTGGTCTCAGGTCAAAACTCTGATCCCTGCAGGATCAGGCTGAATCTACTCCCTGGGACTTTGCCTGAAATTGTGCCCATATTTAGCTTCTTCCTCTTCCTCTTCCTCTTCTGTTTCCCCCACCTCTTAGCCAGTCTCCTTGGAGAAACTTCCTTAATAAACCACCTGGAAATGAGTTCTTGTTTCCATGTCCTCTTCTGGGGAACCTGTCCTAAGATACTAGCCAAGGGCTACTTTTTTTTTTTTTGAGTTTTATTTTTTTTTTTTCAATATATGAAATTTATTGTCAAATTGGTTTCCATACAACACCCAGTGCTCATCCCAAAAGGTGCCCCCCTCAATACCCATCACCCACCCTCCCCTCCCTCTCACCCCCCATCAACCCTCAGTTTGTTCTCAGTTTTTAACAGTCTCTTATGCTTTGGCTCTCTCCCACTCTAACCTCTTTTTTTTTTTCCTTCCCCTCCTCCATGGGTTTCTGTTAAGTTTCTCAGGATCCACATAAGAGTGAAAACATATGGTGTCTGTCTTTCTCTGTATGGCTTATATCACTTAGCATCACACTCTCCAGTTCCATCCACGTTGCTACAAAGGGCCATATTTCGTTCTTTCTCGTTGCCATGTAGTACTCCATTGTGTATATAAACCACAATTTCTTTATCCATTCATCAGTTGATGGACATTTAGGCTCTTTCCATCATTTGGCTATTGTTGAGAGTACTGCTATAAATATTGGGGTACAAGTGCCCCTATGCATCAGTACTCCTGTATCAGCCAAGGGCTACTTTAACTTGCTCAACTAGTGCAGCACTGATCCAAGGGGAAGGTCCATTGAATGTCACTGAGGACCCCTGAGGAACAGCTTTAGTGGAAAAGTGACACAGAAGCCAAATTGCAAGGATTAAAAGAAGTAGGTACTGTGGACACTTTGTCATTCTCTCTGGATGTCCTACACTTTTGGAAACTCTTGCAGTGTTTGGGTATTTCTGGCCTTTTTTCATCTTGCCTCATCAAAGCAGAAGTTAGAAATTGAAATTCCCAGGCTTTCTCAAAGCTGGGATGCAAGAATGTGACCCACACAGCACTCACCAGACACACCCATGTTAAACATCTGTTCAGAAAAGCACAACTTGTGAAAGAGACCTACTTGAAGAATCCTTTATGTTTCTTTTGGTTGGGTGGCAGTAGAGGTTTTGGCTTTTTGAAGAGCAGTGGTTGTGAGGTTGTGGTCCTGACTGGAAAAAAAAAGTGTCATTGTTGGGGTGGCATTGACGGTGGTAGTCCCCTATAGTGCTTAGTAGGGCAGCAGTAACAGCAGCTTCAGCAAAAGACTATTCTGTCATTGGGCCAGTTCTGTGATCAGACTTTGGGCACTGTTCCTAGAAATGTAACTTCACCAACCCTGGGTCTCCAGCTCTCCCCCAAATATCCCTTAAGTAAATTCCTCTCTTGAATACTTGGAGTCAAGTTCAATTGCTTGCAAATAGGAACTCTGCCTGAGAGAGTAGAGGATAAGAAATTGTGAGCAGTGTATACAACCTTTCCAAAGGCATGTGGAATGATAGGAGTATGAGAGTGTACTGGGGTAGCCTCTAACATGGCCCCTCTGATCATTATCTTTTGGTGTTCAAGTGCTCCTGCTGTCCCTTTCTATGTTGAATCAGGGCTGGTATGTGGGGCCAGCAGAATAAAGCAGAAATAATAGTGTATGGCTTCCAAAGCTAGTTCAGACAGGCATTATAGCTTCTGCATTGGAAGGTGATCATACATCTAGGGATAGCCATGTCAGGGAGAAGGACCTTCTTTTGAGATAGGAAGAAGGAAGAAATAAGATTGTTAGAGTCAAGGATGAGCATAAAGGAAAGGATAGACTGAGAATTTCATCTTCTTGGCAAAGTAAAAGTCAGGCAAGATCAACTGCAAAGATGAGGGAGGATGGAGAGAGAGGGGTCTATGTTTTAAGCTTACATTTATTTAGTGTTGATTTAGGGCATTGCGTTAGCTCCTTTAATCTCATTTAACCATTCTACCAACTCCACAAGATAGGAACTATTATTTTCTTAATGTTACAGATGATGAAGCAGAAGCTAATGGAAGTTAAGGAACTGAACAGGTGAACCCCAGTTTGTTGGACACCAGAGGGCAAACCCTTCATGACTCTCTATACCCCTTGGGTAGTTTACTTAATAACTGCTGTGAGAAATTTTAAAAGAGAGTCAATGTGAGATAAGCCAAAAGGAAAAGGAAAAGATTTCTTCAGGAAAATAGAGGACACTTGACCTTCACACTTTCAACAACAAAAATAACCACAAAGAGGAAAGACTTTTTCCCAGCTGTTTATAGTGGCTTTTAAATATGCCCAAACAGTCAGATATGTCAAGAAACAGAGAGTGGACATTGTTTTGCATGACAAAATATAATGAAACTTCAGATTTCATACCAGGAAGTTATGCATATTCCAATTTCTTTTTTGGAAAGGCAAGGCTATCTTTGAGGAGATTACCTTTATTAATATCTAATGCTCTATGTTAAAACAACGAGAGATGACTGCTTCTTTGCTGAAAATTTGGACCTGCATATGAGCTCTTGGGTTGGAAATTTCATATATTCCATAGGAGGTCGAAGTTAGAAAGTAAAATTTTTAAAAAGTCACCTTTTCTTTCAGTTTGTAAACTGAGCTGATCAGATAAAATTTTCAGGATGTAATGTAGTTAAAATCATATGATATCAGAGCAAGAATTGACAGATCAGTAAGATAGTTCAGCTGTCAAAAAGGCTCCTGAGTATGTTTTAGGAGATAACATATGATTAAGGAAACATCACAAAAAATGGGAAGGAATGAAGTATTCAGGAAGTGATCCAGCTAAAAGCCAACATCATACTTCATCAGGAATGAGGTTAGGATAGTCACTAGCAGCCCTGCTATTTTACCTTGTTCTGGAAAATATATATAGATTAACTATGCCCTCCTTAGTGGGGAGGATCTTTCTAACCATAAGCACTATGTAAGAAATCCAGAATAAAAGATTCATGATTTTTACAATATTCAATTTAAAATGTAAAACATTTATATGACTTTAAACACCGTTAAATGGAAACTGGGAAAATAGAGCAAATGATTAGATAAAGAATTAACTATGTGAAAATACTTCAATCAACACACATATTGTTGAGGTAGCAGCCCAATAATAAAAAACGATCAAGATCAAGGAGTATAAGGAGTTCACAAATGAAATCACACTGCTTTATCAAAAAAAAAAAATTCAAAAGAAAACTGTGCAATAGTAATGGTTTTCTAGGGAGCTGAGGAGTCCAAAAGGCTGGTGAGGGTGTGGTCCACCTTTTGGGACTCTAGAAGGGAGCCCCATATTATGATATGTAATACATTTCCACATTATGTATCAATACCTATAAAATTCACATCATTTGACCCAGGAAGTGGACTTCTGAAAATCTATACGGAAGAAATAATCAGAAAGTCAGAAAAAGAGGGGCATGAGACTCTTGGTCTCAGAGTCATAAGTTCAAGCCCCACGTTGGGCATAGAGTCTACTTAAAAAAAAGTCAGAAAAATTTTTATGCACAAGAATCTTAATTACAATGTCATTTATAAGGGTTAACAAATGTTTAAAATATTCAAGAAAATGATAATATTTCAATACAATATGATATAATCACATAAGAATATAAGGTCGTTAAAATCATGTTCTTGAAGAATTTTTAGCAATAAGAGAATAATCATGACATGTGGGGGAAAAAAAAACCAGGATACAAACTCCATATACTTTATCCTCCCAGTTGTGTAGAATAAAGAATTCTACTGGAAATAGGATGTAACACCTGCATGTTAAAAAAAAAAAAAGTGCCAAAATATTAAGTGTTTAACACTCAGTGGTGGAAAGTCAGGTGATTTTAATTTGTTTTTCCATAGTTCTCTAGATTGTCTGTAATGAGCATATTAGTGTCTTTTACCAAAACTTGATTTGAGGTGAAACTATCCATGATCTCTGAAGATGGGCCATTGACATTTCTGCAGTCAGTAGGGTTCCAATCTGGGAAGAAAATAAGCCTCTTGTCTCAGCTCCAAAGCTTGAGATGGGATGGGGATTCCCAAGACATCTAAGCTCTGGTGAGAGATCATTTGGATGAATGCCAAGTAAGTCTCAGCGAGTTCTTCCTTCACACAAACTCAAGACAGTGAGGTGAGAAAGCCATCAATCAAAGGATCCACCACTGGTTTTCATCCAGTGCTTCTCAACATCACTGTGCATGTGAATCAACTAGAGATGTTGATAAAATATAAATCAAACTCATTAAGTCTGAGTAGGACCCGAGACTCTGCATTTCTCACATCTCCCAGATAATGCTGCTGCTGCTGGTCCATGGGCCACACTTGGAGTTCAAAGCTTAAAGTGCCTTCCCTAGAGGACAGCACAGCTTTCCCTGCTTTTGCAAATATGAAACACTTAGAAACAAGTTCAATCAGCAGGCATTAATTAGATAAGTAATACGCATCTGGTGCCAACATCTGGGGAGACAGTTCTGGGACTCGCAGGTCATTAGGACATTAACAAATGATCTCATGGTACAAGTGCTCTTGTGTGAGTGTGCAATGCATATACATCTGTTGATACATGTGTATTGTTTTGCATTTGTGCTGAACTTCTTTGAGGAAATTCTTGGGCATTATATTTCCTCTTTCCTGATGGAGTTGCATTAGTGATCAAAAGAGCAAACCACCAATCCTTTCCCCTTGTCTTTTTCTTTTTCCCTTTCATAAAACCTCTGGTCTCTGCATGTGTGCTCAGTAATAAGAGAAGCCAAGGACTCCTGTGGGTCCTAGGAAATGCATTATCTAATCTAAAAATAGACAAGAGCCCATTGTCTCATGCAAAAGTAAATCCCATATACTAATCTGGCAGAAAGTGATCTAGCCTTTTTAAAGATTTATTAACTCCTGATCTTTTCTCTACGCATGACTATTTTTCATCTCATTCTGTGATGGGTAAGTTGAATTAAGCAAGAGCTAAAATAACTTCTTTTTAAATGTATATAAATCTTTGTTATATAAACCTTGGGGTTTAGGAGGCCTCAAGGTACTTGAAGTATCAAAGCATTGAGTGGGGAAGAGAAAAGTAACTGTTATTATAGAAACAGATGGTTTCCCAACAGTGGCATATTGTGAATGTTTGAAAACTAGTTCTAAAGAAAGAAAGGAAGGAAGAAAGAAAAAAGGAAGGAAGGAAGGAAGGAAGGAAGGAAGGAAGGAAGGAAGGAAGGAAGGAAGGAAGAAACAAAGATTGATTGCCTGTGCTAGGGGAGGAAGAAATGGGGAATGATTGTTAAGGGGTATGGATGTTTCGGGGGATGATGAAAATATTCTGATATTGGATGTTTTGATAGTTGCACAAAGCAGTGAATACACTGAAGACCACAGAATTGTACAATGTAAAATGGAAACAACAACACAAGACCCACCTCCCCACAACACTATTCACACCATTTGCCAATTTCCATGGTGTAAACCACCCCATTATGGCTGATTCCAAACTGCCCACGTGGCTTCACTGAATGCAGCCTGGAAGGGCACAGGCTCTCACACAGCACTGGTTTCCTGTGTGGCAATTCGTTTCCTAACCACTGGGGTTTAGGGAGACATTCAGGATTATATAGCTTTCCCTGAGCGCTAGCCCTAGAATTTCCATTTTCCTTGTTTTTCTGCTTACTGTTATTACTATTTCTTCCTCCTTTTTTTTTTAAGGATTTTTTTTTTTTAATTTTTTTTTCAACGTTTTTATTTTATTTTTTTTTTGGGACAGAGAGAGACAGAGCATGAACGGGGGAGGGACAGAGAGAGAGGGAGACACAGAATCGGAAACAGGCTCCAGGCTCCGAGCCATCAGCCCAGAGCCCGACGCGGAGCTCGAACTCACGGACGGCGAGATCGTGACCTGGCTGAAGTCGGCCGCTTAACCGACTGCGCCACCCAGGCGCCCCTAGGATTTTTAATGTTATTTTTAATTTGAGAGGGAGAGAGAGAGCTCATGAGTGGGGGGAGGGGCAAAAGGAGAGAGAGAGAGAATCTTAAGCAGGCTCCACACTCAGTGCAAAGTCCGATGTGGGGCTCGATCCCATCACCCTGGGATCATGACCTGAGCCCAAATTAAGAGTCGGATGTTCAACTGACTAAGACACCCAGGCACCCCTGTTTCTTCTGTCTGAAAGTGACAGAATGTGGCAAAGAGTCTGAAATGGGACCCTCAAGTTCAACATATGTTCTTTTATTAATTCAGATTTTCAACAACACATTTGTTGAGGGACTCCTCATACTGGGTTTTGTGCTGTATGCTCAAACGTTAAGGTATGTGGAATGACCTTGGCCCATGAGGAGACTCCAGTCTAGCCAAGGGTACAAATACAAACACACCTGGTGTAGAATCTGTGTGTGTATATGCTTTAATAGAGGAACGTGCACCTTGAATGAATTATTTTTCTTGGTGAATGGGGAATGGTGGTGTGAATGAATTATTTTTCTTGGTGAATGGGGAATGGTGGTGATATCAGTGAATGTCTCACAGAAGAGGAGATATCTGACCTGGAATCAGGGAAGGACATTTTTTTTTTTAAGGACATTTGTAATTCAAAAGTACAGCTTAAAGGGAAAGGCATGGAGGCCTGATGAGGTGCTGTGGATACAGGCACTAATGTGCTGTGGCTAGGTCATAGATTCATCAGTGGCTGCGATGAAGAATGACCAGAAAGATGAGCTGATATATTTTTAACATCTTTATGGGCCACACTATGGAGTTTGCACGTTATCCTACAGTAACTGCGGAGTCACTGAGACTTGTTAAGCAAGGGAGGGACATGCATAGATCAGCAGTATTACTCATTGCAAATAAGAAGTGTACACGGGTAGGAAAGAGAGATGAGAAGAAGCTAGAATTAGGGAGGCCAGAAAACAACATTGTGTTATTCCAGTGAACAGAGATGGACATGAGATGCATAAGCCAGTGTGTGGAGGCATAGAGTGTAAGGGATGCGGTGGAGAAATACATCAAAATAACATTCATAGAGCTGAAAACACCACTGAATGTGCATGGGGGAGCAGATGGTAGAGTCAGGCTAATGTCGAAGTTTCTTTCTTGCATGACGAGATAAATGGTGTTGCTTAAAAAACGCCTTACACATAGTAGGCCCTGAGTGTATATGTGCAGAATGTTGGAATATAGAGGGGCAACATAGTGTGATGGAAGACATTCAGTATGTTGAGTCACATCAACTATGCATCAGAGCATGGTTACGTAATAATTACTGGACTTTAAGCAAGTTTCTTAATTTCTTTGAGAAATTTCTTTGAGCCTTAATTTCTTCACTTGTAAAGTGGGAGAATTATTTGACCTTAAAAGGACTTTGATTAAGACTAGAATTAGTACAACCTCTTAAATTATTATTCCTTGAAAGAGCAAGCATATTGTAAGTGGCACTAACAGGTGAAGGGTCTCCAATCATAGTCCGCAGCCCATTTGTGAAGAAAGACCAGTTTCCTCCTACTATGTATTTTCTCACTCAATCTCTGAAGACTCCTTGATAGAAAAAGGACTAGGGCATTCTTTTTGGCTTGTAAATTTAGCTTGAATCCATGTGCACCAAAGAGGAGATCCTGAGAACTGGCTAGTGCTGGGATTATTTCAAGGCTTAAAAAATCTACAACTATTTCTTGGGCTCCCGAAGGGGACTACAACAAATTTGTTATACAAATTGGGAATAAAAAAAAGCAGTGGGCCACATGCAGTCATCACAAATATGATTCAGACCCTATTTCTTGGTATCTGAAGGGTCCCTGGATACCCAGTGACTTTTGTGTGTGGTTAAAAGGCAGAAGAAGAAAAGACTCATCCAGCATAAAGCTGATCTGAGGGAGAGCTCCATGTGGCCCACTGGCTGGTATCCATGGAAGCTTCATACAAAGGAGGACCCTATGATTCCTGGGTGGTCAGGAGCTCAGACTATGTCTTATTTGGGAATCCCAGGTAGTCATGAACTACCAGACATGGGAAGGGGACCCCCACCAGTTTATAGGGTAAAGCTGAAACTGAAGCTGTTAAGGGAAGCATATCAGTGTCTTCAAAGTGCCTTTGAAGTGAACAAAGCAGATGACTGGATGTCTTGATAGCATAATTTTTGTGATTATCTCTACAGTTTCCTTGTCTTTGAGTGATTTTATAACTCTGTAAATTATAGATAACTGATAGCAATAAAAATGATTCATGTCCATAGACATGCAAATAAAACCTTGTCTGGTGGAGAGGTAATTGATCCCCTTACATCCTCATGAAAGACGCATGGTTTGCATGTATTAAGCCAATTCATTTCAGCACTTTGTGGGACTTACATTGTTGTCTGTTCTTTGCTTTCTCCTTAAGTTGGCTACAATATTTTTCTGGCTTCCTTATTAATTAATGAGTCAAATAAAATCTCCAACACATTTATTTTATATGACAGTCATGATTTTACTCTTTAAAGCAATGATCAATTGTTGATTATCACTATTACTTCTTACACATTAAAAAAAACTAGGGAAAAGAGGAGTCCCTCCATCCTCAAAGCATCATTCGAGTGTTGGTGGGGAGGAAATAGTGATCTAAGGAAAGGAAATCTAGTAAGGCTCTCTCTGGGGTGCAGGGGAAGTCCAACTTCTACATCGCCAAAGCAAGGGGAGTATCTCCTCAGGTAGACCTTAGGGTGGGTCATCAGAATTCTAGCCCACAGGAGATTTAGTAGATATGTCCAGGGTGGACTCTACATTGAGGAAGAAAGGGTAAACAAATACTTTTAAGGGGTGAAAAAATCTCAGTCAGGATTCAGAAAAGTTCTCTCTAAAAGGACATTAGAAAATCCATCTAATTTTTGATGACCTTAAAAAACACTGGTTGTGTGTTTCCTTATATGTAGAGCATAATGATGCATTAACAATATGCAAAAAAGGTGGCTAATATTAGTAAGAGAAGGGTTTGTTTCTCATGGGTGACCAATTTAGAAAAATATGAGGAATCAGCTTTTCTCAGGATCAAGCAGAAAGAGTCTCAGTGACTCATAAGGGCAAGTAGCAATATGGAGACCACCCTATGGGAAACACAGAGAATTAGCAAAAGATGAGAAAGGTGGGTTGAAAAATGTGACTCTGGACATTCAGAGAAACCAGTGATCAGTCTTCAGTATGTCAGTATTTTCTTGATAGTGAACTGTAACTACCCAGTTCCAGATGTGGCAGGATGTAACGCTGCTGAAGAAAGGGCGTAGATATAAAGGATACCCTGTGGGGGAAGCAGATGTAGAGGAACGGACATGATTAACATTGGAGTCTCCAAATATAAACCATGTAAGAAGTTGTCAAAAGAGTACTTGAAGGACAGTGTGTAGTGTTACACGTATATATTACAAAATGAGGGGCGCCTGGGTGGCTCAGTCGGTTAAGTGACCAACTTTGGCTCAGGTCGTGATCTCACAGCTCATGAGTTCGAGCCCCATGTTGGGCTCTGTGCTGACAGCTCGGAGTCTGAAGCCTGCTTCGGATTCTGTGTCTCCCTCTCTTGCTGTGCCCCTGCTTCATTCATGCTCTCTCTTTCTCTCAAGAATAAATAAAACATTAGAAAAAATTAAAAAATGAGAAAGAAGCTGAAGAGTGAACAATAACAAGAAAAGAAATCCAAAGAAAGAATACAAAAAAAAAAGGCAAGTAGGATTAATGAAATAGTAAACAAAAAAATCCCTATACTTGATTAAAAAAAAAAACACCAGTGAAAAAGGCACTCTTATAGCAAATTCAATCACAGTAAAAGCACAATATTAGAAACAAGAATTTGACATCACTGTAGATAGGCAGGAAATTTAAAAAAATACATGAGAATAGTTTGTACAAGTCAAGCCAACATGTTTGAATAAAATGACTTTCTAAGAAAATGAAAATTGCCAAATCCAAAATCTATTCCCAGTTAAAATTCAGAAATAACCTCAAACATGTGTAAGAACTACATGAGAAATATTGCAAATTTTTTTTTTTTTTTGAGAGAGAGAGAGAAAGAGCACAAGTCAGGGAGAGGCAGAGGGAAAGAGAGAGAGAATCTTAAGCAGGCTCCAAGCCCCGCATGGAACCCAACTTGAAGCTTGATCTCAAGACCAGGAGATCATGACCTGAACTGAAATCAAGAGTCAGATGCTTAACCAACTGAGCCACACAGACGCCCTAAAAACTGTAAATATTTACTGAAAGATACAAATAATGGTTACAAGTTGGACATATATAGCGTGTTCTTGATGGCAACGCTCACTATTATAAAGATTTTCACATCTGCCAAATTAATCTATAAATTCAGGACATTTCCCAATCAAATTCCAAGAGAATTTATGGGCAAAATAATGATAAAATTCACTTTTAAAGAGAAAACAGAGAACAGTTATGGATACTGACACAGCAAACAAGAACAATGGGGAGAGAAGACCCTCAACACCCCAAGCTGGAGTATTTAAAGTGTGCCATTAGATACAGAACACTCACATGGACAATTTGATAAGTATTGTTGGGACCTTAGGCTATTTGGAATAGATAAAATCACACCCTTATTTCATCAGAAGCAGAATTAAAGAGCTCAGTCTCAAGAGCAGAGCCATACAAGTATCAGGAGAAAAATACTCTTAGTTTTTAAAATAATCTTGGGGATGTGAGAAGGACTTCCAAAACATACACAACTCAGAGCCCCAAAAGAAAATATTTATAGATTTGACTACAAAGAAAATAACAAATGTCTTTATGACAAATGTCACTGTAAAAAGTTAAGATACTCGGCAGACAGGAAGAAAAATGATTAGTGATCAGCAAATATAAAAAGTTCCTAGAAATCAATATAAAAACAAACAAAATAGGCATGCCTGGGTGGCTCTGTCAGTTAAGTGACTGACTCTTGATCTGGGCTAAGGTCATGATCTCGCGGATTGTGAAATGGAGCCCCAAGTCAGGGCTGTCACTCTGTGCTGTGGTGTGGAGCCTGCTTGGGATTCTCTCTCTCCCTCTTTCTCTCTGCCTCTCTCCTGCTCTCAAAATAGATAAACAAACATTTAAAAATATCTTAAAACAAACAAAAGAGATATAATAAGAAATTTATGAAATAAAAATTACAAATAATTGTTATGCCCAGAATTCGTGATCCCCAAAGACCGCCAGGGAGCCGAGTCCGATGTAAAAGCAAAAGAGCCTTTATGGATACTTTATGGATACTCAATCCCCTACCTGCAGGGGGGCAGCGGTGAGATACCGGGGAGAGAGAGTGAGTTTCAAAAGGACAAAGGTTTTATTGGGACCTCCTAGGTCCCAACAGCAGTTGGTGAGGTAATGGCTGTGGCCTCAGCCGATTGGCTGGGGAAGGGTCCGAGTCCTGTTAGGCAGGTGAGTGGGAGGTTACTCAAGGGGAGGAGGCGTGGTCAAGGTGAAGGACACAGAACAAGATGGAGTTGGCCGGTGTAGGCCCGCCCTTTCAATAATCAATAAACAAATAAAAATATGCTTAACCTTGCTAGTAGCTGGGAAAGTATAAATTTTAACTGTCATTCATAATTTGTGGGCCAGAATTAGAGGAGCAAGGGTTCACACTATTGACTGGAGTGTAAACTGTAAATCTTTTGAAGGCCAAATTATCATAATTTAATTCCTTTGATCTAGGGATTCTAAATCTAGGAGTTTGTCTGAAGAAATACTTGCCTATATACACAAATGTGTATACAAAGATGTTCATTGCAGCATTATTTGTAATAAAAATAATTAGGACTAATATAAATGTCCACCAAGATGGAATGGGGATGGCAGATGTTGACACAGAAGGGGAAAAGGGCCATTCGTGTTTACTTCTTATACTAATCTTTAAAAAATCTTTTAGGGGCGCCTGGGTAGCTCAGTCGGTTAAGCATCTGACTTCGGCTCAGGTCATGACATGATGTCACAGCTCGTGGGTTTCAGCCCTGCATTGGGCTCTGCTGTGCTGACAGCTCAGAACCTGGAGCCTGTTTCAGATTCTGAGTCTCCCTCTCTCCCTGCCCCTCCCTTGCTTGTCCTTGCTGTCTCTCTCAAAAATAAGTAAGTAAGTAAGTAAATAAATAAATAAATAAATATTTAAAATTTAAAAAAAGTAAATGCATTAAAAAAATCTTCAAAAAAATTTCTTTTTTGAGAGAGAGAGAGAGAGAGAGAGAGAGATTGTGTGCATCTGTGCATGCATACACTCATATGCATGCAGGGGAGGGGCAGAGAGAGAGAATATCCTAAGCAGGCTCCACGCAGAATGTGGAGCTGGACATGGGGCTCGATCCCCCGACGCTGGGATCATGACCTGAGCCGAACTCAAGAGTGAGACGCTTTACTGAGCCATCCACATGCCCCCCAAAGAATCTTTTAAACAAGAATGTAGACATATTTAGTTGCTTAGGTTAAAAAAAAGAAAAAAATGTGAAGAATTACACCAACATATTTGAAAAGTTGTTTCCGGGTGGTGGCATTGTAGATGCATGATTTTCTATATTATTCAGATGACCTACAATAAGCAGGTATTATTTTTATAATGAGGAGAAGACTGAAAATCAGCATATAAAATCTTGAATACTTCATATGTTAAAATTTAGGTGAAAAGAACTATGAATGGCAAAAATACTGAAGAAGATGAACCCATAGGAACCATGTTTGTTTCTAGATGGCATATATTTTGGAGCTTTTCTTTTTTATTCTGTTTTTCTCTCTTTTTCAAGTATTCTGTGATGAGCTTTTCTTTCTTTTTGTTTTCTTTCTTTATTTTTACTTTTAGTTTTTGTTTCTGTGATGAGTTTCTAAACTTTTCTTTCAAGCTTTAAAAACACTCATGTTTTTAAAGGATGCATTGCAAATGACATAATTTAAGTGCTATAAACACGAGTGCATTTTGTCAAATGATTATTCATAAGTTATTTCTATCTTTTCAACTATTTAAACTCAAGACAAAACCATAGGTGTCCTTGTGTGTGTATTCTACAGTCATGATTTAAAGTAAAGCTGTAAGAAGTCTTTTCACATGTTGTGGGAATTGCCATGTATTTGATGCCTGGTCCACGGAAATCAACAATGCATCAGGGCTATTGTCTCATTGTTCAATGGGTGCTGGCTTCTAGAGCCTGAGGGAGAGCGCTGGTTTTTTAATAACCATGGGTCAGGCACAGGTTTCAGAACTGAATTCTGACCTTCTGCTTTATAGAGGAAAATGCCCTTTAAGATGTGGTCTCTGGGCTGACCAGATCATTAACTTGAGTTTAGCAAGGTCATGGCAAAAAGAAAACAAAACAATCCAGAAAAAGCAAGTGGTGACTTGAATTTTAATTTTAGTGTATTAACATTTCTTCAAGTTTTCTTTGGGAGGAATGGTGGTTTTCAAGGTGTTAATGAAAAGGAATTCTGATCTTGGTTTCTAATTAATTTTCTTCATTCTCATTTGCATTTTATTTGTGAAAGTCCCTGCTAGGCTTTATCTGAATTAAACAAAAATTCCCTGGGGACAGGCATACTTACTCCTTATTTTAAAATCTTCTTATGGTGGAAAGCATCACAGAACAGGGAAACTTGCAATTAATGTGGCTGCACGTTTGCAATCTGTGTCCCAATGAACTCTTCTGGCTCATTTGTGAAAATTTTGATAGCTGAGTGCTTACCTCAGAGGCACAGAGTCACTTGAAACTTAAACCCCGGCATTACTGGATGGTTCCCAGCACCGTTTTGCTACCTTCATTCAGTTTCTTTGTTGGTGTCCCGGAAATTGGAATCTTTTCATAAATCAAACTCTCCTTTTAAGAACTTGTGGACCATGTTTTCAAAGCTACACCAAAATCAACCTTTGAGATCTTAAGTCTCCCTCTGCATCTTTCACTAATTCCATTCGCAACCTGAGGCCCAGAGAATTCGTTCCCTTTAACTAAAGAGAGGCCATTACCCAAGTTCCCCTCAGGCTCCCGTGCCATAAAATGGCAGGACTTCCATGAAAATGTGTTCAGTGTTGCTGAAGCATTGCCTTTGGCTTTTTTAGTCACTGCCGCTCTGTGTTTGTTCAGCTGGAGAGGTCAAATGATTTGTTCTTCCAGAAGTTAATCATTTATGACAAATTTGCTTGGCTGATACGTGCACTGATACGTTGCAGATGGCTGGAGAGGCACAGACGAGCGCATTTGTCTTTTTAAAAACGCTCATATTTGTCAATGTACTTTTCCCTCATTGCATACACTAGCCTCAGGCCACTGGTATTTTGTCATCATTTTCCTTCCAGCATCTTCCATCCCTTCTACTCTCCCCTTTTCTTCAGTTGTCAGTTAAAGGCGCGGAACTTAGCTTCACCTGCCAGGACACATCAGGACTCAAAGTCAGCTTCTCCTGCTTGATTGGAGATGGATTTTCTGAGGAAGCTTAGCTTTGAGCCCAGTCTAGCTTGCACTGCCCTAGTGCTGTGTTCACATGGGCATGTACTGAAAATGCACAAATGTCCGATAGCTTAGCCTCCGTCTACTGCAACTTCTCAGGTATCTCTCCCTACCTATGGCTGGAGTTGGAGCGGCCATGGCCATTTCTGGGAAATCTCTGAGGGAAAGTTGAATGGCCGGGCTGGGGGGCGGGGGGCACATCTAATGTGGATTTGTATGGAATAGACTTACTTGGTTCACACTCATGTGTGTACAGTTCAGTCAGTGCTGGTTGTCCTCGTGGTACAATGGCTCACTCTGCCAGCTCTCCTGGTGTGGAGACAGGAAGGGGATGGTCCAGGGTCCTGCCCACCCCCTTCTTATGGGGGAGGTGGGGTAGAAGCATAAGTCTAGAGGGTATGGAGCCTGAGGCTAGTCTGTGAAAGTCTCTTCCAATTTTTAAAGCTCATATGTGGAGAAAACTTGATAGAAATCTGCCCAGATTTGACAATACCTTAAAAACAATTGATAAAACATTATTAATAACAGTCATGTTACTAAGAGAGTTTTCTAAACTATCAACTTAAAAACGTGGTCAACCATGCTAGAGAAAAGGTCTTTGACCTTGTATTTGATGTTACAACATCTCTGTCACATGAAGAAATGATCAGAGACCACAGCCAAAAACGTAGGAAGGAAAGCATTTTTGAGATGTGTTAGGACTTTAATTTTTTTAATGTTTTATTTACTTTTATATTATTTTCCCGTCTTTTATGATATACGTGATATTTGTCAGCTTTCCAAAATTTGCATTTTATTGTGATTTCTGATTTCCCTTGCATTGTACCTAATTTTACATCCTTTTTAAGAAGAAGATTCCCGAGACTGTTTAAGCTTTAGAGGTCTCAACACATAGATCAATCCCTGCTCTTAACTATTGGAAACCACTGTGACGGTTCCGAAAAAATAATTTGTTCATTAAGTCTTCTAAATCAGCAAATTTCAACTCATAAGTTAAAACCTCGAAGGCAAAATCCCTCCTATTTATCTTTCTTAGTCTACTGTGTTCCAGGGCACTTGTAACCAATATGCATGAGCCTGGCAAGAAGTCTCTTAATATGGGACAGTGCTGCTCTGAATCTGCACTCAGACTTTTCTGGCTCCTATGAAATAGGAGTGCAGCTTAGAGGACATCCATTACCACATGTTACACCAACACTCAGATGTCTCTAAAAATACAAAGCAACATTCAGTAGGAAGGAAGCCATGTCATAAGAATCATTTGGCTGGTTCTTAAGAACAGTTAGTAACTGGGCATAGCCAAAATCGGTGTGTTTGTCTTCTAACAGATCATAATACCAGGTGGCATAGAAAAAGAAGGGAAGAAGACGCATGTAGCATGTTTCAAAGGGGATTGCTGTGTTATGCAAAAGGCATGGATCCCAGAAGAAGGCGTGTGCCTTCTCTGCTGTTCAGATGGGGCTTGTCTGGTGCTCGGCAGCAATGACTGGGGGAATAACAGACTGGTAGGATCTTCTCATGGGGAAGGAACCTTCTGGTGCCACTTATGAATAGACTCCAAAGGGTAAATGCCTTTGGGACAGAAGGTAATTCAGATCTGATTATATTCTATGGGTCCTAAAGTTTGGCACCTGGAGACCTTGTTAAAACAGGTTGTGTTAATACACCCTTTACAGGCTGTGTGGACTCTATCTCTTGGTAAGGAAGTGTTCCAGACCCAAGGCCCATTCTTGTGTGGCTGAATGGGGGTCAAAAGACTGTACATGAGACCTTTCCTCACACTGCAGGCATACTCTGATTGGGGACTGTTGGTGTGGGGAAGCTATAGGTGTGGTAACTAGAAGTGGGCGTCCTATGTGGTTAGTTTGGGGTACATATTTGGCTTTCTCTTAGAAATGCTGGCAGTTATTAAGTCCTGGCTATTTGGGGCCTATCATTGTTATTGTTTGCCATACTGCTCTATTTGGTATAGACAATGGTCTGACATCCTATGACTCTAACACACAGATTTATAGACTGCCTGGTTTCTTGGGCTGGCTAGTGTAGATAATGGGTTGGTTTCCTGAATTGGTTGCTGCCAATTGGAGATCAGAGTGCTATTTTTACATCTTGTTTGGCCACTGTCCATTTGCATGTCAAGGCTCTTGGATGTTCAATAAAAGTTTTTGCCTCAATAAGCAGAATCATATTGAGATTTGCAATAGCTGAAAACCAAGTCCCTGTTCCTTCATTCACTCTCAGATATTGCTTAGGCACCTGCTCAATGTCATACATCATGTCAGCACTGGGGATACTAGTGGGGAACAATGTAAGCTGAGTCCCTTTGGAGCTTACAGTTTCTAGAGAAATAAAGAACTTTGAATAATTATAATGAAATATGATGAATGAATTCATCGAAGAAATATGAGATCTGCTGTGAGAGGGCAAGGTTCCTAGCGACAGAAATTTAAAGAGGAGTAGATATTAGGTGAAAATTGATGGTAGAGGGAGGAATGGGTGGAAAAGTGAGGAGAGTGCTTTGTAGGCTGAGAGGTCACTGGGTTCATCAGTGCTTGCTGCTGCAGTAAGAAACTCCCAAATCTCAGTGATGTAACATAATAAAGGGTTATTTCATTAAGGTCCTATTCAGTCCAAGGTTGGATGAGTTAGCTCTTCTGCATGACTTTCTTCCAGTGGTGATACCGGGACCCAGGCTATTCCATTTTGCAGCTGTGCAACCCTTCACTTCCAGGTGCATAGATGGGAGAGAGGATGACTTGGGGTACAGGACTGGAGATGACTCATCACTTTTGCCTACACATCATTGGCAAAAAAACCCCAAAAAAACACAGTCGTGTGACGCATTTAGATGCTTCGGGTCTGGGAAATAGGAAAACACAGATACACGGTGAGCACTAACAGTTGCTACAACAGAACAACGCATGCAAAGATTTAGACAGGAGGTCATGCTGTGTAGCTGGGCAAGAGCATGGGATATGAAGGGTCAAGGGACAGCTGTTATGAATAGAGGGGATGACAGGGAGCGAGATAATTTGGGAACTTGGGAGCCATGTTGGGGAATTTTTGTTTCACCCAAAGGACAGTGAGAGCCACTAAAGGGTTAAAAGGGGAACGTGTTGAGATCAGATTTGTGGCTTCTATTTTTTTCTTTAATGTTTATTTGAGAGAGAGAGAGAGAGAGAGAGAGAGAGAGAGCGTGAGAGCCTGAGCAAGGGAAAGGGAAGCTCAGAGAGAAGGGAGAGAATCTGAAGCAGGCTCCGGGCTCTGACCTGTCAGCACAGAGTCTGACACAGATGGGGCTTGAACTCACTCACCAAGTGATCATGACCTGATCCAAACTCAGAAGCTTAACCGATTGAGCCGCTCAGGCACCCCTGTGGCTTTGAGAAGATTGCTTTGGTTTTATCCTGGATAGTGTGTTGGGAGAGGGCAAGACTGGGTAGAAAGAACAATGCAACATGTTGATATTCTACAAAATACAGTGCTACTGAATTCTTGATCGTTAGTTGACAGCAAATACTTAAGAGTTCAACATGAACATGATACTAAGCACATTTGAAGTCATCTGCTTTATTTAATACTTCTTTTGAATGCTAACTTAATCATGGTTCAAGAAACAAAACTGAATCTTTACTTCAGACGTAAGCTATAGGAGCATGATCATTTTTTTCATAGAGAAACAGTACCTTGCAGTTCCAATGTGATAGGGATCCATTTAATTTTGAGTGGAAGGGAAAAGGAGGCTGTAAACCTGTGTTTAATTGATTTGGCACAGGATATCCTCACAATGGAAGAAATCAACATAAAAATTTGGAATTTGAGTGATAATTGGAACTCAGAGGAGATTCTAGCCGCCCTGTGGCTCTGACACTGTGTTGTATCTGTTTTTGAGTAATCACTTGCTACCTGCATTCTCTCTCGACTGCAGGAAACACAGCAAGACCCAACCTCAGATTTTCTCTGTAGGCCTAGAAGGAAAGTGGGATGATGTAAATATCTTCCAGAAGATACCACTGGAAGTAAATGCATTCTTTTTTTTTTTATTTTTCTTTTTACATTTATTTATTTTTTGATAGACAGAGACAGAGCACAGTGGGGAAGGGTCAGAGAGAGGGAGACACAGAATCTGAAGCATGCTCCAGGCTCTGAGTTGTCAGCACAGAGCCCGACGCAGGGCTCGAACTCACAAACTGCGAGATTGTGACCTGAGCCGAAGTCAGACGTTTAACTGACTGAGCCACCCAGGCGCCCCCGGAAGTAAATGCATTCTTCTAAGGCATGTTTGCTACATAGTCCAGGAAAAATAATCAGATTACTGGATGAGAGTTTAGGGAACCAGTCTTTTTTTTATCTGCCCCTTTCCCTACTCTCCCAACCTCTCTGAACCTTTTAGCCTCTCATGCAGGGTAATGACTTACCTACCTGATTGGACCACAGGGCATCCTATTCCATGGAAGGGTCTGGTATATTTTTATTTTTATCTTTACTTTTAAGAATAATATAATACAGTTGGTCTGGAGAGCTTCACATATTGTAGTATGTCTTCTCCTGAAAGAATTCCTGTGGTTGTTTATTTTCAAATAGTTGGAGTCCTATATGAAGGCAACACATTGAAAACTTCTTTGGCAGACTCTTGCTCCCGGCATCTCCTTACCTTTTTTCAGGTTGTAAAGGAAAGAGCTGGCGGGTGCCTGTGGGTCCTTTTGGTGTTGTTGTTTGTGTGCTTTTCTTTAAGTCAGGAGAGTCAGAGAAACACAACCCATGGAAAAGATCCAGGCCTCAGCTCTGTTGCTCTCTGCTAAGGTCATGACGAGGTCTTGAGTGGAAAGGTTAAAGTTCCTAAAAAGTCTATTGTTTTTTTGCATTCTCTTGAGATTTTTTAAAGCCCCAATTTATAAATTAAAGGATAAAGAGTATTGTTTTGCTAAATCCGAAGGCACTCAGCACTTTGTGATGTTCCATGTGGCAGGGTTGGATGCCTGAGATAAAAATTATATATGATAGAACCCTTAAAACCCTTTTCATACCTGATTTCTACAAGTAGCATAGGCTCATGCTCACTGTCTTAGCCTGATCAGGCTGCCATAACAAAACACCACAGATTGGGAGGCTTATAAACAAGGAACATTTATATTTCACGGTCTGGCAGCTGGGAAATTCAGGATCAGGGCATCGGCAGATTCAGTGCTTGGCGAAGGCTTCTTGTTTCCTTTTCACTATGTTCTCACGTGGTAGGAGGGACTCGAGAGCTTTCAGGGGTCTAAGGGCACTAATCCCATTCATGAAAGCTCCCCCCTCATGACGTCCTCACCTCTCAAAGGCCTTACCTCCTAACACCATCACACTGGGCATTAGAATTTCTACATAGGAATTTGGCAGGGGTTGGAGACAGACATTCAGACCACAGCACTCCCTGAAAACCAACATTTCTAACAAGTAGAGTTAGTTTTTATGACATTTTTTCTAATATCAGCTGTGCTGTATATAGTTTTTTCACTTATTTAAGCATAACCATTTCCCCCATGGCTTTCATATTTCTTTGCAAATATACTTTTAGTGACTGTATAATATTGTGTTATATGGAATTCCTATAATTTATTTACCAGGGGTCCACTGGTTGTTGTTTAGGCTATTTGTAGTTTTGATGGCTATGTGTAACACTGGCACAAATACCATGGTGTGTACACTTTTTGTCTTTATTTATAATTTCCATAGATTCTTAGAAGTAGACTGGGTCAAAAGGCATAAATATTTTCAAGGCTCTTTGTTTCTGTCACTACTAAGATGATTATATGGTTCTTTCTTATTTAACTTGATGCAATAAATGGGACTCATGTAAAACAAAATACCATAGGGAAAATTTGAAAGAAGTGCTACCCACTTAATTGTAGAGCAGGTTTATTCATAAAGTTAAATTAGGTAGGATTTTGGCAACTCAATGTGGAGAAGCACGTGGATATATTTCGTGAGCATTAACCATTTTGCCACAAGCCAGCATAGGCAGAGTTCTAAGGGCAGAAGAGAATGGAGGGCAGAGCATGGCAATTAAGGGTTGAAGGGCACACATGTTCCATGTTTATCTGTTTTCTAGTAACATCTAGGTTGCGCAGGGTCTTTTATCTGTCAGGATGACTCAAACCTTCAGTTGTGTGGGGTCTGAGCCCTTAGTTGTTTTGCCTTTATAGTATTGTCTCAGTTTTTCATTGACCAGAAGTATTGGGCCAGGAGGTGTTAAGAATTGCCCAGACTTAGGCACCCCCTGGGTTCCAGACTTAGGATTCTTTGTATCTATTGATTGAATCACAGCATCCATGTCTCCCTGTCAGTTTGCCAGTACAGAGACCCTCTTGTCCGCTTGCTGGGTCAATTGTGTGAACAACCCAGAATGGCCATGGCATAGTCTCAGTTTCTTTCTTTCTTTCTTTTTTTTTAAATTTTTAACATTTATTTATTTTTGAGAGAGCGAGGGAGAGAGACAGAGTGGGAATGGGGAAGGGGGAGAGAAAGAGGGAGACACAGAATCTGAGGCAGGGTTCAGGCTCCGAGCTGTCAGCACAGACACTGATGCGGGGCTCGAACCCACAAAACATGAGATCATGACCTGAGCTGCAGTTGGACATTTAACTGACTGAGCCACCCAGGCACCCCAGTCTCAGCTTCTGTTGTAACAGAACCAAATCTGTGTTCTCTGGTAGAAAATTTCTCTTTTGATCATTTAGACTACTAAATCCCTTGATCTCAAGATTTGGGAGGGAAATAAATTTTCCCTGTCAAGTATTCTGGTATAAAATTCTAAGTGGCCTTTTCTACTCTTTTCTTTTGGTTCCCAAGCCCAAGCATACTGGCTATGAGGAAAAGAGAGTAAGAAGGCATAACCTTTTCTTAAACACTTCATCCAGAAGTGACACATTCTCTCTCACACTGAGTCAAAACCTAGCAGCATGCTGAAGCTAATTGCAAGGGAAGCTGGGAAATGTAGTCTGGCTGTCGGCTAAGCAGGAAAAGGAAATTAGTCTTGTGAACACGGAGAAATCTCCCTCACACCTCCTTTCCCTTCAGTTCAGTTTTTGCTTTCAAAATGATGACATAGTTCTAGTTTTATTAAAAACATGTTTATTAAAAACAGTTCTAGTTTTATTAAAAATGCATTAGATATATTTTCCCCTATTTACATGTAGCTTGTTGTTTTTTTTTTTTAAGTTTATTTATTTTTTGAGAGACAGAACATGGTTGGCGTGGGGGTGGGCAGAGAGAGAGGGAGTCACAGAGTCCAAAGCAGGCTCCAGGCTCTGAGCTGGCAGCACAGAGCCTGATGTGGGGCTTGAACTTGTGAGATCATGACCTGAGCCGAAGTCAGACCTTAGCCGACTGAGCCACCCAGGCACCCAAACGTGTGGCTTGTTTAAGAGAAGTCAAGTCATCCTTCCATTTTTAACTGGAAACATAGACACCACTGACCTACCTATTCATTTTCAGTGGCCACATTCTCAGCTGCTGTCAATCCTGACATTTGAATAATTAGATTTAGATTTAGATTTTAGATTTTTGTTCTTGGCACACAGAACACTTCTTTAGGTGATTAAATATAACTTGGTGCTTCCAGTTATGTTCGGAAAATACCTGAGAAATTATTTTCTTTGTATACAAAAGTATCCAGAAAAATCCAAGGTTAAACGTTAAATTCAGTATCCCAGGTTTTGAGTGCAAATCTTTTGCATTGATAACATGAGAAAAATCACGAGCAATTGTTCTTTGATGAATTCCTTGTATTATTTTATGTCAGAACTTCCAGATAAAGCCCCTTGGATGGTGAGAAGTTCTCAGCCAAATCATAGCTGAGTCAGAAAACCTGGTGCAACCATTTCTTTGCCAGGTGGTTGAGCCCAAGACAGAGTGAGTAGGTATCTCAGTACCTCTTTTACTTTTTTTTGGTTTATTTATTTATTTTGAGAGAAAGAGAGAGTGAGTGTGAGCAGGGGAAGAGCAGGGAGAGAGGGAGGGGGAGAATCATAAGCAGGCTTCACGCTGTCAGCATAGAACCCGACATGGGGCTCAACCTCACGAATCCTGAGATCATGACCTGAGCCAAAATCAAGATTCAGAACTTAACTGACTGAGCCACCTAGGTACCCCACAATCAGTACCTCTTTGTCAAGTGCTTCATATGGGCTCAGCACTTCCTGGGAGCCCAGAATCCCTTCTCCCTATAATGACAGCTGGTATTGAGGATGGGATTCAGAGTATGTGAAGGGCCTGCAGCCCTTGGTATAGGCCATTTGAAAAGTTTCATAGGGGGCACCTGGGTGGCTCAGTCGGTTGACTTCGGCTCATGTCATGATCTTAACTGTTTGTGAGTTGGAGCCCCCTGTCAGGCTCTATGCTGACAGCTCAGAGCCTGGAGCCTGCTTTGGATTCTGTGTCTCCCTCTGTCTCTGCCCCTCCCCTGCTCACACAGTCTCTCTCTCTCTCTCAGAAGCAAGTAAACATTTTTAAAAAAAATTAAAAAGTAAATAAATAAAAAGTTTCATAGAAACATCATAGAAAGACTTTACTATCAAATAAAGACTTTGGTATTTGTTCATCCAATTTATCCTAAATTTTGTAAATTTCAAATAACACTGGATGCTATTTTGAAAGAGATCTTTCTGCATGTAATAAAAAGACTTTTGACATTAGAAATATGCTAAAGAAATGGCTTTATTTGACATATTTGAAATAAAATGATTCATGGGATACAAATACTATGATGTATAGAAATGCATATAAAAATAGATCTGAGGGAAAGGTTTTTGATTGTAGATTTTTAAGAAAGATTAAGAAATAAAATATGTATTTTTTTCATAATTCACAGAAATGAACTCTTTTAAAAAATGTTTATTTATTTTGAGAAAGAGAGAGAGAGCAGGGAGGGGCAGAGGGAGAGGGAGAGAAGAATCCCAAGGAAGCTCCCAGCCTGATGAGGGGCTTGAGCCCACCAACCATTTGATCATGACCTGAGCGGAAATCAAGAGTCAGATGCTTAACCGACTTATCCACCCAGGCATCCCCAAATGAACTCTTTTTAACTGGGTAGCTGTCATTTAACCAAACGCATTTTTGTAGAGACAAAATTATAGTTACTCAGGCAAAATTGCTTGCCTTAGTTTGCACAGATACCAAAGATGTGATTGCTTTAATCATTGTAAGTGTTAGAGTTGAGATGATGTGTTTGGGGCCTGTGTTTGTGTAATGCTGTGTTTTACATGTTCACACATTGTTTTTTGTTTTTTTAAGTTTTTTTTTTTAATGTTTATTTAAAAAAATTTTTTTTAACGTTTATTTATTTTTGAGACAGAGAGAGACAGAGCATGAACGGGGGAAGGGCAGAGAGAGAGGGAGACACAGAATCAGAAGCAGGCTCCAGGCTCTGAGCCATCAGCCCAGAGCCCGACGTGGGGCTTGAGCTCACGGACCGTGAGATCGTGACCTGAGCTGAAGTAGGACGCTTAACTGACTGAGCCACCCAGGCACCCCTAATGTTTATTTATTTTTTTTTTAACGTTTATTTTTGAGAGAGAGAGAGACAGAGCATGAACGGGGAAGGGTCAGAGAGAGAGGGAGACACAGAATCCGAAACAGGCTCCAGGCTCTGCGCGGTCAGCACAGAGCCCGACGCGGGGCTCGAACTCATGGACAGCGAGATCATGACCTGAGCTGAAGTCGGCCGCCCAACCGACTGAGCCACCCAGGCACCGCCCTAATGTTTATTTTTAAAAGAGAGAGAGAAAGAGAGAGACAGAGTGCGAGGGGGGAGGGGCAGAGAGAGAAGGAGACACAAAATCCAAAGCAGGATTCAGGCTCTGAGCTGTCAGCACAGAGCCCAACATGGGGCTTGAACTCGTGAACCACGAGATCATGACCTGGCCGAAGTAGGAGGCTTAACTGACTGAGCCACCCAGGTGGCCCAAAACACATTGTTGATTCAGAGACTTTTAGCCTTGCTTCTTTTGCCTCTTGAGATACTTCAGTGATCTTGAACCATGTCCAGAGTATGCATTCACGTTGGCTCATTAAGAGATATAAGTTCCGAGATCAAGGTTACATATCATGGGTTTGATATACGGTGTCTCTGTTCCATGTGGGTATTCCTCCTCTGCCTTTTTTCTTTTTCCTCCACCTTTTCTACTTGCTTTTCCATTTTTCCATTTTTCTCCTTTTGTGAATCCATGAATCACCATTGTGGGTTCTGGCAGGATTTTAACTTGAGAAGAGAGTCAACTCTCCCTTCAGTTACTGGGAGAGTGAGTTAAACTCTTGCAGGAGACTCAGTCTTGGTATGGAGAGAAGTGGAATTCTCCATTGTTTTGAAACTTTGAGCTGCTAGGAGAAGGGGTTTGGGTGTAGGATGATTGTCAGCTGACTCATACTTCCTTTAGGCCTTGGCTCAAAGAGTGCTGATGTTTGTTGAATGAATAAATGTTGACAGCGGGCCCATGACTATCTAAGCTGGCAGGATCCATCTGCAACTGTGGGGAGGGCCAGTTATGAAGCTGCACATCCAAGAAGATGCCTCTTCAGAACCTCTCCATGTTCTGAGAAGGTGGTTCTCAGGTAAGGCATGAGATATGAGTTAATAAAGGGTGAGATATCAGTTAATAAGTAGGTGGGTATTTGTTATGTTTCTTAAGTTGATTATGATTCATGTGCTTTGGCACAGTTTCTCTCCACGACTATTATTGGACTTGGGGTCGGGTTGCGGGGTATCACCTGGCAGTGTGCAAACACAGAGTTTCTGAGGGAGGTTTGTGTGAGGTAGAAGAAAGCTGTAGATTGCAAGGTCAAGAAGAAAAGTGGAAAATCACGTAGGAGTGAGTAGTAACACCTGTTAACTTCCATTGTGCCTGTTGTCACACTGTTCTCTTTACACAATATATATTTTACCCTGTGAGCAAGATTCAAAGACTTTCAAAACCACTTTTCTTACTTTAAATAATGAATTTTATGTATCATTAAATTTGCAATTATATAAAAGTCACAGCTATTTTATAGCTGGTAGGGAACTCTTAGCAATACCTCAGGCACCAGCCGTGTCTTTTGAAGAAATAACTTTTTTTTTTTTTTGGTTTCCTTAGAGAGGAAGGTTTGAGCATGAGTGAACTCCTCTAGAAAAACAGGGAAAGAGAAGGAGGATCACCTCTGCCAACAGGCTGCATTCCCTGAGGAGAATCCTGGGAAGCTCAGAGAGGGGGCCTGGAAGATAGCAGGACCTGGAGGGCTCTGTCCATCTGAAGAATGAGAGAGAACATTCCCTGGCCCCTGTCCTTCATCATTCTCTGTTTTTTGGGAGGGAGTGGAGGGCTGTCCGTGGTGTGGGTTAAGGAAGTCCACTTCTACTGATGGGTCAGAATGCCAGCTGTTGAAAAATATTGCTCAACCCCTTCTGTCTCTTTTTCATTCTCCTGGCATCATACTCTGGTCTCATCACTTACCACTTTTTAGGGTGATTTGCACCATTTCTTAGGAATGTCATAGCAGGGATTTGTCCATGCAACTAAATAAAAAATCATATAAGTTGACACTTACTGAGGCATTCTGGGTGAGGCACCATGTAAAGCTTTCTCTCAATATATTCTCATTTAATCATCATGAAAACCCTACTAAGAAACTTCTGTTATCCTTCTTTTACAGATGTGTCAAATAAGGCACAGAGAGGCTTGGTCACTTGCTCAAGTTCACACAGCTGGCACATGGAAGAGCCAGGATTTGGACCCAATTCCAGAGCCCACATTCCATATACTTCTGCTTCCAACTGAACACCAGTGTCCCTCCTAATCTTAATACTTAACAGCTCAAGTAATGAACTCTCAGTTCAACTGACTCATTCTGAGCAAGCATGTTGTGTGTTTGAACCTTCCATCAATAGAGAGTCCCAGGTAGTGCTCAAGAACGTCTCTGGAGAAGGAAGCTGGGTGTTTCTTATGCACATGAGTCAGAGCCCTCAGTTTCTCAGAACTTGGAACAAGGGGCCAAATTGCACCCACTCTCAAATTCTTAGGACTTTGGATCTGTATCCTATTCTTTGTAGCTGATGATGGGATATGATTTGTTCTCAGATGCCTGTTAGGGTCATAGTCAAGCCAGAACCCTCACCTTTCCATGAGAATCTAAGCTAGTTTGGTCCTAACTGGATGCTGTACTTGAGGGAAAAAAAATGTAAGACAACCAAAATATGTACATTGGAAAGCAAAGATTTTCCAAATGTTCTGTCAGGAAGTGTTTAGCATTCAAATATCCCAAGCTACAAAAGAGAGAGAGAGAGAGAGAGAGAGAGAGAGAGAGAGAGAGAGAGAAGTTAGCAGACATCTGTGATAAGTAAAGTTTCTCTTCTAATTTTTTTTTCAGACTCACATTCAAATTCATTCTCAAGGACTTTTCCATCCTCTGCATTTGTGTATGATTGCATAATATTATGAAATATTAACCAAAGTTTTCTTTGCCTGGTCCTTTCTGTCCTCTGAGCTTCCCCTTCATTGAGTGCTCAGGCTGAACAGGCACAAAGACCTAAATGTAAGTCATGAAACCATAACACTCCTAAAAGAAAGCACAGTCAGTAATGTCTTGAACGTTGTTCTAGCAATATTTTTCTAGATATGTCTCCTAAGCAAGGGAAACAAGAGCAAAAATAAACTGTTGGGATTGCACCAAAATGAAAAGTTTTTGCACAACAAAGGAAATCATCAATAAAATAAGAAGGCAACCTACTGAATGGTAGAAGATAGTTGCAAATTATGCATCTGATAAGGGGTTTATACCCACAATATATAAAGAACATGTACAACTCAATGCTAATTAAAAAAATTTTTAATGGGCAGAGAATCTGAAAAGACATTTTTCCAAAGAAGACATGCAGATGGCCAACAGACCCATGAAAAGATGTTCAACGTCACTCATCATCAGGGAAATGCAAATAGAAACCACAATGAGGTATCACTTCATACCTATCGGAATGGCTGGTATCAAAAAGACAAGAAATAACAAGTGCTAGTGAGCATGTGGAGAAAAGGGAGCCCTCATGTACTCTGGTGGAAATGCAAATTCATACAGCCACTGTAGAAGACAGTATGGAGAGTCCTTAAAAAATCAAAAATAGAAATGCTGTATGATCTAGTAATTTCACTACAGGATATTTATCCAAAGAAAACAAAAACACTAACTCAAAAAGACACATGCACCTCTATGTTTATTGTGTATTATTTACAATAGCCAAGATATGGAAGCAACCCAAGTGTGTCCACTGGTGGATGAATGAATAAGAGATGTGATTACATATATGTGTGTGTGTATATACACACATATATGTAATCACATATATGTATATGTGTGTATATATACACACACATATATGTAATGGAATATTCTCATCTGTAAAAAAAGAACGAGATCTTGCCATTTGTGACAACATGGATGGATCCAGAAAGTGTTATGCTAAGAGAAGTCAGACAAAGAAAGATACATACCATATACTTTCCCTTATATGTAGAATCTAAGATTTCCCTTACAGGTAGAATCTGAAACATAAAACTAAGGAACAAATAACAAATATAGAACAAACAAACAAACAGAAACAGAAACAGAATGGTAGTTGCCAGAAAGGAGGGGTTGGGGGATGGGCAAAATTGATGAAAGTGATTAAGGGCTACAAACTTCCAGTTATAAAGTAAATAAATCATGGAGATAAAAAGTACAGCATAGGGAATATGATCAATAATATTGCAATAGCGTCTTATGGTAACAGATGCTAACTATACCTATGGAGGTGAGCATTGAGTAATGGATACAATTGTTGAATCACTATGTTATACACCTGCACCTAATACAACATTGTATGCCAGTTATACTTTAATAATAATAAAAAAGAACCTCAAAAAAAGTTGGAAAACATGAGAGTATATATTCTAAAAACAAAAACAAAACCTGACCTTGCATAAGAAACACCTGAGATCTTTTACAAATTAACCCTGTTGGGGCTTTGCTGCCAGAATGCATAAATCAATATTTCTGGGGGCCCAGCCAGACATGGGTGTTTTTGAAAAGTTCTCCAGAGGATTCTTACGTGCACTCAAGTTTGAACAGCACTGGAGTGACTGAACTTCCTGCAAGGGATAAAAATTCAAAAAGAAAAAAAGAAATATATTCTTTGAGGCACCTGGATGGCTCAGTCGGTTAAGTGTCTAAATCTTGATTTCAACTCAGATAATGATCTCATGGTTGTAGGACTGAGTCCCACATCAGGCTTCGTACTGAGTGTGGAGCCTGCTTAGGGTTCTTTCTCCCTCTCTCTCTGCACCTCTACCCACTTGCATACTCTCTCTCTCTCAACATAAATAAAAAAGCATTAAAAAAGAAAGAAGTATATTTTTGGCATTTGGGCTTCAGTTGACTAGTAGGGGAATGGAGAGGACAGGTGGCAAACAGAAGATCTGGCAGAAGATAGCATGAGTCGCAGCAAGGATTCCTTCTCCCCGGATAGAAAAGAGATTCTTTAGGCTGCAAGGAAGGTGAATGGGAGAACTAGAAGAAAAGTGATGAGACTTATTTATCTGGGGGTAATTGAAGACCCTATTAGACACAAGGGATAGACTGTGATAGGGAACCAGGTAGGGTGATGGACATCTTAACAGACGCCTTCATGCACAATCTGATGCCACCTTCCTCTCCTGCCCTAGTCTCTGGGCACAATGAAGGCTTCCTAGACCTTAGATGCCATTCTCGGGAAGGAAGGGGAGATATTACCCTTTGGCAGAGGGATCTCAGAACTGAAGTTTTAGGTTGAATTATGAAAATTTAAGAATGCTATATACCTTACATATCTGCTTCTAATGTGTACACTTTGTGTTTGGCTCTGTCTTCCGGCTGAAAGAATAATGAAGATTATCTCTGGTGGTGCTGTTGGCTCTGCTCAGTACCAATGGATTTGCCTGTTACCACCTGGTAACTGAGGGTTTTAATGTTCTTAATAGGGGCCCAAAGAAACAACAATAGGGTGTTAGTGAAGGCTAAGACCAATCACCATTTTACTATGAAGGTGCTCTACCAAATTAACCAGATTTCTTTAGCACTATCAGGTACTTCTGTCTGGATTTGATATACCATAATTTTGTCCATTTTTAAAGCAATTTAATGACTTGAAAAATTTTTTAATGTATTTTCTTTTTTCTTAATGTTTAGTTTTGAGAGAAAGAGAGAGAGTGAGCAGGGGAGGGTGTGAGAGAGAGAGAATGGATTTTCTTCATATAAAGAATAGGTAGTACATTCACATGTTGTAATCCACAAGAAAAAAAGGGTCAAGGCACCTGGGTGGCTCAGTTCGTTAAGCATCCGACTTCGGCTCAGGTCATGATCTCACCATTCATGAGTTCAAGCCCCATGTGAGGCTCTGTGCTGACAGCTCAGAGCCTAGAGCCTGCTTCAGATTCTGTCTCTCTCTCTGTTCCCCCACCCCCCAACTCATACTTGGTCTCTCTCTGTCTTTCAAAAATAAAGAAGCATTAAAAAAAATGTTAAAAAAAGAAAAAAGGATGTAGAGTAAAAACCACACTTTCTTTAGTCCTGCCCCCAGTTCCCCAAATCCTTTCAGAAGCAACCAGTGTTATCGGTTTCTGATACACCCTTTGAAGATAGTCACTGCACATGGCAGCAAATGTGCAAACATTCTCTTTCTTATTTCTCTTTTTCCTCAAATGGTGGCTAAAATAAATTGATCTAGACCTTGATTTCTATACCAGGACATGATGGAGACCTTTATTCTTTTTTATGGCTGTGTGGTATGTCATTGAATGCATTCATCAGGATTTATTTAATCTGTTCTTATTGACAGGGAGTTTGGGATTGTTTCCATTCATTAAGCACTTTAAAACAATGACTGGAAGGGTGCCTGTCTGGGTCAGTCGGAAGAGCATGTGACTCTTGATCTCAGGGCCGCGAGATAGAGACCCACATGAGGGATAAAGATCACTTAAAAAAAACAGACTGGAGAGCTAGGGTCCTCTGAAGAACTTCATCTCTAGAACTACCAGTTTGATAATAACATATAAACACTTGAACTTCAATTGGTATTGTTTTAACAGCATTTTAGTTTATTTAAAAAGGATTTTGATTTTACATGTTACAAGATACTTTAGCACTGATTATTACATCTAGAGTTTCATGAGGTTTTATGAGTTTTTTTTTCTCTCTCGGATAGCCTCCTAAAGTTTTTATATTCCCTCTTTTTGCTGTCTTAGATATTGTCTGTTTCGGTGCAATTAATAGTTTACTCTGATGTGCTCTCATGCTCTTTCGCTACATCAAAATATAGAACTTAGAAATATCGTTAACAATGAGGTAATTTCCATTTGAAGATCCTTGTTTTGACTAGAATTACTTCCTTCAACTGCTCTGGGAGCCTGGTTCAAAGTGATGTTCCTTATGCTGGAGAAACATATTACGCTCTCCATTAGTTATAACTTTTCATACATAAGTTCAATTTAGCCTCTTCAGGTGTTAAGATTTAAGCAATTTCTGGGTGAAAATGATAATGTATTTCTTTTATATAAGTGTCTGGTTGTGTTCTGAGATTCCATATTGGTGCTAAATAGATTTAGAATTACAGTTCTTATCATTGGTTATAAGATCTAGCCATTAGTGACACAATGCAGGATGTCTCTGCCTTGGTCAATAGCTACCTTTGCTTGGCAACTTTCACGGGGAAGAAATCACCACCCTGCTAGGATAATCATTCTGGTTTGTTTTTGTTCTAGATTTTTATGATTTTTATGCTTAAATAGAATTATTTTTTTAAGAAAGAAAACATAACATACAACTCTTCTAATGATTGAGGGATTAAGCTAAAAACGAATGATAGATGACATGAGTCCAAAGTCAACAGGAATCTGAAAGGCATAAAGAGAAATGTTCACAATACTGATTTCCCTCCAACCCATGGTCAGAAGTATCAGCAAAATCATGTTCTTTTCTTTGCCTGCTCCTTGAAATTCACCCAAATGATCCTTTGGATGCTAGGAAGATTCACTAATGTTTGCAAGTATCATCTTATTTGGAAGATCGTGACACATTTGTTGCTATCTTCCTATTTTACATTGCTTTAAGACAGGGCTCATGATCAAGAGCCAGGCATTTTCAGGTGATACTTGAACATGACATTACTACAGTTGATTTAACATTCAAAAATCTTACCTATTTCCATACAATAGTTATAGTGATGCTACACTCATGAATTGATGCTCCGTTGTTTTTGAGTCAAGGATCCATCCTCTATCCTTTGAAATCACACCTCAGTTTTCCTTTGGAAAACAATACCTCTTCTATTGGATAATGCTATTAGCCTGGTGTCAAGATGTCTTTCACTCACCTGCCACGGAGTGAGCTTGTGATCCCAAGTTTAGTCACACTCTCCCCTTGGAATCTGAATGTTAGGAAGACATGGAAAACAATTAGCATTCATTCATTCATTCATTCATGGATGGTTATTTCTCCAGAAAGACTAACATTTAACTTTTACTCACTCATGAAATCTGTCTCTTCAGCCCTACCTCTCACTCTGTAAGCCATTCAATAAATTTCATTTTTACTTAAATTAACTCGATCTGGTTTGGGTTGTTTGCAACCCAAGAACTCAAGTGGATACAATAATGAAGACAAGATATTGCTTATGAATAATTTAGATGTCCTCAGATGATAGCCATACTAGAAATTCATTTTTTTTGCAAAGGTTTTTAATTTCAACCCAAATGAATCACTGTTGGAAGGTTAATTATGGGATCTTGCACAACTAATGGAGCTGGAAAAAAGCATATTAATAAGTAGTTTGAAAGTGCTGGGCTAACACAAATATTTTGACAAGTATATTTTTTTTTTCTGGATTAACTTATACTCTCCTTTGAAGGAGGTATCCAAGCTGTTGGTATTGTCAATATAGCTTGGAATTGTGGAGTGTTATACGGACCCCGGAAAATTTCACAATGAAGGGGAGGGGTTGTCCACCCAGCCTTTGTGTTCTTTTCCTTAGGTCTGGATCATTTATGCTTTTACAGCCCATCTCCAGAATCCATTCTAGACTTTTCCAAAGTCTCTCTTTGTCATCTTCATCAAGCTCCAGAGATGGACTCATTAGTCTTTGGAGGAAGCATGGATATCAATTTGTAATTTTAATTTTTGAAGTTAACTTTTTTATCGTAAGGGAAAAGACTGACCTTACGTTACCCCATTTCTGTATCTCAAAGTTCTACCCATTCTTCAAGCATAGTGAAAATTCCAAATATTTTGTAACTTTTTTCCAATTAACCACATCTGAAGGAACCTCTCCCACTCTGACACTCTGTGATGTGGATTGCCTGTACCAATCTTCTTGGCATTGCTTTATAATCTGGCCCTTGATTTACTAACCTTATTTCTTTGCATTGTCCCTTACCTTCTGGAACATAGAGATTTGCATCTTCTGTGATGGTGCACATGGATGGATGACATCTTTTTGCAGCCCCCCTCCACCCTCTGCCCCAAACCACTGAGGTCAACAGGTGTTGATAAACCCTATTACTGATTGGCTGGCACCCTTGGTGATGAGATTAGTGTCAGCAAGAACAGTAGAGAAATAAATGTTATGGCAGCATTTCAAAATCTGCGGTCTTGGGCTGTGGTCCACAGGCCATTGAAGTCTAGGGACATGTCTCAAAATAAGTATTTAAAATAATACAAATTCGAAGAGTTACAGCAGAGCATGTGTTCTCCACCTTGCTGCAGGTCCTATTTCTCCCTGCTCTCATCCCCCATTTACATTACTTGATAAGCTCTGAAGACATTTGAGTTTGGGGTTCCAATTACGTTTTAAACCTGTTGCCATATCTTCAAGTACCCTGCATACCTGCCCATGCATCTCCATATTTCTCTAGTGTGTGTTTTTAAAACCCCTTGATAAGAGTGATGCTTAACTGCAGACCACTACACAGCTAGGCTCTCACTAAATATTACCAACTGTTGATCTTAAACTTGAGGTTGCCATGTGAGAAATCCATGCCAGACATCAATGTTTGGCTTTTAAGCTTTGAAGTCATGCTTCAGCCTCAGGATAAGCTCTTCTCTGTAAGCTTTGCAAACGTTTGCCCCCTCAGTCATGCTCTAGTTTCCCAGGAAAGCAAACAGCTTGGCCAAAAGTTATATTTGTAAAAGTGCCTGTGTAGTGAGCCTGGTGGCCAACAACAGAAGCATGATCATCTGGGTGTCTCTGTGGGTAAAGTATAAAGGTCTTAAGTTCTGATTTTTTCCAACCAGTGAAGTAGAAAAGCAGATTAACTAGTCTACTAACTAGACATGCTAGCAAAGACTAGACTAACTAGCAAAACTTTGGTGACAGCTCTGAATGGTAGCCAGAGCTGTGCTTCTCCAGGGGATGAACAAATGTAGGGGACACCCAGAGGCTTCTTGTGGCCTGAATTCCTTCCTTGGGTAGATCTTGTCCTAAGACACCATCTTTCTATCTTAAGTTAGCCTTTTCTATCTTAAGTTAACCAGCTTCAGACTGGTTCTGAGACACGGCAAAAAGAGTAGAGGGAAAAGGTGAAGAGCCAACAAAGAAGTCAGATGGCTTGGAAATTCAATAGCAGGCATTCTCAGATCATTCAGTTCTTCAGAATGATTTTTGAGGAAGTAAAAATAGAAAGAAAAAGGAGAGAAGGAAGAGAGGAGAATGCAGAAAAACAAATAAGATGTTATATTATCTTAACACATATTAGGACTCAGTGTGTATATGTTGGCTATTGATAAAGGAAAGCTTTTTCTATTTTTTAAAGTCACATGCTGCATTACATATATTTATTTGTTAATGTTTTGCATTAACGTACCATCTCCCAGATCATATTTGTCACTTATTACCCTGTAGAAAAAAAAATACAAAAAACAAGTAGGGAAGTGGTATATCCTTAAAGAGAGGGAGGGAAACTTGCTCTCGATGCCCTGTTGGTTGACAGCAGAGCAACGGCTCATGCTAAGGCTTCAGACAGTCCTTTTACAGCTCCTTGTCTCCGAAATAGGTTTCAGTGCATTTTGGAAATAGGAGTTAAAGATTAAATGGCAGTCTCCCTATGCACATTTTGTTGTATCTCTTTGCATTTTCCAGTTATGAGGGACAAAGGGAGGAGGCAAAATGCAAGGTTTGATCTGCCAGTGAAGAATGCACTTGGTGTAGGTGCTTGAGCAGCAGCGGTAATGGTCCTCGTTCACGCTCCCTGGTTGCATTAATAGCACTTGTAGGGAGTGTGCTGTTTGCACTTCTGTGGAGCAACAGCAGGTCACTCAGAGTTATATTTTATTCTGTGTTACTTTTTTCTAAGGGCAACGTTATCTATTAACCACCTTCACTTTGCCCACATTCCTGCTAGGTATTGTGAAAAGTAGAGATGTAGAATTTCTGAAAATTTTAAACCAATGAAGGAAATTTTTTTTTGTGTGGGAAGGGGAATTAAGGGGAAATGGAGAGAACTCTGAGCTCACTTCTCCCAATTCTGTTGGCTTATGAACATATATATGTTAGCTCTAATTTAATTTGCTCATAAAATTCTCAGGCCAAGAATATTCCGGAATGTGAAAAACCATCAATATCTTTTGCCTGGATTATTACGGTAATTTTTGTATTGATTTCCTTACTTTCTGTCACTCCATATGTGATACTTTGTTCTCTATTTAAGTGTATGTGCCAGCTTTCTAAAACATGTAATCGCACAGGTCAGAGAGCTTGGAGGCTTAAAGGTCCCCCATAGCCAATTCTACCCCCCAGCTTCTTCACCCCAAATGTTTCAGCCTCACAGACCACTCTAGGCCTTTCCATGACCTTGAGTTTTTGATCGCATTGTTTGTCTCCCTTTAGTGTTCTAACTTTCTTCCTCTAACCACTGAGTGGGTTCCCTTCTTCTAAAAAGTGTAGCTCATGGGGCACCTAGGTGGCTCAGTCGGTTAAGCGTCCAACTTCAGCTCAGGTCAGGATCTGTGCTGACAGTCCAGAGCCTGGAGCCTGTTTCAGATTCTGTGTCTCCCTCTCTCTCTGCCCCTCCCCCACTCATGCTCTGTCTCCCTCTGTCTCAAAAATACACATTAAAAAAAATTTTTTTTGAAGTGTAGCTCAAATAACCCCCTCTTAGAAACTTCTCTGTCTCTCTTCCCTTCTCTAACAATTGATTTCTTCCTCATCTGTTTCCCGTCAACTTTCCCTGTATTAGTTTTAGAGATCTCCAATTACATTATAGGTAATTGTTTATGACTCATTTTTGCTAGTGTGTGTGTGCACGCACATGCATACACGTGTACGATTGTGGAAGAGAAAGAGAGAGTCAAAGGAAGAAAGCATGGAGCTTGGAGAATTGGAGACTTATTTCAGAAGAGGAGAAATTCCAGTAAGATTCATCCTCAAAGCCCACACTAGATTTTTCTGTTGATGTTTGCCACTTCATGCTGCCTTTCCTCTCACCAAGAAAAGGTGACTACATCACAGAGGGAACATTTCTTTCCTGGACTTCCCTAACTTCACCTGAAGGCAGGGACTGACTCTAGTTCATCTGTACCTCCATGAAGAGCACAGTGCCTGGCCCAGAGCAAGAGAATGGTCGGAATGGTTGGAAAAATGGATCGCTCAGAGGCTTTGCCTGCATGTGTAACTCTTCCACCAGCCTAACCCCTGTCCCTGACTTTGTTCCTGGGATGATCTGTCTCACCTGCCCCTCACTTGTTCATGGACGACTTGATGCCAGTTGCTTACACTAAGTCAGACTTCATCTGTTCCTTCACATCTGTCTATATGTAGCCTGGTTGTTGGGTGAGTTGCAAACAACCAGGGGTCTAACACATGTGCCAGATTAGACTCTGTCCTTATCCTGCCCCTGCCTCGATAGAGACATGTGGTGGTCAGCTCTTCTCCCTTTCTCCTCCATATACCCTTTCTCTTCTTTAGCTGTGAGTTGCTTGGTTATGAATTCCTCCTTCAGGAATGTCCTCAATGTTGTTTTAACCTAATACCTTCTCCCTAAAATAAACCAACAGAATCTAAAGAAACCCAAAATGCAGCCAACATTGTATCCTCCTCGTTGTTATTCTGTGCCTTTAAAAAACAATTAAATTGATGTGAAGGTCTGGGCAGATTTCGTCTCTTTGGCCCAATGCCTGATGGCCTGTCAATAAAGCCTTAGACAGCACTGATTAAAATCATAAGCTTGCTCAAATTTCACTCTTATCGAATTTGTAGATGGGCAACAAAAAGGAAGCTTGTTTTTAGTCCGTGTTAGTTGAGCACCAGTAATAGGTACAGGAGACAGAGCAGCAGAACCAGTTAGAGGCAGGGATAGTGCCTTTCCTAAGAGCTGCAAATCCAAAAGATAAAGATTGAATTTCCAATCCTCCCCTAAGCTGGCTTCTTACCTGCTTCTGAAAGGGTGAGAAACATTTCTTTCTCAACAGTATTAAACTCACAAGATTTTAAGCATCAAGACAAAAGAAATAAAAGTATTTCTATTTCAAGGAAGTATTGTTACTGATTTATCTGTGTTTGAACTTTTTAACCATGGCATCTGTTAACAACCAAAAAAAGTGAAAAATAACCCCCACACTTTTAGTAAGCAAGGGTATTAAAACAGCTATTACAACAATATTTCATACATTCAAAAAGCTAGAAGAAAATGTGTACATGTTATATAGAAATATGGAAGAGAAAAAAAAAGACTCAAATTGAACCTCAAAAGTTGAAAACACAATGTCTGAAATGAGGAATACACTGGATAGGATTAATATTGGTTTTGGCATTGCCGAAGAATTAGTGAACTTGAACATAGCAATTGAAACTATCCAAGATACCCTTAAAGAGTAAAGAAGAAGTGAAGAGAACATCAGTGAACCTTGGGACAAATTTAAGCAACCAAATACAACTGACACTTAAACAATGTGAAGACTGGAGTAACAACCCCCCATAAAGTTGAAAAATTTTTGTATGACTTTTGACTCCCCCCAAACTTAACTACCAATAACCTAGTATTCACCAAGAGCCTTACCAACAACATAAACAATTGATTAACACATATTTTGTATATGTATTATATACTAAAGAAAATGTTGTTAAAGTCATAATGAAGGGAAAATACATTTACAGTATTGTCCTGGGTTATTAAAACAACCAACAACAACAACAAAAAAATGTATAAATGACCCAATGATCCTGTGTAGCTTAAACCTGTATTGTTCAAGCATAAACAGTATACATGTAATTGGAGTCCCCAAAAGAGAGAGGGATGCAAAATATTTGAATGACCAAAATTTCTCCAAATTTGATAAAAACTATAAGCCCAGATCTAAGAGATTCATCAAACCTCAAGCATAAGACACTATGGCACATCATAAGCATGTTGCTTACAAGCAGGGAAACAGAAAATCTTAAATGCTGCCAGAGAAAAAAGATACGTTGTGCACAGAGGGTAAAATTAAAGAGCAATAGTTTTCTTGTCAGAACATTACAAGCTAGAACCCAATGTATTGAAATTAATAAAAAAACCTGTCAACCTAAAATTCATTAGCAATAAAAATATCTTTATGAAAACACAATAAGGACTTTTTCAGTTATACAAAAGCTGAATACATTTATTGTCACCGAAACTGTACTATAAGAAATAGTAAAGCAAGTCCTTTAAACAGAAGGAGAATTATGTCAGATTGAATCCTGGATCTATGCAATGGAATGAAGAGTGCTGGAAATAAAAATTGCAGGGGTAAATAAAAATATTTGTCTCTTTAAACCTCTTAAGAAAATAATTGACTAAAACAAAACAACAGGGGGGCCTGGGTGGCTCAAAGCGTCAGACTTTGGCTCAGGTCATGATCTCACTGTTCCAGGGTTTGAGCCCCATGTCAGGCTCTGTGCTGACAGCTCAGAGAGTGGAGCCTGCTTTGGATTCTGTGACTCCTTCTCTCTCTCTGCCCCTCCCCCGCTCATGCTCTGTGTCTCTCTCAAAAATAAACATTAAAAAAAATAAAATAGGGGCGCCTGGGTGGCGCAGTCGGTTAAGCGTCCGGCTTCAGCCAGGTCACGATCTCGCGGTCTGTGGGTTCGAGCCCCGCGTCAGGCTCTGGGCCGATGGCTCGGAGCCTGGAGCCTGTTTCCGATTCTGTGTCTCCCTCTCTCTCTGCCCCTCCCCCGTTCATGCTCTGTCTCTCTCTGTCCCAAAAATAAATAAAAAATGTTGAAAAAAAAAAAATTAAAAAAAAAAAATAAATAAAATAAATAAAACAAAAACAACAAAACATATTTTGGTGTTTAAAAACATATGTAAAAATATATGTATGATAATAATAGCAGAAAGGCTGGGAGGGGAGAAATGGAAGCATATTGTTGCAAGCTTCTTGCAATATGTATAAAATAGTATAATATCACTTGAAAGTAGACTGTGATAAGCTCAAGATGTATGTTATGAACCATACTTCAACCACAAAAATCTCAGAAAAAAGTAATTATAGGTTAGCCAGCACGAAAAAATAAAATGAATCACAAATATGCTCAATTCATCCAAAGAAGGTGGAAAAAGAAAAAAGGAATAAAGAACCTATAAGACTATGAGGAAATAGAAAAAATACCTGTAATTAGCTATATAATTGCTAATGGTCAAAATATCCCAATTAAAAATAAAAGATTGTCAGACTGGATTTAAAAAAAAAAAAAGACCTAACTTTATCCTGCCTACAATAAAGTTTGAAAGTAAAGACACAAATAGGTTAAAAGAATGGTAAAGGATATCCCATGCTAACACTAGTCCAATCCCCCTCAAAACAAACAAACGAACAAACAAACCCTATAGCAGCTAAATTAATATCCAAGTCGATTTTGCAGAAAAAAAATCTGCTGTGGAGCCTGCTTGGGATTCTCTCTCTCCTTTTTTGTGTCCCTCACCTGCTTGTGCTCTCTCTCTCTCTCCCTCTCTCAAAATAAATAAACCTAAAAAAAAAGAAATCAAAATCAGGAAGATATCAGTATTATTTAACTTACAAGCACTTGGAAACTAAACAACATATTTCTAAATAATCTTTTGGTCAGGTGCACCCGGGTGGCTTAGTTGGCTAAGTGTCCCATGTTGGCTCAGGTCTTGATTTCACTGGTCAATCTCACTGTTCCTGAGTTCAAGCCCAGGGTCAGGCTCTGTGCTGACAGCTCAGAGCCTGCAGCCTTCTCCTGATTCTGTGTTTCCCGCTGTCTCTGCCCCCTCTTCCACTAGCACTCTGTCTCTTTCTCTCTCAAAAAATAAATAAACATTTAAAAATTTTGCTTAAATAATCCTTTTGTCAAAGAAGATATCAAAAGGGAAATTAGAAAGTATTTTGACCCAAGTAAAAATGGAAACAAAACGTTAAAATTTATGAAATGCAGCTAAGGCAGTACTTAGAGGGAAACTACAGCACTAAATACCTTCATTAGAAAAAAAAGAAAGGTCTTAAATCAATGACCTCAGCTTCTATTTTAAGAATACAGAAAAAAAAAGAACAAATTAGATCCAAATGAAGCAGAAAAAGGAAATAATAAAGATCAGAGCAGAAATCACTGAAATAAAGACTTGAAAATAAAGAGAGAGAGAGAGAATCAAAACCAAAAGCTAGTTCTTGATAAACCCCTGGCCAAAATGATCGGGGTGGTGTAGGTGGTGGAGGGAAGAAAAAACATGAATTACCAATGATTTGACAAATTTTGTATATATTAAAGGCCAAGTAAAGAAATATCATAAATGATTTTGTGTCAAAAATAGTTGACAGCTTAGATGAAATGGGCAAATTTCTTGAAAGACAGATACTAACATAGCTTACCCAAGAAAAAAAATAAACATTTTGTTTGTTAATGAAATAGAATAGTTTAAAACCTTCCTCCAAAAAAACTCCAGGCCAGAAATCTTTACTAGTGAAATCCACTAAATATTTCAGAAATAAATATTATCAGTTCTATATAAACTCTTGCAGAAAATTGAACAAGAAATAATACTTCCTAACTAATTATTAAAAAAGCAGCATTAATCTGATGCCAAAGCCGAGACCAAAAAAAAAAAAAAAATACAAGACAGGAAAACTGAAGACCAATATTTCTTGGGAACATAGATGCAATAATCCTTAAAACTTTAGCAGATCCATTTCAACAATACATTAAAAAGATAATACATTGTGACCAAGGGTGGTTTACTTCAGGAATGCAGGGCTGGCTTAATATTAAAAACCAATGTAATCTCTACCATGTTTATAGGCTAAAAAAGAAAAACTGTATGATCATTTTAGTAAGTGTAAAAAAGGCATTCAGTTAACTCCAAAATCTACTCCTGACAAAAACTGTCAGCAAACTGAGAGTCGAAGAGAACTTCATCAACCTGATAAAAGACACCCATGAAAAACCTCCATTTAACATACTCAAGGTTAAAAACTAATAATTTTCCTCTAGCAGGAACAAGTCAAGAATGTCTGCTTTCACCACTTCTATTAAACATTATCCTGAAGAGCCTAGTCAGTCAATAAGACAAAAATGAGAAACAAATGGTATATAAATTATAAATGAAGAATTACAACAGTTATTATTAGCTAACAATATAATTGTCTACACAGAAAATCGTAGTAAGTCTACAAAAAGCTGCTAGGATTTGTATGAGTTTAACCATGTTACACTAAATAAAATCAATATGAAAATGTCAATTGTATTCCTGTATATTAGCAACATAAATCAGAAACTGAAATTTTAAAAATGGCATAATTTATTGTATGAAATATGCAAAATGTAAGGATAAATCTTACAAAAATATGCAAGTCTTGGAAACTACAAAACATACGAGAGTAATTAAAGATGACTTAAATAAATAGGGAGCTATATTATGTTCATGAATTGGAATTGTTAAGATTGTTAAGATGTCAGTTCCCCCAAATTGATTTATAGATTCAATGCAATTTCTAAATAAATCTTGTCAACTTTTTTTTATTAGAAATTGACAAGCTGATTCTAAAATTCCTATAGAAATGCAGAGAATTTAGAACAGCTGAAATAACTTAAAAAAAAAAAAGAACAAAGTTGGAGAATTTGTACTATCTGACTTCAAGTCTTCTTATGAAGACACTGTGGTATTGTTGTCAAGATGGATACGTAAATCAACGGAATAGAACAGAAAGTCCAGGAAGAAATCCACACAAGTATGGTCAATCGATTTCTGGCAAAAATGTAAAAAACAATTCAGTGGAGAAATGATGGTGTTTTGAACAAATAAAGATGGAACAACTGAACATTTATATGCAAAGATATGAATTTTTATTCATAGCTCACACCACATTCAAAAAAAGTTAAGTTAAAATGGATTGTAGACTTAAATGTAAAGCCAAAAACTACCAAATTTCTAGAAGAAAACATAGAAGAATATCTGTGGTTTCTTGAATAAGGCAAAATTTCTTATAAATAACATCAATAGAAGGATCTATAAAAGAAAAAAGTTCTAAATTAGACTTCAACAGGGGCGCCTGGGTGGCGCAGTCGGTTAAGCGTCCGACTTCAGCCAGGTCACGATCTCGCGGTCTGTGAGTTCGAGCCCCGCGTCAGGCTCTGGGCTGATGGCTCGGAGCCTGGAGCCTGTTTCCAATTCTGTGTCTCCCTCTCTCTCTGCCCCTCCCCCGTTCATGCTCTGTCTCTGTCTGTCCCAAAAATAAATAAAAAACATTAAAAAAAAAAAAAAATTTAAAAAAAAAAAAAAATAAATAAATAAATAAATTAGACTTCAACAAAATTAAAACCTTTCATTCTTAGGAAAACAGTGTTAGGACATTGAAAAGACACGCTACGGACTGAGAGAAAATATGTGCATATCGTATATCTGATAAAGCACTTGTATCCGGGGGCACCTGAGTGTCTCAGTCAGTTGAACATATGACTCTTGATTTCGGCTCAAGTCATGATCCCAGAGTCATGGGATCGAGTTGCACGTCAGACTCCATCCTGAGTGTGGAGCCTGCTTAAGATTCTTTTTTTCTCTCCCTCTCTGCCCCTCTCCTCTGCTTGTACACATGATCTCTCTCTCTCTCTAAAAAAAAAAAAAAAAATGCACTTTATCCATCATAAATAAAAGACTTTCAGAACTCACTAAGAAAATGAAAACTCAATAAAAAACTGGCAAAAGATGTGAGCAAATAATTCACCAAAGGAGAGACAGGGCTGACAAGCACATGAAATGTTGCTCAACATCATTAGTCATTAGAGAGATGCCAAGGAACAAAACAAAGTACCACATACATCTGTGAAAATGGTTTCACTTTTCAAAACTGACCATCGTAAGTGTTGATAAGAATGTGAAATAACTTGAACTCTCACACACTTATGATGGGAGTGTAGAGTGGCAGATGGTTTGGCAGGGCACCTGGGTGGCTCCATCAGTTAAGCATCTGACTCTTGATTTCAGTTCAGGTCATGATCTTGCAGTTTGTGAATTCAAGCCCTGCATCAGGCCCTGCGTTGACAGTGTGGAGCCTGCTTGGGACTCTCTCTCTCCCTCTCTCTCTGCCTCTCCCCTGCTCACTCTCTCTCTCTCAAAAATAAATAAATAAACTTTAAAAAATTAAAAAAATAAAGAATGGTTTGGCAATTTTTTCAAAAGTTAAACATATGGACTCTTAGGTATTTACCCAAGATAAATAAAATCGTATACCCACACAAACACTTGTACACAAATGGCCATAGTAACTTTATTTGTAATAGCCCCAAACCAGAAACAATCAAAATATCTATTACCAGGTGAGTGGACGAGCAGGCTGTGGTACGTCCATGCAGTAGAATCCTAGTCATGCTAATAAGAAGGAATATGGTATTGATACACATAACAGTATGGATGAATCTTATGACTATAAGGTGGCATGAAAGAAGCTAGAAAAAAGAGAGATTATACTGTGAGATTCAATTCACATAACTTTCTAGGAAATGCAATCTAATTTATAGTGACAGAAAGCAGATTGGTGGGTGCCTGGAAATAGGAGTGGGGAAAAGAAAGGGTCAGAGAGGGACAAGAGGGAGAAACTACAAAAGAATGCAAGGGAACTTTTTGGATGGATATGTTCATTATCTTGATGTGGTGATGGTTTCACAGATGTACACATATGTCAAACTTATGTAATTTTACACTATAAACCTTTCCAATTTAACATGTCAATTATATCTCAATTAAATTGCTTGAAACAAAAGACTATGATATAGGAACTCAGTCAGGGTTTAAGGAAGGCACTGATATTTCTATAACTAGAGACTTTAATCATTGAAACCATATAAACATTAAAATATCTAATAGCCATTATAAGTAATTAAGGACAACCAAATATGGGAATCCATTGAAAAATAGTCAAGTTGGAAAATAAATACACTTGTAAAGCATATGGATGAAAGTATTGTCTCTGTGTACAAGATTTGTGCATTCCAAAATTGTTGCCATCTGCTAAATTATAATTTATTTCTGTGGGAAGAGATGATAAAACAAATCTTGAATGATCTGGTGGTACAACAAATGTCATAAAAATTGGTTAAATCTTTTGAAAATTATCAAGGGACAAATAAATCTGAAATGCCATTGGCCAAACAGTCATGGTAATATGATCACTGATAGAAACAATGATAAAAATGAAGGGTTTTTTTTTCTCTTAAAGAATACATTAAAAAAGGTCATAATAAATTTCAGAAACACTTAATTTTAGAGCATCTGGATTTTAAGCAATGGATTTTTTTTTTTTTTAACATTTTTTTATTTATTTTTGGGACAGAGAGAGACAGAGCATGAACGGGGGAGGGGCAGAGAGAGAGGGAGACACAGAATCGGAAACAGGCTCCAGGCTCCGAGCCATCAGCCCAGAGCCCGACGCGGGGCTCGAACTCACGGACCGCGAGATCGTGACCTGGCTGAAGTCGGACGCTTAACCGACTGCGCCACCCAGGCGCCCCAAGCAATGGATTTTTAAAAAACACTCCAAAGTCCTAAATAGAGTTGGCACTCAAAATATTTTTTGAATGAATGAATATGAATATGATCATTGCAGATTGAGTTTTGGGTCTGGATTCTTTTTAATGTTGCAATTCACATTGAAACTAAAAAATAACTTGGCTCATGTGAATGGAAATTACCACTGTGTTTGCCTTTTGCGAGATCCTTCTGTCTTCCCATGGTATCTTCAGAGCCCATAATAGTGTGTGATACTTGATAGGTCTCAATTATTTATTGTTAAATAAATTAAAAGATTTTAGTGATTGTAAATAGTTCCACCATTGTCTCCTGCACTTTGATAACTTGACTCTGAGAGACCACTTCACTTTTTTCTCCCCTTCCTCCACAAATTCCTCTACTCCACCCCCACCCCAACAAAAGCTTTCTTGCCATGCCTGGTTTGTTCATCATTTTGATATGCTCTTCTGGGAAGCTGACAGCCTTCAGGTATTGTTAAATAAGGATCTTGAAACTTGAAACACAAACTGATAGATGTCTTGTGTAGTTAGCACTGGTGGCCTTTTCTGTGAAGACCCAGAGATGATTAAAAGCTTATAATAATGGAAGCTGAAACCAAGAGAAAGGACACTCATTGCTGCAAATATTTTAGATTTTCTTTTCACAAACTACATGGAAAAGAATGGGTGTTTATCTCTTTTTCTGGTTATACAGTATAAGGAACACAGTTTAATCCATCACACTGATTTTTGCCTTGAAGAAATTATGAAGTTGTGCTTAACTCTCTAAAGTAAAGGCTTTGTTATTTGAGCAAAGATCGATATGGCATTTGGTTGACTTATTTCATTTCCAACATTAAAAAAAAAAAAACAAAACTCACCCCAAACAGATTTTCCTTTTAACACATCCTCATTATTTAAATAATTAAGCCAATACTAAAAATTTATTGAAATAGATTTTCAACAGTAACAGATGCCCCCAAACTCCCTATTAGGCTCTCTATTGTACTTGGCTTTCTTAGAAAGACAGCTTTTTAATTTCAGAAAATAAAAGTACCCCTGAGGTTTAACCAAATTAAACAAAAAAAATCTATGCTGAGAATGTAAATGGCTTCGCCTATTAAACTTGAGTTTGTTTGAATCACACAATCAATGCACGAGTTACAGTGCATATGCACAAGCCAGCTACCACACAGCTTCTCAAGGACACGCTAGCCATGTGTTACATAAAGAGACCAGTAAGATGGAAAGAAAATTGTTTAAATGGCTGATGAACGCGGTGATTGTTGGTGCAGATTTCCTGATCTTATTGCATATATACTGTATCAGTCAACTGGAGTCACCATAGCAAAATACCATAAACTGGGAGGCTTAAGCAAAAGAACAGTCTTCTCGCTGTGTCCTCACACAGCACAGAGACTCTGGTGTCTCTTCATCTTTTTGTAGGGATATTATTCCCACCATGGAGTCTCCACTCTCATGACTTCATTTAAAACCCCCTTCAGTAAAATCCCCCAAAGGTCCCACCTTCAAATCCCATTCCATTGGGAGTTAAGACTTCCAACATGTGAATATCAGAGAGAAACAAACATTTAGTCTGTAAGATTCCTCCCTGATCCCTCCAGATTTATGTCCTTCTCACATGCAAAATACAGTCATTTTATCCCAACAGGTTAAAAAGCCTTAAATTATTCCAACATCAACTCTGAAGTGTGAACATCCAAAGTCTCACCTAAATATCATCTAAATCAGCTATGAGCAAGACTCGAGACAAGATATAATTCATCCTGAGGCAAAATTCCTATTCAGCTGTAAACCTGTGAAAACAGACAAGTTATATACTTCCAAAATACAATGATGGGGCAAGCATAGGGTAGATAATCCCATTTCAGAAGGGAAAAATAGGAAAGAAGGAAGGAGTGATGGTCCCCAAGCAAATCCTAAATGTAGAAAGGAGAATTTCATTAGATCTTAAGGCTTAAGAATAACCGTCTTTGGTTTGATGCTGCCTTCCAGACCCCCTGGGACAACAGTCCTGTCTCCACAACTTCTGGTGCAGGTCCTGCCCCCAAATCTCCAGGTGGTTCCATCTCCAAGTTCCTCCCCCAAGAGTCTGGGTGATTGTCATCTGAAAGCAAAGCAATGTCCCACTCTCAGCTACCTGAAACTGAGGAGGAAGCCTTAATGATGTCTGGATTGCCTTCAGAGTCTTCCCTTGTCTTGAAGAACAGTGCATGTGCCCAGCTGACTAGTTCCATGGCCCCATCCCATAAGATGTAAGGAGTCCAAGAGCCTTTCTTCATTTTGTCCATCTCTGTCCCCTTCAGCTCAAACTGGCAGTGTCTCTGTTCATATAATCCCATAATCTATTTTGAGACTTGGCCCTGCCACAGCATTGGTATTCTCTCCCAAATACTCCTGCTTTGTTTTGCAATGTGGACAGTCTGAGGAATTTTGAAATCTTTAAATTGTGCCTTGTTTTCACTTAAAAATTCCTTCCCATTCCTCCCTTCTTATATTTACCATAAACAGTCAGGAGGAACCAACTTGCTCCTTCAACACTTCGCTTAGAAATATCTTCAGCTAAATATCCAGTTTATCAGCCACAAGCTCTATCTTCCATAAAACACTAGAACCTGAACATAATTCAGCCATTTTTTTTTGTCACTTTATGGCAAGGACCATCTTTCCTTCAGTGTCCACTACATGTTCCTCATTTCCATTTGACATTTCTACCAACATTCTGTTCATGGTTATTTATGTATTCTCTGAGGGGTTGGAAGCTTTCTATCCAGCTGTCCTCTTTACTTTCTAGATAATAGGCACTCAGTGAGGCTGGAGGTTCAACTTGAGTTGTGGTTTATCCAGTCATGGGATGAGACTCTGCATTTGATTTCAGGCAATCTTAGCACTGCCCCTACGGGAGACGAGGAGCTCCTTTAGGGCACACCTGGAAAATTTCCGGTCATTTATGCGGTGCTCGAGCTTGGAATTAGAATCCCTGAGCTCATCCTTTTCTTTTACTACTCTGTCCAGAAACATTAGGAACAACCAGCCAACCTCATTATCTTTGTCAGGGTTCCAAAAAGGTTCAAAAGTAACATATACTATCATCTAGATCCTTATTTCTTATAAGTGGTTGATGAAAAGTATACAGTGGATACATTTAAGTATGACTAGCAGTGCTCTCTTCACTATTGGAAATAGAGTCAATAGCATTTTAAAAGTCTAATCAGTTTGGAGAGGTATTTCTAGAAACCTCAGGGTCAATTTAGAAAGTCATCCTTAAAATTCTGTTTTTCTAGAACCATTCTTGGTACCAAAATCTGTATTAGTCTGGGATCTCCAGAGAAATAGCATTTGCATATATCTATATCTATATCTATATCTATATCTATATCTATATCTATATCATCTTTATCTATATCTATATATATACACACACACACATACACACATATATATGGAATGCATACATATATATCTCCTATATATATAATATATATATTATATATATATATCTATACATAGAGATATATAATTATGTATTATATATATATATATTATCTCTCTATATAGATATATATATCTATATATATATCTATATATAGAGAGAGATATTATATATATATATATATATAGAGAGAGAGAGAGAGAGAGAGAGAGAGAGATAGAATTGGTTCATGTCATTAAGGAGGCTGAAAAGCTCAAGATATGCAATTGGCAAGCTAGAGACTTAGGTGGAGAGCCAATGGGTCCAGAAGAATCAGGAGAGCCAACAGTGTTAGTTCCTGTCTGAATCTGAGTCTAAAGACAGAGGAAGACTGATGTCACAGCTTGAGGATATTCAGGTAGGGGGGAGGGAGAGACAGAGACAGAGACGGAGACATAGACAGAGAGAAACAGAGGAAGAAAGAAAGAAAGAAAGAAAGAAAGAAAGAAAGAAAGAAAGAAAGAAAGAAAGAAATGATGGAGGGATGGAGGAAGGGAGGAAGGAAGGAAGGAGGGAAGGAAGGTAGGAAGGAAAGAAGGAAGGAAGAAAAAGAATTATTACTCAGATTTTAACCTATTCAGTCTGATTGGATGAGGCCCACTCACCCTAGGTAGGACAATCTATTTTACCTAGTCTACTGATTCACATGTTACTCTCACCCAGAAACACCCTCACAGACACACCAGAAATACTTAAGCAAATATCTAGGTACTCTGAGTCCTATTCAAGTTGACACATAAAATTAACCATCACATTTACCAATTAGGGAGTATCACCTGGATTCCACAGTTGGGGTAAACCAACAGCTCAGGCTAACAAAGTGAAAGGAGGTGGGCTTCTCCAACAGCTGTTCTTATGTGTCAGCTGAAGTTATAGATAGGAGTAGCTGTGCCTGGGCCCGTGTGTGTCTCAGTGACAAAGCCAGCTCAGATCAAATAGCAGGAAGAAAAAAACTCATCAGTGACTCCTTTTGATTTCAGGATAACAACTTGATCCTCTTGTGGAAAGTGATGTTGGTTGTAGTTGTTTACTAACCATTAGTGGGGGTGCCTTAGGAGAGACCCCATCCTCAAATGCTGCTCTTCAATGGGCTTGGAGCAGCTCTGACAAACAGGCTCAACACCAGCCCTTTGAGAAGATTGATCCTAGCTGAGAATGGAGCAGGATTCCTTTTGGTCAATGATTTTGAAGAAAACCATTGAGTTCATTGAGTTAATAACTAAACAACACACACACACACACACACACACACACACCCTTTTCCTTTAATCAGTCCTTGTATGTACAGATTCTAAATCAAAGAAAAACAAGTACAGTTTTCTATTGTTTACTCATCAAAGCAATATTCTCATTTTTTAATGTATCTTCCATCGGGACCATTGTTTTGTTTAATTATTGGCTCATCATACGGACTTAACACCCATTATAAAGCCTTATTTCAAAGTGTTTTGACCCTTCCTTTTTTTTCAGGGTGGTGGTGATAAAATTTTTATTGAATTATATGTGTGAAAGAGTATACAAATCATAAGATTGGCTTGGTGTATTTTCATAAAGTGAACACATCTGTCTAACCGCCACCCGATTCAAGAAATACAACATGACTTTAGCCCCCTCTTAGTTCTTTTTTTTTTTTTATTTTTTTCAATATATGAAATTTATTGTCAAATTGGTTTCCATACAACACCCAGTGCTCATCCCAAAAGGTGCCCTCCTCAATACCCATCACCCACCCTCCCCTCCCTCCCACCCCCCATCAACCCTCAGTTTGTTCTCAGTTTTTAACAGTCTCTTATGCTTTGGCTCTCTCCCACTCTAACCTCTTTTTTTTTTTCCTTCCCCTCCCCCATGGGTTTCTGTTAAGTTTCTCAGGATCCACATAAGAGTGAAACCATATGGTATCTGTCTTTCTCTGTATGGCTTATTTCACTTAGCATCACACTCTCCAGTTCCATCCACGTTGCTACACAGGGCCATATTTCGTTCTTTCTCATTGCCATATAGTACTCCATTGTGTATATAAACCACAATTTCTTTATCCATTCATCAGTTGGTGGACATTTAGGCTCTTTCCATAATTTGGCTATTGTTGAGAGTGCTGCTATAAACATTGGGGTACAAGTGCCCCTATGCATCAGTACTCCTGTATCCCTTGGGTAAATTCCTAGCAGTGCTATTGCTGGGTCATAGGGTAGGTCTATTTTTAATTTTCTGAGGAACCTCCACACTGTTTTCCAGAGTGGCTGCACCAATTTGCATTCCCACCAACAGTGCAAGAGCCCCCTCTTAGTTCTTAAAACCAAGGGTAAACTATTAGTTAGGTTTGCCTAAATTTATACTTTACATAAATGGAATAATACAGTATGTAGTACCTAGGTGTTGCATCTTTCAATCTACGGTCTACATGCCAGATTTATCTGTGTTTTTGAATGTAGTTGTACTGCTTACATTTTCAGTGCTATATAGTATTCCATTGTACAAGTGTGCAGCCAAGTTACTTACTTATTGTTCATTGCTGGATGCTTGGGTTATTTCTAGTTTTTGGAAATTGTGAATAGTGCTCCTGTGAACATTATAATACATTTGTTTTGGTGAACACACGATGTGATTTTGCGAGGTATATATCTAGGAGTGGATTCCTAGATCACATTGTATGGGTATGTGCAGTATAGGAGATATCAGCAGTTTCCTACAGTGGTTGTACCAGTATATACTCCCAACAGCTATATGTGAGAATTCCAGTTGTTCTGCATCTTATCCTTGGTGCTGTTATTCTTTTTAATTTTAAACAATTTGGTGAATATGCAGTGGTATGCTATTGGATTTTTAATCTGTATTTCTCTGATGATTAACGAGGTTAGTCACCTTTTTATATGTGTATTAACCAATTGGATACTGTCTGGGGAAACAGATGAGTTATCTGTGTGTAGTTGGTTTAGGAAGATGATGAGTGGATCTTAACTTTGATCATGTGCAATGTATAGCTTTTTTGTAATTATGTATATTCATTTTCTAGGTGACAGAAATATGATCTTTAACTGTGAGCACACTAGTAGAGTATATCTGGATAATTACCCTGTTCTTAAGTTAATGGATTATTGTTTATGGAATGGTGATGTCCTCACTAGTTCCTGTCCATTTATTAAAATAAAGATTCCTGGTAACAGCCAAGGGCTCACTTTTGACACAGGTTGATTTTTAGGACTTTGTAAGAACATACATAGTGGCCCATATAGTGGTCATGGCAATAGTGGCTGTTATCGGCTGAATTGTGTCACCCTCCACCCCCACCCATTCATATGTTGGAGTTGTAATCCTCAGTACCCCAGAATGTGACTGTATTTGGAGATAGGGCCTTTAGGAAGGTAATTAAGGTAAAAAATGAGGTCATTATGGTGAGCAGTAATATAATATAACTGGAGTCCTTATAAAAAGAGGAAATTTGGACTCAGGAATTCACAGGGTGAAGATCATGTGAGTATAAAGAGAAGACAGCTACTAATTACAAGCCAAGGAGACAGGTCTCAGAAGAAATTAAACCTGACAGCACCTTGATCTTGCACTTTTAACTTCCATGACTGAGGTGATTTTTGTTTTTTAAGCCACCCAGTTTGTGGTACTTTGTTATGGCAGCCTAGGAAATGAATGTACTGACCAAACACTAAGAATCCATCCTAGGAAGTCTAAACCATTGAACTTTAGGGGTAGAAGATCTGGCCAAACACTTAAAACATTCAGGCTCCATTCTTCCGAGATAAAGCAATTTTGATACTTCAAAGAAATCTCAGGCAGGGGTATTCAATTTGATCTTCCAACTACCTAAACAATATCCTTTCTGTGACTATGTGGTTCTCCCATATTTAATAGGATATGCTATTCCCTTTCTTATTTTCCCTTTCTTCTTGGAGAGCTTCCCTCTACTTTTAAATGCCAAAACACAAAATCATTTCTCAAGTTGGGCCCCTTAAAGCTGCTCCCAGCTGGAGAGCAATGCCAGTATCCTTACCAACAGAGCTCAGCCACTGTCTCTCCATATGTGGACCTTCTAAGTATGGTGTGCTGTGGCAAGTTGTATTACGGCTCATTCAATCCACCCACTGAGTTTTGTTTGCCAGACACTGTATAGTGGGAAAGGGAGGCTGACATGAATGGACCAGAACACCCACCCTTATAGAGGCAAACTGTTCAAGTACCTTGACATAATCTGATGACGGTAAGTGGGAAGGGTCCCTGAATTACTTAGCAGGAAACTTGGAGGAAGCATTTGGTGGTAGATATTGAGAGATGTCCTTCCTCTGTCCCCAAATACCTGTATACGCTTGCCTTTGTAGTCCCTAGAGTCCCCGAGGTGTCTGCCTTCTGAAAATGCACCAGGATAAGAGAAAGTCTTAAAGAAAAACAGACGAATAAATCTTCCCATGCAACCAGGATCCTATAGTTCTTTTTGGATCCCTCTGGGTTTTGTAATGTAAGAAGTTCTCCACAGCGTCCAGGCACTTAGCACAGAACAAAGGAACACATTCTTTGCTCCCAATGCACGCACTCTACAATTTAGAGAAAATGGGAACACGTCAAACAAGGACCTGGGAAGAGGCTGGGACTGGGCTGGTGGTGGGGAGAGTGGGAGGCAGCGTCCTAGGAGCAAGCGCTTTATGCGCAGTCTGGGGCCAAGCGGGAGCGGGGAGGCAGCCTGTAATTTTTTTTTAACTTTGGAAAAGGATCAGGAGCTATTTTTTGGTTTGTGAGCTTTGCTCTTATTTAAGTTTGCCCTCAGAGGGCTGCTGGTGTGGGTGGATGGTATTGTTCGATTGAAAAATGGGGCAGCAGTTGGTGAGTGGTTAATTTAAGAGGGAATCATTGGTCTGACAGAACAACCCATGTGTCCTGTCCTGGGTGTGCGGGGGAACCGGAGCCAGCACTGCAGTTATTGTTTGAATTGGCTCCGTGTAGCAGGTATTAGTGCAGAAGACACAGATGTCAAGAGGGTAAAGCAAATGAACCAAAGTTAAGCTGAGGGCAGACTTGGGATTTGAATTTAGCTTAGCTCAGACTGTGCACCTTCCACCAAAGAGTGGTTTTTGTTTATGCGTTATGATTGATTTGTAATGCTGAAGAGAAGGGATTCAATGGTGTCCAGCTGAGGAAGGAAGACAATGCACTTGTGGCCCCACCGCAGGGGTCTGTGACTGGGCCCAGGTTTCCTTGGGTTGTTCCCCTGGAGCCATTCCCTTCTGATGTGGCAGCCAGGTCGCAAAGGCACTTCTGCTTATGACAGGAAAAAGTGAGGCAGCAGTAATGGGGAAAGTAGAATCTTCTTTCCTCTTGGCTTTTAAATTTCAACAGAGTGGGCTCTTAGGGTGACATAAAAAATTAACGTGAAAGTTCTCTTCTGCATCTTAGGCAATAGAATACATTTGGGGCAATGAAAATCATATGAGAATAAAGCTTTCCTTTCTTTCTTTCCACTAGAAAAAAAACGTCTTGGACCAAGGGAATGTAGAGAAAGAGAGAGAGGAAAATGTGAAGGAAGAGAGGTTTGTAATATTCTAAACAAGAGCATGGTCCCTAGGGGACCCCAAGCAGAGGAGTGCCATCAATATGGAAAGATCACCAGCCTTCACTGGATCCAACACCATCAGTTGCCAGCATCAGGCCCACATGGGAACTAAGAAGCACCTGAGAGCAATAGCACAAAACGATCACACTTCTCACTGCCTTCTGGTGGGGATCTCACTTAGACAGTGTTCACAACTCATTTTGACATCACTCCAGTAGGAGTGTCACATGTATGGGTCTGAGTTTTTCCCTTCAACCTTCATTGGACTTAGCCTGCATGTAAAATCTCTGCTTCCATTTTCTCCAGATGGAGAGTGGATCCTAGATATGTAGAGCGGGTTGTGGTGGAGGAGTAAGAGCCCCTCTCTTGGGAGTGGGTGGGTCAAGAGGAACCAACTTCAAAGTTCAAGTTAGGTCTTGCTCCCATTCTGTGTCATCTGCCTCAGCATGATGGAGTCTCCATAGGTGCCTTCTAAGGAGCTGTGTCTCCCCAGGTACAAGAATAGACAGACATCCATCTTGCAGAGACATCCACTCATTCATCCCCATTGTCCTTGCTGGGGCAGCGCAAGACTGCAGCTCAAGCTAGCTTTCTGGCATAAGTGCTTCAGTATTTTGAGTATTTAAAATTCCATCTGTGCAATTCAGGGTCAACTCAGCAGTCCCAGGGCTTAGGCTTGGAAGAATGAAATGTTCCTCCATTATCTGTCCCAGACCTGGGACTTGTCAACAAATCTGGGTGATCTCACTATCTTCGCCCATACATATGGGAGATTAAGCCAGAAGATGCTAGAGAAGCCCAGCTAGGCCCTGACTAGACACAAAAGCCCCCTGGGACAGGGTGAACTCCACTTGCCAGAAATGGACAAAGTTATTGGTCACACAACCAGGGATGGTGTCAAAGCTGGTGAATTTCGGGGCACCTGGGTGACTCAGTCAGTTGGGCAGCCGACTTCGGCTCAGGTCATGATCTCACAGTTTGTGGGTTCGAGCCCCACATCGGGCTCTGTGCTGACAGCTAGGAGCCTAGAGCCTGCTTTGGATTCTGCCCCTCTCCCACTCATGCCTTGTCTGTCTCTCTCTCAAAAATAAACATTAAAATAAAACAAAAATAATTATAAAAGCTGGTGACTTTCTAGGAACCCAGGACAAAACGTCAGCTTTCCTTGTGTTAGAAAGTAAACCGTTGGCTCCAAATGCTATCGGTTACGCCAAGTCACTAAACCAGAGTAAAATGCCTAAACCCTAATTACAGTTTCAACCTCCACCAGAAATGTAAGTCCTACTCCGTCGATTAGGAATTTTCTGATAGACAGCAATGAGGTAGGCAGTCATCTGGGCCTTTCTATTCTCCCAAAGGAAGATGAGGTAATCCACCAAATACGACCCTCTGCTCTTCCAGGAAGGTGACCTTGGCAGAAACAATCTTCTCTTCTCTTTGCCTTCTTGCTCCACCCTCCCTCCTGTAAAAACCTCCCATTTTGGACAATTCTGATTTCCCTCCCATTTGCTAGATGGGATGTTGCTGGATTCATGATTCTTTTAATAAAGCCAATTAGATATTCACGTATTTACTCACTTGAATTTTTGTTTTTTTTTAACCCTTGTTATGGAGTGACATCCTGGAATTCAGAGCGCTTGGGTAAGAGATGGATGTCCGGGGGGCCTGGAGATGTGCCACCCACATCCCCATTCAAGGGAGGACGTGTATCAGCAAACAGTGCTCAGCTCCCAGCTCCTTGTGGGTCTGCCTCAGCTGCAGACAGCTACCTTGCCTGAGAGATGGGCCATATTGCAGGTGATGGAGACAGGAGTATAAAGGCCATCCCAGCCTACAATGACTCTGACGCCAACTAACTAGACTTGAACCAGACCACCCAGTAAAGGGAATGTTTTCCCACAAGGCTGATCTCACTTCAGACAAGTTTGGGGGTTCCCAGGCCACCTTGACTGCACTAACCCTTCAGGTTTGATAATGTGTTGGAGGAACTCACAGAACTTAGGAAAGCTCTATACTGCTGATGACAGCTTTATTATAGGAGCAAAAATGATGCAAATCAGGGCCAGCCACACAGAGAGACAAATAGGGTAAGGTCTAGAAGGGTCCTATATGTGAAGCTTCCTTGTCCTCAGGATATCTTCTTCTGCACATCAGTTTGGGACAAGGTAACCAGGGCTTCCCGAGGTAACCAGGGAAGCTAGTCCCAGCTTTGATGTCCATCATTTTTATCAGGGTTTCATTATGTAGACACAGTTGATTGAATCACTTGCCTTGTGACTTGATCTCCAGGCCTCCTCTATTCCCCCAAAGGTCAGGCTGATTCATGTGGAGCAAAGCCCTAACTCTCCAATCACATGGTTGGTCTGTCTGGTGTGACCAGCCCTCATCCTCAGTCACCTCATTCCCATAAATCAGGTGTGGCCTAGGGGCCCTGCGAGAATAACAAACACATTCTAACCCCAGGAGAAATTCCAAGGTTTAGAGGCTCACTCCTAGGAGCAGGGAACAAGGGCCAACCAAATTCTTTATACACACAGTCCAATGCAGGACTACTGTCATGGGCTTCTTCCACTCAAGGATCTCGACAGGGGTGGCTGAGGCCACTGGGGCTGTCACAGTTCTTCTTCTTTCCAATCCCTTCACAGTTACTGCTCTGTGGGTACTCTCTGTCCTAAGTGTCCTAAGCATCAAACTGTCACCGAGTCAGCCTCTGAGAGGTCCTGAATTGTGGCAGTTGGTTCTAGCATGGCACAGCCATCCGACTGAGCACTAGCATTTCGTCACCGATTGCAGCTAGAACACAGATAGGCATGGAGCACAAGGTGGCTGTCCAGTTATGAAACCTTCCACCCACGGTGAGCTGGGGTAACCTGGAAAGGAAGGTATGGGTGTGATGTATCAGGAGTTTCAATGGAAAGAGGAAATAATAACAGTACTGGGATTGGTTGGCGATTGCCAGATTCTACCTACTCTCTAGAAAACTTTAAGAAAAGAAAGGACAAGTGTGACAGCCAGAGGCCATCTTTGGTATTTTATAAAGAGGTCTCATCTCCTGTAGTTGGAACGCAGGGAGAGCTAAGGCTCTGGCCCGGGATTCTTCTCCTTCTCCTTCTCCTTCTCCTTCTCCTTCTCCTTCTCCTTCTCCTTCTCCTTCTCCTTCTCCCTCTCCTTCTCCTTCTTCTTCTAAATAAAGGAAGAGATTTTATTTCATTAATTTATTTTTTAAGTAAACTGTTCCCCCAACGTGGGGCTCAAACTCATGACTCCAAGATTAAGAGTGGCATGCTCTTCTGACTGAGCCAACCAGGCGCCCCTCTGGCCCAAGATTTAATCATCAGAATCCTGAGCTCCAAAGAAGCTTCACTCCAACAAAGCAGTTCAGCTCTGCCAAGGTCAGGGCCGTGGCTGGGAGAGAATGGGAACCTGACACATGGATGGGATGACTGGGTTTATGCTCCTGAAAATCTTGAATGCGTAGATTCCCTCAAGCGCTCAGAGCCTGCAGAAGTGACTTATCCCTCCTGGAAGAGCCAGGGACACTCACTGTTCTAGAGGCTTATCCTCCAGCACAGGGTCAGATATAACAATATGTCAAACTGGGGGATGCACCTTAACATCAAAAGAGATGTTAAGGAGCAGACCGGGTGAGCACCGTCCAGTGATGATATCACAGACCCACCACGCCAGAGTAGCTGGTGATGAGGGAGCATAAGGCGAGCTGATAGGCTGCAACCTGCAGGTGGGGTGTGTGTGATATTCCTCTGCACTCCTGGCTGCCCAAGAACAAAGGAAAGGGGTAAACAAAGGGTTAGCTTATAGATTGTAGTCCTGCAGGACCTAAGTCTCCATCGCCCTTCCATAGTGACGTAGGCAACAAAGGCAGAAGGAAATGGCAGATAGAACTAAATTTCTTTATAACCAGCAGCCCATTGACAGATACTTGAGGCTGGCAGAGTAAAACATTTCTCCAGGAACTCCCTACTGTCTTAACACTGATGCCTTGCTAGAGGGAAAACCACCTTCCCTTGACAATAGCTAGGCTTCCACTATCCTGAGAGTCTTCTTTAGCACATGAAAATCTCATTGGAAACTTCCGCTGGCCGTTACCTCCCCCAACTCCATAGTATAAAACCAATCTCTCCTCTTGGTCCGGGGGTAGCTCTTGCAGCCCACGGGCCCTGTCCCCGTGCTTTAATAAGATCACCTTTTTGCACCAAAGACTTCTTCAGCAATTCTTTCCTGGTCGTCAGCTCCGGACCGCGCGAGCCCCACTGTCACCCCCAAAAACACTCATCAGCTGGCACGGTCAAGGTTTGGAGGAGCCTGCTTCCAGGCAAGACGTGGTGAGGATGGAGTGTCGTCTCTGGCTGCCGTCCACACTTCGAACCAAAAAACCTTATACAATTCTGTGTCTCCCATAAGAATACAAGAGTCACGAACCCAGGGAGGAGAAGCTGCATGTTCCTGATTCCCATCATGCCCAGTGACTAACTAGGAAAGTGTTTCCCATCCTGTGACTGTGAGCTCTACAGGGTTAATGTGATTGTCCCACAGGGAAGACTTCTGGCAGGGGACACAGCAACAAGATTACCATTGAACTGCAAGCTTCAGCTGCTGTCTGAGCGCCGTGAGGTCCCGTGTTTAAGACCAGCAGGCAGAGGGACTTAGCATCTTGGCAGAGGGGACAGGCCATCAGTGCCAGGAGGCAGGGCTGCTGTCACGCAGTGACATGGTGGGGGCTGGCAGGTCCCAGGTCCCAGGGATACTCCTTAGCCCAAATTTGAAGCAAATGGACAATGGCAGCCACAGGGCCTGAGAGGGGCCGGAGAGCCGAGGCTGAGACAGGTCACACCTCCAGGCAATCCCCCAGAATGGGCAGGGCTGTTATCTGAGCATGAGGGCAATCTAGAATGGAGAGCAAGGAGGATCCTGATGAGTATCAGCCACCACCAGAGCCTACCGGAAGCACCTGCCAGCGTCTCATGTTCGTGAGAGGGGGACTGGAGTATGGGCACAAGTTGAAACCAGCTCAGGCATCGAATCTCCCACATCTGAATGCGGCTCGAAGAAAAATTCCGGTGGGATCCATGCTTCCTGTGTTACCCAAAACAGCTTGAGAAACTGGCCAGGAGCCTTACTCCCCTGGCAGTTGTCCACGTGTCCACCCTCTGGACCACCGGCTTCTAGGAGCACTGGATGAGGTCTCCATTATGCTGCACAGTCACCTTGGGGGCCAGGACAAGGCCAGTTCCCAGTAGCACTAAGACCTTCAGTGGATGAAGGTGATGGTGACAGGGAAGGCTTCCTGGGAACTAGTGGACCAGCAAAGGGGTGTGGAGGAGAGAAGGGACAAAGGAGGAAACCTACTCCATTTGGGGGCCACCAAGAATTCAAGGAAGGCAAGCAGACTTGTTCTGAGCTTTTGTTCAAAGGGAGGGGAGTCAGAGAGAAGAAACTGTGGTCAGGAGACTGTGTGCAGGCAGGGGCAGTGGTAAGAAAGGCACTGATAAGGCCAGTAGAAGAGAAAGAGCAGGAAACTAGACCAAGGTGTGGGTGAGGGGGAGCAGGAGAAAGATAGTAGCTGAGGACCATAGGTGGTGGTGGTGGTGGGGTGCCTGGAGGGCCTGAGCTGTGCCCAAGGTGGCCTGCAGGGGGTCAGCTATGTCCTCTGCAGCCCCCACATCTCACCCCTACCCTCTGGCTGTTGCTTATACCTGCTGGCCTGGTTACTCTCCAAATGATCTCATGCCTGCTCTTCTCTCCAACTTCTCAGGCTCCTGTGAGCATCCCCTTGTGCCCAGGCCTTCACCTTCTGCCCCTTTTCTATGTGCTCACTCATAGAGTGAGCACACCGCTATGGGGGGTGCGGGGTGGGGCTCAGAAACACCTGGAGGAGCCCCATCCCAGCCCCCCATTTGCAGACCTGTCTTTGTCTCCATGCCTGGTTCGTGATTCCAACCAAAGAGACAGACCTCTCTTGGAACTCCAGCATCTTGAAATCAAACTCATCTTTGTCTCCAAAATGAACCCTTTTAGACTCTCATCTCCCATTAGTGTTTCAGCCTCTCAAGATAGAAGCCTTGGCTCTTGACTTCTTTCCTTTTTTTTTTTTTTTTTTTTTAGACCAATGCCTCATCCAAACTGTCACAAACATCCTGCAGCTTCTTTATTTTTCTTGGCATTTTTTATTCCCTCTTATCCCAGGCACACTGTGCCCTGGGTTGCCTGCCCTAAACACAATCCCTATCCCCCTTCCTTCATCCCCATGCCCTATGGAATCTGCCAGAATCTCAGGGAGTGGATCCTAGGAATCTATTTCCAATAACCTTCCAGGTAATCAGTTTGCCTTCCACTGGTCAAGACTGAATATAGTATATTGTCAGAGTAGATTAGATGGTGGTCCTGTGACAAATGAATCCTCAAATTCCAGGAGCTTAGCATAATACATCACTACTTGTTGTTTGCACACATTCTCTTTTGGGTAGGGCAGTTTTCTTCTTTTGTAGCTATGCCGTCTGGAGCATGTGGCCCCCAAGATGCTGAGACGTGGGAGGAAAGAGCTGAAAGAAGGTTCCTAAGGGACAGGCCTGGAATTGGCTAGAACTTAGTTATGAGATGCTCAACTGAGTTGCAAGGAAGGCTGGGAAATGCCCGTGAAGTTCCCAGGAAAAATGGTCTTTACAACAGCTGGTCTCCAGGGCTTGTCGGGTTTCTTCCCCTCCATGAATATGGTTGTTCCCAAGTCCCTGTCAGCCCTTGTAGTGGAAGTGGCTGTTTCACAGGTGTCCTGCAATGCTGCCACCTGCACCAACCCTAATGAGTCCCTGCTCTTAGAGATGAGAAATAGGACTCAGCATTGTCCTCGAGTAGCCCCGGGGCCCGCCTCCACCCACCTCACACTTGCTTATTAGAGGGGTCTCCTTGTTCTCTGTTTCAGCTGCTTGGTTTATTCCAGGATGCTCAGAATTTCCCCCTCAAGTTCCCTGCAATTTTCAGTGGAGGAAAAGAACAGAACCTTCTAGAAGCTTCCTTGAAGGAAGATCATCTTATACTGATTGCAGCTCTGGAAGTTGAATGGAGACGAAACAAAGCAAGGCTTGGAAGGTGGAGCAAATGTTGAGGAATAAACAATTATTTCTGAACTATTTTCTCCACCTTGGCTATTGAAGTAAAATAGTTTCCAAATACCCAGAATAATTTAATCATGCTCTTCAGAAAGGCAGCATCACGTGCCCATTAAGAGTGGGGGATTTGTAACTCCACTGCTTGGGTTTGCATTGCGATTGGCTTCCCTCTCTCTAGTAGCCTGTCCTGGGCAAGTTGCTTTGTCTCGCTCAGCCTCAGTGTTCTCATCTGTGGAATGGGGAAAACATTCACACTTGTCTCCTTAAATGTGCTGACTACTGAATCAGCCATCACTGTAGCTGGCTTATTGGGAAGCAAGCCCTGATCCACGTTGTCATAAAATCCTTGTCTGCACTGACGCTCAAACATCTACAGTCTTAATTTTTGGTTGATGTCTGTGAACATCGATTTCAACAACAAATTCTGGGCATTTATCCTAAATTTTGTGACAAAGGAATGTTTCCGGTCGATGAGAAGGTGACCAGCCCAAGCTGGTGGGAGAAGGAAGCCCCTGACGACTGGGAAGGGGACTCGCTCCGCATCAAACATGCACCCTTGCCAAGGGCAAACGTTTTGTGATATTGTCAGGAGCCTGTATGAATGAAAGGGCGGGCCTACGCTGGCCAACTCCATCTTGTTCTGTGTCCTTCACCTTGACCACACCTCCTCCCCTTGAGTAACCCCCCCCCCCCCACCTGCCTAACCGGACTCGGACCCTTCCCCAGGACCCTTCCCCAGCCAATCGGCTGAAGCCATAGCCATTACCTCACCAACTGCCCCTAGGCCCCAATAAAACCTTTGTCCTTTTGAAACTCGCTCTCTCTCCCTGGTATCTCACCACTGCGTTGGTGCAGGTAGGCGATTGAGCTCGAGCTAGCTCGAATAAAGGCTCTTTGCTTTTGCATCGGACTCGGCTCCCTAGTGGTCTTTGGGGATCACGAATTCTGGGCATAACATGAAGAGCTTCTGTGAGGGGACTCTGTCTCTCAGGCTGTCCCCATCTGCAATGTCCCCTGCTTCTGCTTCATTTGGGGTTCCTGGCTGGGTCTGCTGCTGCCCATGCTTTTGAGAAATGGATGGGAGATAACGGCAGGGTGGGGTGGGGAGGATGCGCTGGGGTTGCAGGCATTGTTGCTGTGCCCCTTTGCTTTTTTCCTTTCTTCTCTCAGACCCTAGGTGACGGGAACAGCAAGGCAGGGTGGAATTAGGCAAATTGAGGAGGGAGTAGGCCGGATCTGTCAAATGCATTGCTTGCCAGTGGGGTGTCCATCCTTGCAGGGCAGGGCGGGCTTTTCCTTTCAGGTTTTGTTCTTATATAAAGGTAACGTGGGCAGGGGGCGGGGTGTGGGGGTGTCATACATAAGCCCTAAGAGAAGAAAACTGGAGTTCTGGTAGAGCCACTGGCAGGATCTTGGAGTAAATCTTTGCCATAAAGTAAAGAAAATACTGGCTGGATTACCTTCCTTCCAAGGGCTAGGACAGAACAAAGGTATGCAGAGATCATTCCTCACAGGCCCATAAAACGTGCACAGAACTTTTGAACCACCAGCTCCATACTGTGTCTTTAAAATTTTTTTTTTGTTGGGGGCACCTGGGTGGCTCAGTCGGTTGAGCGCCTGACTTCGGCTCGGGTCATAATCTGGCTCGCGAGTTCGAGCCCCGCGTCAGGTTCTGTGCTGACCACTCGGAGCCTGGAGCCTGTTTCTGTTTTTGTGTCTCCCTCTCTCTGCCCCTAACCCACTCACATTCTGTCTCTGTCTCTCTCAAAAATAAATAAACATTTAAAAAAAAAAATTAAACTTTTTTTGTTGTTAACTGAGGGTTGCCGGAGGGGAGGTGGGTGGGGGATGGTTTAAATGGGTGATGGGCATTAAGGACGGCACTTGTTGGGATGAACACTGGGTGTTATGTGTAAGTGATGAATCACTAAATTCTGTTCCTGAAATCATTATTGCACTACATGTTAACTAACTTGGATTTAAATAAAAAAAAATAAAAATACATTTTTCTTGTTGTTAATTAAAGGTGCTTCCCCACTGACCTCGATATTTTAACATTAAAGTTAGCCTAGGCCAGTTCTGCCTTCAAGAATATCAGAACTTACCCAGCTTAGTTCAACTCTGCCAAATTCCAAATAGCTGCAGTATATATTTTCTCCTTTCAATTAGGTTCTCGCTTCCCATTCTGATTATTGCAAGTTATGCAAATCAAGCTAGAGAAGAGATTTAATTTAATCAACTGTGGGCTTGCTTGCACTGATTTGAATATTAGCTGTCGTCTATATGTAAATGACCGGAGAGAGGGAAACTTGTTGCTAGGCGCGGTGACCAATTCCCGTTGCCATTCTTGCCGGCTAACCTCGTGCCAGATCTCAAGGTCAGGCTCAAAATCGAAGTGGTTGTGGGAGTTTGTGCTCTCTGGAGGGAGACACTCCAGCTACCAAGTCTGTGCTTGGGTGATTAAAGACCAGCTGTGTTTGTAGATATTGTCAGGAAGACCTCCATCTTGCCTGTTATTTATGGTTTCTGAGAGAAAAGATGGAAGGAGAGAGAAGGGGGCGGAGGGGGGGGGGGTTGTTTCTTTTTACCAAGAATTCTCCATTCACTCAAATAAAGCCACATTCTTTGCATTCCAAACGGGGAAAGCAGCTAAGGTATCCATTCCCTGAGGGGAAAAAAGGCTGTTTGGAGCTGTTAGCAATCTAGGAGGAGAAAGAAACTCTGTCCAAATCGCACAAAGGGACCAGGAGAGAGAAACCACCCGCACAGAGTGAGTTCTCAGCAAACAGGGGACCAGAGTACAAACCCAGAAGGTTCCTTGCGGGGGGGGGGGGGGGGATCCCTCTGGCTGACCACAAACAAAATACTCATCTCTTTGAAGCACTAACACTGCTTTTAGTTGGGGAGGAAGAGGCAAGGGAGGGGCGTTCCAGGGTAATAAACACACTATCTGCTCCTCTGGAAGGTGCCGGCCCAGTTTCCAGGCGCAGATGTTGTTTTGTTTTTAAAAAAGCCAGAGGCATGGTCTTCATAGGAGAGCTGACCAAATCCTAGAATTGATTCTTCTTCCTCTTCACCCCTCCCCCCCTCACGAAACTGGGTCAGGAGAGAGTTTCATATTTTTGTCGTCCTTGCTACACTGCCAGCACAGAAGTAGGATGATTGGCTGAGATTTGCAACTTAACAATTAACGTTAAATACAGGCAGCTGGCTTTGTTTTGATTAAAAGCCACAATCAAGAAATCTGGCAATCTGGAATTTGGGGTTGGCTGAAGCCTGGGTTTTTTTGTTTGTTCTTTTTTTTTTTTTTTTTTTTTTAACCCTATTTGCACAATTGCTAGTCTTCTGGGGCCTTTTCCTTTACTGTCCCTACTGTTTTTCATGTTTAAAATCTTGGCAAAAAGCCTTCGAAGTTGCGCAAGGTGCCTTGGGGTCTGACACAGCCAAGGTGTGCTGTGTCTCCACCCAGTGATTTGCAATTTCTGCTGTATTTGATGGAAAAGAACACCGAAGACATGGGTCCCTTTGTTGGCACAATGCTTAATCCTTTTTTTTCCCCTCTTCAATTAATTGCTCATAAATGGGAAAACAAAAACAACTCAGATCCACTCCTTTTAGTGGCAGGGCCTGTCTGGAGGCTGCATTTTGTTGCTTCTAGGGCCACCTTGCAGCTGACAACTGTATTTATAATTTGGAGGTCAAGGATGGATTCGTTTGGAAAATGCGGTACCCATTTGGTTAACGTGTCAATATGTCAATGGACTTCCTGGTTATAATATACAAGTGTGATGACCCCTACTCAGTTTCCATTAGGAAAACGGTCCATAAAATACCCTACAGTAGGCAAAATGAATTGTGATGAGTATGTAAATTTATGTACCACCATGAATATATAAAGAAAATCTAGATTTTGTAGTTCATATAAAGCATCTGCGTCTCTTTACCAGTCCCCATGTGTTGGAGGTGGGGGTGGGGGGGTCAGGTGGGGGTGAGGGGTGGTGGGAAAGACAAGGGAGCCCCTGTTTGCGAGCTCAGATTTCTTCTCTCTGCTGCCGCCTTGATGACATCTGCCTATATGAGAGACTGATGTGACCTTGGGGAGGTAAGGAAGGAGAACTTGAGCCCCTGGGCACTGGCCCAATCTCTTCTTGTTGTAGATGCATTGGACCATTCTCTGGGCACCTGCATGGAGTCCACTGGAGGCAAATGACCTCTCTGGCTTTCTGGGTATCATGTTGGGAATGACTCACAAACCACTGTGATCCACAGTGGTTTGTGATCCACATGGACCCCCATGGCTCCTTCACAGTGACTTTTGGCCGGCAGAGGTTCTCTTATAACTTCTGGATCTCTCTACTAAGGAATCTTCTCAGCCTTGTACAGATCATGTATGGGCGCCGGGACACCATTAACATGCTCTCAGGCTATCTATGTAGACATCATATCCACCACTGCTATTGCTAATCCTACTGCATTAGGAGTGGTGCCACACCTAATGCACGGGACGTGCTCGGGATTGTCAGGTTCCCCACCTTTATGGACCCAGAGCATGGGAGTGGAGAAGAGACACTGAGAACGCTGGCAATCAACCCCTTCACTCTGTTTCTAATCTCTCTCTATCCAGGGTCCTTCAAGGGAAGAACGTTCTTCTCCTGCATATTAGGGCTTTCCTTTCCATCACATCTTTTTTTTTTTTTTAAGTTTATTTATTTATTTTTGAGAGGGAGAGAGTGTGAGTGGGAAAGGGGCAGAGAGAGAGGGAGAGAGAAAGAATCCCAAGCAGGCTCTGTACGCACTGTTAGCACAGAGCCCAGTGCGGGACTCAAACTCATGGGCAGTGAGATCATGACCTGAGTGAAACCAAGAGTCAAGAGTCAGATGCTTAACTGACTGAGCCACCCAGGTGCCCCTCCATCGCATCTGTCACCTTATGGCCTGCATTCTCTATCCTATGACCTGTGGCAAACCTGTAGAACCAATTTTGTAAAGCCTGGCTTAGACACTCACAGAATTGTCAAAACTATCAGATTTCTAGGGACTCAAAAATACAATTTTTGTAGTCAAAGCCAGAAATTTGACTCTTTATTTTTGTGCATTTTTGATGTAATTACTCTGATTCTTCTCAGAGGCAAATGGATGCTTCTGGCAGAATTGGGAGACAGCATATACTGGGAAATGCAAATCGAAAAGCACAACGATGTCTTTCAATAAAATGTCTTCATGCCATTGATGTTATTATTCATTCTACAAATGCAAACTTCTCAGTTTAGATAGTAACTTGGAAAGCAAAGTACGGGGCATCAGTATTACTTCCTTTTTTTTTTTTTTTGAAGTTTATTTATTTATTTTGAGAGAGACAGAGACAGCACAAGTGGGGAAGTGGGGGAGAGGCAGAGAGAGAGAGAGAACAGAGACAGAGAATCCCAAGCAGGCTCCGCTTGGGCACTGTCAGTGCAGAGCCAGGCATGGGGCTCAAACCCACGAACCGTGAGATCATGACCTGAGCAGAAACCAAGAGTCGGATGCTTAACCCACTGAGTCGCCTAGGTGCTCCCAGTATTACTTCCTCTTAATGCTTCTCCCCTGACTTGACCAAACTCAGATCAGTTGATATTTGATTTTGCATGGACAGTCTCCTTAGGAAGCTGAAATGCAAGGAGAGTTGGAGAAGCCGGTGCATTTTAATGGGGACCCAAGTTCCTATGGCCAAGAAGGGAATCTGCAAAACCAGTTTTCTTGACAATCCAGTCCAAACAGGGAAGGAGTATTAACTCCTTCTAATCAAAAACATCTTTATTATGTTCTCCTTTCAAAAACCTTCAAGATTCCCCAGGGGATAAAAATTGAACCGGAAACTTTCAAGGTCCCACTCTTCCCCTCCGATGCAGCTCCCACTACCCTCTGGTAGGTTGCTTGTAGGCTGACGAACTGTTTTCTGTGCCAGCCTGGCATGCTTTGTCCCTTCCTGCTACCCTACTCTGAACATCTATTTGTTTCTTTTCTCTGCTAATGAGATTTAATTTGCCCTTCCAGGACCATTTCAAGTCTCTTCTCCTCTGTGAAACTTGCCTTAGCAAATCAGCCTCTCCCTCCTTTGCATTTCTTGAGGCCAGTGGATCTTCACCTGCGGTGAGCATCAGAATTGCCTGGCAAGCATTTTACATGCATGTTCTAGCCTCCGATTCAGAGAATCGAATTCACTTGTTCTGGGATTGGGGTTTTGTGGTTCTGAGACCACTCCTGGTTAAGAATCTGGGCTGAAGTTTAAGGTCTCTTCTGCTGCATTCTGTTTAGCCTTTAGCAGCCATGGCTTGCCCGTCAGTTATCTCTTTGTGTGTAATGAAGTGTCTGGGCTGGGTCTGCCAGATCAGGCTCAGAGTATATCAGAGCTGATGGTGCATACTGTCCCCAGAGTCCTCTGCATGTCCCGGACACAGCAGCCTTCCACCTGTTCATGGAATGCTCTAGGAATGCCAGGATGTTGCAGGACACTAAAATTCCTGGATACTTTTCCTTGATTTGCAATGTGGACAAGAGCAAGAGACTTTTTTACATACTGGTCAATTTCAGACATAGTGAGCCCTCTGGTGGTCTGTAGGATAAAACAACCAAATTCCTGAAAGAAAAATCACCAGGGAGGAAGAAGTACCGATTCATTAAACACTTATTTGTTCAACACCTATTATGTGTCAGTGCATTGGAGGTCATGATAACAAACAGCCCCACTGTCTCCCTCATTTCAGTGGAGGGAGGGACCAGTGTTCATGAGAGGGAACTGTCAATAAAGGTGCAACTAAGCACACAAGACAATTTCAGGTCATGATGCGGGCTCTGAAGAATGGCAGATGTACCAGAGGAAGAAGCCCCGGGTGAAGGAGGGAAGGGTGGGTCTCATTATGAAGGTCAAGGTAGCCCCTTGCATTATCCCCTCCAAGCCTACAGACTCATCCCTAGATTGCTGGGACTCTAACGGAGGACAGGCCATGAAGGAAAAGACAGTGTTACTAGCCACTAAATAATGGGGCTACAAAGCCTTTCTCTAAAAGCTGGACTGAAGGTTGACAGAGACCGGTTCCCTGGGGAATATAGGCAGGGGTATGGACACAGGGCCACAGAGCATGAAGGTTGGGGGTCTAGAGGTGATTATAAGCACTGTGGGCCAACATCCAAGACCAGGAATGTGACAGCAGGTATCAGGCAACAGGCTGGTGAGCAGGGAGGACTCTGGAGCAGAGGAAATATAGAGCTGTCTGTAAAGCTGCACCTCTGAACCCACCTGCTCAGAATCCTAGCAGAAAAGATACCCTAGAAGGGGCCCTGGGCTCTCAGGTGCCCTATGCCTTCAACACTGCGACCTCCAGGAAATGTTCCCGGAAATAGTAAGCAGTCACAGCTCAATAGCCGGTGAGCAGTCCGAGTGAAAGTTCAGTGTATGAGAGTGAGTGAATGTGATGGCTTGACTGTGCCCCCTGACCCTGAAACCCAGCCCACTGTCTCTATTGTAAGAACTCTGAGGACAAGGATTCTGTATTCAGCACCAAGCAAAGTGTCTATCATTGTAGGAAGTTGGAACTCAGCAAATACTTACTGGTTCCTACCTGACTGTTTTGACTTTGAGCTTTGTTTTTCATCTCCTATCTGAAGAAACATTAAAGGAAAGACTGGCATGTGAATCAGATCGATGTGAATAAATCGGTGGTTGATGAAATTAAGATTTTTTTTCTTCCTGATTCTCCTGCAAGCATGATTTAGATAATTTGTAATTATATCTGAGGAGGAATTAAACAATTACGGGATACAAATGAGCTTAAAATTATGCTCTTTGGGATCAAAGGCACACAACTGCTCAATGATTGGAGACCTGCCCAAAGTTTGTTTCAGTTATCTTGTGCTGAGTAACAAGCCACCTTAAAACTTAGTGGCTTAAAACAATAATGATTTCAAAAAAATATATGCACCCCTATGTTTATTGCAGCATTGTTTACAATAGCCAAGATGTGGAAGCAGCCCAAGTGTCCACTGATGGATGGATGGAGAAAGATGATGTGGTATATATAGTCAGTGGAATATTACTCAGCCATAAAAAAATGGGACCTTACATTCACAGCAGCCTGGATAGATCTAGAAGGTATAATGCTAAACGAAATAGGTCAGGCAGAGAAAGACAAATACCAGATGAATTTCACTTATGTGTGGAATCTAAAAAAAAAAAAAAAAAAAGACAAATAAGAAAGGGAGAAAGAAAGAAATAAAGAAAAGGAGGAAGGAAGGAAGGAAAGAAGGAGGGGAGGAAGGGAGGAAGGAAGAAACTCTTAAATACAGAGAACAAACTAATGTTGCCAGAGGAGAGGTAGGTGGGAGGTCAAATAGGTAAAGGAGATTAAGAAACATAAACATCCAGATATAAAATAAACAAGTCACTTACACTTACCATGGAAACTGAGTAATGTATAGAATTGTTGAATCAATATGCTGTACACCTGAAGCTAATACAACATTGTATGTTAATATACCTTAATTTAATTTAATTTAATTTAATGTTTATTTATTTTTTATGTTTATTTACTTTTGAGAGAGAGAGAGAGAGAGAGAGAGAGAGAGAGACAGAGTGCAGGCAGGGGAGGGGCAGGAGAGAGGGAGACATAGAATCTGAAGCAGGATCCAGCTGTGAGCTGTCAGCACAGAGCCTGATGCAGAGATTGAACTCACGAACTGTGAGATCATGACCTGAACTGAAGCTGGACACTCAACCAACTGAGCCACCCAGGTGCCCCTATACTTCAATTCTGAAAAGCAAAACAAAGAATTACCTGAATTGTAAGGTAGATAGATAGATGATAGGCAGATAGATAGATAGATAGATAGAAAAATAAATTTTGTTGTCTTTCCCAATTCTACAAGTTGACTGAGCTCACTTAAAGAAGCTTCTAGTCCACATGACTTGGCCGGGGCTGCAATCATTTGTGTGCTTCGTTGTGTTGAAATGTCTAAAATGGCTCATTCATAGATCTGGCCATTGGTGCTGCTGTTGACTGGGAGGCTTTAGTTCTTGTTTAAGAAGAGGCTTGGACTTCCTCATAGCATGGCCACTCAGTCTCCAGGTGAAGTGTTCAAGAGGATGGAAACAGAAGTTGCCAGTCCTATTAGGGCTGGATTCGCTTTTACCACATTCTGTTTGTCAAAGTACTCAGGGGGCCATCCCAGATTTAAGAGGAGGGGACATGAACTCTATTGTTAATGTGAGAATGGCACGCATGTGTAAGAAGTCTCCATCTTTGGACACTATCTCCAAGGTTTGCCCTCTGACCACCATAATTTACATCATCCCTCCCATGTGCAAACTATACTCACCTCCTCCTTTCCAATCCCACCCCCCCACCCCCCAGCATTATGGAATTAACTCCAAGTCCAGGATCACATTAACAAAATCAGGTGTACGTGTGGATGGGGGTTCTTGGGTACAGCATCTCTGCCATGGTTTCGTGGGTGTAGAGTCTTGTAAATCAAAAAGACATTATCTGGCCTACACATACCCACCTTACAGTGTGAGAAAGGGATAGTATAACTGCAGGAAGTACAACATGAAGAGTAGCTTTCACTCATCCGTAGATTCTGAAATCCCACCATGCATTTGTAGACAGGTTTTTTTATTCTTCAAAAATTAGAAAAAGATGGGGTGCCTGGGGAGTTTAGTTGGTTGGGTGTTTGACTTTGTCTCAGGTCATGATCTCATGGTTCATGGGTTTGAGCCCCGCATCGGGCTCTGTGCTGACAGCTCAGAGCCTGGAGCCTGCTTCGGATTCTGTGTCTCCCCCTCTCTCTGCCCCTCCCCTGTTCTCACTTTGTCTCTCTCTCAAAAATAAATAAACATTAAAAATTAGAAAATGGAGTGCCTGGGAGGCTCAGTCAATTAAGTGTCTGACTCTTGGTTTTGGCTGAGGCATGATCTTGCAGTTGCTGAGGTCAAACCCTGAGTCGGGCTCTGTGCTGACAGCATGGAGACTGCTTGGGATTCTCTCTTTCTCTCTCCTTCTCTCTCTGCCTTTCTCTGCTCACTCAAGTGCTCTCTCTCTCTCTCTCAAAATAAATAGATAAACTTTTAAAAAATTGAAAAAAAAAAAGTCCTTAGAAAAAAAGATGTTCTCCTCCTAGGGAGTTGTTCTCTATGACTCTTGACTCAACCTGCTGAATTGTCCTTTCTTTTCCATTGGAAATGACCTGTGCTTGCATTTGAATAGCTTTCTCAGCCTTATTCCTCACCCTAAGAGGTTAGAGGTCCAGAAATCTCTTCTCATTTTGAGCATTTCTATTCCTTTTGGTACAAATTAGTATAGTTCCTCTAAAAACCTTATAGATTTCCTGTATATCAGATTATAAAATTCACTCCATTAGGTCCATGAGACAAACTCCCTAGCCCATTGGCACTTGGAGACAGGCACCTCTAAACCTTGGAATGTGAGTCAGGACGCTGTGGAAAAACTCCTTCTTGATTCTCAAGTCCTATTGCCTGGCTGAGGAGGTCTTCAGACACTGTCTTAGATCTTTCCGTGGTCTTAGAAGGGTCTTACAGCTGCATTCTTGGCTTGACTTTACTCTGAGACCACACTTTACTTGCAGAAATTTGGGCTTAATCTTTGCCTTAAGGCTAATCTTCCTTTGACCACTTTTTCTTGGGTCTAGGGTCTTGTGTTTTCTAAATTCTGTTCCCAAACAGAACTGTCTTTTCTTGGGGGCTCATTTCTGCCTTTCTTCAGAGGCCACTGGAAGAAACTAGCTGTCCCTTTGAGTGTTCTGCCTGGAAATCTCTACAGCCAGGTGCTGTTTGTTAGTCCTGTTTTATCCATTGCTGTGGACAAGGTAGCCCACATTTTCGAGAGTTGTTAAACCTTGGCATGGATTGTCTTTTCTTCAGTCTCCAGTGGTAACTTCCTCACTCTCTCCTTTCAGGCTCCATCTGTGGTTTCTTGGAGGCCCGTCTGGCCCTTACCTGCCACTGAATCCCAAAGCCAAAGCTGCATATTTTTGGTTTCTGTTACGATACCTCAGGCTTTGTTTTAGTTTTTTATTGCTGCAGAATAAGCCCTAAGCAAAATAAGCCTTAAAACTCAGTGTCTTAAAACACCATCCAGGTAACTATCTCTCAGAGTTGTGTAAGTTGACTGGACTCAGCATGGTAGCTGAGACTGCAAAGAGAGATGGTAGCTGGGACTGTGGTCCTCTGAAGGCTGTGCACGAATGGAACCTTCGAGGTGGCTCACTCACATGTCTGGCTGTTGGTGCTGGCTGCTGGCTGGAAGCTCGGTTAGGCCTGTTGACCAAGGACCTCAGTTCTCTCCCATATGGGCCTCACACGTAGCTGCGCAGATGTCCTCAAAACTCGGTGCCTGAGTTTCAAGAAGGAATGTTTGATGAGGAAGGAGGTACACATGGCTAGCTGAAGGTCTGGGTTCCAAATTCTCTTCTGGTGTATTTGAGCCATCAGGGCAAGGGGCCAGCCCAGATTAAAAGGCGGGGTGTGTGTGTAGGGGGGAATAAAGCCTGCCTGTCAGTGGAGAAGAGGCTGTACACACTGGCAGGGGAGACTGGAGGGGGTGCAGGTCTCCTTTGGAAACAAGCAGGGCTGGGGAGTAATGATCATCTCTTGCAACAAGGAATCACATTGAATCGGGCGCTGATTTTCTATTGTGGAGGAGATAAATGTCACATATCTACAGCCTCCCCATTGTCTTTTCTTCTGATTCATCCTGCAGACCGAAGGCATATTAATACTTCCCATTCAAGCAATAGATGTTTTACTATCTACTGAGAATGCAATGTAAAAAAAATGGGATGCTTCCTTCTGTTGGGCAGTAATTCTAGGAAAAAAGTTGGACAAATAGGGCTTAAAACATGAACCTAAGTCAAATTTAGCACTGGTGCACAATATAAAGAGTCACCATGGGGTTCTTTCCTTATAAATATCCTTCTTGTAAATTGTTGCATATTCTCTGGCTGATCGTGACGGGGGTAGTGGAATGTCTGTGAGTACAGTGGTCCCTAAACCACACTCATTTCATTTCAGTGTGTGTCTTCTTCCTCTTCTTCTTCGTTTTTAAAGATTAACATGCTGTGAGAATTCAACAGTTCAGGGTCACCTGGGTGGCTCAGTGGGTTAAGTGTTGGACTTTGGCTCAGGTCATGATCTCACGGTTGGTGGGATCAAGCCCTGCGTTGGGCTCTGTGCTGACACCTCGGAGCCTGGAGCCTGCTTCGGGTTCTGTGTCTCCCCCTTTGGCTGTCCCTCCCCCACTTGAGCTCTGTTTCTTTCTCTCAAAAATAAATAAACATTAAAAAAATTAAAAGAAATTAAAACAGTCCAGAATGACATAAAATAAAATAAAATAAAATATAATAAAATAAAAATCTCTCTGCTTAAGCCCTGCCTCCTTCAAAAACCCAACACCACTCTCCATAGACAATCAACAGTTTCTGGTGTCAGATCTGCTGGTGGTTGCCAGCAGAAATAAATTGAATATATTTATACCTCTTTCTTGATTGGTATATTTAAGCAGTATTTATTATGTCCTCATTAGCAAGCAGTTGTTCCCAAATGACATTCTTTGTTATTTTTTTTTTAATTTTTTTTTAACGTTTATTTATTTTTGAGACAGAGAGAGACAGAGCATGAACGGGGGAGGGGCAGAGAGAGAGGGAGACACAGAATCTGAAACAGGCTCCAGGCTCTGAGCTGTCAGCACAGAGCCCGACGCGGGGCTCGAACTCACGGACCGCGAGATCATGACCTGAGCCGAAGTCGGTCGCCTAACCGACAGAGCCACCCAGGCACCCCGACATTCTTTGTTATTGACGTACACTACATCCTTTTTTCCTCTCTCAGTGTCTACTATTTTCCTTAATTATATATATTTTAATTCTAGTGTTTATCTTCATGTGGAATAAAAATATACGTGTTTATTTCTGGATTGGTCATCTTTAGACAGTATCCTTTGACAGTCAGAATTAAAGAAGTGAGCAAATATGGGAATTATTTCTGTTTTATAATTTTGTTACCATTATAAGTGCATCTTCTGGGAAAATTGCATTAAAAAAATGTTTTATTATTTTTGAGATAGAGAAAGAGAGAGAGCGTGGGGGAAGGGACAGAGAGACAGAAGGACAGAGGATCCAAAGCAGGCTTTGCACTGACAGCAGTGAGCCCAATGTGGGGCTTGAACCCACAAACTGTGAGATCATGACCTGAACTGAAGTCAGACGCTCAACTGTCTGAGCCACCCAGGCTCCTGGGAAAATTGCATTGTTAATCATTTGGTGCTGCTATAGAGAGATGCAATTCATTTTTACATTTTGTTCTTTTTTTTTTTTTTTATTTTTATTTTTGGGACAGAGAGAGACAGAGCATGAACGGGGGAGGGGCAGAGAGAGAGGGAGACACAGAATCCGAAACAGGCTCCAGGCTCCGAGCCATCAGCCCAGAGCCTGACGCGGGGCTCGAACTCACGGACCGCGAGATCGTGACCTGGCTGAAGTCGGACGCTTAACCGACTGCGCCACCCAGGCGCCCTGCATTTTGTTCTTATATCCAGTCACCTTGGTGATCCTTCAGTGATTCTAATTCTTGTAAGATTGTACATGTTGGTCCCTGAGGCACTAATTCATTCACTTTCACTCTTGTGTGTTTCATTTTCTGGTTATACCGCACACTGATAAGCCATTCTCATATTGGTGGATGGTAAGCAGTTCGGATAGTCTTCTCTACCTCCTCCTGTTTCTCCTTCAACTTTTTCTTTGTGTTGCATAATAATGCAACAATAATATTTTAGCCTATGTGTCCCTGTGTGATTTCTCTGTATCAAGATATACCAGGGAGCAGAAGTACTGGGTTGGGGAAACTCAGATACTTTTTATGTATGCACAGTTTAGAGCCTGTTGGCCTGACCTGTTTTTTCTGGTGATTGCCATGGTGACCAGCTCTGCGAGAGCTCCGGTGACTTTGCACAGGCTTCCCTCCTGTCTCTGCTCCCTGCCTCTGGCCTGCAGCCCAGGACTGGGAAGTGGGCATAACAGACCCTTGCTCAATGTATATGTGTCGATGCCCACAGGGCAAGCCTTTGGTGATAGAGAACAGGGGCCAGTGGAAGAACCTTCTCCTTTCTCCCTCAGGACTAACTGCCCTGCAGTTTGGCCTCTAGAAGGGTGATCTCATTAGACCCAGCAGCCAGTAGCAACCCCTGCTGGTGCCCTTCTTCCCTGCCTCACTTTGATCACTTTGAAGAGACTGCTTGTCCTTGGTAGGGGCGGTGGCGGGGGGGGGGGGGGGGGGGGGCTGGGGAGATGGGAGGTGGGGGGAGGCACTGGGGGCAGAGATGTGTGTATGAAGCAGCATTTGCATGGGCTGATCTCTCTATCTGCCTCATGGGGCTGCTTTGAAGTATTCTTATAAGACGGTGGGAGGAGTGTGGACGGCTTGTGGAGAGACTACTCACAATCAATTGAGGTCTGGGGGCTTAAGTGACACTCTGTAAATGCCGCACATTGGAGCATAGAGATTTACTTTCCTGGGCTTTAGCTCTGGGGTTCCAGCAGACAAAGTTGGTGCTCACAGAGAGCCTGGTTTAGGGATTGGTTTGTTACAGTGATAATCAGCTAGAATTTTAGCTGTAGGTTCAAGAGATTGAGAATGATGTGACTTGGATGGCCATTACCAGCTTAGGTTAGTGGACAGGGTCAGGGCAGATGGCTTAACAAGCCCTGATTCTGCCTACTTGACAGTTGGAGTAACTGGCCCAGTGAGTGGGTTGTATTATAGTCTATGATTCGATGATTCATGGTACCTATTTATTGAGAACCTACTGAATACCTGGTACTACTCTAAGTGCTTTAAAAATATCAACTAAATTAATCCTCATAAGAACACTGTGAAGTAAGATGCATTATTAACCTATTTTACAGATGAGGAAATTGAGACACAGAGAGGTTCAGGAATGTAGCTCAAGTCCCACAGAGGTTGAGCCCTATTTGGACCCAGGAAGTCTACACTTGGGCCCATGCTTTTAACTGCTTTTCTGATTCTCTCTTTCTCTCTCTTTTTTGAAAGAGAACAAGAGAGAGCACACCTGCATGAGCAGGGCAGGGGGAGTGGGGAGAAGGAGGGAGGGAGAGAGAGAGAGAGAGAGAGAGAGAATCTTCTTAATTTGTTCAAAGCAGTAATAAATGCTTTCCTTCCTTCCTTCCTTCCTTCCTTCCTTCCTTCCTTCCTTCCTTCCTTCCTTCCTTTTTTAATTTACATCCAAGGTAGTTAGCATACAGTGCAATAATGATTCAGGAGTAGAATCCAGTGATTCATCCCCTATGTATGACACCCAGTGCTCATTCCAACAAGTGTCTTCCTTAATGCCTCTTTCCCATTTAGCCCATCCCCCTACCCAAAACCTCTCCAGTAACCTCTTTGTTCTCTATACTTAGGAGTCTCTTATATTTTGTCCCCCTCCTTGTTTTTATATTATTTTTGCTTCCCATACCGTATGTTCATCTGTTTTGTATCTTAAATTCTGCATATGAGTGAAGTCATATGATATTTTTCTTTCTCTGACAGGCTAATTTCACTTAGCATAACACCCTCTAGTTGCATCTACAATGTTGCAAATGGCAAGATTTCATTCCTTTTGATTGCTGAGTAATATTCCGTTGTACATATATACATGCTGCAGCTTCTTTACCCATTCATCTGTCGATGGACTTTGGGCTCTTTTCATTCTTTGGCTATTGTTGATAGCATGGTTATAAACATTGGGGTGCAAGTGCCCCTTTGAAAAAGCATACCTGTATCCCTTGAATAAATACCTAGTAGTGCAATTGCTGGGTCGTAGGGTAGTTCTATTTTTAATTTTTGAAGAACCTCCATGCTGTTTTCCAGAGTGGCTGCACCAGCTTGCATTTCCACCAGCAGTGCAAAAGAGATCCTCTCTCTCTGCATCCTCGCCAACATCTGTTTTGCCTGAGTTGTTAATGTTAGCCATTCTGACAGGTGTGAAGTGGTATCTCATTGAGGTTTTGATTTGTATTTCCCTGATGATGAGTGATGTGGAGCATTTTTTTCATGTGTCGGTTTGCCATCTGGATGTCTTCTTTGGAGAAGTGTCTATTCATGTCTTTTGCCCATTTCTTCACTGGGTTATTTGTTTTTTGGGGGTTGAGTTTGATAAGTTCTTCATGCTTTTGGATACTAACCCTTTATCTGATATGTTATTTGCAAATAGAGAGGGAATCTTAAGCAGGCTCCACATTGTTGCAGGGCTTGATCCCATGACCCTGGGAGCTGAAATCAAGAGTCAGATGCTCAACTGACTGAGCCATCCAGGTGCCCCACACATTGATTCTCTTGTTACTGCTTCTTCCTTCTTCCCTCCCTCCCTTCCTTCCTTTTTCTTTTCATGTCAGATTTGTTGAGGTATAATTAACATATGGTTGTAATATATTATGTTACATTGTAATTAACATGTGATTAATGATACCATAATCAAGGTAAAGACATTTTCATCACCCTAAGAAGTTCACTGTGTCTTTTCCACCCCAACGTCTGGTGACCACCAATCTGTTCTCCCTCCCTGTGGTTTTACTTTGTGGAGGATGTCATATGAATGAAGTCAAAGAGTATGTAGCCTTTTGAGCAGTCTTCGTTCACTGAGCATAATGATTCACGTGACATTTCCCCAGGTTGTTGCATGTACTGGTGGCTTGTTTCTGTTTATGACTGAGGAGTAGTCCATTGTGTGAATATGTATCAGTTTGTCTATCCATTTGCCAGTTGATGGATATTTGTAATATTTACAATTTTTTGATGACTATGAAAAAAAACTGCTAGAAGTCTTTGCCTCCCGGTATTTGTATGGACATTTATTTTCATTTTCTTAGGTAAAATGCCCAGGGGTGGGATTGCTGGGTCTTATGATAGGTGAAAATTTAACTTTGTAAGAAAGAGTCAAACTGCTTTTTCAAAAAGGTTGTGTTAGTTTTTTTTTTTTAAGATTTTATTTATTTTTCTAAGTAATTTCCATACCCAACGTGGGGGTCGAACTCACAACCCCGAGATGAAGTGTCTCATGCCTCATCGACTGAGCCAGCGAGCGAGGAACCCCACGGCTGTGCTAGTTTGCATTTTCCCCAGCAATGTGTGATTTTACCAGCTGCTCTACTCTTTTGCAGCACATGTTATAGTCAAATTTAAAGAAAAGTTTTAGCTAGTCTAATAGATAAATAGTGGTATTTCATTGTGATTTTACCATGCATTTCCCTCATGATTAATGATGTTGAACATGGTTTAACGGGCTTACTTGTTATCTCTCTTTTTTGGAATGTTTTCTTACAAATAAGATTTCATTTTCATTACCCATATGCTTATTTTTTTTTAATGTTTATTTACTTTTGAGAAAGAGAGAGAAAGAGCAAGAGCGAGCACTAGTGGGGGAGGGGCAGAGAGACAGAGAGAGACACAGAATCTGAAGCAGGCTCCAGGCTCTGAGCTGTCAGCACAGAGCCCCATGCGGGGCTGAAACCCAGGAACCGTGAGATCATGACCTGAGTTGAAGTCGGACCGACTGAACCACCTCAGTGTCCCACCATATGCTTAATAAATGTCATTAATTTCAACTCTACAAATGGACGTTCACAGACAATTCAAAATTTTTGTTTCTAATTGTTAGAGAGGATGCAGAGTGGTGTGGTAGTTAGGGACAGGAACAGGGTTCCAGCCGCAGCTCAGCGGCTTACTAACCCTGTGCCCTCTGGCAAATTGTCAAGAAACTCTGTGACTGTTTCTTATCTGTAAAGTAAGAATATAAGAGCACTTACTGTAAGGAGTTATGGTGAGGGTAATATGATATGATCCATGTGATGTACGTAGCACAATGACTGACACATAGTAAGTCCTGTGTTAAGTGTTAGCTACCATCATCACCACCATCATCTGTGCCATGACTGAGTTCCATGAAAGTATACATCAACTAATACACCTGTAGAAAATTCACCCATTTCTAGTTCCTTCCAGAAGTGTAAAGGGATCTCGCCCCATCTCCAAATACCACAAAAGAAGACGAGGAAATCTGGAGGACATGTCTTGATTTCCTAGCTCACATAGCCAACAACGGGAAGACCCTGCAAATACTTTATGAAATGCCAATTCAAATACGGAAAGTCACAATAATCTCCGCATCTGTTTCGGCATCTGGAAAAGTATAATAGCTGATTCTTTCATTGCTGCCCCTGATTTTCTAGCAGTCAGTAGACCCATTCGACCAGAGCTCAGATGCTTCTTGAAGGGCCCAGATTGACAGTAAAGCATACTTAGAATTAAATGTGTAAGCCACTTTGATGCCTTCCAAACACCTTTAGGCGAATAGATGTCATTTTAATTAAGTGAAAACCCATCTTTGCCTTTTGTTGGTACAGCTAAACACTGATTCTCTTTTCTGATAGAACATCGCAATGGGATGAGATTGTAATGGGTTTGAGGGGGTGAAATGAATCTTTGGGAAAATAAATTTAAACACAATTTACTTAATGCTATTAAATGGCTGTAGCTATTGATGTTCATGGCCAGCGCCAAGCAGGACTTCTGCTCTTAAACTTGAGGGGGAGTATATGTAATTACTCAGTAATTCCACTAAGGGGAGCCATTTCCTTAATAAAGGTAGAGATGAGCCCTGGAGCTTGTGTTCAGGCTCCAACATCAACATAAGGTATAAAGATAAAATTACTTATGCACAGGGTTTCCAGATTTCTAAATGCACTATAATTTTATAATAGTCAGATAAAATTACATTCAAAAAGGCAATATAAACATTTAGCTGCACTGATTTAAAGCACTAACTTGTTGAATGTAGGTGGTGACACATCTCCCCAGGGAAGGTAAAGAACATTGTTTTTCTTCTCTCTGCACTCCCTTCAGCATTATCCAGAACCACCTGAAAGTTAGTTGCAGACAGCAATAGTTCATGTTCATTGAGGGCTTGCAAAGTACAAAGTCTGTCGTAAGTACTGACTCATTTAACCTCATCCTGATCCTGTAGGGTTGGGAATAGCCAACGTTGGGAACATCATCATCCTTATTTTGTAGCTAGGAAACAGAGCCACAGAGAGGCAAGTGAACCGCCCAAGGTCACAGAGATGGTGAGAAACAGGCAGTCTGGCTCTAGAAGCCACAGACTCAGTCACAGACTTGATGTGCTGCCTGTCGATAGCAGAGTCCTCTAGCCTTAGCTGGATGAATGAGGAGCGAACAAAGCAGGAAGATCCTGTCAAGGTGAGATCGCGATATAAAATAGCCAGGCAGTTGTTCCAGTGATCAGAATTAGAAGTGTTTTCACTTGAGACCCAGAGAGAAAAGTCAAAGTTAGTCCTCTGAAGAGTTGCATGACTACAGCACAGACACAAGAAAAGAAATGAAAATGAACTTCTTTTAAATATGCCTTCACATGGGGAATTCTGTCAAAAGCCCTCAAGATAATGATGTCGGTTTCAGCCTGACGAAGTGAATCTGGACATCAGAAATAGTATCTGTGAGAAACATGCCGCGTTGTACAAAATTGAACTTTGTTACTGGTTTCATTTTCTCCGTATTTTTATTAACATCTCTGAACATGCCCTATCTTCCCGGATTGTCTTCAAAAGTTTCTCCTCCCCTTTTTTATTGCCACTTTCGCAGCTGTTTCAAATACCCTAGCTTTACTGTATTATCTTGGCTTTGATGATATGTGAACCCCACTTTGCCTGTTGATAAAAGAGGTCTCCAGATAAATCCAAAAAGCTAAGGAAAAAAACAAAAACAAAAACAACTAAGCCAGTTTTCCCTGACTTAAAATGACTTTGGGCAAACTATATTCAACACACAAAAAATATCAAGGATGAAAAAAGTAAATGAGTCATTTATAACCCCAGAGAGAGGGAAAAAGTCTCTTAGAGATCTCTTCTGAGAAAAATATGCAATATGGAGACTGAGAGATTTGCTTGTGGGCCTTAGAGAAGCTCATGGCCCGTAGCTGTGTTCACTTTCAGATTATTTTCTTGGCTAAACAAAGCAAAACACATGGTAATTCAGAAAGATTGACTTATGGAGACTATCTGCTTTGCCAAGGCGAGTGAAAGAACCCTGTTTTATTATCCTTGTGAGTCATTGCTTCTTCTTGGTTCTGTGAAAAGATTGCTATGAAACTCATTAGCTACTACTCAGAAATAAAACCAATGTTTGTGATTCATTTATAAAACAGAAGTTAGTCGCTTCACATAATTAAATGTAATTTTAACTTTGAGGTACTGTAGAAATGACATCCGCCATGGAAGATGCTGTTTCAGGAATCAGTTGCTTGTGCGGAAGCCTTCTTGGATCTTCTCACGGGCTTCGCTTCAGCTCAGAATAAGAAAGAGTGTTGGAACTTTTGTCAACTGCATGGCCATCTGGCTGGCTGGAGCCCAGAAAGTGACCTGTTGTTTATCCTCGTTTGATTTTACCTCAAGAAGGGCCAGAGTGGCCAGAGAGGGGTTACAAGCCAGTGGGGGCCTAGGAAGCTGGTGGGGGACAGATCCCAGTCGGTCAGGGGAAGGTTCAGTCACAGGAGACAGAGGATCACAGCTAGAGAACCCACATCCATCAATAAGTTCCAAAGGAAATGGAAGCCACAAGCACAAAATAGGATTGGAAAGCATAGGCAGCAACTAAGGATGTCTATGAAGTGGCCTCCGATGGGCCCCTGGGCCACTGCTTGTAGATTTGTCTACTTGACACGTGTCCCATGGTGAGGCCAGACCCGTTAGAGAACATGGTTGCCCTGAAACCATGGAGGCAAGAAAAAAATGAAAGGACTCATCTGAGTATGTTTTTTCTTTTAAGTTTATTTATTTGTTTTTGAGAGAGAGTGAGAGAATGAAAGAGAGAGAGACAGAGACGGAGACTGTAACTGGGGGAGGGGCAGAGAGAGGGAGAGAGAGAATCCCAAGCAGGCTCCGCACTGTCAGCACAGAGCCCCACACGGTACTCAAACTCACAAACCATGAGATCATGACCTGTGCCGAAACCCAAGAGTCAGATGCTTCACTGACTGAGCCATTCGGGTGCCTCTGGCTATGTTGTTATTATTATTTTTTAAAGTCTGTCTATGGGGCTCCTGAGGGGCTCAGTCAGTGAAGCTTCTGACTCTTGGTTCGGCTCACGTCATGATCTCATGGTTTGTGAGTTTGAGCACCGCGTGGGGCTCTGTGCTGACAGTGCGGAGCCTGCTTGGGATTCTCTCTCTCTTCCTCTCTCTCTGCCCTGCCCTCACTTGCACTGTCTCTGTCTCTCTCAAAATAAATAAATAAACTTAAAAAAAAAAAAAGTCTGTCTAGTGAGTGGCATTTTAAGAGAAAGTTAAAACAGTGTCTTAACAGCTTAACCTTCAGTCTGTGGATGAGGAGAATGGGGCCAGGCAGGGAAGTGGTTTGGGTGGTGGAGCCTCATTCAAGTTTACCTTCTCCCCGGGGGTCCCTCTTATGGACCTTGGTTTCTCCCTTCACCTTCTTTAGCTGCCCTCCCACCCCCACCACGTGGATGGTGGCTGGTGGTGACTCAGAGCCAGGGTCTCCCAAAGCCCATGACTGGGTAGGTAGCTGGGAAGAGGGGCTGGGAGAACCCCCACGTGGGTGCACCCTGGGTGCATGAGGCCTTCCACATGTTTCTGGGGCAAGTCTGAAAATCTATCATTTATGTTTTATATGTATATGTCTCTATATACATTTATTGTTGTTGAAAATACCCCAAAATATGTTTTCTCTGGAACCTGATACCTAGACATTTTTGGGACAGCCTGATACTGACTCCTATTCCTTCTCTAGAAGAAGGATCTAAGCAGTTTTTGCATCTTGATGGAGCTTCCTTTTCCCAGAAGAAGGATTAAGAGGAATATCTTAGAAATTCTATCTCCTTGAGTTACCTAATCATCACACCAGGAAATTGGAGGAAAATGCTTGATGTGTGTGATGGGGCACAACTGTTGATGTGAGCACAGCAAACAATTAATTGTGCTTTGTTCTAAGCACATTTCCTTCTTTCACTCGTGTAATCCTCCCTGCGGCCCCCTGGGATGGACAATTCCCACTTATCGGTGAGGACACGGAGCTGGCTGATCTGTGACAATCTGGCCCTGACATGAGCCGTCTTAGCCACCCTACTTGCCTGTCTCTGAAAATGGAAAGATGACCCATTTGTTGTGGTTTTTTCCCCCGTTGTTTTTGCATCAGAAAAATGGAAAGCACTATCTTTCCTGCCCCAACCCCTCTGCAAAATTTGGATGGTACATCTTGTAGACTCTCGAGGAGAAGGAAACGAATTTTGCTTTGAGGGAGGTTTCAGGTCTAATGGGCCACCCAAGTGAGTATGAAAGAACTAGATGAAATGTGAGCTTGAGATGCAGATGCCTTTGGAAGTGGGACACGATCTCTAAGGCAAAATGAGGTCAGAGGAAGGGGGAGAAGAAGAGGAATTACAGAGGGGTATCCAGGAGAGTGGGGCTAAGCTGAGAGATGTTACCCAAGGAATGAGGATCCTCACCCTGGGAAGACTTGGATGGGTATATGGACTGAGCAAAAGACTGTCATGGATGATGGAGTCTATTATCACTTTTGTGACTCTCGATGAACCAGGCCTCAAAGCATTCACACACTTGTGTTGTCTCTGCCTCTTGAATCGGATCTGAGCTGGTCAGACTGGGAGTTGCTTTAACCAATAGGATGATACAGAGGTGCTGCACTGTCCTCAATGGACCTCAGTTTTAAGAAGGGCTGGCAGTTACTATGGTGTATTCTTGGGTGTCATGAGCCACCATATAATAAATGTAGGTATCCTACCAGACAGACCACATGGAGGGGCCATGTATGTGGAGAGGAAGAAGCCCTGAAATTACGTGGAGGAAACCTGGGAACCCAACAATGAGAATTGTGGTCATAGGACCTATGATGCCTGTCAGTGGCTCAGCCAGCTTCCGTGTGTTCGGGCCATTCTAATGGAGGCAGTAGAAGTATGAGTGAACAAGCCCCCGCAGACATCATATAGGACAAAGACAAGCTATCCCCTGTACACTGACTGAATTCCTGACCAGAGAATCCTGAGGAATAATACAGTGATTATTGGTATGAGACAGCCACTAAATTTCAATAGTTTGTTTTGCAGTAATTGGTAACCAAAACACTGCACTGTTTGCATGCCCAGGAGCTGCAGAGAAACTGAAGCTTCCTCTGCCGAGGATCTCACCCCCTATACTTGATCCCAGCTCCATAAATCCTAGTGGCAACTTTACTTCACCAGGATCCAGCATCTCAGCTGTAGGTCACCTAGCATCAGTGATGCCATAACTTTGCATGAATTCTTCTTGGTTACCCCATATGGACAACCCCCCCCACCCCTGTTCCTCCTATAATGCCTCGGGATACTCTTAAGTCCAAACAAGTGGAGGCATTTGGTGAAATGGTGTGATGGTTAGTTTTATGTGTCAACTTGACTAGGCCATGGTGTCTAGATATTTGATCAAACATTATTCTGGATGTTTCTGTGCTGGCATTTATTGGATGATACTGACATTGAAATTGGTGCTCTTGGGTGAAGATTATCCTCCATAACGCGGGTGGTCCTTATTTAATTAGTTGAAGGCCTTAATAGAACAAAGACTGACCTCCCGAGGGCACGAAGGGATTCTGCCAGCTGATGGTCTTTGGACTGTAGCTATGACTCTTCCTTTAGTCTCCAGCCTGGTGGCCTACCCCAGCAGATTTTGGACTTGCCAAGCCTCTACAATTGTATGAACCAGTTCCTTAAAATCTCTTAATCTCTCTTTCTCTTTCTGACTCTGTATGCACACGTGTGTGTGTGTGTGTGTGTGTGTGTGTGTGTGTGTGTGTTTATAAGCCTGTTGGTTCTATTTCTCTGGAGAACCCAGACTATTACAGATAATAAGGTTTGCTGCGTATATTCTTTGTGCCACTGAATTGAATAAGCTCAAGGGTTAGGACAGTAGTGAATGACCCCTTGTTTTGTGTATTAGAGCAATTACTGGTTTGAGACTTTGGAGCTGTGTGTTAGGCTGCTCTGGCTCTGCCCCTCTGTGACCTTGGGAAAACCAATCAACCTTTTTGGGCCCCAGTTTCATTATGGCTATAGCTCTCAAAAATTTCTGTAATTTAAATATGGTTATTAGGATAAAAAAGGAAACAATGGGGCCATTGTTACTGCAATAATGAGTGCTTAATCATGGCCCAGGTGGGGACCATATAATAAGCTTTTTTTTTTTTTAAGAGCTTTAAAAAGTGCAAAATATTTTGCACTTCCTACTTTCTGCAGTTTAAATTGTACGAGTTGAACAGAGGCAGATTCTCGGGGGTTACCATACTTACTCAATTATCCAGGGACATTAACCAGCACACCTGTTCACATTTACCTCTTTATTACTTGGCCTCACAACCAATAAAATTATGGCTTGCTCAGTTCATTTTCATAATGCATTGGTTGCTTTTAATCATATGCTTTCTCCCCAGTGTCTGAATGGACTGGGGAGAATGGCCATGGAAGTGTCAGGGTCTGTCACTTAAAGGGAAACCAACAGATTCTCTTTGACGTCAGAGGCCTGGTCACGAGAAAAGGAGGTGTGCTTTCCTGGCCTGGGCCACTTGCCGTCTGGATTTGGTGTGTGTTCGCTAGAGTGGTCATGTCCCTGTGTGAGCTGAGGAGCCCCAGGCCCTGCCAGAGCATTAAGGAGGACTCTGACGGTCCTGTGCACCCCCAGAACAGTGCCTCACATCCTTAAGTGGCCACTGATGAGGGCTGGCTCAGGTCACTTTTATGATAAAAGAACTATGACCCAGGGCCTGTGAACAGAGTTCTTCCACGTGCCATGGACACAGACCACAAAAGTGGAATGACTTGGCAGTTAACGCCCCTTAAGTGCTTTCTGACTCCTGGGAAGATCCTCTCCGTCTTGCTAGCTGGGACCCCATCTCTGGACAAACAGCAACAGTGGACTAGTTGCTGCCGATCCATGTGGATTTCTAGAACCAGAAAGATTTGAGACTGGAAGTTGCGGCCTTAGTGATGGTGGCTGCAGTGGTTTTCAAACTCAACTTTAGCTGTGGAGACAACTGTTGAAAAGAAAGGTGGTGCAGAAGTGCAGTATGGAAAGCTGAGGAAGAGTCATTTCAGACTGAAGGGCACCAGGGCTGACACCTCCTGGGCGGGGGGTTCCCTCAGCCCTCACAAAACCCCCAAATTGGGAGTCTTTGAGAACCAGGGATGTGGCCCAACTTCTTCCTATGATTCGTGAGGAAACTGAGGCCCAGGGATTTGAAGGGTCTCCCCAAGAGCACTCTGTGGGTGACAAGGAGCAGCCTGGCATGTTTCTTCCAGAACTTTCTCCCTCAAGTCGTTCCCACCCCACCACCCTGCTTTTACCCATGACTTGCAAGGATTTTGGTGTGTTTTTCCTGTTGTAAATCATGGCAGGCTGCTTCCCATGGTCTCCTGCAAGAAGTTCTGCTGTCATGTGCAGTAGTTCCAGAGGCAGTTGACATTCACTCTGGTTTTTGCCTCTGTGGTCACACTGCCTTCTACTCTTCCGTGTGTGTCAAGTTCCCTCTGCCTCCCTCTAATAAGGACCCTGGTGATTACATTCAGGGCCCACCTCATAACCCATGGGACTCTCTTTCTTCAAGACCTTTAACTTACATCTGCAAGTTTTTGCTGCCTAAGGGAACATTTATAGGTTCCAGAAATTGAGACCTGATATCTTTGAGGGCTACTCTTCAGCCTACCACTCTAGTCAGCCTCAGGGACGAGTTTTGGTACTCAGGGAGGATGATATATGCAAAAATGCTTAATAATCAATGTATGAAATATCCCTTTTTTAAGTGATAGTAAATGTATTAAGACTTTTTATTGTAATAATGGCAACATCTGTCTCCATAGCAGAATGTACGTTGAAGTAACATAACAGAATAAAATGTTAACAACAATAGAGATCTTATGTGAAGTAAATTGGGGGCATTCATTCGTTCTACAGATATTGACTGAGCACGTACTGTTGTGCCAGGACTCTCCCAAGCACTTGAGATTCACTGGTTAAATAAAGTAGATAAAGATCTCTGGTTTTGTGCAACTTTTATTGCATATCAGTGGCAGCTGCAGGGAGCAGAGAATAAGCAGTAATTGTGACAATAAACAACTTAGGGAATGATTGGGAAGTTGGACGACGACTGCTGTGGAGAATGCAGGAACCAGGGGTCATGGGGTTTGGTGGTAAGCCTATCCAATGGAGATATTTGGGCAGAGTTGCAGGAGGTATGGTCGGGCAGCCTGCAGGCATCTGGTGGAAGAGTGGCTTAGGGTGACTACGATTGTACAGGGGCTGAGGTGGACACTTGGGTAAATTGTTAATGGAAACGAAACAGTGAATTTGTTTCTCAACACAGTTCCACTGCTGGCCTGCTGGAGGGGTTGTGAGCAAAAATCTTACAGAAGCCATTCACACCAGTGAGGTTGACCTGGGGAAGGCAGCCTGAAGCCATGTCCTGGACAAGAGGGTCTCACCCACCAGAAAAGTCTGTGCACTCTAGTGGCCCATGCTCTGCAGGATGTACACCAATGGGGCTGGGTGGCCAGTGCTGTCGAGGAGAGAAGCTGGATAGCCTGAATTCTTATGTGAAATTTTCCAATTTTAAAATGTCAATTGCTGTCAAATCTTGTAACACTCATATTCTGTACTCTAAACGTAATCCTTGCCTTTCCTTTTTTATATTCATCTTTTGACTGACTCAATCAAGTTTATTGACTTGATTGACTCAATTGACCCAAGTTTATGTTCAAATAGTTTTACTTTGTTGTTTACTTATTTATTTACTTACTTATTTATGACTGTCTCATGCATGTGAAGTTTCCTGAAAGTCGGAATAATTAAGAATGCCTGATGTTTACTTAATGCAATAAGGACTTGATTGTATAGTTGGTCTTAGGTCACAATTTCTTTCCTTGACCCTTAGAAGAATTTTAGGCTTTCTTCTGCCAGTGAGCTCTGCTTATTTCCTCACTGGAACCATAAAGAATCTTTATTTAATTATTTACTTAAAAAATTATACAAGCATATAACTTAAAAAATAGTTGCACTATGCTTGCAATGAAAGTATAGCATTTTTTCACACAATTTTTTTTTTTTTAAAGATTGAGAGGTATGGAAGGAGGTGGGAAAATTGGTAAGAGTGGTGAGTGTCTTTCAAATTCTCTTTAAAATGGAAATACATTTCAAGAAATAAAGTACAATAATTCTAAAAGAAAATTTGATGGCAATTCATTTATTAAAATTGTGGGACAAACTAAATATATCCTGAGGTCAGATTCACCTCAGAGACCATCACTTTTCAACTCTGGTTTATATGATACCATTGGCAAACTTCAGAATGAAGGAGACCAGGGGCTCAGCCCATAGTGTGGTCTCGAGTTGTCCTCTTGTGAAGCTCTGTGTGCTGTTGGACTCACACCGACCACTTTCCCCTCAAATCCCTTTGTACTTAGATTTAGTACTCAGACTAGCCCTTGGTGTTTATTTCATAGCAAATTGTGAGAATCTGAAGGAAAGGAACATTTCAAAGTTTTTTGAGAGACTTCTCATGCTGCCTGATAGAGCTAATATGTATAAAAATGTTAGGTAAATTGTAAGACACTCTGTAAATATTAGTTGTGGTTTTTATTGTGGTTGTCAGTATATGTCTTGTCATTATTGCTTGAATAAATGGTGGATTAAGCCTAGAGACCAGTTGTAATTTTTTTTGGGGGGGTGGGTGGGAAGCTTTCTTTTATTAGCACAAGGGAGAAGGAATAAGGATGCCCAGTTACCACCTCCCTTTCTGAGTCACTGCACTGTCCTTCAACTTCTCACTCTGGTGAGTGGTAGGGCTCATGTTCCTACTCTTCATCAGTGTCTGATTTCCCTCTGTTTCTGGGCATCTAGGATGACCGTACATTTCTGCCTGCTTGAAATCAGACATGCCATGTGATTTGCCTTGACCAGTGAAACGTGAGTGGGAGTGACACATGTCTCTTCCCAGAGAAGATCTTTCATTGGTGGTTGTCACCTCTTCAATCTCTTTCCCTGCTTCAACAAGTGTGGAAACATCTACCAGTCCTGAGAAGTGACACTGAGTCATCACATGGAGGACAGCTACCCTAAGAATGGCCCTGATACACACACACACACACACACACACACACACACACACACGTGCACATGCACATGCATATACGTATGCATTACACATACATTACATACATATATTATATATATACACCCATTACATACATATGTTATATACATATACATATATTATACATACATAGGCTGTATATGTATACATATACATATATTATGTACACATATATTAGGCCATTATTTATATAAACTAATATATAATATAATAAATAACTATATTAATATATAATATATTTTATTTTATATTTTATATAACATAATACCAATTATTTATACATATCAATATAGCCAATATGTGATATAATATATAAAATAGTCAATATATAATATAATACATTAACATATTAGGCCTATGTGTAATAGGCATAGTATCTTATATGTATTATAATAAACATAATATCTTACATATCTAGTGTAATAGGCATAGAATCTTATGTACATCTATTATATACATATGCATGTATTGGGCCATTAGTTAACAAAAAGTTACCCTATGCTGCAGAAAAGCACAGGCTTTGGAGTTAGACCCTACTTTCTGTCCTGGTGCCTTTGAGACGTTGTTTCCTCATTTTTGAGATGAAGAACAATGACTGGGACCAATTTTGGCTGGAGAAAAAGAGAAACCTGGGCAAGTTATGTAGTACGTATCACACTGAGGTTGTGTGTGTGTGTGTGTGTGTGTGTGTGTGGAGTGTGTATCCACTCTGCAGGGGAGGCAAGCAAAGCCCCTGGAGGGTACGATGTAAGGAGGCGCTCAGGCTCGTGACAGGTGGACGCATATGTGTCAATATCTGTCAGTGCCCAGACAAGAGATCGCAAGCTTCTTGCTGGTCAGAAGCTGGTCTGCTTCATCTTCCTCCAGGCCCTACCCCCTCGAGGGGTAAGGCACATGATTTGCATTTATAGGGGAACAGACCCACCCTTCTGCTCCTGCAGAACGACTGATGTTTCAAAGAAAGTTGTGCCACTGGCTAGATCACCACCTTCCTTAGATATGAACGTAGCTTTGCCTTCTTTGCCTTCCATAGCTTGTTAGCTGTGATGCCTTGAAACAAAAGGGCGTTGTGGGGTCAGGAGTCAAGCTGGGATATCAAGGGGTGTTTGGTGATGCCCTTTCAGCTCAGATCCACTGTTGTTGGCAAACTCCCAATCCACTCTAGACTGATGTCAATGAAAGAGTGGGAGGCAATATTTACCCCCTAACTAGACAGAATTCCAAATTATTAGCTAAACTAGACTAAACTAGGTCTCATGGAAAAAACTTGCCAGTGCCTTTTAATAGCTGAGTCAGTTTAGAGGTTTGTATGCAAAACTATCAATGTTCCAGACATTGCACTTAGGAATATTCCAAATTCACCAGGATAATTTGCAACACACATTGTTGGATTGCTCCTTATCTGCCCATTCTTCCCCAGCATTTTACCAGTTCTCTTGGCAGGAAAGGGGGAGAGAGAATATTTCATCTATTTTGCCTTCTTTCACCTGACCAAATGTGTGCTATAAAATGAATTTGGGAAAGGCACTAATCTGATTTCTTTAGTTAACATAGAAACCCAAAGTGCCAAGTTAAACAATCCAACAAATGTCATGGATTCCCTAGAACAAGAATAGACGTCATCCTAGATAAATAGGCAAATGATTTTTCTATTTCACCGGCACAGAGGTTTTTGCTGTCATGGGAGTCATGACATGTCATGTCATTCCAAAGAAGGTTGAGTTCTGCAGAATTGAGCACTTCAAAGAACAGGGCTTGTTTTTACCTTTGCACCTTTGCAACTAGACAACACAAATAATCGTCATAACAATACTAACATTTTAAAGACACTGTTTTTAAAAAAATAGAAATACTACTAAGATACGGTACTTTACCTCGCAAAAAAGATGAAGTGGCTTGATTGAAAGAGATATAAGGCAAGGAAAGCCTGCTGAGTTGTGAAGACAGGGGCACCATGCACAAAGCTTGGGGAGAACAGAGCAGTATGCCTTTGTTATAAGGAGCATACGGTCAAACTGAGCAAAGAGGAAGAATGTGGGGTGAGTGGACATCTTGCACATCTTGTATTCCTTTGTGGTCTGCAGCATTCAGCGCTGTTATTGTACTTGGTGTTCCATTGGGTTTGACTTTAACACGCTGGGGCAAATCACATATGAACCCACGAAACTCCCGCATACATTATTCCATTATTTGTTAATCACATACAAAATAGCATATGTTGCAGAAATATGCATTATGGCAGAACGAACCGGATTGGGTATGCTCAGGCATGAACCATCGTGATTGAGATCAAGGGAATTTTCAAGGAGCACGGGCAAGTGGAATCTTGACCAAAGGGCCTCATATGGTCTCTAGTCAACTTTTTTCACAAATTTTCTCTTCTCTTCTCCAGAAGGAAACTTATATCACCTTTTTTTTGTATTGACTTACATATAGTATTAGTTCATAAAAGAAGCTTCTCTCTTTTTAAAAAAGCATTACATTTATAAACAAATGGGTTAAAATAGTTTAAATAAGGTTAGCGAAAACATTCACAGTAAATGGATCCAGATTTGGATAGGGAGAGAGGTTTGGCTTCCCAGTTTCGCTTATGTTAGTCACCATTGGCAGAGGAAATTGTTATCCTGAAGGCATCTAGATATTTTGGGAGAAACAAAATCTTAAGCTTTTTAAATTTTTTAAGCTATTTTGAGGGCTGGCAAAATCCCATACATGTTTGCTGTTTGGGGTTTAGTTTTGCTGAACACTTCGCCTATTCAAAATCAAAGGGAGATTTAATCTGTGCAGTATGTTTCTGATTATTTGTATGTTAAGTCAGCAAAATGGTGTTTGGTCAGAGTTATTTATTTTTTTCCCATCTCTTTAATTCTCATTGCACTTCATGAATTTTTTCTCCATTTCCTTTCTTTGGCTTTCATTTAATGAATGTCCCTTTCATGGACAATAAAATATTTGCACTTTGAGAGGCTCAGATTTTGTCAGAACATCAACATTCCCAAAGCGGGACACGATGCATTTCCCATAAGGAATGCTGGGGCTGTTTAGAAGCCAGAGGTGGGGCTAGGAAACCTTTTACAACTTCTCCGATTTCTTGACTCGTCTTTTTGTTGGTAGTTCTTAGAGCGAATATGGGTGCTTCGGTACTAGAAATAATGGTAAGACACAAGAACATCACCACTAGCCACCCTCCCATCCTTATTACCTCTCCCCTCCTTCCCCCTGCACAAACACTAAACTCCATCTTGCCATTGCTTTAAAAAAGATTAGCTTCAAAGTTACAAGTTTAAAGAATCTGTAGTATTTTTTACGGGCTAAAGCATACCAAGAGTATTTACAACCCGTCAGCTTTGAGTCTGTTGGGCAATTGGACTTTTCCTCCTTCATTTTTCCAAATATCTCATTTTATCTCATTCTCCTGTTATTCTACCTTCCCAAATGAACTTGCTCAACTTTTCCAGATTTTGCGATTTTGACCAGTGTCAGGAAGCGTTTGGCTCCCAGACTGCTGGCTTGGAGAACTGGCCTCAGCAGGAAGTCCTGGGGGACAGCTGGTATCCGAGAGACTGGCGGGTCCATGGCTCCTCAGTGGGTCCCAGACTGCTAACAGAAGGCAGGACCCTGGCACTGGCTCTTGGGCATCAGCTGCCTTCAACAACATCTCTGGGAGCTTATAGAATATGGGCGAATTCAGGGGGAAACTGGAATCTGTGTAAAACAACAAGCAGGCAAAAAAAAAAATTGGGGACTTGGTATTTATTTATGCTTTGCTTAAAATGGTTCAACCCTGCCCGTGAAAAGCAGGCCCATCTTTTCTCCACCCATGGAACACATTTCCTCTGGATAACGCCTACACTCACAAGCTGAAATCTTGAATCATTACTGGTTTTATTTACATGTACTTTCTAGCTTTAATTTATGATATGGTTTTCTTGGGTTTAAACTGTATTTCTTCAGCCTTTAGCAATACAGATTACTTCAACTAAATAAAATTAATAACTTGTTTCCAGATTCACTGCCTGAGGTGGACTAGAAGGTCAAGAAAAACAGAAGGAATGCAATTATATAAAAGCCAATTCAAGGATAGCATTTAATATCTTCTAAATAACAGCTTTAGTGAGATATATTTCACATACCATAAAATTTTTTAACAGTGTATGATTCAGTAGTTTTTAGTATATTTACAAAGTTGTGCAACCATGATGACTATTTAATTTCAGAACATTTTCATCACCCCATTTCAGCACCCCAAAAAGAAATCTGGTACACATTAGCAGACACCCCCCCAATCACTTCTCCCCCAGCCCCTGTCAACTACTAATCTATTTTTGTCCCTATGGATTTGCCTAATATGGACATAGTCTATAAATGAAGTTATACAGTAATTTATCAGTTGATGGATATTTGTGGACAATTTTGGTTATGAATAACTGCTACACACATCCACGTGCAAATTTAGTGTGAATATGTGTTCAGTTCTCTTGGGTATATACCTATGGGTGGAATTGTTGAGTCATGAGATAGCTCTAGCCTTTGAGCAACTGTCTGGTTGTTTTCCAGAGTAGCTGCATCCTCCTATATTCCTACCAGGAGTTCGTATGAGAGTTCTAATTTTTCTGCATCCTTGCCAACACTTGTTATTAGCTTTCTTTTTTATTTTAGCCATTCTAGTGTGTATGGACTGGTGTTTCATGGTGGTTTTGACTTGTATTTCCCTGATGGCTAACAGAGTTGAGCATCTTTTCATATGTTGTTGGCTGTTTGTATATCTTCTTGTTTAAAATTTTTAAATTCTATTTATTGAGAGAGAGAGAGAGTGCATGAGTGGATGAGGGGCAGAAAGAGAGGAAGAGAGGGAATCCCAAGCAGGCTCCACGCAGTCAGTGCAGAGCCCAACATGGGGCTCGATCTCATGAACCATGAGACCATGACTTGAGCTGAAATTAAGAGTCAGCTGCTTAACCAACTGAGCCACCCAGGTTCCCCTGGCTACCTTTGTATATCTCCTTTGGAGGAATGTCTATTCACATCTTTTACACATTTTTAAATTGGGTCATTTGTCTCTTTATTGTTGAATTGCAAGAGTTCTTTCTATATTCTGGATACTATCCCTTATATATGATTTGCAAACGTTTTCTCCCATCCTGTGGGATGTCTTTTCATTTTCTTAGTGGTTTCCTTTAAAACGTGAAATTGTTTAATTTGATGAACCCAGATTTATCTACTTTTTCTTTCGTCGTGTGTGTGTGTGTGTGTGTGTGTGTTTTGAGAGGGAGAGAGAGAGAGAAAGAGCGAGCGTGAGCTGGAGAGGGGCAGAGAGAGAGGAGGACAGAGGATCTGGATCAGGCTGACAGGCTGACAGGCTGACAGCAGGGAGCCTGATGTGGGGATCGAACTCACAAACTGTGAGATCATGACCTGAGTGGAAGTTGCATGCTCTACTGACTGAGCCACCCAGGCAGCCCTGTCCTTTGTGTTTTTGGTGTCATAGCTAAAAAATCATTGCCCAATCCAAATTCCTGAGTATTTACTCCTATGTTTTCTTCTAATGGTTTATAGTTTTAACTCTTACATTTGAGTCTTTTGTCCATTTTGAATTAATATTTTTATACTGTATGAAGTAGGGATCCACCTTCTGTCTTTTGTAGTCCATACTCAGTTGTTCCAACGCCATTTGTTGAAAAGACTATTTTTTCCCTATTAAATTGTCTTGGCATTTGCATTGAAAATCTAAATTTATTTTTAGACTGTCAATTCTATTTCACTGACCTTTGTGTCTATCATTAGGCCAGTACCACACTGTCTTGATTATTGTAGTTTTGTAGTAAGTTTTGAAATTAGGAAGTATGAAGGACTCCAACTTCTTTTTCAAGATAGCTTTCGTTGTTGTGAATTCATTGCATTTCCATATGAGTTTTAGATCAGCTTGTCAATTTCTGCAAAAATGGCAGCCGAGAACTTGATAGTGAATTACATTTGTTTTTAAAAAAAGAAGAGATTATGACTCAACCACTGCTATTACATTTATCTTAAAAAATAAGAAGACAAAACAACTGTGAAGTGTTTGTATAGTGAGCCAGGGAGGCAGCATAAATTATAGAGCATGTTTAGAGTCAGGGAGGTCTGGGTTCCTTCTGAGTGCCCCAATTGCTAATAAGATTTTGTGTAAGTTACTTCAGTTGTCTGTTTCCTTAGAAAAAAATTGTAAAGTTGGAATAACAATGGGTACATTGTAGAGTGACTGTGAATATCAAATCAGGTAACTTGGTTTTTATGCTCCTGGTACAGTGCCCCATATACAGTAGTAGTAATTACTGTTACTGGATGTTGCCCACTTCTACTAAGAAGAGAATTATAAGAAATGAGACAAATGATAGTCCTAATTAGGCAGATTACAATATAAAGGAGAACTCTTTGCACCAATTGTGAATAGCTTATTAAAAGAAGACTTGGCTTCTTCGCCTGATGACATTTAAACAAGCAGGACAGCGCACGGTGTGGGGAATTTTAAAGTATATTATTGCCTGAAAAGAGAAGAATATAATACACCCATGGTTTTCAATGTGTGATGTGAGGTCTGTGAAGATCAAAGCTATCATTTTAAGCTGTTTTTTTGCTTTTTCCATTGCCACTGTCTTAGAGCGCACAGTGGAGTCTTCCAGAAGCTAGATGACACATGATGATGTCATTTCTCTGTGGCTAATGGGATGTGGGCTCTGAATTTTTGCGTTTTAGACTTTTTTTTTCTTTTTTTAGTTTTAAGATGAAATATGGTAAATATCTATAGATATAACCTTTATAAGCAACAGTTCTTTGGGGTCCTTCATAATTTTTAAAGCATAAAGGGATACTGAGACCAAAAATTTGAGAACTTTTATAACAGACAAATCTTGAGATAACAATAACAACACATGTTTTGAATACGTTCCATATGCCCAATACTGTGCTAAGAGCTTTCTTGGCATCATCTCATTGAACGGTGATCTCATCTCATCTCATTGAAGACACACCATTGTTGTATCCCACTTGCATGATAAGAAAAATGGCCCTGAATCGAATTAAGTAAACTGCCGAGGGTCACATGGCTGGTAAGCAACAGAACCCAGTGGTAAGTGGATTTGAACCCAGTGCATCTTGTTTCCTGGGCTCTGTCTCAAGATTCTGAGGCCTTGGAGATTCAAAGGATATTAAGCTTCACAGGGAACTCCTGCTCTGGGATCTGAAGAGCTGAAAGTCTGAGGTATGTGCTGAGCACATGTTTAGATGCCAATTTTGGATTATGAATCTTTAGCTAGTTGATTGCAACAAAAAGCTGAAGCCAGGATTGCATCCATAATATTCCCAGAGATCTTGCCTCAACACTCCCAGCTCTTTCCAAAAGGGGTTTGTTGGCTGCCCTCTGTCCTTTACCTCGTTAGATTTATGAGCTCTTGATTGCAGTAGGGGAGAACTGGCCAGCGCTACAAGCACTGCTGCAGGGGCCGATTAATCACCAGCTCCCAAGTAAAATTCGGGCAGAGAACAGGACAGCCAGAAAGGTTGCAGACAGGGCTGCGCCTCCGCACACAAACTTTGGTGCCAATGTCTGCACTTTTGGCATAAGAAACAAAAGAAGACTAACGATAGCAAAGTGAGGTCGGGGTGGGGGTTTGTCACAGGCAGTATGAGAAAAAAGAAAAGAAAACTCTCAACATTTGTCTCTTGTGAAAAATTCTTACTCAATGCTATGGATATCGAAATTTTACCTAATTAATTTTCATCAGCAAAAAGTCTAAAAAATTACTACTTACTATGTGTGTGACCCACAGGAGATTCCAAGGCTTGACTTTGCGCATGTTACCAAGCCAGGAGCACGTTCACCTTTGGTGGATACACTGGTCCCATTCACCCCCAATTTCTGGATGAAGAAAATAAGGACCAAAGAATCTCAGTGGTTTGCTTGAGATCCCACAGCTGGTTTACAACATGGACACCATACAATTTTTTATTTCCTCCAGATATTCCACATTTCTGAATTTTAAGGACCAGAAAGTTTTTTTTTTTTTAATGGAAATGTGTGCATGTATGTGTCAGTGTGTGTGTTTGCGTGTGGGTGTGTGGGTGTGGGTGTGGGTGTGTAAGAATATAACATAGGATTGCCAGTTTTTTGTTTTAGAAAGTAAAGACTTAAGAAGCCATAACCACTATTTGATGTCATTACTTCTCATAGATGAATGGACAGTTATGTGTATTTTAACATCTTTTGAATAACCTTAAATTTAGCTCTACGCAGTACTTGATATTTTTCTACCTTCCCTTATTTGAAGGCAGGTTGGGGTGAACTTTGCCAAAGAGCACTCTCTGTCCTCAAGCTGATATTTGGCCACTAATGAGCTATACAATTATTTTTTTTCTTTTTAAAAAATGTGTCATTGAAGTAGAATTGCCATGCCATGTCATATTTTGTTTCCATTTCAGATGTGAAATGTAGTGATTCAATAATTCTAAACATTATTTGATGCCCACCATGGTAAGTTGTCATCTGTCATCCTCCAGCATTATTACAATATTGTTGACTGTCTTTCTTATGCTGTACTTTTTTTTTAATCTCCATGACTTCTTTATTTTATAGCTAGATGTTTGCATCTCGTAATTCGCTTCACCTGTTTTGCCCACCCAACACCCACATCCCTTCTAGTAGCCACCAGTTTGTTCGCTGTATTTAAGAGTCTGATTTTTGTCTGTTTGCTTGCTTTATATTTTGTTTGCTTTACGATTATTCTATCCCCTTCTTGAGCTGATCCCTCAAGCATTCTGCAGGGATCTTCTTTGTCTCTTGCTACAGTCTTTGTTTTAAAGTCTACTTTGTCTGATAGAAGTATTCCTTACCTTTCTTCTTCTTCTTCTTCTTCTTCTTCTTCTTCTTCTTCTTCTTCTTCTTCTTCTTCTTCTTCTCTGCTTCTATTTGCATGAAATATCTTTTTAATTCCTTCACTCTTGATCTGTGTCTTTAGGTCTGAAGTGAGTCTCTTGTAGTCACATAGATGAGTCTTGTTTTTTTAATCCATCAGTCACTTTATGTCTTAATTTTTATTTGCATAGAGTTGACACCATGTTACATTAGTTTCAGGTATACAACAGGACATAGTGATTCACCTTCTCTATATGTGATGCTATGCTCATCACAAGGGTAGCTACCATCTGCCACCATACAATACTATTATAATATCATTGGCTGTATTTCTAATGTTGTGCCTCTTATTCCCCTTATTGTATTTTATTTTATTTTAATTTTGGTAAAGATTTTATTTTTAAGCATTCTCTACACCCAATGTGGGGCTCAAACTCACAACCCCAAGATCGAGAGTCACATGCTGTACTGACTGAGCCAGGTAGGTGCCCCCCTGACTTATTCCCTTTATAACTGGAAGCCCATATGCCCCATTCCCTTTCACCCAGTTTCCCCATCCCCCCATCCTCTTTGTGGGTGAGAGTGAGATCTGCTTTGTGATCATTCGAATAACAGGTGTGAATTCTAATGCTTGTAAGCTGAGCCCTCATGACTGGGCTGCAGCCAGTTCTGAAAGGCACATGCAGTGATAGCTGAATTCCCATGAGGGGAGTGTCCACCTGGCCTGCGTTCCTGGCTAACTGTTGGGGCCAATAAAGTGACTGAAAAGAATCTGTGGGATGGCTTTCCTTTTCATTTTTACTTGGATTCCAAACCTACGTGATGGAGCAAAAGGTTTATGGGAACATTAAATATCTCCACTAATTGTCTAACCTTGTATGATTGGGGCTCTGCAAGAAATCAAGTCTCTAGTTTTCAGTGTAAGCTGAACTCAGCTGACCACAACTAGAAAAAGAAATAACTGATTTTAGTTGGATTTTATCATGACTCTCATAGCAATGATCTTTGGCTTTCACAATAATAAAATTATAAACATTAAATCAGAATGGGTGAATGTGATCGTTCCATGTGTCCGCTATTATAGGTCAGAATGTGAAAAAAATTCCTCCCTCAGACTGGTCCATTTACTCCTAAGTCACAGCACAAAGGAGACCATACAGTTTACGGTGTCCAGCTCACCAGTAGATGACAAAACGGCTTTGGTCATTTTAGGCGACTGGCTGGCCAGTGGGGTGATCAAGTTTCACTCCTAAATTCTGGGATAATTTTAGGAATTTTGGGACTTCTAGAGGGTTCTGAAAAGTCTGAATTAAAGTGGGTCATGGGGAATTTGCTAGAGGAATGGCCATCACCGAGGATGTTGCTAGTCCTTATCCATGTTCCTGGGACACTAATTATTAGACCCCATTTCAGCCCCAGACAGTGCTCCTCTTGATTTATTGTTCTGTTCCTGAGCCCCTCTGCCCAAACTTCTCATCTCCTGACTGGTTTTGGAAGCTTTAGGCTCAGTCTGCTCTTTCTGGAGGCTGCACAGTCTATTATGCCCGAGAGCAATAATGGGAGTTTAATCAGGGTTGAGGATACAGTTAAATTAAACCAAACTCGTTAGCATTTCCTGTGCGCAAGTCCCTGACTCCTGCCACCTTGTTGACACACAGGAAAAAGAAGTGAGACATTCAGAGTTGTTGGCTACTGGAGACTTTGGAATGGGTCAAATGTCAACTGAAGAGTACGGATTGATTGAGCACATTCTTTAGTATGTGCTTTCCATTGTAATCTCACTGAACAACTTGCATGTAAGTGCTACTATCTCCATTGTACTGAAGCTCAGAGAGGCAAGGTGTCTTGCCTGAGGCCAACAGCTAATGAGCAGCAGTAGGGAGGTGTCAGTACATCTAACTCCAAAGCTAGTTATGCTGTGTTGATTCCCAATCTTCTCCTCCAGACTCTGTCCGGGAAACACACTGCAAGGCCACCCTTGGAGCCACCAACTGATCCCAAACACAACGATCTTTTTATTGTACTGCTGTCGTGTGGCGTTTCTGCAGTCATGCTGATTAGGCCAACCTTATCCCAGTACCTGAAGGACAGTCATGATGGAAAAGAATGTTTGGGCTGCTTCTCTCTGTGGAGACTCCTCTGACCAAAGCCCAATTTGATGAACGTTAAGGGCTGTAGGATCCACTCTTCCAACTAGGTCCGCCCTGCTCTGAAGACCCACCTTCTTTTGGCTGGAAAATGGTGAATCATTTTTCCCCCTTGTTGCTAAAAATGTCCATTGAGTGTGGGGCCTGCCTTCATGAGCCATGAATTACAAAAGCAGGTTCAAAAAGGCCTTCAGCAGAAATGAGGTTCTCAATCCAATTAGATCTCTAGGGTTGGCTTATAACACACTGGCTATCACTAAATTTCAAAAATGGGCTTTGCCACTTTCCAGGGCCAGCCTGCAAAATGCCTGGAGCTTTAATGACCTTCTCTGTCCATTAAGGGATCTGATAGACATGAAGTTTTATAAGGTAAGGACCAAAAATGGATCAGGCTTTCGATGCCAAAATTCCATTAAGCCTGCAATAAAGGATATAGCCGATCTATTTTGCAGATATATTTTAAGGTAGTGAAACCAAGTAAAATAATAAAACCTTTTAAATTTAATGTTTATTCTAGGGACTGATCATTTAAAAGAAAAAACTGTTCTTAATGTGGCTGGGTAATATGTTTTTCTGCTCTATTTTTCTTCAGAGGCCTAGTTACTTTTCTCTTTTCCCTGAGGGCAAAATAATTTTGCTATTACAGTATGTTGGCTCATGGGAATAGATATAGGGCCCTTGCTGGTTCTTTCTCTAGATGGACTTCTCTTTGCTCTGTCACCAAAAGGGCCACAGGGGATGAAGCCCATCCCCTAGTTAGCTCTTACTATCCAGCCTTCCTGCTTAGTATCTGTTCCATCCTCTTTAACTGAAATGAAAAAGCATTTGTTTTGTTCTTAGTGTGTTACTAACCTTTATATGACTTTATAGAAGACGGGTTAAGGCAATGAGCTGAACATATCTGTCTCCTACCTTTCCAGTTCTCAAAGTGCCAGGAAAAGCTGACAAAAAAGTAACTCCTTTGGGGCACCTCAGTCGGTTGAGCGTCCAACTTCAGCTCAGGTCATGATCTCATGGTTTGTGAGTTCGAGCCCTGCGTCGGGCTCTGTGCTGACAGCTCGGAGCCTGGAGCTTGCTTTGGATTCTGTGTCTCCCTCTCTCTCTGCCCCTCCCCTGCTTGTGCTCTGTCTCTGTCTCTCAAAAATGAATAAATGTAAAAAAAATAATAACTCCTTTGATACAAGGATAGATTCCATCACCAGAGAGCCAGAAATTTTGGTCCTGGAATGTGAGAGAGCACATGGTTATATTTTGAGAGAAACCAGACGGCAGAAAATGTAGGTGCCAAGCAGCCACAGGAGAACATCACTGTGAGAGGTAAAAGTGATTTCGGTGATGCTCCAAGTTCATCTGAGTTTCAATGCTTGGGCGCAGGTGAAGGATCAGCAAAGCTGGCTTTAACCAGGGTTGTATTTGCCAAGGGTCTCTGGTGGTGAGAGACAGGAAAAGAGGACGGGGCCATGTGTGCACAGAGTTGAGAGTGACAGTCTCTAGAGTCTCATTTGAAAGGGTGAGAAGTGACAAAGGGGTGTGCTCAGGGGTCTGGGGTCCTAGCGGGGGGTCAGGACTGGTTGACGACTGATACCAGGAGTGGCCGTAGTGATCAGTCAGGTGTTTAAACGTGAGCTGCTGGAGGTGGTGTAGCTACAGGTCATGAGAAGATCCAGGATGGGGCCATGAGAGTCGCTGTTTGCACAGACAGGTAGAGGATATCACTGCTAAGTATGGAGGACCAGGGACACTGTCCTCCTGAGCAAAGCTGAAAGCCCCAGAGAAGGCAGACCAAACCCAAACTACAGCAAAACTCAGTCACCACCACCACTAAAATGCAGCCATATGCTGTTCAATATGAATGCACCGAAAATAAAACAACCCAAGAAGGTTACAAGGAAAAAGAACAGGCAGCTTCTGACCAAAGAAAAGCCAAGCACAGGAATACGGATCGCTGGTAAAGATAATGTCTCTGGGGAAAGCATTCGATGAGAAAAAGAGTCATTTCAATTTGGGAAAATTTATAGTTCACAAAGGACGTGTAATCAGGGATGAATCTCGATGTTCTTAACAATGTAGACTTGAAATACGCAAAAAATAAAATGATTTAAGAGAAACAGATAAACTCATATGCTGGCAAACATTAGTGAGTCAGACACCATAATGGGCACGATTCCTACACAGAAGTTATGAGTGTGCTTATTTTATTTGTACAGACATTATGCACATGTACATAATTTGTTCTTATTTTAGAATCTGCGAACATCTTTGAGAAGGAGTTACTGAACATTGTGCAAACGACAGACAGCACTTAAGTACCCATTAGCTACCAGAAGAAAACTCAAAGTTTATTAATGAGTAGCTGATTGTCTTTATCGCACCGAGGCTTACATCTTAACACCCAAGAAGGAAGGAGTGGAATCTGCCTCAGTACTTCCATGGAATTCCTTCTCGAAGTTTGATTCAATTCCTGTTCATGTGTAAGACATAAGCCTTATGCCATGAAATTCCCATTTTAACTGGTTGTCGGCTGTAAGTTAATATGCAGACTTATTTCGCTTCTCCCCCTCCACGCTTGTGCACAATGCTTTGAATGTTCTGTGTTTTCCTTGCCTTTGATTGCCAATCCATCCCGGGCTCTCATTTCCTCCTCTCCTGCCTTTTGGCCGGCATAATTTTGGAACTTAAAAAAAAAAAAAATGCATCCTCTGTCTTTTCTCATAGGCTCCATTTGCATTTTAGTCGATTTTGGACATTTTTTCTACGATGTATTCAATATGCTTTATTTCCTGTTTTTATAAGCTTTATATAACTTCAGAAAAATGTGATCCAAGGCATGTCTGGGTGAGAGGTGGCTGTTATTTTTTTACTGTAACATGGAAGATATTGACCTGCAGTGTCTACACTGGGCATAACTGTTTGCAGAGTTGTCTTTTTTCCTTTTAATTTTATTTTTGAGAGAGCACGAGCCAGGGAGAGGGGCCGAGGGAGAGGGAGAGCAAGAATTTCAAGCAGGTTCTTTGTTCAGCTCAGAGTCCCACATGGGGCTCCATCCCATGACTCTGGGATCGTGACCTGAGCTGAAATCAAGAATTGAAGGCTCTACCGACTGAGCCACCCCTGCAGAGTTGTCTTTAGATGACCGTGACCAGAGGTATTTTCCAGGGTTCTTCATCTTGGTCAGCTGGGTGCCCGGGAAGGCAGCTGGTAGGACATACATGCAGGCAATTAGCGTGTATGCACTGAACACTCTATCATTTCCAAACCAAAAGGTGAGATCATTTCTGCTACCCTTCCATTGGCCCCACCTCCTTGTTTTCCATGTTAACCCTACAGGTGACCTGTGAGCAATGTGAGTTTGAACTGTGTGGGTCCACCTATATGTGGCGTCTTTTCAATTAATACAGTACAGTCCTATAAATGTATTTTCTCTTGTGACTTTCTTCATAACATTTTCTTCTCTCTAGCTTCCTCCTCTGTAAGAATGCAGCTTATAGTACATACAACATACAAACTACGTGTTAATCAGCTGTTTGTGTTATTGGTAAGGGTTCCAGTCAACAGTGGGCTATTAGTCGTGAAGTTTTTGGAGGAGTCAGTTACATGTGGATTTTTGACTGCATGGGAGGTCAGTTCCCTCAACCCCTACATTGTTCAAGGGTCAACTGTAGTTGATTTTACTCAGTAAAATGCATAAATTGTAAGTGTTCAGCACAAGGAATTTTGACAAATGTATGCACCCTGATTACAACATAAAACAATTCCATCATTCTGGAAAGTTCTTTCATATTTCTTTCTAGTCAATTCTTATTCTCACAGCCCTCAACTACAGGTAATCACTGACCTGCTTTCTGTCATATAATTCAGTTTTCTATGCTTAAGAACTTCCTATAAATGTACATATGTATACATATGTATACTTTCATTTATGCATCATTTCACTCAGTGTATTGTTTTTGAGGTTTATCTATATTATGTATATTAGTAGTGTATTCTTTTATTTATTTATTTTTTTGCTCTGTAGTATGCCTGTATGAATGCACCACAATTTGTTGACCCATTTTTCTTTTTTTAAAATTTTTAAATGTTTATTTATTTTTGAGAGAGAGAGAGAGACAGACAGACAGAGACAGAGCACAAGCAGGGGAGGGGCATAGAGAGAGGGAAACACAGAATTAGAAGCAGGCTCCAGGCTCTGGTCTGTCTGCACAGAGCCCGACGTGGGGTTTGAACCCATGAATGGCAAGATCATGAACTGAGCTGATGTGGGACGCTCAACCGACTGAGCCACCCCCCCCCGCCCCGACCCATTTTTCTATTGATGGACATCTGGGCTATTTTCAAATTTTTCTTTTTCTTTTTTTTTTTTTCGAGTTTATTTATTTTGAGACAGAGAGAGACAGAGAGAAAGGGTGGGGGAGGGGGTGGAGGGGCAGAGTGTGCACCAGCAGGGGAGGGGCAGAGAGAAAGGGAAAGAGAGAGAGAGAATCCCAAGAAGGCTCTGCACTGTCAGCACACAGTCCGATGTGGGGTTGGAACTCACGAACCATGACCTGAGCTGAAGTCAAGAGTCTGACACTTAACCGACCAAGCCACCCAGGTGTTCCCAAGTTTTTTCTTTTTATTCATAAAGCTGCTATTGATGGACAGATCTTTTTAGGAACATATACATTTGCTTCTCTTGGTCTATATCTAGCAGTGTTATTGCTAGGCCACAGGGTAGATGAATATTAAATGTATCAGAGAATGCCAGTGTGTTTTCAAAATGATCGTACAGTTTTAAATTCTCACCAGCCATGTGTGAGAGTTCTAATTGTTCCGCGTCCTTGTCAACACTTAGTACTTAGTAGAGTTAGTTTTTAATTTTAGCTATTATTGTAATTGGGTAAAGGTATCTCATTGCGGTTTTACTTTGTACTTCCTTGATGGCTAAAGATGTTGAGCACCATTTCATATGCCTATTGAATGTCTTTGTCCATTCTGGATTGTATAATGAGAATGCCACAGACTGGGTGCCTTAACTGCTAACATTTAGTTTTTATAGTTCTGGAGACTTGGAAGAGACCATTTCCTGGCTTGTAGAGAGCCATTTTCTTGCTGTATCCTCGCATGCCAGAAAGAGAGACAGACACATAGAGGGATAGAGAAATAAAGATGGGGCCGGCTCTTGTGTTCCTTCTTATAAAGGGCGCTAACTAATCACCTCCTAATGACCAATCACCACCCTTGGTCCCACCTTCTAACACCATCACACTGGAAAATTTCAATATATGAAATTTGGGGCGTGGGTAGTGACACAAGTATTTGTAACATTGAGCATTTGAATATTTTCTTTTGGTGAAGTATCTAAATCTTAAACCATTTTTTTTGTGTTATTTATATTTTTAGTATTTCATTTCCTTTTGAAGAGTTTAAATAATTAATATGCTCTAATCAAGAGCCAAGTTGACACCTGGGTTACCACAGTCTTTCAGGTGTAATATCTTAATCAGTATGATAAACTGCTGAGGTCAATTTATTTTTCTCATTTTACAGAATAGGATGCTAAGCCTCCTATTGAAAATCTCTCTCAAAGTTGAAACTTTCTGACTTGAAGTACATGGTCCCTGGTATTCAGTTTCACCAGATTTCACCAAGAAAAAAGTGGAAGGAAGACATCACAGAAGAAAATCCATTATCCTTGATACTGGTCCTGGCTTTTTTTTTTTTTTAAGTAGTGTTCAAAAAAATAATCGTTTATTTTAGATTACTTAGATATTTACAGAAAAGTTGTAAAGCTAATGCAGGGAAAATTACCATATATCCAACTAGTCCTGTTTTTTTTTTTTAAAGCTTTATGGAGATGAAAGTCATGTGCCCTACAACTCATCCATTTACAACGAAATAGTTTTTAGTAAATTCACATATACGTGATGTGCAACCACTACCACAGTCAGTTGTGAGACATTTCAGCATCTCAAAAAGAAACTCCATGCACTTTAGTTATCACCCTCCACCCCTAAGCAACCGCTGATCTGCCTCTGTCTCTGCAGATTAACCAGTCCTGGCTGTTTCGTGTGAATCGTGTCATTCAGTACGTGGTTTCTTGTTACTGGCTTCTTTCAGTCCTGGCTGTCCTAAAGCTTCGGCGGTCGCTACCTCCACCGGGCACTCTGCAAACTCTGGTCCCCTTGCAGTCAGCTGTGCAGAAGGGATGTGTGTGCCGTTGCTAGGTCACGCTCTTTGAGAGCAAAACCAAACCAAATCTCCTTCATCCTCTGGCTCTTTTCTCATACTTGGGCTGAATGAGGAGAATTCTAAAGGTCTAGGCGAAGGTGAAAGCAGAAGACAGGAGGGGCCTGGGACCCTGAATGAGGAGCAGAACCCTCTCCCGGTCCCCGGGCTCCCTGAACAGTGGCCTGGGCTCTAAACAAATGTTTACTGTGTGAAAGTAGCTCTTGCGGGTTTAAGGGTTACCTGCTACAGCAATCGGTCTTATTTACCTTTCCTTCTAAAGTGTTCTGTGAAAGCCCATGAACATGTGTGCTTCTAGTGTATCAAAAACTCCGATCACACTGGTCTTTTTATTGAGGTGTTGTAGACTGGCCACTCACCCAAGACTAAGAATTAAGAATCATGATACCTTTGGGGCGCCTGGGTGGCTCAGTCGGTTGAGCGTCCGACTTTGGCTCAGGTCATGATCTCTCGATCTGTGATTTTGAGCCCCGCGTCGGGCTCTGTGCCGACAGCTCAGAGCCTGGAGCCTGCTTCACATTCTGTGTCTCCCTCTCTCTCTGTCCCTCCCCCGCTTATGCTCTGTCTCTCTCTCTCAGTCAAAAATAAATAAAACATTAAAAAAAATTAAAAAAAAAAGAATCATGATACCTTTTTGATGGTGTCCTGGCATAGTGCACCAGCACACATTTTTTTTGTCATTTCCAAGCAGTCTTAAAAACAGATCTCTCCTAAACTTAGTTATCTTATTTAGTTGGAAAGAGCCAGAGAAGGCATTCTTAGGGAATAAATCACATATATCCCCAGACATTTCTCAATGTTCGTATAAAGGATCCTTCAAGCTTAGTGTTTATTTCACTGCCTTTGCACCATAATCTCCGAGCCCGGAGGAGGCTCCTTAGGAAACATGAGGAACAGAGCTGTGTGAACAGGGCATTTCATGAATTATAAAAATCTGTTCAGTTCTAAAGATCAAAACTTCTACCCATCTGGGGTATATAAATCCTATACATAGAATTTATGAGGGAGGTTATCTTGAATTATGTGTTGGGTGTTGGGTTTGGCACATAATAAATATAAATGATCCCCACAGGACAGTAGATTAACATCCAGGGAGAAAAAAAATCAGGCATCTGTGAAATTTAAATGGGAAGATGCTCTACTTTTCTCAGAGAAAAAAGAGCTTACAATCTCCTGGAGATAGAATAATGATCCTTGTATAAGCTCCCTACTAACTCTTCCCCATGAGAGGAGAGATTTATCTGCTCAGTGATATTTGGAAAAGGAGCTGATACTTGGTTTACTCTTCTGGATCTTCTCATTTTCTTTTCTTTCTGCCCTCAAAGGTACTTTCCACTGTCTACTGGACAGCTGGCTGGCAGTGCTGTGGGGGGCTTGTGGACGGCCAGCTGCCTGAGAGACTGCTGGATGAATCTGTCCAATTTTGAGGGGAGATGTAAGGAAGCCAATGGAGTCTGGCTGTCTAAGCCACCTAGCCATCTAGCAGATGCACACCTAGTATATCACATGTGATATACAACTCGGTGACTACCTAAAGTTTCCTTGCCATGTGCAAAATTGCACCGAGACTATGTGTAACTTCAAAAGAACAATGGCATTTTTGAGTCGTCTTAAGTAGATGGATGCTTCTTGAAAAGAGGGACAAACTTGCATGAAAGGTAAAATTAGCCAAAGATGGCCTGGAAGTAAGGGTTAGGTGATATGGGAAAGACAGTTCTAATAGGAGTTCAGTGCTAGGGGATGCTGTTGTAGACTGGAATATTTCTGAAGATTGAACATGGCCCTGCAGATGAGTGTATTTCTTAGATGGGTGTAAGTTTATACATAAAAAGACAAAAAACAAAAACAAAAAAAACCCAAAAATCCTTTTCAATATATTTCAATGTATGTGGCTTTAGTTTTACAGAAGTTATTTCTGGTCCCCCCTTATTTTGTCCTTTTAGTTGTGGGTTCTCCATGGCATATAAGAAATGATATAGCCAAATACACAAAGCAAATCTAAGGACTTCATGTTGATGTGTATTTCTGTGTTTAAAAATAATAATAACCTGGGGCACAGGGTGGCTCAGTCATCTGAGTGTCCGACTCTTGATTTCAGCTCAGGTCTTGATCCCAGGGTTGTGGGATCAAGCCCCACGTTGGGTTCCACACCAAGCTTGCAGCCTGCTTAGGATTCTCTCTCCCTCTCCCTCTCTTTCTCTCTCGCTCTGCTGTGTGTTCCTGCTCATGCTTGCTCTCTCTCTCTCAAATAAATCATCATCATCATCATCATCATCATCACCTGTGTTTTTAAAATTTCCATATCACACCAATGTCAAGGATGTGTTAATGGGAACAATGTGAGAGTTGACATGATCATCAGTCTTTCTCATCTTTATGTTCTTCGTTGTGTGGTTTTCTCTACATCTCTCCTCCACCTCGTTTGCTCTGTAATGTGTCATTCTTTAAAAGAGACTTTCCAGGACATCACAAATCAAGAAAAGAATGAATAGAGCCTGAAGAAAGCAAGTGGTAAGAATGGATGTTAGCATAGGATATGACCACAAGGGTGGGATTGTGAAAGCTCTTGTTCCTGAGATGGCCTTTGCCCTTTGGTTTGCCAACATCTTGAATGGCTTTGTGGGTGTACCACATCACTTCTGGTTCTAATTTCCATCAATCACCTGAGTGGTGGCCAACATCTGTTCAACTAATCATATGGCCTTAATATACCTTAAAGAAGCACATTGAAACAAAGGAAAGTTGTGTCTCAGAACAATTCCCCAGCAGTGTCATTGGGAGAGGGGTGCCTTCGTGGGGGCAGGAAGAGAGCCTCCTGCTGGAAGTCCTGGGCATCACACCCTGTCCCTGCTGACCAGCCTGCATCTGCTCTCTGTTACTTTTCTTTCCCCTTCTCAAACTTCACAGACATGAAGTTGGGTCAGGAGGCACCGGCCTTGAGCACCTGTAAGACTGATCCCAATGCGGGGAGCTCAGGATTCTTGCTAACCAAGTCAGTGCTCGGTTTTGAGCCCCTCTTACCTTAGGTACAAGGGCATTTGCGGCAGCTTCCTGAGACGTGTTCCTGAGATTGTGCTTCTGCACCAATTGTTGGAGAAGAGGGGGTGGAATCTACTTCTCTTGACTGTGGTACTGTCTTCCTGAAGTAGGAGTGTTTTGCCTTTTGCCCTAATATCAGGCACATGTGCCTTTAGGTTTATTAGGGAATATGAAATGAAAATGTAAACCTCATAGAAGCCAAGGGTATTTGGTGGCTCACTGATATTCTTGATGAAATTATGCTTTCTTTTAATTTAGATTGATTTTTAAAGAAATGGAATAACGTTAAACCTCTGTGTTATCCAACATTTGAGGCTAAGGGCTCTTATTCGGCTTTGCTATATTCCACAGAAAGCAAGGATTTTGCCTTCTACACACCACTCAGTCCTTCTGAGCATCTAGTTTCATGGAACTAAAAGACACTCACTGAATTCCAAATGTTTCAATGATGTTTCAGGCTTTGTGTCAGTTGCTTATCTAATATTCCTGGGAGTTGCTTGTCTAATATTCTCTCCTTTTTCTTACTGACAGAATCACAGTTTGCTGGGTTGGCAACCTGTCTGGCTTGTGATATAGTTCTAGCCAAAGAGATATTAACAGAAGTCACTGGATGGGGCTCTGGGAAAAGAAATATAAAAGGGATTGTCTCAACTGACATATACCCTTCTGCTCTTGGCCCTTCCATCTTCCTTTTGCCTAGAATGGCCATTGTAATTGTTGGTGCTTCAACAGCCATCTTGGGACCATGAAGACACTACAAGACTGAAAACTATGTGCTAAGGAAAGAGGAGCCTGCATCTTGATGGTATTATAGAAATTGCATGCCAGCCATCAATTTCTCATCTCTACACTTCTTATAAGTCCTGCTACTTGTCTTTTTATGTTACCTTGCAGCAAAACTCAATTCCTGACTGATAAAATACAAAATTTTCAGATTACTTAGAGATAAAACAGAAAAATGAATGTTTGGCATGAAAACATTTTTTTTTTTTTTTTACACACAATAGTTTGGCGAAATTCTAAATTTAAACCTTGAGGATAAGGCATGTCCTATCTCTCTGAAAGTCTAATATACCATCAAGGAGATCTAGCTTAAAAAAAAAATCAGTAATCCTTTCAATTTTAATTTAGCCTGGGGAAAAAACCTTTTGCTTTGGTTTAGTTGTCATTATATGCATGTGAATCCTATGTTACTTGAAGTTTCATGGAGGGGAAAGCATGCCATTCCATGGAAAGAGTAAGGGCTTTGGCATCTAGCACACTTAGGTCTGAATATTGACTTTTCTATAAAATAGCTGTGTAATTTTAAACCCATTATTAGATCTTTCTCAGCCTCAGATTTCTGATCTGGAAAACGAGTAAAGCGTCAGGTTAAAGGGGAAGAATCTGTAAAATAGCACATTGAAGGGACTCAGTGAAGTATCTGGTACCATGTATGATTATTACCCTGTGTTTTTATCTTGGTTTTCATTCTGTCACTCAACAAATGTTTGCTGAACATCTACTATGTGCCAAGACTGTGTTAGACATTCACTTCTTTGACTCTCTTGAGTTTGCTTCAGGTGGAATTACAGCTCCAGGGCTGAGTGTCAGAAGGACTGATATTTGATCCATTTATTTACTTTTAATTTTATTTATTCTGAGAGAGAGAGAGAGAGAGAGAGAGAGACAGAGAGACAGAGAGAGACAGAAAGAGACAGAGCAGGGAAAGGACAAAGAGAGAGAGAAGAGGAGGAGAGAGAATCCCAAGCAGGCTCTGCACTGACAGTGCATAGCCCGATGCGGGGCTCGAAGCCATGAACTTGCAAGATCATGACATGACCTGAGATCAAGAGTCAGACCCTTAACTGACTGAGCCACCGGGGCACCCCAGATGTTTGATCCATTTAAAAGCTCATTGGCAGTAATGAGGGGAGAGTGGGTTTCAGAGCTTGTCACGAGGTTTCAGTCATGAAACTGAACTGAAATCTTAGTGGCATGGTGAGGTTTGGTGATTACCATCCAAAACCAGATAGAAGGGCTAGCTAGGGGTGGGTCTGGTGGACACAGTCAGTGTTTGGAAGTGAGAGAAAAACTTTGAAATTTCATCTGGAAAAAGCTGAACTTCACCAGGAAACAGAAGGGGTTTCGGTGTACAGAGCCCCTGAAAACTGAAATGAAATAGGGCTCGTTTCCTCGTGACTCCAGCCCCCATTGCCAATTTCATGTGTCCCACAGATGTGAGGCCAAGTACCTGAAAATCTTTAAAGCCAATGGATTATTTATAAGAAAGCACATAGTTTACCCAAGTCAGTGCCTGAGTCTTCAATACATCTTTCCTCAGTTACCTCTTGATGAACTTGGCCAACTGTGTGAACTCTCAAATGGTCGGCAAATTTGAGGTTGTTCAATATATACTCCTTGTGGATCATGACATGAAATAAATATTTAGAAGAGAGACTTTGGAAAAAGTACGGAAAATATACCTTTTGAGAAATTATTATTCGTTCCCCCCCGCCCCCATTCAGCAAGACCCTGGGCTCAAGGGACTTGCAATTATAGAGCAGCCATAAGAGCGGCTCATATATGCTGAACAGTTCTCAAGTGCGGGACTTTATGTGGCTTGTTATTTATCTTTAATCCTGAGCATTAATAGCTGTCTTTCATGAACACAAAACTCAACATTGCTTCCCTGGGGAACAGTGTGCCCCAGTGTGGAAAGAATAGGGTCACTGGCATCAATAAGACTTGAGTTTGATTCCTGACTGTATAACTTTGAACACATTGTTGGACATACCTCAACCGTAGGCAATTAATTACTTTCCATGGTTTTTCCCACTTTTCAAATGAGTAAACCTAATCTGTCTGAGATGGAGATCAGTTCAAGATCACACAGCTAGTCTATATAAGGCAACGCTTTCCCACACACTTCTGCACAGATATTAAAGACCCCATGGATCACAGAGGGATAGGAGACACCCTCCATTTACACAAGGATTCAGAGGGGTGAACTGGATGCCCCAGTTATGGCAGGCCTCAGAGCTCCAGCCAGGTGTCTGCCTCCACAGCGTCACGAGAGGGACATGCGTGGAAGAAAACAAAAAGCTCACCAGTATCTCACCTTTATGTGTTCATTTTCTGGCTCTGGACTGGAACGTGAATCAGGATAAGATCTGGGTTAGATCCATTTGACCAGTTTCCAATATCTCATATTTCTACAAGATGTACGGATGTTTTCTCCTGGGCTGGAGCAACTGCTGTTGGATTATCAGGTTGTGTTTACATTTTTCCCTTATCTCCACAGCATCGTTTGGGGCTCCAGCTCCCGCTCTGCTCTCCTGGGATAAGCTCTTGCCATTTAACTCTTTGTCCACACGCTTTCCCCTCACCCTCTCTGTACCTCTGTTGTTTTCTTTGTTATCAGTTACCTGCTTTCTGCCTCAATGGCTATTTGTGTAATTCCTTGCTTTGTGTTTCCTGGTGAGTACAAAGATTATCTCCTAAATATCTGTGCCTACTGGGGATCAGCATTTGTGATCCTTATCTTTCTGTTGAGGAAAATACTTCTCTAGCCTCTCAGTCTGGATTCCAGAGTCTATCTTTTCTCTCCTAATAGTGAAAGTTCTGGGTTTTCAGTGGTTTAGAAGACCAGTTCCGGTAGATCCTCTGTAGCTCAAAAAACATTTTCGCTTCGAGCCCTAGAACTGTGTTTTATGGAATTTTCTTTTTAAAAGCAGAACAAAGAGCGGTTGCAACTGCCAGTTCCTTGGCTCTGGTTGTTTCGTTTTAGGCCCTAAATGGTAACCAGACACTGACTCAAATTCCGTGGCCCCATGACCGCCCCCCCTTTCCCTTTTCCTCTTGAGGTTCATTATTTGCTCCAAATTAAAACGTTCTGGTTGGAATGAGTGAGTATAAAGAGACAGGGCAGCAGGGAGCTCCGGTTGTACTGAGGGATTATATCTCTGGGAGGCCTTCCTCGCTGGTCTCTGATATGATTAATCGGCCGAAAGGACCATGGCTTTGTAGTTTGAGGAGATCAGTTTTGAAAAGAAATCTGCTTTCGTTACCCGTGACAGTTGGGTTTTATAAACAATTTCTCAGAATACTGGAGACAATTCAGAGGTTTCGTCTTTACCCAAATGTGAATTCATTCATCTGTTCATGGGCTCGCTCATTCATTCATTCATCCTACAAATGTTGATTGTGTGGCTACCATGCTTCAGGCATTGTGCTTGGCTCTGAGGACTCCAGGGTGAGCAACAGCACTGGCCTCTGCTCTCTCAAGTCTGACAGCAAAGCGAGGGTGAGAAATACGATGCCAATAATCATGCGTGTAAGTGAACACTTACCAACTGAGATGGGTGCCTTGGAGGAGAGCAGGGCCGTCCCCCGCCAGGCCAGGCTGCATCTGCACAGCACAGTTGTGCTCTGGATGAAGCTAACATATGAGAGGTGAGAAACAGTTCACTGAGCAATGGTTGGGAGTGGGGTTTGCATATCCTTCTAGTGGAGCATGTTCCCATTCCCGTCAGAGGGAATGACATGTGCCAAGACCCCATGGAGGAATGACCTTGGTGTATGAGAAGTGAACGTAGGCCAGACAGGCTGGGTTTCTGAGTGTTGATGGGGGTGGTGGAGCAACAGGGACCCATGCTAAGCCCAGATGAGAGGTTTAGTCTTGGTCCCCGGAGTTGCTGATGGGTTCTGCGCCATGAAATAATATGGTTAAATTTGCATTTTGAGAAGATCACTCCTGTTTTGGTGCCGAGAATTTTCAGAGGCCAGAGTGGATCCGTTCAATCATTCTTGTGTGAAATGTGTATTGCACTCCAACCAGGGCTAGGACCCTGGGCACCATGGTCTCTGTTCTGACAGGATTATAGTCTGGTGAGAGAGGACAGATAATCAGCTAACACATAGATTAAGAAAAACCAATCAACTATTGGTGATAAGTGCAATAAAAAAAGAAAGTCAACCAAGAAGCATATGACAGACATCATGGGTCGATGGTGGCAGGGGGCGCTATATTCACCAGTTCCACTGAGTATGCAGGGAAGGCCTCTCTGAAGAGATGAGATTTTCCTCTGCAAGTACAGGATTTCCCCCTTTTTGGGTTTTGGTCTTGCCTAGAACAGAGCCGATCACCTTACCAGCTCTTTAAATGCTTGTCCATATGTGTTGACTCTATAAATGGACATCTGGATGCCCCTAATTTTCCTTGACCTTCATGCAGTCATGGAATATGTGAGCTTGAAGGAATTTTCTAGATCATCTGTTTCACCTCTGCCATCTTATAGGCAACAAAGCAGAAGCCTGAAGAGGTAATGTTCAGGGGGTTAACAACCACATCATCCTGGTATCCAGGCTGCCTGACCCTGGGACCAAGAGCCCCCTACCACACCATTTGGTTCTCTTGGTAAGAATGGGGGCACAGCTGTGCTCACTGAGGTCATACAGCCTATTTCCAAAGCACTTTTCACTCTTGGGTGTGTAGGAGGCTCCAAATACCTGCAGAAAATGATTAATGGTCTTTTTTTTCTCCCCCCTGGCATCTCCTAATGCAAAAATTCTTGGACAGCAATCAATTTAATTTAGACTACAGAAAGTGCTACTTTTTTTCCAATCTGGCTTATGTTAATGATATTTTTAAAACACCCTGAAGCTCTAAAGCATATTTAAGACCATGAAATAGCATTACAAAGCTTTTGCCATTTACTTCACAGAGTAGCATGGAATGCAAAGTCAAAAAAAAAAAAAAAAGGGAATTCTCTTTAATTCCCTTTTTCCTTGGTTTCCTTAAGATTTCAAACTCAATAAGACATTTTTATTTAAGATTTATGACAAATAAATATATTTTTCCCCACAATTGTGTCTTATTGGTTAAGGTTTAGTCTAGAACATAGTTTTCATGGTTGAGTGGAAAATCCCTTTGGAACTCATGGCATAACCTAATTTGTAATAATGCTTCCTGAGCTGGTTTTAATTAAAGTTCTTTTATATTAGATCTCTTTGGAGATTCCTCACCCCACTCCCCACTTTTTTGAGACATTGCTGTGGGAGAAAAATCCCAGTGTACTTGAAGGCATCAGATTTAGTCGAGGCCATAGGTATTGAAGAAAGAATTAGGTGGTAATATTTATCCTGGTGGAAAACATTTTATTGATGAATTTCAGATCTTTTCTACTTCTTGGGAAGTTTCTCATTTGAATCAGATAGACCTTTCATAATCTTCATTTTCAGATGAAGACATTGAAATCCAGAAAAATTAAGTAGCCATGTTCATACAGCTAAACTAAAATCGTTATGACCGTCAAATGGCTTGAAGACATTTTGTATGGCACTTCAGCTTAGATGAAACAAACGAACTTGTGGAGGGGAAGCTTCATTGGAAACCAACAGCTGAGTTTAGAAGTTTGTGTCTGAATATCCCTTTGGGGCTTTTATTTCTTCATGTTTGTTTTTAACAGGTCAGAATGGTGCAGGAGATACCAAGTTCCCTGAGTCAGTTGAGGACAGAAGAAAGTCAGCTCTTCCTCAAAGCATCACAGAGGTAGTGTACTGAGAGACACATGGCTTCACAGCAGACATTGCAGAAAGCTACAGGTGCCCAAGGTCTGGCCCAGGTTAGGGAATGTAGTAGTTTCCTGTGGCAGCTGTAGTGATAGTTTTGAGGGCCAGATGTCCAAAATCAGTTTTATTGAACCGAAATCAGAGTGTCAGCAGGGCCCTGCTCCCTCTAAAGGCTCCAGTGGGCAACTGTTTCTTGCCTCTTCTGTCTTGTGATCACTGCCATGATTCTTTGGCTTGTGGCCACATCTCTCTACTCTGCCTCTGTGGTCACACTGTCTTCTTTTCTGTCTGTGTCAAATTTCCCCCCACCTCTCTCTTATGAGGATGCATGTGGTTGCATTTAGGGCTTGTCCTGATAATCCAAGATAATCTCCTCAAGTCATGATCCTTAACCTAATCATGTCTACAAAGACCCTTTTTCTTTGTAAGGTGACATTTACAGGTTCCAGGGATTAGGAGCTGATGTTTGGGGGCCACTATCAAGCTTCCCATACTGAGCCTGGATCCATCATACTGACATCATATATTTATGGTCAACAAAGGAAAGGCCATGGGCAAGAGGACAGCAGAAGAGAGCCTCCTGCTCTCCAGACTTGGGGTAGAATGTCATAATCAGTGTCTGGCAAAACAAAAGACCAAGGGTAAAAGCTTAAGCAATACAAAGCTTCAGAGTGACCACACTGGCATGATTACTGCTGAGTTTGTTTATGAGAGGAAAGAAAGCAGCCATGTTGGAAGCCTCGGGTGGTTTTCATATCCTGGAAGTTATGTAGAAATAGTTGGAGAGGAATGTGTTATTCAGGAGTGTAAAACGATTTCTTGTTCAAACAGACCGCAAGGCTTGAGAGGCTAAAAACTTCTCCCAGAGAACAGAAATGTAAAATGCCCTTCAAAAGGTTATTAATGTGGCCCCTGGGGACAAAGGCGCACATCGTCCCACATCTCCTGTTGATTTTATCCCATAGAGACTGGTTGCTGAAGAGACACGATTGAAGCAAAAGCATCCAGCCATGGTCACCGAACGTTGTGGTGAGGAGCGGTTCTCTGTCCTGACTTCATTCATACGTCAGGAATGGAGGCAGATGAAGTTGCCAGTGAGTGTAAACTATACATTGTTGTCCACTTACTGACTTTAGGTGAAAGAGCAACAACATGCTGCTCCAAAATTGAGGAATAGATAGCATTAGCCAAACTTAATCTTCTCTTGGAAATTTCAGAAGCATCTGTGGGCATTGGCAGTAGAGAGTAGCTTCCAGGCCATCAGTCTCACTGCCTTTGCAACACCTGAGAAATGAGGAGGCTTTTCATTGAGATTTTCCAAATGCACATCAAGAGCATCTCTGAGTGACCCATGGGCCTTGGTGGTTATGTTTAGGGTAGAACACATGTTTTTCTAATGCTACCACCTATTGTCTCTCAAAGTTCTGGGACTCCTTGAAGTCTCAAATGTCTTACCTCTTTCCCTTTCTTTCCTTCATCCTCCCTGATCATCGTAAATAATTTCATATGATCAAGCAAGTTCCAGAAATAGTGTTCAGATAATCCAATTTACCAACTCAGACCTGAAAGCTACTGGTTCTAAAATAGAGGTCCTCAAACCTCAGTTGATCATCTATTTGGCAGTACTGTAATTAAAGTGAATGACTGGACTAGAAGCTGCTTAAAAGGTTTCTTCCGGCACCGCAACTCAATGACTTAGAGCTTTCATCTTGTGTCCTGTGGGGTCAGTGAACACTCTACATCTCCTGCTGGTTCCTTTCAGTCAAATGAACAACAGCCTTGGTGTTTCTTGATGAAGGGCTCTGCAGCGGGGTGACCCATATTATTAAACTACTTGAACACACCAGTGCCTAAAACATTATTTTTTCTTTGCCAAAGGGAACTCTGTCTAGGACAATTTCATTCCAGGCTACGGCAATGGCAAAACTGAGCAATCCTGCAACTTGCTGCCGCCCATCAGTGACAGTTTTGGACAAGACCAGTCTCAAGGACCTGGTGGATTTTGACCCTTTGTCTTTTTCAAGACTGTGCTATGGAAATAATATTCCTGTCTTGTCACATAAATGACTGTCATCTCTGTCCTTTCAAAGCCCACTTTCCCCCAAATCACTGTGTAGGACATTTGTTGTTTCCTTGATTACATTTCTATTAGACTTGGTTAGCTGGTTTAGTAACCAGCCTCAGGACACTGGTGATTCAATTTGTCTGATGGCCAGTCATTGACAGTGAATTTATTGACATCTTCCAAATATCTCCCATTCTTCTGGACCCTACTCAGGCCCTGTGCTTGGAATGAAGTTTTTCCTTAAACTCCCCACCATGAAGTGACCTTTTATCCCTGGAACATCTCTTGCTCACAGGTGTAGAGACACTGAACAATCCCCTCTTTCTCCACTATAGTGGACTGGTCTGCTGGAGCTTGGAGGGGGGGGGTGCTGCCACAGTTTTCTTCCTTTTTTCTTTTTTCTTTTAATGTTTATTTATTTATTTATAGTCGAGAGAGAGAGAGAGAGAGAGAGAGAGAGAGAGACAGAGAGAGAGAGAGAGAGAGAGAGAGAGAGAGAGGGAAAGGGAAGGAGTGTACAAGTGGGAAGGAGCAGAGAGAGTGGAAGACAAAGAATCCCAAGCAGGCTCCATGCTGTCAGCACAGAGCCCAATGCAGGGCTTGAACTCATAAACTGTGAGATCATGACCTAAACGGAAACCAAGAGTCAGATATTCAATTGACTGAGTCACCCAGGCATCGACTGCCACAGATTTCAATGTGATTTTCAGCTCAACCAATTCAGGGGAACAAATACCGCTCATGGGAGAAATATTGGTAATCTGTGGAGGGATGTCTTTAGGGTCACAAATATATTCAATGTAATTATTTTTCCACAATATAAACTACAATAAAGAGACGCTTGATTCTCCTAGCGTGGTGGGCTAGGAGATCTCCAGATTGAAGGGAAATCATGGATATACAGAAAATAAAGAAAGAAAATATCATATGGGTATGATGACACAAGACGACATCGAGTCCAGTTTTCTCAATTCTGTCCCAGCCTACAGTTACCGTTTAGGAATAAATATGTATAGCACCCCTTTCTTTTGCTCTTCAAGTATCTTGGCTTAGACATTACACAATCACTTTAGTTAATAAAAGGTTGGGGAGCACTGGTCTGATAGAACCTCCAAAAGAGTTCCCCAAGTTTTCAAGGTGCAGTATCTGGAAAGAGAACTTGGGTAGGAGAAAGCCTTTGCAGGAAAATAAATGCCAGTTTTGTTCATGCATTGTTTACAAAAGAGATCAACCATGGTTAGTTGCTTGGTGCTAGGAAACACGATTTCCCTTGGTTCCAGTGGATACAAAAGAAAAAGGTTGACAAGAACTAAATACTGTTTTGGCACCTCAAACACTTAGCTATCATAAGGAGGTGAGTGATGGGAGCCTTGTAGTAAAGAAGAAGGAGGAGAAGGGAAATTTAAAAATATAATACATCTGGGGTGCCTGGGTGGCTCAGTTGGTTGAATGTCTGACTCTTCATCTAGGCTCAGGTCATGGTCTCACTGTTCGTGAGATTAAGCCCCGTGTTGGGCTCTGTGCTGACAGTGTGGAACCTGCTTGGGGTTCTCTCTCTCCCTCTTTCCCTCTGCCCCTCCTCTCCTTGTACTCTGTCTTTCTCTCTCTCTCTAAGTAAAAAAGAAAAGAAAGAAAGAAAGAAAGAAAGAAAGAAAGAAAGAAAGAAAGAAAGAAGAAAGAAAGAAACTTAAAAAAATTTATTACATCTTTCTTTGGAGTCTCTGGATATCTAGTCTTCGGTGACTCTGTTTCTTAATTATGTTCTTTGCCTTTATGTAGTATGATTTAGACAACTTAACTCTAACTTTCTTCTTCTGCAAGGAAAGGGGGCAAAGCTAAAGACATAGCCTTGTGTGGCTCCTACCTTCAGTTGGGACATACAGTTGTTCCTTGATTGGTCTTGGGGAGGGTTTGGCCTCGTCTATCCCAGAGAAAAATTGGCCAAGTAGCTTTGTCCCACATCTATGGACCTGGGTAAGAATATGTTGTAACATGAGTTGAAATTAGTTATTAATTTTTCGAATTCATGCACGAGAAAACTATGATTTAAACAACTAAAACAAAAACAATGGCACCAAAACAAGATCAATGCTTGGAGCCAACTTGCTTGAGTGTGACTATCTCCAGTATATTTTTCTCTTGCTAAAAATCTCATCTCCGGATTTGACATGCTAATTCCCTCCCTCCCCCATTTAATTGGTAAGCAAAGTAATAAAGTGACCACCCATCTCCAACAGCTTTCCAGAATCTGCCACAGCCCATGTGAGTCCTGATGGACATTAGTACTGATGGTGACTCCTCCTGGTATGTTCAGAGAAACCTGTACTTTTTTGTTTCAATTAGTTTTATAGATGTTTCAAGCTGGGGCTTGCATTTTTCTGTGGTAAGCTCACCCCTCGGTGTTCCCCTGGAGGCTTACTAACCTTGGCCATATTCATATTTTATGCGAGCTGAGCTGTACAAACTTGCAATTGCCATTTGGTTTTTTTCTTGCACTGAAATAATTTGCTTTTCCCTTACAGCAACCCTGGGTTTCAACAACTCGAAACTGGTCTACAAACCGAGAAAACAGAAACTTCATTCTGTGGTTATCACATCAGAGAGAGAAGATATCCAAAAATGTAAGAGATTAGCATTGTCTTGCATAAGGCAACACATATGCCAAGTTATCTGTCCTCCATTAGTGCGGTTCGCAGGAGTCCTGGTGGACGGTTTCCTGGGAGGTTGGGTCTTATCAACAACGTTTGCAACTCAGTGCGATTTGTGTTAAAATGAGTCTTCAAAAAGACTGGCCAACTCCATTTAAAGGGCTAACTCCATTTGTATCTTACATAGTTTTCTGTGTCTGTCTTCATTATTCTTCTAACACGGGTAGGTCTTCTGCACATATTGGACCATTTCCATGGTTTGACTCAGAGCACAGGAAGTATGGGTAAATAGTAAGATAAAAATCCTTTGCAAGTTTTCTTTATGCTTGTCCCTTGCTCTTTTGGCAGATGGATACCTGAAAAGAAAAGGTAGACAGTTATCTTCTACAGTTTGTTTCAGGGTAACAGAAAAGTTGCCTGAATTAAACATTTCTGTCCTATTGGCCTACTGGGGCACTTAAAAATCCCAACCTTTAGACCACACACTCTTAATTGTGGCATGTGGGTTTCTAGGAGTTTAAATTTAAAAAAACCCACAGAAGGTTATTTAAGAGTTCCAATTTTTAAGAGTGTCCTTAAGTCTCTCTTCCAGACTAGGCCCTGTGGCCAAGAATGGTGACAATTGTGTTAAGCCATTAAAAGCCTTTGTCTAAATACTAATCTTGGAGGGTGGAGGGAGGGGGAGGGCACCAACAGTGAGTGATGCCACCAGCAGGTGTGATGGCCTTCCTGGGAATTTACTCATTGATTAACCCAGTCACTTAGGAAGGCCCTGGGGAGCAGATAATAAAAGGAAGAGGGAAAGGGTTAAGGAGAAGGACCCTGATTGGCCCCTCGCATGATTTCCCCTATGTTGTCCTAAAGGAGTGTGGACAGAGTTTGTGAAAGTATACACCTGAAAAACCATGAGTGACTTTATCTATTGTTTAAAATGTATTGTTAATTATTTCACAGACCATACCATGTATGCATTCAAAGCATGCAATGTCATGATTTTTGGCATATTCACAGAGCTGTGCAACCTTCATTTAGGATTTTGCTCGCCTTTTCACTTTGCCATTTCCTCCCTCTGCAATATTTTGCACTAGATATTGACTGACTCCCTTCTTGTCATTCAAGTCTTTGCCCAAATGTCACCGTGAAGGAGCTAAGAGCTTTTCCCTTCCCTAAAATACCACCCTCTCCGATGTTCTCTATCCTCCCGGCTTTAGTGTCCCCATACCCCCAGGGCCCTGTGACAGTCATGTTTGTGTGGGTCTCTGCTTCCTCAGTTCCTGAGCCCAAGCCTGCTTAGAATTGTGAGCTGGAAGGAGAAACAAGGTTCAGGGGCTGTTCTTTCCACACCCTGCAGAGACAGAAGCAGAGGAGAAGTGACAGGCATAGCAGTTACAGAGAAGGGTTGGCTCACCACAATCCCTTCCTGGGTCACACATCTCATGGTGCCCGGCCCCGGAAGCAGTTGCTTCCCAGTCACCCGGTGCTCCTGACTCGGAGAGGGCAAGAAGCCGGGACTCTGGGACCTTGAGCTCTAACTTTATGTAGGGCCTACAGAAATGATCTGACTTCTGTATGCCTGTGTAAGGTGACTGTGTTGGACCTTTGGCTGCTTGTGGTTCTGACACTCTAGGATGCCGATGAAGTTCTCTGAGGGGGCGTAATGAACAGGTACAGGTAAGGTGCACCCGGGGAGGACACTACCTTTAGTAGATCCTGCCTCCCTGGCCGCCTTTGCTGAGCGAAGCTGCATGTCCCTTTTCCTTTCCCTCCACTCCTGACTCACGTCCTTTGGGAAGGATGGGATTTTCTAAAGCCTGGGGTCTTAGACCCATACAGAAGAAGAAAGGGTGAGATAAAAATCGTGCTTTGAATGTGCTATTTGAGCTGGAGCTAAATTGAGGAAAAGCTTTGTCTGTGAGTTTACAAACATACAATTAAGGCTTTTATAGTTATCTAAATCCACTTTCTTGCCTTATAATTTCATGGTTAGAAGCATTACAGTTGTTTTTAGATTTTCGTTATAACTGCATTATAACCACAGACGGAACCGAACAGTGTTTGTTTATTTGTGTAACAAATTATGCCCCTCGGAGAACTTTCCCGTGTAATTTGCATTGGGTGTACATTTTGCAAAAAAAGTATACATTGGTCTGTGGGCCTTCTCCTTTTCTCCCTTCTCCCCAAAGCGGCACCGACAAGAGAAGTTTGGGAAACAACATGCCCATAAGGGCATTTCGTTCAAGAGTGTATAACATGTCATTTTATGTGTGAACGACACACGTGTCTATAGACAGACCCGCAGGAAGAGAATTGTTCTAAGAGACCCGAATTCAAACTCCATGTTTTCAACGTCAGCTAGGTAACTCGAAATCTGGTTACTTCATCCATCCTGTATTCCCATTTGGCTCTGGCCCCAAAGCACACCCCAAACACGTAGTTTGTAAATTGCAGATATTTTGTGCATAAGCAGAATAACCGTTCTCTGAGTTGCTATTGACTTGGAACCAGATAATGTCTGAAATTCTCTGGCAAATTGTGAGGTGTTTTCTGAGTACCTGCTAGAGGTGACCAGAATGACAGGAAAGGGTGCTATCCTTTGCATCGGGTTACAATTTGTTCAAGGTAACTTTTTTTTTTTTTTTTTTTTTTTTTATCTGCATGTATGGCACTTGGGTCTCAGAGTGAATAGGGAGAAAATTTCCATGAGCCCACTTGAGATGCTCTGTATGAGCAAGACTACTGTCAGCCTGGCTGACCACATAGGGTTCTTGGTAACAAAACTGAAGACTCATGATGGGAATGTATCCCTTTTTGTATTATTTTCTGGTTCTCCTCAGCAAATCAGATTTCCACTGCAACCTCATTGTGTTTGGGTGTTCAGTGATTTTGGCTATAGCTGATTTTACCCTTAGATGTTATTTCTCTCTTTGTGATAAGGGGTGGAAATGTCTGAAGCCATGGTAAAGCTGAGTTTATTAAAAACAAATTAAACATATGTAATGTATTTACACAATTTGAATTGATCAGCAACTTGGGTGGGGGTAATTTTTTTTTAATTTTTTATTGTTTATTTATTTTTGAGAGAGAGAGAAAGAGAGAGAGAGAGAGTGAGTAAGCCCAAGCAGGGGAGGGGCAGAGAAAGAGGGAGACACAGAATCTGAAGCAGGCTCCAGGCTCCTAGCTGTCAGCACAGAGCCCGACGCGGGGCTCAAACCCAAGAACCATGAGATGACCTGAGCCGACGTTGGATGCTTAACCGACTGAGGCACCCAGGCACCCCAGGTGGGGGTAATGTTTTAATTCAAAACAACATAGGAGTTCTAGATAAATTGCCAGGTCCTTATATTAAGCCTAGTACATTCTGGATTCCTGCTGAAATAAAATAATCACACATGTGTAACAGTAATGTAAATACTTTACATCAAAATACGGCTTTTATAGTTCATATCACACTTCCAGATAAAGCATCCACTGAGAGATGTTGTCTCTGCTATGCACCAGCTGATGACCTTGGCAATGACCTCTCAGTTCAGGACTCTTAATTCTGACTCTCAGGGTGTGTGGGAAGGGGTCATCCTTCCAGCAAAATTCCTTCTGGCTCAAAAAAATCTACGGTAACTTCTACTTTTATTTTTTCTGCTTTGCAGATTAGAAATGAGAGGAATCTTGAATTTCTTGCAACGGGATCAGATGACTTACTTGTAATTTTAAGATAAAAGTGTGAATTCCTTCCTTCCTTCAATCCACACAGGTTTCTTGGGTTCTTGCTATGTGTCGGGCACTTTTCTAATGCTGAAGTGAATAAGGCCACGGCCCTGACCTTCTACTGGGGAGTAGGGTGGGACCAGTTGGTCATACCAAGTGGGAGAGGCTGAGCATAATGAGTTAAAAAAAAAAAAGTGAACGAGGTAATTTCAGGTGGTGACAAGTATTATGTAGCAAATCTTTAGGATGATGGCTGCTTTCAAGGATCCCTCAGGGGATCACATTCCCACTCAGGTCAGGGAGGGATGAGAAGAGAGAAGACATGAAACAAGCTGCAGGAACTGTGTTCCGGGCACGAGAAAAGCAAACGCAGGCGTCCTGAGACGGAGAAGAGCTTGGCCTGTTTGAGAACTAGAACGTTCTGGAGGAAGGGGGAGGGGTATGGGCTCTGTGAGCCTCGATAGAAACTCAGACAATGACAATAATAACTGATGTTATATTCTGGGCCATCGCTCCAGTCACCCATTTTACAGACAGGGATCCTGAGTCACAGAGACTTTAAAAAGCAAAGTGTCGCAAGTCGTCCCCAAGGTTCAAATCACAGTGGATGATGCAGAATCCATGCCTGTCATTATGCTAGAGTTCAGTGAAGGGAACCCCTTGGTCAATGTGAAGATGTGTCTGTCCCCCTGCCAACCGCCCCCAAACTCCCCCTGCCCACTGATACCCACATCACTCAGGAATAAGGACCATCTTTGTCAATCACATGCCCCCAAGCCCCACGGTGGCCGTTTCTGCTTAGCCAGGAACAGCCACTGGAGGAGGCCTCTGCTGCCTTTGTGGGCTTGGCTCCAGCGCTGAATGGGGCAGTTACGAGATGGCTTAGAAACGGTCACTCTGTGTGTAATCAGGTCACTTAGCTGAGAAAACATTTTTGTTTTAGCTTCCTTCCTTCCCTGGGTCTCATCCAGGGAACAGTGTTTCTGACCTTCTGAGCCACAAAGGCCAGAGATAATGGGGCACAGCAGGTCGACGGAGTCAAAAGAGGGGAGCGTCCATGGTGAGGACACACACACACACACACACACACACGACAACTGTTCGAGTTGCTAGCCAGAATATGACACTGCAAATATGCTTTAAAAATAAGGCTAAGAGACAGATGGAAGCTTTCCCAGTGTTTAATTCTTTTTTGATTGCTTGTGATCCCCTTTTGCTCAGAACAGCGAGGAGGAAGAAGGCATGAGGCTCCCAGCAAGTGGGAAAAATCACGTGGGTGTTTCCTCTCCTTTCTGCCCTCACAGCGGCTGGCATGGCCTCTGCGGACTGAATTTACTCTCGCTGTCTCACCAGATGTGCAGACAGCATCAAGAGACAGGGTTTCCCACTTTCTTTCCAGGCTGCCTAAGAGCGAGGCAGACCTTCTCCTCTAGGGGAAAAGGAATACCTTCTAATTAATTACAGCCAGAGATGAGAAATCAAGGTGCCACAGGAAATTCAAAAGATTGGGATTTTGAATGTTGAAGTTTAAAATTAATACATAAGCAATTTAATAAATTACTTAGGCCTCAAAATAACGAACCCTGAAAGATTTTTCAGAATCTTTTTTTTTTTTTTTGTCACACCTAAAATAATCGTGGCTTTAATTTCTGGGAATCAGGAGAAAAATACAGAAGGAGCGTCATATATTTTGTTTTGAAGTGTTCCATGCTGGGGGGCCCATGGGTGGCCTGGCTGGTTAAGCATGCGACTTCCGCTCAGGTCATGATCTCATGGTTCAGGAGTTCGAGCCCCGCATCAGGCTGTCTGCTGTCAGCACAGAGCCGGCTTTGGATCCTCTGTCTCCCTCTCTCTCTGCCCCTCCCCTGCTTGCGGGTGCTCTCTCTCTCCCTGTCTCTCAAAAATAAATAAACTTAAAAAGATATAAAACAAAATGTTCTGTGCTGTTATTTGGTTTTGACAGTCAAATCCCTCTTTTCTTCGTAAATTCCTAATCCCCCCCCAGGATAACCATGGCGTGTGCTAAAGGGTTATGGCAATAACCAAAATGCTGTTGACTAGTAATCAGAGACAGGCTTTGTGAAGACAGGGGGATGAAGAAAATTTGGAGGTTCAGGTGGAAAAGCTACATTCTTCCTTGTCCTTCTGTCCACTGCTTCCGCTGCAGGTTTCCCCAAGTTGCTGCGGCCAGGGATGTATCCGTGTCAACGCACAGGACATGGCGGAAGACGTGTACGCTCTCTCCTTTTTCTGGTAACGTCTTTGCGTCTCCTCTGGATGCTCATGTTAGTATCTCAGTTAGCCCTCAGGTGTTGGTGTGCCACTGTGAGGAGCCGACCCAAATTCAGGTTCCTGCTCTTATCAGCTGTGTGAACTTAGCCAAGTTACTTAACCTCTTTGAGTCTCAGGGCTCTTACTTATTTGAAAAGGCTGTAACAACAGTCCCATAGGATTGTTGGAATGGACTGAAATATTGTACGGACACGTCAGGCACCCGGTGTTTCAGATCGTGGCTATCACCGTAAACCTGGAGCATTGGGTCGACATCAGAAATAAAGGACGTCGAGGCACCCGGCAGATGGCCTTGGGCATTTGTGGAGGCTCGTGGTGGTGCTGGCCGTGGCAGCTGTGTTCCCACTCAAGTGCTAGCAAGCTTTCCGTCCTCTGTCAAAGGGCACGTCTGGTTCTGCTGGATGCTCAGCCTGACCCAGATCTTGAAGTTCGTCTTAAATGTCCCTGATGGAAGAGCAGTAGATTCAGAAGCAGAAGAAATGAATTCTAGTCCCATTCCCTGGGTCGCCTGGGGTGAGCCATTTCAGAACTCAGGCGTCTCCATAGGGAGTTGACATGCTCCGTAACGCCTACGTGGCTTCGGAGAGGAAATTAAATGCAGTCATACGTTGTCAAAGCAATTTGCCTACTCTCATAATAATATTCATAATAATAATGCCAAATAGAGTTTCCTCTTTTTTCCCCCCCAGGCCCAGCATTCTCCTTCTGCCCATTTGCTACCTTCCCAGGGTCCTCCCTGAAAATGTTTTGCTTAAACGTATTCCATATTCAAGGTTTCTTCCAGCTCGTTCTTCCTCAGTTTCCATCCCTAATTCATGCACACAAACTCCCCCAGCCCCCACAACATGCGCACACACATGCACACACACGTGCACACACGCACACATGTGTACACGCACATACAATCTTTAGCGTCTTACTCCCAATTAGTTATCTTGAAAAATATCCTCACAACATTTTCAGGGCTGTTAATGGGTTAATGCGACGCAAAACTGCTCTTGGTAGAAAATGCCAGATGAGGGTTCAGCCAACTTTTTCTGCAAAGGCCTGGTTAGTAAGTATTTTAAGCCCTATCAGCCATACGGTCTTGGTTGCAGCAACTGAACTTGGCCATTGTAGCAGAAAAGCAACTACAGATAATACAGGAATGAATGCACATGGCTGTGTTCCAATAAAACTTTATTTGCAAAAACAGATGGTGAGCTTGTTCTGCTCTGTGAGCTGTAGTGTGCAGATCTCTGCCACAGATAAAGGAATGATCTCAGACATTAAGGCAGGTTACTAGCAAAGAACTTTAGAGCAGGTGAGGGCTTTGACGCCCCTCCCTTCCACCCACCCCTGCCTAAATGTCCCCAGGATGCCGGCAGGGCTGGGTAGAGGTTCTCACCCTGGAACCCTGGAGTTTGTTGAGCCTCCGACCTGCCCGGGGTGGTTTGGAGGGTGGAAATTTACAAGTGGGCCGAGAGCCGTCTTTCTGCCAAGGACTGATTCAGAGTTCAGGGATTAAGCCTCTGGTGTGGGGATTAAACTGCAATTTCACAGGCACAGACCTTACCGGCACCAGACGCTGGGCCAGGTCTGGTATAGCACGTGCTGGGGCCCCGAAAAGGTCCTCAGCCCGGTTGTGGGCGTAAAAGTAATAAGGGGTCTGAGTTTTCTGCTTTTCCTGTTTCTGCCGAATCTGAGATGAGAACATACGTTGGAAACAACCAAAGAGCATGATGGAATTTATCCCCAAGGCCAGGAGTGAGTAAACTACGGCGGGTTAAGTTCTCAGTAGGGATGCAGAGAAGCGTGGGCACAGGACTCACATTCCATCCTTGTGCTTTGTTCTGCTGGCTCCACAGTGCTGCTTCCTGTGGGTCTGGAAAATGACCCCCAATTTCCAGGAGCTCAGCGTGCATGTGCCAGCAGACAGGATCTATTTCAAAAGGAGCTTTTTGTTACCTATGGTCATGTCTGCACCTCCTGTTGTTGTCAGTCAGCCAGTAAACTCAGCTCTCAGGAGAGCCCTTGAAGAAGACGCCTCCGGGATACTCGAGATCCAGAGAGGCATGGAGAGGTTCAGAGTCGAACACTAATCTGAGGCAAAGCGAAGACTAGAATCCAGTCCTCTGGGCTTCTAGTCCTGGGGTCCCTTCGTGAGACAGAACTACACTATTGTCCGTGATGGTAAAGGTTAACGCAGTTACAGGTGCCAGTAGTCAATTTAAAGTCAAATCACAGAAGTCAAGGCTCTTTGCCTTTGAGATGGAAAGAAGTTTTTGCCTCACTCTGTAGGTCCAACCTCATCAAATCGTGTAAATATCAGCTTTTGTTTACCTGCATGGAGGTTGTCTCTGCATACTCATATATCAGTCAGGGTATGCTGAGTTATGTCGTGGTGACAAATGACCTCCAAAGCTAAGTGGCTTATAAAATCAGAGTTGTATTTCTCACTCACGCTCTGTGTCTGTGATACGTTGCTGTGTTCCCATTCCTCATCTCCTTCCTCTAGGACTAAAGCTGACTAAGCTGCCTCTGTCCCAGGGTTGGAAAACTCTAGATCACGGGCCAAATTCAGTCTGCCATCTGCTTTTGCAAATATAAATACACGTCATTCAAACGTAGATATGGTAATTTATTTACATATTCTTTATGGCTGCTTTTGCACTATGCCAACAGAATCGAATATTTGCAAAAGAGGCAATATGGCCCACGTGGTCGCAAATCTTTACTTTCTGGCCCTTTACAGAACAAGTGGGCTGACCCCCTGGTCCATCTGAGACATTGACTGCCCCCTTGGAAGAAGAAAAAGAGACAGAGCAAACTACAGGCTCGTTCTTCCAACTTCTTCCTAAAAGTGACACACGGGCATTTCTGTTCACATCTCCTACACTCAAATGAGACATGTGGCCACTCTTGAGTTCACCAAAGAGTGGTGGAAAATCATCCTATTTCAATGTGATTTATATTTTATTTGTACAGAAGTGGATTCTTTCACTTAAGCAGAAGAAAGATTTATGTGAAGGCTATTGGGTAATCACACGATTGAGAGGAAGGCTGGAAAAGGAGGTCCCCAGAGGGAGAGAGGACAAGGCACCACAATCCCACGATAGCCGTGGCCTCTGTGAGTTGTGCCCTCTGGTGTCGCCTGCACCCCCATTACTGAGCCACTGCCTACTTCCCTGAAGCCACTGTGAGTGACTGCAGTTGGGCCTTAGCTTGCATGTCTCTGCCTCAAGATTCAAAACGCGGGGTGGGTACTACTTACTGACCACATTTAAGTCATGTGGCCATGTCCTAGTGGCTGAGAGGGCTGAGAAAATGAATATTAAGTGTTTTATTCATCGTTGAAAGTGGGAAGGAAGGGGCCCTTACTTGCAATGACTTACAAAGGAGACATTTCATCAACATGGGAAGCCTGGAAAGCCCAGGTATCATCCATTCTAATATTCAAGTGCTGGTAACTGGAGGCTGGACAGAGAGTGTGGCAGAGTTTGTCATTGCTTTGAATTTAACCTCTTCATTGACATTTTTGCAGCCTTATCTTTCAGGATGCCTCCAGCAGGCAGCCTGGAAAGATCAGAAGAATGTGGGGCATCTTCCTCCCTCTTGGTTGTTCAGAAGTCAGAATGACATTCATTACCTGGATTTTTCTTCTCCCCTTTCTCATCATCCATCATTCCATCTCCACAAAAGACCTCCACTATTTTATAAATTTTTAAAAAATGTTTATTTATTTTTGACAGAGAGAGAGAGAGACAGAGAGACAGACCATGAGCAGGGGAGGGGCAGAGAGAGATAGAGACACAGAATCCAAAGCAGGCTCCAGGCTCCGAGCTGTCAGCACAGAGCCCAATGCGGGGCTTGAACTCAGACGGTGAGATCATGACCTGAGCCGAAGTCACTCAACTGACTGAGCCACGCAGGTGCCCCAACTGCCACTATTTTATAAAAAATAAGTTAGAAATCTAGTCATGGCCAGCATGAGAGGGACCAGAATGTATCCGGAAATCAAAAGGAATACATTTTGTATTATTGCTCCCACTAAGTAATTCTACTGGTATGAATCATTAGGACTGGATTTTGTCTAAGCAAATTTACCCTCATGGGGTGCAAGGCAGGGGTAATTTGACAAGGTGGGGTAGGGTTTGGTTTTGAAGAGGTGAGCTCAAAAGATACAGAACCTGCCTTCAGGTGGGGGTCACTTCAACCAGGACTCATTTTCACAAGGGGCCTCCAATTTGAACCTTTGAGCTCATATCCAAATGAAATTATGTATAGTCTAAAAGATTGAACAAGAATAACTTAAAACTTTGAATCCTATTACCAGACCTCGCTTTCTACAAGCTAATATTTCTAACCAATCTTCTACGTTGTGAGTAGCCCAATTATATAGCACCATACTTTTTGCATTAAAAAACATTAACTTGTTTGGTAAAAGTGTTTGACCTCTGCTTTTTCACTCTGTTGGGATTCCTTTTTTTTTTTTTTTCCCCAGTAAACCTGGAGCCTCAGAATGTGGATGTGGCCTGGAAAATTCTTGATCTTTAATGCTTCCCCATCTGAGATGACTAAAGCAGGCAAATCTAGATTCTCTAAAAGACACGAAGTCCCAAAACAGGAAAAGCTGGTGTGAAAATCCAAGGGACCAGGATGTCTTTGAACTTTGAGTCTCTGATCTAAGGATTCAGAACTCTTATTTGTCAGGTTTGTGGTTATGTCTTGAATAATTGCCTTGGAATGGAGTAATGATCAAGGGCTTCCTGGAAGTACGAGATATACATGGGATGGCTCGTCACTGTACTCATTTGGAAATAACGGAAACTGTGAGGTAGGTTTACATCCCTTTTGGTGATGTTATATATGTTCAGAAAATGGCTAAAAAAAAAAAGTACACCTGGCGTTGGGATTTTGTCAGATCCTATTGGGATCCCACGGTTTTTTGATAAGGTGTTGGCTGGGGGCTGGATGCAGGGCTATAGCCCAAGGATCAATAAGGATACAACAGCTTTCCCATGGTTCTGTAATGTGCGATGAGCCAGGGCATGGGATTAAGCTCAGACCATTAAATGGGAGCCCAGATCCCTTGGTCAGAGCAGGACAGAAAAATAGGTCAGCAATTCAAGTGTCCACATCAGATGGAAGTGCAGTAGGAGTACATAGGGAAAGGGGGAGGGGCAAGGTGGATTTTTCCTTTTTCAGTACCTCTTGGCTTTAGAGTCTGATACCACCATTGGGTTCTGGAGCCCATCCTGCCTGGGAAGCTGCCATTCAGCAAGCCCCATCCCCTCTGTCTGTGGAAAGTAGAGAGCGTCTTAAAGTTGGCAATCCAGTTTCTTGTTGGGACCAGGACCCTGAAACCATGGCTAAATTCCTTGAATCCTGGATCCTATCCCCATCCCTTTGGCCTCCCAGTGGCATCTTAGGCCTGAGAGCTGCCTGTCTAGAACCTTACTGTTGGGAACCAAGCTAATTTGTTTTATCTCTGTGTCATCTTCTCTGACATCACCTGAAAAATCAGCCCTATTTAAGGGACCTGGATTAAATTCAGGTATAAGTTCCTGTAACTAGGTGACCATGTTGAGCTACTCTTTTATTCCTTTTCCTTTGCTCTCTAGGGGAGCTTGACCAGGGAAGGATGCTGAGGGCTTCTTCTTACACCAAGGATTCCCCCCCCGCCCGGTCAGACCCAGGGTCCCCAAGAGCAGTGTCTCTACCAGAGGGCTGTCTTGGTGAAATTATCAGAAGATAGTGTGGGGCACAGTGGCGCTCAGCCAGGCCTCCGATCACCAATGGTGGCCTTGTTCTTCATTTTCATGTCTGCTGCTCTGTGCTGCTGGAAATGGTTGCAAACCTCTGGAGTCAGGTTTCCCTTTTATAAGACTACGTTTCATGTTCAACTTCTTAAAAGAGAGGGAAAAACAAATCTCAACCCCTCAATCCCTATTCCATGTATTGTACATGATTAAAATTTCCCCCCGTCATTCCCACTCTAAAGGCGATTATTTCTATGGATGACAAAAGTGAGATTTGTGTTCTTCATTATCTGCTGCGCAAGGAAGAATATGTTATTAGTCAAATGGGATTTTAATTTTACTTTTTTCTAGCACGAGAGTAGAATGTCATTATTTATTTATTTGTTTGTTTATTGATTGATTTAATTTATTTTCAAGTTAGTTAACATACAGTGTACTCTTGGCACCAGGAGTAGACTCCAGTGATTCATCTCTTACGTATGACAACGAAAGCTCATCCCACCCAGTGCCCTCCTTAATGCCCATCACCCATTTAGCCCGCCTCCCCTCCATCAACCCTCAGTTTGTTCTCTGTATTTAAGAGTCTCTTAGGGTTTGCCTCCCTCTCTGTTTTTATCTTATTTTTCCTACCCTTCCCCTGTGATCATCTGTTAAGTGTCTCAAATTCCACATGTGAGTGAAATCATGTGATCTCTGTCTTTCTCTGACTTATTTCACCTGGCATAATACCCTCTAGTTCTATCCACGTTGCTGCAAATGGCAAGATTTCATTCTTCTTTATTGCCAAATAATATTCCATTGTATGTATATACCACATCTTCTTAATCCATTCAACAGTCGATGGACATTTGGGCTCTTTCCATACTTTGGCTATTGTTGATAGTGCTGCTATAAACATTGGGGTGTGTGTGCCCCTTTGAAGCAGGACTCCTGTATTTTTTGGATAAATTCCTAGTAGTGCAATTGCTGGGCCATAGGGTAATTCTATTTTACTTTTTAAATGACCCATATTCAAAATAATAGATACATAGTATTTCAGCATACTATTTCAATCATAGTATTTTAGTAGCATAGGAACCCCCTTGTCTAACCCTTAATTTTACACCCGGGAAACTGAGTCACAGAGAGGAAAATTAACCGTCCCAGAGACATATAGAAGTGTGCCTTCACAAATACTCTTCCTGTTTTTTGGCCCAGTGCTTTTGCTACAGGCTACTTTTCCCTTAGTGATCCTGTCACTTCCTTTCTATGAATTGTTTGAGCTAAAGGATAATCAAACAATTGTTTGTTTGTTTGTTTGTTTGTTTATTCTTTCATTTGAGAGAGGATGGGTGCACCCTGCCCAAGCAGGGGAGGGGCAGAGGAGAGAATCTTACACAGGCTTCATGGCCAGTGTGGAGCCCCATGCAGGGCTTGATCTCATGACCCTGGGATCATGACCTGAGCCGAAACCAAGATTCCGGTGGCTTAACCAACCAAGCCACTCGGGCGCCCCTCAAACAATTGTATTTTTAAAAGGCTAAATAAGCACATCCCAGTTGCACAAATTGAAGCAGGAGCTGGAAAGTGGGATTGTGATGTGGGCACCAGAAGCTCTGCCAGCTCCTGTCTGCTGTGGTCTCTTATGTTTGGGTGCTTCTGTGCTTCTGGGATTTTGGAGTCAGAAAATCCAGGACAAGGCTGAGGAAATGTTGAGAGACCCAAGGACCGTGCTGGGGTAAGAGAAGACATGGGCGCGCTGGACAGGAGGGCAGTGAAGCAGGGTGGAGCCTAAGGAGGCATCGGACTGGGGGTTGGCTGGTGATACGCTAAATAGTGCCTTTCCAATGAGTGTTTACCAATTCTTACTTGTGGATGTTTGGGGGAGGCTCAAGAAAATGTTTTCACAGCCCTTGGGGATCATGTAATGAGAAGCATGTGTAAGCTGAATGTTGAAGGAGCCACACCTGGGACACATTTGACCCATGACAGACACTCCTGTGGGAAAAGAGCCAATGTTTTTGGAGCTGGCCCACCTTATGAAAAGATGCCTATCAAAACAAACACAAATACGCAAACAGAGCAACAACAACAACAGCAAATACCTCCTGAGCCTGAGATTTAGGCATGTTCTCCAGGTTTTCTGAACAAAAGACTCACAACACTCGGGAGGAGAAGCAGTAAAAGAAAATGCCACAGTCTGAAGGAAAGGCTGTCTCACTTCTGCCTCATGTGCATCCCCCGCAGGGACTATCGTGTTACCGCTCTAATGAAAAGCAGGCACTTTAAAAATGACTTCATTCCAAATGAAAAATGATTCTAAGCTGAGTCTGGCTTGTTGGGGGGTGAGCATGGGGCTTGCATGGGGATGTCTGTGCTCCTCTCATCCCCCAGGCCTGGGGTGACCCAGGAAGTAGAGATAAGGGAAAGGATGCAGCTGATTGGAACAAAAATGCCATACGAGAGCGGGGAGGTCACTCCAGACTCTGCCCTCATCATGTATTTTGTTCTCTTTGCTACTGAAACATGAAAAAGCAAAACCACATATTGCTATTGCTGGTCTTGATTCAAGGACCCCAGAATCCTAGATCTTATTCTATAGAACATAGGGAGCCACTGAAGGCTTCCTCAATCAAATGCTGTCCTTGACTTGGCAGAGGGAGCTCTCTACGATGAAATGTTTGCTGCTTCTTGTACTGTTTACCAATCTTGCACTCGAGCTCAGTTTACCAAATCCAGGTCACTAAATGTCCCAAAGTTTCTCATACCACTGTTCCTTTGCCAGTACTATTCCCTCTTTCTGCATGTCACTCCATCCTCACTGGCTTGGCTCATGCCTGTTCAAAAACCACTTCACCCACAGTTCCTACCACCATCTCTTAGCCTTCTCTGTAATGGCACCAATCATACCCTATTATAGGTATGGGCAGGGGGAGGGATTGTCTGCATTACTCATGGACTCTAAGCCCTTTGGCTGAAGGAAATGTGCTCATTCATCTTTGAATCTCCAGTGCCCATTTACCACTGCTATATCTGGAACAGAGTAGGCGCTCAATAGATAGCATTAGTTGAGTGACTCAAAGAATCTCAGGCTTATAGGCTCAGAAAGTGCCACCTGATTCAACAACTTCAGATAAAGTCATTGAAAGACAACCCAAAAGAGAACCCAAAGAAAAGAATTCTGGTTCTTCTTCTATGGTCCATGATGTCTCTAGAAGTTGCTGGACATAAAGGGCTTGCCAAACAAAAGAAATCTAGCTCAGTGCAAGCCCACACATTCACACAGCTTTTGTGACTTCCAGTGTCTGGGTTATCATTTTCCACAAAACTCCAAGACAAATTACACAAAAGGAGTGCCATAGACTATGGCACTTTATGGTTGACTTCTCTACTTTTGTTCAGTGCGGTTTTGGGTTCTATCCTCAGGTGCTGACAGTCTAATCGCGAGTATTACCAAGTAAATGAAAATGACACTTATCAAAGAACTCTTGGGCTGATGGTTGATAGCATTTTACAGCTGCAATTTTACAGCTTTATTTCCTACATTAATGCAAAGTAATGTGAAACTTTAGGCACTGTGACAAGATCTGTGAATAACATAAGACTCTTTGGGTTGTAAATAAAAACCCAACCTTGGCAGGCTTAAACAGGGACAGGGGAATTTATTTACTCACAGAGTTGAAAAATCTAGAGGATTTTCTGGCTTCAAGCATGGGTTGGTTCAGGGGCTCAAATGAAACCATCAAGGCAATCTTTTCTTGTGGCTCAGTTCTGTCTCTCCCTGTATTTGCTTCATTTCTGGGTACCATCTTTGGCCCCCAAAGCACCAGGATCATTCTTTCCCAATCCATATTACATGTAAAAGAAGATAATGTTTCCTCCTGGAATCACCTACTCCAGTCCTGGAGTCATCCTGATTAGACCAACTTAAAACAGGTACCCCCTTTACCCATCCGTGTGGCTCTGTGGTTTGGATGTCCTGAGTGTCCAGACTTGTGATATTTGCTCCACTTTGGAGGCTGGGGCAAGGGTAGGTCTCCTCCCCTGTCAGACTTCCAGAGAAGGAGGCATGGCTCAAATCACCAAAACAAGTGAGGATGAAAATGGGCAAGCAAAAATCAATTGTTGTCCACTCCATGGAGATAAAAATTGGAAGTACAGTTCAATTATTCCCAGGGTTTATCAGAGCATAAAAGCCACGTCCTGACCATGGTCCAGGACAATTATGTACAAAGCATCCTTTTTCACTTGATATTTAAAGTTTGGGAGATGGCCCTTTTATAAGAATAAGACCTTGATTGAAGAGTGAAGGTACTTTCCATATGCATGTGAGATGCCCCTTTTTGAGCATTCTTTATAACCCCTGACTACAGTAATACAAAATGGATGTGTTCTAATGACTGCTTCTTTGTCAGAACTTTTTGGTTGGAAGCCAGGCAAAGAAACGGGAGAAGGGCTGAAGCCAGGGGGCTCCGCAGCTCTGCACAGGAGTGGGGAGCACCCAGGTCTGAAAAGAGCTGGGATGAAGGATGGACAAACCTCTCTTCTCCATCCAACAGGGGCATCTGTGGGAGTGTCATTTATTCATGGACTCATTCATTCATCTGTCAGACACTTCCCGAGCACCCCTTATGTACAGGAAATACATTACAGTACCCAACAAACTATATCTTCTCAATGAATATGTGTTCAATGAGTGAAATCTGTAGAAACAACCTTTCATGTCACAATTAGAGATGTAATGTCAAACATGAAAGTACATCACTGGTTTACATAATAAGTGTCAGTGAGCTTCTGGCACCGGTGGAGGTACGGATGAACAGATCCTTTCTGACTTGAATGGTGAGGTAGAGGTGATCAGTAAAAAGAATAACATTACTAACAGCTAAACATTGGCGTTTCCTAGATATGTCTATGCTAATTTCCTTTGCACCCATTATCCCATTTAATTCCCTTCAATGACTCGTTGACTGGTTACTATTTATTATCCTCATTTTACAGAATATGAAGTAAAGGCAATGAGAGGTTAACCAACCTGCTTGCGATCACACAGATAAGAGTGGATGGAGTCAGGGTCTTCCTGAAGACCAGTCTGCTTTCATAGTTGAGGCTCAGTACTGGAGAGGGTGGGTATGCCAGGAGGGAGCTGGGACAGAAGGACAGAAGTTACAGATTCATTAACATTGAATACCAGGAAAATTGTTTACACTGAACTGGATCAGGAAGCTTCCAGTGAGGACGTTGTGCTCTCTCTCTCTCTTTGTTATATACCTCTCTCTCTCTCTCTCTCTCTCTCTCTCTCTCTTTGTTATATACCTCTCTCTCTCTCTCTCTCTTTGTTACACAGCAAAGCTGAACACGTAAAGGTGTCACTGTATTTTAAGCTCTTCGTGCTGACTTCCAATTGGATTGAAGCCAGGTGGAGGCCAAGCAGAAAGGACCTGAGACATGGAGGGTGGAAAGAGAAGTGGGAAACAAGTTTTACTGAAACCCTAAAAGGTATCTCCCTGTATCTTCACTCCTGCAAGTCTATAGTTTCCTTTGCCCTCAGACAGAGACTAGAAATCCCAGCATAGATATTTATTTTAAAATTTTGCTTTCACTGAAGCAAAAAGATGAGTATGGTCCCTCAAGTTTTGTCATGCACTTTGCTAGTGTGACAGGCACTAGGCTGGGCCTTGAGAGGCTGGGAAAGGGCAAGGTATGTGCTTCCCAGTACTCAGAGTTTACAGTCCCAAGGGGCTGATACATATTAAATGTTTGGATAATTCCTATAAAGGAGGAGCACAAAGAGTCAGTGATAAGGTCTTCAGACTTACTTCAGCATGGGGGTCCAGGAAGGCTCTGGTGGCTAACCTGTAGCTTTCTTCTTTTCGTGAGTGAAGCAAGAGATGTATGGCATTTACCCACTGGCCAATCAGCAGTGGCCAGACCTGGGACTATCCAGCTTTGAAGCAGTTTCAGAGGGAGTTTAAATGAAGGAACTACAGGTTTCCTTTCAAAAATGAGAGTCTATGACTGCACCAACCTCTGTATATTCACTGAGTGTTTACCGAGGCAAAGCACCATACTAGGGTATGGGGTTGGCAGAGTGGGCCTTAGGGGTAGTGAATACAAGAAAGTACAGAGAACATCTGCTCTCAGGAAATTTATCATCTTGTGTTGGGAAGATAAAGTACATATGTATGAAAAGACAATGTCAGGTCATCCCTGGTTTGAATAAGTGAAATTTGTATCTGGTTTTCATTAGAATGGTCCACCAAGACAGCACAGGGATGCCCTCTGAGCTCTTTAGACCCTCCAGGCTCCTTGCTTGGGATGTGGAATGCCCTTCTTGGAGAGCAGGAATGCTTTTCAATTTTCCACATGGCTGTGCCTAGGCAGACTTCTCTGATGGTTCACCTCTTACTAGCCAAGTCTTCTCTATCTCGACTAGAGGTCTGACAGGATGAACCACTGCCTCTGTGTGTCCGCAGTAGGTTGTACAGACCCAGGATCTCTATCACAGTATTTTCTATGTGACCTGGGAGTGGTTTATGGGTCTCTGCTGGCTTCCATTATGGATTGTCTCATTTATCTATTCCTCTATTACCAACTACCTCAGAATTTACTGCCTTAAAACTACAACCACTTAATTAGCTACAATTCTGAGGATCAGGAATATGGGTGGGGCTGGGGCATGCAGCTTGCCTTTGGTCCATATGGTGCTGCCTATTTTTCATTAGAATGAAGGCTCCCCTGGAGCTGGAGGAACCATCACGGCCTCCCTCATGTGCATGGGGCCTTGGTCCTGGCTGTCTCCTAGGGCGTCTTGGTTCTTGTCTGTGCAGCCTCTGTCTCTCCAGCAGTCTGTCTTCATTTAATAGTCTAGTTGGAGCCTTGTCATGTGGCAGTTGGCTTCTAAGAGGGCAAAAATGGAAGGTGTGTTATCTCTGAAGACCTAGCCCAGAAATCACACACAGCCATACTGCAGCCAAAGCAAGATACAGGGATGTCCAGATTCGAGGAGAGGAGAGAGAAAGTTTATCGTTTGATGGCATGAATGCAAAACCATGCTGCAGAAGAACATGAAGGAATGGGTGGGGGGATTGATGTGGCCACCTCTGGTGACATCTTATTTATTCTCAACACTTAGCATATGCCTGGAACATGATAGTTGCTTGATAGTGATAAGATCTGGCATTTAATGAACACACTAATTTAGGCATATTTACCTGTATTATCTTGTTAAATCCTCACGACTCTTTGAGGTGTTAATATCCTCATTTTGCTGAGCGAATTGAGGCTTGGAGATGTTGGGACAATTGCCCAAGGTTATTAAACTAGTGATATGTGGGACTAGAAATCAGAGTCAACAGCCTGGCTCCAGAGGTTAAGCACAGAACATTCTACTGAAAAACTAAATGATCAGGTTTTTTTGTGGTTTACTCTTCCCTGGGATCATTTGTCACCATTACAGCCCTGTGGCTGCTTCTTTTGTTATCTTGTTCAGACTTGTAGGAAGTAGATGGCACCTAATAGACAGAATCCCTTTGAAACCAGAAGGGACACAAGCATGCCATGTGGGGTAGGGTCCAGCTTTGAGCACACTTCT